>NC_091698.1:46692500-48164166 GCF_041296265.1 Equus caballus | reverse complement strand
ATCTAGTCTGTCTTAGAATTAGCTCAGCCAACTATCTGAGTTCAGATCAGCCAACCAAAGATCTCACTCATGACAGTAAAGACACATACATCAGGGTCTCAAAGGGCCCTAGTATTTCTTAATCAGGAGTCTCAGTCAGAGATTTCTATCTGCTTCAAGTGGTCTTTTCCTGGCAGTCGTGGGAACGGCATACAGAAGAAGTGACTGGCTTCCTCTTTGGTTACCAGCTATGCCAGCTGGAGCTCATGGCACTTAGTCAAGCACCTTGCCAGATTTAAATGGCTCTCCACCTGCAAGATCACCCTGATCACGGAACACAGGTTTATCTTCACTGAAGGGTTGAAAAAAATTATAGTCTGGACTGTCCATGAACTATAAACAAAGAAGGATTTCACAGGGCAAGTAGAAAATTTATATCACACCCATTCCATAAAAACGAGCTCCATCTGACTTGACACTGACCTCCATATGTAAAGTTAAAATCCTGAACTAGCAGTGAGACTTGAGACTGTTGCTGAGATGAACAGTCTCAGAGTGGGAGGGGAGGGGTGCTCAGCAGCACTAGAGAAATCCTGGAAGAGATCAAACCTGGGGAAAGAAGCCTCAGAGAAGCCCTCCTTCCTTAGATCCAGAAGCTGATGATGTCTGTGGCCATGATGGCATCACTTCATGCACCATTTCCTGTTTCAACTGGAGGAAAGGGGAAGAGGACTGAAATATAGGAGAAAGAATGTAGAACCTCCTCCACTTTAGAGCACCACTCCAGATCAGAGCTGGCCTTATGCAGACACACAGTAAGTCGTCAAACATGTGGTGTGATTCCAGCAGAGAGACTGGTAAATAGTAGGAGTTCGGTGGCTATTTGTTGAATGAAGAGCACCAGGAGAGATTTCCTACCCCAAAAGAATTTTTTTCACTGATTGTCACATTATCTTCACCCGGAAATCTCCATATGCTGTCCATTCCTTTGGGATACAGCCTCATACTTTCCAAAACTGTGTTTCACCAAACACCATTTTCTGTGAAATTTTAATAAATATTCTTTCAAGGAAAAAAATGGTCCTCCAGTTAAATAAGCTTGGAATCTGTTATATTTCTATTTCCATTTTGGAGCTTTATAAATGCATATCGAAAGCTCTTTTTGAGGCAGAGGCAGTTGGAGAGCTAACATGAAATTCAGGACACAGGCCCAACTAAGCTAAGAGCCTTGTTCCAGAAGTACAGCTGGACAGACCAGCATGATATCCAATTAGCCCAAAGAGTATTAGGCAGAGTGCAGGGCGGTCAACACTGGGAGATGTGAGCACGTGCAGAACTCTACCTATTGATACTAGTTGCAAGAAAAAGTTCTAGTATTGGAGAAGGGACCCAGCCTGAGAGAGGCTGGAAAGCAAAGGCCACAGCCCCTGGTAAGGGGTCGACAACAGGGCTGCAGTCCTGGACAGGGATAGGGGTCCAGGCAGAGCAACTGGACAGAGATTGATCCCCTTAACAAACAGCCAAAATAAAGGTGAGATGGAGGGGAGGCAGATTGGTGGACAGAGTTGTCACTCAGGGCACGGTACGCATGCCCAAGAGCCCTTCCCTACTGGGGCCCCTGGCTCCAAAATCCTGATGATCAGCAGATCCAGCTACATCACTACATTTTGTGTATGGGGAAATGGTGGTTGGGGAGAGACGAAGGGATGTGGTACATCCAGAATCCTCCACAGAATCATGCTGATTCCAGCAGGGAAAGAGGTCCAGACCCTGTCAAACTCTAAGAAGTGAGGGGTAGAGACCATTCTTAGGATAGCCCACTAAGGGAATGTGCCAGAAGAAATGAATAAGAAGCCCAGAGTCCTGAAAGAAGCCAAAAGTCTGATCCCAAAGAAAATGCTCTGGATTTAGGGTAGGAAAATGAACAGAGTGTAAGTTGAAGCCTGAGGGTGAAGGGCATTCAGGAACCCAACTGTGAGGAGCTGGGAAAGGCACTGAGATTTGAGTTGCCTCTGTCAAAGACTCCTTGGGGGAGAAAAAGATGTGAGAATTCAGATCACAAAGGCAGTGTGACAGCACTGGCAAACGAAAGATGATGAAGAGTCAACTAGGAAGGCTCTCTCTCTCTGGAAAAATTCAGGCCAAAAAAGTTGTAGATCTGCATCACAGGCACTATGCTGGCAGCCTCTGGATTAGCTATTTTGGCTCTACAAAGTTGGTGGACAAGGAGGAACTGCACCTTTGTATGGACACCCCAAGTGCTTTGTCATTGCTTTTGACATGGCTTACTTTGCTTTCCGCTAAAGCCCTATCTCAGCACAGCTCATTGGGAAATCAAGACCAGAAGGTGTCAGTGACCAGTGGCCACGGAGGAAGTGCCCTGCCCATGTTGTCACTGGAGGCCTCTTTTGCACCACCATTCTACATCATTTCTGGGAAGCTGCCTTCCACTTCCTAACATCTGTGACAGTCTTGTCTGAGGACATCACAGCAAACCACAAACCCAAAGATCCTATACTCCTTGTTACATTATGCCTGTCAGCTGCTCTCCAGACAACGCTGTGCCTGTATACCCAGCATGCTGGTGGGAAATCTTTTTACAGCACCCCCTCTTGGGGTCAAGAGCCTCCATCCCCACCACCCTCAGCTGCTTGTGTTTACTCAGACAAAACTGTGAAGGAAACAAAGCATTTATTTAGGGACCTAACTTCTCTTTTCAGGGCCTTTATCTCAAAATCAGTGGTGCCTCCTTCCTGTCCCTCCAACCTGGGAGCACAGTGCCCTCTCCTCTCTGCCCCTGCTTTACTCTAGTTCTCAGAAATCAATCTCATAAACTCATTCACACTTCCACATACATGACCAAGACTCTTCACAATTAAACTCCTTCCTGGAGTCTCTTCATTTTTAATAGGGTACCACAGACTTAAATCAAGGGAAAGAAATTTCACTTGTAGAATACCAAGCAATAGAAAACAGCTAAGGGAAGTCTTTGAGGGGCAGGACACATTCTTGGGAAATTACACCACTTGACAGACCGTCCAGTCTCTTCTTACTCCATCCTCTGACATCCTCAAGCTGTCTCCCCTGCCAACCCATACACCAGGCTCCCCTGAATCTCGGCCAGCACCCACTGCCATCTGGTCTCCCTTGGAAAGGCAAGAGAGAGACACCTCTTCTTTATTCAGTAATATTCACTGTAAGAGTCACATAACAGGGGCCACCACCTCCAGTACATACAGTAAGGGCATGGCACACCACACCCTCACCTCCACCCCCACCACAGCTTACTCCTTGGGACACATCAACAGATTTTAATTGGATGGTAGGGCAGGGTCTCCTAAGCAGTACTCCAGAGTCACCAGTGGTGTTCTGACACTTGTGGGTTACATTGCTATGAAGACCTAGAGGCAAAGAACAAAGCCTTTTTTAATCCTCCCCTACAGCCAATTGGTATCTTTCCCACATGTGCTGCTGCAGCATCTCTATATATAGAACCTAGTATTCTATAAACAGGATGCTCTGACTAAACGCAACTCAACAAGCAAAACTGTGAGGTAGAGAAGATGGCATCTCCTCATCTGTTCTTTCCCCATCCTCTTTTCCTAAATCTCATCAGAGACAGAAGAGCTCTGTGAAAACAGCATGGAACTGGACAGACCTGAGGAGAAATAAGTCCTGGCTCAGCGCTGTCTGACCTTAGGCAAGTTACATAATTTCTTCAACTTTCAGCTTGCCCATGTGCAAAAACAAAGATGCTATTTTTTTGGTTTGCATTATGATAATTAAATAAGAAAATATGAGAAAAGCATCTAATACATGCCTCGCTCTCCAAGAATGTGAGTTTGTTCTTCTCTATCTAGCTTACTGCACACCTGGTGTCCTCATGTTACTTTCTGGCTGTCCAAAGCCAAAGTGTGTACTCCACACAAACGATCCCTTCCTTTCCTGAACTCTATCGAAGTCCCCATCCCTTAGAAGAACGATCTAATCACACTGCTAAAAAGAAATCAATTTGCAATTAATTCAAGTAAAATGTGGATGATATTGCTGGGTGCCCGTATTAACTCTGTGGGGGGTGTTTCTGCATTTAAAAGAGGAGCCTGGAAATTCAAATGAGAGGAAGGTTCTCCTAGAGGACAAGGGGCCAGTGTGTCAGTCTCTTTCCCTGCAGCACAGCCCATATCACTCTCTGTGCTGAAGAGACCATCAGAAACCACCAGAGCTACAGGACATCATCTCAGATTGCTGCATGTCACACCTCAAATCAACAGGTCCAGAATAGAACTTAGGAGCCTTGGCTACCCCTTCTGCTCTGGCCAGCACACACTACTTCCTTAGCCAAGAAATTACAGTGGCACTTTTTTCCCCTAGGAGGTTTCCAACACTATTTTAAACTCTTTGGAATTAAGCAGCAACAGGATTTGATTATGGTCATAGTGTTGAAACAGCCTATAGAAGGCCTGGGCTCCACTTCCAGAATCACACCTTACTTCTCTGAATGGTCTCAACAAGGCCCAGATTAACACAGGAGGCAGAGTAGGCCTGTGTCTTGACTTCTCTCTCAGTGATACAGGAAGGAAGACCACAGGGAAATTTCTGGGCCTTCCACATACAGGATCATGGAAGTAGATTATTATGACTAAAAACAGCCTAAGCGTAATCACTTGCCACAACGTGCTATGCTGACTATAAATCCTAATTCCACATGGGAATTCTCATATGGAGGTACTCTTCAGCAGTGTACATGTTCTACTTGACTTCCTGGCAGCACCCCTCAGAGCCCAGGGTACTAGCCAAGGTTGGAATCTCAGGACCCAGACACCCCTAGGGTGTGAAGGGGCCTGGCTGGCAGCTTCAGCAGATGGAGTAGAGGTGAGGTGAGGGGCTGGTCCAGGCAGGATTATCCAACAGCACGTACTTAGGGAACTGGCAAAGCAGAGACAACAATAACAAATGTTTTAAATTATTTTATATTTATCCAAGTAGTCACCATGGCAAAAATCAGAATTTTGCTGGATTTTTCTTATACTTTGCTAAATTTCCCTACACTTATTTTGTGTTTAATATTGTTTTTGAAATATACACTGAGGGCTGAAAGTATGAGAGACATCATAATCTTTCTATTGCTTAGGACTCTAAAGTTCTTAATCTGGTCCTTGGCTTCAGCAAGAAGCAAGGAAAACCAGGATTCCAAAGCTTCAAGATCAGTATTCATTTCTTCATTCAGTAAACATTTCTTGAGGGGCTAGTCAAGTGTCAGATCTTTGCTGAGTCCTGGGATTCAGCAGCAAACAAAACAGATATGGTTCCTGAGTTCCTGGAGTTCACAGCCTAGAGAGAGAAGGTAAGAATAAGACCAGGACCCAAAGCAAAAGGTCTCTATTGGGAAACAGGCAAGATTCCACAGCCAGTAACGGGATGCAGAGGGATGCCAGAAGAGACCCTGGGCAGACAAGGAGCTGTTCACGGAGATGAGCTGAGTCAGACAATGTCCTTATGCACCTACTCCCTTCAGCAGGAAAGCGTACCACTGTGGTGAGCTGACTTATCAAGAACAGGTGACCAGGGCCCTCACAACCAGTGCTGCCATGAAGCTGTCCCTTCTCTGTTCACAGCCATGGACTGTGATACGTGCCCTTTGAGCTGTCAGATCCTGAAAGCTCCAAAGAAAAACAAAACTTGAGTTGTCTACTGACAGGAATTCTAGGAAGGATAGCAGGCCAGAAATGGGAAGCATAAAAACAACGGCCAGAAGCAGCTGGGTGACCCTCCCCCTAATTGTCACCCACACTTCTCTAACATTGCACAGAAATGAAAAATAAAAGCCTGATCTCACCTAGAGGGGTGAGGCTGGGAAGAGAGCTGCTGAAATGATCAAGCTATAGTGCACGCCTTCTGAGGAGTTTTTGCTTTAGGGTGTGAAGGGGCAAGGACAAGGAAAGGCTATGGCCTGCTGTGCCAGAGAGAGGAGCCGTTCCAGCAGCTCAGTCCCAGCATTACCAGAAGCTGACGGCCACAGTGGAGGTGGAGCTGACAAAAGCAACAGTAGGAGCTTCAGAGTAAGTGTCCAGCCAGCAGAGCAGTGGCCTGGAGAGATCGCCAAGTATCTGACCACTCTGGGCCTCAGTTTCCTTACCTGAAAATGGAGATGATAATAAAAGCATGTATTGGTTTCCTAGGGCTGCCGTAACAAATACTACAAACTAAGTGGCTTTAAACAACAGAAATTTATTCTCTCACAGTTCTGGGGGATAGAACTACAAAATCTAGGTGTCAGCAGAGCCAGGCTCCCTCTGAAGGCTCTAGGGAAGAATTCTTCCTTTCTTTTTCCAGCTTCTAGCGATTGCCAGGAATCCCTGCCATTCCTTGCTTTGTGGCAGCATAACTCCAATCCATGCGTAGGCTCACCCCCTAATCCAGTACCACTTCATCTTAACGTGATTACATCTACAAAGACCCTATTTCCAAACAAGATCACACTCATAGCTTCTGGGTAGACACGAATTTTTGCTGGGACACTATTCAACCCAGTACAGAGCACCGACCTCATAAAGATCAGATATGTAAGGTGCTTAGAACAGTTCCTGACACATAACAGACATCATGTAAAAGCTGGCTACCCTTCATCACTAAACAAGAATGATCCTCCCTCCATCATGACTCAGAGATAAGAAACTGGATGGCACTAGAGTTCCAAAAAGAGCTGATGAGGGCAGAGCTAGGACACAATGGGTTTATTACCATTCAATACTCTCTATCAAACTCCCAGGCTGGAGTGAGGAAATACCTGCTACAGCCACTTCATTTGGTTTTTCAAGAACACAGAACTTATCCCAAACTAACAATGGCCCGTTCAAAGAAGTCCCCAAATTAGGATCCACTTAAGAGAAGCCTCCACAGCCAGCAGAGAAGCTGCACCAGTGAGCACAGAAGTCTTGTCACTCAGAGTCAAGCTGGGAGTTCTGATCCCGCACTGCTTTACACAGCACATGCATCCCACAGCTTAGCAACTGAACAACTACTGACTGAGTCCAAACATCAACTCCATTCTCTGAAGTGGAGATGTGCCATCTCTAGGACAATCTACTTTCAAATTAGGGGAGGGGAGAACAGATTAAAGGCTCTTGCTGCTGCTTCTTCAATAAATGGGTTCAGGAAACTTTCCAACAGAAAAGAAATAGAGCCAGATCTCAACTGCTGTCTTCATATCCAAATAAATTCCAGATGGATTCAAGACTTAAATTTAAAGATTTAAAAACACACACAAACACAAAGTACTCAAAGAGAATTATTTTTCTAATTTTTTTTGAAGATTTTTTTACTTTTACTTTTTCTCCCCAAAGCCCCCCGGTACATAGTTGTATATTTTTAGTTGTAGGTCCTTCTAGTTGTGCTATGTGGGATGCCACCTCAGCATGGCTTGATGGGCGGTGCCATGTCCACGCCCAGGATCCAAACCGACAAAACCCTGGGCCGCTGAAGCGGAACGTGCGAACTTAACCACTCAGCCACAGGGCCAGCCCCTATTTTTATAATTTTGAGGTAAGAAAGCATGCCTTTTCTAAACATTGGCCTAGTAGCAGAAAAAACTATAAGGGAAAAGATTATTTTGACTACCTAAAAATGTAAAGCTTTCAGAGAGGAAAGAAATTGCATAAACAAAGTTGAAAGACAACAAACTGGGAACAATTCTAAACCATATATAATAGTCAACACTTTAGCTCTCATAAATCATTAAGAAAATATTACTGGGAAAATGTGCATAGGATATGAATAAGTGATTCAAAGAAAAAATATAAATGTCCAGGGGCCAGCTCAGTGGCACAGCAGTTAAGTTCACACACTCCACTTGGGTGGCCTGGGGTTGGCCAGTTCGGATCCCGGGCACAGACCTGCACAGCACTCATCAAGCCATGCTGTGTGGCATCCGACAATCTTTCTCAAGCAAAAAAAGAGGAAGACAGTCAACAGATGTTAGCTCAGGGACAATCTTCCTCACCAAAAAAATAGTAATAATAAAATAAATATGCAAAATACATTTCAAAATATCCAAAGAGAGGCTGGCCGGGTGGCGCAGCAGTTAAGTGCGCGTGTTCTACTTCGGCAGCCCAGGGCTTGCCAGTTCGGATCCCAGGTGGGGACATGGCACCTCTTGGTACGCCATGCTGTGGTAGGTGTCCCACACACAAAGTAGAGGAAGATGGGCATGGATGCTAGTTCAGGGCCAGCCTTCCTCAGCAAAAAGAGGAGGATTGGCAGCAGTTAGCTCAGGGCTAATCTTCCTCAAAAAAAAAAAAAAAGAACGAAAATATCCAAAGAAATGTAAATTAAATCATACTTATGGTGCGCCCTGTCTCAGTTACTATTCGAAGCATTTACTTGGATTAACTACAATCATGCATCACTTAATGACGGGGATATATTCTGAGAAATGCAAAGCTAGGCGATTTCATTGTTGTGTGAACATCATAGAGTACACTTACACAACCCTAGATGATATAGGCTACTAACACCTAAGCTATATGGTAATAATCTTATGGGACCACTGTTATATACATGGTCTGTCATTGACCAAAACATCATTACGTGGCACATGACTATAATTTATTCCTCATGAAATAGGTGCAACCATTATCCCTACTTTACCAAGGATGGAACTGAGGGACACAGAAGTTAAACGACTTACCCAAGGCCACACAGTTAGTAAGTGGCTAAATCAGAATTCAGGCCCCAGCAGGCTGGCTCCAGAATCACATTATCAATTACCACATTACAGTGACAAGATCATGTTTCACCTGTCAGATGGGGAAGATGAAAAGCAGACAACCCAGTGTTACTGACAGTGTGGAACAATAGGCAATCTCACATGCTGTTGGTAGAAGTTAACATTCTTAAGGGTAATCTAGCTCCATGAATTAACATTTTAAAAATGTGCATATCCTTTAACTCAGCCATTTCATTTCTAGGTATTTATCCTAAGGAGATAAGTAGACAAGTGTGCAAAGATGTATATACCAGGGTTATTTATTACAGAATGTACATAATATCAAAAATATTGCAAATAGGGGCCAGCCCCGTGGCTGAGTGGTTAAGTTCGTGTGCTCTGCTTCAGTGGTCCAGGGTTTCACCAGTTCAGCTCCCAGACACGGACATGGCATCGCTCATCAGGCCATGCTGAAGTGGCATCCCACATGCCACAACTGGAAGGACCAACAACTAAAATATACAACTATGTACTGGGGGACTTCGGGGAGAAGAAGGAAAAATAAAATCTTAAAAAATAAAATATTGCAAATAAAATATGCAATAGAGACACGAAAAGTCCAACAAATTCATTCATTCAACAAATATTTGTTGAGCACCAACTGTGTACAAGGAACTGCTCTAAGCACCAGGTATAGCATTGGATAAAAAAGAAAAAAAAATACCTGTCCCCATGGAGCTTACATTCTAATGGAGCAATAAACAAATTGTTCAGCAATAAACAAATAAGAAAAATATGTAGTATATCAAGTGGTGCTAAATGCTACAGAGAAAAATGAGAGAAAGTAGATAGGAAAGGAAGGGGGTTTGTTACAATTTTGAGTAAGGGGGTCAGGGAAGGCCCCACTAATAAGAGATGAAATAAACATTAAATATTAGAGAATAAAATGCATTATGGTATATCCATACATTTAAATATAATTTGTCCATTTATTCCGCATTTATTGACATGAAAAGATATCTATAACACACAATCAAATGAAAAAAAATTCTTACCACACACAAAAACAATAGTAACTATGTGAGGTAATGGATGTGTTACCTGTATTGTGGTAATCATTTAACGATATATACATATATTAAATCATGTTGTACACCATGTTTATGCTTTAAATGGGACAGAGAACAACACAGAAAGAGATTGATAATGCCAAGCCAGGGTCCGGGCTGAGTGCCAGAGAAGCAGCACAGGCGGCTTTTGTTTGTTCTCCCACCCACTCACTTATCCTCCTCCCCACACCTACACTTTGTTCCAGAAAGGATTTAAGGACAGCAAATCCACATAGCCCCACAAGTTCTTTAACTCTCCTCATCCTCCCTCACCTTTCTCCCGCCTCTTCCCAGAAGCCAGGACAGTGACAGGGTGAAAGGGATAAAAGCTTACGATGGAGGTAAGCTGAGGGGGCACAGAAGGATGGAGGGAAACCCCCAGGGATCTGGATGGGATTCCTCTTATTTCAGCACATGGGGAACAGATCCTGAGAAGCACACTTCTTCCCTGCAGATCTGTAAGACTTGAAGCAAGGTATCTGATTCAGATCCCCTATTTCATCTCCTACTAAACCCCAATGCCTTGCAGGGCAGCCAGGAGCAAGAAACTCATTCACAGGGAGGTCACAAGCCACAGGAGACCAGAGCTCTGCCCCGGTACACAGGGGTCTCCATCTTCCTATAAGAAAAAATGACACAGAGCTGAGCCCTTTTTCCCCCTATGTTATCCCCTCCTCCACAGCTGGACCCAACAACCTATTCTGGCTATGTTACTCACGCCCAACCCTGCACCCACCACCTTGCCACAACTACCCTACAGAGTCAGAGACTTCCCCACTAAGATTCTCAAGACTAGGTCCCTACCAAGAAAGCTGCCCAAGGTGATCTGACACGTTAGTTTGATTGGAACATTTTCAGTCTGGGCTGAGGTTTTGAGTAACCAGGTGGACAGGGTCCAGATGTATCTGCTCTCAGATATGTGGGAGCAGATTACATTTCTTGCCTGAGCATAAAGCCACAAACAAGGAATTGGCAACCCAAAGGTGGAATCTATGTTGCTAGTCCCTACTTCTTTAGCCTGAGGGTAGGAGTAGAGGCACATGAGTAGAGGTAGGGGACCTAGGGAAAGACCTGACTGTTTCAAAATATTTCTCACATACTCTCTGTCACCTCTTGGACACCTACTATATGCCAGGCCCTCTATTAAGTGCTTTCATATAATATCACCAAAAATGACAAATTATTTTTATCAAACATTCCTACCAAGTGCTACTAAGTTAAGAAGCATTGGGGCCGGCACAGTGGTTAAGTTCGCATGTTCTGCTTCAACAGCCTGGGGCTTGCTGGTTTGGATCCAGGGTGCAGACCTACACACTGCTTGTCAAACCATACTGTGGCTGGCGTCCCACATATAAAGTAGAAGAAGATGGGCATGGATGTTAGCTCAGGGCCAGTCTTCCTCAGCAAACAGAGGAGGACTGGTGGCAGATGTTAGCTCTGGGCTCATCTTCCTCAAAAAATAAAAATAAAATAAAAGTTGTTTAAAAAAAAAAAGAAGCCGCCTAAGGCACATATAGGTCTAGCTGCCCTGCTGACAGCTGAATACCCAGGCTTAAAATTAGGAAGAGGGGAGAAATCTGAGATTCTACTCAGGGCTGCAACATAGAAGTCTCACTATCCACTATCAGGCCCCAATCCAGCTTCTGATATCTTTCCTTGGCTTTCAGAAGGGAACATCCCTCACACACACACACACACACACACAAATCCTCCAATACACTTAGTCTGCAAGTAGAAGAAATTCTTCACTAGGGAAGAGTACAAGATGAGTCAGAGAAAACCCAAAAGCAATCATCTCTTCGGGAGAGGAGCCTCTTTCTCTCTCTCTGCCTCTCTCTTGTCTTCCTTGAATATGTAGTTACCAAGCAACTTCTATCATGCTCATCACTATAGGATGTAATCATAACACATGTTTCCTGCCTTCAAGAATTTACTCCATTTAGCAAGACAAAATCAGCACACAAGAAACATGTTATAAAAAAGGGGGCTCTAGGGGCTGGCCCAGTGGCACAGTGGTTAAGTTCACACGTTTCGCTTTGGCAGCCCCAGGTTCACTGGCTCGGATCCTGGGTGCAGACCTACACACTGCTTGTCCAGCCATGATGTGGCAGGCATCCCCATTTAAAATAGAGGAAGATGGGCACAGACATTACCCTCAGGGCCAGTCTTCCTCAGCAAAAAGAGGAGGACCAACAGCAGATGTTAGCTCAGGACTAATCTTCCTCAAAAAAAGGGGGAGGGGATGCTCTAAGATTTCTAGTGCATGGAACAGGAAGAACAAAGATGTCAGTAAGACAAACAGAGGGTGGGTGAAATAAGACAAATGGTGGGGTATCCTGATGAACACAGGCATCTTCAATTTCAAACACAATCTCTTCTTTTTTTGTTCCATTCTTAGTAGAGACATGTTTCACTTCAAGAAAAATCTCAAATACAAAAATCCAAGACATAAAGTTGGGGATCATTCATTAGACAAAAAGTCTCTTCCTCTTAGCTGTAAAGTTTAGGGAGATAAAATTGAACCCACAACCCCCAACCCTGCTGCCACACACACAACGTTTACATTCAACTTTTCAGGATCACGCTTACAGGGTGAAGCAAAGTACTCAAAAAAAATGTATAAAAGCCAACGCATTGACAGAAGGATAAACAAAATGTGGTATATACATAAAATGGAATATTATCCAGCCTTAAAAAGGAAGGAAATCCTGCCACATGATACCACATAGATGAACCTCAAGGACATTTGGCAAAGAGAAATAAGCTAGTCACAAGAAGATAAATACTGCATGATTCCACTTATATGAGGTATTTAAAGTAGTCAAATTCACAGAAACAGAAAGCAGAAGGGTGGCTTACCAGGGGCCAGGAGGAGAGGAAACTGAGGAGTTGCTGTTTAATAGGTACAAGAGTTTCAGTTTTGCAAGATGAAAAAGTTCTGGTGATTTGTTGCACAACAGTGTGAATATACTTAACACTACTGAACTATACACACAAAAATGGTTAAGATGGTAAATTTTATGTTTGCTACCACAATTTTTTTTAAAAGGCAATGTACACATGGCCTGAAAAAAAATTTCAGCAATACCAGAAGATATTTAAAAATATAAAAACTTCCAGAAGTAGTCTGAGTATAACAAGTATATAGAGTCCTCCCCTTTTTTCACACAAATACTGATACTAGCATGCCACAAACACCATTCTGCACCTTGCTTTAGTTTTCTCTTAATGATACATCTTGGAGATTGTTCCATATGACTGTGTAAGAGTGTGTGCGTGTCTACCCATCTTATTCTTTTTAATAGCTACATAACATGCTAATATCCACCATAATTTACTCAACTAGTCCCTTATCAATGTATAATAAGACATATTTTTTAAGCAAAATGTATTAAAGACTTTTCACAGCAATTTTGTCTATTTTTTCCCTCAACAAGAATGTTCGGATTTCACTCTTTACATATCCTTCAAGCAACTACAAATGACTGACATCTGCTTTGGTTTGAATTTTATAGTGTTTCACCTCAGCTCATTTCTACTAGGTTGCATGTTGACTTTGTCGTCATCACAAGGAGTCACCAAAGAGATGATCAAGGAAACACATGAAATACACATCATTCTCTGAACATTATGGTCACCCTTTACTCCCTCATCCTTATAAATGGCTGGTCCATAGTATACGTTTTACCATGTTTAACTCTGAGGAAATTCATATATATATATACACTCATACACACACACACATACACACACTTACTTTTATTACCTAAGTAATTTTTTAAAAAGAGCACCTCTTTCACTTCAGTGTCTCTGGGTCTGCTATTTGGTTTCTTTGAGAGAGAGCTCAGTGAAGTTAAATGAGTGAGGGTTCTACAGACACAGCGGGATTCTAATATCAGTTCTGCCATTTCTAAGTTAATCCATCTCTCAGAGCCTCTGGCTTGTCATCTGTAAACCAAGGGCAATACCATCTCTTACACAGGTGAAATCACCACACAAGGCGAAAAGTCCATTTGAGAGGACCAAAGTGCTGTCTCTGTTGAACTAGCACTGCCTGGGGAAGTCAAAGAATTGCTTAGAGAAGTGATAAAGGACAAGAAGGAATCTTGACCAGTTGATAAGAGAAAGGGTGTTCTGGCAGAGGCAACAACACATGCAAAGGGTAAGAGATGTGCAGAGCCACAAAGCACCAACACAGATAGCGACAAAAAGGTGAAAGGCAATTTTAGTTAACAAGTACTTATTGAGTGCCTCTATGCACTAGGCAATGAAGATACAACCATGAGCAAGAAGGTCCCTGCCCTCAAGGAGCTTAAAATCTAGGGAGAGGGGCCAGCCCCATGGCCAAATCGTTACATTCGCATGCCCCACTTCAGTGGCCCAGGGTTTCACCGGTTCAGACCCAGGGCACGGACTTAGCACCGCTCATCAAGCCATGCTGAGGCAGCATCCCACATAGCAGAACTAGAAGGATCTACAAACAGAATATACAATTATGTACTGGGGGGCTTTGGGGAGAAGAACAGAAAAATATTGGCAACAAATGTTAGCTCAGGGGCAATCTTTAACTAAAAAAATAAAAATAAAATCTAGGGAGAGAAAGGCTAACGAGTAAACAGCAATAAGTGGTCAAACCAATAAACAGTGATAGGTGGTCTAATGGAAGCAAATGGGGTGCTAAGATAGAGAGTAACATGGAGTTGCTTTGTATAGAGTGGCCATAAAAGACCTCTAAGAGGAGAGAATGCTTAACTGACACTTAAAGGCAAAGGACAGTTAATGTGGTGAAAAGCAGGTAAAGAGTGTTCTAAGCAGAGAGTATAGCACTGCAAAGGCCCTGAAGCCAGGGAGCCCAAGAAGAGGTCATGGAACTGTGAGCAGGTGAGGGTGCTTGCAGAGACAAGGAGAAGAGGGGTTTGGGATGAGTCTTGAGAAACAGGCCGGGACCAGATGTTGCTGGGCTTTGTGGGCCACAATTTGGGCCAAATTGTGCAAGACTGTTTATTCCAACCTGAGACATTTGGACTTGATTGTACAGGTAACATGAATACAACTGAGGATTTGAAAAGGAGAGACAAGGTTGGGTTATTTTATAGAAGATAGTGGAAACTGTGTAGAGGATGGCCGCAAGGAGGAGTGAGGACAGCTTGGAGACCAAATGAAGACAGCCCACACTAGGACAGGGTGAATGTACACAGGAAAGAGAGGCACCCCAGAGACAAATCTGAAGTGCAACTGGCAGCCTTCAAGGTCTATGTTCTAGCCTATTTTCTAAGTCCAAAGTCAAAGCCCCCTATAAATCCCAATGGTAGTGACCTGTCATGAAGGAGTCATTAAGAAAGAGGAGTAATGAGGCCATCCCTGATGGCCTAGTGGTTAAAGTTTGGTGTGCTCTAGGTTCGGTTCCCTGAACCACTCATCTGTGATGAGTGAACACAACTCATCTGTCAGTAGCCATGCTGTGGTGGTGGCTCACATAGAACTAGAAGGACTTACAACTAGGATATACAACCATGCACTGGGGGTTTGGGGAAGGAAAAAAAAAAAGAGGAAGATTGGCAACAGATGTTAGTTCAGGATGAATCTTTCCTGGGAAAGAAAGAGGAGTGAAAACAGATTATGAAATTTGAAGGCCCCAAAGCAGAAAATAGAAGGCAGGACATTAAAGCAGGAGGCTTAGAAAGCAGAGGAGTCAAAGACAGGGAGCACCCTTGGGGAAATCACTAACAATGGCCATGATCTCCAGCTCTCTCAGGTTGGTTTTCCCAGAGGAGCGCTAGGAGGGGAGTGCAGATGCCTCACCTCATACAGACCAGGTGACCCAGCCTCAGACCGCCCAGTACATGCACACAATCACTCCATCCAACCTTCAAAAGAGAACACACTCCTCCTCAATAAGAACTGTTTCTATCCCCATGATTCCCCTTCAGCCACCACTATGATGCCAGCAACCAGGAAGTCTGCAGAAGAGCTCCAGGTTACGTAGAAAACATATAGAACACCTCCAAGGGCTAGTGATCATCACTACTCACCAAGATCCTCTACTTGGCACATCCCAGTCCCCTAATGCTGCCATAAATTCA
Source organism: Equus caballus (assembly GCF_041296265.1). NCBI lineage: Eukaryota > Metazoa > Chordata > Mammalia > Perissodactyla > Equidae > Equus > Equus caballus. The sequence goes on along the minus strand of NC_091698.1, from coordinate 48,148,291 downwards.
AAGACCGTTCCAGGTTAGAAATTTTTTTTTTTCAAAGACTGACACCTGAGCTAACAACTGTTGCCAATCTTTTTTTTTTTTCCTTCTCTCCAAAGCCCCCCAGTATATAGTTGTATACTCTAGTTGTGAGTGCTTCTAGTTGTGCTATGTAGGACACCACCTCAGCATGGCCTGATGAGTGGTGCCATGTCCACGCCCAGGATCCAAACCAGTGAAACCATGGGCTGCCAAAGCAGAGCGTGCAAACTGAACCGCTCAGCCATGGGGCTGGTCCCCAGGTTAGAAATTCTGAAGCCCACTGCCTACACATCTTCAGATCCCACCATCCATGCACGCCCAGTCAGTCGTCCACTACTCCTTACTATGCCTCATCAATAGAGTCTCAACAGATATTCTACACTCCCATGTCCCTCCCCAAAATTCAGAAAGAAATTCCACAGATTCAGGTTGGGCAGAGAGTCCTGAACTCCTAAGGCTGCTGAGGCCAGCTCCTATACCTGGTTTGGTGGGAGGAGGTAGCCAGAAGGAGGGCTCACCTACATGAAGGGAGTATCCTCAGCCTACCTGAAGGGAGCACCAACGCTGCTGCAGGCCTCTGTATACGAAACTTTTTTCAAAGATGAGCTAGTTGGGGGCCGGCCTGGTGGCGCAGTGGTTAAGTGTGCACGTTCCACTTTGGCGGCCCGGGGTTCACTGGTTTGGATCCCCAGTGCAGACATGGTACCGCTTGGCAAGCCATGCTGTGGCAGGCGTCCCACATACAAAGTAGAGGAAGATGAGCACGGATGTTAGCTCAGGGCCAGTCTTCCTCAGCAAAAAGAGGAGGGTTGGCAGCAGATGTTAGCTCAGGGCTAATCTTCCTGAAAAAAAAAAAAAGATGAGCTAGTTGAACCTAGTATATTTAAAAGGAAGAAAGGTGGGCTCTTGAGAGCAGAAACTGATGTGGAGGAAAAAGGTAAGGTAGGATTTTCTGGAGATTTGACTTAAGTAAATAGCACACAAAATACAAACAAAGTAATATGCAATCTAGCTCAAACCTTTGCATGTCAACTACTTGATCCTTCTTATAATCCAAAAGCTGGTTCAATACTAAAGAGGCAAGAATGGTAAAACATGATTTAAGTAATCCCCAAGATTATTTACGGCCCTAATCCTGAACTGCTTACCCTGTTCCTTCTTACACTCCACCCACTATCCTGATTCTCTAGGTTTCTGAGCTAATGATTCAGCTTCCTGTTTCATCTTTGCCTCACCTTATCCCTAAGGCCTTTTGCTTCCTTCCTTGCTTAGGATTCCACTCCACTCTCAGTTATTCTGCCAAGAGCAACTCAGAGTAAATAATCTGCCTACTCAGATCCTCAACTTTTATCCTCAGCACTCATGCCCCCTTCAAGGGCAAGTCTCCTGCCAGGCTTACCCTGATTTTACGAATATGTCTTGGAGAGAGACAGACATATTAGATGGTTCATCTAGGCAAACAGTGGAATCACCAAAGATGTTGGAATAAGGAGAATGACAATGAGCCAGGCCCAAATGTCTAGACCTCACCCTGACATCCTAAAGCACATCTTCCTGGCCTTGAGGTGATAACCCTGATACTCCATTCCTCCTATCACCACTCCATGTCAAGGGATCCTTCCAGCCCACAGCAGCTAGGATTAAGAATACATGGTGAACAAGACACAGGCCTTCGCTTGACAGAATTTATAGTCTAGTGAAGGAGACAGACAAATAATTACAATATGCATGATAATTAAAGGCAACGCATGCAGAGCTGTAAGATTAAGAAAGCTAGTCAGGTGAAGTTACCCTTAAACTGAAACTTGAAGGATGAATAGGAGATAGCCAGGCAATGACAAGGCATTTGAGGAAGAGTGTTCTAGGCAGAAGGAATAGTATACACAAAGGTCCCGCAGCAAGAAAGCACATCTGAAGAGACAAGATGAGATGGGGGGTAGGGAGGCCAAGGGAGAGAGTGTACTGAGGCAGATGATGCTGAAGAGATCAAAAAGGGCCTCATACAACATATAAAGCTGTTCTATCATCCACTTAACAAGTATTCACTGAGTGCCTACAATGTGCCAGGCATTGTCCTATTCACTATGAAAAAGCGAATAAAATGTGCAATTTCCCTGTTCTTAGAGAATTTAATTCTAATTGGAGGAGGCTATAAACAAATATGTGAATAAACCAGAAAAATATCACATATTGATAAGTGCTATGCAAACAATTAAATTAGGTCATGTGATAGAAAATACATGGGCGGCTACTTTAGACTCATTAGGTGGTCAGGGGAAGGGATGACATAAAAGCAGGTATCTCAATAAAAAGGAACCAGCCAAAGATGAAGGAAAAAAGCATCTTAGGTGGGGGTAACACTATGCGCAAAAGCCCAACAGAAAGATCACTAAAGATTTTTTAAGCAGCGGAGTTAGATCACGATCATTGTTCCATTTTATAAACATCACTCTAGCTTCAGTGTGGAGAATGGAATGGAGGTGCAGGAGGATGAAATCAAGACTGGAAGCAGACATGAGAGCAGATTATGTAGACTAAGATGAAGAAGATAACAACAAGAGCTAACACTCACATAGCACTTACTAGGTACGGATCCATCGTTCTAAGCATTTTACATATATTAACATTTAATTCTCACAAATATTTTATAAATTAGGAAACTAAGGTACAGAGCAGTAGCAATGAAGGAGGAAAGAAAGCGACTGGATTCAAGAAGCACTGGGGAGGACAGTCCTGGCAACTGGCTGGTGTGGGCTGTGGGAGAGAAGGGAGGATTACGACGACTAGGCTTTGGGTCTAGCAACTGCATGGGTGGCGGTGCTGTTTACCACATGACAGGACATGGATGAGGAACAGTGAGGAAGCCCAGGAGGCTGCATTTTGCCAAGTCTGCAAAACATCCCAGTGGAGTTGTCCACGTGAGTATTGGATATTCTGGTCTGGAGAGAGATTTGGGCATCATCCAGGTGTAGATGGTGACTGAAGCTGTCAGAGAGGTTGAGATCACCTAGGGATAGTATGAGGAAAATAAAAAAAGGCCTAGGAACAGAATGCTGACATTTAAAACAAAATAAGAATCACTTATAACAACAAAAAACTGGAAATACCCTAATGTCCCTCAACAGGAAAAGAGGTAAATAAAATACAGTATGTCTATGCTACAAAATATTATACAGTAACCAAAAAGAAGGAGAAGTACCTTTATGTACCAACATGGCATATTGTCAAGGCATATTACTGACTCAAAGAAAAAATATCAGAATGATATATAAAATGTGACACCCCCTCTTCGTGTAAATAAATAAATAAAACACGAAAATAACACTTTAAATTTTTTCTAGGTTCATACATATGTATGCAAACATACAGAAAAAATTCTGGAAGGTACATTCCAAACCACTAACAGGTTACCCCTGGGGAACACAGAAATAATTAAAATGGGAGAGGGGGAGCAGAAGTAGTCAAAACATTATCCACAATGTTCTCATTTTTTGGTTATATTACTATTTTCTCTGTAAAATTAAAGACCAATTTTCCAAAAAATAATGGAAATCTCTCCTCAATTTTGCTGTGAACCTAAAACTGTTCTAAAAAAGTAATTCTTCATTTAAGGAAAAAAACGGGCAGAAGCAGCTTAATACAAAGGACACCCTTTACCGCAAAGACTACATTTTCTCTGTCCCTTCCGCCCCTCAGTGGCCTTGATATTCAGATCTTTCAGCTTCCCATCTACCCACATCTGGGATGTTAACACCAAGCCCCCTAATTCCATGCTCCAGCCTGAATCCTTGGCCCCAGGCCAAGCCTGGCCACCAATTCCCTAGCCTGGACCAGAGCCCCAGGAGGGGAGGTGAGACACACCAAAGTCCTAAACAAACGTGGGAGAAGGAGTATCGATGCCAGTTTCAAGGACAGGGATCAGGTGACCTTGCTGGCCATCAGAAGTCTCAAAGGCAGAAAGGTATCTGAAGGTCTGGAAGCAGCTCTGCAGTGTGGGGGGATGGGGCGGAGAGACAGTCGGGCAAAATCAGGGGGAAGTAGTATGGGGTGAGTTGAAGAAAGAGGCAGTTCCACTAATAAAGATTCCAAGTGAAGTGCTGTAATATGGAGGAAACCAGGTTTACAGCAAAGGGAAGAGAGGAAGCTGCATTCTGTGATGGGGTTGGGGACAGGGCGGGGGGGGGGTGGGGGGTGGTATCTAAGGATACCTAGATGAGTCACTTCACATCAAAGCAGCAATTCCTGGAGGCACAGTAAAAAGTTTAGAGTTTGGAGCAGCAGAAAGAGACAAGGGACTTGGCTTCTTCCTGAAAAGAAGGGAGGTTCCTCAAATGAGGAGAAAAGAGCCTGAAATAAAGCCTTTCCTTCCTCAGTAAATCAAAGGCAGAGAGATCAGGGCAGGCCTCTGGTGACCGTGCTCTTAACTTTCAACTTTCTGAGGATGAAAGACAACATATTTGTTCCACATGTTTTCCTGGTTACCCAAAGCAGTGACACTGCCTAGGCCTTACCCAACAGCTGATTCACCATCAATTAGTCTACATCACAATGTGCTGAGCCTCACGCCTCACTCGGTCACATACCAGACGGCTCCGGAAAGAAAACAAGCTGGTGTGAGCTGTCAAAGTCCTCTCGGTACCTGACCTCACCCTCTGGGGTAGGTTTCATTTCAAAACTGAAAGAGACTGAAGGGCTGGGGAAATCCAAAGATCAGCAGAGCCAGGAATAAGTGGTTCCCAGCAGAAAAGGGTCCCAGGCTGGAGCTCAAAAAAGAAACCAGACCACTGATAAGACAGAGTTTATGATGTCTGTCACCAAGCCTTCAGATATCATTTACACGTTGGCCAATATTTACAACAGGGCATGACCATGCTTACCTAACTCCTGATACCTAAATACCTAACTCTTCAAATGTTCAATCAACTTCCTAGCTCTATGAAATTTTAGAGCTTTGGGGTAGCTCCAATAACTGGGATAACAAGGGACTTGTGAACTTTGCAGCCCTTCAAATGGGCCAGCTTTTAATTGTAATGAATTTTATCACCTCTTCTTCCTTCTTCATCTCCCTACAAACCCTTGGCAAAATTACTGTCTCACTAAAAAAATTTCCAAGTTGTTCATGACGGCCCTCTTTCTAGAACAATATTCCATACAGTGAAAGTCGAGCTCATCAAAGGAGTGAGGTTATTTGCTTGAGGTTCATTTTTTTTTTTTTAAGATTTTTTTTTTTCCTTTTTCTCCCCAAAGCCCCCTGGTACCTAGTTGTATATTCTTAGTTGTGGGTCCTTCTAGTTGTGGCATGTGGGATGCCGCCTCAGCGTGGCTTGATGAGCAGTGCCATGTCTGCGCCCAGGATTCGAACTGACGAAACACTGGGCTGCCTGCAGCAGAGCGCACGAACTTAACCACTCGGCCACAGGGCTGGCCCCTTGAGGTTCATTTTTAACCAGCTGAGTGACCCTGGGAAAGTCACAACCTTTCTGGGCTCAGTTTCCTCATCTGTAAAGAGGTTAGAAACATATAGAAGGAAAGCAATAAAACTTCCCTGGGGCCGGCCCAGTGGTGCATTAGTTAAGTGCACACATTCCGCTTTGGCAGCCTGGGGTTTGCTGGTTCAGATCCTGGATGCGGACATGGCACCACTTGGCAAGCCACGCTGGGGCAGGCGTCCCACATATAAAGTAGAGGAAGATGGGCACGGATGTTAGCTCAGGGCCAGTCTTCCTCAGGAAAAAGAGGAGGAGTGGCAGCAGATATTAGCTCAGAGCTAATCTTCCTCAAAAAAAAAAAAAACTTCCCTGAAGGAGAGAAAGACGTAAGCTTTTAAGTCTAAAAGGCTCATCAAGTGGCAAGAAGAGATATTTTAAAAAGACACAGAGCTAAGCATATCCTTATGAAATGCTAAGAATGAAGAAAAAATTTACAAACTTCCAGAAAGAGAGAATAGGTCATCACTTACAAAGAAAAAAGAATCCTATTGGCATTGGACTTCTCATCGCTATCGCTAAAAACTAAAGACAGTAGAAAGCTGTCACAGACTCTGTAGAGACTAGGACTACTATTTAGGAATCTTACACGCAGCCAAGACATCATTCATAAATGAAAGTAAAAAAAGTATGTATATTTGGACTTATAAGGACCTTGAAAGTACCATCTACGCCCTTTTTCTAAGAAAATCACTCAAGTATCCTAGTCAACTTAATATTTAAAATTGGAACAAAGCTTGGAAACACAAAATGTACACAAGACATGTTTTCCTTCTCTATGAAGAAACCTTTTAACAAGGTGGTACCAGATATCGCCTTTCCGGGTACAAACAGAAACTGTCCTGAACACAACCGTCCCTGGCAGTCTGGGTTTGCAAGTTGTTCAGCACCTAGTGGCCTGATGAAGTAAATACAGTTTCATCAAGTACCCGGATAAACTTCCAGCCATTTTGTGAGCTCTGACAGCGTGTACAGGGCAGCAGCCTGACATCCTTGATATTATAAGAGTAGGACACTGCAAACCTTCCAGACTCATATACAACTTTATAGATTCAGCTCACTATCCATTCATTCTCCAAGGATGTGGGAAGATCCCATACTTTGTACCTAACTAATCACAAGAGAAGCATAGATTTGTTACAAGGCTACACTTGCAAAGTATTGAGAAATAGAGACTGCATTTGGCCAGACTAACCTGAATTGAAAACAAGCTTATATGCTAAGAGAAAACTGTAAATGTGCCTTATAAACAGGAAGAGTGTCTTCAAATGCTCACAAGATTGGAATGTGGAAGATGGATTATATTTATCCTGTATGGTTCCAGGAGATAGGCCTAAAACTGATGAGAAGTCACCTCAATCAGATTGTAATTCAAAACAAGAAATAATTTTCTACCAATGAGAGCTATTCAACAACATAATGAGATTCCTGGAGAAGAGATGAGCTCCCCAGCAATGGAAGTATTCAAAACGAACTTGGACGATCATCTGTCAGGCAGATGACAGAAAGCATTCCTGTAACCGGATGGCAGACTAGAGACAAGGAGATTGATTGTATTACCTCAAAGGCCCTTTCCAAGAGTCTATCATTCTAAACAAAACAAGCAAAGAAACAAACAAAAGCCACTAACAGATAACTAAAGAGTCCTCTCCCTGCTTCTTATTTTTAAGCTCCAAGCAGGCAGTACAACTTAGTGAGTTTGATACCACTTTCCACTTGAGTAAATGTGGACAAATTATTTAACACTATTTGCCTCATTTTCATTATCTGTAAATTTAGAACAATAATAGTACCTATCTCATAAGATTACTAGGAAGATTAAATACCATACCTTGTAAAGTACTTAAAACAGTGCTTAACATAGTACATAAAACTAGCATCTTGGAAAGGAAAGGTAGCTAGGTGGTCGGGGTGCGGGGGGGACAGTGAAACCTGAAATGTGCTGCTTGTTTCAGTTATCTCTACCCAACCCTCAACCAAAGCATTCCTGGTCATTGCTGGCCAAATGCGAGGTTCCCTTGGCAACCAACCTCAAAAAAGAATCCAGATCTACCTTCTTCAGGAAGGAGGCTGCTTCTCTGCCCTGAAATCTAGCATCTTCCCTTGCACAAAGCAGGCTCCCTAAAACCTCACAAATACCACTGCTCCAAAATCAAGGACATGAGCAGGTGCTACTCTCCTCACTTCATATCATCAATCATACAACATGAGAGTTAGAAGGGACCATTTAGAGCGACCCCTTTGTTTAATGAATGAGGACAATAAAGCTGAGAAAAGTGAAGTCCTGGATGCAGCAAATTGGTGACGGGGTCAAGACAAGATCACACGCCTCCTTATTCCTAGCCCAATAGTCAAAATCTTCCCATTTTTCCGATGGGAAAAATAGGACTGGCCCTACTAAGCCACCTGCCCATACTGTCTACACAGACAGGTAAGAGAGGAATAGAAGCAGTAGAGTGTAGAGGTTAAGAGCATAGACTCTGGAGCCAGACTGCTTATTCAAATCCCAGTTCTACCACTTACTGTGCGACTTTAAGCAAGTTTCCTAACCTCTCTTTGTTTCTATAAAACAGGGATAAGAGCAACTACCTTATAGGGCTATTTTAAGGATTAGATGAGATAATCCATGTAAAATGCATGGCACATAGAAAGTGCTTGCATGTACACTGCTCTGCTGCTCATCATTACCAGTTGTATTAAGCAGAGAGCCAATCACAATAACAAGAGAGACCAGACAAGCTCCTACTTCTGGTCCAAAGAGCACTGGGAAGGACATAGGTGTTTATTTAGCTCCATTTTCTCGCCCTGGCCAGGGAACATCCAATCAATCAGCAGGAGAAGACCATAATTAACCCATCACTCATTTATTTCTTTGGATCTAGGGAAGAAACAACTCAGGGAATAACCAAGTATATGCTATGGTGATAAGATGCTTAAGATCATAGATAAAGGGATCAGCCCAGTGGTGTAGTGATCAAGTTTGTACACTCCACCTCGGTGGCCTAGGGTTCAGGAGTTCAGATCCTGGGCACAGACCTACACACCACTCACCAAGCCATGCTGTGGCACCATCTCACATACAAAATAGAGGGCTACTGGCATAGATGTTAGCTCAGGGACAATATTCCTCAAGCAAAAAGAGGAAGATTGGCAACAGATGTTAGCTCAGGGCCAATCTTCCTCACCAAAAAAAGGTCACAGATAAAGGTTAGGTAAGTCTGAACACAAGCATGATCTTTACATCTATGCTCATCTCAGTTTTGACAAAATGCAGTTCTTGTCCAGTCTCTTCCCCTCAAGCCATGAAAGTGGTATAGTGTAATGGTTAAGAAAAAGAGCTCTGGAGTGTGCCTGCCTGGGTGCAAGCTCCTGTTCCATCATTTATTTGCTGTGTCACTTTGGCAAATTACCTGACCTCTCTCTACGCCTTTGTTTCCCCATCTGTTAAATGAGGATAAAAACTATTTTAATTATGATAACAGCTGACATTTGGTGAGTACGTTCTATGTGCCAAGCCCTATGCTAAGCACTTTACACAGTTTATATCATTTAATTATCACAACAACCTTATGAGGCAGGTACTATTACTACCCTCATTTTACAGATGAGGAAAATGAGGTACAGTTTTCTTATTCAAGGCCACATGGCTAGCTATGGCAAAGCTGAGATGTCAGTGCAGGAGATTCGACCCCAGAGTCTATGCTCCTTACTCCTACACTGCTCTACTTCTCACAACTCCAGGCTTATATGGCTGTTATGTTGTTAAAATAAGACAATCCACAGAAAGTGCTTACCATAGTCCCTCATTCATCAAGGTTAGCCATTACTATTATTGCTGTTGTTATTATCACCATCATTGATCCCTTTGAGTTTCTCTCAAATACTACCACCTCCTGAGTTCCAGTATCGCCTGGAGGATGGCTGTTTTCCTACCTACACACCAGCTCACTGGGCAGCGGGGGTGGGGTTCTATTATTTCACTTCCCTCATGTAATACAGGGTTAAGTATCTGGGTGGAGAGACAAGGAAATATTTTCTATAAACCTGCTAGTCTATAAAAACAATATATTAAAATCTTTGCTTTTAAACATAAAATCTTCATTACTCTCATCAGAAAAGAAACATGCTTATTAAAAAAATTTTTTCAAAATAAAGCAGAGATATAAAGTATTTACTAAAAACAGAATTATCTGTCCTCTACCTCCTTCCCACTTCCACTCTCCTGTTCTCAAAACCAGTATATTATTTAGTCATTTAGTCCTCACAAGAAGTCAGATTGCTGTCATTTATCTTTATCTCCTTTTGGCAGGTACTGAAACTGAGGTTCAGAGAGGTTCAAGATCAAACAGCTAGTAAGTGGAGGTCAGGGTTTCTGGAAAAGAACTTTCATATAAGGAAGAAGGTAAAGATAGCTAACTCCTTTAACTTACCCTGAAAGGAAGTGGCTATGATAGAAGGTTCCTAGAAGGTACCTAAGAAGAACCAAGACTGACAATGGCATTTTTAAGAAACTCTTGCTCTAAATGAGGCAAGACCAAACAGAAACTGTAACCCAAAAAGTCAGTAATGCAGTGAGCTTTCATCAATCCTTCCCTCCCAGAGAGAGTAGAAATTATTGATAAGCCCAACAAAGCAAGACTTCGTCTCTGAAGATATCCATCCTTTGCACACCAGTCCTTACCTCCTCAATTCCAAAAACTATGTATCACTGTGCTAGAGAGCACAGCACGGTCTAGGTCAAAATAAACATTTTTTAGACTGAGCAACCTGAGGGTATAAACAACGTCTTATTCATACAGATCTTTCCTTTATTATCAGGTAAACAACCCTCTATATATTCAATATATTTTTGTTTAAAAATCAAGTGAACTTATTCATTCAATTCCCATGTGCTAGTCACTGTTCTAGGAGGTGAGGACATAGCAATGAGCACAACAGAGTCCTAGCCATCATGAAATTTACATTCTAGTGGCGGGTGACAAATAATAAACAAACTATAGCAGAGAGAGTCCCTAGAACAGTGCTGACCTGTAGTAGGCAGCACTAAATAAATACCTGAATAATGAATGAATGAATAAGTAGTATTTCAAACAGTGCTAAGTTCTGTGGAGAAAAATAAGACAGGGAAGGGGAACAGGGAATACCGAGGGCAGGAGACGGCTTTTACTTTCCATAGGAAGGTCAAGGAATGCTTCACAGATTAGGTGACAGCTGAGCAGAAACCTGAAGGAGGTAAGGGAGGAGGCCATACTGATATCTGGAAGAAGTGTTCCAGGCAGAGAAAACAACTACAAATATCCCAAGGCTTGGCATGTTGCAGCAACTGCAAGGAGACCAGTGTGGCTAGAGTACAAAGGGAAAGTGGTAGAAGATGAGGTCAGAGTAGCTGAGAGAAGGTGGTGCAGAAGATCCTATGCGGCCCTGTAGACCACTGTAAGGACTAGGTTTTTAATCTGGGTGGGACCCAGTGGACAGTTTTCAGTAAAGGTGTGGCATGCTTTGAAATACGCTTAACAGGATTACTCTGGTCACTGTTAAGATTAGACTCAGGGGACCAAGAGCAAAAGAAGGAAGACCATTTAGGCTACTACAATAGTAGCAGGGGAGGTGGTGAGAAGAGTTCAAATCCTGAATATATTTTAAGGTAGAGCTCACAGGACCTGCTGGTGGAGTAAGAAAAAGAACAGAGTCAGGGCCTGGTGGCACAGTGGTTAAGTTTGCACATTCCGCCTCAGAGGCCTGGGGTTCGCCAGTGTGGATTCCGGGTGTGGACCTATGCACCGCTTGTCAAGCCATGCTGCGGCAAGTGTCCCACATATAAACAAAAGTAGAGGAAGATGGGCGCAGATGTTAGCTCAGAGCCAGTCTTCCTCAGCAAAAAGAGGAGGATTGGCAGCAAATGTTAGCTCAGGGCTAAACTTCCTCAAAAAAAAAAAAAAAACGAAAAACAAACAAACAGAACAGAGTGAAGGGAGAGTCCTCCATACATTCAATACAACTGAAACTGAGATGAGGAGGAATCGCTGGAGATGCAGATTTGAGAAGAAAAGTTCCAGAGCTGATTTTTTTAATACGTTAAGTTCAAGAAGCCATGAGATACCCAAGTAGAGGTATCCAGAGGAATTTGGACATACAAGTCTTGAGTTCAGGGGAAGACACTCAAGCTAGTAATTCACACTTGAGAACTGTGAGGGTATAAATGGTGTTTAAAGTCTTGAGAGAGAGCACCTAGGAATTGAGTGTAGATAAAGAAGGGATCCAAGGAGTGATCTGAGTACTTCATCTTGGAGGCAGAGGAGATACCGAGAAATTAGCCAAAAAAAAAAAGCGGGGGAGGGTTTTGAGAAGGAGGGGCCATTGAGGTGGGAGGAGAACCAAGGGAGCGACATCCTGGGAGCCAAGTGAAACTAGCATGCAAGGAGGGAGAGTCAAATGCTGAGAGGTCACAAAGACGACTGAGAAATGACCACTGAATCTACGTGCTCTTTTCTAAGCATGTTCTTCCCTACTCCACACACATCATTTCTTTTCCTTTAATCCAGATAAAATCCCAGTATTGTCCAATGAATACACATACGGTTTCTGTTTAATGTAACTATATCTGTGTCTCAAAAAACAAAAATCAATGCTTTTAATGCGGACACACCAGATTTTACAGGGTGAATAACACTGAACAGATGCTTTGTCTGGTTGAAATAACTGTCTCTCTGAAACAAAGTCCCTAAGTCTTGCTTGTGCTCAGTAGGTAGAATCAGAGAAATGAGCTATTTAAATATATTTCTTTTGTTCTGCCATAAAGCAGCAATTATTCTTGAACTCCTTTCCCTCCTCCCTAACTCAAACATCCTAACCAGCTAAACAAAGACTAATTTCCACACACACCCCTTGAAAAACAAAGCAGGACACAATCAAATCCAAAAGTTGGATGAGAAAGGGATTTCTGTGCATTACACCTTCTTTCTTTTACTACAGAGAGGGTTAACAATTATTTGCTAATTCAAAGGTTGTGCTTTCTTTACATTTTGTCCTTAGAATCTCTAGACAGGAAGTGAAATTTCTGTTATCTTCATCTTAAAAGAGAATTCTGCTACAAAATAAGGATTTTAACTTTCTGTGCTCTAGCAAGCACAGTCCAGTCTCAATGATCTACACTTCTGAAGCAGTAGAAGAATAATCACCAAAAACTGTATCATGCCAACATCCTTCACACCTTCCTGAAATGGCTACAACTTTCGAATGGACTGTGCTCTCTGCCTTTGGGCCTTTGCTCCTTCTGCCTGGAATACCATTCCCTGCCCTCCACTTTGCAATTTGCTGACTTGGGACTCAGCCTGAATGTCAGCGTCTCTAGGCAGCCTTCCCGAATTCTCTCCATAACTGAACCAAGGGCCCTCCTCTGAGCTCACAGCACCCTCTGCTTACTCATATCCTTACACTTTAACACACTGCACTGTGAATCTGTTTATTCGTCTGTCTCCGTTTCGAGATCATAAACATCTTGAGGGCAAGGACAGGATCTCATTCATTTTTCTATCCTTAGTGTCTGGGACATATAAAGCAAACAAAAAATATTTGCTGAGTAAATGAATAAGATGACTTTTGACCTAGTATTCCTTATGTAATTTTTGTAGCACATTTTCCTTGATAAACCAGTTGAACTGAGGCTAATATTAAAATTATTGGCATCTAATCACATCCCCAGCTGATTGTAGAAACAAAGAAATTTCTCCTACCTGATATTGGAAATAGGGGACAAAAAGACAGATGTGCTGCTCAAGACCAGCTCAGGAGAAGTTATCCTATCAGCTGCTCATCCTCGGCGCAAGACAGCAGCCTATGCTTCTGACACCACAGAGAGGGCCAACGGACCTCTGGACTAGTCCCTTCACCTTCCTTCCACTGATCCTGTATTCTCCTCTTCTCACCCCACTATGCTTTTCTCTCTTTCCTTTTCTTACCGTTTTTTGCTTCCTCAGTTTTCTGTACTTTGCATCTGCATTCTGTTCTCATTTTCCCTTTAACTTTTCTCTGCACTCCCTTCTCCATGCCTCATTTCAGTCAGAGTGACCCTGGGGAATCCAGGGGAATCACTTTGCCCAACTGGGAGAATTCAGGCCAAGGATGTTGCTGTATCTGCCAGTCACTTCTGAAAGGCACAGCAACATATTTCTCAAGTTTCTAAGGAAACCAAGCAGTGACCCCATAACAGCAGTACAGGGTCACAAGCACAAGAGGTCAAATGTACTCCACACAAAGTGGGTAAGCCATGCTTCTAGGCTGCACTCTGTAGTATCCTGCAAAGCAACACGAAAAAGGCCCTCTCAATTTACTAAAATCTTTCTCCTTTTTTGAGGAAGATCAGCCCTGAGCTAACATCTGCTGCCAATCTTCCTCTTTTCACTGAGGAAGACTGGCCCTGAGCTAACATCTGTGCCCATCTTCCTCTACTTTATATGTGGGATGCCTGCCACAGCATAGCTTGACAAGCAGTGTGTAGGTCCACACCCAGGATCCGAACTGGCAAACCTTGGACAGCTGAAGCAGAATGTGTGCACTTAACTGCTGTACCACTGGGCCAACCCCTACTATAATTTTAAATAAAAAGAGAAACGGAAGCTCTATCTGAAGGGCAGAAGAGAAAAGGAAACCACATGTTTTGGAAAAATTGCTGCCACATTGATAAGGCAAATTTAAAAAGCTGGAATATGCTGGCTGGGCCAGGTAGGTTAGCAAAAAAATGTGGTCCTTGCCCCCAGGGAAGTTAGAATCTCATTGAGGAATCGTTCCCACTACTTCTCAAACCCATAAACGTTAACATTAGAGAACAAGAGGGAAGAGATTCTCTTAAACCAAGAGAGTCAGGAACCTAACATAAGTGGAACAGAAGTTCTGGGACAGAAAAATACAAACTGGATGGAAGCTTTTTGAGTTTAAGATAAAGTTATTCCATGTGTCAGTCAGTGTCACAAGCATCAGAAGCCAAGGAAAGGAACAATCCACAGCTGGGAATCAAGAGGCCCAGCTCAGGTCCTAATGAGCTGTGTAACCTTGGGCAAGTCACTTCACTACTGTGATCTAAAGAGGACTCTTCCATAAAATGGGCATAATAATACGTTTTGGCAAACTTGTCTGTGATGCTTAAATAAATAATGTGAAATCACTTTGAAAAGTTTTCTATAATATGCCAATGTGAGGTAAGAGGAGCGAAAACCCTTCCTCTGAATGGAGTTAAGTCCTGTGGTTCAGTTTCCAAAGTCTAAGCCTGACTCACCTTCCCAGCCTCATTTACCCCTTTCGCCAACTTGCAGTCACTGAGTGGGAGGAGAAGAGTCATGCGTGGGGCTCCAGGGGGAGGGCGGAGACTATTTGGTCAGTTGCTCCATATCTCAGTGGCTTCATCTGTAAAACGGGCGGTGTGGCATTCACTCGGTATCCAGAAGATAGTGCAGGCCTGAGGAAGGGAGTGGAAAGCTTACTATAAGTGAGTAAAATATTTATATAACCCTCCCCCTCAGGGATAAATAACCAAGATCACCAAGTTTCATTACTCCCTGGACAGAATTAGAAGCAGCCTTAGAGATCATTTAATCTCTAGGTTTACAGACAGGAAAACTGAGGCCCACATAAATGAAGTGGGTTGTAGAAGTCTCAAAGCTAGTCAGTGGCAGAGATGGAACTAGGGGCCAGAGTCACAGACGCCCAAGTCGAGCACCCTCTCTGCCAGATCTCAGGGTCAGTCAGGGCACCTGTGGCCTGTACAATACATAATCAACACCAAGACACATTACAATTTAATCAACAGCTAAATGTGAGCTACCTAAGGGAGGAGGCTGAGCACCGGGACTGGGAGCAGAGCCCTGGAAGTACTCAGATAAGGAAAAATGATGGCAATATTTCAGGCAGAAAAGGCTTAAAATAGGCAGTGTTAGGAAGAAAGACCCAATAGATAAGTCTTTCTTTAGGGAAAATAAATAGGTGGCAGAACTAGAGGACCACAATGCTTGGAATCAGGATAATTCTTTTCTTTTCTTCTTTTTTATTTTTTTTGTAAAGATTGACACCTGAACTAACAACTGTTGCCAATCTTTTTTTTCCCCCCAGCTCTTTCTCCCCAAATCCCCCCAGTACATAGTTGTATCTTTTTAGTTGTGGGTCCCTCTAGTTGTGGCATGTGGGACACTGCCTCAGCATGGCCTGATGAGCGGTGCCATGTCCACACCCAGCACCCAGGATCCAAACGGGCGAAACCCTGGGCCACCAAAATGGAGTGCAGGAACTTAACCACTCGGCCATGGGGCTGGCCCAGGATAATTCTTGATTATATGTAATTTAGTCCTTTTGCTGTGTCCTGAGTTTTTGACTATTTTTCATTCCCTAATCAACTCTGTCACCCTACAAGACAAAGCCCTCTAAAGAGATCACGTGTAGCTTAGTGGTTAGGTATACAGGCTCTGGACTCAGACTGCCTAGATTCAAATCCTCGCTCTACCACTCAACAGCTGTGTGATCTTGCACAAAGTCCTTTACCTCTCTGTACCTCTATAAAATGGAAATGACATCACCCCTATCTCAGGAGATTTTATGAGGATTAAATGCGAACATTAATCATGTTGGTCACAACCTAACGAGTTTTTCATCACTTTAGCTTTGATATGACCTTTTTTATGTGAAGGAGAGAATTGAAATTACCAGAATACATTGCATGTAGTAAGGATAAGAAATGTTTTGCAAAACTCTCATATCTGTTATAAACGTGTGTGTATGTATGTCTCAGCTATTATTTAAAATTGATCTCTTATGATGGTTTGCTTTTCAAAACCTGAGAGGCACTGAATTAATGCATAGAATAAAGCTTCAAACAGTGCCTGGCATATAGTAAGCACTTAGTGCTATTACTGTCATTGCTGCTGTTATGGACCTACCTACTGAAATCGTTTGTAGGATTATACAAGGTAACGTGAAAGCACTCTGGAAAGTGTGATATACCATATTAATGTCAGTTAAAGGAAGCAAAAAGCCCTTCCCTCCATCTCTAACCCTGACACAAGTCAAGCGCTGTTTAGGTTCCTATCTGTTGCTTGGCCCACAAGTTGTTACCTTGAACTGAAGAGTCCACAGACTACGATTTATCTAACACTCTGTCATGCTCTGTCAATGTTTGCAGAGAAATGAGGCTTGGCGCCACAGTAAAATTATTTATTGTTACCTGGTCGGGGCTTTGGGGTGGGGAAGGCGGAAGCCATGCGGATAGGTCCCTGAAGGAAGCGAGTGAGTCACACAGGGCTACTGTTCGCTTCCGCAGAGCCAGGTGGACTCCACCGCGCCACAGACAAGGCGGGACTGACAGATACTCCAGCCTTTGGGCATCGATGAGTCACTTCCCTCTCCCTGTCCTCACCCAGACACCTCATAAAAAATAGCAGTGGAGCCCCTTACAGGTATAGCTCACACCAGGGAAAACTGGGAATCCCCAAACAGATACGGACAAAAACGGGGTGACTGAGCACCAAAAGATTACCGGGGTAATCCATCTTTAAATGACAAGCTCGCCAAAACTTCCAAATAGCATTTAAATTCTAAAACCCTGACTTACAGAAAAATTTGGAAACGCGCTCACCAATAAGGATATCGGAAGGTCTGGATTCCATCCTGGACACTGTGTGACCTTGAATTAGTCACTTCATCTCTCTGGGCCTAAGTGAATTCGTCTGTTAAAAAAAGAAAAGAGAGAGAGATAACGACACCTACCTCAGAGCATCACTGTAAAATTTAAATAGTATTCGGCAAAATGGCTAGCACAGGATCTGATGCTGGTAAATACACAAGAGATATTCCTTCTAGACCAAGTGATCACCAATTGTGATAAACTTAAGTTCACCGACCAGCTGGTCCGTGAAAAAAGTCATAGGTATCTTACGTCGCTTCATGGGAATTGTTTTTTTTTTAATAAATTTTATAAGACAATTTCTTGGTCTCTCCAGCACAACAGCCTATGCCAGAAGTCTAGGAAAGCAGAAATTTGCCATCTCATTCCTTAAAGCAGTGATTCCGAAGTGCTTCAGTACTGGGGGCCCAAATCACCCACTGCTACTGCCCCCTATTATCCATCATTAAATTTAAAACGCGCGAGACTCAGTATTCTTCCTACACTTTACGGTTATCCGCATTCCCGTTTCAATTAATGGAGGAAATGCATTAAAATTCGCCCACCGAGGTCTGGACCAGCCTGCGGGGCTTTATCCCAAAGCGGTCGGCGCACTCGCCGCGCACGGAAAGGCCCCGGCCCACGGGCACGGGGTGGGGGTCGCCTTCTAGAGCTTTCGGGCCGACCCCAATTTCTCGTTGGCGACGAATCCAGGCCACGTGTCGCCATTTTGTGTTCAGGAAAAATGGCGGCCACCGCCGTGGGGAAGGGAGGGGGCGGAGGGGCCGCCACGTTAGCCGCTATCCCTGCGGGACCCTGCAGTACGGGGCGCACACGGCCTTTTCTGCCTGGCTTAGGTGGAGGAGAGGGGAAGGGGCAGAAAGGAACGGGTACGGCAGCGTCCAGAGCGCCCTTTCTTTGACGAGAGGAACGTGAGGCAGCGACACCCGCAGGAAAGGCCTTCCAAGATGGCGGCCCGCGGGGGCCGCCCCCGGAGCGCGCAGGGCGCGGCGGCTGCACCGAGGGGCAAGGGCCGAAAGGCGGCAGCGGGGCCTGGACTGCAGGGACGCCCCAACGCACGGGTCGGCACCCCCTGAATAAATTCGGCCCCAA
This sequence comes from Equus caballus, assembly GCF_041296265.1. Classification (NCBI taxonomy): domain Eukaryota; kingdom Metazoa; phylum Chordata; class Mammalia; order Perissodactyla; family Equidae; genus Equus; species Equus caballus. Next base: position 48,130,030 of record NC_091698.1, on the reverse strand, counting down.
GAAGCACACCATTGTCTTAAATGTCTGACGCGGCTGCCAGGACTAAAACGACACTAGGGCAGGAGGTGGGGTTTCTGCGGGTTTAAGCGAAAGAAACTTGGAAAATGCAAACAAAGCATTATGTAAATGGACGCCATTCTTTTTAGGGCCGTGTTTCTAGCACTTCCCAGAAACCATGAACAGAGCCCCGATTCGGACCCCGGCGGGGGGCTGGGTTTCGGTCTTTCTCTTCACCGGACGCCACCGCGGGGTCTGGGCAGGGGTGGGGGTTGGTGCGGGGCGCCCGGACGCCGGGGACGAAAGGGCCCCACGTGCCCGTCAGCGCGCGCGCCCGCCCCGCAGGCCTCGCCTCGCCGCCCTTCCCCCCCGGAAGTCCGCGGCTGCCCCGCCCGCCTCCCCACACCCTCGCGCCTGCGCTCTGGCCGCCTCACGCGCACGTTTTAAAACCGCGGCGTCCCAGCTGCCGCCTGCAGTTACCGCCGGGGCTGCCCGCGTCGCTCCCTGTCGAAATCCCTTCTATAGAGATGGAGAATAATGTGTCGCCGCAATTCAGAACACTAACGTTTCCAAACACTTGCCGGGGTCGCTAGGGTTAATAAAATACAGGTTCCTTTTAAAACGTTGCCGGGCTCACAGCTTTTGTCCATCGGGGCTTTATTTTCAACTCTAGGCTGTTAAAAGGGTTTTTTAAAAACTACCGTGTGGGAGTTGGCGCAATCTTGTGACCTAAAAAAGACGGGTCCTCATTTTTTTCAAGGGGTCCTGCGCAGCAAGCACTTCCGGGGTCAGAGGGTACGCGGGGTTGAAAGCGGGCTTCCCGCCCCGCCCAGACCGCCGAGGCTGCCGCCGGAGTCGCCACCGCCGCGCCCTCGCCCACCCGCCCGCCCGCCGCTCCCGGCCCCGCTCGCCCCCTCCGCCGCCGCCGCCCGCCCCTGCGACGACGCCGCGGCCTCCCGCCCGCGCCCGCTCGCTCCCGCGGCCCTCGCTCGCCTCGCGCCGGCAGTTTTGGGCCTACATCTCCCCTCCCCCCCGCCAGCCACCAAAGACTTGACCACGTAACGAGCCCAACTCCCCCGAACGCCGCCCGCCGCTCGCCATGGATGCCGGTGTGACTGAAAGTGGACTAAATGTGACTCTCACCATTCGGCTGCTTATGCACGGAAAGGAAGTAGGAAGCATCATTGGGAAGAAAGGGGAGTCGGTTAAGAGGATCCGCGAGGAGAGTGGCGCGCGGATCAACATCTCGGAGGGGAATTGCCCGGAGAGAATCATCACTCTGACCGGCCCCACCAATGCCATCTTTAAGGCCTTCGCTATGATCATCGACAAGCTGGAAGAAGATATCAACAGCTCCATGACCAACAGCACGGCGGCCAGCAGGCCCCCGGTCACCCTGAGGCTCGTGGTGCCGGCCACCCAGTGCGGCTCCCTGATTGGGAAAGGCGGGTGTAAGATCAAAGAGATCCGCGAGAGTACGGGGGCCCAGGTCCAGGTGGCGGGGGATATGCTGCCCAACTCCACCGAGCGGGCCATCACCATTGCTGGCGTGCCGCAGTCTGTCACCGAGTGTGTCAAGCAGATCTGCCTGGTCATGCTGGAGACGCTCTCCCAGTCTCCGCAAGGGAGAGTCATGACCATTCCGTACCAGCCCATGCCGGCCAGCTCTCCAGTCATCTGCGCGGGCGGCCAAGATCGGTGCAGCGACGCTGCGGGCTACCCCCACGCCACCCATGACCTGGAGGGACCACCTCTAGATGCCTACTCGATTCAAGGACAACACACCATTTCTCCGCTCGATCTGGCCAAGCTGAACCAGGTGGCAAGACAACAGTCTCACTTTGCCATGATGCACGGCGGGACCGGATTCGCCGGAATTGACTCCAGCTCTCCAGAGGTGAAAGGCTATTGGGCAAGTTTGGATGCATCTACTCAAACCACCCATGAACTCACCATTCCAAATAACTTAATTGGCTGCATAATCGGGCGCCAAGGCGCCAACATTAATGAGATCCGCCAGATGTCCGGGGCCCAGATCAAAATTGCCAATCCAGTGGAAGGCTCTTCTGGTAGGCAGGTTACTATCACTGGCTCTGCTGCCAGTATTAGTCTGGCCCAATATCTAATCAATGCCAGGCTTTCTTCTGAGAAGGGCATGGGGTGCAGCTAGAACAGTGTAGGTTCACTCATAACGCCTTTCTGCTGTTTTCCCATGATCCAACTGTGTAATTTCTGGTCAGTGATTCCAGGTTTTAAATAATTTGTAAGTGTTCAGTTTCTACACAACTTTATCATCCGCTAAGAATTTAAAAAATCACATTCTCTGTTCAGCTGTTAATGCTGGGATCCATATTTAGTTTTATAAGCTTTTCCCTGTTTTTAGTTTTGTTTTGGGTTTTTTGGCTCATGAATTTTATTTCTGTTTGTCGATAAGAAATGTAAGAGTGGAATGTTAATAAATTTCAGTTTAGTTCTGTAATGTCAGGAATTTAAAAAATTAAAAAATGGATTGGTTAAACAATGCTTCATATTTGAAAAAGCTGGGAACTACTATCTTAAACTCTTTGTTGGTGCTTTTTTTTCCTTCCCCTTTTAGTGTTAGGCATCCGTACGGAGAAGGGTGGATGCGTCCTTGGTATTCTCTCCAGCCCTTTTCACCTTACTGGTGAGATTCCATTCCCTCTGTCCCAACAAAGGAACCCGGTAGGCTGGGCCTGCTCTGGGTTGCTTGCAGACGGGGCCTCTCCCACAGAGGTGACATCCCTCCAGCCAAGTTCCAGAGAGAGGCCTCTGCCCGTTTCTCTGGTAGAAAACATAAGGGTTTTCTCGGGTGGAAGAAGTATGCCCATTCGGTGGGAGCTCTGAGGAATGGCCATGTGTCCTCCCGTCTGACTATCCCCCCAACCCCCAATCTCACATGGGAAACTCTTAGCCAGGAACAAAAAAATTGTTCTGAGGTGGGAGGAGCCTGGGGGGACCCAGAGACAAGGGGGGAGGAAAGGGCTGGGCTGGGGGTGAAGGGAGGGGCTGATGGTGGGGGAAGGGAAAGGGGTAAGGGTGGGTTTGAGGGCTTGGAAGAGGGCAACTGCTGCAGGGTGGTGGTAGGGATGGGGGGTCTTTGGTTGGGCAGCAGGACTGGGTGGGGGATGGTACCAGCGGGGTGCACGTGTTAAGCATGCACCTGTGGCAAGCAGCCTGTCAGAGGATGTTATTACACCTGCCAAGTGGTGTATCCAGAAACAAAGGAGGCCCAGCTTCTAATTCTTCAGCTGTGTGCAATGTTTAGAGAAATCATTATACCAGGAAATAATCCTGCCTATATGGGGCGGTCCTCACAGGCAGGAATGTAGACTGATCTATTGACTATGGCTTAGCAATGACCTCGGTGTTAAAAATACAAATTCCTGCGTCCCACCCCGAATATAATCGGAAGACTGCATTGTTAAACACTCCAAAAAGTTCTTAGATTTGAGTGCCACTGATTGTCTTCACCAGTGGATTAGGAAGATCCTGCTGTGAAGGCCTAACAGTCTCTTGTCCACATCAGCTAGCGAGGCTAGGCTGGACTTGATGAGAGGAGGGAAATTCTCTGCATTTAGGCAGACACACTAGAAAAAACAAGACAATAGATGATTGGGTGCTGAAGTGTGTAGTTCAAACCCCAGGTACTGTAGGAGATCACTAAGAGCAGAGAAATTTCTGTAGGAGAATTTTCTCCGTGATCGATTACGTGTTGAGGCTTCCTTTCTACAGGGCATCTGCTTTTTTCTGAGGTACAGACCTGGTTCCCAGCGTCCCTGGAGGTAAGGTTGGGGTCTACCATGCGCTTTACACCCACTGTGGGATCAGGCAGGCAGTCACTGAAACGAGCCCAAATTCTGGAATTAAACCTGAGTTCAAATTTGAATTCTACCACTTCTGGGCTTGGGCAAATTATTTAAACTCTGTGAAAATGGAGGTGTTAAAAGTGCACGTCTCCTGGGCTTGAAGACAAATGAAAGCATACATGTAAAGCAGAACAAGTGCTTACAACGCAGTACGCTTCAGTATGCTTTAGATTGCAAACAGCCAAAGGCCCGCTTCTGCCCACAATATCTTCGGGCAGAGAAGACAGACATTGAAAGGTAGGGAACAAAGCAATGTGTATTAAATGATAAGCTGAGAGAAGACAGTTGGACTGGCGCCAGGACAGATACAGGAGGCCCTAGTCAAGACCCAGAAATGGGTTCACTGTCTTTTGGAAATGAGCACAAGTCAGGCTGGCAGAGTAGGGCAAGAGTGGATAATTAGGTTGGACCCTCAAACACCAATCCACATGGTTTGTGAGGAGTCCCTGAAACTCGCTGGGCGAGGTGGTTCCCATGCCCTATGAAAAGTAGGCCTCCAATTTTTCTCAACCCCCTCCTCTTCCCCTCCCCTCCCCTTAAAAGGCAAAGTTGGCAATTATTTGTAAAATAATGATTTAGGCAGCAAGGCACAGGATAAATGGCAACTTGGAGAGACTAAAGGCAGGAACAGCAATTAGAAAACTACCTCAAAGGAACCGGCCCAGTAGCGTAGTGGTTCACATGACCCAGGGTTCACTGGTTCGGATCCCAGGCACAAACCTACACGCTGCTCATTAAGCCATGCTGTGGTGGCATCCCATTTACAAAACAGAGGAAGGTTGACACAGATAGCTCAGCAACCATCTTCCTCACCAAAAAAAATAAAAGAAGACCTCAAGTAAGAAGCAGATTCTAATATAGGTTGGGAAATGGTATCAATAGGAATCCATATAGAAAGGGACCAATGCAAAAGAGATTGAAACCGGGTGTGGAGACCAGAGAGAGAGACATAAGGACTTGGAGCAATGAATTCAGACATGGTGATGGGAGTTTGTGCAGGTAGAAATATACAGCCAGTAGCTAGAAGCAGGAGACAAACTCTCAAGGAAGTCTGAGCAACAGGGAGACAGGTGAACAGGAGGAAAGGGCTAGAGACTGAGCTTTGGTAAGGGACCTAGTCTAACTGTTCACCACTGTAACTCCAGTGCCTGTCACCATACCTGACGTACAGCAGGGGCTCAGTAAAGTATTTGTAGAGTGAATATGGAAGAAGCAGCCAATGAAGAAGGTATAGGCCAAGCAGCAGGAGAAAAACCGGGGATAGTGCCTTAGAGAGGAATCGAAGAGGAAAGTTTCAAGGCTGATGGAGTGACAATAATGCTACAGAGAGGTTTAACAGATTTGGCTGAAGACCTACTATGCGCAAAACAGTTTGAACTAAAACGATGTTTTGGTACGACTGAAAGAGGTGTAGTCGCTCATTGTACTTAGAGCCTGTGCATGGTAAAGGGAGGGAGGGGGAGGTGGAGGAAACCACAGAATCATTTGAGGCTAAATTATAAACAGCCTTGAATGCCGTAATGAAGGGTTCGAGCTTCATCCTGAAAACCAGTGGCCTCCAAGCATTTTCTCAAAGTAAAAAGTCTTTGGCATATACTCTTATTACATATTTATTTATTTATAAATTGCATATATGTATACTAGTCATGCTTATTTATAAACTATATATAAGCATAATTCTAAATATTATATATATTTGTAAACAAAAAACCTTAAATGTTAACAATTAGATTTAAAAAACTGAAATTTAATTTCTAATAGTTTTTTTTTTTACCCCTTCCCCCCATCATTTTCTTTTTTTTTCTTTTTTTTTAAAGATTTTATTTTGGGGCCGGCCCCGTGGCCGAGTGGTGGAGTTCTCAAGCTCTGCTTCGGCAGCCCGGGGTTTTGTTGGTTAGGATCCTGGATGCTGACGTGGCACTGCTCATCAACTGGAAGGATCCACAACTGAAAAAATATATACAGCTATGTACCAGGGAGCCTTCTTCTCCCCAAGGCCCCCCGGTACATAGCTGTATATTTTAGCTGTGGGTCCTTCTAGTTGTGGCATGTGGGACGCCACCTCAGCATGGCTTGATGAGCAGTGCTAGGTCCATGCCCAGGATGCGAACCAGCGAAACCCTGGGCCACCAAAGCAGAGGGCTCGAACTTAACCACTTGGCCACGGGCCACATACCACCCCCCACCCCCAGTCATTTTAGAGACCACTTCAAGGGGATACTGGGGAAGACAATTTCAGCGTCATGGGTATCCTTGGGGAGCAGGGTTTCAGGGGAGTGATGGGGGGAAGCCAGGTGACGGCAGGAGAGGAAGGACTGGGAGGTGAAAGGGGAGACAGGAGTGTAGATTGCTCAAATGCTTGGTAGTGCAAAGTGGGAAAGAAATGGAACAATAATTTGAAGGGGGAGAATTGGGGCAAAGGTTTTTTTGGTTTTTTGTTTTTGAAAGGAACTTCACTAAAGGCAGATAATAAGGAGCTGATAGAAAGCTGAAAATAAAAGCTACAGGTAAGAAAGCACTGTGGATAGAAGGGGGTCCTGGAACAGTGAATATCAAGTGCAAAGCCCGTTGTTGTGTTTTTTTTTCTTGAGGAAGATTAGCCCTGAGCTAACATCTGCTGCCAATCCTCTTCTGTTTTTTGCTGAGGAAGGTTGGCCCAGAGCTAACATCCGTGCCCATCTTCCTCTATTTTACATGTGGGACGCCTGTCACAGCATGACTTGATAATTAGTGTGTAGGTCCGCACCCAGGATCCGAACCAGCAAATCCCGGGCCTCCAAAGCAGAATGTGCAAACTTAACCACTGCACCACCAGGCCAGCCCCAAAGCCGGTTTGACTATTAGAATTTAATTCACTTTGTTCCCTTTCCTATGGGGACTTGCATTTCTGGACTCTTCCTCTTTCTCTTGGGGGCAGCTTGAGCATGTCCTGTCCTCTTCTGAATTGAGGACTGGAAATCGATGAGCCCCCTCTGCAGTTGCTGTGTTTCTTGTCACAGCCCCATTCCTACCACCAGCTGTTAGGCCACAGCCAGTGCCACAGTTGGGAGGAGACTGAACAGGTTGACAAGCACCTGTTGTGTCATAGCCGCAGGAGTTGTCCCACATGTTTAGAAGGCTGGTCTCCCCTAAGTCCGCAGTCCCCTCCCTTGCTGCACTCAACATGCACACACGTACACCACTACCACGTGCCCCACCCCAGCCAGCAGTTTGGGCAATGAATCACCACTCTTGGGTCACCCCTGGAGCCACTACTTACCCTCTGTCACCTGGAAAGGAAGCAGTGTTTGCCAAGAGCTTGAGGTTTATGAGTTGAACCCACCTCAACCCCTGCTACTCTTGGCTATCCCAAGTAGTGAACCACATACCGTCCAGCATTGCTGGGCCTGTCACCTCCTGCCAATGGGACCAGCACCCAGCCAGACATATAAATAGGCCATCACCACCGGAGAAGCCTTCCACTGCCAAGTTCTCTAGCTACCTTGCCTGGCCTGGCCACCTGAGGGGCCTTCCTAAAATTCCAATCTGACCATATCATTCCCTTGCTTAAAGGCCATCAAGTCCCACCTCCACCCATGGTCTACAAAAGAAAATCCAAACTTCTCAGCATAGCTTGTAGACCCTTAAGGATCTGTTCCCACCAGCCTCACCAGTGCAAGGCCTGCCAGTCTCTTGTCTCTGCCTTCAGCCTCCCACGTAGAATGACTCGCAGTTGCCCAGAGTCATTCCATTTGGGCATCCTTGCCTTTGGGAAAAAATTATTTCCTCCTAATTCTGACTCTGGCTTTCTTCCTCGTTACCTGCATGGGGTTCTGAGGCTCCTAACTGGGGCTTCTGCTCATGAGCATCAACATTCTGCAAGGAGTATTACAACCTGCTGAGGATCAGGAGACCTGAGTTCGAGTCCTGGCTCTGGCATCAACTCCCTGGGTGCTCTTGGACAAGCTCCTCCCCCTTTTGTCTTAGTCCTCCATCTGAGAAGACTGGACAAGATAATATCCACAATTCTCGGGCTGCCTTGGGAATTAATGCTGCCTTTGTGGGCACGCATCCCTGCTTCTGCCTTCTGCCACAGGGCTGAATTCTGACACACAGGACTTCCGTAAATACTCTAAGAGAGAAAAACGGAAGTTAACAAAAAACTGGCAGCACCAAGCCCCAGCTTGGCATTTGGGGTAAGTATTCATGAGGGCTTGATGGAGGAGGAAGCAGAAAGGAAGGAACCACGTGAGAGATTTGCTCTGAACATCCCTGAAGGTGCTGTCACCTTCAGACTTCACGGGGAGGAAGAGAGGACAGTACAGGGGAAGGCAAAGAGCGGCATGCCAGAGAAGGCAACACAGAGGCGGAGTTAGCCCCTAAGAGGACCCAAGCCCCCTTCCCCTCCTTCTCCTGCTCTCATGCCCTAGCAGCAAGGGCTCTGTGAGAGGGCACTGGCTCCCCTGAGTGCCCGCTGGACCCGAGTCCACTCAAGTAGGGAGAGGGCTTGCCTCCCTCTGCTCCCAGTGGTGGATGAGGACTCCAGACGTTTGCCACCAGGCTGAGTGCACCTTGGTAAGGAGCTGAGGCAGCTGTACTTCAGTGACAGCAAACACATCACCCAGTTAGTCACTCGCGGGGTGGAAGGCACCAGATCAGTTATTCCCTGAGCAGTTCAACCACACTGAGAAGACAGACGCACTTTCTTAAACCTGCCTCCATGTGGATTAAAACCTGTGCCTCCATCTGTTAGTTTACCAACTTCAAAAAGCATTTTCTGGGCTTGCTCAGAGGGCCCTTAAGAGAACCCTCCCCCACCGGCTCCTGACAGGACCTTCCTGAGGTCAGATGTGGTCATTCCGCAGCCTGGAACCTGAGCCGCTGCAAGCAACATCTCCAGGATGGGCTAATGTTTGTCAAATGCTTACCATGTGCAAAGCACTGTTCCAAGCACTTTAAGTGAATTAACTCATTGACTCCACTGGGCCCTATGAGGTAGATATTATTTTGATGTCATTTTACAGGTGAGAAAACTGAGGCACAAAGCAGTGAGGTCACTTGTCCAAGGTTACAGAGCTAGCCAGTGGCAGAGCCAGTATTTGAACACAGGTGACGTGGCTCCCAAGCTGCTTTGTAACCACTATTCTGCATTGTCTCACAAGGCCAGAAAAACTGCCCCTGGGAGAGTCTAAATGAACGGATAGTATGCACATTGCTTTATTTTGTCTTTAATAACTTTTTTTTTTAGATTTTATTTTTTCCTTTTTTCTCCCCAAAGCCCCCCAGTACATAGTTGTATATTCTTCGTTGTGGGTCCTTCTAGTTGTGGCATGTGGGACACTGCCTCAGCTGGTTTGATGAGCAGTGCCATGGATTCGAACCAACAAAACACTGGCCCGCCTGCAGCGGAGCGCGCGAACTTAACCCCTCGGCCACGGGGCCAACCCCTGTCTTTAATAACTTTTATTGCCCAATGTTTCAATTACGACAGTGATACATATTTTTATAGAACATATATTAGTATGTAATATGTATGAAAATGCATATTGCTACTAGTATCTTCTACTCCTTGTTTTATATACTACTCTCTCTTTTCTTTTAAATTTTTTTTTAGGAAGATTAGCCGAGCTAACTGCTGCCAATCCTCCTCTTTTTGCTGAGGAAGACTGGCCCTGAGCTAACATCCGTGCCCACCTTCCTCTACTTTATATGTGGGACGGCTACCACAGTATGGCTTGCCCATTGGTGCCATGTCCACACCCGGGATCCAAATTGGCGAACCCCGGGCTGCTGAAGCGAAACGTGCGCACTTAACCACCGTGTCACTGGGCCGGCCCCTATATACTGCTCTTTTAAAGTAGTATACTATTTTACTATTATTAGTATTTACTATTATTTACTATTATTTCTACTAGTAAAGTAGTATATCCTTTTACACTATTTTTAAAATGGGACCATACCCTCCACACTAATTTGTATGCTATTTTTCTTTTTATTAAACTGAGATATCATTCATAACCATAAAATTCACCAAAGTGTACAGTTCAGTGGTTTTTAGCATATTCACAATGTTGTGATCATCGCCACTATCTTATGCCAGATGTTTTCATCACCTCAAAAAGAAACCCACACCCGTTACCAGTCACTCCCGTTCCTCACCTGCTCCGTCTACCTCGGGCCCGGGCAGCCAGTAATCTACTTTCTGACTGAATGGATTTGCTTGTTCTGGACATTTCATGTAAGTAGAATTATACAATCTATGACCTTTTGTGACTGGCTTCTTTCACGTAGCATAACGTTTTCAAGGTCCATCCATGTTGTAGCATGTAACAGAACTTCATTCCTTTTTATGGCTGAATAGGTTCCATTGTATGACTATACCACATTTTGTTTATCCATTCATCAGTTGACAGACATTTGGGTTGTTTCCACTTTTTGGCTATTATGAGTAATGCTGTTGTGAACATTTCTGTACAAGTTTTGTGTGGACATATGTTTTCAATTCTCTTGGGTATACACCTAGGAGTGAAATTGCTGGGTCATATGGTAACTCTGTGTTTAACTTCTTGAGGAGCTGCCAAATTGTTTCCCACAGCGGCTGCACCATCTTACATTCCCACCAGCAGTATATGAGAGTTTCAATTTTTCTACCTTCTTGCTAATGCTTGTTAGTTTCCTTGTTTTTTTTTTTTTGGTAGTCATCCTAGCGGGCATAAGGTGTACTTCATTATGCTTTTGATTTGCATTTCGCTAATGATTTGCATTTCGCTAATGATTTGCATTTCCTTCATTGAGTATCTTTCCTTGTGCTTATCAGTCATTTGAAAGTCTTCTTGGAGAAATGTCTATTCAAATACTTTGCCCATTTTAAAAATTGGGTTATTTGTCTTTTTATTTTTGAGTTGTAAGTGTTCTTTATATATTCTGTATACTAGAATCTTGTCTGATAGATGACTGCAAATATTTTCTCCCGTTCTGTGAGTTTTCTCTGACTTTCTTGATAGTATCCTTTGAAGGACAAAAGTTTTTAATTTTGATGAAGTCCAGTTTATCTTTGTTTTTCTTTGATTGTTGTGCTTTTAGTGTCATATCTAAGAAACCATTGCTTAATCCAAGGTCATCAAGATTTATACTTATGTTTTCTCCTAAGCGTTTTATAGTTCTACCTCTTACATTATAAAACTCTTTAAAAAAAAAAAGTGTAAATCTTCATGATTTGGATTTAGGTCTTTGATCCATTTTGATTTAATTTTTCTACATGGTCCGAGTAGGGGTCCAAATTCATTCTTTTGCATATGGATATTGATTTGATCCAGCACCATTTGTTGAAAAAACTCTTCTTTCATTATATCCTATTTTTAACTTAATAAATTGTAAACATTTTCACTACAATAAATGCTATTTTGTAACAGTATTTTTTTTTTTGAGGAAGATTAGCCCTGAGCTAACATCTGCTGCCAGTCCTCCTCTTTTTGCTGAGGAAGACTGGCCCTGAGCTAACATCGCTGCTCATCTTCCTCTACTTTATATGTGGGATGCCTACCACAGCATGGCGTGCCAAGCGGTACCATGTCCACACCCGAGATCCGAACCGGCGAACCCCAGGCCGCCGAAGCGGACGTGAGCACTTAACTGCTGCACCACCGGGCTGGCCCCTGTGGCAGTATTTTTTATTAGCTATATGTACTATATTACATTGATGTAATTTATTTAACCAATCTCCTATTTACAGACATTTAAGTTGTTTTTACATTTTGCTCTCTTAACTAATACAGTAGTAAATATACTTATAAAAATATCTTGAGATACATCTCTGATTATTTTCTTAGGACAAATTATTCAGAGGAAAACCTGGTTTAAAGGGTCGCTCTATTTTCAAGGCTTTACATGCATATGATCACTTTGCTCTAGAGTAGCAGTTCTCAAAGTTTGTGGTCTTGGGACCCCTTTCCACTCTTAAAAATTATTGAAGTTCCTAAAGGGCTTTTGTTGGTGTGGGTTATTCCTATCCATATTAACTGTCTTAGAAATTAAAGACAGAAAAATTTTAAACATTTATATATTAATTCACTTTAAAATAACTATAAAGAACTCTTTAAATGTTAACATGTGACATATTTTTTATTAAAAATAACTATTTTCCGAAACAAAAATACTTAGTGAGAAAAGTAGCAGTTTTACATTTTTGCAAATCTCTTTAATGTCTGACTTAATAGAATATGCTGGAGTCTTATATCTATTTCTGTATCAATCTGCTGTGATATCACACATCATCTAGCATCCAAAAAACCATACTCTACACTCATGAGAGAATGAGAATAAAAAGGGCAAATAACATCTTAAAACTATCATGAAAATAGTTTGATCTCTCAGACCCCTGAAAGGGTCTCAAGGAGCCCTAGGGGTCCCTGACCACTCTTTGAGAAATGCTGCTCTATAGAAAAAATTTTTACCCAAGTATAGTCTTACCACTGTGCCCTTTGCCCTGCACCTCCATCATTTTTTTTTTTTTTAGCATTTGCTAATTTGTTAAGCAAAAAGTGTGCTCTCTTTGTGATTTTCATTTGCATCCTGTCATTTCTAATAATGTTGAAACTTTTTCCATGAATTTTTGTAATTTAAATTTTCCTTTTATAAATTGCCTTCTCTACATATCTTTTGCATATTTTCTTCCTGGGATGGGCATCATTTATCTTAATGATTGTAAGAGCACTCTTCATATTCAGGATATTAGCCCTTTGCCTTATAGAGTTGAAAATATTTTTCTTGTGCAAGAGTTTTCTTTTTATTATTATTATTTTTATATAGGCAAACCTATCAGTATTTTTAATGGTTTCATCCTTTCTTCTTGCCCTACCTGAAGTCAAATAAATTGTCCTCTAATGTAATTTCCCACTGGCAGTGTGTGAATGTGGCTGTTGGGCTTAGGATGGCATCAGGAGGTACCTGATTACTGCTTTTATAGTATTAATAAAATCTTCCCATTTTTATTCTATTGATCATTTGAGTATTACACAATGAAAATGAAATCACATTTGAGCCAGAGCAGAGATCACCTTTGACGTCATCCTCCAGGACACTTCCCAAACAAATGTCCTTGGGGAGAAGACTCCTGCTCTCCCAGAACTAAGTGACGAAGGTGGGCTTTATTGTTTGTGTGTTGGATGAGGTGGGTCTCACCTGCTCAGGAGGCTGGAGACTTGTGGGTCTCCTGTTCCTCACAGGGGAGGAGATGATCCATCCGGGTGGGCCTCCTGGCCTCATGCCAACACTGTGGTGCCCAGCAGGGGGCTGTCTCCTTGAACCCTGAGGTGGGGCCAGTTTATATTGAAAATTTTAGCAAGGGATTTGGGTATCCAAGAAGTTAAAGCTTTATTAGGGGACAATAGCCAGCACTCATGACCCATTTCTTAGGAAGAGACATTTTAAAATAAGAAAAAGAAACTAGAACTTAACAGTCTGACAGGATATTCTAGCTAACCACAAATTTACAGAATTATAGCTTAGCTACAGAGGTCTTCTCCTTTCGCAACTTTTTGCAGATCTCTCCAGTAAATGCTACCTTCTATAGCTTGACTGCTCTCTGCAAAAGGTAATCAGAAACCCTTACAAAGTGGATTCTGTGTCCAAGGTAACTAGGCGCCATTAGCTGGGATTTTCTCAATATTGTCTCCCACATTCTTAACCACACTAGAGACTTTTCTTTGCCAGTCTGGCAAGTGAAAAGAATAGCATGGCATTGTGTTAATTTTTATTCCTTAGATTACTGATGAGTAAACAGATTTATATATTTCTCATTTTTTGCATTTCTCCTTTGGCAAATTACCCATTAACACCTTTTTCACCTTTTTCTATTGAGGTGTTCATATTTTTCTTATTTATTTAGGTGCTCCTTATAGAGTATAAAATTAATCCTTCATCATATATACTGCTTTTTTCCCTTAATTTGTCAGTTTCCTTTTAACTTCTGCTCTGTAGAAGTTTCTAATGATTGAGTAGCTAAATCTGTCAATCTTTAACTTTATGGTTTCTGTCTTTAGTGTCACGCTTGGGAAGTCCTTCCCTTACCACAACAATTATTAAAAAAAAAATTTCCTCCTTTTTCTTCCAACATTTTATGTTTTCATTTTCTACATTTACATCTAATCCATCTGAAATCTGTTTTGGTATATATGATGGGAAAAGCTAATAGTTTTTTCCCTAAATTGCTGGCTCGTTGTCCCAATGATATTTATTGAATAATCCAGGAATGGCAAATATGTGGCCTGAGTGTAGGCTTCCCCTCATGGGCCCCAGGAAGACATTTTAATCAAATGCAGAATTGCTGGCTAACCCTAGACTAGGTAGGCCTCACAGCCCTTCGAGAACTTTAGGCAGCTACCTCCCACCTGTAAGATTTGGCACCAAGATGAAAATTTTTGTCATTCCCTAGACTAATCCATCCTTTTCCCCATTGATGAGAAAGGACTTTATTAGATAATGCATTCTTTTTTATTTTAGACTTTCCTTTCTGTTTTATCAATATGCCTCTCTTTTCCTGTGCCAGCTCTATCCTGTTCGGTTGTTTTGTGTAGGTACTAAGTGATAGTAACTGGTAGCACAAGCCTTATACCCTTTCAATGCTTTTTTGACCATTTCCTCTCATTTAAACTTCTGACTAAATTTATTGTCTCAAAGTACCTCCAAAATAAATTGATTAAAATTTAAAATTCATGTTAGACTTTCTAATCTAGGTACATAGTATTTCTTTCCACTTTTAAAGATTCCTTTTATTTCTCTGAATGGTTTTATTCTGATAGGTCCTTCACATACATTACTGGTTAAGTTTATTCCTGGATATTTTATATTTGTGGTGGCTATTATAAGTGGGATCTTTTTTTTTCAATATAATCTCTAACTTATTCCTAGAATGTAAGCTTCATGAGAACAGAGACCACATATCAATAAAAGTTTTTAAATGAGCGAAGGAATAATGGCACAAAGCAATGCTATTGTCTTAGTGTGTCATTAATTTATAACAGGCAACCTTGCTAAATTGTTTGATTAGCTTAGTTTTTCAAGTGATTCTCTGGAATTTTCTGCACCTGCAAATATTGATAATTTCCTTCTTTCCAACATGTATTGTTCTCATTTGTTTTTCTTCTAAGACTTATTGAATTGCATGGATCTTTCTATTCAGATTTCTATTGTTCTTTCAGAACAATTCTAAATAATAGTGATGGCAGCGGGCACCTTTTTGTGTTCCTAACTTTTATGGTTATACTTCCAGTATTTTGCTGTTAAGTATGATGACTAGAGAAAGAGCAAATTTGATGGGAAGAATATAATGGGTTCCATTTTGGACATGCTCAAAGGTATTTTAGTGTGGAGATGTCCAGTAGACAGCTAGACACACAAGAAATCTGGGCTAGAGTCAAAGATTTGGGAGTAAGCATCATATAGGTAGTAGTTGAAGCCTTGGGATAGATAAATTCACATGGAGAGAAGGCCAAGGATAGAACTGGGGAAGACCAATCTCAAGGCTGAGTAGAGGAAGAGGAAACCCTCAAAGAGATGAGTGGAAATCAGTAAAGAGAGGAGTCACAGGAGAACAAAGATGGATTTCAAGAGAGAGGAAGTAATCAACACAGCCAAAGAGTAAAGAGGGGGATGATGGAAAACAGGCCAAAGATTTAGAATCTAGGAGGTCGCTGTGACTTTAGTGAGCGTCAAGAGTGTTAGCACTGTGATGGGGCTGGAGTCACCTGCAGTGGGTTGAGCAGAGGTGAGACAGTGCAGACTGCCATAAGGACTGCTGCTTGAAGAAACTTAGTAGGGAAGAGAAGCAAAGAGATAAGGTACTAAGTTGAAGGGAAGACAACTGAGGAGGAGATTAAGATTTTTCAGGTGGTAGTGACATGAGGATGTTCATAAGCAGAAAGGAAAAAGACAGTGAAACAGACTAAAAGTTTGAGAAGGAGACAGAAGAAAATAGAACCCAGCAAAGCCCAGAGGGTGTGGGAGGGATGGGCCCCCACGGTGAGTGCTTGTTAGCCTCCATCTCTGCTTTCTCTGAAGTGGGAGGGGAGGATGTAAGATGGGTGAGGATTGGTGCCTTGGGAGAAAATAATTTCCCACCTCTGTCCTTTCTCAAACAGACTGGCCAAGGACGGAGAGTGGGAGCCCCAGGGAGCAGTGGAGGTGTGCAATCACTGCGCTGGGGCCTGCCGACAAGGGCTCTGGGCAGAGCTTAAGGTTCTGGTCGAAACTGGAAATCAAAAATCCACCTGGTCACAGAGTAAAGGCCTCAAGAGAGTCTGATTTAAGTGGTCTGGTTTTTGGCCTGGGCATCAGAAATTTTAAAAGCTGCCCTGGTGATTCTAATGTGCAACCATGGTCGAGAGTTTCTGAGGTCCAAAAGTAAATTTGTGTCTGTGGAGACTGAATCTCCACATGCTAGGTGGGAAGGCAAGGAGCGGCCCGGCTGTCCTGGCTGAAGCAGTGGGTTCCTGTGGGGACCGTGGACACCGGAGGATGTCAGAGGTGGATGAATTCCTGCCTTGTTCTGCCCTTCGGTCAGGATCTGAATTCCTCTCCAACCTCTTGCCTTAATTTAAACCACAGAGAGCTTCCCCAACAGAGAGACCCAGCTACCCCTGGAATGGCACTGGAGAGCCAGGTTCAGGAACATGGTAGTAATTATGGCAAACAGTATACTTTCCTGCTTAAGAACCAAGCCCTAGTTCACTGCGTGTGTGTGTGTGTGTGTGTGTGTGTGTGTGTGTGTTTCGGGCTGCCTATTCAACTGAAAAACAAAAGCGGCTCTGAGGCTGCAGCGAAGGTTTAACCAGTGACCGTGATGACTCATGCTGCTTGGCGGCGAGGGCGGGCGCTGGGCTGCCACCCCAGCAGGGCGGGCCTGGGTGGGAAGAGTCGCAGGTACAGAGGCTCCTGTGAACTTCCCACCCTGCCCCTGGGCAGGCTGCCTTTTGGGCCAACCAAATATTTTTGTAAAAATTAAGACAGAAAATGTAACTTTCCTCTTAGGGCCACAAATTTCCCAGTGCAAACAGGCAAGCTGAAGCAAGGATGAGGCCGATGGGTCTTGCAAAGGCGTGAGGATGTTTGCACAAGGATTGGCATTTACCAAATTAGTCTAAAAACCATGGCCTTTTTCAAAAGCGGCTCAGGTTGGAACAACAGAAGTCCTGGACAGAGCGTGGATGCCCCTGTGAGGAGGGGTTGGGAGACACGACCAGCCTAACGGATCACACTCAATTGAAACAATGTGCAGGTTTGGGGAAGGAAACAAACCTTTGCTGTCCAACATGTAGCCACTTGCCACATGTGGCCGCTGAGCACATGAAATGTGGCCGGTCTGAATTAAGATGTAAAATATACACCAGGTTTCAAAGTCTTAGTATGGGGGAAAAAAGCATAAAATAGCTCATTAGTAATTTATTAATACTTTTTTATAGTGACTACATGTTGAAATGATAATATTTGGATATACTGAGTTAAGTAACCTGTGTTATTAAAATTAATTTCACTTGTCATTTTACTTTTTAAAATATAGCTACTAGAAAATTTGAAATTGCATCTATGGCTTCCATGATATTTCTGTTGGACAGTGCTGCCCTATGCCCGTTAACCAATGAATTTTTATTGGACACCTACTTTGCCCAAGGAAGCATGAAGGTACAAAGCTGTATATTAATAATAATAATAATAATAGCTCCAGTTTTTACAAGGTTGACTACTTGCCAGGCACTTTGCACTGAGTTAGTAACTTGCCCTAGGTAAGAAAGTGAGTCTGTTTCCAGAACCCCCATTATTAACCAATTGGCCAGACTGCCTTCCTGGTGGCAAAGACCTTGAGGTCTAGTTAGGGTGCATCACAGACACATGCCCTGACACAATAAAGGAGCTGTCACATGACAGAGAACACCCAAGTTAAAAACCCACCCTCAGGAACACAGACACTTTAAATGTTTTTTAACATGATTGAAACACCCCTGCATTCTCTTTCCCAATTTCTTTTTCCTTTTTTTTTTTTTTTTTTTGGTGAGGAAGATTGGCCCTGAGCTAACATCTGTTGCCAATCTTCCTTTTTTAGCTTGAGGAAGATTGTTGCTGAGCTAACATCTGTGCCAGTCTTCCCCTATTTTGTACGAGGGATGCTTCCTCAGTATGGTTTGGTGAGTGGTGTGTAGATTCACAGCCAGGATCTGAACCTGGGAACCCCACACCATGGAAGCAGAGTGAGTAAACTTAACCACTAGACCACTGAGCCAGCCCTTCTTTCCCAATTTCTTTTACAAGGATTGCCAAAGTTTTTTGACATGCTGGTCAGAGTAAGAAGTTCAGGAAGTGATCTTGGGAAAGAGCAGTGGTTTTCCACCTTGGCTGCCCAGTGTAATCACCTGAGAAGCTTTGAGAAATCCTGATGCCAGGGTCTACCCCCAGAGATTTTGATGGAATTAGTCTGGTTTGGGGCCTGGGCTTTGGAATTTTTTCAGGTGATTTTTTCAGGTGATTCTTTTTTTTTTAAAGATTGGCACCTGAGCTAACATCTGTTGCCAATCTTTCTCTTTTTTTCTTCTTCTCCCCAAAGCCCCCAAGTGCATAGTTGTATATTCTAGTTGTAGGTCCTTCTAGTTCTGCTGTGTGGGATGCTGCCTCAGCACGGCCTGATGAGTGCTACTAGGTCTGCGCCCGGGATCCAAACCAGCGAAACCCTGGGCCGCTGAACCGAGCGCAGAAACTTAACCACTCGGCCACGGGGTCGGCCCCTGCCCAGGTGATTCTAATGTGCAGCCACGCACGAGAATCACTGAAGGAAAAAGTTAACTGGTCCATATGCAGACCAGATCCCCCAAGCCCAGGCTCCCTCATTTGCTCTCCCAGTCCATTCTGCCCACCTGACCATAACCCACTGAAGCTGTGCCGATGTCCCAAACTCAGACAAGGGGTTGCTGGAGTGAAGGGAGCTCACTACAAGGAAGGAAGGGCACAGGGCCATACAGCTTCTTAAAGGCTCAGCATTTTGACTTGGGCTCTTTCTGAACTGGTGCATTTTTAAAATATAGTTACTTTAGGGCACATTCTGTTCAGTTTTTTTCATCTCTCAACTTTTATTTATTTATAAACCTATACCCCCATACACGCTAATAGATGAAAGCAGCAGGAGGTTGTAGAAAGTACACTGGACATAAAGCCAAGAGCACTTCCAGTGAGTAGTAAATAGCACAGTAGAGTGAATAGAGACAACAATATTGTATTATAAGTATCAAACTTATTAAGAGACTAGAACTTAATGATTTCAACCACTAAAAAGAGAGAATAATTATGTATCGTGACCGAGGTGCTAATTATTGCTACAGTGGCAATCACATTTCAATATATAAAATGAATCAAATTAACATGTTGTACACCTTAAATTTACACAATGTTATATGTCAAATATATTTCAATTAAAACAAAAAGCCAAGAGCACTTGTCTCCAGGTCTGGTCTGCCCCTTCAGGCATGTCAATTTCCCTATCTGTAAAATGGGCGGGTTGGCCTAGATAGGCCGAAGGCCCCTTCCAGCATAGACATTCCAGGATTCTAAATTGAGGTCACACTCTGCCCTAGGTTTTGTATCTGATCCCACAGCCAGAGAACAGGGCTGGTTCCCTTGCTAGTACAGATCCAGTGCTGCGGGCCATGATGGAGACTTCACCTTTGAAACAGAAATTTCCATCTGCATCCCCACCCCCACCCCTCCTCAGGTAAATCAGCCTGGGGAATCAGATCTTGGAGAAACTTTGATCTCTTTATCTGAAGGCACAAAGATAGCATTGCAAAGCCTGCTGCGCTGTGGAGGTGGCATAGTTAGGAATGCTTCACATTTTTCTAGCAAGTTTTGTTCCTACTCTATTCTCAGAGGAGGGAGTTTCCTCCAGCAAGGCTGTGGGGAAACTGGCAATGGAATGAGAGGAAGGACATGGACCGGGTGGAAGGGAGTCTTCTCTGAATGGAAATATCAGCAAATTCTGATATGCAAAGCTTTGAAAAATCCTTCATGTTGTAGTCACTTAGGAAAAACCTGAGGCTAGGCCATGGACTTGGCTCCCTCATTGTGTGATTTTAAAAAGACATTCTTAGTTTCCAAGCTACTAAGTGCAATGGCCCCTCACTGAGCCCCCAGTCCCATTTTGCACCCTTTAAGCCCACCATCTGTCTGCATTGCCGTCAGCGCTTGCTCTGAAATGCACATCTGATTGTGTTGCTCCCTAGTTTAAGATTGGACTCCAGCTCCACTTTCACCTCACGGCCTCCGTTACCTGTAGGAAAAAAATAAAATCTAAACTCTTCTCTGTGTCATTTGAGGCCCTTCAAAATCTGGTCCGAGGCTACATTTTTATCTCCTCTCCTGTAGATCTGCACCTTTTTCCTGCTCTCCAGCCCGCTGAACCCATGGCCCTACGGCCCTCTGTGACACGTCCACTTCTAGACATGGATGAGCTCCACCAGGAAGAACAGTGACATGGCCACTCCAGCTGTGTCTGTCCTCCAGCACCATCCCAGGTCCTCAGACACAGGCTCAGTAAAGGTTTGAAGCCTGAAGGACCAACTAAATGGGCAACTACGTGAATTAAGGCCCTTGGCCTGGACAATTCCTAAATTCCCTTCCAGCACTGACTTCTGAGCACTGTTCCCTGGAACAGAGCTCAAAACTGCTTAGAAGTTGACCCAGTTCATACTAACAATTGCTGCAATTTCCAATCCAGAAAAACAGAGACAAGTGGTCTGACATAGAGTTTAAAAGGTTTTTGTTCATTTTTAGTAAAGCATAAAAATTTTTAGTAAAAGTTTTAGTAAAGAATAAAAATTAAATTATAATGCAATTAAATATTTTATTTTTCCTTTTTCTCCCCAAATCCCCCGGGTACATAGTTGTGTATTTTTAGTTGTGGGTCCTTCTAGTTGTGGCATGCTGGACGCTGCCACAGCTTGGCCTGATGAGCGGTGCCATGTCCGCGCCGAGGATCGAAACCCGTGAAACCCTGGGCCACCAAAGTGGAGCGCCTGAACTTAACCACTCAGCCACAGGGCCAGCCCCTGCAATTAAATATTTTAAATCACATTAAAACAGACCATCCTATGGCTGCACAGCAATGTGAATGTACTGAATGTCACTGAACTGTACACTTAAAAATGGTTAAGATAATAAATTTTATGTATATTTCACAATTTTTTTAAAAAGGACCATTATGAATGTGCAGTTGCTAACAGCATACCCCTAGCCCTTCTGTCCAGTGAGATTTTGAGGTGATCAAACAAATAAAAACCCTTTCGAGTAGGAAAAGTATTAAAACCCTTTATTCTTTTTTTTTTTTTAAAGATTTTATTTTTCCTTTTTCTCCCAAAGCCCCCCCCGGTACATAGTTCTATATCTTTTAGTTGAGGGTCCTTCTAGTTGTGGCATGTGGGACGCAGCCTCAGCATGGCCTGATGAGCGGTGCCATGTCTGCGCCCAGGATCCGAACCGGTGAAACCCTGGGCCACCGACGTGGAGCGTGCAAACTTAACCACTGGGCCACGGGGCCAGGCCCAGGAAAAAACCCTTTATTCTTAAAGAAGATGGAAAAAGAGAGTATTCCTGGTGTAGTCAAACGTTCAAATGTAGCGATACTTAAAGTACCCTAATATCACTAATAATCACAGAAGCTGAAGCTGTCTGTCACTCAGCACAGGACTAGGAAATAAGTAAAAATAGCCTCCGAGTGACCACAATAAATGTCACTTGACTAATCAGAGAACCAATTTTCTGAGGTAGATAATCTCCATTTAAGTCAAAGGAAATTAAGACTCAGAAAAAGGGTAACTTGCCTAAATTTATACAGCTGGCCAGTTAAAGAACCAAGATTCAAAATGACACTGGGTGTGGAAAGAGTTAAAAAAAAGTCCCTGCTCTTTCCACTTCACTATGCCTCTAACGCATATATAAATGCTATCACATCTATAATGGTTTTCTTGTTTGGTTTGACTTAGTTTTGTTTTTTTCTGACTCCTCCCAAAGCAACTTTGACTACATGATCCAAATGGACTCTATTGGAAGGAGGCCGTGGGGGCTCAGAGAACTGAAAGAAGAGCTAACAAGGCCAGACGGGCAGCTGGGCAAACCTTCTCTCTAGAATGCCGTGGTTCATGTGACGCGGCCCCAAGCTTGCCAGGCTCAGAGACTGTTATGTTCCGGTTTCAAATTCCCAGCAGAGAGAATCTGGTTCTCCTGGCTGGGTTAGGTGTCTGCGGCCCTATCAGTCAACTCTGCCCAGGGAAATGGAGTCCTGGACCCCAAACATGACCACTGGGGCTTATCCTGGGTGTGAGCTCTTCTCAGAGAGGGAGAATCCCTGTGGGCCAGGCAGACTCCCAGGGGTGTCCCCCACAGGAAATTTTCTGGGGGAGGGAAGAAGCGAAGCATATTGCAATTTTTACCTCAAAGTAGACTTCTGAAAGTGTTACAACTCATCTTAATTGCACCTAGGTGTCTACTCTGGAGCTTGTCTTCCAAAGGGACCCTTGGGGGTTTAGCGGGTCAGAGGGAGAAATGAAGGCACACATTCTAGAAAGCTCAGAATTGCCTGGGAAGCAGGCTGTGCTCAAGATGCAGGAAGCCCTACAGGCTCTCTAAAAAAGAAAATAAGAATGGATGCCATGCGTTTGACTCAATTTAGCTTGTACTTGGGCTCTTTGCATAGAAACCTGCCCATGCCCAGCCAGTCCTAACAGCAATAACCAGAGGTGCCTGGCCTAAATTCTAAACTCATTCACGGCTATTAGACCCATTAGCTCTAACTCGAGTTCAGCTATAGGAACAAATCACTAACCAAATTAAATGGCCAAGTGGTTCAGCCAGGCTTTCAAAATCAGGAAGGCCTGTACACAAATCAACAACAGCAGAAAGTGCCATTGCGCAGTGACTTACTGCTGTTTCGGTTGCATTTCTCTATAATTGAGAAAGCTGCAATTATTATAGCTATTTATGGATGAGAAAAACGAGGCACAGAGGAGTTTTGACTTCGCCTAGAACAAAACATTGGGAAATCTCAGCCAGAATGAGGACTTGACTTTAGGTCTGCTGACCCTTGGCTGACGCATCTCCTGAGGACGTTCTAATGGACTCATCAGTTCTTCGTTCCCTTTACGTCATCAGGCTTCTTTCAGAGTATGTTACCTAATATGCTCCACCTTTACATGGAGGGGCTGGCTTCTCCATGCCAGTCTAAATGGACGTTTAAAGAATGCATCGGATTAGTTTCTCTGCCCAAGAAAATAGTGTCACCCTTTTCTTGGGCTCTAATTGCAAGAACAGCTGAGCTGGAGCAGATCCTGTTGGCCATTTGTTGCCAAATCCCGGATTACGCAGTAGACAAGAGGAGTTTTCTAGGACAACATTAAAGTGAGTATAGTTAGGGTGAGCGTTTCAGGACCAAGGAATTAGAAAGAACTTTATTCTAAACCTTAGGATTGAAATCCAACACCTGAGTTTTGGCTTTTGCTGTTAGATGTCAATCAAAGCTCAGTTCAACCCCAGCAATTATACAAAGGTCTTCAGTGTTCTCTACGGATTGACGATGGTCTGGTCTCTCCCTCACCCCCCGGGGTGGGACATGAGTGAAAGTGGCTTGGAAATGCATATGATTTGGGGAGAGAGAAAATCGGCCTCTTCACGGTTCTGATCTGTGTTTTTCAAACTCTGGGTCAAGGCTCCATTGATGGGTTAAGTCAATTTACTAGGTCAAGACTGACCTTTTTTTTTTTTTTTTTTTAAATGAAATAGGATAGAATAGAATTAGTCACATAAGAAATATCAGACTATACTACATGTAGTTAGGGTAAGTAACGTTTCATGAAACATTTTCAAATAAATATTTCTGTGGGTACTGGTTTGCAAAGGCAAATGTATTTTTTACAACAACTCACAGCAAAAAAATTTTAAAGCCACTAGCTAGGTGGACCGAGAGCTGGAATTTCCAGGTTTATAATCCTCTCCCCTTAATACTAGGTCTCAGCTGTCGGGGAATATTATGGAGGCTATTTAAAACTTGCCGCCTAGAAGCATGAAACTAAAACCAAAAGCTGCAAAGAAAAAGATTTAGAAACTTGACTTCATAAATATTCCTAAATTTTCTATGTTAAAAGTGTAGGGCTGGCCCTGTGGCCAAGTGGTTAAGTCCATGTGCTTTCCACTTCGGCGGCCCAGGGTGTCACCGGTTCAGATCCTGGGCGTGGACGTGGCACCGCTCATCAGACCATGATGAGGTGGCGTCCCACATGCCACAACTGGAAGGACCCACAACTAAAAAATACACAACTATGTACCAGGGGGCTTTGGGGAGAAAAAACAGAAAAAAAAATATTGGCAACGGTTGTTAGTTCAGGTGCCAATCTTAAAAAAAAAAGGCCTAACACTTGGGGACAGTCCAGTGGCACAGTGGTTAAGTTCACACATTCCACTTTGGTGGCCCAAGGTTCGCTGGTTTGGATCCTGGATGCGGACATGGCATCGCTTGGCAAGCCATGCTGTGGTAAGCGTCCCACATATACAGTAGAGGAAGATGGGCACGGATGTTAGCTCATGGCCAGTCTTCCTCAGCAAAAAGAGGAGGATTGGTGGCAGATATTAGCTCAGGGTTAATCTTCCTCAAAAAAAGAAAAAGTGTAACAGACTTGAAAGGTAAAAAACAAACTGAAAAAAAATACTTGAAGACACATTTCAAAGAATAAATGTTCTTAATATAAAAATGATTATAAATCAAGAAAAGAAAAAGGCTAATATCCCAAGTGAAGAAAAAAGGGCAGAAGCAAATCATTAAAAAAAAAATGCCCAACTTCACCATAATGTCAATTAAAACAAAATATGATGTTTGCACCTCCCAATGTTTTTGTTTTTGTTTTGCTGAGGAAGATTGTCCCTGAGCTAATACCTGTACCAATCTTCCTCTATTTTGTATGTAGGTCACTGCCATGGCATGGCTGCCGATGAGTCGTGTAGGTGCACCCAGGATCCAAACCTGCAAACCCAGGGCACTGAAGCAGAGTGTGCCAAGCTTAACCACTAGGCCACAATGCTGGCCCCCAATGTTCCTTAAATACCCAGTTTTGTAAAGGATGTAAGACTACCAAAGGCATCACATACAGCTGGTGGGACTATAATTAGATAAACTGGAGGAAAAATTGGCAATACACACCAAAAGCTTTAAAAATCATGTACCCTTTGGCTCAATAATTCCTCTCCAAATAATTTATCTCAAGGAAACAATCATGGGTGTGTTCAAGGTTGCCTACAATGCTAAAAACTTGGAAAACACCGTAATTGTCCAACAATAGGAATGTTATGATCTCCTTTGTGTAAAAAGTTCAATAAGTAAATAAATAAGCACATGCGTAGCAGAGTTCCCTAGCAAAGCCTGGCCTGGACCTAGTGTTTGGGCCTTTTGTGGGGCTGGAAGCCTGGTGACTCCTCTGGCTGTTCACTATGCTGAGCTGACAGGTGAAGGCAGGAGGAGGGAGGAGTTTGGGAAACATGCACTTGGGGGTGGGGAAAGGCAGACAATGGGACTGTTGAACATCAACGGAGAGAGAGGTTTGAAACGGAAGCAGAGAAGATGTTTGCGTGAAAGACTTTGTGAGACATTAAGTCTGGGGCCCAGGATTAACAAAAAACATATCGGGGGCTGGCCCCGTGGCCGAGTGGTAAAGTTCGTGCGCTGCAGGTGGCCCAGTGTTTCGTTGGTTCGAATCCTGGGTGCGGACATGGCACTGCTCATCAAACCACTCTGAGGTGGCGTCCCACATGCCACAACTAGAAGGACCCACAACGAAGAATATACAACTATGTACTGGGGGGCTTTGGGGAGAAAAAGGAAAAAAATAAAATCTTTAAAAAAAACAAAAAAAAACAACAACAAAAATCATATCATAGTGTAAAGGTGAAGAGTGTCTTGGAGAAAAGTAAAGCAAATAGGAGGGTCTAGGGAGTGTGAGAGATGGGGGGACTTTGCAGGTTTATTTAGCGTGGTCAGGGAAGACCCTCTGACGGGTTGACATTTGTCAGAGACCTGAAGGAAAGGTGAGAACTACCAAAGGAGTCTAGGCAGAGGGAACAGCAAGTACAAAGTCCCTGAGGCAGCAGCATGCTTGCTGTATTTGAGGAACAGCAAAGACGCAGCATGGATGTAGTGTAGTGAGCAAAGGGGAGAGTGAGAGAAGACAAGGTCAGGTCATGTAGGACATTGTAGCCATTCTACGGATTTGCCTTTTACTCTGAGTGAGATGGGGGGCTACAGGGGAATTTTAAGTAGAGAAGGGACGTGACATGACTTATGCTTTTAAAAGATCACTCAGGAGACTGCAACGTAGAGAGTAGACTTAGGAGACAGGTGTGGGGGCTGCAGACTGGTTAGGAGGCCACATCAATAATCCAAGCAGAAGGCAGTGGCTTGGGCCAGGGTGATAGCAGAGGTGGTAAGAAGTGTTCAGATCCTGGATACACTTTGAAGGTAGACTGGCAGGGTTTGCTAACGGATGGAGTGAGACATGAGTTTGTGTGTGTGCGTGTGTGCGTTCATTGAGACCCCACCCCATCCCAAGTGAGTCAGAGTCTCTGCAGATGGTTCATGACGTTTCTTAGAAGCTCCCCAGGAGATTCTAATGTGCAGCCAGGGTTGACAACCACTGCTCTAGGTGGTATAGGTCATAGGAGACTTTCACTCTTTTTCTTATCTTTGTTTTCCACATTTCCTACAATAAAAGTTTTCATAAGGGAGTAAAGGATATTTTAAATAAAACGTCTCCCCTCCACCACCCTGGGATATGAATTGGGGGGTAAAATAATAACCATACGGCTTTATGTTAACGATCATGTCTCTAATTGCCGAATTCCTACCATCCTTCCATGGCCAGCACAAATGCTACCTTCTCTCTGGAGTCCCCTGAGCTCCCCCAACCACCTACGATGGCTCATTTTTGCCCATTCCTGAGGCCACTGGCCCCTCTCTTTGGAGTTTAGTTCTGCAGTGTTTGTACTTGGAGCCTGTTTTTTGGCTGGAGGAGGGCTTTCCTGTAAACTCACTCTGGAAACTGTCAGAGCAGGCCCTGAGGGGTTCTATTTGTCTGAAGTCCACAGTCCCGCTGGACGAAGCGATGGAGAGACGACCCTGGAACGTCAGGCCATGGGGACACAGAGGCAGGCTGGATCTGGGACAGGCCAAGGCCTCCTCCGAGGCACCAGGCCCCTGGTTCATCTGTCCTGAATCCCTGACTCTGGGGAGGCAGGAAGTGACCTATTTCTGTAAGACTCAGGCCCAGGAATGTGTCCCAAGTTCTCTGGCACCGGGTGTGCCATTTGCAGGCCTAATATAAACCTACGAAGAGTGGTGGGAAAAACCTCTTCCCTCCTACACCTCCTCTCCACACACGCTATTTAGTATCCTGCTTTTTTAACTTTTATATTATAACTAGTTTCCATGTCATTAAATATTCTTCAAAAATATAATTTTGATGACCACATATTATTCCCATTAACCATTCCTTAATCATTCCTCCATTGTTCAAAATTTAAATTATTTCTAGCTTTTACTATTATATTTAATACCACCTGGTAATTGACCTAAAAGGAATAATTAGAACACAGTCCCCAAATTTTGAGACTGCAACTAAGAGGAAAAACTCATTTTCCAGTTTTCCCCAACTTCCTTTTTTCTATTCTGCGTTGGAAAGGCAATCACTCTTGCCGGCATCTGAGTAATATTTATCTTTACTATCATTATGTACATCTGTAGATAGCTTTACAGTTCACAAAGCACTGTCTCATATGTCATCTAATCAGTGCAACAACCCTATTGAATAGGTTATTATTCCCATTTTCCATTTGGGGAAATTGAGGCCCAGAAACACCAGGTGACATGTTCAAGGGAACACAGTTACTTAGTGTCAGGGCTGGGACGTGGGATTCCCAAAATCAGATCCTTTATCATGTACAAAGTATGATGCTAGGGGCCATGGGGTGAGGTGGACGGCAGTCAAAGGACAGCTATGGAACGATGCCACAAGGCCAAGTGGTCAGTGCTATTAGTGAGATACACATAAAGTGCTATGGACAGCAGCCTTGCAAGGACAAAGCGGTTCACCTCACTGAGAGACAATGAAGAGGCTTTTTGAGAAAAATGACAACTACAAGTCAGGTCTTCAAGGATGAGTAGGATCCCGATATTCAGGATAAGAAGGAGGGCTTTCCAGAGGCACAGTGAGAGGGAAAGGAAGGTGGGGCTGACCGGGGAAAGGGCCAGCACAGGGAGCGGGAGACGGGGAGGAGTGGACCTGTAATTGTAGCCTCACAGAGGCTGGAGCCAGGCCTGGGAGATCATCTGGTGAGGAAACCAGAGATGTGGAGCAATTTGCTGAGGGCAGTACCAGGCAAGGAAAGGGCAGGGTCCAGATTCTATCCTGGCCTCTGGTCACCCAGGCCAGCGCCCCCTCCACGCAATAAACTTTCTCAATCTCCTGAAACTAAGGGGCCATTTCCTTAGAATAGTTTTTTTTTTAAAGATTGGCATCTGAGTTAACATCTGTTGCCAATCTTTTTTCTTTTCTTTTCTTCTTCTTCTCCCCAAAGCCCCCCAGTACATAGTTGTATATTCTGGTTGTATAGAATAGTATTCGCCATGGAGTAGTGGATCAACGGGCAGTGGCAGGATGAGGGATCAACACCACATCTTGTGAGGGGACAGCCAGGAGGCTACTGCAGTGGCCTGGCAAGGTGACACAGGAGGCCAGAAGAAGGAGGAGTCAGAGGAACAAAGAAGAGGGAGTGGAGAGAGAAATATTGCAAAGGTTGCACTGTCAGGGCCCAGCACCTGATCCGATTTGGGAGGCAGCCTAGAGGAAGGGACTAGACACTACTTTTCAGCCCCTTAGAAAAAGCAGCCTCAGCAGTGAAAAGAGCAAAGGGAGAATGGGGGATAAGCTGGTGAACAGCCAGAGAAAGCCAGTGGATTTCCAAGAAGTTATGCGGCATTGCAGACCGTCTGCACCTTATGGCTACTGTCTGTGAAATACATCCATGGCTGTAATTCTTCCGGAAAAATATGCAAGAAAGCGGTACCAGTCGTAGCCTAGGGAGAGGGCAAGGGGTGGTTAGCAGACAAGGGTCTGCTGTCTCTCCCTTTTATATTATACCTTTGGATTGTGAGCGATGAGCATCTAATATCTAACAGCAAACTAACTAGTTTTTCAAGTTGTGTAGTAAATGGAAGGAAAGAAATAGGACAATTAACAGAAAGGAGGAGCAGGTTGTTTTTTCGTTAGGATGGTGAGATTTGAGCACCTTTGGAAGATGAAATTGAAGACGTGTGGGGGAGGGGTTCGGTGAAACAAGGCCCGGGAGTGGGAGGAGAGAGCTCTGAGGCCTGGAGGAAGTTAGTCTTGCAAGGGAGGAGAAAAGGCCTTCTGTAGCAGCCGGCTGGCGATGGGGAGGAGGAAGCGAGCAAAATGGAGAGCGCCTTGCCAATGAGTCCGTCTCAGCGGAAAGCTGCGGTCGGTGTAGCGACGTTTACGCCCGTCGCAGCGGCAAAATGCTCGTGGGCCTGGGGAGAACGGGTTCTCAGACCTTCCTGGTGAAAACGGGAGTTGTTCCGGCTTTGGGGGCAGTATATTCATGACAGCACCGTTTATGGTGATGAAACAGAGGAAACAAAGGAAGGGGCATGAACGGCAGAATTATTAAATGAACTGAGATGCCTTCATGCCATGGGTTAATATGCATCCATTCACAGATTGAATCCCAGCTGGGATTTGGGGTTTCCACGATGTGCTACAAAAGCAAGATGCACAGTGGCGCACGTTACATGATGCCATTTTGGAAAACAAAAGGAAGCGCCGTGTGTGTGTGTGTGTGTGTGTGTGTGTGTGTGTGTGTGTGAGAGAGAGAGAGAGAGAGAGAGAGAGAGATTTTACGTGGGCATGTGGAAAATTACGGAAGCCATATACTTATGCTAGTTAAAACTGGGATAGTGGGAGATGAGGAAGGGGGGGGGCAATCCTTCATACTTCCAGAGTAAAATGAGCAAGTGCAAAACAATAACCAAACACCACCCACGGCCCTGGGCTCGGCGATAAAGGGCCCGAGGCGAAGACGATCCCGGGCGCAGGCGGAGGAGCACCAGGCCGGGGGACGTCCCGGGACCACGCCGCTACGGGTTATTCCCCACCGTGGGCGTCAGCGCTGCGCCTCACGCGCCCTGTGGGGCGTCTCCGAGCCCTTTGTTAGAGGAGGCTGCGGAGACGGGGAGGCGCGCGGGGCCTCCACGCTCGCGAAAGGGCAGGAGCCGGGCGCGCGGGGCCGCGGCGGGCGGGAAGGATGCGTGGCCCGGGGGCCGCTGCGGGCCAGTCCTCGGCCCCGCTGCCCGCCCGCCCTGGGTCCCCTGCCCCGGCCCAACTGCCGGGTCGCCTTCCGCCCCGCAGCCGAAGCCCCCCCTGCCCGAGCCGCCCCGCGCCTGGCTGCCTGCCGGGCTGCTCTCGCCACCCGCCCAGACAAAGACGCCTGCGCCGGGCGAGGAGCGCGGCCGCACGGCTCACCTCCCACCTCCCACCTCCGGGCCCTGGGGCCCCCTCTCCCTGCTGCCGCGCGCACGCGGCCACCCACTCCCGCGTCTCTCCAGGCAACCGTTTGCTCCTGCCCTTCTCCGCTTCTTTTTTCGTAACCTCCTCCCACCCCTCAGCTCCTGGTAACCTCTTACTTTCTGTCTCTAGGAATTTGCCCATTCTAGATATCTCATGTGAGTGGAATCATGCAGTATTTATCCTTTTGTGTCAGGCTTATTTTGCTTTGCATGATGTTTTCAGGGTCCATCCATGTTGTAATATGTATGAAAACTTCATTCTTTTAAAAAATAGATTATTGTGGTAAAATGTACATAAAATGTATCATTTTAACCAAATTTAAGTGTACAGTTCAGTGGCGTTCGGTACATTCACGTGGTTGTGCACCCGTCCCCACTATCCATCTTCAGAACTTTTCAGACGTCTCAAACTGAAACTATGTGCCCCTTGAACAATAACTTCTCCAACCCCTGGCAACCACTGTTCTACTTGCCGTCTCTATGAGTTGGGGGCAGGAGGTATCTGCAATGGCCCTGTTCCCACTGTGGGGGGTTTAGGGGGACAAAGCCGTACACACTGGAGAATATTCAGATGCAGATGACAAAGATGACAAATCGTGGTCCTATGAGAAATCATGTATGAGAAAGAGTGGAGGAAACTGAATGTTGAAGAAAGTGAGGTCCTGGGATGATTTTAATTCATGTAAAAAAACCCCCACAAAACACTGGAGCTTTTAGTTTAACAGCAAATTTAAAAGAAGCCAACAAACAATATGATGTAACTGGAAAAGACTCAAGGGACCGTGAAGACTGTCTTCACCCAAGTGAAGGATGGCAGTGTAGGAAAGTGGTTAGAGCCATCCTGTCTGTAGAAATATCATGTGGTTCATATTTGAAGTTTTATAATAGCCACATTAAAAAAATAAAAAGAAACAGTAAAATATTTCACTTTGCCCAATGTGTTAAAAATATTATTTCAACAGGTAATCAATTTAAAAATTAATAATGAGATGTCTCCCATTCTTTCTTTCATTCTTGGACTTGATCAAGCTGGCCACATTTCAGGTGCCCAACATTGACATGTGGCTACTTTACGGGACAGTGCAGGGTTGGGACCTGGGACCTGGGAGTCGGAGAGGTCTGGGATAAAGACCCATATTCCATCCTTTCCTAGGCTACGTGATTGGGTAAATTACTTAACCTCTCTTATCTCTTCCTTCATCTATAAAATGGAACTAACAATAATATCCTCACTGTAGGGTAATTGTGAGGATTAATGGCACATGAAGCACTTAGTCCGTGCTAGTAAATGTTGGTGACTTTTAGTGGTAAATTAGGTGATTTTTAATTTAAATTAATGAGATTTCAGTGTTACTGTTAGTGTGACCTCATTCATTTCCATCAGGTGATATGGCCTGGAGACATTCCGAAGGGACAAAGTTAAAAGACAATGGACAAACTGGGAAAACCTACTTGGAACACGTAGGACAAACCAGATGTTGCTTTTGATATGTAGGAAGTGCTTACAAATAAATAAAATGAGGAATATGGATGGGAAATTTTTTAAAAAGAGACAAACAAAAAGTGATTTTTTAGAAAAGGAAGATTCATTTGAAGTAAGTTCAATTCTCTTAGGAATCTGATAAAAATAAACACATGATACTATTGTTGAGTAATAAATTGGCAACAACCAGAATTTGGTGGCACCTGATGTTGACGTAAATAAAAGGAGATCGGCCCTCTCTTCAATCCAAGATTTTCTGAAGTTCTGATTGTCAGATCTGATCCCAGATAATCAGGATAAACAAGCTGAGTTCTTGCTTCAAGGGGGAACTAGCCAGACCGCCTTTTCTACCCACCTTTTTTTTCTTCCAAATGAAGCTGAACAGCCAGCAAATACCTTCCAGCAAGTTTGGTTTTCTTCTTTATCACATGTGCAATCACCTCACATTCGCTTTGCTAAGAGTCCTTTACCACCACTAGTGTTGACATCTCACATGGCTTGAAATAGCCCCAAGGTTGTTCCAAATTTGGGCAGGGCTAACTGTCATTCTTACTTAAGCCACAATACCCCCAGAATATCCTTAGACTTTGGCAAACTCCTTCAGGAATGCTTTATCTGCCAACAGGGTCAGCTACATGATTTGCCGGGCCCAGTGCGAAATGAAAATGTGTGGAAAATGCCTTTTCCTTTCTTCTGCCTTCTCTCTTTCAATGTGTCACAGTGTTTTATTTGCTATTTCTTTTTGTGCTCGCAGGCATGGGGACTCTTGGGCAAAGGCAGATCCTCACAGGTGCCCAGGGCCCCTCCCTGACACAGCTTGCCTTTTGCATTCTGGGAAAACTTGGTCTAGTGGTGGGGGACGAGACTAAGTCAGACTGTTCTGTCCTTAGATCTGTTCTCTGCATCCTGCTCTGCAGTGGTGCCTTGAGGCAAAAGATGCCTCATACTGCAACCATCTCAAAGGGAGGGAAGGTTACAGGTTAACAGGAAACAGAAAAAAAACATTGGTTAGGAGATCAAAATATTATCCCTGCACGTACATCAGTGTCTGAGAGCTGGGTTAATGAGTCAGCCCCCAGAGAGCTGATCTACTGTGTGTGTTCATAAATCACGTCTTGAGCCAGGCAAGACTGAGGGCCAGACTAAGCTCTGAGGTGAATTGACACTGTGGTGAGGTGAGTCGATCTCTATGGGTGGCCGGCCAGTCTTACGGAGGTGACCCTATCCTGTCTCTCTGCACACACATCTAGAAAGTGCCTAGACTGTTCAGGGGCCCAAATGGGAGTAAGGATGTGGTTAGTTAGGGACCAGCAGTGGGGTGTCATCCTTTACCCCTCCCTTCCTTCAAACCCTGTTTTATTGCGTTACTAAATGCCTCTCTTGAGGGGCACTTCCAGGCCCCTGACTTGGAGGGAAACCCACAGCTTCTGTACGTTCAGAAAAGGATACTTATGTACACGAAGCCAGTGCTGAGGATGCCTTCAGTTCAAGTTCAGAGACCAAGCTGCCCCGCTCCATGTAAGGCCATCCTACACATGGGTGTTCCCTGCCTCCTCCACTCACTGGAAGTCCCGCAGTAAAAGAAACCAACACAGGTCCCTCACTGTAGGCAGACAAAAGATGAGAAATGATTCTTTTCTGACTCAGAGGGAAGGGCACCCAAACACTGGAAACTACACGAGCCAAAAGAGGAGGGCTGGCATGGGCTGGGAAGGCACGTGGCTAGCCACTTGGTGTCCTCTCCAACAGCAGCTGCCCCAGTGTCTTCAGGGCCCACCTCTTCCCTGGGAGAGTTCGCTCCTGTTTCGTGGGTGTAGTCACCCTCTGCCCCACCTGGACCATGTTCCTGTGACCACTTGAGTTTTGTGAAAAAGAAGAGTGAGAAAGCTGAAGGCCTCTTATTTGTCAACGCTGCCCTTTTCCTGTTTGCAGCATTTATATTATTAACCACTTTCTTCTGAAAATCTCTTTTTCTTTTTTTATTGGATATATTATCTCTCTTCTAGTTCATTCATTGATTTAGTCATTCAATCAGCAAACATTCATTGAGCACCTGTTGTATGCCAGGCATAGTGATGGATGTTGGGGAGACAAGGTTAAGACGCCTGTTCTCACCTTCAGGCTCCTTACTCACAAGGGATCTCCCCTTTCCCCGGCTACTCCTCCACCACCCTCACTTCCTCCTCTTCTTCCTCTCAGTTCTCAAAGATGACACGTCCGGAGGCCTTTTCCTTCGGTCCTCCTCTTTTCTCCTGCATGTCTTCGTTCCCATAACTCCAATACCACCACAGTGCAAAAGTCCATTAAATCGTACCCCCAGGCTAAAACTCTCTCCTGACCTCCTGATTTTCCAAAAACTGACCAGTTGTCTCCATCTGGATGTCCCAGTAGTAACTCAATTCATAAGGTCCAAAACACCAGTTCTCCAATTTCCCATCACCCCCACCCCATCCTGCCTCACTCCTCCTCCTAAACATCTTATCCTCCTGACGTCAATGCTCATGTCAACAGAAACACTCTTTTCCCACGTATCCAGGATAAAAAGTTTGATTTGACTGCTTACCTATGCCTCTGCCCTTCCATGTCCAATCAATGGTCAACTTCTGTAGATTCTGCTGCCATGCTCTGTCCCACAGATGTCTCTTCATGTCCATTCCCACCGCCACGCAGGCTGAGTCTCTCCTGGAATGCTATCCAGATAGAATGCTTCCTATCTGGTCTCCATGCTTCCGACTTTCCCTCTTTCTAACGCAGAGCTCCCAGCATGCCTTTTTCTTGCCTGAAAAGTCTTCAGGGTTCACCACTGTCACCAGAAGAAAATGCAGAATCCCAAACCTGACATCCAAGGCCTCATCAAAACAGTCCTGTCCTTTCCCACATTTTCTATTTTTCCTGAACACAGGCCTGAGCTTCAGCCAAACTGAACCACTGTTTTCTCCTTCGCTCATGCTGTTTGCTCTGCCTAATATGCTTCCCCAACTCCCATTTCTCCTGGTCCAAATCAAAGCCCAACCCCAATCTTTCCTATTCCATGAAGCCTTTCTCTTCTCCCAAATAGCTGGAATTTTTTTCTTCTCTAAAGAACCACCTCTCTGAGACCCACACATCTTGTTTTGTCTTACCTCTCCTAGTGAATTATAAATTTGAGGGCAAGGAGAGTTGAATTCCCATGGCTGCATCTTTCAGAGCCTAGAACCGAGCTTTCTATAGAGTAGCAACAAAATGAAGTAGAAAGAACAAGGACTTAGAATGAGAAGCCCTGGTTACCAACTGTTAAACTTTGGTCACATCACTAAACTCTCTCACCCTGTTTCCTTATCTGCTATTGCCTACCTTATGGGGTTACTGTACATGAAATAGATATATATATGTGAAAGTCCTTATAGATCGCAGAAATAACCCACATTAACTTATTTGGTCAATAATATTTATTTCATTGAAAGAGAAAAGGTTGAGGAGAATCATAGAGGGGCCGTGGGAAGATGTTCAGGAATAGAAAGCGCAGTGGTAAGTGCTGGCATAGAGGACTTCTATGTTGCCTAAAGAGCCTCCCCTCCAACTGCACCTGGTCACACCGTGAAGAGAAAGTACTCAGGCCCGCTCCTAACATTGGTGGGGCTTAGGGAAGGAGTACAAATGGAGGCTCATACACCACATGCCGTGTACCTTCATAATAACAAAACTGCAATATACGAACGAAACTATGGTTTTTATAGGACTGACAGTCTGCAAAACACCAAAGTTGACTGAATTTAATTACTTTTACATACGTCGGGGTGTACTGTTGATAGACTGGTAACGTAATGAGTAAAGAAGACAAACGTAATTCTTAAATTATCATATATTCCATAAAATTATTTTTCTTGTCTTCATTTTGGCAAAACCTCTAATGATGTGCTATATGTGTAAAATACACATGGATTTTGAAGAGACTACCAAAAAAAGGTAAAATATCTCATTAATAATTTTTATATTCATTACATATTGAAATACAAATATTTTGGGTACATTGAATTAAATAAAATATATTATTAAAATTAATTTCACCTATTTCTTTTATTTCTTTTATTTTATTTTATTTTTAGGAAGATTAGCCCTGAGCTAACTGCTGCCAATCCTCCTCTTTTTGCTGAGGAAGGCTGGCCCTGAGCTAACATCTGTGCCCATCTTCCTCTACTTTTTTATATGTGGGACGCCTACCACAGCATGGCTTGCCAAGCAGTACCATGTCTGCACCTGGGATCCAAAATGGCGAACCCCGGGCCACTGAAGCGGAATGTGCAAACTTAAACGCTGTGCCCATCTTTTACTTTTTAAAATGTGTCTATACAGAAAATTTAAAATTATATTTGTAACTTGCATTATATTTCTTTTTTTAATATATATATATTTTAAAGATTTTATTTTTCCTTTTTCTCCCCAAATCCCCCTGGTACATAGTTGTACACTTTAGCTGTGGGTCCTTCTAGTTGTGGCATGTGGAATGCCGCCTCAGCATGGCCTGATGAGCCGTGCCATGTCCACGCCCAGGATCCAAACCGGCGAAACCCTGGGCCGCCACCGAAGTGGAGCGCACAAACTTAACCACTCGGCCATGGGCCAGTCCGATATATTTCTATAAAACCAGAACTATTTATAATTCTGCCCTTTAATACGTATTTATTTACAAAGAATCATGCATATTACGTAGACATATATGTAAATTTAAGAATAACATGAGTCGGGCCGACCCCGAGGCCGAGTGGTTAAGTTTGCACGTTCCGCTTGGGTGTCCCAGGTTTTCACCAGTTCGGATCCTGGGCTCGGACGTGGCACCGCTCATCAGGCCATGTTGAGGCGGCGTCCCACATGCCACAAGTAAAAGGACCCACAACTAAAATATACAACTGTATACTGGGGGGATTTGGGGAGAAAAAGCAGGGGAAAAGAAAAAAGATTGGCAACAGTTGTTAGCTCAGGTGCCAATCTGTAAAAAAAAAAAAAAAAGGAAGACTATGAGTCTATTAACGTTGAAAAAGGCCATTTCCTCAGCGGTCATGTGCAATGCTGTGAATATTTGCTAATTCGTGAGTAACTCTGTAACCATGAACCAGAACACAAAGAGAAGAAAGAAAATCCATGTTCTGCACTAGTGAGAAACAATACTTGATTTTGCAAGAATCTGTTTATCTCTGCTGTAGTACGCTGAAAATAGCCCCCCAGAGACGGCCATATCCTAATCCATATCCTAATCCGCAGAACGGGTGAATATGTTACTTTTTATGGCAAAAGAGACTTTGCAGGTGTGATTAAGAATCTCGATATGGGGAGATTATCTGTGTGGGCCCAGTTTAATTGCAAGGGTCCTTATGACAGGGAGGCAGGAAGGTCAGATAGAGAAAGACAGAGGGACTGGAAGATGCTACATCACTGGCATTGAAGTTGGAGGATGGGGCCATATGTTCCTCATTATCCTCCCTGAATCCCAAAGCAGTCTTTCAACATAGAAGCACACAACACACAACCTTCACAACATTTGGATGCAGTCCCCTTTTGTTTTGAGGGCACAGGTTAAGAGAGAGAGAACAGTGTTTCTATGGGCCTGAATATAGTAAGTCCTAAGAGTAGACGTTTAGAGCTATGAGTAACTAGGTTGGCACTGACTACCAGGTCCTGAGCGCCAAAGATTTCCATGAGTTCTTTAAATAATTAATTATTTTATGTGTTTGTGATATGTGGGAACCTCTAAAGTTTAGCTTCCGAAGTAGGGGCCTCTCTTACTTGGGTCTAAGCCCTAAAAGTAACAATTCAGTAGAGAGGGCAAGACAGAGCAGGAAAGAATGAATCAGTTGTTGTTGGTTTTCAGCACTGATCTAACTAATTTTAAATCTAGAAGTAAATGCAATTGATAGAAGACCTGTTTTTTTAAAGTGGTTAAAAATTCATAGAATCTTGTAAATTTTGCAAACCAATAGCCTGATTATACTTAATGGACTAATTCTAGAGTTATTCCTTTAAATTCAAATCCAGAACAAGGAAAGAATGCTTACTATTTTAAAACATTGTTCTAGAAATTCTAGCCACTGAAGTAAGAAAAAGAAATAAGAGCTCTAGATATGTGAAAGACAAAAGCATCAATATTTGCAGATGATATGCTACTTTATCTAAAAACACAAGAAAATTTTCTGAAACACCACTAGCACCAATAGGCAAATTCATAATTATGTATATCACAATTACAAAATAATTACAAAATAAATATACACAAAAAGTTGTTCTATATGCCAATAATATACAGTTAGAAAATATAATGGTAAAAAAAAGAACCCTTATATTAGAAACATGCAGAGGTTATGTGAAGAAAACTACTGACTTTACCTAAAAGAGCTAAAAGAATAACTAGAGAAACATTCTGATTTGCATGGAAAAACTAAATGTTATTCCAATGTATGTGTGTGTGTGTGTGTTTTCCAACAACACCAAGCAATTCTCCAATTCTCAGTGGACACTGTCGGGGTGTCCTACAATTTAACTCAATTCTGACACTATCTACCTGGAGATAGCATCAGATCCCACAGATTAAGGGCTAAATTCCACGAGACTGCCCCCACTTCAGACCCCAGTTCCAAGTCTAGGTCATTCTCTGTGCTTCTGACCAACTGGTTATAAACAGGAGGTTCCCATGACCCCCTTCTCAGGTTTGATTAATTTGCTAGAGCAGCTCACCGAACTCAGGGACACAGTTTACTTACTAGATTACTGGTTTATTATAAAAGATATTAAAGGATAGGAATGAACAGCCAGAGGAAGAGATACATAGGGTGAGGTCCAGAAGAGTCTGGAACACAGGAGCTTCTGTCCTTGTGGGGTTTAGGGTATGCCACCCTCCTGGCTCGTGGATGCATTTTGGTTCACCAACCAAGCTCTCCAAATGCTGTCTTTTGGGGTTTTTTGAGCTTTATTACATAAGCATGATTGATTAAATCGTGGGCTATTGGCAATTGATTCAACTTCCAACTCCCACAGAGGGCGGGACTGAAAGTTCCAACCCTCCAGTCACCTGGTGGGTTCTCCTGGGAACCAGCCTCCATCCTCAGCTGCTCTCCAAAAGTCATCTCAATAACAGAAACTCAGAAGTGTTCGAAAGGGGTTGTTACGAATATCAAAACACCTTTATCACTCTTATCACTTAGGAAATTCCAAGGGTTTTAGGAGCGCTGTTCTGAAAACCGAATGAAGACTAAATATATATTTCTTATTATAAATCACAATATCACAATTGTAAGATGTCACTTTTTCCCTGTAGTAGGCTAGAAAATGCCCCCCCAAACAATATCCACATCCTAATCTCTGGAACCTGAAAATGTTACCTTATTTGGAAAAAAGAGTCCTTGCAGATGTGATTAAGTGAAGGATTTTGAGAGGAGGGGATTATCCTGGATTATCTAAATGGGCCCTAACTGCCATCACAGGTGTTCTTACAAAAGAGAGGCAGAGGCAGATCTGACACACACAGAAGAAAAGAGGATAATGTGACCACAGAGACTGGAGCGATGCAGCCACAAGTCAAGGAATGCCAGCAGCCACCAGAAACTGAAAGAGGCAATGAGTGGATTCTCCCCCAGAGCCTTCAGATGGAGGGTAGCGCCGCTGACACCTTGACTGGGGCCCAGTGACACTGGTTTCAGACTTCCGGTCTCCAGAATTGTGAAAGAATAAATTTCTGTTGTTTTAAGCCACAAGTTTGTGGTAATCTGTTACAGCAGCCACAGGAAACTAATACACCCCCAAAGAGATGGATAAATTAAATAAAATTCAACTTTCCATTCCAATAGCCTTTTTTCTAGAATTTGGCAAAATTATTCTAAAATTCTAAAAGGATATAAACATAAGAATGGCCAAGACATTCTTGAACAAAAGAACTGTAATGAAGAAGGACTTGTACCACTAGATATTTAATGGACTTTAATGAAATTGTGATTGTAAGAATAGAGAAGCTAATCCATAGAATAAAGTCTAAAATCAAATCTTTGTACAGTTACGCACTGCATAATGACATTTTGGTCAACAGTGGACTGCATTACGATGGTGGTCCCATAAGATTAGTACCATAGAGCCTAGATGTGTAGTGGGCTATACCATCCAGGTCTGTGTAAGTACGCTCTATGATGTTCGCGCAACGACAAAATAGCCTAATGATGCATTTCTCAGAACATATCTCCATTGTTAAGTGATACATGACTGTATATGTATATAAGGATTTAGAATATGATTGAGATAGCATTTTAAATTGGTGAGGTAAGGACGGCTTAGTCCATAAAGGATGTTGGGCACGTTGCTAACGAACCATTGGCAAAAATATTAATTTAGATTACTTACCTCATATCATGTATCAAAATTAATTCCAGGGAGATTAAATATTTACATATAAAAATGTCTACTCATACAGATTTATTAATAAATTATTGCATATCCATAAGATGAAATACTATGAAGTCATCTAAAACAATGAGAAAAATATTTTATAACAGAGAGATGATTGGACGCAATGTTAACTGAAGAAGGCACGTTACAAAACAGCATATATTGTACCATTCCATTTAGAATTTTATGTTATATGCACATTTGGTTAGAGAAATTAACTAGAATAACATATATCAAAAGTTAGCAGTAATTTTTCCGGGTAGCAAGGTTATAGGCAATTTATATTTTCTTCTTTTTGATTATCTGGAAAACAATAATCATGTATTTGTTCTGAAAAAACAATAAAATGCATTTAAATTTATATAATTGCTCTATTTCAGCGGGAGCAAAGTATCCTATTTTTCAAGAATATATTCTAATATGATCAGTTGCAAGGTATACTGTTTTCACTGAGCACCTACTATCTCTCAAGTTTTTTTATATTATTTAATCTTTCACAGCAATATTATAAGACAGGTAATATAAATATAAAATAATCTCCATTCTACAAATGAGCCAATGAAGCCCTAAAGCCAAGCATCCAGTAAGCATCAGGACTGGCATCTGAGGCACACGTGTCTTTAAACTCTATGCCCTCATTTGTAACACCAAAAGATTGGAAACGACCTAACTGTCCCTGGCAGGAACCAGTTAAATTACAGGACATCCTTACCCTGTCAGAACTCTGCAACCTTAAAAATAAACATGAGAATGCTCCATCTATACTGAGAAGAAAACGTCTCTAAGATAGAGTGTTAAGGTTGGGGAGAGAGGACAAAAACGAGGTGCGGAAGGTGTGTACAGCATGGCACTACGTTAAAATGAAGTAAAGAAGAGTATATATTTGCTTTAGCTTGTATATGCATAAAAACGTTAGTAGGATAAACAAAGACCTAATAACGGGGTATCTATTTGGAGCAGGGGAACTGGGCAGATGGGGCACAGGAACAGGAGAGAGACTTTTCATTATATACTTTTTGAGTTTTGAACCAGGTAAATTATGAATTTGTGAATTTGTGAATTATCTATTCAAAAAAGTAAATACTATAAACATTTTTAAAGCAAAAAATAAAATAAAATTCCTGTCCTTTCAGCTCTTCCACAGGCCGTTGACATCCTTGGAGAGCAGTCTCCGTCCCTCTTTTCAAGGAGACACGAAGGGCAGCAGGCCTCCGGACCGCTGGGCTGGGCGGGGGGACACGACCACTGCCCTGCCAGCAAAGCAGTGCCAGGCCAAGCATACCCTCTTTCCTTATCCCTGACTTAGAAAAACAAAACCAATGGGCAAATCCACTCGTCAGCATTTCTGAAGCCAGCTGTTAACCAATCCTCTTCCTGCCCTTTACTCTCTTTCTTTTCTTCCTTTTTCCAGAAAAACCTGGAAAGCTCTGTAAAACTTTACAAAACGCCGTACTAGCTCTGGCTGCCTTGTTGTTTTCCTTCTCTTTCTTTGGCCTGTGTCATTCTCTCAGGCAAGAACCGCAGTCTGACTTCCTGCCAGCTTGCCTGCTGGGTTCATCACAGTGTCTAAAAAAAAATCTGTATTTTCCTAAACTTACAGACCTCAGGTTAGAGGTCATTTTGTCTAACTACCCACCCAAAGTAGAACATCCTAGTTATATAATTTAACAGAGTAAATGTATTTGGGTTTTAAAACACAATGCCTTGGTTTCACTTTGTCCATCTAATCACCTCGAAATGACAGCTTTCATAAAATATCTGCTCTTGCTAAGAATCCCAGGGGGCAGGTCTATTTGTGTGTGGAGTCTAGCAGTGCAGAGAGCCCCAGTAAATTTCCATTGAGTAATTCAGTGACTGTTAATCGACACCTAATATGTATCCATGGCTGTCTGAGGCCCGGTGCTGGG
Source organism: Equus caballus (assembly GCF_041296265.1). Lineage (NCBI taxonomy): Eukaryota > Metazoa > Chordata > Mammalia > Perissodactyla > Equidae > Equus > Equus caballus. The sequence goes on along the minus strand of NC_091698.1, from coordinate 48,087,724 downwards.
GACAGAAACAAACCTGAGACCCAGCTCCTGCCCCTAATATCTAACAATGCTGTTAGGACATCTTCATCTCGTAAATGTGTCTGGACTCATTCGTTTTGTTCTTTAAATGCATTTGCAAGGTATCAACTATATCACTGAGTCACAGACATTTTCACGGCTAGCTGCATGTCAGAAATATGATTTACAGGAATGGCTTTGTCCCTCCTCTCCTTTTTTAAGGTTTGGGGAAACAGCTTTTACATTCCAAAGATCATACCCAGAGTTCAAACTCCAGGTAAGGTAATCCACATCAGGTTCACTAACCTTTCAGGGTGTTAATTTAGTCATAACAGTGTCATAGCTTTCAGCTTTCATTAGCTAGAATTCCTTGGCTAATGTGCAGGAAATTTGAAATGTATGCCAGCTGTGTCCAATGAAAGGTTTTGCTCAAATCAAACGTGAATGTAAAAGCAAGTCATTCTCAGCACCGATGAGCTTGGCAGGAATTCAGGTGTCTAGAACCAGACCATACACCTCCCCTGAGAATGCTGGGCCAGAACACTGCCATTGTGTGTTGTTAAATTTGCTGGGAACCCAGAGCAGAAGGCCCCACGGAGACTGCGTGCCCTTCCCTATTACACCCGTACGGCATCACCAGGAATGATACCGCAAAATTCATTCTGTACTGGCTTATTCGCAGAGGAAAACCCCAGCCCGGCTGAGGATAATGAGCACACAGACTGTAGGAAGCAGCAAGAAGCTACTGCACGGTTGTGGCTTCCACAGATCCACACACAGCACACCAGCAGGAAGAAGGAGTGTTATGTTACTCAGGTTTCCTGTCAGGACATCCTGGCTTAAAATACAGTTCTGTCACTGAAAAATATAAGATAACTGACAGATGGGAAACTGCCAGATCATGTCCTTGGGAATCTCAGAAATCTGTCAGCTTGCAAAGGAGAGCTCAAAAGCAGTTATGAAAATTGCCCATTCTCATTAATGACTTCCAGGTGAAGAGGAATACGGGCACATGGGGGCACAGGGAAGGTTCCATGCACAAATTCTGAGCAGACAGGACCCTGTCTCAAACAAACAGCCTTGGATCAAATTTGTCATAAGGATGTACAAGCTTTACCGCATAAAATGGAAGCCCCATTTTGCTTGGGATTCTGATGATCGCCTGTGAGTTCCCCAATGCCCACGGGCTTTGCCATCTGGCATTGAATAGTGTAGGCAGTTCAGTTCAGCAAAACAGCATAAGGCTATACATTGAACAATATAAGCTGTCTCCTTAGGGGAACCACAAGATGAAAGACGATTTATTAAAAGGAGGGTGTAGGCCAGGGCCCTGTTCTCCAAGCTTGTCATGCCAAGCTCAGGATCAGACAGAGGACTCATCCATTCTTTAATTTATTCATTCACTCATACAATAAACATTTACAGAGCACCTCTGAGGTTTCAAGCACTACGAGAGGTGCTGGGAATGCAAAGGTGAATAAGACTCAGTTCCCTGTCTTTAAGAAGTTCACAGTCTAATGGCAGAGAGCCAAGAAAACCAACAGTTACAGTAAGGCATTATGATGGATGTTTACACAGAGCGCAACTGCTCTTGTTGCTGTACGTCCTGTCTTGCTGTACGTCCTGTCTTGTTCCAAGTATGGTAGCACAGAGGGAATTAGGGAAGAGTAACCAGAGACTGTGATGCCTGAGTTAAACACCTGGAGAGGACGAAGGACTTAGCCAGGGAAAGTGGGGGAAGGAAAGAATGTTCAGGTGGTGGAAGCAACATGCGCAAAGATAGAGAAGAGACAGAAAACGTAGCGTGGTCAGAGCTTCGCGTGATTTAGTGTGGATGGAGAATAAAGGGTGAGAGAGGGTGGGATGGAAGAGATGAGGATGGATGGGGAAATTAGAACAGGTCACCAAGGCTCTAGTTGTCATGCTAAGGCAGGGGCTGTGTCTTATGTTTGTTTTGTTCCCCATGGGGCTCAGATAGTGATGGATACATGTTAGTTGCCAATAAACATCTGAAGACAATGAGGAGCCACTGAAGCGTTTTAGGCAGAGCAGTAAGAGGACCACGTTTGCATAGGAGACAGGCATATTGCGGGGAGACTTGAAGTGAGCGAGAATGGAGGTAGGAAGGCCAGGTAGGCACCTTCGGTGATCCAGGTGAGAGATGAAGATGGGCTGAACTAAGGCAGTGTGAGTTGGAGTAAAGAGAAGTGGGTGGACATAGGGTTAGCACATGATATGGGAGAAAGGTGGCTGCCATTTTTAGGTCAAAGAGTATGGACACTTTTTTGACTTCTCATGGGCACTGCTGATCACATGCAGAAAGTATTGGTCAATCTGCAGATTCTTCAAAACCACAGACTCAGACTATAAAGCTGGTGGTCTCTACTGCCCATTACTGTGTCTGGGCAAGATGCCACTTCTCAGATCCCTACAGAACTTCTCTTGTGCTTATTCCCATTGTTTCTCCTGTGCAGAGGAAGCAAAAAGTGAAGACACCATTTAGAAAAGGGTGACGCCTAACTACCTTGAAGTGACCAACCTCCTTCCACATGAACAGGTTGGATCATAGGTGAAGAGGCCCCCATCTTTTTAAGAAATGTCTGAGCCTGAAGGACCAACAGAGATCAATTCAAGTCCTTCTTGTGCTGAAGATGAAGCTAGAACTCCAAGAGACAGAGACTCTTGCCCATGGACAGAGTTAGCAGAAGAGACATCCAAGAACACAAGCCTCCCCACCTCCCCCACTGCCCCTTTCTATTAGGAAGTGCTTTTAATTTCTCTAATCTTATCATTAACAGAAGAAGAGGGGGAAGGGGCAGGTAAAGCCACGAGATAAGTTACTGAGCCAAGTTCACCAACCAGCCCTACTCCTTTTCTATCGTATAGCTCCACACCCATTTCCCCAACTTCAAAGAGAATATAGGTCACCACTAACCCAGAGATCTCACAGGATAGCACAGACCTTTGAGGACCTGTTATACATCTCTCAGCCTTGTTCCAATGGGTACTATCTTATTAACCCTAGTACTCGCACTGTCCCACATTTGATCTTTCCCACATTAACCATATACTTCTATGTCCTTCTACTATTCTGTCCTATTATGCTCATAAGCCATCAAATGTCTTCAGAATGCCAATATATTTGTGTCCCAATTTCCTTTCTGGCACCAAAAAGGTGTATGACACATTTTATAGTTCTGAAACTCTTGATTCAGAAAATAGTGCTGTGGATCTCAAGGTGGGCAGGTCAAGGTTCCTCTCTCAAGTTCACTATCTCCAGCCTCATGCCTGCATCTGTGAACAGGGAACCTCCTGAGGAAACACGTGTGGACTCCACAGATTCCACAGCCCCCCACCTCACGCCTGACTTCCTCCCCCTCCCCAGTCGCCAGTCCCCACCCCACGCACAGGAAAAGGAGCTGAGAAGGTGCTTCTTTAGCTCTTTCCTCTTCTCCGCTTAGCTCTATCATATCTCACCAGGTCAACACTTATTTTCCTAGAACCATAGTGTAGGACACAGTTTCGTTTTCCTCTATCATTGCACGTGGCTTTTCTGGCTTTCAGAAGAAAATGCTCCATTCAGAGATCTTTGGCTTATTTTTCCCCAGGCAGTGAGTCCGGAGTCACAACTGGTCAGTCCTCCCAACTCACAGAAAATGATCAAAAACCGTGTGTACTTTTACCTTCATATTAACTTGCACATAATCCACTTAAAATTTGGAGGGAAAACACCTTAGCATATCCTCCCACCTCCCCACCCCTCATTTTAATTTTCTTCAGAGCACATCGGACATACTATATAGTCCTTCCTTCCTGCCTCCTTCTTTCTCTCCCTGCTCCTCTCTCTTTTTGTCCTTCCTTCCTTTCATAGTCTTTGTTTCTCCCTCCTCACTAAAATATAAACTTCTTGAAGGTAGAGCTTTTGTTTGTTTTGTTCACTTCTTTTTTCTTTTTTTTTTTTTTGAGGAAGATTAGCCCTGAGCTAACATCTGCTGCCAATCCTCCTCTTTTTTGCTGAGGAAGACTGTCCCTGAGCTAACATCCATGGCCATCTTCCTCTACTTTATATGTGGAACGCCTACCACAGCATGGCGTGCCAAGTGGTGCCATGTCCACACCTGGGATCCGAACTGGCAAGCCCGAGGCCGCTGAAGCAGAACGTGTGCACTTAACTGCTGTGCCACTGGGCCAGCCTGTTTTGTTCATTTCTGTACCCCCAGGACCTAGCTCAGTGCCTGGCACATAGTAGATGCTCAATAAATATTGAATAAACAAATTGTTGCATGAACAGTTGATTTTTCCTTCCTTTCCTCTGGGGCCTCTCACTCCCTCTCATGCCACAACAGTGTTTTTCTTTGGCTTAACAGCTAAAAGATCAGATCACCATATATTTTACAACAGCTCTAGAAGGGAACTTCACTGAAGTGGCAGTGGGTATTTCCTCCCCATCCGACACCTCCACCTACTGAAATCATATCCATTTGGCAAGTCCTACCCATCTCCTCTGTGGTACCATCCTTTAACCTCCCACAGTAATCTCACCTTCCTCTGAATCCACAGCACTCAATGCCTGTATCACTCATCTAAAATTTAGCACTTTTTGCCTTGTGCCAATAATGTCATTTTCCTGAACGTGATTGCAACAGGAAGGTCAACAATAAGACAAGGGTAGTATTTTGGCAAAGCTGGCTTCCTGCCCCCACTCCCCTTCCTCCTACCCCCTTTCCCATAGGTCCCCACTAGGCAGTGCTTATCTTGCTGAATTTAAACAAGGACCCAGATCTGGGCCTTACACTTTCAGGCTGGCCCACTGTGATGGGCCCCATCTCTCAAACACCTATTAACCAAGTTCACACACAGGCTGAGGAGCATATAAACCAAATGCCAAGGTACTGATTCACACCAAAAAATAGTGGACATTCTAGTGGACTGAAATGCTTGAATTGACCTGACTGGCTGATTTTTTCCTCGTGAGCTAAAGATTGCTTGGTGAATATCGACTTAGAACAAAAGTGACCAATCTAAAGTCATGTCTCTCCTTTATGGCACAGCCCCTCTTCCCTGCTACACGGAAATCATGGAGCTGAAGTCCCTTCAGTCAAGACCTGCCTTTCTTAGGCAGTGCCACAGCTGACTTCTGTACTTCCGAGGATGGCCCAAACCCTTCTGCTCAGTTCTCCAAACTGCTTTATAACACAATCCATTAGACTTAATCTAAATTACAACCACTTTCCAGCCCTTCCATCCTGAGATTGCTCCCAGCCGTTTGACCAGTATTTGGGGTGTCCTCAAACTTTTAGGCAACAAATTTACAGGTAATTTCTAGGTTTATGTTCATGGAAGGCTAGTCATCCATTACATGTGAATTTTACTGGTCTGAAGGCAAACTTATTTCCTGTCACTTAGGTACACAGGCTGTATCGACAAAACAAAAGACCTTTCTCGAATTAGACTGTAAGTACCTGCGGGTCCGGGCCTTGTAGGTTTCAAGTATGTTAGTATGATTCAGAGCAGGAAGGACTGCTTTGGCAGAGAAAGAGGAAGAAAAACCTCACTCCTCACTTAAAATGGCCCTTGGTCAACTAGGCTTATCTGCTCTCTTGATCTGAAACACAGAAGCTATCTGCCTTGTTCAAAACCAAGGAGTATTCACCTACAAAGCCCTGGGGTTGGAGGAGCTACTCCAAAATACCTGGGCCCTTATTAGTTTGCCTTATCCTGGGAATTTCTCTATTGCAGGCTCTAGCTAAAGTTCAAGACTTTAAAAAAGTGAAAATGGAGAGGGGACTTCTGCCCTTGTTGCCTTTCTTGTCTCCTGCAACTCCACATACAACTCAGCTGCGAGTACGAGCTGCCCTTCTCACGACATAATACAGAGAACACAACCGTCCCTGAGGTACATCAAATCCAAATTACAGCCATCACATTTCTGCCTTCTGCACTGCTGACTGGGAAATGAGCAATGGTTTCTAGAGTAGAGCAGCAGGTGCAAGGAGAGGTGACTTCTGCCAGATGGTTCTAAAAAAAGGCCCAAGTCTGATACACAGGAGTCTTTCCATTAACCCATCCATGACCAAGGTAATGTGAGGGGGAGGTTGCCCCTTTTGGGGTTCTCAAGTCCTGCTGCCCTTGATCCATCACCTAACCTGGTTTTGCCTTGATACAAAAGGCCGGTGTGGCCAGGGGAGTGGGGATACGGAGGGGGAAGCCCACAGTGTAATTTGCCTTCTCTCGTACCCTCTAGGATGGTCCTGAGCATCTCATACCCTAGAGGAGGGCTGACTAGGTAGTGCCTCTTTCTTGCCAGCACCCTGTTACCGAACCTTAACATGGCCTCCAAGAGCACTGGCCCTACCATATCCTTGCTGCAAGATGTGAGGCTTGTTACCGAACCTGCTGAATCAGTGTCCTCCTCTATATAAAGGCATAATTCCACCTAGCTCACAGGACCAGTTGTGGGAATCAAATGAAATGACAGCTTGTTTGAAAAGCCTAATACAGTCCCTGACCCATGCTAAACAAGCACTTCAGGACACATTAGTTTTCTTCCTTCCAGGAGCTAGTCTCGCACTCTGTCAGACCAGCCTCATATAAACTCCTGGAGGCTGGCTTGTCTCCAGGGCTGAGGCCATCACAGGAAAGATGACTTGGCCAAAGCAACGTAATATGAGTGAAAGATTCTGGAAGGGGCAGAAAGAGGAGAAAAACAACCGAAGGGTGCCCGAAGGCAGAGTGTGCCCTAGACAGGGCTCCCAGCAAGGAATTCTGTGGTCTCTCAGGTAAGTAGTTTCACACGTTCTGGGGCCCAGAGAAAATTCCAGTAACCACTCCTCCCTAGATTCTGATCAGGCCTCAGGTTCAACTCATCAGATCACAGATGAGCCCTCTGCCACCTTTTCTTCCAAAGCCGCTGGGCAGGCGAGGGAGCTCACGCTAAGATAAGGGAAGTTTCTGTCCGTTAAAAACCAGTACAGAGAACACACAACGCCTTTTTGTCCTAAGGACGGCGGAAGGATTAAAGCCCTTGCAAACTGGCTCTAAAGCACCTGGTGCGAAAAGGAAATTTTATATTTTGACTTACCACCTACCATGTGCTAGACTAGTAAGTCTGTGAAGTGGATGGTACTATCTGTATTTTACAGGAAAATCCGACACTCTGAGATACTGAATGACTCAAATTGCTCAACGCAACTGTGGCAGGCCTGGATTGGAACCCAGGTCTCCTTCCAGAGCCGCGGCTCTTTCTTCTCCCACCCGGCGGCCCATAGCAACCGGGGGAGGGGTGGCCCGCCCTGGGCAGGCGGGGAGGGCCCTGGGCGGGGGCGCGGCTGCGGCCAGCCCCACGTGCTCCTAGCCCAGGCCGCTGCCCCGGGGGACCCGGGGGCCGGAGTCCAGGCTCGGGCCAGCCCGCACGAGGGCGCGGCCGCCCAGGGCGCCAGGAAGTCGGTGCCCGGTCTAAAAGCGGGTGTGAAGGCCCTCGGGACACGGGGGGCACGCCTGGCGGCGGCCTGGCCACCCAACAACCTCGGGAGAGCCTCGCGCAGGGCCCCGGCGCCCCGCCCGCCCGAGCCCGCTTCGTCAGCACCTTCCACCGGCTCAGCCAGCCGGCGCTCTGGCCGAGGCTCGCCCTGCAGTGGGTCACGAGGCGGGCGCGGCCCAGTCAGCCCCGGCGGGCCTGCGCTGGGCGCCGCACCCCTCCCCCGCCGTCCCCTTGCTCCCCCCGCCGCCGCGCCACGTACCCGACCCCGCCCCCGCGGGCCACGCGGGGAACCCCGGTGACGTCACCACCCTCCAGCCCTCGCCTTCCCGCGCTCTCCAGAAAAGACGCGAAGGTGGTGACGTGTCGCGGGTGGGGGGCGGGCAGTGCGGCTGCGCAGGAGGCGACGGCAACAGAACGTCCTGCGGCGCCGCCTGGTGGAAGAAAGAGCCGCCAAACCGGCCGGAACCGGCGGCGCGGGCGGGAGGAGAGCGTGATGACGTCATCTCGCAGAGGAGGAGGGGGCACCGCGTGACCGGCCCCCGCCCGCCGCGCCCCGGCTTCTTTCTCTTTCTCTTCCTTACAGTAGGGTGTGAAAGCTTCATTTTTATGCCCCTTCCTTTAAGGTTATAACCTTGCCTTTTTTCGAATTTATTAAAGTAAGTAAATTGTTTATTGGAAGACTTGGGGAGAAAAAGATATGAAGAAAATGAATACCAGCTCCGAATGAATACCAGCTCCGCTCCCTTTCCTGTTTACTTCTAGCCTTTCTTTTACAGTAAACAAAATTGTGATCTTGCTTTAAAAGCGGTGTTAAGTATATACGGAAATTCTTAAGGAGGGACAAAGCACTACGGGAGCGAGCCTCGAGACTAAGTTAGGAAAACAGGGTAGAAGAGGAACGGAGCAGTGCAAACAATGGGCGAGAGGGGAATGGCTAGTATTTAACGAGCGCTGCACACATAGTCTTTTCTACGATGCACATCATCCAGAGGAGGAAACGGGCGCAGAGGGTTAAGTAACGTGCCCAAGGTCGCACTATTAGTCAGCGGGTGGCAGAGTTGAGGTTTGAACCCAGGGCTTAAAATAGGAACCTTAAAATGGCAGGCGTGGGGAGGACAATGAAAAAGCGGGGCTGGGGAGAAGGGAAAACCGCAGGAAGTGCATTTGATTACTGACCTGTTTGCTAGTTCTAACTATCGAATGGGGACTAGTTCTGGGGAGCAAGGCTGGTGCCTCCCTCTCTTGGCGCTCTTTGTGGGAGAGCGCCCTAAAGCACCTGGCACTGACAGGCTGCCGTACACCTAGCTGCATGCTGGCTAGTGCCCTAGCTGCGTGCAAGGGCTGCTAGTTGCTGAGTGTCACCGGCGTCCAGCACTGCCGTCTCCCGTTAGTGGCAGTGGAAGGTGGGAATCGCAGTACTAGTTCAGGCATCAAGTCTTGCTTCTCAAAGTGCGGTCTGCAGTCCAGCAGCATCTCTGCAGTCCAGCACTTTTGGCCTTCAGCTTGATAGAAATGCAGAATCTTGGACCCCACCCTAGAACTAGATCCCTGGGTGATTCCTATGCACATTCAAGTCATCCTGCTCCCATGGTGAGCCAGGTGAGATGGTGCAAAGATGTACAGGGAGCTTGCAGAGCTGGATGGTGGGAGGGCAGGCAGACTAGGAGCAAATCTGTAAGGAGGTTTAAAAAAGAAAATCAAATAGGGAGTGTCAGAAAATATCACAAGATGCAAAGGAAGAAAATCAGGAAATCAGACTCCGGGAGATAAAAAAGAAAAAAGAGGGAAATAGGTTGAGGGGGTAAGCAGATCCATCTTGGGAGAATTCACACAAAAAATCAGACAGAAGGGCTGTTCTCTAGCTGATTTTTCTGTGTTGTCTGTGACTCACGCGTGAGAGGGTTCAATTCGTTCAAAGGGCTGCAGGAGGGCAGCCCCTACCCCTTCTCTCACCTTCAGCAGATAGAGTGGGGTTTCCCTGGGTTCTTTTAGTGGAGGGCAAGGTCTGGGCTCTTTCTGACATGGGAGAAACAGAACAGTTTCTCTTGGATGACTACCCAGGCTGCACTCTGTAGGTGATCAGGGCTGGGGGCTGGAGTGTGTGTGATGTGTGTGCACGTGTATGCACATGTGGGCTGGAGGGAAGCGCAGGTTATTGGTAGACTGGCTATAACAGGAATCAGTGAAAGAAGGGGTGGACTTACATGACTGGGAATCGCTGGGCCCATAGGGCCACAGGGCTGAGGCATCTGGTACCCTGAGAGAGCCAGGTGGCAGGCCTACAGACCTTCACTTAGGTGGGGGCTTCTTGGAGTCCGATTTTCTGGAGGTCTCCAAGGGACCTGTCACTCCTCTAAATACTAGCAAGCTGAGGGGATGATAGCAGTTCTGGTAGAGGCAGGGACATGATAAGTTAGAAACAAAGTGGTGTGTGTGGAGGAGTAGCAAAATCGTTCTCATGATGCCTGGGATGTTAGGGGCCAAGCCGTGTTGCCTGGAGAAGGACTTAAGGTGGCATTCCCCCTCTATCCATTAATACGCTCAGTCTGAGGACTCTGTCTCTGCATTGGCAGGAAGCTGTGTGGACATGGAGGGTTTTGAACTGTTCACTCCAGAATACAAATGGTGGTTGCAGCCTGGAAAGGCAGCAGCCAGGCAGCCCTTAGAGCGCTTTCAGTGACTAACAGAGGAGGTGTGCAATGGGTAGTACGGATGGCAGCGTGTATGGGGAGGCAGATGGGTGCAGGGTTTGAAGAGCACTGTCCTGGTGAGAGTATCTAGGACCACTCTGATTGTGTGGAGTGAGTCTGAGATGAGATCAATGCTGGTGGCCAGGGGTGTCTGGACGCTGGGAGCAGGTACAGCCATTCTACTAGTACTCCTAGGCCCATGCTTGACCTGGTAAAGAGGGTGTCAAATTAGAAAAAAGGGTCGAAGTAACTCTGAACTCCATTCCGGATTCTGATGGGCTGGGGTGGTCCTGGGTGAAGCACTCGAGTGGGGGCCTCTGGGCAGATCATTTGCCCCAACCCTGTGTTTTATAGCCCCAGTGGTTCTAGTCAAGTGCTGCTAGACCCAGGCATTTGCCTGTCATTCACAGGTTTGTCTTGGTCAAAATGCTGTGAGTGATGTCCTCAAAGTACTCAGGATGAAGGATTTCTCAGAATGGGCCAACCACTGTGTTTCCTTGGGTGTTCTTGCTTTTCAGGCAGGCTCTCTGCTTCACTTAGTTTTAATTTCTCCTCTTCTCTGTACTATGCAAACCCTTCCTCTCCTTTAAAGCCCAATGCAAGCTCTAAGTTCTCCGTGGACTCCTCTGGATTCTCCTCGAAGGTTTCCCCCACTGTCTGAAGCACTGAGGAGCTCTCCACAGCACCTAGCCCCTCAATCATACAGGATAGACAACACTTAATTTGCCTTCCCATGCCCCTCTTGTAGGGGCACGGCTCCTGTTAGCAAAAAAGCTCACACCCCTCTCCCCTGCAAATTAGGCCAATCAGAGCCTTGCTTGGAGGTTTTTGCTCTTTGGATCAGGCACAGAGCAGAGGACTGAATCCTGCTCTAGAGTGGAAGTGGAAGCCACACTTGCAGGCACCTCAGGAGCCAGAATTCCAACTAGAAGGAGCTGCTCTGTGCTCAGAGTGAGTGAAGCCCCTGCAGAGGCACAGTTGGGGCAGATGGATGCTGGCTCCGGGAGTCGTGAGGCCTGGCCACACCCTAGCTCCACCCCAGGATGGTTGTCCATGAACCAGTCATTCGTTCCTATTTTTGCCTCAGCTGGTTAGAGTTGGGTTTTTGTTACTTGCAAACGAAAGAAAACCAAGAGCCTACTTCATATGGATTTTTCTTGTCTTCCCAAGGACGATGAATTATAAGGAATTTATGTCAAAGCAACATGATAAAGTGGGATAAAGTGGAAAGAACATGCACTTGGGAGTAAAATGAAACATTTTTAATGCTGTTTCCAGCAAGATACTTAACCTCAAAGAGGCTGTTTCTTTAACTTTATAAAAGAAGGGGTAATGCCTAAACTCAAAGAATAACGAGGACTAAATGAGAAAAATGATTAAGTGAAAATGCAAATGAAAGTGCCTGGCACACAGCAGGCATACAGGAAACGTTCATCCCTCCTTTTCTTCTTGAGGACAGGCTTCCACTTCTGTGTCTTTCAGTATCTCCATTCTGTGATCAATGAACTCAGAAAGAGGAATTGAATTTTACCAGCTGTTAAACTTTTTGGAGAATAAAAAAGGAAATAAATATCAAGTGAACAAGCAACTACAAGCATTAGTTTGAAATGTCAGTCTTCCCTTGACACCGGGACCTCTTTTTCCTATTTCACTATCACCTAAATCTCCCAAGAAAAATCATCAGGCCAACAGGAGATAGAATTTGGAAAAACTAGTGACACTGTGCTATATTTGGGAACAGAATAAAGGGGCATGACTGGAAGTCTGCCAGGATGGTCCCAACATTCTGCCCTAACCGGAGTATCATTAACTTTCCAACACTGTTGGTGTAAGGCGGAGTGTTGCTAACTTCTCAGAGAGTTAGAAAAAACTTGAACTTTAAAGGTGAGTCCTTTAAGAAGGAAAGTGAGCTGGTTTTCTTTTTGTTCCTTTAAAAACTCTAGCCAGAAATACTACCCAATGTATAATGAAGGCTATACACAGCAGCACCGAAAGGCTATGCACAGGAAGGGTTTTTCTTCTTCACAGAGTCCACTTGAATGCGTTGAGAAACTGCATCTTAGCTAAGAGCAGTTCACTAAGGAACAGGGCCATCTAAGTGCCTAATTAGTATTTTAAAGTTGTCAAGGGGTGGGGATGTGCAAATTTAGCAGCAAAAGACTCTTTCGTTTTGCCTCAAGGGAAAGTGATGGTGGTCAGAGGGGCCAGTTCTAAGGGCTGGTCCAGGGGTGGCCGCTGGTCTTGGTACTCTGCCACATGCCCGTTCCGGTGGTGACCGTACTCAAACTTGATCCGCAGCTCGCCAATCTTGGATTGGGGAAGGATATCTGGGATCCACTCGATGATGAAAGGTGTTGGCTCCTTTTGATCTGGGGAAGTGTTGCCTGAAGACAAAAAAAAAAAAAAAAAAAGGAACATTGATTAGGACAATTCCAAAACTTGAGTCAGGACAGATCTTACTCTGTTCAGGAATAAAACAGGAAAAGAAAAAGAAATTAACAAAAAAACTATTTGAGAGAGAAAAAAAGGGAGAAACAACAAAAAGAATCAAGCAAAGGGAAAAGCGATTACTGCTGTATCTATCCAAAAGAAAATTTCAGGCCATTGTCTGGCATTGTCAAAATAAGACCCAGCCTTTATGAAAACTGGGCCAAAAGAATCATAAGGAGAGCCTGGACTGAGAGGAAAAGACAGCTGGATGAGATTAAAAGGGAGACTAGCAAGAAAAGGTCAAGTTTCAAGGAAACCAGGAAGAAATAGAATTAAAATCTACATGGTTCTACAAGTGTGGTACTGGCATATGTCTAGACAGATTAAAAGAACAAAACAGAAAGATCCAAAATGGACACAAATAGAACAGGAATTTCGCCTAGGGTAAAGGTGGCATTTATAATTAGTAGAAGAAATACAAGGAAGTGTTTCTTATGATAAATGGTGTGCATCAACCAGATAACTATCTGGAAGAAGATAAAAGGTGGCAGAGTCTTACCTCATACCTTACATCAAAATAAATCCCAGAGGATTACCTAAAGCAATCTACTGATTCAACGCCATCCCAATCAGAATCCCAATGACATTCTTTACAGAATTAGAACAAAGAATCCTAACATTCATATGGGGCAACAAAAGACCCCGAATTGCTAAAGCAATCCTGAGAAAAAAGAACAAAACGGGAGGCATCACAATCCCTGACTTCAAAACATACTACAAAGCTACAGTAATCAAAACAGCATGGTACTGGTACAAAAACAGGTGCACAGATCAATGGAACATAATTGAAAGCCCAGAAATAAAACCACACATCTATGGACAGCTTATCTTTGACAAAGGAGCTGAGGGCATACAATGGAGAAAAGAAAGTCTTTTCAACAAATGGTGCTGGGAAAACTGGAAAGCCACATGTAAAAGAATGAAAATTGACCATTCTTTTTCACCATTTACCAAAATAAACTCAAAATGGATTAAAGACCTAAAGGTGAGACCTGAAACCATAAGGCTTCTGGAAGAAAACGTAGGCAGTACACTCTTTGACATCAGTATTAAAAGGATCTTTTCGGACACCATGCCTTCTCAGAGAAGGGAAACAATAGAAAGAATAAACAAATGGGACTTCATCAGATTAAAGAGCTTCTTCAAGGCAAATGAAAACAGGATTGAAACAAAAAAACAACCCACTAACTGGGAAAAAATATTTGCAAATCATATATCTGACAAAGGCTTAATATCCTTAATATATAAAGAACTCTCGCAACTCAATCACAAAACATCAAACAACCCAATCAAAAAATGGGCTGGAGACATGAACAGACATTTCTCCAAAGAAGATATACTGATGGCCAATAGGCACATGAAAAGATGCTCATCATCGCTGATCATGAGGGAAATGCAAATCAAAACTACACTAAGATATCACCTTACACCCGTTAGAATGACAAAAATATCTAAAACTAATAGCAACAAATGTTGGAGAGGTTGCGGAGAAAAAGGAACCCTCATACACTGCTGGTGGGAATGCAAACTGGTGCAGCCACTATGGAAAACAGTATGGAGATTCCTCAAAAAACTAAAAATAGAACTACCATACGATCCAGCCATCCCACTACTGGGTGTTTATCCAAAGAGCCTGAAGTCAGCAATCCCAAAAGTCCTGTGCACCCCAATGTTTATTGCAGCACTGTTTACAATAGCCAAGACGTGGAAGCAACCTAAGTGCCCATCAACAGACGAATGGATAAAGAAGATGTGGTACATATATACAATGGAACACTACTCAGCTGCAAAACAGAACAAAATCATTCCATTTGCAATAACATGGATGGACCTTGAGAGAATTATGTTAAGTGAAATAAGCCAGCAAGAGAAAGATAATCTGTGTATGACTCCACTCATATGAGGAATTTAAAACTATGGACCAAGAACAGTTTAGTGGATACCAGGGGAAAGGTGGGGTGGGGGGTGGGCACAAAGGGTGAAGTGGTGCACCTACAACATGACTGACAAACATTAATGTACAATTGAAATTTCACAAGATTGTAACCTATCAATAACTCAATAAAAAAAAAACTGAAAAAAAAAAAATAAATAAATCCCAGAGGATCAAAGATTTAAATGGGAAAAACTCAGGTGAAAGCATGCTTTTGAAAAAATATAAACACTAACAGAATTAAAAATAAGAATATGGTATTCAGGGATGGCCTGGTGGCATAGTGGTTAAGTTTGTGTGTTCCACTTTGGTGGCCCAGGGCTCGCAGGTTCAGATCCTGGGCACAGACCTACACACCATTCATCAAGCCATGCTGTGGTAGCATCCCACGTACAAAATAGAGGAAGACTGGAACAGATGTTAGCCTAGGGTTTTGCCCGGACAACCTTCCTCAAGCAAAAAGAGGAAGATTGGCAACAGATGCTAGTTCAGGGCCAATCTTCCTTGCCAAAAAAAAAAAAGAGAGAGAGAGAATATGGTAAATATGGTATTCAAAACTATGGAGAAAATAAAGCACAGAAAACAGTTCATTTAACAAAAAACAGAGAACAAAACAAGAAGACAGAAGACCAACTATATCAATTATAATAAAAATAAAGGGGGGGCCAGCTCCGTGGCTGAATGGTTAAGTTCGCACACTCCGCTGCGGCGACCCAGGGTTCAGATCCTGGGCGCAGACATGGCACTGCTCGTCAGGCCACACTGAGGCGGCGTCCCACATCCCACAACTAGAAGGACCTGCAACTAAGATATACAACTGTGTTCGGGGCGGGCAGGGGTTGGGGAGATAAAGCAGAAAAAAAAAAAAAGAAGATTGGCAACAGTTGTTAGCCCAGGTGCCAATCCTTAAAAAAATAAAATAAATAAAATAAATAAAAATAAAGGGAAAAAACCTAAAATTGGAGAAAAATCAAAACCAACTATATAATGTTGATAACAGAGTCAACTAAAACAAAGTGTCACAAAAAAGTTACAAGTACAAGGATGGCAAACATATCAGAAAAATGAAAAACAAAAGAAAGCTGATGTCACTGTTGTGATATTAGTCAAAGAATCTAGGGCAAAAGTGATTTTTACATTGATAAAGTATTGCTATGGACTGAATGTTTGTATCCTCCCAAAATTCATAAATTGAAAACCAAATCCCAGGGCCGGCCCGGTGGTGCAGCGGTTAAGTATGTATGTTCCACTTCGGCAGCTCGGGGTTCGCAGGTTCAGATCCCAGGTGTGGACATGGCGCTGCTTGGCACGCCATGCTGTGGTAGGCGTCCCACATATAAAGTGGAGGAAGATGGGCACGGATGTTAGCTCAGGGCCAGTCTTCCTCAGCAAAAAGAGGAGGATTGGCAGCAGTTAGCTCAGGGCTAATCTTCCTCAAAAAAAAAAGAAAGAAAGAGAACCGAATCCCCAATGTGATGGTATTTGGAGGTGGGGCCTTTGGGAGATGATTAGGTCATGAGGGCAGAGCCCTGATGAATGAGATGAGAGAACTCAGAGACCTCCCTCGCCCTTTCTGTCATGTGAGGACAGAGTGAAAAGACTGCCCACTGCCCTCTATGAGCCAGGAAGCAGGCCCTCACCAGACATGGAATCTGCCAGCGCCTTGATCTTGAATTTCCCAGCCTCCAGAACTGCTAGAAATAAATTTCTGTTGCTTATAAGCCACCCAGTTTATGGTATTCTATTATAGCAGCCTGAATGGACTAAGACAATATAACTTAAACTGACATCTGTCAATAACTCTGATGTACCAAAAACATTGCATTACAATACTTAAAAGACTTTTCAAAACATAAGAAGACATTCAGAGAAACATAATTGTAGTAGGAAATTCTATCACGACTCTCTTTGCAGGTCAAAGAGATAAAAAATGAAGACAATGAGGACTTAAATAAAATAATATGGTTCATTTTAAAGCTATATAAGACTATGTTGGATAAATAACGTCTTTGCTAGTACAAATTCATATCATATGTTCCATTAGTGAGAAAGTATTTTTAAATACCTAAGAAAATAGAAATTCAAAAAGCACATCTTCTGACCTCAAAATAATAAAACTAGAAATTGATACCAAAGAATATAAAAATCAAAAGCCTCAACCAGGGGCTGGCCCAGTGGTGCAGCAGTTAAGTGTGCATGTTCCACTTCTTGGTGGCCCAGGGTTCACCAGTTCGGATCCTGGGTGCGGACATGGCACCACTTGGCAAAAGCCATGCTGTGGTAGGCGTCCCACGTATAAAGTAGAGGAAGATGGGCACAGATGTTAGCTCAGGGCCAGTCTTCCTCAGCAAAAAGGAGGATTGGCAGTAGTTAGCTCAGAGCTAATCTTCCTCAAAAAAAAAAAAAAAGCCTCAACCAACTGGAAATTTTAAATACTAAGTATTGGGGACATAGAGAAACTAAACTATAATTATAGACTATTTAGATATTAGCAATAGTAAGAACCCTAAATGTTATTGTCAAATATGAATTTAAAAAATTAACTGACAATTCCATTTTAAAGGCTATAAAAATAAAATAATTCCAAGAAAATGTTAGAAAAAAAATTTTTTTAATCAGTTAAATCTTTCTTTCTGTGAAGAAGACTGGCCCTGAGCTAACATCTGTTGCCAGTCCTCTTTTTGCTTGAGAAAGACTGTCCCTGAGCTAACATCTGTGCCAATCTTCCTCTATTTTATATGTGGGATGCCAACACAGCATGGCTGCTGATGAGCAGTGTGTAGGTCTGTGCCCAGGATCCAAACCTGTGAACCCAGGGCTGCCAAAGCAGAGTGCGTGAACTTAACCACTATGACACTGGGCTGGCCCCAGAAAAATTTTTTAAAAGAGTTAGAAGAAATTATTACAGGCAAAAGCAGAAAATAGTTTAAAACAGAAACTTAGGGGCCAGCCCCATGGCCAAGTGATTAAGTTCATGCACTCTGCTTTGGCAGCCCAGGGTTTCGTCAGTTTGGATCCTGGGTGCAGACATGGCACCGCTCATCAAGCCATGCTGAGGTGGCATCCCACATAGCACAACCAGAAGGAGAAGAAGAAAAAATGAGGATTGGCAACAGATGTTAGCTCAGGTGCCAATCTTTGGAAAAAAACAAAGACACTTAGAACAAGTGATAAATATATACAAGAGCCAGTTCTTTAAAAAAGACCACAAAATAGATAAAATTCTGGTGCAGTGTATAACTACAGACTTAGAACAGATTTTAAAAGTTATGTGAGGGGCCGCCCCAGTAGCCCAGTGGTTAAGTTTGCACGTTCCGCTTTGGGCCCAGGGTTCGCCGGTTCAGATCTCGGGTGTGGACATGGCACCGCTCATCAAGCCATGCTGTGGCAGGCGTCCCACATATAAAATAGAGGAAGATGGGCATGGGTGTTAGCTCAGGGCCAGTCTTCCTCAGCAAAAAGGAGGGGAATTGGCAGCAGATGTTAGCTCAGGGCTGATCTGATAAAAAGTTATGTGATTACCATCTGTAACCAAAAATTACTAAAATGTACACAATTTAAATTTTGGATGAAAACATGAATTTTGGAAAAAATATGAATGACAAAAACTGACTCAAGAAAAGATAGAAACCATGAATACAAATGTAAATCAGAGGAAAATGAACAAGTTTTTAGAGATTAAATTCTTGTAAACATCCAAGAAATGGCTATTTCTGGGGCCAGCCCCATGGCGTAGTGCTTAAGTTCGGTGTGCTCTACTTCGGTGGCCTGGGTTTGCAGACTCAGAGCCCGGGTGCTGACCTGCATCACTCATCAGCCATGCTGTGGTGGCATCCCACATATAAAATGGAGGAGGACTGGTACAGATGTTAGCTCAGGGACAATCTTCCTCACCAAAACAAAAAAAAGAAAGGGATATTTCCTAAGCTATTTAATTTGATCCAAAGCTTTCTAAAATCATTTTCTATATAACCATTACCAAAACCCAAAAAAGATAGCCTCCAAAAAGGAACCTGTAGGCAGTTACCACTTATGAACAGATACTAAAACATCCTAAATGAAATATTAGCAAATAGAATCTACATATATATTAACAGAAAAAAGACCAAGTAGGATTTATTCCAGAAATGCAAGATTACTTCAATTTAGCAATTTATTAATAAAATTCACTGAACTTACGTGAAAAGACAAACCTCAATAGATGGCAAAAAGGCATTTCAAAAATTTCAATACTAGGGGCCAGCCTGGTGGCGCAGCGGTTAAGTGCACACGTTCCGCTTCAGTGGCCCAGGGTTTGCCGGTTTGGATCCCGGGTGTGGACATGGCACCACTTGGTAAGCCATACTGTGGTAGGCGTCCCATGTATAAAGTAGAGGAAGATGGGCATGGATGTTACCTCAGGGCTGGGCTTCCTCAGCAAAAAAGAGGAGGATTGGCGGCAGATGTTAGCTCAGGGCTAATCTTCCTCAAAAAAAAAAATTTTCAATTCTAGTTTCAAATAAAAGTACATAATAAACTAAGAATATGATATGTTGGGGGCCAGCCCATGGCATAGAAGTTAAGTTCGGCACACTCTGCTTCAGCAGCCCACGTTTGGTTCCCGGGCGTGGACCTACACCACTCGTCAGCCATGCTGGGGTGACAACCCACATACAAAATAGAGGAAGACTGGCACAGATGTCAGCTAAGGGCTAATCTTCCTCAAGCAAAAAGAGGAAGATTGGCAACGGATGTTAGCTCAGGGTGAATCTTCCTCAGGAAAAAAAAAGTATATGATATGTTCTTATAATAATAAAAAAAATTTATCTGAAAATAATAACCAATAGTTCATTATTTAATAGTGAAACACAGAACAACTTTTTTCCAGAAAAATATCCTATGAAATGCTAATGGTATTCCCCTGAAAAGTGTTCACTGGTCAAATAAATTTGGGAAACCTTAGGTTAGATAAAGTTTTTTAAAAACTTTTTTTTTTTTAGAGAAAGGTGTTTTTATTTCAGGATCTTTTTAATAGGCAAACGTATGGCATGAATTTCTAAGAGAGATAAATTATATTCTAAGACACTACTCCCTACTGCCTTCCTACTCAACTGCAACATTTTCTGAGATCTGAGTGTATCTTACAACCAAGGCAGTTTTCATACAGCAAAGTTTCTTTTCTTTCTCTTTTTTTTGAGGAATATTAGCCCTGAGCTAACATCTGCTGCCAACCCTCCTCTTTTTGCTGAGGAAGCCTGGCCCTGAGCTAATATCTGTGCCCGTCTTCCTCTATTTTCTGTGGGATGCCTGCCACAGCATGGCTTGCCAAATGGTGCATATGTCCACACCTGGGATCCGAACTGGCGAACCTGGGCCACTAAAGCTCTGCTGTGCCACCAGGCTGGCCCCCAAAGTTTCTTTTCTTATCAAAAAAGTTCTTACTAAATTTACTGAGCATCTTACAATCAAGGGTCTTAGAATCAAATATGATATGTAGCATTTCTCAAATTTATCTGACCATGGAATGTTTTTTTCACAGGATACTTATCACTGTCTCTTCTTCAAGACGAAGTTGGAAACTGGTCCTGGAGGAGTCTTTACTATAGTCTAAAATAATTGTAGCTGTTAGCTTTACTATTATTCATTGTCGCTCTTGAAATCATAGCTAATATAAAAAGAAAAAGTGATGAGATATAAACATTTGATAGGAAACAAAATTATCACTGTTTTTCAGGTGACATAACTGATTTCCCAGAAACCAGAGAAAAACAACTCTTATCACTACTAGGAGCTCATTAGGAAGGCCAATTTGATAGGTATACCAATAATCAGGAGCTTCCCATACATCAGCAATAACAAGCGAGAAACATGATAAAGGTCTTATTCACAAGAGCAGCAAAAAATATATGTAGGAATATATTCACAAAAATTTGACAAAATAATTACAAATTCTAAATTTCTCCTAGAAGAATAAGTACACAATTAGAGACATGAAGGGGACCACTAGGCAGATCACAAAGCTAAGGTAATTAAAATGATGACTGGCATTCATTCATTCTTCATTCAACAAGTCCTCACTGAGTGCCTATCATGGACCAGGTACTGTGCTATCTTGGGGAGCAGTGATGAACAAGGATGACATCGTCCACTGCCCTGGAAGAGGTTGGAGTCTAGTCAGTGGAAAGACAGGTGAGCGCCAGATGGCTAGGAGTGCAGGCTCCGGCATCCAAGACTGCCTGGGGCTGAGGATCAGCTCCGCCCTTACTAGCTGTGTAACTCCGGGCAGGTGACTGCACCTGTCCTCACCTCAGTTTATGCGTCTGTAAACGGGGATCACAGAATCTACCTCTCAGTGGGTTGATGAGCATTCAAGGAATTAATGTATGTAAAGTACTTAAAATAATAGCTGGCACAGAGTAAGTGCTTGTTAAGTGCTACTTGTTATAGTTGTTATTATTATTAGATTATTATACAAATACCCCAGTTAAAAATAGACAAAGCAAAAGCAATTCATCAAATACAAATCACTAATATGAAAAGTTTAGTCTCATTAATATTGAGGGTAATGCAAATTAAAAGAGTGAGATAACATTTTTTGCCTATCAAATCCACAAAGATTAAAAAAAGAGGCACTCTTTTTTTGGCTGGAGTAAACTGTACAAATATTACAATCTTTCTGGAGAGCATTGTGACGAAAACAATCAAAAGCCCTAAAAATGTACATAACCTTTGACCCTCCAATTTTGATTTTAAGAATTTATCCCCAAAAATATCCTAAATAATTTAGGAAATAATTAGGGATATAAAAGGCTTATCTAATAGGAAGTTAACTCTAAAAGGAAGCATTGTTTATAACAGCAAAAAGTTTGAAATAACTTAAATTGAGGGTCGATTAGAGTGAGTTACCTTAATGAATGGATTTTATGCAGCTGTTAAAAAATGTATTCACAAGAGCCAAAAGGCAGAGGCAACCCAAGTGCCCATCAACAGATGATGGATCAACAGAACGTAGGACATGCATATAATGGGATATTATTCAGCCTTAGAAAGGAAAGAAATTCTGACACCTGCTACAACATGGATAAACCTTGAAGACATTACGCTAAATGAAATAAGCCAGACACAAGAGGACAAATACTGTGTGATTCCACTTACATGAAGTCCCTAGGGCAGTCAAATTCATGGAGACAGGAAGTAGAAGGGTGGTTGCCAGGGGCTGGGGGGAGGCAGGAGTGGGGAATGAGTGTTTGATGGGTACAGTTTCAGCTGAGGAAGATGAAAAAATTCTGGAGACAGATGGAGGTGACAGTTGTACAACACTGTGAATGTACTTAATGCCAGAGAACTGTACACTTAAAAATGGTTCAAATGGTAAATTTTATATTATGTATGTTTTATTACAACAAAAAAAAGTCAAAAGACAATGCTGAAGACAGACGTAGAAAGCTGTTCATGATATATTTTTAAATGAAAAAAGCAGGGGTCAGCCCCATGGCATAGTTGTTAAAGTTTGGCGTGCTCCGCTTCAGCAGCCCAGGTTCTCAGGTTTGGATCCCAGGTGCAGACCTACACCACTCATCAGCCATGCTGTGGTGGTGACCCACATATAAAGTGGAGGAAGACTGGCACAGATGTTAGCTCAGGGCTAATCTTCCTCAAGCAAAAAAAGAGGAAGACTGGCAACAGATGTTAGCTCAGGGCTAATCTTCCTCAGCAAAAAGAAAAAAAAAGTGAAAAAAGCAGCTGAGGTATGATCCCATGTTTTGGAAACTTCTTGATGCATGGAAAAGAGTCTGAAAGGGTATACACTAAAATTGTGATGGTGATGTCATCTATGGTGGGTGGGACTACAGACGGTTTTTATTTTTCTCCTTTATGCTCTATAATGAAATCTATGATTTCTGTATAATGAATGTGTATTACTTCTGTAATTTTATTTTAAAAGTAGGGGCTCAAATGAAACAAAACACTTTATCCCATGACTGTCTTCACAAGATGAATGAATATGTCTTCTCTGTTCAAGGTCAAGACCCAAAGTCTAGGACAGAGTCATACACACAGTTGACCCTCAGAGGAAGATGTGCTATTGAAACCACCGATGCACTTACCAACTTTGAGAAAAGTTTTCAGTTCCAAGGGTCGCAGCACTGGTTGCTTTTCTACACGACCATAGGTTTCTGCTATGCTCTCTACTTCCACTTTAGGGCATTTAAACAGCTCATAAGTCCCATCCCGGTTCTGGATAAAACTCCGGGTGATTTCCAAGGGCATCTGGACATGGAGATGATACCAAGAAAGGTGAGAAAGGAAAAGCTGTCAAAGCAGACAAACATTTGGATGACAACAGATCTTTTTTTTTTTTCCAGATGTACATTGTAATACATTTCAAATTCTGTGTAGACAATAGAGCTTTTATTTATTCATTCTTTCTTAAGTGCATTCACGTTAATTAACACTTTCCCTTGTATTTTCAAGTAAATTGTGTCAACAGATCTGCCTCTTCTCCCATACATCATTCCTGGCCTGCCTTTTTTTCTCTGTAACTTTAATTCGAAGTCCAGCCAAACCACACTGAACTGAACTGCTAACATCCTCAGGGTTACATGAGAGCTACTGGCACAGACCTGCTTTAAAATCTGTTTTATTCCTTCCCCTACTGCTCTGCTAGCAGCACCCTTCTAAAAACTCTGTTGACAGCACCTAGAGCTGACCTCACATCCCGTGGGCTTCACACCATCCTTGGGACTGAGCCAGACAGAACTTGAACTGAATTTTGTCTTTGCCACTAAAGAGCAGGGTGAGCTTCTCAGAGCCTGTTTCTCATCTGCAAAATACAGTCAACACCAACACATGGCTGTGAGGCTGAGGGAGGTGATATAGGTAGATAACACCCGACAGACAGAAGCTCAGTGATTCCTAGCTCCTTCCCTCACTTGCCTTTGCTCTGGGTTGTTCAGTGCCTCCCCAACACCGCCCATTCCAGGCTAGACACCGCCTCCCCGACACCCTGCATTTAAAGAAGTTCCTCAAGGATCTTTAGTGCTACACAGGCCTCCTCTAGGTGCACATGTAAGTTCTACAGCCATCAAACAATTCATTATTTTTCTGAACATAATGCCTTACAATTAAGCTCATCTTAATGTATCAAAGCACATTATGCTGAATTTTCTACAATATTCCATTATGGTAGGAAGGGAAAATCCTCAAGTTTTCAGGATCTGCTGGAAAAAAGTGTTTAAGAATGTCTAATATTTCCCTTGTGAAAAAGAAAACAAGGGGCCGGCCCTGTGGCACAGTGGTTAAGTGCACACATTCCGCTTCAGCGGCCCAGGGTTCGCCGGTTCAGATCCCAGGTGCGGACATGACACCGCTTGTCAAGCCATGCTGTGGTAGGCGTCCCACATGTAAAGTAGAGGAAGATGGGCACCGATGTGAGCTCAGGCCAGTCTTCCTCAGCAAAAAGAGGAGTATTGGCAGTAGTTAGCTCAGGGCTAAGCGTTCTCAAAACAAACTAATGAAGGGTCATTTCTCTAATGAGAACTAAATTGCAGTGTGGGGAGGAGCATTTAAGTGTGTTGGGCTCACTCACTTCACCAATAGGAGAGCATCTCAAACTATTTATATACTTCCTAGCTGCCTGCCAGTTAATCTAGGGCTCACCACAGATAGTAAGGGATCATTATTTAATTTACAAGAAAAATCATCCCTGTTTTCTGATTCCAAAAGCAAAGAAAAAGGATACTCCAATTTAAGATACTTTTTGTGTGTGTGTGTGAGGAAGATTGTCACTGAGCTACCGTGTATGCCAATCTTCCTCTATTTTATCTAGGATGCTGGCACAGCGTGGCTTGACGAGCAGTGCTAGGTCTGCGCCCAAGATCCGAACCTGTGAACTCTAGGCCGCTGAAGCAGATCTCACGAACTTAATCACTATGCCACCGGGTCGGCCCTTTAAGAGACTTTTTCAAGCTACAGGGAATATCCATTAAAATCAGAGTCAGAGGGGCCAGCCCGGTGACTCAGTGGTTAAGTGTGCACATTCTGCTTTGGTGGCCTGGGGTTTGCTGGTTTGCATCCCAGGCGCGGACATGGCACCGCTTGGTAAGCCATGCTGTGGTAGGCATCCCACATATAAAGAAGAGGAAGATGGGCATGGATATTAGCTCAGGGGCAGTCTTCCTCAGCAAAAAGAGAGGAGGCTTGGCAGCAGATGTTAGCTCAAGCCAATCATCCTCAAAAAAAAAAAAAAAATCAGAGTCAGAACTATAAAGACTATAAAGCCATGAAAATTTCTGAATAATCTCTTAGTATGAAAAATCTTTGATGTCTGTAACTTAAGGAACTGTGCAAACATACTTCCCACACTTGCTTCTCTCTCTTCCCTCTCTGCCCTCCCACTATTGTAGAATAAACTCTTACCTCTGGGGTATCTAAGATTTGTTTAACTTGCAGGATATTAGTGATATGCCAGGTATACTTGGAAAAGGTTCCCAGAGGCAAGGCGTCTTTTCGAACAAAAGCTTCAATGTAAAAAGGGGACAAAATTAGACGACCAAAAAATAACATTCTCCTTCACTGTATTTGTTATCCAGTTTCTAGAGAGTTCAGTGCAGTACTATTCCTTCTTTATAGAATCTCAGCATTTTTAAAAAGGAATTCTAGAGGCAAATATATAACAGGTTTTGGCAGAACTGTGACAAATCAAAAGACATGTATAAAGTCTCCGAGGCTTCTTTGAGATGAGGCTTGTTTTCGCTACCTTAGAAACTTGTTTCTTTGTTGGTAAAGCTACGTGCACAGGACTCCATTTTAAAACAGCTTCTTACAACCTCTTTGACCTTAGATATATCAGAGGTCAAATGATAGTCCTTAAAGTAATTATGCAGAGTTTCAGTCTGCTAATGTGGTTGCCAATCCTTTGTCCTGCCTGCAGGATTATAAAGGGGTTCCACCGAAGGGCCTGCAAAAATAGCTAAGGGATGGGTTGAAACTAATGTGTTAGGGCCTAAAGTTTTAATTGGAAGAAAGAATCAACGCTGCCTCTAAAGTCAGAGAGAGAAGCTGCGAAGACAAAGATTTTCATGGCCCTCAACACAGTGATTCACAGCTTGCACTATTCAAAACTAGAATGAAATCTCAACAGTCACTATTATATCATCAAATAACAATCCACCGAAGAACCAGCACTGATTTCTAGCCGTGGTGACTCTGGGGCTATGTGCCCTGAGCAAGCTTTTCCTCTTCTTTTCTCTCCCTTCCTTCCTTATATTACTTAATGAGTATCTTGAGATCTCTAATAGAAAGACGTTATCTAAAACCAAGAAATAAGTACCAGAATAATGCCATTATAAAGTGTTCCAAGCCTAAGAATTACTCTACAAATAAAATCTTCCTTCACCAAAAACTGGGAATCATGAAAAACAAGGTTTAGTTTTTGATACGTATTGGACTATGCTTGCAAGAAGCTGGCCCAAATAACAATTGGAGCCCGCAACGCTTTTGTTGAAATTGGTTCAGATCTAGAAAATACCAGACTTCTCGGTGGGCACCTTCATTGCACCTCATTGCTGTTCTTCACCACGCGTGCGCTGTCTGGATCTTTCCAGCACCTTGGACTGGATAAGCATGGGGCCTGGGAAGAGTGTGATCAGTATTCCAAGAGGTGACTGGCTAAAGCTTCATGCTCTCAGCGTTAACTACAAGTCCTAATCCTGAAAATTCCACACGATTTTTCCAAACATAATTCTCTACGGTCAAGACATCTATTGCTATTCCTGAGGAAAAATCCCATACCTGTGGTGGAGTTGGGAAGCCGTTTCTTTGCACTTCCTATAGATATTCTCTGCTGCAGGGCATCAAAAAAGGTCTGAGGGATGTGGAACACCAGGGGCTCCGGTTTGCCTACAGGAAAGAAGAAGAAACTCATTTAAAGAAAGTCAGTGGGCTTCCTGGTGTGTAGGGAGAGGGGGCAGAAATGAGTTGAGGGGCAGCAGTAACTAGAAATGCCACTGAGATTTCCTGATGCAGAGGCAAAAAGAAGGCTCCGATTGACCTTTGTAAGTCAAGCACCATCACCAGCCCTATTCTTGAACCCTTGCAATCATAAAAAATTCAGCAGACCTTTGTCATTCACCAAGGATAAGTTTCAAACCCCCAATTTTGTAAACACCACCACAGAAGACTTTTCCCTTTAAAGGGCATATGAAGTGAGATGAGAACAATGAGTCTGAGCTGAGAGTAAACTGGATTCACTGCCGCTCACCATCTGTCTCACTTGCTATCTGCCTGCAAGTCTAAGCAAAGTCACCGCATGCTCTCACTCCGATGGCCAGGACCACGAAGGCCAGAGACCACAAAGTCAGGACACTGTTTATCCAATGAGCATCAGTCTTTCTGTCTGAATATGATCTTTTTTTTTAATATTGGCAACAGGTGCCAATCTTCTCTTTTTCTTCTTCTTCTTCTCCTCCCCAAAGCCCCCCAGTACATAGTTGTATATTCTGGTTGTAGGTCCTTCTGGTTGTGCTATGTGGGATGTAGCCTGAAGAACAGTGTCCTGTCCATGCCAAGGATCCGAACCAGGGAAACCCTGAGCCACTGAAGCGGAGCGCGCAAACTTAACCACTCGGCCATGGGGCTAGTCCCTGAATGTGATCTTAAGGCAGGTAAAATGTTTGAAAATACATAACAAACCTCTTAAAAGAAACTTACAAGGCATGAATTCAACAGAAAGACTGTTGGGGGGAGGGGTTGAAAGAGTTCAGAGTTTTCCTTAAAAACTTTGCCTGAGGGGCTGGCCCCAGCAGAGGGAAAACATCCAAAACCATATGGGTAAACATGTAACCTCTACCTGCCTGGATACAACTTAAAGAATGGCTCTTGGGGCTGGCCCCGTGGCCGAGTGGTTAAGTTCATGTGCTCTGCTTTGACGGCCCAGGGTTTCACCGGTTCAAATCCTGGGCGCAGACATGGCACTGCTCATCAAGCCATGCTGAGGCGGCATCCCACGTGCCACAACTAGAAGGACCCACAACTAAAAATACACAATTATGTATCAGGGGGGCTTTGGGAGAAAAAGGAAAATAAAATCTTAAAAAAAAAAAAACAAAAACGAATGGCTCTTAAAGACACTTTAGATGCCTTTTTGAAACAAAAGTCAAGCCAGGAAAAATAAAAGTGAAAGGTTTTCTAGAATTCCATAGACTTTACATTCTTTCAACTAATTTTGCCTAGTTTACTGAATGCAGAATGTCAATGACAAAACGGTCACTGCTTTTGAGCCACTAACATATTAGTATCTGGGCAGTTTAGAGACATCACCACACAAAGACTTTTTAAATCTTTCACCTTGCAGTTAGATTATGGGCTACACACAGGTCAGTACAGCTCTAAAGAAGTGCTAACTTGAGCCAGCCCTGGTGGTCTAGTGGTTAAGATTCGGGGCTCACCACTGTGGCCCAGGTTCATTTCCCGGTCGTGGAACCACCCCACCCATCTGTCAGTTGTCATACTGTGGCAGTGGCTCACATAGACAACTAAACTAACAACCAGGATACACAACCATGCACTGAAGCTTTAAAAAAAAAAAAAAGTGCTAGCTCACCACAACTCAGCTGATGTGAGGCTAGAACTTAGGTTTACAAATTAATCTTTTTTTTTCTCAAAGTAAACATTTTTATTCTCAGTTTTGCCTTAGCTGTCTTTAGTTTTGAAGCTAATCTTGAAAAGCCCTCATAAAAGACAGACTCACAGTCTGGAGCTGATGGTGACTTGGACAAAGGTACTGGTACTGGAGATGTGAGGGGGGTGGTAGGGAAGCGGGAAGGAGGAGGACCACAGAGTGTAGCTTACACTACTGTCAATGTTCTATTTTCTGTTCTGGGACGTGGGTTGCTAGGTATTTATTATATTATTTCAAACAATAAATAAATAAAATTTTAAAAGAAAAACATAGACACTCTCTTTAACCCTCCTTAGCTTATTTGATTTTCTAAAAACTAACTTGTAAAGTTTTATTTATTCTGAATTAATACAAATAAAACTAATCATGTATTTCAAGACCTCCATTCTTGTCACTTTCCTCATCATGAGGCTATAACTGTTCTAATCCTTCAAAACTCATTTTCCTTTTCCTCTTTTTTTCTTTCTCCCCAAAGCCCCATTACATAGTTGTACATCCTAGTTATAAGTCATTCTACTTCTTCTACGTGGGATGCCGCCACAGCATGGCTTGATGAGTGGAGTGTAGGTCCACACCAAGGATCCGAACCAGTGAACCCTGGGCCACCAAAGTGGAGCGCATGATCTTAACCACTCCGCCACAGGGCCGGCCCCCAAAACTCATCTTTTACTGAGTGTCTGCTGTCATGCTCCTATTAGTTTGTGGTGCTTTATTTTCAAAATGATATTCATAAGCTGCAATACATTCAGCAAAGAACGTCAAAATGATATGAGGTCTGTAAACGTGCCATAAGGAGGCTTTGAAAACACGAGATGTATCACTTGGAACAGAGAAGACCTATCAGGCAGGGCAATAGGTGGGTACCCAGTGGCAGGGACTGTTATTTGGAAACAGGAACAGACCTAGTCCACGTGGCTAGAGCACAGACCGAGAACCAACAGGAAGTATTATAAGCAAATATTTCCACTTAGCATGAGGAAGACCTTTCTCAGAGCTATCACTTCCAACAATGTTATGAGCTGCCTTACCATCTATCAAGGATGCTTTTAATGAAATGGGAAGAACTAGCTGAATGGTCCACCTCTGAAATTGCTGAGGTTCCATGAGGCTATCACAGTCAACCCAAATCCAGCCTGTGTCCTCCACTCTTCCTTAGTATGTCTACGTAATTTCATATAACTATCTTAGTCTCACACTTTTAGATTTTCTCTAAACCTTTATCCCCCTTGCTTCGATTTTAAGTTTGAGGGTTTGAATGATCTTCTAAGGTTTTGGTATCTCCCTCCCCCTCCACACACACACATGCATGCATGCATACACACACGTGCATGTATACCAAGATCAAGGCTATCTACCTTCACTGAATACCTATTTGCTGCATTTTTTTCTCTTCCCTCTCTAAATTCATTTTGCTGGTCCTGCATTTTAATTATGTGATTGTTCTTTCTTTCATTTAGACTTCTACTGTCTTGTGGCCCAATGCACTCTGGACTGAAGCCCAATTACTTTTCCTATCACAACAGAGTAGAACTAGAACACAATTAGTTTAATTTCTCCTCCTTTCAGCAACAGCCCAGTGGGATGAGCAAGACTCACCATCAAACTGATAGTGCATGGTCTGGTGGATGCGTTCTGTGACGCTGGCCAGCCAGTCTTGGAAGGATAAAGTCACTTGTGTCTCATCCAACAGCTGACCACAGGCTAAGAAAAACAAAAAACACAACTCTTCAGGAACTTTTATCTTTCCTTACAGAATAAACAGTTAATTGAAGTTTCAAAAGTTGAGGAGCATGTAAAGAAAAAAAAAGAAGAAACTGAAATTCAAAGAAATTAGATGCATTAAGTGAAATGGAAGATTCTAGGATTTTTTTTTAAGAATCCATCTAGGAAAAAAGAAATGAAAAGCTCCAAGACACTATTAGGTTCAAGATTACAAACCACAGAAAGTTTGCCATCTGTCAACACTAACCTGCAAACTGAAGAAGGGCCTTGTATGGCTGTTTTAGGAATCTATGAATTGGCCCTACTCCTAATGAATATGTCTGTATGCCCACAGACCTACCATTCTACTCCCTTCCTTCTCCTGAAACGCCTTCACATGCCTGAAGAATGTTCCCTTTTGTAGAGATAATGAAGCTATAAGTACTATTCATTTGAAATTAAAATTCTCATAGGTAAATTCATATAGTGATAATTTGGATTAAAAGCTATTTCCCTTTTTCTTGACGCCAAAGGAAGTGATACAAATTTGTTAAAAATCTTCTGCCTGATATAGTTGATCTGTTTACTTCCTGACCCTCCAAAAGTATTTATTCCTGGAATGTATAAGTTCTTAATCAGTTAATTAAGATTTGGTCTTGTATTGTTTGCTATTTATGTATTTGTCTTATCTTCAAAACCAGAGTATGAGAGCAGTATAAAAACATCTAGTGTTTAGTCACCTACCCATATCACAGCAAGTATTCTATAAATACGACCAAAACGGAACTATTTTTTTACAATGTATAAGGAGAGTTAAGAAAATGCCGATCTCCAAAAGTATAAGCTTAATCATTCTGAGCAGAAAAGTGACACACATAAATATTGAAGTTGTGTTCAAATTAAGTCATTCTGTCTGGTAAATTTAGAATGACAGCCATGCAGTTGCTTTTAGGTATATTTTCAAGCCTCACTAACTCTGGAGAACAGGTTATATTTGTCTTTCTCAACAAATATTTACCCTTGCATGATTGTAAAATCTGTTTCTTCTTCAACTTTGAATCTCCACCTCAACTGCATGTGGGTAAGAAGCAACAAGAGGAAAATATCCTACAAAGATAGCCGCGGCCAAACACGTCCATCACTTTTGCTACATTCGTTATTTAGAAGGCACGATTTAGAGCTGAGCATGGTTTGAGACCACGTTACACACTAAGTCGTGTGACAGACCTCAGCCTCAGTGTCTGGAGCGTCAGCACTCCTTGGGGGACAACATGCAGCATGTCGTTTGCTCACGTTGCTTTGGGCTTCTTTTGGATGCTCTTCCCTCTCTTCAGCGCATTCTGGGGAGGGGAGACTTACCCTGCCTTTTTAACGAAGAAGCAACCACAGGCTTTTTCAAGCCGCTTTTCCTTAGATTACTGCTCACTGCATCTTGCGGCAACAGTGAACTGTTCGTCTGTGCACCTAAACCACAAATCATTATAGGGTTTAACAACATTTCTGCAGAATACAACTCGATTTGATTTTAATTTCTGAAGAGTCTAAAACGTATGAAAAGTCTTTGCTAATTTCTAAGTTAGCTTTAGTTTCTAGTAGGAATTAGCATTAGCCATTATATATAACATTTTCAGTTTCTTACACTGTTTGTAGGAAATTGTGTGGGGGAACCAGAAGTGAAAGGAAGAAAAAAATTCACCTCCACTGCTCCCTCCTCTCAGACAATCACTATTAATTTTTTGGTGAACTATCTTTCATTTTCTTTTGTGTGAACAGTTTTGCTGGTTTTATGATTTTAAGTAACTGTGATTCTATATACCAGGATTGCTAGATTTTTTTTTTTCTTGCTGAGGAAGATTCGCCCTGAGCTAACATCTGTTGCCAATCTTCCTCTTTTTGTAAGTGAGCTGCTGCCACAGCATGGCCACTGACAGACGAGTGGTGTAGGTCTGCACCTGGGAACCAAACCCAGGTTGCTGAAGCAGAGCATGCCGAACTTAACCACTAGGCAACTGGGACTGGCCCCAGGATTGCTAGATTTAGCCAAAAACTTGTTTTTCAAATTTCAAATAAATGAATAAATTTTTAGTATAAGTACATTCCAAATATTGCATGGGAGCTACTTATACTAAAAAATTACTCATTGTTTATCTGAACTTCAAGTTCAACTGGCCATTCTGACTTTATCTGGCTACACGAGTGATTGAAACACTTCCCCAAATTCTTTTTTCTATTTGAGGAAGATTAGCCCTGGGCTAATATCTGCCCCCAATCTTCCTCTTTCTGCTGAGGACGATTGGCCCTGAGCTAACATCTGTGCCCATTTTCCTCTACTTTATATGTGGGATGCCTGCCACAGCATGGTTTGATAAGGTGGGTAAGTCTGTGCCTGGGATCTGAACTGGTGAACCCCGGGCCACTGAAGCAGAGCATGTGAAGTTAACTGCTGCGCCACCAGGCTGGCCTGTCCCCAAATTCTTTATAATCATTTGTAATGGCTGCTGGATAGTCTACCAAGTGGCTTTATCATGCTTCATTTAAGTATCCTAAGTGGTTGGCCCTTTAGTTGTTTGTAATTTTTCAGTATTATAAATAACCATAAAATGAGCATCTCTGAACAAAATGCTTTTCCTATACCAAGGATTATTTTCTTAAAAAAGATTATTTAGAAGTGGAACTACTGGGGCTGGCCTGGTGGTATAGTGGTTAAGTTCATGTGCACCACTTTGGTGGCCTGGGGTTTGCCAGTTCGGATCCTGGGCTTGAAGCTAGCACTGCTGGTCAAGCCATGCTGTGGAGGTATCCCACATAAAATAGAGGAAGACTGGCACAGATGTTAGCTCAGCAACAATCTTCCTCAAGCAAAAAGAGGAAGACTGGCAACAGATATTAGCTCAGGGCCAATCTTCCTCACAAAAAGAAAATTTTTCTTGAATTTCAAGTTTTTGTAGGAAAGACCAATAAGTAAAATTTAACAACAATTTCTGCTCTACATTGCTGCCAGAATTACCTCTCAAAAACACAGAAATTACCATGTCACTTTGTTTCTCTATCTTTCTCCAACTTCCCAGCACCAAAACGCCTGTCATGACCACCTGACCCCCTCCAGCAATACTCCCTATGGGTAGGAACATTTTTAAGGCTCTTAACAGATACTGCAAATTACTTTTACAAATGGTTATAGCAACTTACACGACACTAGCCATGCTGAAGAGCCCTGATTCACCTCTGCCTATGGTTGCGTCATTTAAAAAATATTTGCTAATTTGGTAGCAAAAAGTGCCTTGTTTTAATTTTGCATTTCTAAAATGTTTGCAGTCCTCTGTTCACGAGTGAGTCTGGAGTTTGTCCCACACGTGTGGACCAGATAATATTTCCCTTTTGTGTAGAGTCTAGGTCTGTTGACACATCTACCAGGGCACTTCAGCATTTCATATTGATTTATATGAGTCTTTAACTGACGCTAGTACTATGTGATTTGAAAACGAAAAAAATATATATATATGGTGCCACATGCTGAAAATGCAAGTATATTCCTAAATTAGTGCAAATAACAATAATTAACCATTGTCACAAGTCTTTTTTAAAACACACTATGGATGAAAACTTCATAACACTGTCCTAAGATAGATTAAGGTCTAAGACTACTCTGAGTGTTTAGGGGATAAACAAACACACACAAGAATAAAAGTGGAGCCTGCTTGGATCTTATTCTTGGCCAGCAGAACCAATGCTTAGCTTGACCTGACAAAGAATCATCAATGGAGGGTAAAACTTTTTTTAGGAAAAAACCCATAAAAAGTCTTTCATGTAATGGCTGAGATTCAGTGAAACACATAATACACAGTAAAATAATGTCTCAAGATAACACCACCAAACAAATAAGCAAACCAAGAAACCAAACAGCATCTCACCAGATCCCTCATCCTTTTTCCTCTTCTTTGGCTTTGAGGCCGTTGACTCACAAGCTGATACTGTTGATTCTGAGTGGCAACTTAACTGGGGCACAATCATCTCTTTAAGACCTAAAATATAACAGAGTTCTGAATTATTAACACTATCCAGGAGTAAGTATGGGCCCCTACCTAGAGAAAAATTAATTTATAAAAATCCAAATCCCCAAAACAAATTATGGAGCGACTGCCTGAGTTAAAATAAGTTCCTTTAAAGAACTCCCTAAAACATGTTTTTGTTGATAGACCATTAACTTGATGGAAGGCTCTACAGAGAAATGTAAAGCTAAAAAGTCGGGAGCTGCTGCCAACTAAAGACAAGTAAGAAATGAAAATAAAAGCATTTACAAGATAAAAGTATGTTAACAACAAAAGTCTTGATCTAGAAACTTTTAAAGGTCTTTTGAGCAAGGTACTGGTTTCCCCCATCTTCAAAGATAAGAAACAAGCAAGTGGGGCGGCCCTGTGGCTGAGTGGTTAAATTCGCATGCTCTGCTTGGGCCCGGGGTTTTGCTGGTTCGGATCCTGGTCGTGGACCCAGTGCTGCTCATCAGGCCATGCTGAGGCAGCATCCCACATAGCACAACCAGAAGGACCTACGACTAGAATACACAACCATGTACTGGGGGGCTTTGGGGAGAAGAAGGAAAAAAAAAAAAAGAAGATTGGCAACAGATGTTAGCTCAGGTGCCAATCTTTAAAAAAAAAAAAAAGAGGGGGCCACCCCAGTGGCGCAGCGGTTAAGTTTGCACATTCTACTTTGGTGGCCAGGGTTCGCCAGTTCAGATCCTGGGTGTGGACCTATGCACCGCTTGTCAGGCCCTGCTGTGGCAGGCGTCCCACATACAAAGTAGAGGAAGATGGGCACAGATGTTAGCTCAGGGCTAATTTTCCTGAAGAAAAAAAAAAAGAATAAAAAGAAAAAGAAACCAGCAAGCAAGCCAAAATAAAAGGGATTTTTTGGTTCTTTGTTTTTATTAACACGGGGCATCCATGGAAGAGTAAAAAAAATCAAAGCAAAGCTAACTTTGCTAGATTCATCATCTCAATGAAAATACCCGAGTTTCTTGATCGTTAATTTCAACCAACCAACCAACCAACTTTTATCCAAGTGTGCTGACTGGGATTAAAAGAAGGAATGCTTTTCACTTGAATTATCTAGCAACTGCTTCTGAGGGCTGCTAGGACAATCTCCAAATGCCATCAGTGGAACTCTTTCATTGCCATTTTAGAAAAACAGACTAAGTGTGTCAACCACACCACCTACCGCTGGAATCAAAATTTAGGAAGTCTGAGAACTCCTGCGCCAATGTCTCGTCGCTGGCAAAGGCACAGATGCAAGCGAAGAAATGAATGCATCTCTGGGCTGCCTCCTCCTTGGAGGCATTCGACTTGTGTGATTTCAGAGTCTGGCATGAGCAGAAGAAACGGCGCTCGGGCGAGCTTTTGGCACTGATCTTCTGCGCAAAGGATGTATGCAAATACCCCAAACTATGCTTCTGGCTTGCCTTGCATTTCACCACCAAAATGTTTTTAGTAATCCTCTGTACCAGGGGACCCGTGGGTTCTGTGGCCAACTGCCAGATGGTCTGCTTGGTTTCTGGGGAGGCCTGCATTGCGTTCAGGACCGAGCTCTTTAGGGTCAGAGGGGTGGCTTCTGCCTGGCAGTTCACTGCCAGCTTGATGTGCTGGCACTGGTTTTCCACAACACCCTGGGTGGCAGCTTTCAGGCACGAGGGGACATAACACCGTCCAGAACTCAGCTGAGTGATGATCGTCCCATCCACCGTCTGGATTGTCGTCTCTGAGACACCTAGTTCCACAAAGCAGCGGTAGTCCGGGCCCCGGTCTCTTTGCCGCACTGAGTAGACCTGCAGATCGGAGCCTGTGATGATCTTGACAGCTTCAATACTGGGCTGCTTCCGCGCACCATAGCGGAATATGGTTCCACATGTCTTGTTCTTACAGCTCAGGCCCCGGGTTCCATTGTAGGTGCCGCATCGGGGACACTTTCTGATACCCCTCAGTGTGGCCTTCCCCAAATCAGATAAGAAAGCTGGGACTTTAGTCCTCAGAGAGTTTGGTTCCATTTTTCACAGGCCCTAGAAAAGTCAATATGCCCATCAGGACAAGCATACATTCACACACACACACAAAGTTAAAATCACTTACGATATTTAGTACAGAAAGTGAAATGTACAAAAGCTACCTGCCATTTTCAATTGCACCCTCAAACAGAACATCAATTTAAACCCTCAAAAAAAAAGTGGGAGAAAACTTTGCCTTTCATATCTCTACATATTTTTAAAAGTCCTAATGTAACAACCAAAGCATTTTTCTAGGTTCA
Source organism: Equus caballus (assembly GCF_041296265.1). NCBI lineage: Eukaryota > Metazoa > Chordata > Mammalia > Perissodactyla > Equidae > Equus > Equus caballus. The sequence goes on along the minus strand of NC_091698.1, from coordinate 48,051,476 downwards.
GTCCTGTTCTATACAACAACCTAGATTAGTTACCTAACCTTTCTATGCACAGATGTTTAACTTGAGCGAGGACTGAAAATGGGAAAGATGAGTTCTCCCCCTTCCACCACTCCCCACAAAACCCAGTCCAATCCTACCTGCATCAGCTGCCAGCGCATCTGGAAAACAGTGTAACCTGAATTCATAAGACCTAAGAGGTGTTTCGTTAGTTTGTGAGGATCATAGAGCACAGGCGAAGACATAATCACTTGCAGGGTAAATGATACTGCTTAACCCAATGTCTTCTGAAGTTTGAACTCTATGGTGAAACGATGCAGACATTCTGCCTCCCTCTTCTTGGCCAGCCAGTGGCAAAGCTCCTGCCCAGTGTCCCACAGTCAAAGAAGATTCCCAGTGCTCCCAGTGGAGGTCTTGGCAGTCTCTAAGTAAAACAAGAAAACATGTTAAAGTCATACAAAGACAGGATAACGCTTTCCTCTTAGAAATCAGATACAATAGGAATCTAAGTCTCTCACAAATATTTGAGCAATATTTGACAGAAATTTTTATGCAAGTAGTTAAGTGTTTTGTCCTTCCAGTTGCAAGAAGGTAAAACAGTGCTAACGTCATCACACAGGGAGTTGTCAGGAACCCCTAGAGCCAGGGTATGTAATTGGTCAAACCCTCAGCCTTCCTCCTAGTCATGCATTACACTGTTAGAGCGCTTTATGCTTTTCAAAGTGCATTCCCATTATTTCATTTGAACCTCACAATATTAGCATCTCATCTGAGCCAGACAACAACTGCTCTTCAGATAAAAATTAAAAAGTTAACTAACTTGCCTGAGGTCCCCCAACAAAATCAGCAATGTGGTTTCCACTAACCCACAGTATCTGCCAAAAAGAGTGTGAATCTCTGCTTTTGCTTTTCCCCTCAATATTATGAAAATTTTCAAACATATAAAAAAATACAGTTATACAGTGAACTTCCATATACCCACCCACTAGATTCTATAATTAACATTTTACTATATTTGCTTTATTACATACCTATTTATCGATCCCTTTCTCCATTCATCTGTGCCCATATTCCTCTATTTTACATGTGGGATGCCTACCACAGCATGGCTTGATAAGCAGTGAATAGGTCCATGCCAGGGATCTGAACCAGCGAACCCCAGGCTGCCGAACTGGAGCACGCACACTTAACTGCTAAGCCACTGGAGTGGCCCAATCCCTCTTATTTATTTATTTTTTTGAGGAAGATTAGCCCTGAGCTAATATCTGCTGCCAATCCTCCTCTTTTTGCTGAGGAAGACTTGCCCTGAGCTAACATCCATGCCCATCTTCCTCTACTTTATATGCGGGATGCCTGCCACAGCATGGCTTGACAAGCGGTCCACACCCAGGATCCCAACCGGTGAACCCTGGGCCACCAAATTGGAAAGTGCAAACTTAAGCACTACGCCACCTGGCTGGCCCCCAATCCCTCTTGTATTTTGGTGCATTTCAAAGTAAGTTGCAGGCATCAGTTCAGCATGTATATTATTAACTAAAGCTCATTTTAATGCTTTTTTTTTTTTTAAGGGAATCTGCTTGTGATTTTGAAACAGGCTGTGAGCACTGCTTTTCCCTCCGACCCCAAGGATGGTCTCAACAAAATATTTTCCCTTCACATTTTCTATAGTCCATTGATTAAAAAACTGGAAAGTACAGATAAGAATAGCCCAGGAATGCCCATCTTTTCAGTGGTGCTGTGAACTAATCCCCAACTGTAATATTCACTAAGTGAATAAAGCTTTGTGACGTATGATCTACAGCAGGCTTTCTCCACCTTGGCACTACTGACACTGGGGGCTGAATCATTCTTTGTTCTGGGGGCTGTCCCATGCATTGCAGGATGCAGCATCCCTGGTCTCTACCTATTAGATGCCAGTAGCAGTCCATCCCTCCTCCCCAAGTTGTGAAAAAACAAAAATGTCTCCAGCTATTGCTCAATGTCCTCTGGGGGCAAAATCACTCCAGTTAAAAACCACTGATCTAGAGGCATTAGCCTGTTTACACATTTTCCTCCCAGCTCAGTGAGCTTCTCTGGTAGGCATTCCCATTCAGCCAAACGTGTTCTTAGAAGACCATGTTGTTCCAAAGTCAAAAGATGGCAAAATTAGTTTTCGCCCTTTACCATCAATTATTTCTGTGACCGAGTCTTTTAACTTCCGAGCTCAGGTTTTTTATCATTTGCATAATGGAAAAAATATATATACACACACACACAGACACGCACACAATTATATATGAAAGAGCTTAGCAAAAAATTAATCAATTAAAAAAATTATGTTGATGATGCTGATTTAACTTATCATTAAAGTGGGAAAAAAGAAGAACTTCTGCTCCATAAGCGAGGAATTGCTTTGCCAGTTGTGGTGAAGCCCTACAGCGCCGGAGGTCAGCATCCTCACGGGCATGCCACTCTTTCCTCTTAGGTTTGCTTTTACTTTTTTAATTATGTTCTGTAGCGGGCAACTTGTTACTATCTTTCAAAATTACAAAGGCATATTTCCTTCTTAAAAAAACTTTTAATTTTGGAATTGAGATTTACAGAAAAGGTACACAGATAGTACAGAGTTCCTGCATGCCCTTCACCCAGCTTCCCCAAACGTTAACATCTCAAGTAACCATGGGACATTTGTCAAAACTAAGGTTTTAATATTGGTACAATACTATGAACTCTACTACAGACTTTATTTGGATTTCACCAGTTTTTCCACTAGTGCCCTTCTTTAAGAATACATTTTTTATTTTAGAATAATTTTAGATTTTCAGAAAAGTTGCAAAGATAGAATAGAGAGTTCCCAGATACCTCTCACCCAGTTTCCCCCAGTGTTAACATCATATACTACTGGGGGACAGCTGTCAAAACTAAGAAACCAACCTTGGTAGGTCATTACTAACTAAACTCCAGATTCCATCCCCTTTCCGGGTCCCAATCCAAGATGCCACGCTGCATTTATTCCTCGTCTCCTTAGTCTTCTCAGATCTGTGAGTTTGTCTTTCCCTGTTTTTCAGAATCTTGACAATTTTGGTCAGGTATTTTATAGAATGTCCCTCAATCTGGGCTTGTCTGATGTTTTCTCTGCATATTCCTTTAGACCCAGAAATTCCACTAATAAGAATTTATCTTACATACATACTCCCACATGTAAAATGAGGTACATATAAGGCTATTCACTGAAGCATTTTAGTCACAGCAAAACATGAGAAACAACCTAATGTCCATCAAAAAGTAACTGGTTAAATTTAGTTATGGCATATCCTTATAACGGAATACTTAAAAAAATACTTTTACAGCTATTTTAAAAAAGATTGAGGAAGTTCTTTATGTATTGGTCTTTAAGATCTTTAAGAAATATTAAGTGGAAAAGCGAGGTGTAAAACAGCATGTATAATATGTTGTCAACTGTGTATAAAAAGAAGGGGAAAACTATATATATATATATATATATTTATATTACTTTGTAATTGAAATACAAATTTTTTTTTAGATGTGCACAATTGTCTCACCCACCACGTTTATTTGTTTATTTTTTTGGTGAGGAAAACTGGCCCTGAGCTAACATCTGTTACCAATCTTCCTCTTTTTTTTTGCTTGAGGAAAATTGTCCCTGAGCTAACAGTCTTCCTCTATTCTGTATGTGGGACACCACCACAGCATGGCTTGACAAGCACTATGTAGGTCCGTGCCCGGGATCTGAACCTGCAAACCCTGGGCTGCTGAAGCAGAGCATGCGAACTTAACCATTACACACCGGGTAGGCCCTGAAATACAAATATTTTTTAAAAATCTCCAAAAGAGTAATCTAATAAGTGTAGTTACCTTATCGGCAAACAGAGGACAAGTGTGGGAGGGAAACTTTTTACCACATACATTTTATAGTTTAATTTTTAAAAAATAATACAGTCACCTTACAAAATTATAATGCAAAAGCAGACTAAAAAGCTAAAGACCCCTTTCAGTCCCATTCCTACCACCACCACCATCCCCATATCCCACCCCTGCCACCCGGCACACCAGATCCCCACTCCTCAAAAGTAACTACAGTTAACAGGCTGGCATATATCCAGCAGGTTATTTTCTTTACGTTTATAAATAAACAAATATATGCACAGAAGTAGGTTTTTGTTTTTAGAAAAACGGAATCAGACACATTGCTCTGAAGTTTGCTTTTGTCACTGAACATTTTATCATAGATTTCTTTCCATGTCAGCACAAATGGCTCTAAACACCTTTTTAAATGGTTGTACGATAATCTGTAGTGTGAATATACCATAGTGTAACTACCTCTACCAGTGTGTTCTTAGTTCTAGACAATGCTGCAAGGAACATCCTCAATATTTATCTTAATGCATAGGTGTAATCATTTCAGTAGAATAGATTCTGAACATTGCTTCTAGTTTTCTTAATTTATTTGGGGGGCTGGTCCAGTGGCATAGCGGTTATGTTTGCGCGCTCTGCTTCGGTGGCCTGGGATTCACAGTTTTGGATCCCGGGCACGAACCTACATACTGCTCATCAAGCCAGGCTGTGGCAGCATCCTAGATACAGGAAGACTGGCACAGAAGTTAGCTCAGCCACAATCTTTCCCAAGCAAAAAGGGAAGATTGGCAACAGACGTTAGCTCAGGGCCAATCTTCTTCACACACACACAAAAAATAATAATAAATAAATAAATAAATGAAGGGAATTTTAAAACATTTAATTTTAGAGGATATCAGAGTGAAGATGGCCTAAATAACACAAAACCCAGAATCCACAAAATATTGATTAAATTTTTCCTGGGTATATAATTTTTTTTAAAAAAAAACAGCTTTATTAAGATATACATCACAAACCATAGAATTCACTCATTTTAAGTGTATGATTCAACGACATTTATGAAGTCTATAGAGCTGGGTATCCATCCCTACAATCCAGTTTTAGAACACTGCCAATCATCCCCAAAAGATCTCTCTTGCTGTTTGCAGCTCGTCACCATTCCCACCCCGAGGCAATCACTAATCTGCTTTCTGTCTCCATAGATTTATCTTTCCTGGACATTTTATACAGGTGGACTCATACAATAAGTGGCCTTTTATGTCTGGCTTCTTTCACTCAACGTGATGTTTTCAAAGTTCACCACACTGCAGCACGTATCAGTACTTCATCCCTGTACACCGCCGAGCATCATTTTGTTTATCCATTCACCCATCTGACAGACACTGAATTGTTTACAATCTTTGGCTATTACAAACAGTGCTGCTGAGAACACTGACACGGCAAATTTTTGTGTAGACAAATGTCTTCATTTCTCCTGGGCAGATACCTAGAAGTCGAATTGCTAGGTCATATGGTAAGTTTATGTTTAATTTTTAAAGAAAATGTCAAAACCGTTGTCCAAAGTGGCCGTACCATTTTACATTCACACCAGCAACATAAAAGGGTTCCTGTTTCTTCACTTCCTGGCCAACATGTATTACAGTCTTCTTGATTACAGCCTTTTGATTACAGTGGGTGTGAGTGGTATCTCACTGTGGTTTTTTTGTTTGTTTGCTTTTTTTTTTGTTTTGTTCGTTTTTTTTTTTTAAAGATTTAATTTTTCCTTTTTCTCCCCAAAGCACCCCCAGTACATAGTTGTATATTTTTAGTCGTGAGTCCTTCTCGTTGTGGCACATGGGATGCCGCCTCAGCATGGCTTGAGGAGCGGTGCCATGTCCGTGCCCAGAATCCGAACTGGCGAAACCCTGGGCCACCAAAGTGGAGCACGTGAACCTAACCACTGGGCCCCGGGGCCGGGCCCATATCTAGAATTTTGATAGAGATTGCACTGTATCTGTAGATCAACTTGGGGAGTAGTGCCATCGTAGCAATATTAAATCTTCTAGTCCATGAACATGGACTATCTTCCTATCTTTAGATCTTTAATTTCTTTCAATGACGTTTTGTAGCTTTCAGTGTACAAGTCTTACACAACTTTTGTCGCTCAGTTTATTCTCTAAGTCTTTGGACTTAGTTTATGGTGCTTTTCTCTATGCAGGAAGTGTTCATTTTCATTTTAATCAAGCATAATTGGTCTTAATTTTAAAATGGGCAAAATATTTGAATAACTGTTTCCCCAAAGAGATAAGCAGATGTCTAAATAGGCATATGAAATGTTGCTTAACATCATTATTCACTAGGGAAATGTAAGTTAAAACCACAGTGAGTTACCAAGCCAGCCCTGATGGCCTACTGGTTAAAGTTCAGCGTTCTCACCACTCTGGCACCCCGGGGGTTGTTTTCAGGTTGCGGAACACCACCATCTGTCTGTGAGCAGCCATGCTGTGACGGTGGTACACATGGAAGAACTAGAAGGACTTACAGCTAGGATATACAACCATGCACGGGGGCTTTGGGAGGAAAAGAAAAAAGAGGAAGATTGGCAACAGATGTCATTAGGCCATGCTGAGGCAGTGTCCCGCATGCCACAACCAGAAGGATCCACAAGTAAAATATTCAACTACGTACGGGGGGAATTTGGGGAGAAAGAGCAGGAAAAAAAAAAAAGAAGATAGATTGGCAACAGTTGTTAGCTCAGATGCTAATCTTTAAATAAAAAAAAATTTCTAGATAACTTTTTGCAGAAATTGACAAGATGATCCTAAAATTCATATGGAAATGTAAAGGACCTGGAAAAGCTAGAACAATCTTGAGAAAGAAGAACAAAGTAGAAGGACTCACAGTTCCTGATTTCAAAACTTACTATAAAGCTACAGTAATTAAGACAATGTGGACAGAGAAGGACAAATACTGTGTGATACCACTTGTATGTGGAATCTAAAAAAGTGGAACTCATAGACACAGAGAATAGAATGGTGGTTGGTAGGGGTCGGGAGGTGAGAGAAATGGGGAGATGTTGGCGAGAGGCTACAAACTTCCAGTTATAAGATTAAGTTCTGGAGATCTAATTTACAGCATGGTGATTATAGTTAATAATACTGTATGATATACTTGAAAGTTGTTAAGAGAGTAAATCTTAAATGTTCTCACCACAAAAAAGAAATGGTAATTATGTGACGTGATGGCTTGTTAGCTAATGCTAGGGTGGTAATCATTTTGCAATATATAAATGTATCAAATCCACATGTTGTACACCTTAAACTTACACAATGTTATAGGTCAATTATATCTCAATAAAGCTGGGCAGGGGAAAAGGACAATGTGGTACTGGAATAAGGACAGACATACAGATCAATGGAAAAAATAGAGAGTTCAGAAACAAACTGTCACATTTACAGTCAACTGATTTTTGACAAGGATGCCAAGATCATTCAATGGGGAAAGAACAGTCTTTTCAACAAATCATGCGGGGACAACTGGACATCCACTTGCAAAAGAGTGAAGCTGGACCTCTACCTCCTACTGTATACAAAAATTAACTCAAAATGGATCATAGACATAAATGTAAGAGCTAAAACCATAAAACTCTTAGAAGAAAACATAGGAGTAAATCTTTGTGACCTTGGATTAGGCAATGGTTTCTTCGATATTATACTAAAAGCATAAGTGACAAAAGATAAAAATAGACAAATTGGGTTTCATCAAAATTAAGACATCTGTGCTTCTAAGGTCACCATCAAGAAAGTGAAAAGATGGGGGCAAGCCCTGAGGCCAAGCGGTTAAGTTCTTGTGCTCTGCTTCAGCAGTGCGGGGTTCATCAGTTCAGATCCTGGGTGTGGACCTACACACCTCTCAGCAAGCCATGCTGTGGTGGCATCCCACACAGAAGAACTAGAATGACTTACAACTATGATATACAACTATGCACAGGGGCTTTAGGGAGAGAGAAAAAAAGAGGAAAATTGGCAACAGATGTTAGCTCAGGGCCAGTCTTCCTCACCACAGAGGGGGAAAAAGAATTCTACACTTAAAAAAAAAAAAGAAAGTGAAAAGATAACCGACAGAATGGAAGAAAATAGTTGCAAATCATACTTAGGATAAGGGACTTGTATCCAGAATATAGAAAGAACACTTACAACTCAACAATAAAAAGACAAATAACCCAATTAAAAAGTGAGCAAAGGATCTGAATAGATATTTCTTCAAAGAAGGTATATAAATAGCTAATAAGCACATGAAAAGATGTTCAACATCATGTCATTAAGGAAATGCAAATCAAAATCACACCAAGGGGGGCTGGCCCAGTGGCAGAGTGGTTAAGTTTGTGTGCTCTGCTTCAGAGGCCCAGGGTTCACCAGTTTGGATCCTAGGCAGACCCATGTACTGCTTATCAAACCATGCTGTGGCAGGTGTCTCATATATAAAATAGAGAAAGATGGGCACGGGTGTTAGCTCAGAGCCAATCTTCCTCAGCAAAAAGAGGAGGATTGGCAGTGGATGTTAGCTCATGGCTGGTCTTCCTCAAAAAAAATAAAATAAAAACAAATAAATAAAAGTAATATTAAAATAAAACACCAAGGTGCTACTTCACAGCCACTAAGATGACTAAAAAAGACAGATGATAACAAGTGTTGGCATGGATGTAGAAAGACTGGAACCCTGATACATCATTGATGGTACTGTAAAATGTTGCAGCCATTTTGGAAAATTGACAGCTCCTCAAAATGTTAAAAAGAGTTACCACATGTGGGGCTGGCCCTGTGGCCGAGTGGTTAGGTTCGCGTGCTCCGCTGCAGGCGGCCCAGTGTTTCATTGGTTCAAATCCTGGGCCCGGACATGGCACTGCTCATCGGACCACACTGCGGCGGCGTCCCACATGCCACAGCTAGAAAGACCAACAACGAAGAATATACAACTATGTGCTGGGGGGTTTTAGGGAGAAAAAGGAAAAAAATAAATAAAAATCTTAAAAAAAAAAGTTACCATATGACTATCAAGAGAATAGAAAACATATAAAAGTTTGTACATGAATGTTCATAGTAGTGTAATTCATAATAGCCAGAAAGTAGAATCAATCCATTTGATTTATCATCAGTTGTTCAACTGATGAATGGATAAACAAAAGGTAGTATATCTATACAATGGAATATTATTTGGCTACAAAAGGGAATGAAGTTTTGATACATGCTACAACATGGAAAAATAAACCTTGAAATATCATGTTAAGTGAAAGAAGCCAGACACAAAAAGGTCACACATTGTATGATTCCATTTATTTTTATTTATTTATTTATTTTTTGAGGAAGATCAACCCTGAGCTAACCACTGCCAATCCTCCTCTTTTTGCTGAGGAAGACTGGCCCTGAGCTAACATCTATGCCCATCTTCCTGTACTTTATATGTGGGACGCCTGCCACAGCATGGCTTTTTGCTAAGTGGTGCCATGTCTGCACCCGGGATCCAAACAGGCGAACCCTAGGCTGCTGAAGCGGGAACACGTGAACTTAACCGCTGTGCCACTGGGTTGGCCCCATGTACGATTCCATCTAAGTGAAATATCCAGAATAGGCTAATGCACAGACACAGAAAGTAGATTAGTGGTTACCAGGGACCAAGGAGTCACAGCTAAGGAGTGTGAGGTTTCTATTCGGGGTGATGAAAACTTGTACAATTCTACGAATATACTAAAATCACTGAATTGCAACAATTTAGAAGTGGATTTTATGTTACGCGAATTATATTTCAATAAAGCTGTTATTAAAAATAGAGAAAAAATATTTGGAATGTAAATGCCAAAGGGCTAATTTCCTAAAATGAATTTTTACACAAAAATAATAAAAAGAAACAAACTCACTAGAAAAATGGGCAAAGGACATGAAAGGACAGCTTGCGAAAAAGAAAAAAGAAAAATGACTTTAGAAGTGCGAAACATCCTCACAACAAGCAAGAGGCAAATGAAAACAAGACAATACTTTGGCAAAGTGATAAAAACATAAATGTTATCATCATGTTCATGAGAAGGTGGAAAAATAGGCACTCTACATTGTTGGTAGGACTATAAGCTGCAACATGCTCTCTGAAGGAATGTAAATGAAATAAATGTAAAAGACACTTTGACTTGGCAATTCCACTTTTGAGGTTGCATGAGTTATACTCTCACATGTACACAAAGTATGTACAGGAGTACTCGACGCAAGGTAGTCCATAATTGTACAAGAATGGAAACGGTCTAAGAGCTGACTAAATAAATCATGGTGTAACCATACAATATGCCACTATAAAGCCATGAAAAAGAACCAGACAGACCCATATGTACTGATAAGGAACAAATATCAAGATAGACTGTGGAAAAAAGGTGTAGTATTTCATGTATAATATGATAGTCTTGGTTTAAAAAAGACAAGACAGGGGAGATATATACACACACACACAAACATAGAATATTTCTATTGCCTCAGAAGTGACTTGGGACTTGGGAAATAGAAAGTGGGAGGGACACTTCCGTTTCACTGTTTTGTATTATTTGAATTTTAAACGTGTATCTAGTACTAGTATCACTAATTACAGACTCCATATTCAAAGCATATACAAACAAGTAACACAACCTGTAAAGAACCTCTATCTAACTCCTGCCCATCAAAAGTACTCCCCTTGTCGGCGAGTTCACAAAGCCTCCTCAGCAAGAGCGTGTAAAGAGACTGGTACTGGAAGAGTTAACCGACGAACCCTCCCTGGAACTGCTGGGTTTCCATCCAGGTACTATTTGCCTGTAGAGCTATATACACAGTGTGGTGGATGCTGTTTAATACTTGGGAAGCACAGGAAGTGGAGAACGAATGATCACCATGAGTAAGACATAAAACTTGCTAACGTTTATTGAGTACACTCCATATTAAGCCCTTCCCGTGCATTTACTCATGTATTGCTCACCACGATCCTGTGAAGTAGCTACTATTTTACCCATCTTAGAGATGAAGAAACTGGCTCAGAGGAAGCAGTGATCTGATGAATATCTCACAGTCACTGGGTATCTAACGCGAGTTTGGAATCTACTGGATTCCTTGTCAAACCACAGGGAGGGGAAGGGAAAACTCCAGAAGCCAGGCCTCCCGAGTCCTGGCCCAGGGTGCTGCCATCAGCCTCGCGCTGTCTCTGAGAAGCAGAGAATGGCCGCCAGGGCCCTGCAGCCACGCGTCCGGGTACCGGGCCTGCGGGACGCACCCCGCCCGCCCCGCTTCCGGGATCCGCCCCGCCCCTGGACGCACCACCGAGGACCTGCTTCCCGGCATCCTCCCCGCGCGCCCACTCACTTCCGGTCCTAAGTAGGCCCAGGCAGAAGCATCACCTGGCCGGCACCCTGCTGCTTGGACACGCTCTCCGTTGGGATCCTCAACTCTCCGCCCTTATCCTACCGCCGTCTCCACCCTCTGTCAACACGGCCCGCTTACCTGCCTTGCGCCCCCCCGCGGCCCCAGGGCCCCACGCTGACGACCGCCCTCACCTCCTCTCTCTTCGCCTGCCGCGGCCTTTTACAAACGCGGCCAAACTGTTCGCTGTAACAACAGCCGCTATTGGTCGGGGCCGCCCACGCGCGGCAAGGGCCCGCCCCGCTCAGCTCGTGTTGTCTGCTGGGAGTTGTAGTTCCTTCTTCCGGGAGGCCTTTGAGAGTTGCTGCGGAATCTGGTGGGGGAATCTGCGCCTACCTGGTGGGTGGAACGCTCGGGTTCTTCTCTGGTGCTGGCGTGCTTCTGGCTGGTACGCAAGGCACCGACACAGCTCTAGGGCTGGTCACGACTGCTTCACGCCTGGGAGAGTCGTGTTTCTGAGAGTTCCATTGGTAATTGATGCAAAAATCGCCTGAGATTTTCTAGTTCGTAGCAGATGTCGGCTGCGATTTATTGTTTTGTCAAGGGAGGTCTTGTCCACCGCAGTATTTGCTGTTTCTGTAACTTGTGGGATTATATCAAGTTATCTTTTTCTCCCTTCACTACACTCTGACATGTTACTTGAACGTTTTCCCTTAGTTGAAATCGGCTTCCTGTGTGTCCTACCTAGTTCTGGTCCTTGGAGTTGTTGGGGCCCAGGGCAGGCAACCCCAAAATATCCCACAATAGCATATTGATTATTTTGAATTCAAGTTGCTTGTCTCTGTTCCCCCGAAAGCAGGAAATAAATCTCCCGCGTGAAAGGCGCTCTCCCTGCGTCCTGATCCCCAGAGCCAGGGGACTCAGGGCCAGAAGCCCGCAGAAACAAACCTTGCTAATTGACTACCTCAAGTCGAAACTCTGCTTAAATTCCTCACTATTTATGTCCCTCAAATCTGTTTCTTTGTCCTGTCATTCCTCACAAATTTATTGTCTCTTTGCGTAAAAGATATATATATACTGCTGCTTTGTTCACTCTCCGAGCATCGTTTTTAATGGTCTCTAATACAAACGTATTAAACTGGATTTTTTTCTCCTGTTAAGCTGGTCTTGTGTCAGTTTTATTATAGTCCAGCCATAAGAACACAAGAAGGGAAGAAAACGGATTTTTTTCCCCTGTCCTGACAGAATCACACAGAATAAACTGAAATGCTCTTTGATCACGATTGAAGAAAGCTCCAGAGTCCACTGTGTTAAGGGTGAGGCTTGTGTGTAGTGGAAAACTCGGGCAAGAGATTTCCTGTACCTTTGGCCCTGGTCCTGCTACTTACTTAAGGTGGCGCTGTGGGCAGATTGCCTGAGTCTTCTCAACTATTAATAAGAGAAATGATCCTTTCCAAGATTGAGGTGTGTAATATCGTTTCTTAAACTGGAGGAAGGGAGAGAAGGGCACACTTTGTTCCAGGAGATTTTCTAATTTTGTCTTTCCATTTTGACTGTAAGTTTTTAAAATGATCGTCAGTATATCCTGGGTCATCTGGATGATCACCTAACAGTACTGCAGGGTTTCAATGCCTGGTTGTGTTTATGATTGTATTGCTGCCGAGTGATTATCTAAAGCAGTTGTTCTCAACTGGGAGGGCTGCTGCTGGCGTCTGGCAAGTACACCCCGCGGGTGTTAAAGATCCTACAGTGCACAGGACGGCCCTCACAACAAAGAATTATCTGGCCCAAAATGTCAGAAGTGCCAAAGTTGAGAGACCCTGTTGTAAAGACAGAGGGTTTAACTTTTTTTCAGTGGAATCACCCAAATGCATCCTAAGAGATCTGGATTTTAAGTTGAGACATTATGTGGTCCAGTCAGGAAGGCAGCCATCAAGCCACCCCATTCTAAAAGAGGTTTCTTTCTTCCAAACACTCAGGGTTTTTTCATTCCTTCTTCAAAGAAGGGCCTTTGAAGAAGTGTTGCCATCACAGAAGTCCTTTCTGAGCCCTCTCTTCATGAATAGATTTCTCAGAATTGCATAATACTCTCAAGTTATGGTTGGACACAGTAAGCCGCCTTTCTCTGTTCTCTGAGCATCATGATTTCAGCCTTGAGGTAGATTTTTGTTGTGATGCCTGCGTCAAGCTATTAATTCACAGTGAGCCTCCCTGGCATCATGATATATTGTAATAGTATAATTATTATACAAGGAAAGGAAAATGTTAGAGAAGTGATACTGTAAAAGTTCCAATTATGTGGCAAACCAGGATCTGAGAAAGAACAATAGTGACTGCTTATCACCTTAACCAGCACTTAACAATGTTGCCTGCTCTGTGCTAAATGTTTTTTGTGTTAATGTCATTTAAGCCTCCTAACAACCAGAATTTCTATGAGACAAACCAAAAAAATAGCATATCATGTTTTCTGATCATAAATTAAGTTAGAAATCAATAATAAAACATGGGAATCCAAAAACACAAATAAATAGGGTATGTTAATTTTCAGTATGTTAATATCTTTTCCTCTGCCATCGTACTGAATTCTCACAGGCCGCTGAAGCAAAGGGCATGGAACTTTAACCCCTCGGCCACGGGACTGGCCCCCCTCTGTTACTTTCAAAGATAAATGCTACATTTTTTCTGCAACTTGCTTTTTTTACTTAATATAATATATCATGGTTCTAAGTCAGTATATGTAGTTGTACCTCATTCTGGTCTGACTGTAAAGTATTCCATGCAGCTGTATCAATCAAGATAGGCTGGACTCTAACAGTGACAAACAACCCTCAAATCTATGTGGCTTGAAACAACATGCCTCAATGTTTAGGGTCAACAACCTTCGATCAGCTGGGGCCTTCGTCCTGCATTATCATCTTCCTCCAGCTCCAGCACCCAGGCTGGCAGAATACCCCCCATCTGGAACACTGCTGGCAACCATGGCAAAGACATGCTGGCTCTTTAGAGTTTCTGCCCAGAAATATCTCAGGTCACTTTCACTCATTTTTTTGGACTCCCAACAGATGCCATCAAGTTATTCCTTAGTGAAGCTGGGCTTATGATTTTTCCTTTCTCCTACTTGTCTGTTTTGGTTTCAAGAATTTCAGTCCTTATAAAATAAGTTTGAGATTATTCTCTCCTATTCTCAGGAAGAGTTTGTATTGTTTTATTGATTAAATCCTTCATTCATTGTAGAGTGTTTGGTAGAGTTCACCTCTAAAGCTATTTGTGCCTGCTTTTGGGGAAGTGGTGGTGGTTTTGTTTTTTTGCTATCCAGATTTTTAACTACTGCTTTGAGTTCTTTCATGGTTATTAGACTATTGAGGTCTCCTATTTCTTCTTGGAATTATCTTTTTTTTTAATTCATAAACTTTGCTTTTTAGAACAGTTTTAGGTTTACATAAAAATTGAGCAGAACGTACAGACAGTGCCCCCATACTCCCTATCCCTCGATACCACCTTTCTCACTGTTGACATCCTGCACTGCATGGGACATTTGTTACAATTGATGAACCTACAGTGACCCATCATTATCACTCAAAGTCCATAGTTTACACTAGAGCTCACTCTTGGTGTTGTACATTCTATGGGTTTTGACAAATGTGTAGTAACACGTATCCACTATTATGGTATCATAGAGAATAGTTTCACTCCCCTAAAAATCCTCTGTGCTCTGCCTGTTCATCCCTCTCTCACTCCTAACTCCTGGCAACCACTGATCCTTTTACTGTCTCCACAGTTTTGCCTTTTCCAGAATGTCATATACTTGGAATCACACAGTATGTAGCCTTTTCAGATTGACTGCTTTCACTTAGTAATATGCATTTAAGTTTCCTCATTATTTTTTAAAATCTTGACTGTATCTTATAGTAAAAGTCCCTCTTTTATTCTTTTTTTTTGTTGTTCTCTTTTTTCTTCATCAATTTCACCACGATGGGGGCCGGCCCGGTGATGCAGCGGTTAAGTGCGCATGTTCCACTTTGGCGGCCCAGGGTTTGCCGGTTCGGATCCCGGGTGCGGACATGGTACCGCTTGGCACACCATGCTGTGGTGGGCATCCCACATATAAAGTAGAGGAAGATGGGCACAGATGTTAGCTCACGGCCAGTCTTCCTCAGCAAAAAGAGGAGGATTAGCAGCAGATGTTAGCTCAGGGCTAATCTCCACCCCCCGCAAAAAAAATTTCACCACGATGTTAGGTAGTTTATTAATCTTTTCAAAAGAACAAACTTTTTGGCTTGTTTGAGCTGGTTTACTATATCTTTGCTTTCAATTATATTAATTTTTCCTGCTATCTTTATTGTTTCCTTATTGTTCCTTTTTTTTTTAAAGATTGGCACCTGAGCTAACAACTGTTGCCAATCTTCCTTTTCTTTTTTGCTTTTTCTCCCCAATTCCCCCAAGTTCATAGTTGTATATTCTAGTTGTGGGTCCCTCTAGTTGTGGCATGCATGATGCCCCCTCAGCATGGCCTGATGAGTGGTGCCATGTCCGCACCCAGGATCTGAACCCGTGAAACCCTGGGCTGCCAAAGTGGAGCGCGCAAACTTAACCCCTTGGCCACCGGGCCAGCCCCTCTTCTAACTTCTTACGCAGGACACGGAGCTCATTAATTTTTAGCTCTTCTTTTCTAATATAAGCATTTAAGGTTACACATTATTTTCAAGGTGCCATTTTACCTGCATTCCACAAGTTTTGATATGTATTATTTTCTTTAAATATTTAAAAATTTCCACTATGGCACTTCTTTGACCCATAAGTTATTCACACACATATTTTGGAATTTCTACAAATTTTTGTTACTGATTTCTAACCTTTTTTATGGCCAGAAAACATGATAAGCTACTTTTTTTTTCTTTGTCTGATGGAAACTCTGCTTTATCCATCTGTTAATATACAAAGAATAGCTCCTGATACGTAAAGGCATTTTCAATCAAAAAGAATTTGTGTGCTATTTGCACAGTAGAACAAATACTCACAGTTCTTTGATTTTTGACAATTGGCAGTAATTATCTTTCAACTTCCCTCACCCTTCCAGCCCCTATGATCTTTTCAAACCAATTATTGTCTTCAGTATTCCATGTGTACTTGAGAAAAGGTGCGTATTTTGTTTGCCATTAATTTGGCCACATCAGCGTTGTTTATGGTTTCCTGGTATGTATTTTTCTGTGTACTTTTGTTTTAGATGTTACTTAAGAGTAGCACATCTATCTAGATTTTGAAAATCCAATCTTTTAAAATTTATTAGCTTAAATATCAGCTATGGATATTTGATATATTGTGCTTACCAATCTATTTGGAATTATTTCTACTGTCTCATTTTGTGATTTGTTTATATCTGGCTTTCTCTGCGTTCCTTTTTTTGCATTCGTTTGGACTTCTTTTTTTATTGCCTCTTCTCATTTTGGAAGTTACATGCTCTACTGTTTTTTTTAGTGATAGTCCATTCTCTCTGAAGCATTATCTCGTTGAATATTGCCCATCTCACATTGTTTTCTCTTTATGGAACTCCAGTTTAAGTATATTTTAGACTTATTCTATTCTCCATGCTGTCTTCATTTTCTATCCTTTGTAGTGTTCCAATTTACAGATTCCATCAGCTGTATCTAATTTGGTTGTTTAGCCAGTTCATTGAATTTTTTCTTTTAGCTATTGTATTTTTTTTGGTAAAGACTGGCACCTGAGCTAACAACTGTTGCCAAGCTTCCCTTTTTTTCCCCTTTCTTCTTCTCCCCAGAGTCCCCCAGTACATAGTTGTGTATTCTAGTTGTGCCTCTGGTTGTGCTATGTGGGATGCCGCCTCAGCATGGCCACCAATGAGTGGTGGAGGTCTGCGACCGGGAACCAAACCTGGGCCGCTGAAGCAGAGCATGCTGAATTCAACCACTAGGCCATGTGGCTGGTCCCTGATAGTTTTTTATTGTGAGCTCCAGTTGATGACTTTAATTTGAGGTAATCCTGAGGGGCCTGGGTGGAGGATACGTTCTTCCAGAGAGGATTTGTGGGTATCCAAACTACATAAGGGATTCCTGGGGCTGGCCTGGTGATATAGTGGTTGAGTTTGTGCGCTCCACTTCAGCAGCCTGGGGTTTGTGGATTTGGATCCTTAGTACAACCTACACACTGCTCATCAAGCCCTGCTGTGGTGGCGTCCCACATACAAAATACAGGAAGATTGGCACAGATGTTAGCTCAGGGACAATCTTCCTCACCAAAAAAAACACAAAAAACAAAAAACCCTACACAGGAGATTCCTTCTGATTGATAAAAATAATCAATCTAATCAAGAAATGGACAAAGAGTATGAACAGACATGTCACAAGAAAGAAATGCAAACACCCAATTATCATAGGAAAAAGTGATTAACTTTACTTGCAATCAGGAAAATACAATTAAAGAGATCATTTTACACATATCAGTTTGGCAAAAATAAAAGCTTAGCAACAATCAGCATTAGTAAAAGCAGGGGGAAATGAGTGCTTTCTGATATTACTGGTTGGAGTGTAAAATGGTATCGCCTTTTAAGAGGGCAATATAACAACACAGAATACAATTTTTACAATTCACATTTCTTTAACCCATCCTTCAATTTCTACATATGTGAGAAACAGTATACACATGCACAAAAACTCATTCTTCGACTGTACTCCCAATTTACTTTTTATATAAAAAGGAGATGAATGTCTTTTGTTTTGTATTTCTGAATGGTTGAAGGCTGGGGTTGTTTTCATGGTGGTCGTTTCCTTTTGTGGTTTATTCATAGTTTACTGTATTGAGATTTTAAAGAATTATTGCTTCTTTAAACCCATCTCCTTTCTTCTTCCTTCTCTCTACAGCCAAATGACCCGACAAGGCAGTCTGCACTAGCTAACTGTCCTCACCTCCCACTCCTTCACTCACTGTAATCCACATTTTGCTCCCACCACTGCACTGAAAATGCTCACTTTAAAGCCACCAATTATGTCCTTATTGCTAAATTTAGTGGACTTTTTTTCCATTTCTTGTATTTTTCCTCTCTGCAGTATTTGACACCCTTCACTACTTCTATTTCCGTGTATTTTTTCCTCTTTGATTTCATCATGGAGCCTCGGTAATTCCTCCCACTGGTCAGGCAGCTCTTTTGCATTCTCCTTTGCACACTTCTCTGCCTCTCCCTGGGTGATTTCCACCCCATGGGTTGAACTAGAAATGCAGAAGACTTCCATCTCTCTGTTCAGCCTGGATCTCCCTTCTAAGTTCCTTATCATTAACTACTGGGTATTTCTACCTGAATGTCACACATGGCCAACCTCCACATTTTGTAGTCTTTTTTTTTTTGGAAGATTAGCTCTGAGCTAACATCTGCAGCCAATCCTCCTCTTTTTGCTGAGGAAGACTGGCCCTGAACTAAATCCATGCCCACCTTCCTCTACTTTATGTGTGACCCCTGCCACAGCATGGCTTGCCAAGCGGGACCACGTCCACACCCGGGATCCGAACTGACAAACCCCAGGCTGCCAAAGCGGAATGTGTGCACCTAACCACTGCGCCACTGGGCCGGCCCCATAAGCTCCACATTTTGAAAGATGGAACTCATCAGCTTTCAATTCCTGCCCCCTAACGAATGTCTATCCTTGCTCACCCTCACAGACTGCTCCTCTAACTTTTCTCACCACCCATTTAGCTGCTCAAGCCAGGAACCTGGAAGACAGCCTGGGTAAACACAAATTAGATCAACGGCTCTCTAGAATGTTTAGGATAAAAAAGTTCAAGGTACTTGGCATGGCATAAAGAATTGGCCATGATTTGATACTTCAGTTTTAGCTCTTATCACCCTACACACCCAGCACTCTAGCTGGCTGTACTATCAGCACATGGCAGAAAGCCATCTGAGCAAAAGCCAGATTGTTTGAGACAAACATTCATTCATTCATTCATTGAACAAACATTTATTGAGCACCTCATTTCCCATGTACTGGATATATACAGCATTGAAGAAAACAGTCACCAGCTTCTAGTTTAGTGGGGAACAGGTTTTAAAGATATAATCACACAAATACATAATTAAAAATTGTGACAAATGCTATAAAGGAAAAGTATAAGATGGTTTGAGAGGCTACTGATTTAGATTGTTGGGTAAGAAAGGAGGGCCTTTTGGAGGAAGTGACATTTAAGTGGAAACTTGAAGAAAAAGATCAGGCAAAAGGCATTCACGTGACAAGGCCCTGCGATGGGAGTGGAGTCTCTGTCCCCAATCCACCTTGCTTTGTGAAACATTTCTCCTTTGCCAGTTGCTTCAGTGTTAGACTTTGTCAATAGAGGGCACT
Organism: Equus caballus; assembly: GCF_041296265.1. NCBI lineage: Eukaryota > Metazoa > Chordata > Mammalia > Perissodactyla > Equidae > Equus > Equus caballus. Next base: position 48,031,933 of record NC_091698.1, on the reverse strand, counting down.
GGGGGAACAATGCATAGTGGTGGGAAGGCACTTCCCTTATGGGTTCTGGTTCTCTTCTCTTTTTTTTAAGAGGAAGACTGGCCCTGAACTAACATCTGTGCCAATCTTCCTCTACTTTATATGGGACGCCGCCACAGTGTGGCTTGATGAGTGGTGCTAGGTCTGCGCCCAGGATCTGAACCTGTGAACCCCAGGCTGCCCAAAGTGGAGCAGGCAAACTTAACCACTCTGCCACCAGGCAGGCCCCTCTCTTCTTTTTATTCAGTGCAGGAGCCAGTGGATCACTGTACAGAAGACCCAGTGGCACTCCCCTCAGCAGTCCTTGGGACCTGCTCCAGCTACACCTCAAGCCACTCTCCCCACCTGCAGCTGAGACCATGGCAGCTTTCATAACACCAGCCTGCAACTGTCTCTAGGACTGATGGATAAAATACAGGATACCCAGTTAAATTTGAATTTCAGTTAAACAAGTAATTTTTAGTCTATGTATGTTCCATGCAATATTTGGGGTTCTTATTTGCTAAATCTGGCAACTCCAGCTGTCTGCCCCCACATGGTGGACCATTTCTATAGACCATCTCCAGCCTGCCCATGCTCTCTGGCAATGGTAGGTGGCTTCTAGGGACCACTTCTGGCCCTCTGTCACGTGTCTTCAGCAGGCAGTGTTCCTGTGGTAATCAAGCCCTCTTTGGAGAGGTCAGAGTCTCAGGCAGGGCTCTCCTAAACCCTTAGTTCCTTCATTGTCCACTCTCTCCCTAAGTAGTAGATGCTTTATTTTTTTTGCACCTGCCACTTCTGGATCCCTTTGAGTCCTTGTTTTACCCCTTTTGGTAGTGAACCACCTTATTTAACAACTATTCATGTTAAAATTTCCCTTTTCAAATTTTTGTGTTGGTCTGTCTCCTGAGTGGATCCTCACTGATATAAAGTGTTTACTTCCTCAAGAAACTGAAAGATGAGTGTGGAGTGGAAGGGCTTCTGGGAGAGTGGGGTGGCCTCCTGTGAAGTTGCATAAGTAAAGATTACACTTTAGAAGGCACTGCAGGCCATATTAAAGATTTTCGATTACATCCTAAATGCAATTTGAAGCAAACAAAGCCTTTCACGCACGGGAGTGTCATGATCAGATTTACATGTTTAAAAGATTCCTTGGGCTTTTGACTCTGGTAAAAGCATTTGCAGCCTGGTTCTGGATCTTTTCACTTCTCCTTCTGGAAACCACTAGAGAGCAACAAAGAAAATATATGACCACCCACCTCCACAAACAGTATCTTGAGTGAAACTAGGGAGGCACAGAAAACTTACAAATTCCACATTGAGTGGAAGGGTGGTACTGGAGGGGAGGCCAACAGAGTGCAGTTGGGGAAGAACAGAGGGTGAGGAGGGGATGGTGGTGGCAGATCGCAGAAATCACCATCAAATATTCAATTCAATATTCACTCTGAGAACACAGCCAAACCCTGAGTGGAGCCTGCTGTGAGAAGGCCTGAACAACTGTGTGAGCACTGGGGGAGGCAGGGAAGGAAGGTGTGAGAAGTGACTAGGAGGTCCAGAGGTGACATCTTTCAGAAAGCAAGTTAGAGGATCTTCTTCTTTTTTTTTTTGAGGAAGATTAGCCCTGAGCTAACTACTGCCAGTCCTCCTCTTTTTTTTTGCTGAGCAAGCCTGGCCCTGAGCTAACATCCGTGCCCATCTTCCTCTACTTTATATGTGGGACGCCTGCCACAGCATGGCGTGCCAAGTGGTGCCATGTCCACACCCGGGATCCAAACTGGCGAATCTCAGGCCGCCAAGAAGCAGAATATACTTAACCGCTGTGCCACCAGGCCGGCCCCGAGGATCTTCTCAAAAGACAGGGACAAGATCCCTTAATGAACAGAGTAAAGAACCAAGGGAGCTCAGAGCTGGCACAGAATCCCTTCTGAACAAAGTTACATTCCAAGAGAGAGAACTCATGCTATACTTCTAAGTAGAGTATTCACTGTAGCCAGAGAGATGAGAAACCTGGAGAGAGTCCCTCCCCTCCATCCTCCTGCTGGTACTTGGTCTAGCAAAATCCAACTGTTTCAAATATAAACAAACAGAAAGGAATAAGCATGGCATTTGTACAATAACACTCTAAAAATAGGAGTAGCAAAACTTACCTAGAGTTTCCCTGGAGAAAACTCCCAAGAAAAATGTTTCCACAAAGCAACTGAAAATAATAAACCAAGATTCCAACAAGAATTTTTAAAATCTAATGCAGCTGAGAAATACAAGAATTCAGGGAAGAGATGTCCCTGAAGTGAAACTGGTAGAACTTAGGAAACAGAAAAAGACAAAACCATCTCAGAAATGAAGACTAAATTAAAAGGATCACAAGCAAGTCTGGATACCACAGGGAAGTATGATAATGGAGAGAGTTCAGAAATGAGAAAAGTAAAAAAAATAAAAATAAAAGGAATTAAGAACAAATCATAGAAACAGATGATAGGCAGAGAAGATCCCACATACAACTGGAGTTGCCAAAGAAAACCGAAATGGACATAGCACAAATATTTATGGATATAATTCAGGAAAACTTCTCTAATATTATTTTAGTGCATGCACTTCTCAAGAAGGAACTTTTTCTTCCTCACGCAATGCTTCTCCTGACAATTGCCCCTTTTCATTTGCCTGATTTTCTTCCAGCATTTAAGTCTTCTCACATCCTCTACAGCTCTGTAAAATGTCTCCTCACACAATTATCTGCATGGTCCAACCTGTCAGATAATCAGGTCTAGCCCTCCGACCATCAGTCTGCCTGGCTGCCCGGTCACTTCACAGCTCTTATCCTGGGACTTCCCTTTATCTCACTCCTGTTTTGGATCCCGTTTCTAGACACTACATCATATTTTTTTCTTGATTTACTCTCGTTTTGATGGAGTATATCCAGGAGCTGAGAACCAGTGAAAGGAAGAAAATCTTTTGAGAACTTGCATATCTAAAAATGCCTTTATTCTGCTGCCATACATGACAGTACAGTTGGATATACAATTCAAACTTCTGAGGACAGTATTCCATCGACCCCTGGTTTCCAATGTTGCTACTGAGTATTATTCTCAATCCTTTTGCTATCTGGTAAATTTCAGAATATTCTTATGTCTAGTGTCCTAAAATGTCATGGTGGTATGCCTTCGTATGGGTCTTTTATATTTATTGTGCTAATTCACTAACAGCCTTTTTTTCTTATTCTTTTTTACGTAACATGTTTTTTTAAAGATTGGCACCTGAACTAACATCTGTTGCCAATCTTTTTTTCTCTCTCTCTTTCTTCTTCTCCCCAAAGCCCTCCAGTACATAGCTGTATACTCTAGTTGTAGGTCCTTCTGGTTCTGCTATGTGGGACATTACCTGAGCATGGCTTGATGAGCAGTGCCAGGTCCACGCCCAGGATCTGAACTGGTAAAACTCTGGGGCCCCGAAGTGGAGCACGCGAACCCAACCACTCCACCATGGGGCCAGCCCCACTAGCAACCTTTTGTCAATCTTTTTTTTTTTTAAAGATTGTATTTTTTCCTTTTTCTCCCCAAAGCCCCCCGGTACATAGTTGTATATTCTTAGTTGTGGGTCCTTCTAGTTGTGGTATGTGGGACGCTGCCTCAGCATGGTTTGATGAGCAGTGCCCTGTCCGCGCCCAGGATTCGAACCAATGAAACACTGGGCCGCCTGCAGCGGAGCGCGCGAACTTAACCACTCGGCCACGGGGCCAGCCCCTTTTGTCAATCTTAAGACTCATCATTTCATCAGGGAAATTTTATTTTCTAATAAATTCTATCCTCCCCTATTTTCTCACTTCTCTTCCTGGAATTACTGTTGATTATATATTAAACCTCCAGAATTGATAGGTATTTCTTCCCCTTCACTTTTGATTCTGTTCTAGAACATTTCCTTCTTTTAATATTCTCATTATACTCATATTTTAATTTCTTGTTACGACATTTTAGTCGTATCCTGTTCTAGTTTCTTAAATACAAGTATCTTCTTTTATCTGAGGATATTATAGTTCTTGGAATTTTTCTAATTCTTGAGAGTTGCTTTTTGTTTGGATCTACCTTTCACAAAGTTTTCCTCAATTTCTGCTGGTCTTTGGCCATCTTTATTTAAAAGGGAAGCACTACAAACCTGTCTGGAGGATTGGAGTATGGGGGCAGGGCTTACTGACTGGCACACTCCACTGTAGGGGGATTGGTTGCCAGGTGGCTTTTTGGTGGGGACCCTCAAATGTCAGCATTGGTCTTTCCTCTCAAGACTTTAGTTTTCCACAGAAGGATCCTCCACATCCTGCCTGGTGTCTCTAAGTGTGGCTCTTGGTATCCTAGAACTGAACAAGGATAAGGAGCTAGAGATCTCATTTATCCAGTATGTAAAATTGTGCTTAATCGCTATTTTCTGTACAGCATCTCAACCTAGCCTAGTAACCCTGAGTCATACATCTATTTTTTCCTTTTTTAGTTGAATTACTATCAAAGTAATTTCAGCCTCCAACTTTAGAGACCATAGTGTAAATGCTATTTAATTGAGACATATTCACATATATTTTATTAAAGCTCTTAAAATTTGTTGTTTTTGGAGGTATGTTCTTCAAGTTCTAAACACAGCAGTCAACATGTAGTGACTGGAAAAAATGTAATGATCCCCTACAAAAATGATTTGTTTTTATAAATCATCACTCTTTCATTGAAAGGATTTGCTTTTTATTTCCTATAAACACATTTTATTTTTCCAACTCAACTGTAACCTCAAGGGCACCCTAACTCTCTTTGTATAATCAATCTAGTCCTTATCAACTGCCTTCTCAAATGCAACACAACTCTAACACACAAAAAGGAAGATGAGCAAGCCCAGGGACAAAACACAAGAACAGAACACTAGGATGTGAATCTTATTTTCAACAGGGAGAGCATATCAACAAGGAAAATGAGATCCTGGTTTCAAAATGAGTTAAATCTGCAGAATGCCAATTATTTGTGCTATTAAACAGTAACCAAGTGCAAACCATGGTTTCTCAAATGAGATTTCTCTTTTAAAAATCTAACAAATATCTGGGTGAACATAACAATATGGCTAGGTCAAAAAGAAAAAAAAATCTCTCACACACAATAATAACTGCAAGAAGATCCCACAGGTTATAGAAAACATAAATGAACTTTAATATCGAAACAGTCAGGGCAAAGAATACTGGATTAATGACCCATTAAGTGTGAATCACTTCAGGTTCTTTACAGTACCAGATATTTTTAAAGTAAAATCTGAATGCATATTGAAGAGAATGAAACCGTTTTTAAACTTTAATTTCATACTTGATGCTAATACCAGCATGATTTTTAGACTGAAAAATCTTTATATGATTTGTTTTAACACTAAGAGTGAGATTTAAACCAAAGTTAGCAATGTTCCTGAAATGTGAATTTGTTCAGTAGTAACCTTTTCATCTGGGTAATATACCACTTTCTTCTCAAAAAAGTAGTCAATGTACATTTTAAGATTTGTACAATAAGAAAATATACTGGCTAATAAAAAGTGTTACTGTTATTATTATTTGAGAGTCTAGATGAAAGAAAAACTGCATTTTTGCTTAAATTATTTATGCCCAAATAATTTACCCTGCAGTCCACAGATGTATAGGAAATAAAATCTTTTTGAATAAGAGAAAAATAATGAGGGTCGTAAAATAGAAACATAATCCAGAAGAATCTAAAAATAGCTTCCTGATATTTTCTCTTTTGAGTATTTCATTTAAGCTGCTTTAGGTTGCATGCCCTGATCTGTAGAAGTTAACAAGGAAATAAAATTTCCAAGTATTTAAAAAATTTACTCATTTTCCATAAAGCAACTTTTAATCTATCAACACTTAAAAATACACAGTGACTTAATGAAACATCAGTACAACTGCATAGAATTGAGCTCCAGAGAATTATACACTTATGAGCTGTCTTTCCTGGGCTCTGGTTTACAAGAGTATTGGCTTAGAGACCAGCTTAGAGTCATTTGCTCCTACCTAGAAGGTACAGGCCAGGAAACTTAAAGATTTCACAGGCCTTTTCTGTTTCTAAATAAAATGCTAGGAGCTCTCTGAAGGTCTTAAAAACAACCAACCAGCCGAATATGTATACTGGGGACCATTCCCCTTTGTGAGTCAAGGAAGAACGGAGTTTATGACTTTCACTGAAAACAAAACAAAATCTCCCACAATTCTTCTAAGAGACTCTGAAATGTACTAGAAATTTCAAAACTAGAACAATGCCATCAAAGATTAAACCTCTTAATGCTTGGAGCCACCCCAAAATAATAAAATTGGGAACTCCAGGAAAACAGGTACCAAAAGAATCAAAATAACAATTGCACTGAGGATTCTCCTCTTTGAAGGCTGTTTAAGGAGGTAGGATTTTAAGGGTTTTTTTTGTTTATCTTTTGGCCTCTGAACATTTAAAAAATGCTTTGCCCGGCTGGTCCTTCAGGCTAATTTTGGAGTTCACAACGAACCCCAAGCCTGACATAAGGATATTCTACAGTTTCACAGCTATCATTTGTACATTAAGTTGATTTACTCTTTTTGAGTAAATATAACTAGAAAATGGCAAATTAATATATTCTTTACATACAACTTTGTGTCTTAAAATTCTTGAAAAACAAGAGCAGATGACTTTGTATTCAAAGACTACCAAAGTGTGTATTTGATATTCACATGCAAACAACTTAAAACTTTATAAATCTCCTGTCAACTCTGCATGATGCCTTTAAGAAGAAAATGACATACAAAGTTTGCTAACTGTGCAAAATATTAAATTGCTAAGACATTTTACATAATGAAATAATACATGTAAATGTAGAAGCTGACACATGAAATTAACACAGGTTCAAAAGAACTTATCACATTTCAGAGATTTTCTTTAGTAACAAGTTTTTGTTTTTATATTTCCTGGTACACAGCAAAGTTTATCACAGAAGATAAAAATCCTTTTAAACAAATCCAACAGGGAATTCTTGAGGCACCTTCTCATATAAAACACAAGATGAATGCAATTATCAATCCATCTGAGAAAAGTTTTCAATCTACGTGAACATCATTTTTTTCATTTATTTTACACAACTTTAATAAGGCAAGACAAATTTGTGAAAAAAATGTAGATACAAAAATGATGTAAACTAATAATTTATATTTAAAAACCCCAAAGGGAAAACAGTGAAGATGGGACAGTTCAAACAATGCCTTTTTTAAAAAAAACCTAAAACAGAATTGTGCACAAGCTGAAGATTACAAAGAACTTCTAGACTCTGCACAGTTTTGGTTGTTGGTTTTTTTTTTTTTTTACATCTTTATATTACATGTTTTAAATCATATCAGGAATGCAAACTAGAACTGCACACTACCTTAGTGGAAAAAAGTTCAACATTGTGCAATTTTCTGCCTCTTAATTTAAAAAAAGTGGCAGCAATCCCTGCATTTGTATTTGAAACAAGGATCTAAGAAACTTTATCAAAAAAGGTAATGAAGGCAAAAATTGGCAGACATCCAGCATCTTGTTTCTTTTTAAAACAACGTGGATGATAAGTAATTTCATGATTAAAAAATGAATCTTTTAAATAAATACATTGTATCTGACATTTGCACTGACTGATTTGATAAATCTTTAAGTAAACAACGGCTTTACTACACTCCCTGTAGCCTCAAGCCACTGGCTTTAGATTCTGGAGTCCTTTTTCACTGGGTTTCATACCCTGCCACTCGATACCCTGCAGGCTGATTAGGCAACATGCTGCCATTTTGTCCTGGAGGTGGCTGCACTCCGTAATTTGGTCCCATCCATGGTGCAGAAGACTGTGTCTGACTGGTAGAGAATGTCAAAGAAGCAGAGGGCAGGGGAAATTCACTGATTAAAATAAAACGTAATGCGAAGAACAAATAACACATACATATGGGAGATATACTTTTTCTTAAGCTCAAATGTAAGAATAATTGTTATGCCAGGGAAAGCAAAGGCAAAAGTCTTTTCTCTTAAAAATTAGTATCCTCATGAGGTTTAGTTTGGGCAGTTTAATTTTGTTAGTTTAATTATAGCTAAGGAAATACCCTTAACCTGTAAACATTTATCCCCTTTGACTCAGAAAAAAAACTTCTCTCTCATCTCAGAAAGAAAACTGTCCATTTGGGTTGGACACATGTTGAACAACCCACTACCTGAAAGAAACTGGATCATTTGGTATGATAAGGACTAGCATTTATATTACTCAAAGAAGAAATCAAAACAATCATCAGCACATGTAAGCTCATAAATTTTTTTCAACATTACAAATACAAGATTCTTTTTAATAAAAACTGCAAAGTATTTTAATTTCCAGCTTATTTTTAGAAATTTAAGTAAAACTGCATTAATTTAGGGTATATAAAGAAGCTTCCATATAACAATGTATGAACAAACTCTTTTGCGCAGAAAAAAGTGTAATGAATAAAACAACTAGCAGTGAAATAACTGTATCCAAGAATGGCTAGGTGACCATTATCAAGTAAAAAGCTTAACAATGATTAAGCTCTTATTTTCTTACTTAAATATTAGTTAATTCATTACCAAGCATTACCAAAGTTCTTCTAATGCTGGTTATATCTCAGGGCAACATATTTCTAGGCAAATCTTTAAAGAGATATACTTAAAACTATAAATGATTTAAACAAGACAGCCACATTACCTACGGACTACTTAAAATCTCCTCCCAAGTTCTTGACATTTTCAAAGGGTAATAACAAAGGAAAAGAGCAAATGTGCTTACTTAAATCCCTGTTGGTTCCACGCCTGGCCATACATTCCATATGCAGGTACTTGCCAACCATTAGGCATATACTGGCCAATTTGTTGTGCATTTCCATACCACTGGCCCCACTGGCCATAAGCTTGTGGATATCCAATTTGATTCTGCTATTAAGTAAAATTATAACAGATCATTTACTATTATTTGAAGTTAAATGTACATATACAGTCCTAATATATGACAAATACAGAGCCATAACACACAGGGCCATCATTACAATTAAAATGAAAGATAAACAAGAGTTTAGAAAGTGACTGCTAAAAAAAAAAAAGTGAGGTTATATTGCTGTAAGTCTGTGTGATGCCCTGAATGGCATACTCTTTGTAAGGTAGGCAGGAGGTAATGCCCCAGTAATACATATTAAACTCAGTATAACGTTTAAGTGTTTTGTAAACTATCTACATGACTGTTTCCTTTAGATAGGGAAGATACAGAGATTACTTATCCCTATATTCAGTTTACTTAAGAAACATATATAGAGTCACGACTGTATGTCGACATTCTGGTCAACGATGGACCGCACATACAATGGTGGTCCCATAATATTAGTACCATATAGTGCAGGTGTTTAGCAGGCTATACTATCTAGGTTTGTGTAAGTACACTCTATTATGTTCCCACAACAATGAAATTGTCTCCATTTCTCAAAATGTATCTCTGTCGTTAAGCATCAAATAACTGTAGCTTAGGATTTTCTTACTCCTATCTTGGTGCTCCATTTACAATTTCCTCATAGACATCTTTGTGGGATCAAGTTTGAACCACTAAAGCTGCCTGGAAAAACAAAAACAGCAAAATCTGGAAGAAAATGCCAAGGCTCTCTATACACTTATAGCTTTATTTTTGTTTCAATTGAGTCAAGCATGCTTGTGAGTTCTCCAAATAGTATGTGAATAAAGCTACCAAGTATTAAGAAAAAATTTAATACCCTGTTAGGTTTGTCGGAGCATTTTAAAATCCACTTTGTGAGCATGAGTCAACTGAGGCAGTCACATTCATCATGTCACCACTGTAATCCATGAACCAGCACTCTGGAACTATAATACATGTAGGAAGAGCCCTTATACTCTCATTTAAGCTAGAAACTTATTAACAAGGATTATCAACAATTTCATTTTAAAATAACCTTATTATTAGCCCAGAAATTACTCTGAAAAGTCTCTCACCTGTTGCACGGGATTTATCATATCAAGAGTTTCTTTGCCCCAATAGCATTTCACAACATGACCTTCAATGGTAGTTCCATTAACAGAGACAATTGCATGTGCTGCACTTTCATGGGAATTGAACCTATTGAAAACAATATTAAGAATCACCCATATAAATTATTTAAAATACTTATGAATAAAACCTATTTTTAAAAATCAAGCTGAGCCTAAGTTAAAACAGGCAGTTCAAATAAAAGAATCAAGAAAATGGCATATTTTCATTGCTATTTGTTTCTCAAAGATCTTGTAGTTTGGCAGAAACTTCTTTTAATAGAACGTGTTTTATTGGCCTTGTGTTGGAAGCAGGGAGCTATTAAAAAACAGTGGCAAATAGGCTAAATACTGGAGAAAATTTCTATTTCTTTATAACCAAGGTACATTGTTAAGAAAACCACTAAGTTAAATGTTCAAAAATGACTTTGGGGGAAAAAGTTTTTTTTCAAAAAAACCCACTCATACCGAACAAATGAATATCCTTTATCTGGAAAGACTCGAATTTCCATTATTTGTCCAAATGGCGAAAAAGTCTGACGCATTAGTTGTTCTGTTAGACAGAAAACAAAAACAAACCACACTAAGTTATATTAAAATCTCACAAATATCAAGCTTTTCTCAGGTCAAAAATTCATCTCAAGATGCCACACAAATAAAGCTCCCATACCTGTTAGGCCGGAAGTGACACCTCCACAGTACACAGTACAGTTGCTTGGACTAGACTGATTTACGACCTCATCATATGATAGCTGTTTGGTGTTTGCTGGGGAAGGTAAGTTTTATATTTTTAATTCATTACATAAAATGTTCAGAAAGAGAAAAGCAGCATTAACTACACTACTGCAATGGTAATATTTACCTTGTTATATATATTACATTTGAGAATTAAACCTCCCCCAAGAACGTCTAAAAAATTACTCAGTATTTTCTATTTAACAGGAGACTTGACATTAGAGATATCATCAGTTACTATTTATAATTACAAAAATGAAAACTAAGTACATTTTTGAACAGTAGTCTTGATTTGCTTCTCATCTATTTCTGCAATAAGTCTCCGGGGAACAGCTCTAACATTTAAAATCTAGCGTATTTTCCTCCAAAATTCCACATTTCCTTTTCTTCTCCAATACACCTACACTCATATGTACTCTTTGGAGCTGGAGGCTTTCGGGTTGCCCAGTTAGTTCTGATTTGTCTTCCACCAAGCCACTGGCCACCCATCTGCTGAATGGCGTTTTCGGCATCCTGTTCCGTACAACATTAGAAATGACAAAGAAGCCACTATTAGTTGATGTTAAACAACTGTTAGCAGTAGAGAAAACTCATGGTTGCATTTCACAAATGTTTTTTGAATGAAAATGCTTTATGACATACACAGTATAATAGTTTTCCTAAAATGCAAGAGTGCTTTTAAATTATCTTTCTTTTATTTGGATAGCAGACTTTGGGAATGTTAATCACCTGAAAAAGTCCAGAGCCCAAAAGCCCTTAGGAGGTGGCAATTATAAAGTTCATGCAACAACTCAGACTATTATGGAGGAAATCTCACCTTAGACAATCCAACAAGCTTATTATAGGCAGTATTTGGTTTCTCATTCACCCATCAAGTAAACATTGAACAGCTATCATGTTCTAGGCAGCAGGTTAAGTACTAGGGATATGCTGCTGAATGAAGCAGACGTGGTCTCTGCTGCGATGGAGCTTACATTCTTTTAGGCGGACAAATAAAGTAATTACAAATTGTGGTAAGTGTCATGACAGAAGCAAAAGACTGAGATAAAGAATATGGGCATGGGGATCTATTTTAGACAGCCTGATTAGGGAAGGTCTCTCTGAAATGACATGTTAGCTGAAATCGAGAGGAAGAGGAACAAGCCAAGTCAAAACACTGAGGAAGAGGGGCTGGCCCAGTGGCGTAGTGGTTAAGTTCTCACACTCCGCTTCGGTAGCCTGGGGTTTGACGGTTTGGATCCTGGGCACAGACCTAGCACCACTCCTCAAGCCATGCTGAGGCGGCATCCCACATAGAAGAACTTGAAGAACCTACAACTCGGATATACAACTATGCACTGCGGATTTAGGGAGGAAAAAAAAGAGGAAGATTGGCAATAGATGTTAGCTCAGGGCCAATCTTCCTCACTAAAAAGCATAAAGAAGAAAATCCTTAACTGTTGAGTTAGAAATAGTGCTTATCACCACCAGGGAGAAGCCAAAAACAAACACACACTGAGGAAGAAAGCCCTAGTAGAGGTAAAGGCAGTGCAAAGTATGTGAAGGCAGGAGTTTGATTTGCATCTGAAAGCCTGTGACAGACAACTACTTTCAGTGGAATCTGCCAAGCAAGAGGGAAGGATGCCAGAGGAAAAAAACTGACAGGTTTTAAGTAAGAGCTTGTCATAATCTAATCTATGTTTTAAGGCCATTCTTAGTGCTACAATAGTTTAGAGATGGGTAGTAAAAAGAAAAAGACACTTTGAGACTAATGCAATATCCAGATTTAAAAACATGCTGGTGGCCAGGACTAGGGCAGTAGCAGTAATCTAAAAGAAGATCAACAGAAGGGTGGGGGGGTGCACAGTTAAGTAAAAGGGGAGGAATCAAAGATAACACCTAGGTTCCTGCTTGGGCGGCAGGAAGGGTAGTGCTAGCATTTATTGAAATGAGAAGCCTGGGAGGAAGGAAGGGAACAGGTCTGAGGAAGAAACAAAGAGCTCCATGTAAGACACTTGAAGTTTGAGATGACTGTAAAGCATTTAAATTATGATCATTGTTAGTAAGTGTGGAGCACAGAAAAGTAACCTGAACTGGATATAAAATTCAGACTCATGAAGAAAGACTACAGGGAGAAAAGAAAGCATCCTGGGACAGAGCCTGAAAAACAGCAAAATCTAAATACTGGGTAAAGGAAAAGCCACTAGCTAAGGTGACTAAGAAGGAGTAGCCAGTGATGAAGGAAGAAATGCACAAAAATGTACTGTCATGGAGCCAAGGAATCAGAAATCAAGAGGTGAACTTGAAAAAAGTAGTGTTGGTAGAAAGGGAGAATAAAAGCCAGCCTGGAGCGGCCTGAACAGTAAATGGTGTGCAGCTTTGGTTTGCATGTGTCAAATGTGGGCTCAACCTAGCACAAAAGAACAGGCAAATTCAAGGCTAAAAGCCGTTCCTGAGACACATAAAAAGCAAACGCATATTCTTAAAAAGAAACAAACACTGTTTACCACACAAACCAGTTTGAACTCCATGAAATGTTTAACTACTGTTGTGATTGAACTGTGTCCTTAAATTGATATTAAGTCCTAACTATTCACCCCCCCCAACTGTGAATGTTACCTTATTTGGAAAGAGGGTCTTCGCAGATCTATTAGTTAAGATGAGGTCATACTGGATTAGGGTGGGCCCTAAAACTATGACTGATGTCCTTCTAAGAAGGGGAGAAGCTGACGGATGTGAACACACAGAGGGAAGAAGGCCATGTGAAGATGAAGGCAAAGACTGGAATGATGCAGCCACAAGCCAAGGATGCCAAGGATTGCAGGCAACCACCAAAAGCTAAGAAGAAGGCAGGAAGGATTCTTCCACAGAGCCTTTGGAGGGAGCACAGCCATGATGACACCTTGACTTTGGACTTCTAGCCTCCAGAACTTTGAGAGAATTTTTGTTCCTTTAAGTCATTCAGCTTATGGTACTTTGATACAGCAGCCCTAAGAAACGAATACAACTACTTGCTCACAAAAGAGGGAAAAAATTTTTATAGGGTGTGTTGTGCGTGTGTGTGTGGGGGGGGATAGTGAATGGGAGATGAAGAAGTGGAAGCATATGCAAACAACTCTTCCGAGAAGTTTGATTTTGAATTATACCAAAGAAATGGGGATACAGGTCAAGGGATATGGGGTCAAGTGTGGTTTTAGTTAAGAGATACTAGAACATGTTTTTTGGTTGACGGGAATGATCCAGTGAAGAAGGAAAGACTGATGCCACAGGACAAGAACAAGCACGGCACATATTATACAATTCCATTTACAGAAAATGTTCATAACAGGTACCTCTATATAGACAGAAAGTAGACAACAGTTGCTCAGGGCTGGGGGGAGAGGGTGTAGAAGGAAAAGGATAGTGACTGCTAATGAGTATGTAAGTTTTTTTGGGGGAAGGTGAAAATATTCCCAAATTGTGATGATAGTTGCATAATTTTGTGAATATTCTAAAAACCACTGAACTGTACACTTTAAATTAGTGGGTTTTATGATATGTGAATTATATCTCAATAAAGCTGCTGTAGGAAAAAAGGAATAGGCACAGGATCAAAGTCCTTGAAAAGGCGAGAGAGGTGGGATCTCACTCATAAGTGATTTGGCCTTTTTCAGGAAGGACCTTTCCTCAACTGTCACAGGCGGAAGAAGGGGAAGGTGGATGACTTTTATGTAAGTTTGGTGGTTGAAAGCCGAGAGAATTCCTGTATGATAGCTTCTGTTTTCTCAGTGAAGCATAAGGTTGACAGTGTGGGGTGATGATGGAGAAAACAGTGAGAAATATTTGAGGAGACAGGAGGGGGGCATGAAATAGTTATCAAAGAGCAGGAAATCAAACTTACTAGAGAAACAAAGGTTTGCAAAGATAGTACCATGTACTCATCTAACTGTGTGACCATTAAATTAGAAGCAAGACCAGGTGAGTCAGTTTTTCTCTAGCAACATTCAGTTATTTCAGTAGGCACAAAAGCTTTGTTCAACCAGCACTGGGGCTTGCCTAGCATGCACAACACGGGAAAAGAGGCAAAGGAGTTGGGGGTGGTTGCAATCAAGGCTGTGGCACTTGATAACACCAGAGAGTGCCTGCCAATCATGTATCACAAATTTTATAGAAGCGGAAATGTAAATTCAGAAAGAATATATTAAATCACTTACTCAAAGTTATACCTATCTTATGGTTGTCAGGATTCAAATCCATCTGGCTGACTCCAGAGGCCACATACAGACATCCTTTGCTATATGACTCTATTTCATACTAAATATGCGTTAAATGGCGATTTTTATACAGCGGGGACCTATACTCAACAATCTTAAATGGAAAAAATGAGTTCATGGCCCACCCAAAGCCCCAAACCTATTTCCCCAAATAGCACAAAACACTAAAATCCTATATATCAATCCTCTAATGAACTCACAGTAAATTGTGGCTATCAACCCACTGTATGAAATACTTTTCTACTTTTCCGAAATATTATGTTGTGATAAACAGTAAAGCTTTCAGAATCAACTCTACTTTTATAGTTTTTTTTTTTTTTAATTTTTTTTCCTTTTTCTCCCCAAAGCGCCCTGGTACATAGTTGTATATATTTTTAGTTGTGGGTCCTTCTAGTTGTGGCATGTGGGATGCCGCCTCAGCGTGGCTTGATGAGCGGTGCCATGTCCGCGCCCAGGATTCAAACTGGTGAAACTCTGGGCTGCCGAAGCGGAGCGCTCAAACTTAACCACTCGGCCACGGGGCCAGCCTCTACTTTTAGTCTTTATTTTCTCATCTCACAGAAAAAAAAAAAATAAAAGCTTACAACTGGTAGATGGGACACATACATGAGAGAACTTTTATCTTTTCACCTCTCAATATGTTTTACCATTTCCAACTTTTCTTCTAATTTATGTGTTTTTCCTGACCTCTTAGGCTTGTCCACTTTCTTCACCAGTTTTTCTATTTCCTAGAAGACGTCTTCACTTGCCGAGAGGAATGATAGCTATACTGTTTAACACATTTAAACAATCCGATTGCAAGATACGATGTTACTGTGAGAACAGGTGAGATACAATTGCAATATGTTCTGGTTGTCTTGCCAGAACTTGAAAGCCATGTGAACAGATTTCACAGATTTTTGGGGCAGATTTTTGATTTGGAAAGTAAATTTTGGGCAAAATGGTTGCAAGCTGTTATAGCAGGTATCTGGATAGTAAGAGCTCATAGTGAAGAATAACCAGACATTAGTTCTAATGTAAGCAGACAAAGGAACTAGAAAAAAAAAAGTTTTGGTATTATTTGGCATAATTGCAAACAAATGCACCTTTAAAAAAACCTAGAAGGAACTGGCATAAGAAGTGATGCTCATAAATTTGACCTAAAGTCGTCAAGAAATGATATAATATCTATTTCAAATACTCCAATTACTAAAGAAAAGCCTTTCTAAAATACATTTCATATTATCAAAAACTTTTAATGGCTCATTCTAATGCACTCTTACACAGACAAGTATAGTGTTTCTGCACTTATCATTGGCAAAGTCATAACATAGAGGCAATACAATAAAATCCAAGGTTAATGAAATCTTAGTGTATACTCCAAGATTAGTGTATATAAATTCTCCCACTATTCACCCCTATATTTTTGAAGATTTTATTTTTTTCCTTTTTCTCCCCAAAGCCCCCCAGTACATAGTTATATATTCTTAGTTGTGGGTCCTTCTAGTTGTGGCATGTGGGACGCTGCCTCAGCATGGCTCGATGAGCAGTGCCATGTCCACGCCCAGGATTCAAACCGACGAAACCCTGGGCCGCCTGCAGTGGAGCATTCGAACTTAACCACTCGGCCACGGGGCCAGCCCACCCCTATATTTTTGGAAGTGTGATATCTATGCATTTAACTGTTTTGAACATTGAGTTATTACACTAAAAAAGTTTATTATTTATTTGAATTTGTAATATATTTACAAGGTTCAAACTTCAAACAGTACAACACAGCAAGAAGCTTCCTGTCCTGCCCCCCATCTGCCTGTCTCATTGCCTACCCTTAATTGCAGGAGACCCTGCAACAAGTTTCTTGTTTATCTCTAAAGAGGGAAAAGAACACAAATACACACGTCACATAAATATACGCTCCCTTCTTTCTTACACAAATGAGCTTTTTCATCTAACAATATGCCATGGAAATCCTTCCACAATCAGTACTTACAGAGCGTCCTCATTATTTTTTGTATTTAAACAATGGTACAGTATTACCATATTACAGTATGGAGGACATGTCAAAGATTTTATCCAGCTGTCACACTAAATACGAGCCTTTTCCTTCTTTATATATGCTATTATCACCTCTCATTTGATCAACTGCACTACCCTTCCTCTTCTCTGCAAAAACTAGAAATTTCAAGCCCATGCAAATTGGTGTTCAGTAAATGTTTGTTAAATGAAAGAAATGATGAAATATTTTCAAATACATTAATATACAGATTTAAAAAACCCCACCCATTGGAACATTGCATTAGCTATTTTTAAATTATCATGGGAATATAAAACGGGGAGATAATGAATTAAATACATGAGATTTTCAATATCTACCTTTTTAAATAATTAAACAATTTCTCCTTTCTATTTTCTGAAAAGATTTTGTCCGTATTTTGCATGCATGAGGTGATAAATAAATGCTGAATAAATGACCAACCAGGAGAAAGAAGATATCCTCTAGTGAGGTTGTTAATTACCAGTGAAATGAATGGTAGATAAAAGATTAATACTTAAAACAAAATGAGTATCTTAGTGCTTTACTCTCAGAGCATTGCACATGCACTTTTTATTGAGCTCACCCATTTGTTGAAAAAGGAGACAAAGCCATATCCCTTAGACTTTCCTGTTGCCATGTCTTTTACCACTCGGGCATCTCTGAAATTAGAAACAATCATAAGTTTAGGTTTGTAAACTCTCCTCTGGATACCAGAAAGAATTTCATACACAACTCATTTTCATGTTTCATCTTCATTAAAATGAACCTTTAATGCAAATTCACCTTTTATTCTACAAAATTTATCATGTATTAGCAAATAAGGCTTAATTTTATAAACATGCAAATCAATAACTTCTTAAACATATATGTATACATTGTACAGAAATTGCCTCCCACTTCAAAAAGTTTTTAAACTTTTAAATATTAAGCATGGTGAAAGCAGCTATTCACGTGAATTACTTAACCTCTTATAGGGTTCACAGGCACATTAGGTGAATGGCTTTCTCTAACCATGCAATTTATAATTTGCTATTTGATACCATATACTACCCTAATCATTAAAAAAATAAATAGAAAACTGGAAACTAAAAGAATAAAAAAGTTGCATATTCCCTGAATTAATTAAATTATTCCATTTTCTCAGATCAATTCAGACCCCCCTTTTGGACTATGGGTAAATTTCGAGAACTTGACATTTTCAGAAATGCTAAATCATTGAAGAAAAATACTAGACACACATTTTAGTTTTAAACTATATAAGAAAAGATTTTATACTGAATTTTAAAATAGCAATCATATAAGATTGATTGGAAACTACAAGATATAAAAGCAAAATTTTTAAAAGTCAGAAAGTAAAAAAGCACGCCAACATTTATCCACTGTGAACCGTAGCTTGTAGTTAGCCAGGGCAATTCTGTCCATTCTTCAGAGATACTCTGCAAAATAACCAGAGCCCTATTATTTGAGATTGAGTCAAAAAAACCCAGCCATGATAGCTAAAACTCCATACCTCAAAAAATTGGACTCAAATTGTGCTTCACAGGCAATCTGCTTTTAAGTTAGCCAGGTATGTCACAATGCTTGTTCTCTCAGGACACATGAACAAAACAGGCACTTTTACAACAAAAACCCAAGTCAGAAAGCCATGCAATATAATTTTATATTAAAGAATACATAAGCATATTTTGATCAATTTAGGAGTGATTTATTAAGTGTTTAGGATCAAAATGACAAAGAAGTGGTGCTAAAGAGGGAAAACAAATGCAGGTCACTTCTCAATATGTAAAAATACTTATTAAATTTCTGTATGGTACACATGCATTTAATTTGGTAGCTGATTCACTTCTATACCAAAATATGTTAGACTACCCTAAACTCAAGGAACAGGAAGAGTTTAAACTGTATAAAGTGGGGAAAGAAAGTACTTTTTTTAATACTAAATATTTCAATAGGCCACCATTTACTGCATACTTTCTATAAATCAAGCACTGTCGTAGGATCTCTACAGAGAATATCTATCATGAGAACCTTTTAACATATAGTTACCAACTTATCTCTTTTAACAAAAAAATCAGGAAATGATGCTACCAACTGAAAATGGTTCTTTTAAACTTAGGAAAACAAACTCCTTGAGTAGCCTAAAGTTGACACATTATACATTATCTCAACTGAAAATTATAAAATTTAAAGAAAGGCCTTACCAAAAAAAACAAAAAAAATCAATAATCATGGTTGACCATAAGAAAATCTACAGACTAATTATGCTACCAACGTATTTAACAAAAATAAATTATTGACCTATTATTAAAAAGTCATGAAATTGCTAAAATTTGAACGTCATTTAACTTACCCTCATTGTTAAACACTCTTTATCTAATCCCAAACTAAAATTCCCATGCTTTCAGAAAAACTACTTGAATCAAAATCAAAGCATTTAATAAAACAGCTAATCTGTTAAAATTTCAGAAAATTATTTTCTTCTTAAAGTTTCACGAAACGTTAGCCTTGAAATATACTTAGTTCTTACTTATTTCTGAAAAGATTCTCTAAAGAAGCAGCAGCAAAGATCTAGATCAGGGTTCTTTAATCTTTCCTTAATCCTTTTATGATCCTATCACTACTCTGAAAATAAGATACAACTTAACAAAGATACTCCACACCAAAATGAAAACAAATACAAAATTTTGCGTACAGAGACTTACAGAGCCTTTAAGAGGTCAAAGGTTAAGACCTCCAAGTCTAGATATTTGAAAGCAACCTAACCATCATTAAAACCCTAAGACAGATTGAAAGGAACAATCAAGAAATTAGAACTTACTTATTTTTCCTAATCAGTTATTACAGATGATGAAAAACGTCACCTAACAGAAGAATTCATTTATAAACCCTTATCTTGTAACTGCCTTTAAAGTTGACCCCTTACTTATGACCATTCCTTCGTCACTATACATTTTTATCCCCCTACCAATGAACTACAACTCTTCAAATGAAAACTCCCAAAATTCGTCACCAATACTACTAGCATTTACTTTCCAAGTCTCCTCACCTTCTCATCTCTGCTGTTGGTCTGTTCATCAAACCAAACCAAAGCTAGTGTTTCCTTTTACTACTCTTCTAGCTGAAACAATAATAAAGCAACCAGAAACCCTAAAAAATTTCTGTTTTCTAAATTCAACAATTACTTCTAAGAAAGTACTATAATCAACTTACTATTTATTACAGTATGCTTTTAAAAATATTAAAGTTCTTTTATGACGAATACTACCTTGAGTGAGCTATTTACAAAGGGCCTAAAGTGTATGATTAATAACATATGCAAGCAGGACAGTGCTTTACAAAATACTAAAAGGTATCATTATTATTATTATTGTTAACTGTAACAACAACCAAAGGGCAGATACTTGGGAATTAACACTTAATAACTGCTTTTTAGGTTGAATCGTTAAAGTTTCTTTTTGTTAAAATATATTAACACAAAATGCATGGTATCATAGAAGTGCCCAAAGGGTCTAAATTCCTTAGACACAGCACAAGTTTTGTACTAAAGATTATCAGCAAGCTA
Organism: Equus caballus; assembly: GCF_041296265.1. Taxonomy (NCBI): domain Eukaryota; kingdom Metazoa; phylum Chordata; class Mammalia; order Perissodactyla; family Equidae; genus Equus; species Equus caballus. The sequence goes on along the minus strand of NC_091698.1, from coordinate 48,011,365 downwards.
TCAAGACACTTACATAAAAAGCAGTATGTACAATAAAGCAAATTTGTCTCTTAAAAGCTAATGCTAATTAAAAATGGATTTTAAGATAATTGAAGACCAAAGATTTATTTTATCAATGGGAAAACCATCTTTGGCTGTTAACTGCTTGAATAGTCTCTAAACAATGTAATACATTATATTCAAGTGTTAAAAGTAATGTCCAAAATTCACAATAGACTTTCAAATTACTTCTACATAAGACGGTTTCTAATTAAAAGCACTTTAAATTTATCTTCTGTTACTTACGATATTCTTCCAAATGGTGCAAAAGCAGCTTTTATATCTTCAGTTGTAATTTCTGGACTGAGATCACCAACAAAGACATGGAAATGATCTTATAAAGGGAAGGAAGGGGAAGTGAAAAGAAAAATAAAATTTTAGAATTTAAAAAATACTAAAATCTATTCAATAAAGTATTCTTAAAATAACTTACAGATTATAGTAAAGTATAAGTAAAACACTATCCTATATCTATAACAAATCCTATCAATTTTAAACATAATGAATCAAGGTGACAATACAGGTAAGCTTCTCCTAAAGACTGTGATATGCCTAACTGGAAACTGACAGTTATATTTCTACTTACAGCCATTTATTATACTGTTCTAAGAAAATAAACTAATAATATATAATAAGTTCTGCAAAAAAATTAATGACTTAATTACCATTCTCATAGTAATTATTACATTTATTCAGTTTACCACTATATTAATGCTTTACACATTAAAATAAAATAGTGGTATTGTGAGTTATGAAGACTAGACTCGCCTCAGTTAAGACAATTTACTGAAGCTAGCTACATGATATATTTGGTTTAACCATATTTTGTGAAGAACAATCAAAGAAATACCTTGCATTGCAACAGTTTGATGTTAAAGTATTTGACAGTTTTCTCAAAAGCCAACAGTTTTGGTTGCCCAGACATTACACCATTCAGTTTATGTGAATCCATGTGCAAGTGAACTAAGACTGAAGGCAACAGAATGAAAACAGTAATCCCTTCACTTTATATCAGAGCCACTAAAAAAGCATTGGAGAGAAATAATGATCCCATATGTGAAGTTTTTAAAAAAAGACAATGCTCAAAAAAGAAACACTTTAAAAATACAAAATACTTGGATCAACACTTTATAAAATGGACATATATATCAATTTTGACAAAGTATATTTGGAAAGAAAAGTTACCCCCACTTGGCAGGCCTCAAGCAACACACTGGGTTGCCATTTGGGAAACAGTTTCAGGAGCAACTCAAGCAATCAGAAGATCTGGGTATGAAGCACAGATTGTGACCTCAAGGAAGCAGGGTATCTTGCCCTTTAGTTGGTGAAAGTATTTCTAAGGCATCAACTGCTACCAAGGGGGTCAGAGAACTTGAGATAGCACCAAAGTAGTGGACGAGCCACACTTGGTCAACACTGAGAAAAGGGGGAAAATATTGCCAGAGATACAATAGAAATACGACCTCCTCCCTCCCCACTCCCCCCAATATCAAACAAAAAAAAATTCAGGTGGTTAGTGAATACCCTTTCAAGAGATTTCATTTTATGTTTAAGAAGATACAATTACCTTGTGAACGCTGTGTGCTGACAACGGTACTACCTGATGACAAAGATTAGATTTGTTCTTAAATTTATTAACACAAACACATTCAATCATATCTTAGGATAACGATCAAAACATTACTGCAAACATGTATGATGTTTATATGCTTTACAATAAAACTACTGTGTACAATAAAAACAAACGTTCAAAGAGTATAAAATATACTTACTGCTTGTATCTTTCTTTTGACTGCTGGGGGTTGTTGCCCAATTCACTTTGACTTCCTAAAAAAATTTTTCTACATTTATACTCCATAAAATAAAGAGCTCAAAATAAGATATTACAACATTTGCATCTATGAATACATAGGAAGGTGTTTGTTCAAAGACTTTTTTTTTTTTTAAATTTTTCCTTCTTCTCCCCAAAGCCCCCCGGTACATAGTTGCATATTTTTAGTTGTGGGTCCTTCTAGTTGTGGCATGTGGGACACCGCCTCAGTGTGGCTTGATGAGCGGTGTCACGTCCACGCCTAGGATCTGAACCAGCGAAACCCTGGGCCACCGAAGCAGAGCACATGAACTTAACCACTCGGCCACAGGGCTGGCCCCTGTGTGTTTGAGATGAAACACTCAAGGGGATACCAGTTCTGGTCAAAGTTTCAATACTTATCTTTTAACCTACACTGACCCAAATAATGCTGACAAACGCTAATTTAACATACTTCTCTGTTAACATTCAACTAACCTTTCTTATCTAAAGTACCAATAAATTTTTTTCCTTTTATTCTTCCCCATTAGTATCCAGTCGTCCTAGATGTTTCATCCGGGCTTGAGTAATTCAACAAATATTTTAGTATTTATCAGGTGCAAGTCACCATGAAGGATACTAATATAAACACACCCTCTAAAAGCTTTATCTCATCTTTTTAACATTACATGTGATCTTTTGCTGTAAAGTGAATAAAATGCTTCTAAAAAGGAAACAAGCTATATGCAACTTAAAATTTTCCAGTGCAAGTCACCTTTAATTATGACAGCTTACCTTACCCATTATCTTCCGCCCATTCATAGCAGCTAGTGCTGCAGCTGCATGACGATGCTCATAAAACTCCACAAAACAATATGGATCATTTCCAGCTGTCTGTTGAAGGAGGAACACAAAAGCCAATTTTAAGTTTTATATTCCCATTAACTTAAAATTATGGAAAGTTTTATACACCTCAGTTATCAGGCCATGGAGAATGAAGGGTCCATTCCACAAGTAAATCTTTAGCTAAGGAAGTGAACACTCAAAAATGAACTATTTATATAGAAAGCTGTCTTCTTCAACAAGTCATAGTATACTAGTATATATAATTTAATCTTTTACTAATGACTAAGTGTCCTAATTATGAATGGATGAATATATAGCTATATTATATATATATATGTGTGTGTGTGTGTGTCTGTGTGTTCTCCCCATCACCATATAATATAATCATTTCTTTAAGCTACAGAGGTTAAGTCTGGCTATACTCCTATGTTCTCAAGTCTTGGTGTTGGCTTTTAATAATTTTTCTGTCCCTTCCATGTTACATGTTACTTTTTATTGCTATAAACGTGCATATATCCTTGCTGCTTCTAACTAGCTGAGCAGCAGAAAATGCCAGCCAACCTTCTTAAAACTGTTTCTAAAACATAAGTAAATAGGCTTTGAAATCTGAAGAGGTTCTTTGGTAAGTAAAGTTTTAGAATAAGTTTTAGAATGTGGATTTTCTGACATTAAATTTTTGTCTGCTTAGCAGTCTTTTAAAAATTCTCTCCTCTAGAAATTACAATGGATACCGCAGAAATACAAAGGATTACAAGAGAATACTATGAAAAACTATATGCCAACAAATTGGACAATAGGGAAGAAATAAATTCTTAGACTCATACAAAAACAGGCACACATATCAATAGAACAGAATTGAAAGCCCAGAAATAAAACCACACATCTACAAACAGCTAATCTTCGACAAAGGAGCTGAGAACATACAATGGAGAAAGGAAAGTCTCTTCAACAAATGGGTACTGGGAAAACTGGACAGTCACATGTAAAAGAATGAGAGTAGACCATTCTCTTATGCCATTCACAAAAATAAACTCAAAATGGATCAGACTTGAAGGTAAGACCTGAAACCATAAAACTTCTAGAAAAAAATACAGGCAGTACACTCTTTGACATTGGTCTTAGAAGGTTCTTTTAGAATACCATGTCTACTTGGACAGGGAAACAAAAGAAAAAATAACCAAGTGGGACTTCATCAGACTAAAGAGCTTCTGCAAGGCAAAGGAAACCAGGAATAAAATGAAAAGACAACCCACCAACTGGGAGAAAATATCCGCAAATCATATATCCGAAAGAGGTTAACCTCCAAAATATATAAAGAACTCACACAACTCAACAACAAAAAACCAAACAACCTGATCAAAAAATGGGCAAAGAATATGAACAGACATTTCTCCAAAGAAGATATACAGATGGCCAATAGGCACACAAAAAGATGCTCAACATCACTAACCATCAGGGAAATGCAAATAAAACCACACTAAGATATCACCTTATATCCATGAGAATGACTATAAATCACCAAGACAAAAAAATAACAAACGTTTGAGAGGACATGGAGAAAAGGGAACCCTCATACACTGCTGGTGGAATGCAAACTGGTGCAGCCACTATGGAAAATAGTATGGAGATTTCTCAAAGAGTTAAAAATCAAAATACCATACAACCCAGCTATCCCACTACTGGGTATTTATCCAAAGAACCTGAAATCAACAATTCAAAGAGACACATGCACCCCTATGTTCACTGCAGCATTATTCACTATAGCCAAGAAATGGAAGCAACTCAAGTGCCCACTGACTGATGATTGGATAAAGAAGATGTGGTATATATGCACAATGGAATACTACTCAGCCATAAAAAAGACTAAATTATCCCATTAGCAACAACATGGATGGACCTTGAGGGTATTATGTTAAGCAAAATAAGCCAGACAGAGAAAGACAAACACCATATGATTTCACTCATATGTGGAAGATAAACTAACACACGGACAAAGAGAACAGTTTAGGGGTTATCAGAGGGGAAGGGGCTGGGCTGTGGGCACAAGGAGTGAAGGGGCATGTAGATACGTCAACTGACAAAAAATAATGTACAACAGAAATTTCACAATGTTATAAACTATTATGACCTCAAAAATAAAATTCTCTCTTCTTTTCTGTTAGTGTTCCAAGTAACTGAGGTATGATGATAAATGAAGCTATATGTTTCATGTAAATTAAAGAAGCAGAAAAAAAACTCAATATTTTACACCTATCAAGTGCAAAATACCAAATGACTTTACAGTCCATTTTGAAATTCCTTCCATAATCTCCTCAGCAGAATTGTTAAAATAAGAAACTAATTCAAAAGACTAGAATGATACTAGAATAAAGAAATATACCATCTTGCTTCAAGCACAATTAACAGTTTAAAAAAGTCACTGGCAATGATTTTTAAGAATTTTAAGGGTCAGCCCCATGGCTGAGTGGTGAAGTTCATGTGCTCTGCTTCGGCAGCCCAGGGTTTTGCCGGTTTGGATCCTGGGCGTGGACCTAGCCCAGGGTTTTGCCGGTTTGGATCCTGGGCGTGGACCTAGCACCACTCATCAGGCAATGCTGAGGCGGCGTCCCACATAGCACAACTAGAATATACAAGTATCTACTGGGGGTGCTTTGGGGAGGAGGAGGAGGAGAAGGAAAAGAAGAAGAAGAAGAAGCAGCAGAAGAAAGAAGAAGAAGAAGAAAGAGGAGGGAGGAGGAGGGAGGAGGAGGAGGAAAGAAAGAATGGCAACACATGTTAGCTCAGGTGCCAATCTTTAAGGGAAAAAAAAGAATTTTAGAGCAAGGAGGCAACCACAAAATTGATGATATTGAGATTATCCATTATTTTATTTTAAAAACATTAGGGATTAAAAAAATGTTTTAAAAATTGTATAATTCAAACTAACAGCACAAAATGCAAATTCTCCTACAAAGATCAATGTTGACAGGCATCAGAAGGTGGCTAGGAAAGGTAGCTTACACTTAAGAGAAGAGCAATCAAATGAAAAAGAACGTTCATTTTACTTAATTTGTACCCAGAAAAAAACTGTACTTTTTAGATAAAAAGAATCTAAGCGTACACACTATCAGCCTTTATACTCCAAGGAGCATAAAATTCATAAATAGGGACATCAATTCAAAACTTATACAAAGTGGCAGAGGCTAACCTAGTTAGCCTTTTCTTTTTTCTTTTTGTGAGGAAGATTGGCCCTAAGGTAACATTCACTGCCAATCCTGCACCTCTTGCTTGAGGATTGTCTCTGAGCTAACATCTGTGCCAATCTTCCTCCATTTTGTATCCAGGATGCTGCATGGCCTGATGAGCAGTATATAGATCTGCGCCCGAGATCCGAACCTGCAAACCCCGGGCCGCCAAAGTGGAGTGCGTGAACTTAACCACTAGGCCACCGGGCCTGCACCTAGTCAGCCTTTTCTGTAGGTCAGGCAGCCCTTAACATTTTGCCTAGTGATCTTTACCAGGCAAATATCCAGAATGACACAGACAGGGACAGAATAGCAGCGTTCAAACCAATGGACAGGATTCATATTCAGATAGATCAATCTGGGTTTACATCCTTGCTCTGCCTCATTTCTGCATATATTAAACGGGAATAACATCTGCTTTATAACGTTTCTATTGAGCATTTGTGATAATGCATCAGAATTAGAATAATAATAGGTAGCAAGCATTGCATAAATGCTATTACTGGGATAAGGAAGAAGACCCAGATCAAGGAAAGACTGGTTTTAAATTCTCCATCATTTTCCTGTCTCTCCCTCTTATCTTTCTCTCTGGGTACATGGATCTTTTCTTCTTTATCCAAAGGCATACAGATATTAAATGTGATAAGAAAACACTTAAGAAGAGTGTAAAGGACAAAAACATCTGTTGAATCCATCTATATTATAAGTAGATGACCCTGTATCATTCAGAGAAAGGTCTGACATTTTAAAATCTAAGAACAAACCAAAATCAATTGACTAAACAATTTTTAAAATACACAGCAAAAAGAGTTAAATTGGCATACAATAGAAAAGAAAGTAGCAAATACACAGACACATATCTGATTTTCTTTCCTGGGGAAAAGAAAACCAAAAGTTTACAGGAAGAAGAGACCATAGGATAAAAGATTTCTCTTCAGCACTCTTTCCCATCAAAAAAACTTTGTCTTTTTATATATGTTATAATTCAGGATTAACACCAATTAGATGAATGAATTCAATGTTTTTTCTAAATATAAAGGTCTGATGGATGGGAATTGCTGCGATGCAAGAAAAACTTGAAATAATGACCTTTAAAAATAAAGTTAAAAACAAACAATTTCACAGTATCAAATGTCTATTATTTTTTGACCCAATTTCCCAATTTAATTGTAATAACTGAATTTCTAGATTAGCTAATCAACTGACACCACATATAAAATAAACAATTCTGATGCCTCAAGGCACTTAAAACAAGAGCCTACCCATAGTTCTCACCTGCTCTAGAAATCATTAGTTCTATTCTCTTCTTCCTTTATTTAGTAAAACAAATTAAACTCAGTGGCCAAATTATTACAAATTCACTAAAATCCCAACGTTACACTGCATAAACTAAGAGTTCCTGGAAGTAATAGATTTGAATAATGTATTTAAAAAAAAGAAGAAAGTTAACTAAGTAAAATACCCTTACATCCATAATCATTTTGCAGTTTTTACAAGGTCCAATCTGGCTAAAGAGCTGGAGAATTAGAGCTTCTGTCACATCTCTGGAAAGGTTACCGACATACCTGAAACACAAAGAAACACAATTTACCATCTTAAATTTGCTTCTTTTGCATCAGTTTCTAAGTTGCTTACTGAAAAATAAACTTTGGGAATAGGTAGATATTTGCCTTAAACTACATTATTTGGGAATAGCTTATAAAAATTTGCCAAAACTTCAAAACCTCTTTCAAAACAGATGCAAGGTATGTTACCTGCAAATATATTAGACACTGTTAGTAGAGGGGAAGCGTGTGTGTGTGTTAGTCAAGGTTTGCAAATTAAACCTGTTTGTTTCTAAGTTTCTAGGTTTACCCTAGGAAGATATGCTTAAAAATCTCTCAAATGAATCACGGGACACACAGAACATTTTATACAATAAATCCTGAGAAGCTTTGCAATTACTTCTACTTTTACAGTATTAATGAGTAAATTTTCCTCCATTTTTAATTCATGATTCCCCTAACAGAGTCCAATATAGGTATACTTTGGTTTACACAATAAACATATTTTTGAGAAATCATGGGTAAATCACTTCTCAGGTGTTATGCATACTCACAAAGGGATGGGAAACCTTTCAATGAGTATCACTGATCAGTGGAAGTGGAGAGTGAGGAGAAAGATTCCAGGACAGACCTTCCACAGATAACATGAATTAGTAACCAACACACTTAATTACTGTAAACAGTGTATTCCATGATCACACGACTGGGATGATCTTTATTTAAAAGGTTTAAATAAATAAATTTTCAAAATGGGACTTTTGAAATTAGATTGCCTCTAGACAGGTCAGTGATAGAAGTTATCACTTCTGAAATCAGAGAATGCAGTCTCCCAACAACCACAGTTTCTTATTCTTCTGCCAAGAATCCTTCAGAGAACAATGATGAAAGGTATGGACTCTCTCTCCAGAAAAATAAACATCTATACATGACGGAAAGTGTTAATTCCTTCCTTCCACTTACCCGTTCAATAAACATATTGAGCGCTTACCACAAAGGCAGTGGAATAGGTTAAAATGGCAAAGGGAGAAGTGCTGAGTTTCAAGGAACAATGAATAACATTTAAAGATCAGGTAGAATAATGATACTCAAAAAAGCAACAGCAACAGCTATCCAACAGCAATTTTTCCAGTACTGGAGGTTATCATTACACCAAATCTTTATTCTGAAAACTCCATTACAGTGTAATCTAATAGCTCTGGCTGATGAGGGAAAAGCTCTTCTTTACAGAGAAATGCTAGTCAATAAACATAGACAGCATTAACACATTAAATTAATAATGTGTAAGCCCTAATGAAATAACTGATTCAGGCAAGAATCATTAACAGATGCAGAAACATTAGATGAAAGTTTGGTGTGAAAATGGATACCTGCAGGGTAACAAAGTTATCACAAAGATTACTTAACAGTGGCCAAAGGGAAAACCCTACCTTAAAAAAGTAAGAGCTTTGGTCATTTACCACTTTGACCCAGTGATCAAACTTTAAACCATTTTTCAGATGGACAACAAGACACTGTGTACAATATGAATTATACAATATCACCTATGAAGTATTCAAATCAAAAAGCTTTAACTTGAATCTAGTCAAGCTTAAATTTAGATCTAAGTGTACAATACTGGGCATATAAAAACAATTACACAAATCCACAAATGGGACACTGTATAAGACAACTTGTTTGATTTCTTCAAAAAAATTATCCTAAAAAAAAAGGAGGACTGTTTTTGATTAAAAGGAACTTAAAATTTTGACACTGACAACCAAATACAATGAACATTCTTTCACTGGATCCCGATCAGGGAGAAAACAGCTTTTTTCTTGAAGAACTCTAATTTATAAATGTAGAAGGAATGAGGGAAATCACCATCAAAACACCACAGTAATGACTGCTATTGGCAAGATCCACCCATGGATCTTTTATGGTTGATGAAACTCTAAGGAGAAATAGGATATATGTAGAGCTTCAAAATATCTCCTCTAAGATATTATTGGTTTTAACCAATGAACTGGTTGTTTTAAAATATGTCCAAATAAAATATGTCCACAATTTCTTTGATACCCCCTTCTGCGAAGTGGAGCTTCATTCCCTCTTCTTGAGTGTGGGCTAGTCTTTGTGACTTAATTCTAATTACTAGAGTATGTAGAGAAAAAAAGTACAGAGTCACTGTATAGTGGGAGAAACAGATTGTACCATGGAGAAACAGCACCCTTAAAAAGTGCCATGGGCACAAAAGACATCTCACATATTAAAGGAGAGTAAAGAGAGAGGACGACTAAATGCAATGTCTTATCTTTGACTGCATCCTGGAATATAAAAAGGACATCAGTGGAAAAACTGGGGAAACTGGAATAAAGCTTGTAGGGTTTTTTAACTTTTTTTTTGTGAAGAAGACTGTTGCTAACATCTGTGCCAATCTTCCTCTATTTTATGAGGGATGCTGCCACAGTGTGGCACTAGCTAGGTCTGCGCCCAGGATCCAAACCTGTGAACCCTGGGCGCCGAAGCGTAGCACATGAATTTAACCAATACAACACCAGGCCAGCCCCAGAAAGCTTGTAGTTTTGATAACCATACCATAGTTATGTAAGATGTTGACATTAAGGGAATCTGGGTGAAGGTTACGTGAGAACTCTGTACCATCTCTGCAACTCTTCTATATCGATTCTTGTCTGACTCTTGTGCCTATAAGAAATTCTCAGGATTGGGGGGCTGGCCCTGTGGCTGAGTGGTTAAGTTCGCGCACTCCGCTGCAGTCGGCCCAGTGCTTCATCGGTTGGAATCCTGGGTGCGGACATGGCACTGCTCATCAAACCACGCTGAGGCAGCGTCCCACATGCCACAACTAGAAGGACCCACAACTAAGAATATACAACTATGTACCGGGGGGCTTTGGGGAGAAAAAGGAAAAAAACAAAATCTTTAAAAAAAAAAAAATTCTCAGGATTGCATATGTCTAAATGAATAAAATGGCTCTTCTGAAAGTTAATTCTAACATCCACTTTCCTAAAGCTAGATAATCTAGTGGCAAGTGGACACTATTTAGGGAACCTGAGTTCTATTAATTACTCTTTGCAAAATCATCTAAGACTTTCTGAGAAATATTTTCTGAGTGATATACCTCATTTGAAGATAGGTAATAAAAAAAATAAGCTACTTTAAAAAGCACCAGGGTTTGTATTGTCTTTATATTTGTTTATTTAACGTGGCCTGTTGTATATACTATAAGCTCCAGGAGCCTCTACCAATTAACTCTATGCACAGGTGTTTAGAGAAATGCTCTTCAGAGAAAATCACATGAACAACTTGTTCTCAACCTCTGACAGGAATACAATAAACTACAAGTAACATATATAACATTCATATCAAAGAAATCAAATGACAAGAAACTTGTCTTCCTTGTGTAAATAAAAATAACCCATTAAATTAGTCTTTGCTTTTTACCAGTAAGTAAATCACTAATACCTCAAATTTTCCAAACAACTTAAGATGCTATTACTTTCCAAGTCTACTTGCTAAATAAATACTAGTTTGAGACAGAAAGCCCAAATCTGAATTCTGCAGTCCCTTTTTATAATCAAGATACTTTCAATGGAAAAATAAGTTTCTTATAGTTTGTAGAATGCTAGTACTTTAAAAAGTTCATTCTCATTTTTATGTTTCTTTAGTTGTTCAATACTTTGTAATATATTATTGCTACTGAAGCCCAAGGATTTCCTACTAATAGTATGGATTTAAGTTACACCTGTGTAGTGAATTATTTATTTTTGGCTGCCAAACATCTTCCTTCCTATTTTCTTCTTCTTCTTCTTCTCCCTAAAGCCCCCCAGTACATAGGTGTTTATTGTAGTTGTAGGTCCTTCTGGTTGTGCTATGTGGGATGCCACCTCAACACGGCCTGATGAGTGGTGTCAGGTCCGCGCCCAGGATCCAAACCGGTGAAACCCTGGGCCAGTGAAGTGGACCACGTGAACTTAACTACTCGGCCATGGGGCTGACCCCCTCCTTCCTATTTTGAGAGAAATCCTCATCCTGTGGCAGAGCCTGACTCCTCTAAAGAAGCTGAAAAGGCTAGATATGGTTTTGTAGTCTCCCTTGCATGTGATCTAGGCTAGGTCAATTAGAGATACCAGTTCTGAACATAGAAGACAAAGATAGGGCTTCAAGAAGCAGAGATTAAAGAGAATCCATTTGGTGGTAAACAGCAGTGGAGTCCAATATCCAGTGAAAGTGGAAGCTGTGTATCTATTTGGTCCTAATTATCCTATTTTGCCAGAGTTACTCCAGTTCATGGGGAAAAGGTGTATGTCTTTTACTTATTTAAGTATGTAGAACAACAAATACTTACTTATACTATACACCAGCATCACAACCCTACCATTATTTAACAACTGTCTACTCTTTACAAAGGATAGTTTGTTGCATGATAGCTGAAACCCTCTTACTATACTAGCTAGCACCTCCTTCACTTGGAGATCACACCATATACATAAACCAGCCTGAACAAATGTATCTAATACTATGCCAGAAGACATCCTAAGACATCCATGGTCTCAAGACTGTTCTCATTTTTACTTATACTTTGCAACAAACTAACATTTTAGATGACTGATGTTACACATTTGTAAATAAACCTTATTGTTAACTTCATTCTCACATCCCACATACAATCCATTGGTGATTCCTGTTGCTCTGTTTTCAAAACACATCCAGAATCAAACCACTTCTCACAATATATTGCCAAAGTACTGCTGACAAGAAATTGAATACTGGCAATCTCTAACTTAACAAGGCGATGCTGAACACTCATTTGTGGCAAATGAAGGCATTTCCTCTGAAGCCATTTAAGTACACAGGTGATACTTAGATTCAGACTATATTTTACCCTCAAGAATGAGTAAAATCTTAATTCATTGCTAGGAATTGTACCAGTTTTTAACACAAATTTATTCAACACTTGCCATGGGCCAGACACTGTGCTAAGAACATATTAAAAGACCCTGAGTTTCAGGGTCATTAAAACAAACGATTTATATTAAAAGTAAAAATATTGCTGGGAAAACTTAAGGATTGGTATCTACTCATATTTAATCAAGACCGGTCTGACTGGAAGAATGGGAGTTTTGGTTGAGGGCGGTAGAAGCAAGGGAGGAGAGAATAGGAAGTGTTAGAGCATCGACTACTTTGGGGAAGAGGTTTTTGGATTGGGTGTTCTAGTAAAGGATGCAAGGGAAAATCAGTCCTAAGCGGAAGAGTTCAGAGTTGAGGACAGTAGAGTTGCAGGATGATGAACAAAAAGGTATATGACCTTGCATGAGTTACTTAAAGTCTAAGCTTAGCTTTTCCTCATGTTAAACACGGGCCCATTCACCGCAGAGTTCCGATGAGGATTAAAGCAGCTTGGAAAGCACTTACCACAGAACTCACATTATCACAAGCATTAAAGTAAGCACCTGTTGAATAAAACTTCCTTCCTTCTTTCTCCTGCAATGGTTGGTCCCCTGTCCCCAAGCTAGTACTGTTTAACCACCTGCTTTTGCAGACTGGCCTGAGAAAGCTGAAGCTGTCTTCGTTATTTGATATTCCCAAATCAATGTACTAAAAAAGGTTACATTCCCAGATATTTCTGGCCATTTCTGAAATTAAAAATTTCAAAATAATAATCATCTTAAATTTAAAGACATTATAAAAGATGAGCAGTGTTTAATCCAATATGCTGCTGGCTATCATACTTCTACCTAAGAGGCAAGGGGGAAAAAGGCTTCCATAAACTCTATGAGGCTAATAGTTTAGGGAGTATTCATCTACAGATGGAATCTTTCAAAAAACATGGTCATGCACTAATTGCTGCATCCTATTAAAAAGATACTTAAGATTAACAGACTATCAGGTAAACTAGCAAAAAAGTTTACTAATCTATCAAGAAAACAAGTGTAACTATATTTCTCATATAGATTACAAGATGGAAACTTTTTTGGTGATGGAAAAAAGAACTGATTACACCGTACTTCATGACAACAACCGTTAATAGCTAGAGAGCTGCAAAAAGAAACCTAAAATGGTATTTTTAACGCAGAGAGTTCTCAAACTGCCAGTATTCTAAGCATAAAACCAAAAAAGCTATGTCAAAAACTCATCGGGCTTTTTCTTTTTTTCCCGAGAAAAGCAACAAAGGCAGGAGCACCTCATCCGATAATACTTCGAAAAACAAAGGAAAATGCTATGGTGGAAGCTACACGACAAAGAAAACATCCCAAACTGAGATCATTTAACACCAAAAATTCTCCGAGGTGACTAAATATGTTAAGATATTTATCAATTCTGGTTTCATGCAAACTGCCCGCTGGTTCAGCAACATGTCAATCAAAAGTAGCACACAACAATAAAAACGTATTAAATCCACTTCCTCTCAGTTGATATATACCTCCGGGTGAGATTTCCATTTCTAAAAAGCAGTTTCAAAATCCTTAGCGTGTCCGGTTTTTAGGCTTTTTGGTCAGGGGTCGGGATCGGGGTGGGGGAGCTACAGAAGGAAAACCAGAGAGGTTAGAGAAAAACATCTGGCTTCCTTCCAGTTGGCAGCTGGGAGAATTCAAGTTTTACCTCACTGAAAAGGAGTACAAGCAGCCTCAAGAGAAAAAGGTCTATCAACGAGAAGACAACGAAAGGTTTCAGGAGGAAATCAAGGCGAAATGAAAGTGATGCGGCTGAACAGATCAAAAGAGGTTCATCAAAACGGAGGGGCGCGAAAAGAGAGAAGGAAAGCAAGGGACAAAAAAAAGAAGGTTCGCCGACTTCTAAAAAAGAGGTTTGAATGAAAAAGTCCTCTGTCCAGGCCTGAGGCCGCAGAGGGCCCGTGGCGAGGCCAAAGGCCACGCGGCGGGGTCGCGCAGGTGAAGAAGGCGGCGGGGGTCGAAGCCCTCTCCCTGCGCCGCGTCCTCTCACTGCCCGGCTCTCCGTCCCCAGCATCCTAGGGCGCGCCCAGGAGAGGAACCACGACCCCGCGGCGTCCTCGGAGAACAATAGGCTGGGGAGCGGCGCAGGGCCGAGGCCTCCCTCCGGGACCACCACCATCCCGCCCCCCACCCCCAGCGCTACCCCAGACTCACAGAGTCTTGGGCGTCTCGTCCTCCATGGCTGCTGCTGTCGCGGCCGCGCCTCCGGGTCCAGCTCCCTAGTCTTTTATTACCTCCCAAATCTTTTGAGCCGCTATGGCTGCGGGATAGCGGGGTTCCTCGGCTGACCGGAGGTTACTCCGCCTCCTTTTTCGGCGGCAGTTACACCAAAGCGGCAGGCCCAGCGCGAACAATGAAGCCCCAATACAAGATGGCGGCGAGCCGGGAGCCCAGGAGCAGCCAGCGAACTGACCCGGGCCGCGCAGGCGCGGAATAATCCTGCACTTTCAACCTCCCGGCCGCCAGGCTACACCTCAACCCATAGGTTCACTTGTTGCGCAGCCGCTCTTCCACCCGACGCTGGAGTGTCTCAGACTGCGCAGGCGTAAGGATTAACTATTTCAGGCCTTGCGGAAACTTTTCTGTCTTCCAGTTCCAAATTCGAGTGTTTTAACTGTGAATTATAATGAAATAGAAGTCTGTATGGAAATTAAAAATTCTAAGTTTTTAGAACTCTTCAAGTTTCCTTGTTCTGAAGGTGGCAAAACTGCATGCGCCGCCCGGGAATCGAACCCGGGTCGCAAGAATGGGAATCTTGCATGATACCACTACACCAGCGGCGCTGACGGAAGTTAGGCTCGCTGAAATATCCTAAGACTGAACACAAGCAAACGTTAGTTCCCATATAAGGATGATTTGTTTATCCTTATACAAACAAAAGTTTATTGAGAGTCTATACTTTGCTGTTTTTCATTGATATAAGAAAGGATTTATTTTCTCTGATCCCAATACAGTTGAATGATTGTTTCTACTTTTTCTGTACAAAAAAACTCAAATTTTTTTAGTTTAAAAAAATAGTTTCATTAAGAATTTGTCTTGGTGTTAATCAAATTTTTGAGAGTCAAGAAGATATTTCCAGATCTTTGCCGAATTTTTCTTTAATAATTGCATTTTATTGGTATATTCAATGTACATTGGAAAATACTTGAGATATTTAATGCAACTCGATCACAAGAATCCTAAAACCAAATGAGTTAGAAGATATGTAAATTTCAGTCCTCTTCGTGGGAAGCAGAGAGATGAGGGCTCTGAAATGTGGTTCAGCGTACTCATTACGCATTTTGTTTAAACATAGAAGAATGTACACATTCAAAAATGTGACGTCCTCTTCGAAGTCATTCCTTTAGACTAGGATACTTTTGGATTTCCATTTTTGGAATTGTCTTTAGAATCTATGACACATTCTTCGGAAATTATTCAAAGATATCAAATAGTCTTTTCAGGACGAATACGAGAAATGTTAACAGTGGTTAGTATTTTTTAACAGTTTTTTCAGATATAACTCACATAACGTAC
This sequence comes from Equus caballus, assembly GCF_041296265.1. Lineage (NCBI taxonomy): Eukaryota > Metazoa > Chordata > Mammalia > Perissodactyla > Equidae > Equus > Equus caballus. The sequence continues at coordinate 47,995,458 of NC_091698.1, read as the reverse complement.
AATTCATCCATTTAAAGTGTACAGTTCAGTGGTTTTTATTGTATTCACAGAAATGTGCAACCATCACTATAATCAATTTTAGAACATTTTCATCACCCTAAAAAGGAAACACCCATTGGCAGTCATTCCCTATTCCCCACCCCACCCCACTCCCCAGCCCACTAATCTTCTGTCTCTATAGATTTGCCTATTCTGGACAATTTATAGAAAATGGAATCATAAAATATGTGATCCTTTGTGATTAGCTTGTTTTCACTTAGTATTATACTTTTATGGTTCATCCATGTTGTAGCATGTATCAATGGTTCATTCCCTTTTTTTTGCCAAATAAAATTCCATTGTATGGATATAGTACAAGTATTTTTTAAGCTCTAAGAACTTTATCAAAATTTTATTTTTATTTATTATATTATTTATTTATATATTATATATTTAAAGTTACAAAAGTAATACATGCTCACTGTCACAAGTAAAACAATATAGATAAATAAGGAAAAGATTAATACTTCCCTCATTCTTCCCCTCTTGAGGTAATGTTAATGGATTAGTTTGTAAGCTCCCACATCTTACTTTACATACATACAGATACACACGTATATAAGTACTTGGGATTTTTTGTTATTTAAAGAAATGTGCTTATGCCATGGATCTTACTCTGCAACTTTCCCTTTTTTATTGAAGTATAATTAACGTATTATATTACTTTCAAATATACAACCATTTAATATGTGTATACATTGCAAAATAATCACCACAATAAGTCTAGCTACCACACATCACTATACAAAGTTACAAAAATTTTTTTTCTTGTGAGAATTTTCAAGATCTGTTCTCTCAGCAACTCTCAAATATGTGATACATTATTATTGACTATAGTGACCATGCTGTCCATTACATCCTTATGACTTATTTATTTTATAACTGGAAGTTTGTACCTCTTGATCCCCTTCACTCATTTCACCCGCATCCCTCTGGCAACCAATTTATTCTTTGTATCCATGAGTTTTGTTTTGTTTGTTCATTTGTTTTGTTTTTTAGATTCCACATATAAGTGAAATCATATAATATTTGTCTTTCTCTGTCTGATTTATTTTACTTAGCATAATACCCTCAAGGTGTATCCATGTTGTTGCAAATGGCAGAATTTCATTCTTTTTTATGGCTGAGTAGTATTCCATTATATCTATACATCTTCTTTACCCATTCATCCATTGATGGACACTTAGGTTATTTCCATATCTTGGCTATTGCAAATAATGCTGCAATGAACATAGAAATGTTTATATCTTTTCGAATTAGAGTTTTTTTGAATAAATACCCAGAAGTGGAATTTCTGGATCATATGGAAGTTCGATTTTTAATAAATTAATTTTTTTTTTAGGAAGATTAGCTCTGAGCTAACTACTGCCAATCCTCCTCTTTTTGCTGAGGAAGACTGGCCCTGAGCTAACATCCATGCCCATCTTCCTCTGCTTTATATGTGGGATGCCTACCACAGCATGGCCTGCCAAGCGGTGCCATGTCCGCACCTGGGATCCAAACCAGCAAACCCCAGGCTGCCGAGAAGCGGAATGTGCATACTTAACTGCTGCGCCACAGGCCGACCCCTGTATGAATTCTTTATATATTTGGGGTATTAACTCCTTATCGGCTATATGATTCGCAAATATCTTCTCTCATTCACTAGGTTGCCTTTTTGTTTTATTGATGGCTTCCTTCACCATGCAGAAGCTTTTTAGTTTGATGTAGTCCCATTTGTTTATTTTTGCTTTTGTTGCCCTTGCCTTTGGAGTCAGGTCCAAAAAATTGTTGCCAAGACCCATGTTAAGGAGCTTATGGCCTATGTTTTCTTTTAGGAGTTTTATGGTTTCAAGTCTTACATTCAAGTCTTTAATCCCTTTTGAGTTGATTTTTGTGTCAGGTAGAGGTCTAGTTTCATTCTTTTGCATGTGGCTGTCCAGTTTTCCCAACACTATTGAAGAGATTGTCCTTTCCCCATTGTGTATTCCAGCCTCCTTTGTCATAAATTACTTGACCATATACGTGGGGGCTTATTTCTGGGTTCTCTATTCTGTTTCATTGAACCATGTGTCTTTTTATGCCAATACCATACTGTTTTGATTATTATAGCTTTGTAATATAGCTATAATTTTGAAATCAGAGGGCATGATGCCTCCAGCTTTGTTCTTCTCTCACGCAGCATTCTTTTCTCACTTAAGTTTACATCGTACGTAGAGAGGCCACACCAGTGGCCAGCAGTTCAGTTCGTGCTCTCCACTTCGGGGGCCCAGGGTTTGGCTGATTTGGATCCTAGGCGCAGACATGGCACTGCTCATCAGGCCATGCTGAGGCAGCATCCCACATAGTACAACCAGAAGGGCCTAAAACTAGAATATACAACTATGTACTGGGGGGCTTTGGGGAAAAGAAAGAAAAAAAAGAAGATTAGCAACTGATGTTAACTCAGGTGACAATCTTTAAAAAGAAAATTTACATCATAGATATTCTCTAGTTCAACTAATACAGATCTAGTTAATTGTTTTTTAATAATGGCAAAGTAATCCATAGAATGAACGTGTCACAATTTATTCAATGGTAAATTGAATAAATGACCATAAATGATATTGAGGGACATTCAGGTTACTCCTGGTTTCTTTTCTCCTACTACAAATAACGTTGCAATAAGCATCCTGGTATATATATTCTTATAAGTGATTCTTTTCTTTCTGTAGAATAGATTCTCAAACATGGGATTTCTGAATTAAATAATCTATCTATATATTTATATAGTCAGGGAAGTGAAAGATTACAGAAATTAAGAAGGGCGGGTAACTGGTGCTTGTCACTTAGGCTCCTACCCTGCCACAGGGGCTGGGAGAAGGGGCTTTATCTTCCTGTTTTGGCATTGGTGGGAACAAACAGTAAACTTTTTTGGCAGCCTTGAGTTTTCTCAGGCAGGCACTTTAAAGGGAGCTAGGGTCATTCCAAGGGTGCAGCTTGAGCTGTCAGAAACTGTGTTAGTGTTTTTTTTCAAGTCTCTATAGACCAAGGTTGAGGCCTAGTTGAGAAGAGGAGCCTGGCTAGAGTTTGATCGAGGAGAGTATCGTAGTGTTTAGCCTCCTAGAGAGACTGCTCTTTTGAATAACACTTCTTTGAATAAATGTTTGTTATATTACCTTATTATGACCCTTCATACATGTGGTAACATTTGCCCTCCATGATTTTTAAAAAACCTTCTTGAGTTTCAGTGGCAGTATTATTTCGAAAGGGCAAAGGTGCAGAACGAGAAAGCCTTCAGCCCACTTCCCACTTTGCAAGTCTTTTACACTGTCTCTTCACTGAGTGTCCTGTCAGTAAATTCTTTCCCAACATTTCAGTAGCAGAAATGAAAGTTTCCAAATATGACACGTGTCAAGGTCACTAACATGGTCAGTTCTAATCAAGCAAGAAATACTTATTGACAGCTTGGTAGGCTTAATGCACTGCGGTGTTGTGGACATAATGTAGTTTGGAAAAAGGAAAGTAAAAGGTACACATAGTTTAGCTCTTTCTTTGAAATTTCTAGATGTAGTGGAGAAGGGCACCTAATGCTCATATTTTTATCTTCTTAAGTAGAAGTGTTTATTTCTTGTACGACTTGCATCTTGTTCCATTAACACCTCCACTCCCCCTTTCTTACTGTGCTCCAGTGGCCTCCTTGCTGTTCCTCAAACATGCTAGGCATCTTCCTTTCCTAGAAAGCTCTTTCTCCTGATATTTACCCAGCCCACTCTCTCACTCCCTGCCAGCTTTTGCTCAAATGCTTTCTTGCTCAATGAGGCCTACCCCGACCATCCTATTTGAAGTTGCACTCCATTCCCCAGTCCTCTCACCCTACTCTATATATTACATCATTTACTTATTTTTTCTAATTATCATCTGTCACTCTCCACTAGAATATCAGCTTCATTCGAATAAATATTTTTAAAAATCTGTTTTGTCCACTGATCTTTTTCAAGCACCTAGAACACTGCCTGACACTCAGAAGGAACTCAATAAATATTTGGAATATTTATTGCACTGAATTTCTATTCCCTTTCTCCACGTTCCACCTTTATTTCTATCTAACTTATTTTCCTTCCATCCTTACTGTTCTTCATGGTCTTACACCGATTTTTCTTTTCTTTTGTTGAGGTGGGGGGGGGGTGAGGTGGAGTATTTTAATTACAGAAATGGGATCAAATAATACCCTTCACTCAGCCACCAGCTTGTCTCACCTAACAATACTAGGACAATAGTTATAGATCCTATATTCTTTTTAATGCTTGCATAATGTTCCATCGTATGCTATGGGTACTCTACTTTTAGTCATGTCTGTCACTACTTTTCCACTCCCTTCACATTGGACCACCCCATCCCCAGTTTCCCTCATTCTTCCTTTCACCTAGCAGCGTTTACCCATTCATCTGTGCCCAACAGTCCCCAGAACATAGTGATCACTCAATAAGTATGTGTCGCTCCACCGGTCTGTTTCTGACAGTGATGAGCAGTGTGCCTTCTTTGAGAGGGAGGCACTGAAGAGACAGAAGAGGGCACTAGTGAAGAAATAACGTGGTTCACTCGAATACATAGGGAGGAAGAAGGAGAGCTGGGGTGAGCCTCCGCCGGTGCCTTTGGTGTCTTCCTGAAGCAGCGAGGGCCCCAGAGGGACCAGGCGGGCCTGGAGAACCGAGGGGACAATGGTTGGGGGCTCCCCGAGGGCTGGGCAGACTTGGGGCGCCAGCCGCCTGCGCGGGCGGGGCGGAGGGGCGCGGCCGGCCGGGGGCGGGGCGGGCGGAGCGCGCAGACGCGCAGCGGCTGGCCGACTGTCGGGTGCCGGGGACTGACTGCTGCGCTGCATGAGCTATGGGGCTCACCGCCAGGGAGCTTGTCTCGTCGCTTCTGGGGCTGGGGCTGCTGCTGTGCAGCTGGGGGTGCCCCGGGAGCGCCGAGCGACGGGCCCCGCCGGATAAGATCGGTAGGCGAGAGCGGGGCGGCGCGGACGGGGGTGCGGGAGCGCGCCCCGCGCCGGCCGGCCGGCTGCGTGGTGCACGGACTCCGCAGCCGCGACGCCCGCCAGGCCGCGTGGGCCGCGCGCTTCCCGGTTCGCGCCTCGGGGTCGTTTTCGGTGCCCGAGCACCGTGCCTTCCCGGGCGTGGAGATCGGCCCGCTTGAAGAGTGGGCCGTGCAGGGGGGTCCAGGGCGAGTGGGCGGCCGCCAAGCGTCCCTGCAGCCCGTGTCTCTGAGGTCCCTCTCGCCGCCTTGCCTTGCCGCACCTTTGGGAGGCCAGTCCTCTGGTTCGTTCTGGAGAGACGGGCCGCCTGTGCTCTGCAGATGACAGGCGCACGCTGGCACAGCACGCTGAGCAGTGCAGACAAGCTGAGCCCGACTGCTTCCCTTGATAGCTGGAGCCCCCTGCCCCCGTCTGCTTTGCTGAGGTGGCCTGCTCTCAGAGGCCCCTGGCTTGCACACAATTTCTCTGCCTAGGACTACGACACAGCCGAAAGAATGCACTCTTTTTCCAGTTTCAGTCTTCCTGGTTTTTTTGGTCCCTGTTTGTTTTGTTTTGCTTTCTTTTTTATTCCCCATAAACTGTGTTCTTTGGGTTCATTAACCTACCTACATTAATGAGACAAAACAAATCTAAGCAAAAATGGCGGCCCCTTATTTAAAATGCGTGCTGGGAAGGCCCACCTTCTCTGTTCCCATGCATTGGGCACAAAGAAGGGTGAGCGGGCCTGTTGGTGCATCGACGAAGAAATGTGTGATCTTTGGGCATCTGGCAAGAAAAAAATCTAATGTCAGTTTGTAAGTTAATCTACCGGTTTTATCTGGGGCAGGGTCTGAGAGATTCAGAGTTCCGTCTTCACTGCAATTGTCACTTGCCTCCCTCTCCCCAAGCTTCCCCAAATTGTTGACAAAAACGAAACAAAACCCACATAGCTGGTAAGAGGGAAAGAAATTGTTCTTTTTTTTTTCCCCTATAGCAATTATTGGAGCTGGAATTGGTGGCACTTCAGCAGCCTATTACCTGCGGCAGAAATTTGGGAAAGGTGTGAAGATTGATCTGTTTGAAAGAGGAGAGGTGGGAGGCCGTCTGGCCACCTTGACTGTGCGGGGGCAAGAATATGAGGCAGGAGGTTCTGTCATCCATCCTTTAAATCTGCACATGAAGCGTTTTGTCAAGGACCTGGGTAGGTAATTTGGCTTTAGAGCTAAGCAGATTTCTGTGTAACCATCCATGGATATTTTTCTCAAGATAGGGAACTGAAACTTTTCTGTCCTTTACAGAGAAATTGGAAAAACTCTTTTCCCCACTTTTCCTGCTAGCAGTTAGTACTGCCTTAGTTAGGAGCCACTCTCCTGTAATGGGACTCTACTTATCTGTATCTTCAGTTATCTGGAATTACAGCCATAGGGCGGGGGTGGGAGTGGTTGCTCTTAAACCTGGGGTTCATGTTGAAGAATCAAAGAATGCCTTGAGTTAGCAGAAACCTCGTGTGCTTATTTTGCAGCTGGGGAAATGAGGCACAGAGGCTTGACATGTTTGGCTTAAAGTCACTCACATAGCTATGCGTGTAGACATATGCCTAGAACCTGGTGCATCTGACTGCTTCCCTACCTGCAGAGGAGCTGGGACAGGTTGTGGGGGAAGGCTGGCAGGCCTCTGCAAGTCCTTTCTTTCGGGAATATTTGTGTAACTTTGGCCTCCTTCCAGTTATCTGAAATACCCTGTTATGCAGAATAGGATTGGCATAGGAATGGGGATAGCTTCTTTTTCTTAGCTGCATTCCACCTCTCCTGTGGAAGCTTCTTGGGTCTCTCTTTCCTCCATGAGGGCAAATATATAACAGGAGCGATTTATGCTGCGAAGATTCATGACTGGCATTTCTGTTTTTAAGTTGAATTCAGTTGGTACTCTTTTTTCCTTTGACTTTTTAGCCTTTTTAGACTAACAGTAGCCATTCTAATTTTGATATCTCTGCATGATCTGATCTAACTTTTGGAGACTCTGCTTTTGGACAGTGTAGTGAGTGTATAGTGTGTCACACACTGTTCTAAAGATAGAGCTCCTTTAATATGTCTCCTGGGAACTGTGGGAAGCCCGGGATTCACTCACTTCAGAGTGTGCCTGATAGCTTCCGATTACCTTTTTTCCTTTGATCAGCATGGAAACCACTGACCTAGCTCCCCTCTCTCTGTTTTTGCAGGTCTCTCTACTGTGCAGAGCTATGGTGGCCTAATGGGGGTGTATAACGGAGAGAGACTGGTGTTTGAGGAGAGCAGCTGGTTTATAATTAACATGATTAAACTAATTTGGCAGTATGGGTTTCAGTCCCTCCGAATGCACATGTGGGTAGAGGATGCATTAGACAAGTTTATGAGGTAATTTTTTTCTCTTCCGTTTAACCTAAGACCTTTTAGTTAGATGTTCTTTAGGAATTACCGTTTCTTGGAACAGTTCTCTGCCTGACTGCAAGGCCTGTTTGTTGGTAAGATTGTTAGGCAAAATGTTTTTTATAAAATACACAAGCCGGTTATCCACTTGGAAATTGAAAGGGTACTTTATTTTTGCTTCTGAAAATGTGTATTGCAAATGCTTGTTTAGTGTTCCTGGGCTTTGTTAAATTCTCTCCAAATATTAACTCCTTGAAATCTCAGGACAGCTCTCTCAGGTGGGTACTGGTTTAGCTTTATGCAGGTGTAGAAGGTGGAGGCATAGAGGTTGCAAGTGTGCAGGCACACCCACTTAGTAAGTGGTGGGGCTGAGTTCCTCCCCAGACAGGCTGGCTCCAGAGTCCCCACTCTTCATCTCGGCACTGTGCTGGTGTTGTGTGGATTAATGAGGGAATGTGTATAAGAGCTTGTAAAAGGGATCAGAAAACTTAAATGAGCTTTAATGGTGACGTGATGTTCCAGTGGGCCAGCAGCCTGAGGTGGAGTATCAGTTCTGTGCCCCAAGAATTTAAATTAAGGTACTAAACTCCAGCACTGTCCTGGGTAGTGGGAATACAGGTGGCTTTTTTTTCTTCTTTATGCTTTTCTATATTTTCAAAATTTTCCATGTGTATGAATGCTCATTGCTTTGCAATAAGGAAAAATAACATTTAATAACCAGTCAAACTTTGAAAGATGCAACCTTTTGCTTTTTTTAAGGCTCTTGGCATGTGCTAATTTTTATGCTGGTTTACAATTTTAGATGCTGGAGAAATTCAACTTGTAAGTGCTAATAATAGTTTATTACTATGACTGTTCCAACATAATAAAGTACTTGTTAAAAAGGTAAAATTACATGTCATATGACTGAGTATTGCCCAGAACAAATATAGGAGTGGAGTACAATGAATACACTCTAGTTTCTGTAACTTATATTAGTTAGAGATTTGTTTCTTTCTAAACATCATTCTTAGGTCAAATCCTTGAACATCTTTTCAGTGGGTACATTCAGTTCAGCTACAGTGCAGACTGTTTTAAAGTAGGCATTCATTCATTTATTCATTCACCAAATATTGAGTGCCAGGCACTACTCCAGGTCCTGAGGGTGTAGAACCTAGAACATTTCCCTGCCCTCAAAGAAGATACATGCTAATAGAGAGACAAGCAATAAACCAATAACTAAAAAAAAATGCAGGATTTTTTAAAGAGAGACAGCCAGTCACTCTTTAAAGAAGGTAGGGGGCACGTTGCTACATGCTCAGCAGGAAAATCAAGTTCAGATGGCATCGGATGCAGCTCTGCCTGTAACACACTTCTTACCCGTGGCTTGCTTGACATGTAGAAAGTTGCCCTTTGACAAATAAAGAAATCACTTTGAAGTGAATTCAGGGTGTTACGGAACTGTGAAAAAGACCCAGTGAGAGGATACATAGATTATCCTATTTTTGATTTTAGAAAACAATTCCCAAGCTTTATGAAATTACTGCCCCCCCGTCTGCGTTTGATATTTGATTATATAGCACTGACCTTTATGTTGTTTAAAGGGCCATGCATCGTACATTTCTGTTTCTTTCAATAAATCAACATACAAATCTTATTTTGACAATTTTATCATGCGCTATGAGATAATTGGAGACAAGGCTGGTATTGAGCCAGCATGTGCCAGTTGTTGAAGTAGTGAAATTCTGCTGGACTATGAAATAGCTGTGTGTTCCCACTCAAGGCATCTGCCTGCTTTTCGGGAACCCCCCCCCCCCCACCTCAGCAGGGAATCTTAACTCAGTCCCAGTGGTGTAGGCAGTCTACTTGCTGTTTAATTCTTTGCCAGCGGTTAAATATTGGTAGTATTCCATGTTGGAGTTACTCAGGAATGTTGCAACCAGGATTGGGAGCTACAGAGGTTGCCAAAGAAGAATCTGGAACAACGAATTCCCTTGCTTTTCAGTAAAGCAGTAGTTCTCAACCCTGGGTGCACATTAGAATCACTTGGGATCTTTTTAAAATAAGAATGCTATATTCTACCTCTAGAGATTTTTGATCTCGTTGTTCTGGAGTAGGGGTCTGGGCATTGATATTTTTAAAAGCACCTCAAGTGAATCTTAACTTACAGCCAGAGTTGAGAACAACTACGTTAAATGTGCAATTGGAGAATACTCTTGAGTTTTTCTTTCTTTGAATGGTATAAAACCTAAAGTTCTTGCTTGAAAAGTTTTTTCTCTTTTTTGGATATATATGACAGATCCAGCTAAGTCCCCTTGAAAGTGGCTTGTGTCATCTTCTGCAGAAACTCTTGGGAGATTTGCTGACCAGCTTTGGGGAGGTATCTTGTCATTTCTCTGCTTCCATTTCAAAGAGTGCACGGTGTGAGCAAAGGCCCATATGATGGTAGTAAACCATGACACTTGAAAGAGGGTTCAAACTTGTAGGCAACACCCCACACTCCTGGGAGTATGCATTCATTCTTCTCGCTGTTGGATGTACTTGGGTGGAAATTCTGTAGCCCGTGATATCCACACTTGCCAGGTTAATGTCCAGTTCTGAGCAATTATTTATGCAGTTCTTCTGGTTCGATGCCATTCTTACTCCAAAGTCCAATCTCTAATCTCAGTCTTTCAACAAAACCTTCCCCTAATACTCTTAGTCACCATTGATCTCTCTTTTCCAAAGTCCGTTAGGAATTAGATGGTGCACAGCACACATACACTTGTGTTGTTGTGTAGTATGCGCAGTAATTATAATGTAGTAGATAATTCCCTCAAATGTTTGTTGAATTGAATCCTTTGGTCCACTGTTGCTTCCTGTTGAGATATCTTGGTGTCTAGGCTAGGGTACAGCTTATTCTTGTCTCTAGCACTTAGTGCGTTTCTGGGGACCTGTTAGATCCTTAACACTTCTTGGTCTGAGACTGATAGGACTGACAGTGAAAGGCTTTATAAACACCCTTTTTTCCTTCTAGTTAACGGCTAACAAACATTTTGCCATTTTTTGTTTCTTTCTCTCATTTCCCAAATCCAGTCTGTCTGGAATCCTGTCAGTCTTTAACATATATCCAGAATTCCACCACTTCTCACCGCCACCACTCCTGCCACTTTGATCCAAGCCACTATTATTGTTCATCTGGCTTACTGGAATAGTCTCTTTCCCCCTTCAAGATGTCTACATCCTAATTCCTGGAACCTCTGAATGTGTCGCCTTACATGGTAAAAGGGACTTTGCAGATATGATCAAATTAAGGGTCTTGAAATTGCAAGATCCTTCTTGATTATTTAGATGGGCCCAATGTAATCCACAAACGTCTTTATCAGAGGGAGGCAGGAGGATCAGAATTAGTGGGAGATGTGATGGTGGAAGCAAGAGGTTGGGGTGATGCTTGAAAGGGGCCATAAGCCAAGGAATGCAGGTGGTTTATAGAAACTGAAAAAGGTAAGAAAATGGATTCTTTCCTCAGAGCTTCCAGAAGGAACTAGCCTTGCCAACACTTTGAGTTTAGCCCTGTGAGATTGCCTTTGTATTTCTCACCTGCAGAACCATAAGATAATAAATTTGTGGTGTTTTAAGCCAGTAAATTTGTGGTAATTTGTTACAGCAGCAGTAGGAAACTAATACACCTTCCAACTCATCTCCCTGCTTTTGCCCTTGTGCTGCCACAATCTGTTTGCAGCATAGCAGCCGAAGTGGTCTTTTTAAAATCTAAAAGTCATCACATTACTTCTCTGCTCAGAAACTTTCAGTGGCTTTCTATATCCTGCAGAGAAACGGCCAAAATTATCCCATGGTTTGGAAGACCTGACAAAGGACATGGATAATCTCATCCCTTATTTTTATATTTCCTGTTTCTTATGGGCAGAATTGTCCTCCCTCCCGACCCCGGCCATTCATATGTTGAAGCTCTAACCCTGTGCACCTCAGAATATGACTGTATTTGGAGATGGGACTTTTAATGAGGTGATTAAGTTAAAATGAGGCCATTAGAGTGGGCCATATCCAATCTGACTGGTGTCCTTATCAGAAGAGATTAGAACACACAGAAGAGGCACAGGGAGGTGCATGCACAGAGGAAGGACCGCGTGAGGACACAGTGAGAAGGTGGCCATCTGCAAGCTGGGGAGAGAGGCCTCAGGAGAAACCACACCTGCCAATGCTGTGATCTTAGATCTCCAGCCTCCAGAACTGTGAGAAATACATTTCTGTGGTTTAAGCCACCTGGTCTGTGATACTTTGTTGTGGCAGCTCTAGTGAACTAATACACTGTTAGCTTCTGCCTACTTGTTCTACTCATTATTGAGAGTGGGATGTTAGTGTCTCCAACTGTGATTGTTGAATTGTCTGTTTTCCCCTTCAATTTTGTCAGTTTTGCTTCATGTATTTTGGAGCTCGGTTGTTAGGTACATATATGTTTATAATTGATATGTGTTCCTAATGGCCTAACCCTTTTATCTTATAAAATGTCCTCCTTTGTCTCTAGTAACAATTTTTGTCATAAAGTCTATATTCTCTGATATTGGTATAGCTACTCCAGGTCTCTCTGTTACTCTCTGTGTGGTGTATCTTTTTCCATCTTTTTACTTTCAGCCTATTTGTGTCTTTGAATCTAATGTGTATTTCTTGTAGACATCATATAGTTGGATCGTGTGTTTTTATCAACTCTGCCGATCGTTGGACTGTTAGTCCATTTGTGTTTAATATAGTTACTGTTAAGGTAAGTTTTATGTCTCTCATTTTGCTATTTGCTTTCTGTATGTCATACGTTGTTTGTTTCTCTGTTCTTCCATTACTGCCTTTTTGTATTATCCATTCATCTGTTGGTGGACATTTAGGTTGCTTCCACCTCTTAGCTATTGTGCATAATGCTGCAGTGAACATGGGTGTTTAAACATCTCTTTGATCCTGTTTTCAATTCCTTTTGGATACATATCCAGAAGTGAGATTGCTGAATCATATGGTAATTCTACTTTTAATTGTTTGAGGAACCTCCATACCATTTTCTATAGTGGCTGTACCATTTTATTTTCCCACCAACAATGGACAGGGGTTTCTCCACACCCTTGCCAACACTTGCTATTTTTTGTTAGATAATGGATATCCTAACAGGCGTGAAGTGATAATCTCTGTGTGCTTTTGATTTGCATTTCCCTAATTATTAGTGATGTTGTGCATCTTTTCATATACTTGTTGGCCATTTGTGTATCTTCTTTGGAGATGCGTCTATTCAAGTTCTTTGCAACCCCCCCCCCCCCACTTTTTTTTTTGGTGAGGAAGATTGGTCTTGAGCTAACATCTGTTGCTAATCTTCCTCTTTTTGCTTGAGGAAGATTGTCACTGAGCTGACATCTGTGCCAGTCTCCCTCTATTTTGTATGTGGGACACCACCACATCATGGCTTTATGAGTGGTATATAGGTCCACACCCACAATCTGAACCTGTGAACCCTGGGCCGCTGAAGTGGAGTGCGCAAACTTAACCACTGTGCCACCAGACTGGCCCAACTTTGCCCATTTCTTAATTGGACTTTTTGTTGTTGAGTTATAGGAGTTCTTTTTATATTCTGGATATTAAACCCTTATCAGATATATGGTTTGCAAACATTTTCTCCCATTCTGTACATTGCCTTTTCATGCTGTTCATTATTTCCTTTGCTGCACAGAAGTTTTTTAAGTTTGATATAGTTCCATTTATCTATTTTTGCTTTTGTTGCCTGTGCTTTTGGTGTCATAGCCAGGTAATCATTGTGAAATCCAGGGTCATGAAGCTTTTCCCCTATGTTTTGTTCTAGGAGTTTTATAGTTTCAGGTCTTATGTTTATGTCTTTGATTCATTTTGAGTTAATTTTTGTATAACATTTAAGGGTCCAGTTTCATTCTTTTGCAGGTAGATATCCCGTTTGTTGAAGAAACTATCTTTTACTCATTGTGTAGACTTGACACCTTTGTTGAAGATCATTTGACCATATATGTGAGACTTTGTTTCTGGATTCTCTATTTTGCTCCATTGATGTATATGTCTGTCTTTATGCTGGTACCATACTGTTTTGTTTACTGTAGCTTTGCAGTATACTTTGAAGTCAGGAAATGTGAGACCTTTAGCTTTGTTTTTCTTTCTTCAGATTGCTTTTGTTCTTTGGGGGTCTTTTGAGATTCTATATAAAGTTTAGGATTTTTTTTTCTATTTCTGCAAAAAACGCCATTGGGATTTTCATAGGGATTACATAGAAACAATGCAATTGTAGGTCACTTTAGGTAATAAGGACAATTTATCAATATCAAGTTTTCCAGTCCATGAACATGGGATGTCTTTAATTTCTTTCAGCAATGTTTTGTAGTTTTCAGTGCACGAGTCTTTGTCTCCTTGGTGAAGCTTACTCCTAAAGGTTTATTCTTTTTGATGCTATTGTAATGAGATTGTTTTCTTAATTTCCTTTTCATATTATGCATTGTTAGCGTATTGTGCCTTTTTAAAAAAGATTGAGATATAATTGACATGTAACATTGTGTAAGTTTAAGATCTACAGCGTGCTGATTTGATACATTTGTATGTTGCAGTATGATTACCACCACAGCTAGTTAACATCTCTGTCGTGTCACATACTTATCATTTCCCTTATATGGTGAGAACATTTCAGATCTACTCTTAGCAACTTTGGAGTATAGAAGACAGTATTGTTGGCTGTAGTCACTATACTGTGCGTTAGACCTCCAGTACTTATTCATTTCTAGTTGCTGTCCTTTTTTGTTTTAAAGAGATATTTTCTACTCTTTATTTCTTCGTGTGGATTTGAGTTTCTGTCTAGTGTTATCTCAGCCTGAAGGACTCCCTTTAGTATTTCTTATAGGGCAAGTCTGCTAGTGTTGAATTATCTGTTTTTGTTTACTTGGGATTATCTTAATTTCTCTTCATTTTTGAAGGATAGTTTTGCTGAATATGGAAGTCTTGGTTGTCAGTGTTTCAGCATTTTGAATGTGTCATGCCACTGCCTTCTGGCCTTCATGGTTTCTGGTGAGAAGTCAGCCGTTAATCTTAGTGAGGATCCGTTGTGTTGGATGAGTTGCTTTTCTCTTGGTGCTTTCAACATTCTGTCTTTGTCTTTCCACAGTTTGACTATTCTGTGTTTCGGTATGGATCTCTTTGAGTTTATCCTGCTTGGATTTGTTGAGTTTCATGGATGTGCAGATTAATGTTTTCCATCAAATTTGGGACGTTTTGGGCTATTATTTCTTCAATTTTTTTTGTCCCTTTTTCTCTTCTTCTGGGATCCCCATTTTGTGTGTGTTGGTGTACTTTGTGTTGTCCTACAGGGTTCTCATGCTCTGCTCATTTTCTTAGCTGTTTTTCTTTCTGTTCCTCAGACTGTATAATCTCCTATCTTACCTTTTTTTTTTCTTTTTTTAAAGGAAGATTAGCCCTGAGCTAACATCTGCTGCCAATCCTCCTCTTTTTGCTGAGGAAGACTGGCCCTGAGCTAACATCCATGCCCATCTTCCTCTGCTTTGTATATGGGATGCCTGCCACAGCATGGCTTGCCATTCGGTGCCATGTCCGTACCCAGAATCTGAACCGGTGAACCCCAGGCCGCTGAAGTGCAACGTGTGCACTTAACCGCTGTGCCACCAGGCTGGTCCCTCAGTTGATCTTATCTTTAAGTTCACTGATTCCTCTGCTGTTTCAGATCTGCTGTTGAGCCTCTCTAAGGAATTTTTTATTTCAGATGTACTTTCCAACTCCAGAATTTTTTCTTTTTTATAATTTCTGTCTCTTTATTGATATTCTATATTTGGTGGGACATTGTTCTCATACTTGCTTTAGTCCTTCAGACAGAGCTTCCTTTAGTTCTATTAAAGTATTTATAATAGCTGATTTAAAGTCTTTGTCTAGCAAGCCCAGGGTCTTGGTTTCCTCAGAGACAGTTTCTGTTGACTCCTTTTTTTTCCTCCCTGTGTGTGGGCTATACTTTCTTGTTTCTCTGAGTAGCTCATAATTTTTGTTGCAACTGGACATTTAAAATAATAATACATGGCAAATTGGGAAATCAGATTTCTCCCCAACTCAGGGTTTATTATTGTTGTTGTTTGTCTGTTTAGTGACTTTCTGGGACTGATTCTGTTCAGTCTGTATTTGTCAGTTATGGCTGTGAAGTGTGTGTGCTGGGGTGTGTTTTCAGTGTTCTGGCAGGTGGCTTACAGCTCTCCATTAGCCTTTACTTCCTGCCTGCTCAAAGCCTCAAGGTTGGCCAGACGTGGCAGATTCAGGCCTTCTCAGGTCTGTCCTGGGCATGGGACAGCTTTGTATGTGGGCATGGCCTTCTAGATCTCCAGAATGTGTTGGTGTTTTTCATTCCCCAGTATTTCTTTTTGAAGTCTTTTGGTCAGGGGGTGGCCCCTGGCCAAGTGGTTAAGTTCATGCACTGAGCTCCAGAGGCCCAGGGTTTCACTGGTTCAGATCCTGGGTGTAGACCTAGCACTGCTCATCGGGCCATGCTGAGGCGGCGTCCCACATGCCACAACCAGAAGCACTCACAACTAGAACATACAACTATGTACTGGGGGGCTTTGGGGAGAAGAAGAAAAAAAAAAGCCTTTTGGTCAGCCTCTTGTTAGCCCCAGTTGGTATCTCAGCTTCAGGCAGCTGTGATGTTAAATTGCCACTGATGTTTTTGACAAATGCCCTCAGGATGGGCTGTTTGTACAGAGTGAGCTCCAAATCAGGTCAAATAAAGACAAACCCTGATGATGGAGCTTTTCACTGAGCTGCCAGATAGGTCGAATGGTGGGACTTCTCTGGGGATGGGGGTTTTGGGGAGCTCCAGACCTGTCTTATTCCCTCCTGTGGCTGCCAGCTTGCTGGTTTCACAGTGACTGTCGTTGCAAGGCTGCTGATTTTCAAGGCTACCTTGGAGCCGGCAAGAGGGGAATGGGAATAGGGTAAGTTAAAATGCCACAGAGCTCGTTCTTACTGAGAGTCAGACGTTTTTCTTGAATAAATACTCCTGGGATTTTGGCAAGTCTTTGGTTTCTTTCTAGAGTTCTGAAAACATTGATGTTGACAGTTTTTGCCAGTGTTCTCGTTGCTGTTATGTGGGAGCAGATTTTCTGAGTTCTGACTCCCCCATTCTAGAGGTGCTTCACCCCTCACCCACTAGCCTTCCTTGTTTTTTTCTGCCGGTGCCTCCTCCTGTTCTCCTGGGTCTCTCTGCTTTAGCTGCACTGGCCTCACTGTTGGTGAATGCACCAGGCATGCGTCTGTCATAAAGCTTTTGCACTGCTCTTACCTCTACCTGGAATATTTCCCCCCCAGCTACTGCATCGCTTGCATCCTCACCTCCTTCTCAGGTCTTTGCTCAGATGTCACCTTCTCAGTGTGGCTTGGTTGACCACTCTACTCAGTTTTTAATTTTTTATTTATTTTTTCCTTTTTCTCCCAAAGCCCCCCACCCCAGTATATAGTTGTGTATTTTTAGCTGTGGGTCCTTCTGGTTGTGGCATGTGGGATGCTGCCTCGGCATGGCTTGACGAGCGGTGCCGTGTCTGCACCCAGGATTCGAACCGGCTAAGCCCTGGGCTGCCTAAGCGGAGTGTGTGAACTTGACCACTCAGCCACAGGGCTGGCCCCTACTTATTTTTTTGGACCATCTTACTTAGCGTTGCAACCTTGCCAACTCCAAGCATTCCCAGTCTTCCTTTCTGATTTATTTTTCTCCTTAATACTTATCCTTCTCTAACCTGCTGTACAATTTAGTTGCATTGATGTATTTTTTTATTAGCTGTTTCCCCAACTAGAACTCAAGCTCCGTTAGGGCAGGGATTTTTTTTCTCTTTGTGTTGATCTCTTTATCCTTAGCCCCTACAACAGTGCCTGAGTCAAGGTTGATGCTCCATAAATAGTTGTTGAATGAATGAATAAATAAGTGTTAAGGGTTATACAAATGTAGTTTAAAAAGGAAAAAGGCTGTATAAGCAATCTGATTAGCAGAAACTACTAGTTAACTCACATGTTAACTTTTTAGTAGATATGTATTCTAATGCAACTAGTACCATGAAACAGTTACAATGCTCAGTGTTTATATGGTGTGTATTATCTCATGCCACCCTATAGGAGGCCTTTACTTAGGAGGCTTGCTTGAGTGGGGTTGGGGCTCAGGGCAAGAGGAGGCAAGGAGCAATATTTTTGTATTATCATATATAAGTTTTTTAATTGGCTACTATTTTGTCATGCTGACCATTAGCCAAAAATTGCTCTTCATTTTATTGAATATTCACTATAATAATTTTTCTAAAAAACTCACTGATTTTACCCTTTTTCCAACTTCTTAGGGGCTGGAAGCCAAATGATGTGGTTAGAAGGAATTATTTTAGTTTCCCAGTTTTGGCATTGATACCAATTTTTGCAACAAAAATTTATTCAACATTTTGTACACTATGCTGTTTTGTTGTTGACACTGCCGTTGAGTCAGTTCTGACTCCTAGCGACTGTGTGTGCAGCAGAGCGGAACCCTGTCTGGTCTTTTTGCTCCATCCTCTCACCTTCCAGCGCTGTATCAGCTAGTGCTCCACTGCTGTTCCTAGGGTTCTCATCGCCAGTTTTTTTGGAAGTAGGTGGTCATGTCCTTCTTCCTAGTCTGTCTTAGTCTGGAAGCTCTGCTGAAATCCTTCCACTCTGGGTGACCCTGCTGGTATTTGAAATACTATTGGCATAGCTTTCAGCCTCACAGCAACTTGCAGCCAT
Source organism: Equus caballus (assembly GCF_041296265.1). Taxonomy (NCBI): domain Eukaryota; kingdom Metazoa; phylum Chordata; class Mammalia; order Perissodactyla; family Equidae; genus Equus; species Equus caballus. The sequence continues at coordinate 47,977,287 of NC_091698.1, read as the reverse complement.
CACAGTATGACGACTGACAGATGGGTGGTGTGGTTCCCAGACCAGGAAATGAACCGGGCCACGGAAGTGAGAGCACCACATCTTGACCATTAGACCACCAATACTGTGCTGTTAGACAGTAGGTAATATCAAAATAGATATGACATTGTCCTCTGCTCTTTAAAAAATTACAGCTTATTTTGAGACAAGAAAGTTGATGTAAAAACTCTCCTCTCATGATCACTGATCAGGATCTTTCTTTGGCACTTTTATTTCTTCTTTTGTTTCATCTGCTTATTTCTGCATGTGCCTTATTACTTGTCCCTAACTGTAAGCTCCAGGAAGGGAACCATGTCTTTCTCATTTTTGTATCACTTGTGACCTGAAAAATTATGCATCGAATTACTGCATTACTAATTTATGTGGATTTATTTTTTCCTCCTTTGAGGAAGATTAGCCCTGAGCTAACTGCTGCTAATCCTCCTCTTTTTGCTAAGGGAGACTGGCCCTGAGCTAACATCCATGCCTGTCTTCCTCTACTTTATATGTGGGACGCCTGCCACAGCATGGCGTGCCAAGCGGTGCCATGTCCGCATCCGGGATCCAAACCAGCAAACCCAGGGCCACCGAAGAGGAACATGCACACTTGACCACTGTGCCACTGGACTAGCCCCATGTGTGGATGTTCTTTTAAGTCCATAAAGTGCAGAGAAATGTCAAGTGATATTTTCTAAAAATTAAATAATACAAAGTACTATCAAGTGCTGAATGAGTGGTATGGGTGCTAAGTTGTATGGGACTGTTGGAGGTGACAACGTCACTGTGGACTGGGAAGTTGGGCAAGACTTTGCAGAGGAGGTGGGCTTCAGGCTCTGGAGGAGCTGTCACCGTTCTGTGGTTAGGAACGGGAAGTGTCTCCCAGTTGGAGGGAAGAGCTAGTGCAGTGTTGGGGAGCATTATGCAGAGCATCTTCAGAGACCAGTGAATGGGTCAGGTGTACTCGCGAGGGTATGAGTGTGTGTGTGGTTGAGGGCAGAGGGGGCAAGTGGTGCTTGAGCCTTCTGCTTGTATGTGACTTTTAGACAAGTTCTTTTACTTTTCCTTTGTTTTTTTATCTGCAATTAGAGCAAAAGAGTTAGACTTGATGAGTTTGCCTCTAAAATCCATGTCTCTCTCTCTCTTTTTTTTAAATGTCAGGACTTTAGTAAGCATCACTAAGCAAGATGTTTTTGGAGTAAGTGGATGAATGACAAAATAAGAGGTTTTTTAGGGCTTCTGGGAGATTCATATATGTTTCAAAGAAAAGAAACTGGAAGCAGGTAGATCAGTTATTCATTTTAGTGGTTTGAATATAAATCCTGACTTAAGATCAGGGAAATGAGAATGAAGTAACAAGAGAGATGTTAGAAAGACTGATAAGGTTTCCTTCTTGTGTGGGTAAAGCAGAAAAGAGAAGTGATAATGTTGAAATTTGAAACTAAATGAACTGAGGATGAGTAGGATATTAGGAATGACCTGTTATTTTTGGTTGGGATGGGGGGATGGATGGAGAGGATCAAGCCTGGTGGAACGATAAAGTTTAATTTTAAACATGTTTAAGTGCTGCTGGAAGATAAAAACATAATGAGAACAAGACATACCCACTTCTTTAAAGGTGCTCCCAGTGACCATATTAATGCAGAAGAGTGTATACAAAGGACAGTGGACTTCCAGAGGAGGTGGAGGGAGAGGGAGGGCCTAGGGCTTCCAGGGTTCCAGGGGCAGACGGTGACATGCGATAGGCAGGAACTCGTCAGAAAGTAACATAAAAGTCAGTTTGAGTCTTATGATGCTATTTCCCTTCTTTATGCATCCCCTTGCCCCTATCTTGTTTGATTTTTAATGGTCATTTCTCTTCTTTCAAAAGGATCTACCGCTACCAATCTCATGACTATGCCTTCAGTAGTGTTGAGAAGTTACTACATTCTCTAGGAGGGGACGAATTCCTTGGAATGCTTAACCGAACACTTCTTGAAACCTTGCAGAAAGCAGGCTTCTCTGAGAAATTCCTCAATGAAATGGTTGCTCCTGTCATGAGGGTCAATTTTGGCCAAAGCATGAACATCAATGGTTTTGTGGGTAAGCCAAGGCTGGGAACAGGTATAGACACTAGTTCACAGAGGGGCTTACCTGATGCTATGGTGGCTCCTGACTTTAGGCCTTGAGTTGGAGAAGACTCCCTTTCTCTGTGCCACCTCAGACATTGTTTGCAAAATTGCGGATATGTAGATGTGCATTTTTACAGGGAGAGGGTCCTTAGCTGTTGTTAGTTGAATGGTTCTCGCTTAGGGGCGATTGTGCCCCCAGCGGCCATTTGGCAATATCTGGAGACATTTGGAGCAGAACTCACCTAAATGGAAAGGGAGTGTGGGTAGAGGGCCTCTTAGAGAGTCAGAATTAAAACACATTTTTCCCTCCTGCCAACAGGGGCAGTGTCAATGTCCTGTGCTGATTCTGGCCTTTGGGCAGTAGAAGGTGGTAATAAACTTGTTTGCTCACGGCTCCTTGAGGCTTCCAAAGGCAACCTTATACATGGCTCAGTAATGTACATAGAGGAGAAAACAAGAACCAAGCAGACGGGTGAGTTTGAACTTCTATTTTATTGTTCCTAATTTCCCCTGTAGGAAATAATTGCTCAGGCAGAGAAACCTCTCTTCTGCCATCTCTCACTCAGTTCCAAATGATGGAATTTTAAATTGTATATGTCGTGCCCTGTAGAAATATTCCCAGATGTGCTCAAGTACAGTGGTGTGACACTTTGGATTTGAAAAATCATCTCATCCTCGAAAGTAAAAATTCCATATTTTATACTTGTTGACAAGGTGTGATTTCCTTTCCCAGTAGGAAATTGCTTCAATTTGGGACAGTTATCTGTCCCAAAGGAATAAAACTTCTTTAATTCCATAGAATTATAAACTGTTAAGAAGGTATAAAATTATTTTTAGAAGGTATAAAATATAGTATATTAGAAACACTAAAGAAATGTATGCTTCCTTATTTCCTCTAGGAAATCCCACAAAGATGTATGAAGTGGTCTACCAAACTGGATCTGAGACCCGTTCAGACTTCTATGACATCGTCTTGGTGGCTACTCCCTTGAATCGAAAAATGTCCAATATAACTTTTCTCAACTTTGATCCTCCAATTGAGGAATTCCATCAATATTACCAACATATAGTGACAACTTTAATTAAGGGGCAATTGAATTCAACAATTTTTACCTCTAGACACTTAGATGAGTTTGATCTCAGTACAATCTTAACCACTGATAGTTCAGATTTGTTCATTAACAGCATTGGGATTGTGTCCTCAGTAAGAGAAAATAATCCTCAACCATCAAAAGGTGGGACATATGTTTGGAAGATCTTTTCCCAAGAAATTCTTACTAAAGAACAAATTTTAAAGCTCTTTTTGTCCTACGATTATGCTGTGAAGCAGCCGTGGCTGGCATATCCTCACTATAAGCCTCCGGAGAAATGCCCCCCCATCGTCCTCCACGATCGACTGTATTACCTCAATGGCATAGAGTTTGCAGCAAGTGCCATGGAGATGAGTGCCATTGCAGCCCACAATGCCGCTCTCCTTGCCTATCACCGCTGGAACGAGCACGCACACATGATTGACCAAGAGGACTTATACGAGAAACTGAAAACTGAACTATGAAATAACATTGTCACTCCCCCCACCCCCGCCTTGGTTCCGAATGGAATATTATTGGCAAAAAAGAATACAATCTGAGATGATTTTGAAGCAGATGTTTTGCCATTATCATTGTTTAACTGAAGTCATCCCAGAGAATCAAGAGAAAATACAAAGTTCTAATTAAGTGTGAAAGTATAATGCATTTATGCCATCTCCCAAATTTCTTAACTCTTCTTTTAATATCCATCAAGATTGTTTCCAAGCTTGTCTGATCTTAAGAATCATGTGGAGTTTGTTAATCGTAAGAGATTCTCTTGCTTCTCTGGTTAATCAGTGGATCTGGGGGTGGGGCCCTGGATTTTAAACAAGACTTTAGAGGATTTTAAGCTGAGCACTTGAGGAAGAATTTAAAGACGTTATCTTTTAGTTGGGGACTAGTTCATTTGCAGTTCATGGCTGGATGTGATCTTCAGATAGTGAAAACTATTATGGAAGCTGGTGTGTCATGCCTGGCTTTAGTAATTGATACCTTTTCAAAGTAAATCTGCCATGCCTGAAGCCTTGACTTTCAGAATGTTCTTTGGATTCTGTTTCAGTTTTATTAGGGGTGACATTTCAAAGTTTTAGTGGTATAACCTTAAGATGTCATAAAAAATCTCAAGTAAAATGAAAAGCCAGGCTATTGATTTAAAGAATTGGCATTCTATCATCAAATCCTCACTTATGAAGCTTTCACAAATACTGGTAGATCCTCACAAAGATTCTGATTTATTGGATGGAGGAGAGGACCTCAGCATTGTAGCTTTTTAAAGTTCCTAATGTTGAGAATTGCTGATGTGGGGGTTTAAGATGTGTTCAAAGGGTTTTCAGTGCCTTTAAAGTCCCAAGAAACCCAATCCGTTATTAAAGCAGATCCATTTTGCAAAGAATGATTTCTCTCAATGAGAACTCAAATAGTAATCTTCATAGTAAGAAGCATCGACAGTCTAATAGCAGAGGCAACTTTGTTTACTCCAGAGCACTTGACAATAGAGTAGGATATTCAGAATGACACTACGCTTGATCAAATCCAGCATATGCCCAAACTCCTGAATGCTTCTAAAGCTACTGTAGCATTTTGGGTGAGAAATTCACTGCTGAAATCTTTTAAGGTCATAGTTCTCAAATTTGGCTGCAAGTTGGAATCACCTGTAGGACTTTAAAGCTTCCTGAATGATTCTAATATGCAGCCAAACTTGAGAACCAGTTCTACATCCACTGTGCAACGATCATGAATGACTGTTCTTATACTTGTGAATTCTAAAAGTAACTGCAACCAAGTTAACGTGTCCTGTTAAAAAAAAAAAAAGTCCTTTACCAGATTATGGCAGTAACTACTTTAGCAAAATGGTCTAAGAGAACATTGATTCTTAGTTAAAATGATTTCTTCTCTACTACAATTGTGAATATTAACATGCTGATAAAACTGCCAAGATAGAGTTGATGTAAAGGCAGGGATTAAATTTTGTTTGTCAAAGCGTGAGCTTTTTTCTAATTTTATTCTTAACAAGCCTAAGACGCATTCAAGTTTTTTTCCTTTTGTGGTTTTAATGAAGACAATACAGAGAATGTCATACTGTGTTATGTGTATGTTAAAGATTGGTAAATACTAATGAAATAATTTATTTTCTATCACTTGTAGACTGTTTTGCAATGGGATATATATTTTACTTATAAGAATATCAATTTAAAATGTTGCTGTTACATCAAAACTACACTGATTAAGTTTTCCAACAGGGTATCTGAAATTGCTTCCTCAAAGAGCAAAACAGATTATCAATATATCTAGCATATTAGATTGTTTGCAATTACAGTATTAAAGGGTAATTTTTTGTTGGAAGAAAAATACTATCAGAGCCTGTTACCTGGTCCAGGAGACCACTCTACTCATCTTTTTGTAGAAGACACTGGTAAAAATTATGCAGGGGCTAACAAAGCTAGCTCTACTCCAGTGGTTCTCCAGCTTGGGTATGCATCACAATCACCAAGGGCTGGCTGGGCCTCACCCTCAGAATTTGTTTCAATAGGTTTGGAGTGGTATACAAAAATGTGCATTTCTATTAAGTTCCCAGGTGATGCTCCAGGGCTAGGAACCACAATTAGAGAACCAGTCTTATAATTCAGCTGTGTGTGGCTGCACAAAATGCAAGCCTGTAAACATCAGCGAAGATTTCTTTAGAGATGGTGAAGAATGGAAGAATAAAAATATATAGGAAGTCATATCAACTCTGCTTATGGTGATTAAGTTGGTTTTATCCCTCTAACTGTTCTTTTGCCATATTTTCTATAAATAGGAAATACCATTTTAGAGATGCCTATAAGTCATCCAGTGTGTTCTGTTTTATACAAGTACCTCACATACCCACGTGCAGTATACCCCATTTTCTACAGTTTTATTAAAGTGATTGATGATTTGTACGCTTTTTACCTATAATCACAAAAACCAGATCACAAAAAGAACAGGCCTAAGTATTTGCTTGGTAAATTTCTTTTTTTTTTTGAGAAAGATTAGCTCTGAGCTAAGATCTGTGCCCATCTTCCTCTACTTTATACGTGGGACGCCTGCCACAGCATGGCTTGACAAATGGTGTGTAGGTCCGCACCCAGGATCTGAACTGGTGGACCCTGGGCTTAACTGCTGCACCACTGGGCCAGCCCCTGTAAGTTTCTTAAGGTTAGGGTTATGATACAACCATCTGTAAAATATCTCTCATCTGAGTTTGTGCACCATAAAATTTATGAGCAAGATGAGTATGTTACAGGCAGCATCATCACTACCTTCTGTACTCCACAAAGAATCACAATACACTGGAATGTTTTTCTCTGGAACTCTATTTCTACTGTGGTATTCAAAAATTTTTTCCCACTTAACGTTCAAAATAAACAACTACATCATTACTTCCTGTGTTTTACTTGTCTTGTACTATACTTGGAATGTAGATGTACTAAGAACAGAGTACATCAAAGTTATGAAAATTGCAGTTACTCTTTCAGGAGAAACCCACTCAGGTTTCCAGGTGTTTTATCTCTGTTTATTGTTAAAAGATGGAAAAAAGGCATCCTTGCCATGTTTCACATTTAATCAGACTCGCAGGAATAAGTTCATGTTAGAAAAAATTAGAATAAGGGCTAATATTCTATTTTCTATGCTCAGAACATCTGAGAAAGCATTTTTGCCTATTACAAAAGTTTATTTAACAAAAAAGTTCAATATGAAAATGTACATGACCCAATTTTTATGTTGGAGTAAAACAGGTGCTGTGGAGCAGGGACATGTGGAAGGAGCTGATTTCTCTGGGGAACACAGCCTTCGTTTATACTCGTTCCAAGGCTTCTAACATGATGATACTATTTCCTCGTATTACCTAAGAAAAAGAGAAGTAAATTTGAAAAAATTCACTTAACAGACCTATCGATGATTAAAAGAATTTTCACCAAATCATTAATGTTTTTCCAGTTTTAAATGTCAGTTTGTGACTTTTTTCAAGCCACAAGGACCCCAAATAACTCAAGTCTTTCAATCATGAAGCCACTAAGCCCTTTGTAAGTGAGATATGCATCTTCTATATCAAAGGCTAAGTACCCTTTTGAGATGCCAAGTCTCCAATGACTCATTTCACTTTCTAAACTGTAGGACTCAAGTAACATTGCCCATCTGTGCCCCTAAGGGATCCATGAATTAACAGGAATAGGTACAGCAGAATACGTATGTCAGTTCAGGGTGTAAGATCATTGAGGGAACAAACCAGGATGGAAGTTGCAAAAAGCAGGCTTTATGAAGATGGCATTTTAGCTGGGTCTTGAAAATTCCGTAGAATTTGGACAGGAAGAAATTCTAGACAGAACTGAGATGAAAAAGCATAAGAGGATAACGAAAGAATCTACTTTGAATGCAGTAAAAGCTTATGAAGGGAAGTGAGAAACAAAGATAGTATGCATCTCAGAAGGCCCCAAACACCAATCTTCCAGTGTTTGGAGGACATTTTCATGACACAATAAGCTAATGAAAGTTTCACAGTTGGGGGAACAACCACTGTTCTGGCAACTGCATATATAAATATAGAGAATGGGAGAGACCTTAAGAGTCAGGAAGAGAAATTTTAAAGAAAAGGCCCTATGAGCACAGTGCCCGACACAGTAGCCATTCCATAAATGAAGATCAGCAAGGATACTCACGAGAGCATAGGTGAAATGGCTGGTGACTGAATTCAAGAAGGGGAGAAAAATAAGTCAAACTGGAAGGCAAGGGGACTGAAAATAAGGTGCTTCTGGTGGACTGCAGATCATAATGCAATCACAGATGAGGTCAAGCAGAGCTGGATAGGTCAAAGGACAGGAGGGGGATGAGAGGAAACATAATTTATTAGAATGGGAGGCATTCTGGATAAGATTCAAAGTGGAGCTATGCTTGTAGGCAGCTGGAGTAAAAATAGCTATAACTTGTTCTTCTCTCCCCTCATTCTGCTTGCTTTATATATTACATACACTGTTATTTACTGTCTTCCTCACTCACATGTCATTTCTAGAGGGTAGGGACTTTGGTGCAATAGTCCAGTACCTAAAGTAGTGGCAGGCACAGAAAAGGCTCAATAAGTATCTGTTAAATAAACAAACGAACTCGCATGTGATTTCTGCAGCTCAGACTGGAAAGGAACATGACAGATGGGAGAGTGTCTTGGAGCCTGGCAGAAACCAACAGCAATGAGTATGGAGAGAAGGTGGCAAAGAGTTAAAGAGCAGTATTAAAAGAGAACAATGCCCTGACAATGACAGTGGGGACTGAAGCAGCCTACAGACTCTTACTCTTAAGTGAGGGATAGAAATGAAGAAAGCTAGACGCCATGCTTGCCTAGTTCTCAGTTTTAAATTTCTGGTTTATTTGCAACAGATGATGAACATCATATATCACTGATTAAAGCATGAAAAACAGCTAGCTTCCTTTCCTAGCTCCCTCCTAAATTTGTCCATTTCTGATACTTTCCCTAGAACTCAAGGGTGGTGGAGAGAAGTTACTTCAGATAAACTAAAATTTTCAGATCTGAGGGATTTTTTTAGGGGATTCATTAAAAAACAAAACTACGCCACTTTCACCAACATTTTCTAAAGTGCTATTACACACTTCTTTGCCTTCTCACATATATACAGGAAGTAGGGCTAGTCAGTGAACACATCTGCCTTGTGGTGCTCTTCCTTTTTTCCCATTGTATTCCAGGCTCAATTCTCCAAATCAAACTGGAACCATCAGGTCCCGAATTCCAGACGGCTCTCTTTCGTGCTTCAATACTAGTTTTTGCAAAGTGCCGCTCAGGCTTTCAGCCTCTCGAAAGGGCACAGCTGTCTAATGAAGACTACAAACCTACAGTGGAGCTATAGAAGCAAAAAGCTATTAAGAACTGAACTACGAAGCATCATAAAATACAGAATTTTTATTACATTCTTCTTTTTTAAAGATTTTTCCTTTTTCTCCCCAAAGCCCCCCAGTACGTAATTGTATATTTTTCGTTGTGGGTCCTTCTAGTTGTGGCACGTGGGATGCCACCTTAACACAACTTGATGAGTGGTGCCATGTCTGTGCCCAGGATCCAAACCGGAAAACCTTGGGCCTCCGAAGCAGAGCATGCGAACTTAACCACCCGGCCACAGGGCTGGCCCCTTTTTAGTACATTCTTAAGGGAACCTTGGGGTAGAGTGGAATCTTAAGGAAATAAGACAGAGGTGAGGCCACCGACAACCTGGGGATGTCTCAGAAGAGGCTAGTCAAGACATCATTAACTATCCAGCTGACAGACCCTCAAAACAAATTACCTCCCCCTCAGAACAGACACATTCTTAATGCTATTTTTAGTACAATGGCATTATGAAATTCCAATGGCCTCAACAGATTACTGACTTGGACAAGGGAATAATGAAGCCAATGTAACAGTCTCCTTTGCCAAACAACTTGTGAAAAAACGAAACCATAACCAGTGTTTCCCTTTGTTCAACCTCAGAAAAGCTGTTCTTGCATTTTCTTTAGAATATCTTTATATTAAAGACCACTGATATATTACCATTACCTCATTTTCAAAGCGTTAACTTGGCTGTAAAAATTAGTGCCTACTAATACAAACTTCTTTTGGTTACACGAGAAGCACCAGAGGGGGAACAGCGGACCGCCTAAACAGAGGGAGTAGGTGCTCATTATTTGAATGACTTGGGATGGTGCTGTTTTTAACCGAATTCTGTGTAAAGAAAATTAAGCCCATCAAAATTCAGGGGGAAAACTGAGAGAAAGATCCTTGATCTAGGCTTAATTCCTTCTCTGATAAAACTCCAAGAAGTGTCAAAGATTCTCTAAAAAGTTATCTTCCCAAGGTAGAATCAACTTTTAGATGTCAAGTCCTTTTTGAATCCTTTTTTAGCAAATCTGCTGAGGTATGAAATAAAAACTGAATTGACTCTCTATTAGAATGAGGGTTTCCTAATCCGTAAAAGGAAGGGCTAGAGGAAAATCTTGGGGTATTTAAAAACTGTTTTTATAAGAAACTGGCAGCTAATGATTTGCACATAGTTTTATTCATTTTCAACAGAAGCTCAAGGAGAATGTACCTGAGAGGAAGGTCGACTTACGTGAAACTTGGAGGCAAGGGGTAGTCTCCTATCTAGAGACTCTAAGCTGTTCTTCCAACCTTTACCACTGATTTGCTTTTCAAAATGGAGGAATGGAAATACATTTGAAATAAGCAACATAAACCTTGGAAACAGTGATTAAAAAAAAATTTACACCCCTTTACTGTTCAAACATAAAAAAATAATAGTGAGGCAAAAAATCAAGGCTAACACTTAGGAGTTCTTGCCACCTCTTAGAGGTCTTCATGCTTAAAGATTTGCTAAAACTAAGTTGTCCTTTCTGATTCACCCTTCCCAAGAAACTTGGACTCACCACTTACTGGGTGTATTGCCCTGTGCTGGACAAAGACAGGGATTCACAGCCTGGGTCTTGCTGAGAAACAGCAAAAACTCTTCTTCAGCAGTCACACCATTGTGGCCTCATGAATGCAGAAATGTCTGCTCCTCTAATTAAGAACTCAGTCTTTCCATTCCCCCCTCCCCCCATTTTCTTCCATGTGAATGGCTGTTATCATGATTGTCTCTGGCAATTTTTACCTTGACTACTTTTAAATTCGGATGTGATAAACCAGAAAATATAGGTTGATTATATACACAATTAAAATAAAAAAGTGTAATCTGTGGACTGCATTTGTTAGAAATGTAAAATTTCAGGTTCCACCTCACACCTACTGAATTAGGATCTGCATTTTAACAAGATCTTCTGGGAATTCACAAGCATGCTAAAGTTTGATAAATAGCTCTTAATCCTCACCACACATTAAAAATTACCCAAGGTCTTTTAACCAAAAAAAGATGGTACCATGAGAGATACAGTTTCAAGTGCTCTCGGGTGGAATCTAGGCAGAGTTTGTTTGTTTGTTTTGGTAAAACTCCTCAGGTGATTATAAACGCTCTAGATCAGTGGTTAATCTTTGCCGTACATTAGAATCACCTGGGGAACATCCCAGACTAATTTGATTCTAAGATGCAACTAAGATTGAGTACTATTACTGCTCTAATGAAGGACTAACTATGGGCCTCTAACATAGAATAAAGCTCCAAAATGATTTCCAACAGGTATTTCAAGCCCAAGGACCCCATGGGGTTCTGTATAGGATTCAGATCTAACCTACAGGTAACTGGGACATTATCACAGTTAAATGACTACCATATGTTAAACTAAAAGGGAGCTGGAAAGTCTAATCTTGCTGTAATGTGCCTAACTTCAATTTAATCCAAGAGTTTGATAGAAGAGAAGTTAATGTTTATTCTGAAAGAAAAATGAAATCTCTGAGAAAAACCTTACATCTTTACTTACCACCATTCCAATATTGTTCTGTTGCCCACTAGTTGCCATCTCCACACATTCGTCTATCACAAGATTCATAAAGGGATCAAATCCCCGCAATATTCCTTGGACATGTCTGCCACCATTTAATTTCACTATAAAAAGGGAAAAAGAACTTTTAATAAAACTGACCCTTAACTGTCAACAATTCATTAAAAATTAGGTGGGATAAAACCCAGGCATTTAAGATGTATAATCCACTATCCTTACTATACGCCAAGCGCTGGGCTAAACATTTTACATTTACTTCCCCATTTAAACTTATAAGAACCCTATAAAGTAGAATTGTGCAACTCTTTACAAGGGAACTGAAGTATAGAGCTTTTCAGTAACTGGTTCAAGGTTATAAAGCTACTATGTGGTAAAGTTGGGACTCGAACTGAAGGTGGCTTGCCTCTAAAGTCAGTCTTTTTTTTTTTTTTTTAAAAGAAAGATTAGCCCTGAGCTAACTACTGCCAATCCTCCTCTTTTTCAGATTTTTAGTCCCTGTCTAAGTCCTTTGCTTAAAGGAAAAAAGGTTAATAAGTTTTCAAATATTACAAAATAGGAAAATCCTGTTAATTCTGTCAAAGTGAGGGAGGGCTTATACGAAACAATAAAACGTCTGAAGTACTGTAAAATGTATTAAACATCAGAAATTAGGCAAATAAAATTGTCTAGTTAAGACTGTGATAAACTTGCTTAATTAATGGATATGAGTTAGAGGTTGTGTGCTTTGAATTTTTATAAAGTTGCTCCAAGTGTTATATACTGCCAAGACACATGTAAAAAGCAACTGAACAACAGAAAACAAAGAAACTCAACTTACATGATAACTTCTTGTCCATAAATCTAAAAAAGCAAGGGGTAAAGATTATTTAACTCATTTTAAAAATTTAAGCATAAATAAGCACAAAGTAGATATAGCCAAGATAATTTGGTAAAATTTACACAACAGGAATAATGAAATTTAAAAGAGTAAAAACTTTATACTGCTATGAAGGATAAGGGAGTAATGGGACCACCTCAATTAGCACTTACACAAAGCACTGTATTTGGGGAAGGGGCAAGATAATAAACAAAGGGGAAGAGATTTAGAATACATTCATGTACATTAAATTGAGTCTTTATACTGATGTGATTTACAAAAACTTTCTTGTTCAATATTGACCTAATTTTCAACAACTGGATTTTATAGCCCTAACAGAAAAACAAAGATTTGGTTACTTCCAAAACCAAACAAAGCTGTGAAGAAACGAGAAGGTAATCAAACCATATCAATTCAATAGGCATTTTAATTTATATTTGAGACAGTAAGTAGTGTTATTTCACTTGATATTAAGCATCAATCTTAAGTGTTCAGGATATTCTTCAACACAAGTATATTTTAGCAAAATAAATGCATACTTTGAAACTTTAAACAATTTGAATTAAGAAAATCCCATCTCAGCAGGATAGTCTGAGACTATCAAGAATTTTACCTCTTCTAGTTATAGGCTAGAAAACAGGAAATTTCATTCAATATTAACGTATAAGATATGGGAGAATTCAAAGATAAATATGACATGGGGCCTGACACAAAGCGTGAGAAGATAGATTTACAGATAAAAATACATAGTGTGATGTATAAAATCTATTTGAATAGGATGTACTACATAAAACATAGCAAATATCACACACATGAGCATATCTAACCCTTACAACAACTTTGTAAGTTACGTACTATTATTACCACCATTTTATAGATGGGGAACTGAGGCTTAGAAAGGTTAAGTAAACTGTCCAAAGTCACACAGCAGGTGAGAAAATTTGAGCAAACACAATGGTTCAGTTTAGCTGGAGAACAGCACACTTAAGAAGTGTGTGTATTACCTGGTGCTTGAATTTCAGATAGAGGAGCCTGAATACTGGGTCAAGAAGTCTGGACTTTATTACCCAGACAGCGATAAACGATTAAAGCAAAATCAGGCATTCAAAAGACTACCGTGGCAGTGATTTTTAAGAGGTGGGTGGGAGAATTCAGTACAGCCAGGATATCTCAACCTTGGCATACTGAAATTTGCGGCCAGATAATTCTTTGTCGTCGAGGATGTCCAGTGCATTGTAGGATGCTTAGCAGCACCCCTGGTCTTTACCCACTAGACACTGGTAGAACCTGACTCCTTACCCCAACCCAGTTAAGAACCACCGAGTTATGCTAAACCAGGAGGCGGGTATAAAAGTGTAAAGGAAGATGGTATGTGTGAGAAAGTAAACTTAGAAAAAATTTTGGGAGGCAGATCTGACAGAACTTCACAATTCATGAAATCTAGAAATGAGAAAAGTATTAAAACTACTTTGATTCTCTGAAATTCTTAAATAATATCTGTTAAGAATCAAAAAGGAAATCTAAGACTATAAGTAGAGAATGGTCCTTTTGTTAAAAAATAATTACCATTTCACCAGCTCCTGATGAATCCAGAGGATACTTACGAGATTTTACCAGCTCACCAATAAAACACCTTTCAGATAAGCATTTTCACGACAGTAATTTATTTTTCTTAACGCTAGCTTATGATTTAATAATTAAGTCTTTAACAGATCCAACTAAGATACACGTTTTTGCAGAAAAGATGGCTTTGATACAAAGGTGCATAATTAAACGCAAAATTATGAAATGCTAACTTGTCCTTAAGTCTGACTTCTTTCTGGAGCTAATGATAAATAAACCATACACAAGGCAGACCAGATGGTTGCCTTACAAACTGATTCCTGGAGCAATTTTGCATCCTTTGTGCTATCCAACTAGTGCATGCAGAATTCCAGCATTACATGGTATAAACAAGATAGAGAAGTACTTAGGAGACATGGGACATCTTAAGAGTGTTTGAGGAAGTCAAAGCGTTTAATCGGGCCCTATCTAAAGTAGAAATATTCTACTTTGACTTGATTTTACTGGGTGCAGGGGAAACTTTATTCTCTGATTGGAAAAATGAAGGTTCTCCCACAGCTCTGTTCACAGAGCAAGGTATCACATGACATTCAAGTTTGACTTAAGTACAAGAAAGCTAGAAAAAGGAATGTCTAAGTTAAAATTCAAAGAAACAGCTACAAACACATTCTAAGATCAACGCGGCTTTGGATTCCTCATATACTATCGAACACCAGCATTCCATCCACCTCCTTAGTTCCTCCTACACTTACTCTCCAGCCACCTTATCGAGAACAAGATGCTACTCAAGATGTTCCTCAAAGGGGTGCATTCGAGATCTTCAGATAACGAGGGAGACGGCGGGGGAGACGTGGGTCCGCAGCTCGGTTCAGGGAGGCAGGTCGGCGGAACGGAGGCGCTTCGCTGTCCCTGGTAACCACGCTGACCAAGACGAACGGGACGTGTGCGCGGGCTTCAGGCCCCGAAGCGCGGGACCCAGCCGGATCTCGGCGGCCTCGGACGAGCATGCATGCCAGGCGCACTGACGGGACATGGCGGGGGACCTACAGAGCTCGAGGCACGCAAAGAAGCTGCCACTTGAGCGCGGCCCTCACGCATACTTACTTTTTCAACTCAGGAGGGTGAGCTTTGCTCATGATGTCTTCTCACCGAGCTCAAAGATGCCTCCAAACGCAATTCACGGCTTCCCTTACGCTCCCGCGGCAGGCCCGGCGTTTTGCGTCTGACGTCGCTGAGCCCGTGAACCAATCGATTGTCTGCAGCGTTCACATTTCACCTCGCGATACTTAGGGGACGCCCGAGAGTGTCCGTCCGTCTTGAGCTTCCGGCTGAGAGGCCAGCGATTGGCCAGGATGGAGGGGTGGGGCTTCGAGACGTCCTACTCCGTTGGGTTTCCTCTTCTGTTAGACTGAGATAACGTCCGGTTTCTAGCTTCTGAGCGACACTAGTCACTTCGTTACCTTTGCGTTTCGCATCGTTTGTCTTCTTCAGAGATACTAAATGAAAATAAACTCTGGAGGTGTGGGCCCCTAATATCTCTTTGGCATGCATTCCCACAGCATACTGTCATGCTAAGCCTAGGGTTCCAGTAACATTTCAATTATTGACCTCTACGCCGGAAGAGTAGGGTGACAAGGCTTCAGTTTCCAGGACTTTGAATCAAGACCCCGGAAGTGTATTCCTGGCTGACGTCCTCCAATTCTTTAACACTGCCTCCAGAAGCCCACATAATGTACTTTGCCCCTATATATAAAACGTGAAGTGCAGCGCACAAACGATCTCTAATATGAGGCACTGATTTTCAAGTCAAGAGTGTAGAGTGTAGAGTGTAGAGGTGGTCTCCGCCTTGTTCCCAGTTAAGTTACCCAAAATAGGAGAATGTATGAATTAAATGCAATAAAGATTATAGAAGATGTAGGCCAAAACAGAAAAGCCTTGGTCATTTTAAGTAGGGGATTGTTCTCCAAAATTCAACTCATTCCTAACGTTCAGGAATGACTTTATTTAAATATCAATCATAGTAAAGACTTAGTTAAACTCATCATATATTTTGTATTCTCTTGTCACTCAAAATCTTAGACATTGCATTTTCTCTAGAGGGATCATAATTGTGTATCTTTTCCAACTCTTGCTGTTAGTGTTTATTTGAAGCTAGAGACCTGACATGGCTATTTATTTTATTTTATTGAGGAAGATTAGCCCTGAGCTAACATCTGCTGCCAATCCTCCCCTTTTTGCTGAAGAAAATTGGCGCTGAGCTAACATCTATGCCCATCTTCTTCTATTTTATATGTGGGATACCTACCACAGCGTGGCTTGATAAGCAGTGTGAAGGTTTGTGCCTGGGATCTGAACTAGGGAACCCCGGGCCACTGAAGTCGAACACATGAAGTTCACCACTGTGCCACTGGGTCAGCCTTGATGTGGATATTTAATTTCTTTTAGCCTTATAGACAGGTTCTATCTTTTTACATTATGGACTTCAACTCATACGGCCCTAGCCTGCCCTCAAAGTTTTTCCCACTTACAATGAACAAGTCCTGCACCCAAACCATAACTAATTTTCACTCTTCTGAACCTCTTAAGAAGCTTATTTCATACATTACAAAGAGAAACATGAGAAAGAGAATATATAACTTTCTCAAGTTATATATTCACAACCCAGATATGATGAAACACACACAATAGTGGAGGAAAAATTAAACCTTATTTATTTTTAAAAACCCAACCACTAGGAAAATATATCACAGCCTTGAAACAGCAAACAGACAGGCTATATTATCATCTCAAGTGATAAGCAGGTAAAAAGACAACAAAGTCCTTATCAAATGATAAGGTGCCAGATTTGGGGCAGGAACACTGCATGTTGCAAAAGCCCCAGGCAGAAGTGCTATTTGGTATTGGGGGGCCGCCCCTCTTTTGCTCTAAAGGAGTCACAGCTCACCCATGAGTTGCTTACTTTTTCTTCCTTGACCTTCCTGTTGCTAAAAGGATTGTCTCGATAGGGCTCTCTTACTTCAGGGGCTAAGTAAGCAGCACTGGGTTTAGGCTTTCATTCCATTCTGTTCTATGAAAAGCAGGTTTTCCCAAATTCAGTACTTCAGAACTCTCTTAATTAAGCAGCCAGCAGTTCCTCTTTCACTCTTCATTCCTAGATACCTGTATATAGCACAGTTGAACCCCTCTTTCCCATCAAGGGAGAGTGTTCCTGCAAGATTGTCCTGTCACTGCTGCAGACAGCCTCCGGGCCCGACGCGGCAGTCCGTGAGAGGGAAGGTCTGTTTCCCATCCCCAGTATGACACGGCCTCTCTCCAGGGTGAAGGATGGAATGTGTGAGAATTTTAAGAAACACACATCCACATCTTGATGGCCAGAAAGGGATATTCACAAGAAACTTTTCCAAGTTCCTATGCAAACTACCTCTCCCAACTCCACATCTTAAATCAACTTCATGCCCTTGTATATAAAACAAAACCAAGCAAAACAAAGACCCAGAAACCTTTTTCTGCCTTCTAAATTAGTTTATGGAAAATGGTGTGGTGATCCTTGCAGTCAACAGAAAGTTGTCAACAAACGGAGAACACCTGTCTTCCCACTCCACCAGATCATAGGCAGGTGAGAGGAAACTGCCAGCCTGCTGGAACCTGTGTACTAAGAAGAATCTGGTACCTTGGAGGGCTCTGGTTGGGTACAAGGGAGATCCCTACAGCCAGGATAAGCACTCGCCACATGAAACAGGCTCTCAGAAACTCTCCTGTGCTATCTCTGACTCATATTTTAGCACCAGTTTTTTCCATTTCACTTTCTAGGAGTGAAACATAAAGAAACCAATGTCCAGAGGAAAGTGACATATGCCTTAAACTCGCTGCCATCCTTAATTTCTTCATTCATAAACTTTGCTTAAAAGACCAAAATTCCCATTCCTCTTTTTAAATAGATTCCTGTCCTTAGCCCCACTGGCCAATGGCAAAGACTTCTATTTCCCAATGGATGAGAGAGACTCCTTCATCTTCTTGGTCATGGTTGGGATGAGGTGCATGTGGTCATCCACACATTTGGTCACACAACTCTCCAGCTGCCGCTTCACTTGAAGCTCTTTACTTCCGGCATCTATTGAATCTTTGGCTTTGTCATTGCAATGCATGGTGCACCGGGCCAGACGGTCCTGTGGCAAGAAGGAAGAGGGTAGAGAAGGCTGAGAGGATGGCCTCCATTTCCCGAGTACTTATCATGCGCCAGGCGTTCTGCTACATATTTTGGCTTGACATACTTTATCTTGATCAATTAAAGGGACACTATAGTGCAATCAACAAAGATTATACTGAAACAGAGGGTGGTACCTGGAGGTCCCAGACAAAGCATTACTAGAAAGCAGGTGAATGACAGAATAAATCGTAAAGAAGCCCTTTCCAGAAGTGAGAAGTAACTAGAGGCTACTGTTACTCAATACAGAAAAGCTTACAAACATCTCGAGTCTTTAATGTCTGTCCTTGCTACAGAAAAACACTCAATTAACCAACATTTATTGAGCATCTACTATGTGCCAGGTACTCTTCTAGCGCTGGGGAATACAGTGATGAGTGAAACAGATAAAGTTCTTGCCCTTGTAGAACTTACATTCCAGAGACGAGAGAGAGAGACAAACAAAATAAATAAGTGGAGATGTTGAGGAAACAGTTGGTTATATGAATCTGGACATCAGGAGTGAAGTTGGTCTAGAGATACGAATGTAGGCATTGTCAGCATATAGATGATATTTATAGTTATGAGAACAGAAAACTAGATGGAAAAGAGAAAAGGTCCAGGGACAGCTCTGGGCCCTCCAACGCTCAGAGGCTAGAGAGGGGAAACACCAGCAAAGGAGGCCAAGAAAGAGGGCCATGGAGGGAGGTGGAAACCAGAGTGAGGTGTCTTGGTGGCCAACTGAATAAAGTGTTTCAGGGAGCTGGAGAGTGATCCACTGTGCCAATGACGCAGAGAGGCTGAGGAAGATGAGGAAAGAGAAATGGCCACTGGATTTAGACCCATGGAGGGGAGTAGTAAGAGCAGTTCTGGCACAGTGGAAGGTAAGCCTGACTGGAGAGGACAGAAAAGGGAATGGAAGGAGCAAGTTATACAGAAATTCATGAATCAATTTTTCCAAGACTCTATCTATAAAGTCAGGTGTCAGAAGAAACATAAAGGAACTCATCGGAGTTCCGTGACCTTGGAGAAGTTATTCCTTTATAGTGTCAGTAATTTTGAAGAATTTTCTATAGCAGAATGTAAAAATGTATCACATTAGACATAATGTTTCCATGTGAACAGAATCCCAGGCTATGACAAACTGCTTCAGAAGTGAGCCCTGCGTTCCCCACGCTCCAGAAAAGCATATTCAGAGGAAGGGAGTAAAATGAAGTTGTGGCTACCTTTTGCTCCAGAGAGGGATACAGGGGGCTCTTAGCGACCTTGGAGGGGCTTGCGAGGCAGGCGTCAGTGAGTCAACGATAAGGCTTCACACAAATGACTGCTCTTTAGTGACATGGGAGCTGCAAGTGTCACTTGGATGTAGCAAGTAGGGACATTCTTGGGTAGACACTTGTGTGGGTGTGTAAGTCCACAAAATGATGGTAGGATCTTGCTCTAATCTGCACCTTTTAAAGATGATCCTATTCCACTTTCCTGGGGATTCGGCTGTTGTAAGAATGAATTATTATGCTTCAGAAAACTTTATACTATACAGTATACATATATTTGATGTCTGTGGGGAAAAAAAGCCTAAGTTCTTGGTCACGAACTCCCTTGGTGACTCCCTTTTACATCTTTGTTTCTATGGGAAATACAGCACTCAACCTCTGGCACTTTTTCCAAAATGTCAAACCCTTGTGAAGATTGGTTGGCCACAGGACGGTCACAAATGTTAAAAGAACCAAGACGCTAAAACCAAGAGTTTTGAACAAATGCTTGTCATCTCCTGCAAAAGAGCCACATCAAGGACTAGAGCCCTCTCTTTGGGATATTCCTCACCTGGAACTTCTCCAACTCGCTGGTCACCAGGGCCTGGGCTTGAGCCAGAGGCGCATGGCAGCGCTCAATGCACTGGTGTACCTGCTGCATGGACGCCTGGCTGTCCTCACAGCAGCTGGCGCTGCACCGGAACATGAGGCCCTGTAGAAGGAAGGCAGAGAGAGGTTAGGCAGGAAAGCCTCTGGTGACAGAGGTGACCGCGGAGGGCAAGGGAGGCTAGGAGCATCTATCTATGCACCTCTCCTTAGAATAGACATCAGAACTTAAAACCACGATGGGAAAGTTATCCTTGGTGCCTAGCAGAGTGTTTCATGGGCTTCTTGCTGCTGGCTCACTGGCACTTGTTGCATCAAAGGCTGGGTGGATGGGGAAGGTGGCAGTGGTCAAACAAAGCGAAGTTCTGAAAACCACAGGGTTCAGAGGTCAGCAACCTAGTATTCTACATTCCACCAGGGGACAACCGATCCATTAATCGACTCAAGGAGCACTACAAGGGAAACCCACAATCTGGTTAGGTAGGCAGGTCCAACAAAACACTTAGGGGATCAGAGCAGAGCAGCATATGAACCAGCGCTGTGTGGAGTGGAGTTCGGTGCAACAGAACCGGGCATGACCTGGCCATTGGGAGGCCGAGCGCCTTCGTCTTTCCGGTCTTTCACCTTGGCCGTGCTCTTTCTGGGCCTCGGGATGCTCACCTGCAGAAGGGGCCGCGCAAGAGGGGCAAGTAGGGGAGGCCGAACGCCTCACACCAGGGGCTTTCTAACCCTGGTCTGGGGACGCCCTCTTCCCCGGATCGGCCTGGGTGGAAAACGGCCTTGCGCACAGATTTCATCCACTCAGTCGCAGCTCCCGAAGTTCTGTCTGTGGGCAAGGCGTGCTTCCGAGGACGCCGCGGCGACCCCAGGGCCGCCCTGACCCGGGTCTGCGGGGAGGGGGACAGCGGCCCGGGGCCTCGCGCGGCGGCTGCGGGAAGGGGCCGGGAGTCCCGGGCCGCCGGGGCTCCCCTCGCATCGGCCTGCGCGCTCCACTACCTGCATCTTCCGGATGTTCTCTCTCTCCAGACTCTTCACCATGGAGTCCACCGCCTCCTGCACGCGGAGCTGCTGCAGCTCCGCCATGGCGACCCCGCACTGCGCCCCGCCGCGCCGGCGCCCACATGGACTCCAGAGCACCGGCCCGCCCCCTCGCCGCCGCTTCCCAGGTCACCGCGGCCCGCCCTTCCCGGGCCACGCCGCCGCCTGGCGTTCGAGAGGAGCAACTGCAGCCGCGCGGCCTCGCTCCCTCCCGCGGCCTCCGGCCGGCTCCCGCTCCCACCCGGCCCCCTGCGGCCGCGGTGCGCGCCCGCCGGAGCCGCCTCGGGCAGCGGAGGGTTGGTCAACCTCCCCCGGCAACCGGCCGTGAGAGCACTACGACTGCCTTTCTCCCTCCTCTCCCTCCCTCCGTCCCTCTTTCCCTCTTTTCCTTCAAATTCTTTAAAAAAAATTTTAATGTAATTAACATAAAGATGAATATGCCCAGATCTTAGGTGTATAGTTGAAGAATTTTAACAAATCTTGCCTTTTCCCAATCTCCGCCCTTTCTTCCCCCATTCCCCCACCTCTGACCCCAGGCAACCACTGATCTGCTTTGTCACTACAGATTACATTTCCCCTTTCTAGAACGTGTACATAATCATTCTGGCTGCTTCACCTAGCATAATGCTTTCGAGATTGAGTTGTGTCCTTGGTTCCTTATACCACAATTTGTTTTTCCATTCCCCTTGACAAATAGAAATGGCAAGCAATAGGATATATTGGAATATATGAGGAAGCCATTTGGTGTAAACCTAATTCGGCCTGACCTCGTTTTTCCAAAGGGGCCTGACCATGGCCGTTGAGCATGCGTTGTATATCTGCTTCTGACCTTTCCTATGGCAAGAACAAAGACCCTTGAGATAAAGGTGCAACTTCCCTCCCCCTCCCAACGTTGGCATTTCCTTAAGGATTAAGCATCTTTCCTTAGAGTAGGAACTGATTGCTGCGCTCACCTGTGACTGCCCAGCTGGAGACAACAGACTTGCCTCCTGCTAGGTCCACTGAGATAGCAGACTCACCACCTGCTGTGTCCATCAAGTGCTGTGCTGACAGGGCAATTGTGGGAGGGACATTTCAATCATATGTAAAGCATCCTCTTTGGGGGTATATAACCACTCTGTGTACCTCACTTCTTTGGTGCCCTTTCTACCTTCGGGAAGAAAGGCCCCAGGCCATGGTCCTCAGATTTTAGCTCAGAATAAACTCTCCCTAATTTTCATTTATAGAGTGGTTATGGATTATTTTCATCGACACCCTGTTGATGGACATTTGGGTCTTTTTCAGTTACTAGCAATTCTGAATAAAGTGGTGACTGAACATCCTTGAGCAAGTCTTTGTAGACATAGATTTCCATTTCTCTTGGGTAAATATCTAGAAGTGGAATTGTTGGATTGTTGGTAGATGTATATTTGTGCATTTCTTTCTTTTTTTCTTTTTGAGGAAGGTTAGCCCTGAGCTAACATCTGCTGCCAATCCTCCTCTTTTTGCTGAGGAAGACCGGCCCTGAGCTAACATCTCTGTCCATCTTTCTCTACTTTATACATGGGACACCTGCCACAGCCTGGCTTGCCAAGCGGTGCCGTGTCCACACCCGGGATCCGAACCAGCGAACCCCTGGCTGCCAAAGCAGAACGTGCACACTTAATGGCTGCACCACCGGGCTGGCCCCCATATGCATTTATTTCTAATAGAAAATTATTAGCCTCAAAGGCAATGCAGGGGCTATAGGTATTCAAACGACAAAGAAGCATTTACCTGAGAGCAACAGCGAGCTGTTTCTGTGCTTCTGGAACAGTTCTATCTGGAATGCCCCACCCCCATGCCCAGCTTTACTAATTTATGCATTTATTTATTAAACATGTATTGGGTGCCTGCTAGACATGGAGTAATGTGATATGGGCGGGGGTCCATAGGGAGCATCAGCGAAGGTGAAGGGGGCAGACACAGGCGATGTTGGAAGAGCTATGGAAGTGACCCCAGGTGGCAAGAAGGAAGAGAGTGGTCCAGGTGCTTTCTTGGAGGAGATGATGAACAGGTGTTTGCCTGGCGCACAAGAGAGTGAAGAGAATGCCACGCCAGGCCGGGGAGCCGCCATGAACAAAGTAGAGTGTGACAGAGCTTGGAGCTTTGGGGAACCCAAGTGGTTCTGCTGACTTGGAACCTCGAATAGAAAAGGAGACTGGTGAGTTGAAAGGGGCCCTGACACTGGAATTTAGGCATTTGCTGCCATTGGACACTAGATGGCGGGAGAACTCTGTTTTGAGGGTAGTGGGACGCTTGACTCAACCCAAAGTCCTTTAAAAGAAAGCAGAGTTCTTCAAGCACCAGGTTCTCTCTAGCTCACGAGTTGGTAACTCCCGGAAAACCACTGTTCAGGGTCCCAGACATCCTTTCCATTTCAAGCTGGACTAGTGGCGCCCCCGGCAGCCCTGGAGTCAGGGTAAGGCCAGCTGTTATTACAATGTGCCAGGCACAGTTTTAAGTGCTTTATATGGATTATCTCATTTAATTCCCACAACAATCCTATGAGGTAAGTACTTTATTATCTACTTTTCTCCGGCTCAGGGCAGAAAACTGAGGCCTAGGGAGGTGAAGCCACTTGTCAAAGGTTGCACATTTACAAGCTAGACTTGCTGGAGCTCGACTTCCAACCCCGAGAAGCTGACTCCAGACTATAGGAGGAGGAAATCTCTGTCATGAGCGACAGTGTTTATAGTTGTGTCTCCATATTCCATGGAGAGTTCTTTCTTTCTTCTTTATAGCACAATCTGAAGCTCCTCACTTTTCCCCCTTACTCCTAAAATGTCAGGCTGAATTTTTCCAAGTCTTAACTTGTAGGAGCCCAGGTAATCACGCTAAAATGAATTGAAAAGTCCTTAAGTAATGCAGCCTTGCTAGTCTGTGTATATGAAATGAATGGTTCTTACAGTGTTGATGAAAAATCGTGCCTCACTGTGTTAGCTTTAGAATGGGAGTCATGGTCGAAGCCCTTTGATCTCACCCAGGAAGCTCAGATACCTGTTTGTGTTATTATCCTGGTGCTTTGCGAGTAGGAAATGAGGTTTCAGGATCTGAGATCTTGTCTGGCCCCAGCCTTGGCTGACTCACTGGAAACAAGTCTGAGCTCTTTCAGGGTCCTGGATGGTCAGTTCCACAGTCTGGACTCCTCCCCCACCTCTCCTGCTGGCCCTGCTGTACACTCAGACCCTGATGGTGGCTCAGCAGTGGCCAAAATACTCCCAGCCACTCTGCCAGAGACCAGCGATGGCGCTAGGTAGACCACACTCTGTCCTGTTTACTTATATTCAGACCTGGGTGGGGATAGAGGAGGTCCCGGAGGCCTGGGATGGTAGGAGGAAGTGAAGTTCGCTCATTGCTGCCGCCTTGTCTAAACCTCAGGTTAGCAATGAGTGACAGCGAGAAACCCAGCTATGGCCAACCTTGGTTGAAGAGCTCCGGGTGAACCTTTATGGATCAACGGATCATTTAAAAAGCAATTCTTACATTATCACTTTCTAGTCATCCTATTCCTTGGTAGATTAGGAAGTGTGCTGGGGGAAAAGAAAACTCTCAGGCAAAGAACACCATCTTCTGCAGAATGAGGAATTCAACTTTTTGGAAGTCACAAAAAATTTTATTAAAATACATTTGAAGTTTTGGTTGAATGGTTGTTTTATATATATTTATATTATTAAATATAAAATAAAGCAAATGTTTCATGATTATAAATATCCTAGCATGTAAATATCTCTTGAATTTATTCACATCTCTCTAGCCTATTGTTATCATGCTAGACAGAGCCACCATCATTATTCATATTTTATTATTGGCTTGGGCTACTGCAGTTAACCCTGTTTAAATCTTTTGCTCGTCTTCCTAGTGACTCATCTTTTACTTAGTGGTTTGTAGAATAGATTTGTATACTCCTGTAATGAGCTCTTTGTCAGTCATAGATGTTACAAATATTTTCTCCTACTTGGTGACTTGCCTTTTCACTTGTAAAATAGTATCTATTGATGAAAGAAGTCCTTAATCTACATGTAGTCCTATTTACAATTTTTTTCCTTTATAGTCAGTTTCTTTTGTGTCTTGTTTAAAAAATCTTTCTCAACTCCAAGGTCATGAAGGTGTTCTTGAGGTGTTAAAAAATTATATGTATTTATTTTTATTCAACCTTTCTTCTTCCAAATGTATGCATTTTAAGGCTTTAAACGTCCCTGTTATACTGCTTTAGCTACTCTCACAAGTTTTTTGTTTTTGCTGAGGAAGATTCGCCCTTAGCTAACATCTGTGCCAATTTTCTCTATTTTGTATGTGGGTCGCTGCCATAGCATGGCCACCAACGAGTGGTGTATGTCCATGCCCAGGAAGCGAACCTGGGCTCCTGAAGGGGAATGTTCCAAACTTAACCACTTGGCCATGGGGCCGGCCCCCCACAAATTTTGATATGTAGTATTTTTGTTCAAACATTTCCTAATTTCTATTATGAAATCTTTTTTGATCCATGGGTTATTTAGAAATGTATCTCTAAATTTCCAAACATGTGGGTATTTTCTAGGTAATTTATTGTTATTAATTGCAGACATGACTGCATTATGGTCAGCGAACATACTCTGCATATTTGCAGTCTTTTGAAATTTGTTGAAACTTCCTTTATGGCCTCAAAAAAGACTTTTCTGACTGCCACACTCCCCATCCCAAATGATCCTCTGTCATGTATTTGCTTAGCATCCTGCACTTGTCTGTGACAGTGCTCATCTCTACTGCTTGTTACTTCTCTCATGTTTATTTTCCTTTCTAGGTTAAAACCTCTATGAGGACAGGGACATGTCTGTCTTTTTCATTGTTCTTCTTCAATTCTTTGCTTAGTGTCTGATACATACTAACCCCTCAGTAAAAGGTTCTCTAATAAATCAAGCCTTTTTTTTTTTTTGAGGAAGATTAGCCCTGAGCTAGCTGCTGCCAATCCTCCTCTTTTTGCTGAGGAAGACTGGCCCTGAACTAACATCCATGCCCGTCTTCTTGTACTTTATACGCGGGACACCTACCACAGCATGGTGTGCCAATTGGTGCCCTGTCCGCACCCGGGATCCGAACCAGCAAACCCTGGGCCGCTGAAGCAGAACGTGTACACTTAACCGCTGCGCCACTGGGCTGGCCCTGACACATTTATTTATTTCACTATAAAAGTAATTAACTTTAAATATTTGGAAACTAGAGAAAAGCAATAATAAATAGATAAATAAAAAACTTAAAATCCAGAATACTATTCCACTATTTTAAATATCACTATTGGCATTTTTATTTTTATTTTTTTGGTTTAAACAGGATAAACATTTATTTCTCATATGTCATTTGAAGGTAAGCAGTCTAGGGCTCATAGGGCAACTCCATAACTCCAGTCTAGTTCTAGTTGCTCTGCTATCCCCAGGGGCCACACCCTCATCCACATGATCTTGATTTATTTCTTTCCAGTCCTTTTTCCCATGTGGATTTTTTAAAAAAAATTGTGGTAATAAAATATATATACTTTGGTATCTTCCTTTTACAATTATGAATATTTCCCTGTCACTATGTACAAATAAGGGGAAACATAGCCTGTGGCTAGCGATCAATTTTAAGTAGACGACTGAAATTATAATACAGTTTAAAGATTTGAATGAGTCTTGTGGTGGGGGCTGGCAGAACCCCCTGATGGTTGAGCAATCCAAGAGCAAAGGGGGCATGTCTAACTTCATAGAGCCCCAGGGAGGTGACCCGACTCCAGAGAGATGATGGCCTCATGGTGGGTCTAGGTGGAGAGGGTCTTGGGCAGCCCCACAGGTTTCCCAGAGCTCAGTGTGAGTAGGAGCTGCCCCAGAGTGGCATGGAACCAGACAGGGCCTGAGACAGCCTGGGAGTTTCTCTTTCCCGTGGCGCAGATGGGAGATACCTAATGATCTCTGAGCAGTGGAGAGAAGCACAGAGCCCAGAAGGAGCGGAGAGACAGAGCTGGCCTGGACAGATCTTGTGTCTGGGAAGAGGGATGACTCCGCAGCACTTAGTGTGAGCTGAAGATGGAGGCCTTGTTCCCTTGCAGATGCGAGTGTGGACAGATGATACAACTCCCCCTTCCAGCAGACATCTTCTTATTTAGATGCAGCTCTGGGATGGGCCCCCACATTGACTGAGATTGCATCTCTGCCACCCGGCAGACAGGCGCTCACATTAGAGATTCTTTGGTCTTAGAAGAACAAAGTTGCATTGCTTGTAGATCTGAGTTTGTGGATTGAGATTTATACCAGCTATGCGTGTGTTCCTTAGATGAAGAATCTATTAAAAAACGACAACCACCACCTAGCTGTGTGGGCATTCACAGTGACTAAGAAATTGTGAGCTCTAGTTCTCTGTTGCAGGGCACCAGCACCAGCTGTGTGGCTTGAATGACATTAGCCACTGTCTTGGTTCAGCACCCCTCATCCTTCCAAGACTGTTGTAATAAAAGTCCCTTACCCAGTCCTCCCTGCGGCAGTCTGCCCGCCACACTTTGGTGAGCTTTCTACAATATCAGTGTGGAATTATTTATAGTTCTCCCTTGTCCAGTGTCTGCTCAAAGTGCCCCCTGGCACACAGAGGAAAGTCCTAACTCCTAGGATGGACCAGCAGGTCTGTCAGGATCTGCCTGTAACCTACCCTTCCAACATCATCTCTCCCCTCCTTACCATGTGCCAGCTGTGCCCAACCACTTATAGTCTCCTAAATGTGTCATCGTCTCTTTCCAGGCCCCTGTTCCACTGCACGTGCTGTGCCCTCTGTCTGGGATGCCCTTCTCCACCTCTCTTCTCTGCCCTGTGGGCTTCTACTTAAAACTTGGCTCAGATGCTGCCCAGCTGGTGCCTCCTCCTGTATGCTCCTCTAGTACTTTGGGTTTTCTGCCATCTTCTTCCATCACAATATCCTTTTTATCCCGTTGGAAAGCAGGGATCTCCAACTCACCTGCTTTTTGGGTCCTGGAGGCAGTACCAATGAGTGAAGCTGGTCTGGTGTCAGTACCTATATCTGCAGAGTGATGGGAAGTGTGATAGACTGAAGAACAACATTCTCAATTTTTTTTTTCAAATACCATGGGCCCAGACAAAACATGGTTAATCTGGCTCTTGAGACTCTTCAGTAAAGTAATTATTTGTTTTCTTTTTTGTCACCCTCCCCAGCCCCGCTCACTAGAATTGAGCCTTTTAAAAATGCTGTACTGTTCTTTGCATCTTCCTTAACACCAATTACAGTACAAGACCCCAAGTAATCAGGGAATGTTTACTGAAGAAATTAATGAATGGAAGGCTGTATCTTGCCTTTCTGTAAATTTCCTCCCCTTCCAAGTTTGCCTTGTGGGTGGTGTGGCCTCTGACCTCCTCCCTGTGCTGGCGATGGCCTTGGGTAACTTGGTGAAGGGCTTTTGGAAAAGATGGAGCAAAATTAAGCCCTTTATGGAGAAATAACTGTAACTAGAATCACAGAAGGAGAAGGGACCGGGAGGGGGTGGGGATAATATGGTTGGGACCTGGCTGAAAGTGGTTCCCAATCCTGTGGACCCCCAGCTAGATGCCTCTATCTGAGACCTTTCCTATCTCTGGGCCTCAGTTTCCTAACCTTGAAAAACAAAACAAAACAAAGGAGAGGCAAATTTATAGTCATTAGCTGGTTTCAGGGAAATAAGCAGGACAGAGTACTTTTGGGTTCTCAGAGGAAAATCTCTTTTCAATACGAAGAATTATTAGTATGAATCAAATCATTGAACATGATTGAGCCTGGGCTAAACTAAGTTAACCTGGTGACACAAGACAATGCCCTAGTGCTGTCCTGTGGGCTAAAACAGGGCGTATGATATATTTGAGTGGGTGTTTTTCAAAGGATAGCTGAACAAGTATTTTAAATATATATATTTTTTTTTTGAGGAAGATCATCCCTGAGCTAACGTCTGCTGTCAATCCTCCTCTTTTTGCTGAGGAAGACTGGCCCTGAGCTCACATCTGTGCCCATCTTCCTCTGCTTTATATGTGGGACGCCTGCCACAGCATGGTGTGCCAAGCAGTGCCATGTCCACACCTAGGATCTGAACCGGCAGACCCCGGGCCGCCGAAGTGGAACCTGTGCATTTAATTGCTGCACCACTGGGCCGGCCCCTAAAATATTTTAAAAATTAGAATTCTCAGATATCTTGTGGAACCCTGAAGGCCTCTCTGTGGAGCCCTAGGACGCTATGGGGAACAGTCTGAAAACTCTTGATCTAAACCAACCTTCTTATGAAACTGGGTCCTGAAAAGACAAAGGAGTTTCATATGGTCACACAGTAGGTGAGTGTCAAAAAAGAAAGAAGAAATAGATTTTTCTGACTCTCAGCCCAGTATTTTCCATAAACCTCTGAAATGACATGGTCTGAACACCCCTTCCCCCATCCTCTGGGCCCTGCTCACCTGAAGCCATAATGGTAAGAAGGACAGGCCCTGGAGCTGGACCCAAGCTTGGGGCTGAGTGGGGCCTCATCTTTCTCATCCAGGATGTTGCCTTCAATGCTAATAACAGCAGCTTCCGTTTGTGTGCCAGACATACTAGGCGCATTAAGGATACTACCTCTAACCCTCTCCAGAGCGTTGTGCATGTTACTGTTATCCTCACAACAGAGGAGTGTCAAATAAAAAAACAAATCCAGACTTAGTAAGGAGAAACTTTAATTCAAAATGATTATTGCAATAGTGGGAGGGGGACTACTTTACAGGGGAAGGGGACTACTGTAATAGGGAGCTCACTGTGACCAAAAGATCTGCAAACCCCCGGAGAGTTAGGGAAACAGAATTTTCATTTTATAGAGCGGTAAACAAAGCTAGAAAGAACCAGGTGTGGGAGGTGGGATGAAAGGATGGCGAGACCAGCTAGTAGATCAGAGACCATTTTACCCTGAGGCCAGCCTACTTTCTGGGAGGGACCCTCTCAGGGGGCTGCGTGCTGGCTCAGGCTGAGAGGGGGCCAGAGTTCAGAGGTCTGGAGAAAGGAGAAAAGCTTAATGAAAAGTTTCTTTAACAAGCATCTTGTTCCCATTGATCAATAGGGACAAGAAGTTCAGCTAATCATTTCCAAGGCAAAGGGTGGGGATTTGGAGTCTCTGTGTCTGGCCTTGTCGTAAGTAAATAAGGAAGGTGTCTGTGAATCTCCTAACAGTCTTATGGGGAAGCGTGGCTCCTTGCAGTAAGCTGTTGTGGAACACAAGGGGTGGGGGGATTTTTTAGTCTTCACTGTTTTCTGGGATCACTGGGCTCGGGTTAAATTCCACACTGTCCAGGAAATGGTTTTAGAGGTCAAATAAATTGTCTAAGGTCACATAGCTAAAACACAGTGGAAATGGGACTCAGATGAAATCTGATAGACTCCCAAACACACCCATTCTACCCTGCTGCTACTGGCCTCAGTAGTCTAAAATTGTATAAATGGCTTTTGTCAACTTAAGCATTTCTCACAGCACCTTGCAGGGTGCTGGTCAGGTGTACCTGGTAAATTCTTATTGATTTGAATTGTCCTATTTTGTTAATGGCGTCAAGGGGATGTGGTGTGGGAGTGGGGCGTAAGTGAGCGGATTCAGCCCTATTATATCTTTTAAAAAATGTTTACAAAACACCATTTGAACGTCCTTTGCAACATTAGAGTTTAAATGCAGTAAATTACTTTATTAAAATCTATGTTTTTTTCCATTTCCCCCTTTTATTTTGAAAAATTTCAAACTTACAGATAAATGGAAAGAATAGGACAATAACCACCTACTTATGTAGCATTCTCTTACAGTCACTAATTGTTAACATTCGTCTACATTTACTTACTCTTTCTATACGTATATTCTCTTTTCTGACCATTTAAGGTAAGTTTGAGACAATATGACTCTTCTTCCCTAAATACTTCAGTAGGCACCTCCAAGAACGAACGCCTCATCTTGCATGACACAATACCGTTATCACACCCAAGATACTTAACATGACCCCATGGCATCATCTAATATGAGATCACATTCAAATTTGCCTCATTGTCGTCGTAATGGCTGAGTTGTTTTATTATTTTCTTTCTCCAGCCAGAATCCAATTAAGGACCACATACTGCATGTATGTCATGTCCCTTTGGTAGTCCTTAATCTAGAATAATCTCTCACCTTTTCTTGTCTTTTATGACAATGAGATTTTTGAAGACTGCCGGGCTTGTTGTCTTGTGGGATGTTCCACAATCAGGACTTGTCTGATTGTGTCAGCATGATTAGATTCAGGTTAAACATTTTGGGCAAAAATTCTGTATGTATACTGTTGCTGTTATACAGTATCTTAATCTCACAAATTTGATTCTCTACACATTTTATTCTACTTCTATCCATAACTTCATTTCTTCCTGCTTTCTTGGAGAATAATGTCATCCAGCCCTTCTCCTTTAGGACTGCTCTTTCATCTTCCCTCTGAATATATATTTTTCAAACCGTGGGTGACAACTCATTAACGTGTAGTGAAATACATTTAGGGTATTGCAACCAGCACTTTAAAGAACAAAATAGAATAGACTAGAATGAGAGAGAAGATATCAGAATGCATGGTACGAAGTAAGGGTTAAGGACTGTTTTGTGAAAGCTTTTGTTTCTGTTTTATATAATATATATGCATAAGTATAAATGTGAAATCATACTTTTTACTTTGGGAAATGATCAAAAGAGTTTGGAAAGTCCTGTGCTGAAGTATTGTGCAGGTCACAGATTTAGGTTCTATTGAAAACAGGTCTACAGATTTCATCTTGGGCTGAGCATCAAACTCGTCTGTGTTCTTAGCCTACCTCTGACAATCTGTCTTTCAGCTAATTCACGGACAGAGCCGCTCCTCCCTTTTGCTTCCTTCCTTCTCCCTTCTACTAGTCGTGGACAGTACTATTAACTCTCAGGGGTGTGGTGGCAGGCCATGAGTTAATGTCTTTGAGGTGTGAGGTAAATAATAATTATTGTTGTTGGGAATCCTGTATTTCCCTCTTTCCCATTCTTATTAATGTGGTTGTCATAGTGAAAGCAACAATGACAGTGATAATAATAATAATCTGTGCAGCCTGCCGTGGGCCAGGTTTTGGGTGCAGAAGTGCTGAGGAGCCCTGGTTAGGAAGGCCTCTTGTGGGGTAATGTTCACTTCAGCCTGGAGGAGGAGACCTGAGGCCTGTCCCATGTGTTCCTAAGCCAGAGGGCTCTGTTTCTCATTGCAGTGAAGGCTCATTTGGGGAACTTCGGTTGAAGTCTTACTGTTTGTGCTGGCCTTAGGCCTCTCTTCTCTAGGACTCAGTTTCTTTATCTGTAAAATGAGAAGGATCAGATCAGACCGTCTCTGTGGCTTTCACCAACTTTACTCTCTATGACACCCTTTGCCAAAGAGACTCAGAGTCTCTTGCCAATTGGAAAGCATATCTGGCTGCCAAATTTTGAAGAGTAAGAGTGGAGGAGCGATCCAGTCTGAGATTTTTCAAGACTGGTGGAGGTGGTGGGTATGGAGAGGATAAGCCATGAAAATAGTGGGCAGTTAGAGGACAAAATGAGGACATTGGCTCATGAGAAGACCAGGGATTAGGGGAGAAGTTCTAAGAAGCAATCCACGGAGTTACCAAAGACTGATTTCATTCACTGTAAACACTGAATACTTTATCTGCTGTAAACACCATGCAGCGCAAACATTAAAAATACATCTGAGTTCACCAAGAAGAGTGATGCAAGTAGCTCGAAGTGGTTTCTCCTGGTGGTATTAGAATGTCAGTGGCACCTCACATGAAGTCTAGACATCTCAGATCTGACAGGGCAAGCACAAGCAGCTCATTCCTCATCTGACCCAGGAGCACTGTGAGTCATTTAATCCTAGAGAAATGAAAATGTTTGCCTTCAACTTTTAAAAACAAGATCTGTACACTTATTTGTGTCATTAAATCAATATAACTTAGTCGGGTGTAGGGGAGAGCCGTGGGCTGGGAGGGGGAGTTGCCATTTGGGAGGTCAGTGCTGAAGTAGGGGAGAGGTGCTGAAGGCAGGGAGTGAGGGAGGGGCTGCCACCCTACCAGCAGCCCCACTGGACTTTGCAGTTCCAGCTGTAGCCTGTGGCTCCTGGTCGAGAATTTAAGGTCAGGAGGCAGGACCATCAGGTTCCACCCAAACTCTTAGCAGACTTCCGGGGTGGCTCCAGCTGAACACCAGACAGAGTGGGATGTATTTCTTCTCCTGACTTGAGGTAATTTTGGTAATAATGAGAAAGATAATCAGTGTGACTTTCTCTCCTCCCTGTTAGAAGCATGGAGAGTTGCTTAGCTGGGGGATAGATGAGCACATTCTTAATGGAGGGGCAAGATATGGAAAGCAAATGCCCTTGGCTCACCTGTGCTAGCCTGAGAGGACCTCAAGCTACCCAGAGCAGAACTGTGCATCCCTCATAGGAGTGAGGCACAGGATGTGGCCAAGGCTGGGTTTCTCCATCATTTGTACACAGGGATGATAAAGCTAAAATATATGTGACGGCAGGCATGAAAGAGATAAGATATTACACCTGGACAACCACAAAAGGATGGCTGTGTATGTTAGGTATGTGGTGAGTAAGGAAAAAGGAAGGAACTAGTCATGGGTATCCAAAGAGTTGCCCGAAGTACAGGCAGGTCGTATGTACATGAGCCTTGAGTGTATTTCAGCACCAGATTTCCGATACCTTTTTGTCCCTCATCATTACTCCACCGGAGCTACCGTATCCTGATGGCACCTTAGGCCCCCTGTAACCTGGGGATGTAGACATCATGTGGAGTGGTCATCCCTGGGGAATAAATGAAGACCAACTGAATGAGGAAAGCAAAGGCTATTTATTCTGAACTTGATATAGCAAGGCCATCAGCCCCATCTCTTGTGTTTTGGTAGAGACTCAAAGGCAGGCAGAGGAGTGGGAAAGCTTTATAGAGGAAAGAGGGAAGGCTTCAGGTATGTCCTGACTGGAGGCTGTTGGCCTGGGGAAGCTGCAGGCCGGCTCACTAGAAATGGGGCATCCTATGGGATTGGTTAGAGGAACATATTTGGCTTTCTCTGGTTGGCCCTGAGTATGAAATGGGGACAAAAATTAGGGAAGCTGTCAGTTATTGAACAAGTCCTGGCCATTTGGGGCTGATTGTTACTGAAGTTACTGTTTCGCTTCCTGGATTGTCACTAGAGACACCCATCTGGCTTCCCGCAAGTCTGACTTATAGCAGGCTGGCTTCCTGGGTGGCTTATTGTGGATAAGGAGGCTCAGTTAGTGTATGAAGAATTTAGAGCGTAATAAATGCATTCCAACTGGCAGTTACCAGACTCTGTCGCCTGAGCTAAGATGATCAGATTCTCTAGGCAAGATTTAGGAGGAAACATTTCATTTTCTGATGAAGGACTCTATAGTTCTCTCCCCCTGCCACATCTCCTCTGCCATTTCTTTTCTTTTCTTTTTGAGGAAGATTAGTCCTGAGCTAACATCTGCTGCCAATCCTCCTCTTTTTGCTGAGGAAGACTGGCCCTGAGCTGACATCCATGCCCGCCTTCCTTTACTTTATATGTGGGACGCCTGCTACAGCATGGCTTGACAAGTAGTGTGTAGGTCCACACCCAGGATCTGAACTGGTGAACCCTGGGCCGCCAAAGCAGAACATGTCAACTTTGCTGTGCCACCGGGCCAGCCCCTCCTCTGCCATTTCTGAACCCTGTCATGCTACACTAGAATCCACTCTGATTCCTACACTCTCTCTCAGTACCATGGACACAGTGGAGCTTGTGTGGGTGGCAATTGTTGACCAAAAGTTTGAGGCCACAGGAGAAGTAACACAGCATCACAGCACAGCAAACAACTTTACCTTGAACATGGGATAGTGTGGTTCTAAATCTTCAGCCTCTCATGCCCTCAGTGGAGAAGTTGAACATCCTACCTGCCCTGAGTTTTGGCTCCTCTTTCTCCCACTCCTACTGTCTCCTCCTGTCTATCTCATCCCCCAGCCCTCCATGGTTGTTTTTCTCTGGCTGTTGAGCCCGACTCCTGGGAGCTTCACTTGTATACCTCAGTTAAATAATAGAACCATTTCTCCTCAGGAGGAATTCTGCTGCAAACTCTTAGAATAACATTTTTCTTTTCTTTCTGCTATACAAATGTTTTAAAAATTAGTCCGTATGATAGGTACATCAGTGTTTGCTGTATCAGTGTCTGTGTGTACTTTCCTGTGTGCCTGAAATATTTCATATAAAAAAAATTAAAAGGAAAATAAATAAAGAAAATAAATGGACCCCATGATCAATCTGGAAAAGAGAGGAAGTAGGTCTGGTGGTGGTGAGATTTTAATTAATTTATTTACAAATATCTAGTTGACTGTGTGCTAGCCATTATTCTAGTCCTAGAATATCTATTCATTTAGATAGCTACTCATTTAATCCTCATTCTAATATTATGGGGTAGGTATTATTATTCCCATTTTACAGATGAGGAAACAGGGAAGTGAAGTAACTTGTGCAAGGTGGGGAGTATCAAAGCCAGAATTCACACCCAGGCTATCTGGCTCTGGGGGCCACACCCTTAACCGTCATGCCTTCATGCTTCTTGACAGGAGTTCCTGTGGTCCCTGAGGATCAGTGGGGTTCAAGGGCAGTGGTGATAGTGGGGTATTGAGACTCAGGAGGGTGTAACACGGCAGCAAGCCGTTAGCGGTTTTTGAGGAGGGGGCAGTTTAGTGTCAGCAAAGTTCTTCATGGGTGCAAGGGTATCAGCATGGTGAAATCAGGCTGGGTGTGAGAGGAGGGGGTAAGGAAGACCTGGTGGGCTGTCTCTCTATGATCTGGCTGTGGCTGCTGCCACAATGGAAGTTGCAAGATTTGTTATGGATGTTAAGCAGGATTGAAGAGCAACCAGGTGTCACATTGTACAGCAACCTCACTAAAAGTGTAGAAGACGCTTGCAATGAAAGAGTTCGTCTCTCATGGTTCCCCATGGCCTTGGACACCTTGATCACTGAACAGGCACTGCATTCTTCCATCTGAGATGCAAGAGATCTTGCCTAGAAATGGAGAGTAAGGGAAGCTAAAAAGAACTCGCCCACCCAGTTTATTTCTTGGATAAAGCTGTTACGTTTTAGGAATGAGTAAACTGAGGGGAAGAAAACCCCGAGAGATCTATAAAAAATTCTGTGCCCTGTAAGAAAGACTATGACACAGAATAAGTAGAGGAAAAAACACCTTTGAAAAAGATTTATGGCAGGAAACAAAAGAAGGTTTCAGATAACATCTGCATTATTCTTTAGATAAAAGTCAAGAAAATGTGGTTTCCAGGAAATGGAAAAAAAGATGAAGATAATGGGATCATAGACAGAAATAAAAATGGAGCTGCCTGATGAGTGCATGAATAAAAAGGAAAGCAGCAAAGTGAAGAAACAAGGAAAAAATGCTTAGGAATGGAATGGGGGTGTGTAGAATCTAAAAATATTGTAGGGGCTGGCCTGGTGGCTCAGCGGTTAAGTGCGCACGTTCTGCTTCAGTGGCCTGGGGTCCACCGGTTCGAATCTTGGGTGCGGACATGGCACCGCTTGGCAAGCCATGCTGTGGTAGGTGTCCCACATATAAAGTAGGGGAAGATGGGCACGGATGTGAGCTCAGGGCCAGTCTTCCTCAGCAAAAAGAGGAGGATTGGCAGGAGTTAGCTCAGGGCTAATCTTCCTCAAAAGAAAAGTATTGTAGAAGAGGAGACTTCCTGGGGAAAACCTAGATTTCAGTTAAGGCAAGATGAAGGAAATATTTAGTAAAGAAGTTGACAATATGGGAAGATTTGCTATACACAGAATGAGTTCTGGTGGGCACTGTGGAAAAGTTTGGGAAAAAGGAGCAGAAAGAAGCTGAGTCAGGGCCTGGAAACCCTGAGTGGTATGGTAATGAAAATGCCAGAGAAGATAGATGGCCAGAGGAGCTTCTACATGGTGCAGTCATGTGGTGAGGCAGAGTGAGTTTAGCTGGACACTGAGGGCAGGACACAAACTAACCAAGTTCCTGGAAGTCCACATTCACCTTTCACCGGGAGCACTTCTGGTGTGAGGCCCTTCTGGTGGTGCATGTGCAGCAAAGAGCAGCCCTTGTCGAGAGACTCCCTGAAAACAGAGCAACTCAGCAAAGCTACAGATAAAAAGGCAGCCTGTGCGCCAGCCCTGTGGCCTAGTGGTTAAGTTCAGGGTCTCTGCTTTGGCCGCCCAGATTTCGCCAGTTCAGATCCTGAGCGCGGACATGGCACCACTCATTAAGCCATGCTGAGGCAGCATCCCACATGTCACAACTAGAAGGACCCACAACTAAAAATGCACAACTATGTACCGGGGGGCTTTGGGGAGAAAAAGGAAAAATAAAATCTTAAAAAAAAAAAAGAAACGAAAAAAAGAAAGAAAAGGCAGCCTGGCGAAGGCAAACAAACAAATCAGGGATTGCAATATTAATAGCAGAGAAAGCGAATCCAAGATAAAAAGACACTGAAATTCTTTCAGACCTTTGAGGAAATGTTAAGTCCCATCTGTGATAAACCCAGCTCTGATTAGCTTAAGTCAACAAGGGAATTTATTGGTTTATGTCATCAAATCAAAGAAAGAGCAGAGACTGAGCGGGCTTCACCTGGAATCTAAGGACCCTAGAGCTGTCCACGCACTTTCTGTTTCTCGTTTCTGCATCTCTGTGTATGTTGGCTCTGTTCTATCCACAACATGGAGGAGAACATGGATTTAGGCAACGTGAGGGTTACATCCTTCCAGCTTGTAACCAGGGAGGAAAAGGAGGCTGATTGGCAGCTCTTGTAAGAAAAACTCTGGGAAAGAACTTTGATTAGCTGGTTGGGTGCCATGGAAACCCTGGCCCAGTGGCTGTCATGAGGTGGCTGAGGCACCGTGATTTACTCAACTTCACACACGAGCCCTGTGTAAACCTGGGGACATGCATCCATAAGGAGCCCCTATAAGGAAAGGGCTTCTATAGGGAGGCCCTGTGGTCAAGGCTGAAGGGTCTCTCACCAGAAAAGGGGAGAGAGGGTTGCTGGATAGAGTTAAAAAACATAGGCACTACCATAAATTCAACACATTATTATTAAAAGCAAAACAATAATAATATAGACACCACAGCTAGGCCAATAAAGATAAACAGATAAAATGAGTAATCAAAAAAGAAATTTTAACATAGATATCATGGAGAACAAAAGTTATTAGGAGAATATTATGCATAATGCTATGCTAACATGTTTTAAAACCTTGATGAAATTCTTTTTTAGGATAATATAAATTATCAATATATGTTCAAGAAGCTTCTTGCATAGGTGAGTTCTTTCAAGTCTTCAAAGAAAAGAATTCCCAGGATAGATAAACTGTTGGATAGCAGAGAATTTTATGCTATTTTACAAAACTAGCATGATTCTGAGACAAAAAGAGAACAAAACATCCCCCAAACAAGCAAACAAAAAAAACTATAGACTAATTTAATGAATGAATGTGGATGCAAAAATACTAAGTGGAATAGTTCTAAATAAAATCCAGGAGTATATTTAAAGAATAAATGCTGTGTTCAGGTAAGGTTTATTCCAGGAATGCTGATATGGTTCAATAGGAAGAAGCCTATTAGTGTATATTATTCATTTCATCACATCTACAGGCCAAAGGCAGCATATAATCAAGTTGTGCTCATGCTTAAAACGCAACCATGGCTTCCGATTACTTTTAATGTAAAGACATATCTCGTTGGGGCTGGCCTGGTGGCCGCAGCGGTTAAGTTTGCCCATTCTGCTTTGGTGGCCTGGGGTTCGCTGGTTCGGACCCTGGGTGTGGACATGGCACCACTTGGTAAGCCATGCTGTGGCAGGCGTCCCACATATAAAGTAGAGGAAGATGGGCATGGATGTTCGCTCAGAGCCAGAGTCTTCCTCAGCAAAAAAAGAAAAAAAAAAAAAAAAAAGAAAAGAGGAGGATTGGTAGCAGCTTTTAGCTCCGGGCTAATCTTCCTCAGGAAAAAAAAAAAAGACATATCTCCTTAGTACACAAGGCCCTGTATGTCCGGCCTCCCCTCTTTCTACAGGGTCTTCCCCCTCAGGGCTCTCCCTGGAGCTCTGTGGTCCAGTCTCATTGCCCTGTTTCGTTCTTCAGATGCACTGCACTTCCATCCATCACAGGGGCTCTGCACATGCTGTTCCCTCTACTTGCAACTCTCTTCCCTCTCTTTTTGACTTGGTTAATGCCTCCTCTCCTTTCAGAGCTAAGTTTGCTCGTTGCTTCCTCTAGGAACCTTTCTTTACAACTCGAATCAGTCAAATCCTCCCAACTCCTGTGTCTCTCAAACTGCACTGTGCGTATGAAGCACTAGGAGATTCTCTTAACAGGCAGACCCTGATTCGGGAGGTCTGGAGGGGCTGGAGAGTCTTTGTTTCTGACAAGCTCCCAGGTAAAGCCTTTGCTGCTGGTCCATGGGCCACACACTGAGTACTGTAACTCTTTGCTTCCTAGCACCTGCTGTGGTTGTACTGCTACATTCGTTTTGTGGTTATTTGCTTAATATCTGTGTCCTCGACTAGACTCTGATAAGCTTCACGAGGGCAGGGACCATTCCGTTTTGCTCGTCCTTGTATCCTGCACATAGTTCGGGACCTGGTACATAGCAGGTGTTCAAAGGATATTTGCTGAATAAATGAACAAATGAGAAAAATGCTATCACTATCTAGGGATATATCACAAAGGCATTTGATAAAAATATTTTTTGGTAAGATTACCTAACAAATTAAAGATAGAAAGTTCTCCTTGAATAGTATAAAGAATATTTACCTCAAATATTAAAATGTATTATAAAGCTATAATAACTTTATAATTTTATATAAATAAAATTATAAATAAATATAGTTATATAAAGCTATAGTGTTATAACTTAAGTTATAACAATAAATGTATTATTAAAGACAGACAGGAAAATGGAACAGAATAAAGAGCCCAGAAACAGATCCAAGTATATGTACGAATTTAATAAAAGATAATGATGGCTTCAAGTCACTGGGGAAAAAGAGGAGTGAGTCCATAAATGTAGGAGAGCAACTGGCCAGCCATTTGGGAAAAAAGTGACCCGGGTCCCATGTCAAAATAAGCTCCAGATTTAAATTTTCAAAATAAACCCAAAAAGTATTAGAAGAAACACAGGCAAACTATTTTTGTAATCTTGAGGTAGAATGGTTCTAAATATGACATCAAAATAAGGAATAGAAAAAGATGAATGCATAAACAATTGAAAAACTCTTGTTTCCCACAAACTGGGAAAACCTTTATAACGTATGTGACAGATAAAGGATTACTAATAAAGTGCTCCTACCCACCGAAGAAAAAGACGAACAACTCAATAGAAAAGTGAGCAATTCACCAAAGGAAAAAGTACAAAAGCCTAGTAAAGACGTTGTTCTGGATGGAGTTGTGTCTCCCTAAAAAGATAAGTTGAAGTCCTAATCCTCTGAGCCTGGGAATTTGACCTTATTTGGAAATAGGGTCTTTACAGAAATAATTAAGTTAAGATGAGGTCATTAGGGTGGGTCCTAATCCAATAGGACCAGTATCCTTATAAAAAGGGGAAATTTGGACGCAGAGACAGACATGCACAGAGGAAGGAACGTGCGAAGAGATCCGAGGAGAAGACAGCCATCTCCAAACCAAGGAACGCTTGAGGCTACCAGGAGCTGGGAGGGAGGCCTGGAACAGGCCCTTCACTACAACCTTCAGAGGGAGTGTGGCCCGTGGCCCTACCAACACCTTAATTTCCGGCTTCCAGCCCCCAGAACTGTGAAACCATACATTTCTGCTGTTTAAGCCACCCAGTGGGTCGTACCTCGTTACAGTAGACCTAGGAAGTTAATATACATGTGAAATGATACTCAGCCTCACTAAATATTCAAGAAACCAAAAATAAAACAAATCACTCTTCTTTACGTCACTGTTCAACTTGTTAGATAGCAGGATAAAAACAATTGCAGGTGAGGATGAGAGGAAAAGGGAACATTTATACAATGGAGGTAGAGATGTAAATAGTACAACTTACCTGAAGGGCAAGGCCATTTAGCAATATATATCAAAACCCATAAATACTAGAAAACTCCTTGATCCAACCATTCCTATTCAAGGAGGAACTGAAGGATATAATCAGACAAGTTTGGGAAGATACGTGAATAAGGATGTTTAGTATAGCATTTATAATATTTCATATTTGAAAGCAACTAAATGTATAACAATAGGAAGTTGATTAAATAACTAATGAGATTACCAGTACCATACAATGGAGTACCCTGCAGACATAAAGAATGATGCTGTAGGAGAATTTTTGCATTGACATGGAAAGATGCATATTTGACTGAGTGAAGAAAGCAAGTAACAAAAGACTCTGTGCATCATGATTCTATTTTTTTTATAAGAAACAAACATGTATATATGCATAGAAGAAAGTTTGGAGAGTTACACAATAAAATGTTAAGATTTGTTATGTATGGGTGAAGGGATTATGTATGATTATAATTTTCTTCTGAATATTTACATGGAGTTTCTAAGTTTTCTCCAATAAATATGTCTCCCTTTGTTATAAAAAGATTCTCTTGGGGCCAGCCCAGTGGTGTAGTGGTTAAGTTTGCACACTCTGCTTCAGTGGCCCAGGTTTCACAGGTTCAGATCCCAGGTGTGGACCTATGCACCGCTCATCAAGCCATGCTGTGGCAACACCCCACATACAAAGTGGAGGAAGATTGGCAACAGATGTTAGCTCAGGGCCAATCTTCCTCACCAAAAAAAAAAAAAAAAAAAGAAGAAGAAGAAAATTCTCTCAAGTTAGAACATCCCATCATAATTAACGAGCAAGAGGGTGAGGACTGTAATACTGCATGCAGCTCACTCAATGACATTTTAAAATTGTTATTATTTTTACTATCAGGTGCTTTTACCACAAAGCCTTAAGGCCATGTCACTGCCCAGATATACTAGTTGGACAAAAAAACAGCATGGGAAAGGAAATCTTGGCCACATGGCAGGCAGCCGGTGCTGTGGATTTCGGTTTTCTTCCTGACAGGTTGGTCCATCTGTAGTCATAACTCTGCCCGGATTGCCTTAATAACAGGCTTGCCTCACCTGGCTTCCTGATGGGATGCATTCCTTCCAGCTTGGATCACAGAATGCTCTTCTGATTCTCGAGGGCGTGGGCCATCCCAGCTCAGTGCCTGCTTGCCGAGCACCTGCCTGAGTCACTCTATTTGGTACAGACAATCTGATTGCTACAGTGGGATTTTTTTTTGTCCTTCTCGGCTCCTTCAACTTGAAGAAAACCCCCTCCTACTCACTTCTCCTGCTGTCTTGCCCACGTAAATCACTCTAAGATTTAACAGAATTAT
Source organism: Equus caballus (assembly GCF_041296265.1). Lineage (NCBI taxonomy): Eukaryota > Metazoa > Chordata > Mammalia > Perissodactyla > Equidae > Equus > Equus caballus. The sequence goes on along the minus strand of NC_091698.1, from coordinate 47,934,734 downwards.
CTTTCCTCTGCCTGTAAGTTTGGGAAAGCAGGTGAGCTGGAGTATGGAGGCCAGACGGGGCACACTGGAGCTTTGACTTCTGTTCTGATGGGGTTGCCAGACCATGCGAGGTACCTCTGATAGAAGAGCATCCTGGTAACTTGCTTACGGTGGCTCATCACGAGGACCTGCTGTTAACCTCTTCCTGTATATACGTGCGCACACACAGAAATATGTTAAGAACTATAAAGTGCCCTACAATTGTCAGTTATTTTATTATCAGGGATGTTTTTGGCTGACTTTTTTGCTTTGATTCTTTTGAGCACATCAGTGGAGACTGAAAAGATGAAGGATAGACATTGGAGTGGTTTTCCTCTTAATGAGAGATTTGTGACCAGAGTTTAAGCCTCTCAATGGAGGCAGGTCCTGCATTGTATTCTTTGTTCCTCAGAGACCGTTGACATACCAGGGAGAGAAATGACATTTACTAAGCATCTGGTAAGTGACATTTACTGAGCATCTTATCAGATGAGACGCTCTCTCAAAGAGCATGTTCAAAGACCTTGGGTTACTTGTTTCATTTCTCCAAAAATGGTGCCTTTTTTGGTTGTTCTGAGGAATAAATGAAATAAGCATGTGATTGGGACTGGCACATATTCAGTAGTCAATAAATAGTTCATTTATTCACCAAAGGTCGTGTGTTGATAAGTTGACAGAAATGTGACCAGAGGCTCGCAGGAGCCTAACTCTGGATTTCTCCTAGGAGCAGCAGTTCACTGTTTGCTAATTCAGTGTTGATGGCAAATTTATAGCACATAAATATGTGAATAATGAGAATCGATTGTACTTGGCCTCACCCAAGATAGTGGACCTCTGCCCGTGAAGATTTGTCAGCGCCTAAGGAGGTCTGAGCGGTGAGCTAGGGAACTAGAGAACATCTCAAGAAGGAATCAGTGTTGCAGGAGGCTCCAGCACTCCATTTGTGAGGCTCAGAGGGGGCCCTCTCTCCTCTGCACACTAACATCCAGGCACCAGCGTGGGGTTCCTGCCTGCTCCTCCAGGCAGCCCAGAGGCGCCTCTGGAACCTTATGGCTTAAGCTTGATGTCACTGGACATGCCTGGTTCTAGGAGCAAGACAGACTCTTCAGGCACTTCCAGGGCCAGGCAGAGGTAGCTGTTTTGGAGTCAGGGTGGGTGGGAGCAGAGAGGATGTTCACCTCGCAGCTGAAGCAGAGAAGCAGCAGGAGGCTGCCTCCTGTTAGAGGAGGGAAATGGAGGTCACGGCTGCAGACACTGTGTGGGAGATGCAAAGGGAGGCTGTAAATTGGACTTGGACCATGAGGTTAGAAGCTGATGGGCCCAGGAGCAAGTTAGGATGGGGCAGATAGAACAGGAAGATGTTCAACAAAAGAACACCAAGGAGGGGATTAACAGAGGTGAGCAAAACAGACGTGGCCCCTGCTCATGTCTGTCCAGTGGGGGACATGAGCATCAAGCAAATAAAAAAGGGTATCATTAAAGATTGGGAGATGTGGGGCTGGCCCCGGGGCTAAGTGGTTAAGTTTGTGCGCTCTGCTTCGGCAGCCCAGGGTTTCACCGGTTCAAATCCTGGGCATGGACATGCCACTGCTCATCAGGCCATGCTGAGGCAGCGTCCTGCGTGCCACAACTAGAGGGACCCACAACTGAAAAAATATATATACACCTATGTACTGGGGGAGCTTTGGGGAGAAAAAGGAAAAATAAAATCTTTGGGGAAAAAAACGATTGGGAGACGTGTCATTCAGGAAAGACAGAAGGGCTAGGAGAGAGAATAACAGTGGGGTTTAACTAAGGCAGGGTTGGAGGAGGGGAGGAGAGGCCTCAGAACCAAGATCTGGAAAGGAGTGGATGTGAACCAGGCCAAGTGGGCGCCAGGAAGCAGAATGGCACGTCTGAGGAGACCGAGGTAGAAAGTACCTTCCAGGACTGAAAAGATAGAGTCCAAGTGAGGTGGAGAGAGGCAGCAGAGTCGAGGGATGCGACAGGGAGTCAGGCAGGGTCATACCAAGCCAGGCCCGCTGGACGTGTGAAGGAGCTTTGAGTTTCTTCTAAGCGCAGTAGTGCCGTAGGGGCCTGCCGTCACCGTGTGACTTTTAGGACCCGCAAGCATATTTGACGGAATTGCTATAACTATGTTAGTTAAGAAACCTCTCACAGACTTGCAAATTTCACAAGAGTTTGAGATACACGGACATGTTTGCGAAATTATTTTGAAGATAGAAATAGGTGAAACTGTGTTTGTCTTTCTACTTCTCAGTATTTTGCCAAAATGTTTTTAAGGCCCACACAATGCATGTATCCGTGCAAACATCGTGAGAAGAGAGTCCTGCACAGAGAAGCTCCCTGGGCTGACAGCTGTGCCCCGTGTCTGAGCTTCTACCCCAGGTGGAGGCTTGTACCACGAGCAGGTCAGGTCACAGCCTGAGAGGTTGAAGGTCACTGACCCCTCCCTGCTCCCTGCTAGCTCAGGTCCCACACCCAGATGGGGCCCTTTCTCTTTGCCTTCTTCCTAGTTTGACACCATCAGCTTCATGGATTACTTCTTCCCTCAAGAGAGCTGCCTGTTAACGGAAGACAAAGCCCCACCTCAGAGGAAGGTGCTTGAATGGTGCCATCCACATCAGCATCAGGAGGAGGACGGCAGGGTGGAGGGTGCAAGGGATGGGGGCTGGTAATATTTGGGCTTGATAGCCTTCCCTCCCAGAGGGAGGAAAAAAAATGTGGACTGAGGGGCTGGTCTGGTGGCATAGTGGTTAAGCTCATGCGCTCTGCTTCAGTGACCTGGGGTTCCAGGGTTCAAATCCCAGTTGTGAACCTATGCACTGCTCATCAAGCCATGCTGTTGTGGCGTCCCACATACAAAATGAAGGAAGATTGGCACAGATATTAGTTTACAGACATTCTTCCTCAAGCAAAACAAACAAACGCAAAAACAATTAAAAAAAAGTGGAGTGATGGGGGAAAGATGAGGACACACTATGTGTCAGATTCTGGGCTAATGCTTTATATTCAGAGTTCCCTTTGCTCCCAGTGTCCCCCCCATGTCAAGGTACCTACATGTGGCCCCTGTCATTTGCTTTGCACTTTGGGAGACAGAGTGTGGTAGGGAGTCACACTCATTACTCCTCTCTTTTCTTCACCTCAGAGAATATGCGGTGGGGACACATTTGGCCTCCTCTTCTCCTCGTCCTGAATTTTCATGGGGCAAAAAAGCACTTGGAGAGGAGTGCCTCCAGGTGTGCACCCACCTTTCTGATGGGCGTGGGAGGATTTTCTCTGCCCACGTGCCTCAGTGTGACCCTTTCCCTGTTCTGGCAATGCTTCCTCGACCATGGCTGGCCTAGAACCTCACCTGCTCTTCTTTGATCCCACCTTCTTGCACTTTTGCACATTGTATGTCAGTCTCCCAACAGTCCTTCGTGTGAAGAGTTTGGTCTTTCCTCACAAGGCCATTGATGGTTTGAAGCTCTCATCTGGTCCAGCCGCAGCTTCTGGGGTCGTGTGTGCCCAGGCTTTTGGAGCACCATCTCTGCAGCTCCTCCTTTCTACTCTGGCTGGCCTTACTGCACAAGCTGAGGGGTCCCCAAGCAGTCAGCCACAAGGAGCTGGGGAAGTGTCCCAGACAGCCCAACTAGAGGAGGCTGGAGAGCCTGCTCAGGTCAGGGGAGGCTGAAGAATGCCGTGATCCAAACATCTGTGTTGCAATCTGGTGAATAAAGAATTCTTTCATCGGGTTGTTCTCAATCCTGCCAGACTTGATGCCCCTCTTTAAGACAAATATTTTATAATGCCCCTTTACCTTATTGAAATGAATTCATGAATAATATAATTTATATGTATACACACAATTTTAAAAATCAATATCATGTCCTATCATGTAAAATAAAATGAAAAAATTTATAATAAAATAGTATTGTGGAAGCTCACTGAACGAAGACCACCAGAATGTACCTGCAGCGAAAATCGTTAGGTTATTTACCTTGCTGCATTGACGGACAGCACATCCCAGATGATCCGTACTGCGAGTGAGGTGGGAGGGGCTCTTTATAGGATTTGGGATTGTGGGGAATGATCCCAAAGAGGGATTAAGAAAGGAAGGGATGCTTCTGGATTGGATATTGCCAGGAAGTAGGTGGAATTTGGTGATAGGCCATCTTAGTTTTTATCTAGGGGGATTCTGGTGAGGATCTAGTAAGGATTAAAGCTGAGCTAGAGCTGTCATTGGTAAGGAAGTAGTAATCACTCCTGTTAGTCAGAAAAGGGGGATATTCAGTCATTTTGTGGTGGCAGAGTGGACTTGTCTCTGTTTTGTTCCAAATTCGGTAACATTATGGCCTTGTCTGAGACTTGCCTGTGTGGATTTAAGAACATCATGATCTGGCTGCCACCATGACTGTTTTTCATTATCTCACTATATATGTCAGGATGTATCTCCCAGCATGTATTCAAGTGCTCAGGCATGACTAACTAGAACACGTGATGAAATTGGTGCTTCCATCCATGCATAGAACCACACGAATGCAACAGCTACAAATGCAGATGGAAACTCAAATACAAGGAGAGGAGTCGCCATGGGCAATGACACTTTCCAAAATGGCGGACAAATGAATAAAGTTCTGGAAAACACAAAGTACAAGCTTCCTTTGATTTATTCGGTAGTTTTATTTTTGGAACATTCAAAATTATATTCCAACAGGCCCAAGTTACCTTATATTTATATATATAGAAGGATTAGGTTCTAGGCTCAAATATTTGAATACAGGTTTTTTCATTTACATAAATGCCAAGTTTAACACTCAAACCTCACTCAGGACATAACACAATTCGTCATTGTGGGGCATTGTTCTGCATTTTGTGAGATGTCTAAGACCCCTGGCCTACCCATTAAATGCCAGTAGTGCCCCTAATCATTGTAATAATCAAAATAGCAACAAGGAGGATGACAACACTACCATGACAATGACAAAACATACCTGCAAATTTTTTTTCAAAGATTGTCACCTGAGCTAACAACTGTTGCCAATCTTCTTTTTTTTTAATTCTTCTCCCCAAAGCCCCTCAGTATATAGTTGTAGATTCTAGTCGTGAGTGCCTCTGGTTGTGCTATGTGAGACACCGCCTTATTGTGGCCTGATGAGTGGTGCCACGTCTGCGCCCAGGATCCCAACCGGCAAAATCCTGGGCCACCGAAGTGTAGCGCGCAAACTTAACCACTCAGCCACCGGGCCGGCCCCAACCTGCAAATTTTTGAAGTGCCCCTGAGGATGGTAAGGTAGCATGACTCCGTTGAGAACCAGTTCATTTAACTATTTAGTCAGGCCCTCCTCATTCCAAAAAATGTTTGAAAGTGGCAAAAAAGAATATGTTAAGGGAAGAGTTAATTGGAAAGTGTGTCTAGAAGAGGAGCTGAGATAGTAAGAATTTGTTAGTTTATTTATCACAATCCAGGGAAGAGAACATATTAAGCAGACTTAATACTCTTGCTTAGAGAGGGGAGTTTTACTGTGGGGCGGGGATAGTTAACCGAGCTTTCCCAGAGCCTGGGAACATGTCCCTCAAGATTATCCAAATCATGTTGTTTGGATTCCACATTTCATAGGCAATCTGATAACTAATTCAGTTTTCTGAGAACCTTGGTCTGGGAAAGGAGATGCTAAGGTCTAGCTTTTTGAATCTAAAGGAATCTTGCCAAAGCTTGACCTAAGACTTTAGTTGACCTACCTTTTTCCCATTCTCTTTACTTGAACAAGTCACTAGATACCACTACAAACTTAAAGGATTTGACTGAAGTGGCCATTAAATAATTTTAAAAATTTATCTTTTATTATGCAAATAACACATAAATATACATATTTTTAAAAACTTCAAATTCAGAGCAAGGATGTAATATCCGCTTAGCCCTCACCCAGGCCCACCTGTCTTCCCGGAGGTATCCACTGTTCCCAGCCTGGTGTGTGTTATGCTCCAGACCTTTTTTGATACATTTATATACATATATTTCCATAAAAATATGGAGTTTTGTGGTTTTTTCATTTATCCAAGTGTGATCAGACTGTGTGCAGTGTTTCACTGTTGTGTTTTTTTTTACTTGGATATCTTCCTATACTAGATAGGATATAGATCTTCCTCATTTTTTAAAAAAACCCTTTTTTTTCCTTTTGACTTTATTCAAGATATATATTTTTTAATGTATGCTTTTTTGGTGAGGAAGATTGGCTCTGAGCTAACATCTGTTGCCAATCTTCCTCTTTTTTTCCCCCGCTCGAAGCCCTAGTACATAGTTGTAGGTCATTCTGGTTCTTCTACGTGGGACGCAGCCAAAGCACAGCTTGGTGAGTGGTGGGTAGGTCCATGCCCAGGATCCAAACTGGTGAACTCCGGGGCCCCCAAAGCAGAGTGTGCAGACTTAACCACCTGGCCACAGGGCTGGGCCTGGAATATTTTCTTTTTAAGTGGTTATGCTTATTCTTTTCTCCCTTAATGACTTCTATATTTTGTGTTTTGCTTGAGAAGGTCTTCCGTACCTGAAGGGCATAATCACATTCTGACATATTTTCTTCTAATAGTTTTATAATTTAAAAAAAATTGTTTATCTTAGAGAGTATAATGTGAGGTAGGGGTGGAGCTTTGCTATTTTCCAGAAGCCCAACACCATTTACTCAGTTGGTCGTCATTCTCCTACCATTTGGAAATACTCCTTTGTCATGTATTAAATTTCCATTTTTACCTTAGTCTGTTTTAGGCTTTTATTTAGTTCTATTGTTCTATTTGCCTATTCACGTACTGATGCCACTGTTGCCATAGCAACATGGCCTGAGAGAATGATTTGATAGCTAATAGGAAGAGTCTGTCCACATTGTTGCTCTTTTTAAAAAATGTCTTGGCTATTGCCTCAAATTTTCTCTTCCAGTTTGGAGTTTCATGATCAGTTTACCAAGTTGCATAAAAAACTGTGATTTTGATTGGGGTTACATTGAATTTATGGATATTAATTTAGGGATAATTAATATTTTTATGATATTGAATCTTTTCTATATTAGCTTTCTATTGCGGCTCTGACAAATTACCACGAACTCAGTGGCTTAAAATAGCACAAATGTATTATCTTGCAGTTTGGAGGCCAGAAGTCTGACATGGGTCTCACTGGGCTGAAATCCAGGTGGTCTCGGGAGGGCGTTTGTTCTGGAGGGTCAGGGGAGCATCTGTTATTGGCACATACGTAGTCTGCAGGTTCTCACTTCTTGATTTTGTGTCAGGTTGCCTCGGTGAAGTCTCTTTTTAGTTTTATTTGCCAGCTGCTGTCCTTAGATAGTCTTGATTGGTGGTTGTCTGCAAATAATGAAAATAATGACTGTTTCTTTTCATGTGCATTTTTTTGTCTTAATGCCCTGGTCAGGACCCCCACGCAATGTTGTTCATGATAGAGGGCATCCTTGTCTTCTCTCTGCCTTTAGTGGGAATGCTTCTAGTGTTCAGGTCAAGGACAATGTTTCCTTTGGTTAAAGGTAAATAAACTTTACCAAGTTAAGGAAATTTTCTGTTTTTTCTAGTTTGCTAAAAGTTCCTCCTCTCCTTCCCAAGGACATGCACTGGATTTTATCAAATTCTTTTTCTGCATTTAAGATGATCACAGGCCTTTTGTTTCTTTCTTTTTTTAATTTTTAATTTTTTTTAAAAGATTTTATTTTTCCTTTTTCTCCCAAAGCCCCCTGGTACATAGTTCTGTATTTTTAGTTGTGGGTCCTTCTAGTTGTGGCATGTGGGATGCTGCCTCAGCATGGCTTGGTGAGCAGTGCCATGTCCGCGCCCAGGATTCGAACTGGCGAAGCCCTGGGCCGCTGAAGCAGAGCGTGCAAACTTAAACACTCAGCCACTGGGGCAGCCCCCAGGCCTTTTCTTTCTTAATCTAGTAATGTAATAAATTATATTGATAGTATTTATAATGTAGAACTGTCTTTACTTTCTTCATTTAAATCATACTGGGTTGTGATTATACAATTCTTTTAAATACTGCTAGGTTCAATTGCTCATGTTTTATTTAGAATTAGAAAAAAAAAGGCTGTTCACAAATGAGAACGGCCTCATGGGGATGTCATGTACAGCATGGTGATTATAGCTAATAATACTGTATTGTATTTTTGATATACTGTATTGTATATTTGAAAGTTGCTAAGAGACCTTAAAAGTTTTCATCACAAGAAAATAAATTTTTGTAAGAATGTATGGTGATGAATGTTGACTAGACTGACTGTGGTGATTGTTTCGCAATGTATACAAATATCGAATCATTATGTTGTACACCTGGAACTAATATAATGTTATATGTCAATTATATCTAAATAAAAAAAAGACCAAAGAAAGGAAAAAAATAAATAGAATGGGCTTTATACTTTTTTTCCTTGTACTTTTCTTGGCTGATTGTGGATTCTACATTATGTAAGATTACGGAATCTTTCCGTTTTCTGTAGTCTACATTTAAATGTAGAGTGTTAAGGAAGTAGGCACTGGGAAGTAGGAACTCTCTGGTTACACTGCATTGGCTAGTCTTTGCCCAACCAGCAGTTGCTGTACCAGTGGGTAGGCTAGTCTGATTATTGCTGGGGGCCCAACGTTCTTTTGCCTCCCTGCTGTGACTCGGAGGGTGACTTTTTGGGGTCTTGCTTCAGCTTGTGTCCCTGACCTCAGTGACCCCGTCCTATTCCTCCATTGTTTAGGTCCAGCTCAGCCTTGACCATGGTCCTCCTGGGTCCATTCAAGAAGGGGCAGCTGCTCTTCCACCCCACAGCCCCTCCTCTTTTTCCAATATGTGCAGGCGGGTGGGCCTTTGAGCGCCCTTTGCCTTAGCTCTTGCCCACCCCTCAGGGCTGATGGAGCAGGCTGGACAGTCTGGTAAACTTCACGAGGCCCAGTCTTCCAGAGGGGAGGCCCAGCGACCCCTACATTGTTTATCAATCCAAAACTGCCCTTACTTGGGCTGGGGGGACCTTTTTTTTTTCACCAGAGTCAAACTGCTCTTCAAGATTTGCACAACTACCCTCATTTTCTGGATCACAACCATCTGTCCAGGTCCAAACTCACTTCGTCCACCCAATGTTCCTCCAACTCGGGTTCATGAGCCACTGGGAGCCTCAGAGTATTCTCAGAGTTTGTGTATGCTATATAGCTTTTTTTTTTTTTAAGATTTTATTTTTCCTTTTTCTCCCAAAGACCCCCGGTACATAGTTATGTATTTTTAGTTGTGGGTCCTTCTAGTTGCGGCATGTGGGATGCTGCCTCAGCATGGCTTGATGAGCCGTGCCATGTTGTGCCCCGGATTCGAGCTGGTGAAACCCTGGACGGCCGAAGCAGAGCATGTGAACTTAACCACTCGGCCATGGGGCCAGCCCCTATACAACTTTTTAATATTGTATTTTAATTTTGTTGATAGTATATACAAAAAATACAAGCATGTTTTAGACTATCCAGATGACCAAATTGTGACTAGATTCTCCCATGTGATTTCAGGGCCCATGTTTGCATCGTGTTTACCTTCACATCAGCTCTAGGTGATGCCCAAAGTGGTGAGGAAGATTGGCCCTGAGCTAACACGTCTTGCCAATCTTCCTCTTTTGGCTTGAGGAAGATTGTCACTGAGCTAACATCTGTGCCAGTCTTCCCCTGTTTTGCATGTGGGATGCTGCCACAGCATGGCTTGATGAGCAGTGTGTAGGTCTGCGCCTGGGATCCAAACCTGTGAACTCCGGGCTGCCAAAGTGGAGTGCATGAACTTAACCACCAGGCCACCAGGCTGGCCCTGAAAGTGATTTTTAAAAAACTCATTAATTGAAGTATTTTCTCTAACTATGAGCTCGGATGGGCTAGTGGACAAGTCTGGAAAAATAGTCTCAGGCCTGGAACTTTACTCAAAAGAAGTCTACACATTCCTCCAGTTTGAACATAACTGTTCTACATTGCTCTGTCTGAGACCACTCCATCAGCCAGGGGGCTCCCTTTCAGTGCCTGCGCCCACCTCCATGCCTCTCTAGACATCCCTTGCTTCCTAGGCTTCTCTGCAGTGTCGCCTCCTAATCCCAAACTGGAATCTGCATAAACAACCGACTCCAATCCACGGGCTTTGTTGTGGGTGAGTGAGGGCCTGGTGCAAGATCTTTGGGTACAGGGAGAACAGAGGGGCTGGAGCCCCTCCCAAGGTTGGTACCATGCTTTTCACGTGCGTCTCCAGGTCCTGGCAGCAGGGGTCACTGCACGAACGGTTATAACCAGGTGGCAGCTTTTCACAGCTTCCTGGTGTGAGCTCAAGGCGAATCAGGGAAACTTGGTGCCAGCTGTTTATCCCACGGGGTCTGTATAATAATGCCAATGTGCACAGTGGAGCTGAATGGATCTGACTTCATTGTGGCTTTTGTCAGCACTGTCACAGCGAGTGGGAGTATGCCCACTCCTTGAGTCTTGCTGGGACTAGGGACACAGACAAATTAGACCCACCCAATTAGATTGCAAGTTATTTATAAACTTTCTAGACGGTTAAGCATATTAATAATAAAAATCTCTAAATAAGGCGCAAGGACCACATCTCTGTTTTAAATAGCTAAGGTCTTGAAAATTCCAGCAATAGCGCCAGTCCTTCTGAGTCTCCCCATGACTCCCAGCAGCCCACCAGTCCCTCTTGGGTCCCAGAGTCCTCTCAGGATCAGGGACCAGGAGGGACTTAGCATGCCTGTGAATCTTCTCCAAATCTTTTTTCCTCCTGAGAGTCTGAAACAAAGGAGAACCTACCGTCTTAGGCAGGTCATATCCTCTTCTTGAACTCAGTATTCCACGGAAAATGAGGTTAAATCAATGTTTCTAAGTTTCTCTTCTGTGAGGTGATCCTAAAAGTCCTAAAACCAACCAAAACCAAACTCTCAAAATAGTGCAGAGAATGTTTTTTCTTAAATGTATTTAAAAACATATAATAAGATAGAAACACACATATACATGGTTATTATTACATAATAAGCTCCCTTTCGGGGGCGGTGGCCCAGCCCAGGCACACGAGGTGGAGGGGGCGCTGTGTGGTTGGCAGTGATTGCCAACAACAGCGGGGGCGAGGCCCGTTCTCTGCTTGACGATCACTGTGTGTGTTAGGCCTCTTGTCCTGTAATTATTGCACACTTTTGTCATAGTTTGTGCTTTTTGCTCTTCATGCAATAAAAATGATTTAATTTATCTAATATTTTCACTCCATTTTGAGTGACATATGACTAAACTATGAATAAACATATGAATAAACTACGGATCATTTTGTGCAGAATTTAACTCCCCTGGGAGACTATCTTGGCTGCTTAGTTGAATGCAAGTGACCCTACTCACATTCTGTCAATGGATGGTGATTCTAAAAGAATTTTATCGTCGAATTTCTTAAGAAAGGACTGGATTGTAGGATCTCTAAATTTTCTTCTAGGCCAGTTCAAATACTGGGAATGAAAGAATAAAAAAAGAGAGGAGGCCCCCTCCACTAGGAACTTAGGGATCTGCCAATCAAAGCAAAGTGTGTGTGCACCTGGGTGCATAGTGTGTGTGAGAGAAAAACATTCAGGTACGAGGGGCCCTAAAGTAACTAAATACACAGGGATTGCTCCTGGAGCTTATCAAGAAACACCTTATTGAAGGGACCTTCCCAGGATTCCTTCCATGGCCACACACACACCTAGACACAGATACAGATACACACAGACACACTCAGACGTAGAGACACACACACACAGACACATGTGCAGACACATTCAGACATAGACAGGCACAGAGACACAGACACTGTTTTGTATTCTTCCATGAGAAGGTCAGTCAGGTGCAGCCACAAGAGGAGACAGAGGAGAGGCTCCGGGAAACACAGTTTATTGTACTCACAGGTCCTAGACATAGGAGGCATGGCACACCACGCAGGGTCACATGGAAAAGACACCAAGGCAGTCAGGAGGCAGGAGTGAGGGGAGTGTTTTAGCCCATGGCCTTTTTTGGGGTTTCCATGGGTCAAGCAAGGCAGGGCAGGGTGAACAGTTTAGGACTGGCTCGTGTGAATAATTTCAGTGGGCTCTAAACTACAAGGGTGATCCCTAGCTGCTGGGCAGGCCAGAAAACTGGTGAGGGCCAGTAGTCCAGAGGGGAGGCCTAGCGACCCCTATATCTGCTCTGACTCAGGGAGGGGACAATTTTTTTGGTATTTGGTCCTGGGATGATTAAGGTACAGGCATATTGCTTCTGGGCCAAATAGAGGAGATATGGCCTGGCTCTGGATTGCCTAGTTTGCATATCAACGTATGCTCCTGGCTGGGCCCTTTACTATCTCTAAGAATTGGTTAGCCCAGGGAGGGGCAGTCTCTCCTCAGCCAGAAAGGTTTTTTTTTTTTTTTTAAGATTTTACTTTTCCTTTTTCTCCCCAAAGCCCCCTGGTACATAGTTGTATTTTTTTAGTTGTGGGTCCTTCTAGTTGTGGCATGTGGGATGCCACCTCAGCATGGCCTGATGAGCAGTGCCATGTCCACGCCCAGGATTCGAACTCGTGACACCCTGGGATGTCGAAGCAGAGCGTGCGAACGTAACCAGTCGGCCACGGGGCCGGCCCCCAGAAAGGCTTTTTAAGATGTCAAAACATCATAATATACAGAAAATAATATAATATTTGTTATAAAAATGTAATATATCTGGGTGTGTCTGAGTGTGTTCTATGTTATATATTACAGAACACAGACACACACAAAGGGGCACACAGAGACACAGACATACATACAGACATACGCTACTTCTCAGAAATACAATCTCTTTTTTGAAAAATGGAGGCATTCCAGGCATGGCCCTTGCTTTGAAGGAGTCCTAGATGAGGTTTCTTGACAATCAGAGCTATTTCTAGTTACATCCATGGCGCAGTGAGGCCTCTCAGTATTCTGACCAGCTTAAAGGCCTTTGCAAAATAGAGTTAACCTTAATTTTCGAGGGGAATTTGAACTTCAAATACGCCTGCAGTCCTCCCTGTGACTCGGTAGATGTCAAACTTTAATACGCCAGTGACTCTCTGCGGAGCTGGGTGGACAAGCGGAGTCTTGGGCCCCATGCCTCTCATAGTGTAGGTTGAAAGGGAGGCCCAGGGATCTGCATTTTTACAAGCCCCCAGGTGATTCTGATGCAGGAGTTTCATGGAGAAACACGCCACTGAACTATCTCAGAAATTTCATTATTGCAACAGAGTATTTACTTAGAGAATCAAGGTACCAAGTGTTATAGTGAAAATATACAAGAATCATCTAGAACACCCCTTTCCTTCTTTCTTGCGCTCACAAGCAGAAGGCATTTCTGCTCCTCTCTCTACTCTAGATGATGGAGCTAAATGGGCCCACCTGTGACGTGCTCACAAGGTACTAGAATTCCCAGCCTCCTTCACTAACTGTGATTGTATCGGCCTCAGCGTGTTGCGGTTTCTTTAACTTCTGGGATTGCAATAATTGTCTACGTCTCAAAACTTTAAAAATTTCATATGGCTCACAGGAACAAATACATTTTACTCTTTGATCCATTATAACATATACAAACACATACATTTATTGAAAAAAGTTTCTCAACAATACTTATACCTTTTTTATCACATTTTCCATTCTACTTATTTTTTTAAAGATTGGCACCTGAGCTAACAACTGTTGCCAATCTTCTTCTGTTTTTTCTGCGTTTTCTCCCCAAATCCCCCCCCAGTATACAGTTGTATATATATTTTTTAGTTGTGGGTCCTTCTAGTTGTGGTATGTGGGACGCCACCTCAGCATGGCCTAATGAGCGGTCTCATTAGGCATGGCCATGTCTGCGCCCAAGATCTCAACCGGCGAAGCCCTGGGCCTCCGAAGTGGAGAGCATGAACTTAACCACTTGGCCACCAGGCCGCCCCCCCGACTCTACGTATTTTTAAAAAGATACTGGTCATGTTACACTAGACTGAATTCATGACCCAGTCTTCTAGTTACCTACTACTGCATAACAAATTACTCCCAAACTTAGTGGCTTAAATCAGCACCAATCATTTGATTATCTACCTTGTTTTCTGTGGGGCAGGAATTTGGGAAGGACTTAGCAGGGTTCTTCTGACATGTCTCTGAGTGATTGCAGTCAGTTAGTGGCTGAGGCTGGCATAGTTTGGGGCTGAGTCAGCCGTCTCTCTTCATGTAGTGTCTCCATGGAGTCTCTGCATGGGCCCGTCTGGGTTTCCTCACAGCGTGGCAGCCTGAGGGTAGTTGAATTGACTATAAGTGGCTCAGAGCTCCAAAGGTGAGAACTAGGCAGAAGGTGGCCCAGCCTTGGGAGTCACATAGCATTGTTTCCTCCGTAACCGCAAGCCGACCCCAACTGAAGAGGAGGGAACATAAGTTCCACTTCTTGATGGGCAGAGTGTCAATGTCACATTGTAAGAAGAGCGGGTGGGATGGGAGATACTAATGCGGCCATCTTTGGAAAATGCAACCTGCCACACCCACTTAGAGGCACCATTGCAATTTGGAAAAAACTCCCCTAGAGGGCAGTGTTGTCATGTGACGTTGGATCCATTTCACTTTGAGGGATGCGGTGGAGTGATGTGTGGGGTGTTGGGAAGAGAGAAAAAGGAATTTGGGTGTTGGCAAAGGTGGAGCAGCTCATGCTTTTTGAATTGATCATTCTTTCTGTTGCATAGAATATGAGATGGCAGTGATGGGTGTGTGTGGCCCTGTGGATATCCTAGGGGAAAGGAGCCCAACGAAGGAGGAGGAGGGCTAGTGACTGCCTTGCAGGGCTTTAGTCTGTGTGCATTTCCCCCTGTGCCTAGCAGGTCTTGGACATGGATCTGCTTTGACAGCTAAGCATAAAGTGCCTGTGGGTCACCAGGCAGAAATCCAAGCTTTGGGTGGGATAGTGCCACCCCTAGTGCCCTCATTGGAACCCACAATTCCCAATAAAGCATGGCTGGCTCTATGCCTCCAGTGCTCAGGGACTAGAAATGATTTGGAAGAACATTACCCCTGTATTAGTGGATGAGCTTGTCTAAGGAGAGTATATAAAGTGAGAGGGGAAAAGGGCCAAGGAGAGAAAACAGGGCACTTCCAAGATTCAAAGAGAAGAAGAGGAGGTGGCAAAGGACACTAAGAGGTGAGAGATGGTCAGAGCTATAAAAGGAGAACCTGATGAGAATGGAGGCATGGGCTGGGACAGGGTTTCCGGGAAGAGGGAGTGGCCCTGAGGGTCAAGTGTGGCAGGAAAATCAAGACTAAAAAGAGACCATTGGATTTGGCAACATGGAGGTCGCTGATGACTTTTATGGTGACATTTGCAGGAAGCCAGGTGGGCAGAGCATTATAGGAGTTCAGTAGTGACAGGAGGGAGGGGAAAAGGGTGGACACTTCAGAGGGGAATAGAGTCAAGAGGTTTGTTTTGTTTTTAATCGGGCCAGACTAAGCATGTGCATAGGCAGGGAAAGGAGACAGCAGAAGAGAAACCAAACTAAAGAGGAACTGCCCATACAGCCTGGCCCAGAGAGGCGTGGGGTCCAAGGTCCAGAAAGAGGGGTGAGCCTTGGGGGAGTTAGGTGGCCGTTCCTTCTGAGAGAGAGGGGAACCAATAAAACAGGGAAGGAGTCAAGGTTTAGGGAGAAGCAGTGGTTGGCTGAGCTAGTTCAAAGGTCTCTGTTTCTAGGGTGAGCAGCGAGGAGAGGGTAAATGGCATGTGAAGAATTTACCAGTTCATTAGAGATGAATGAACAGCTTGTTTAGGTTCAACTCAGACATATTTAGGACCTACTCTGTGTTAAGCGTTTTCACAGAAGGTTCTTTTTCCTTCTAACAATAGGTGAAATAGAAAGCGTCCCTATCTGTAGCCTCTAACGTCTTCCCTGGTGAGGTCCTTGCTTCGTCTCAGCATGAACAGAATATGGTTGGGAGGAAAGAAGGGGCGTGCTTATTCCACGTCAGTCCTGGAGCTCAGAGAAAGGTATCATGGAGCCCAGGGACCCTTGGTGAGGCAAACTGCATACTTGAGACCAGGCCGAGGAAACGTGGTTCTGTTTGGAGTCCGGGCAGAGGGGCCGGTATGGAGGAAAGGGTCCTTAGGGCCTTTGTCCACAGTCTAGTCAAAGGGAGGGAGAGGACAGAGTGAGGTCTGCCTTCAGGAACAAATGTGGAGGGCGAAGTCCTCTGAGGCAGGGCGGTGCAGGGCAGACAGCATGGCCTCTGAGCCTGCCTCTGACTAGCTTTGCACCCTTAGACGAGGCGCTTAGTACTGAGGCTCTTTCCTCATCTGCCAGGAGGGGATAATTCTACTGAACCTGTGCACTTGTGGAATGCAAAGTACCTGGAAATCCTAGACACCCAATAGCTGCTATTACTACCAGCATCATCATTATTTCATTTACTGTCTCAGAAAATGTCAGGAACTCCTGACTCAATATCAGGACTGTGAGAACGTGGTAAGATTTTGGAATATTTGTAACACAGACCCATTTTATCATTTTTTAGATTCCCTATTATCCTACAGTATTTAGCAGTATCATTCTTAAAACCAGATCCCTGGGTACTTTGTCTCTGGGGAATAATACAAAAAGTGTGCTGGGGAGATGGTGTCTTACTCCACTGCTTGAGCTGGGGTGGGGAGGGCTGGGAAGAGAACCAGCGCCCAGAGTGCCTGCGGCTGTGAGGAGAGGACTTGTTACTGGGAGGAAAGGGGACTGGAAGTGTCCAGGACGTGCCTTGGAGCTGAGCTGAAAGGAGGCCTTTGAGGACCCAGGTGATGCCAGCCACAGTCATGTCACGTCCAAAGCAGGGGCTTCTTTCCACTTCTTTCCGGTGTGCCATCTGTGCTGCCTAGAGGCTAAACCACCACCCAGATGCTTGGGTCCTAAGTCTCCTTGTCCTCCTGTGCTTGCCCTGATCACAGTCTGGAGCCCACTGTGCTCACCTTACCTGGATCTCTCATTAGTCAGGAGTCCCTTGAGCATTGGGACAGGTGACTTATTCACTGTTCACGGTTGTAGCCCCAGCTCTTATTGCTCAGTGCCTTCTAATGTGGCCAATCCTCCACAGATGTGATTTATTGATTGTCTGCATGCCTGAGTGAATGATTAATAATTGAATAACAGAACAAAATGAATGCAAGAACCTTGCCTCAGGCTGTTTCGAGTCTATTGAAGTGGTGCCCAAGTGTCAGCCAGGGTAACCTAGTTCTTTAAGAGGTAGATAAAATTCCTTTGAGCCATCTGTTTCATATCTGAGAAATCCAGAGGTCTCCCTAAAATGTCGTGGATGTTTGGGGGCTATAGGCTAGAGTGGGGTTGAGGGGACAGAGGAAGAGAGGCTTATGGTCTCCACTGACTCTAACTCCTGCTTCACTTTAAGGCTCGTCTCCCCCTCTCTGCCCTGTTCCCTGTGTGCAAGGCCGTCTCTTCCTTGATTTCCACACAATCCACGCTCCCAGCAAACAAGGCAATTTGTGTGTGTAGCGGACTTTAGTGAGCACCTGGGGCAGGAGCCAGAGGAGTTTATATCACAGTGACACAAGCAACTTCAAATTGAAGATTATTCTCAAAATCCCTTTGACACTCCCCCACTGGTGATTTCTTGTTGGTCTCTTTATTCACAATGGACCTTAGTCTTAAACCATCTTACAATCTCCTCTTTCCTTGATTTCCCTCTAGAAAGGAGTTTTCTTCACTCCTTACACTCCAGATTGCTTTCAGGAAATTCAAAGTCTTCTCTCTGTATTTGGAAGACCAATTTACCCTGCCAACAACATCCTTGACAATAAAATAACTAACAATTATAGAGTGCTTTATAGTTATTAATATGTATGCACGTGTGTGTGTGTGTGTGTGTGTGTGTGTGGTAGGGGGAGATTTTGGTGGCCTCTCTCATCTGATCCAGGAACAGCAAGGTCACACCCTATCTGGCTCTTCCTTGCCTTGTTCTGGACAAACAGCTGAAACAGCTCTGTGGGCTAATGAACATAAGCCTGCAGATTCCCCTGGCTGTAGGAGGCACCCAACCAACCCTAGGGCCAAGGGACGGGGCACGAAGTAGAGGGCCACTTGGCGATTTCTGCTTTGCTTACTGCAGTCAATGGGCGTCTGCTTTAGGAACCAGGGTGCTAAATGTCTAATGGGACTGGCTGGGCCATGGGTTGGCAATGGTTGCCTCTCTTTACTGAAGAACACGCTCCTGTTGCCCAGTTCTCTGCACTAGCTGTGGGTCTCTCAGGTTCTAGTAACATGCCCCTGTGTCTCCCTCCAGGTCTAGAGACAGTAACAGCTCCCCACGATTGCTGGTCGAGGGGTATAGCACAGGATTGTTGCTTTCCCTTAATTCCGTCCATATCATCGTAACTGATGTCTTTATCCCATTCTCCTAATTACGCTCCCTGCTAGGTTTGCCCTCTCTTTTTGTTCAGATTCTTCCTTTGAGTCCTTTGTGCCCCAGTCCTAGTTTTACAAAAGTCTTGCCCAGCTTTAGTAGTTCTGGAGGGCCCCTCAAGTGTTGCTGGGTTCTCTAAGAATTCCTTCCTTGAGGCCCTTCCGTGGGGGCCCTGGGGATAAGACGGCTGAAGAATAAGGTTTTGTCAGCAATTACACAGCCCCGTCATACACCCCCCAGAGGCCCTAAAACCTGTCATGGAAGGTCTTCCTCAAGAAGCCCAGAGATATGCTCTGGAGTGAAAGGTGATGAATAGGTCTTCCTAGGACCCAAGCCCCTTTGGAACAAGAATCAGAATAGGACAAGGCCTGGGACCTGCATTCTTAGCTCATGGTCCCTTCCTTTATCTCAAAGCCAGCAGCATAGCATCTTCAAATCTCTCTCTCTGACTTCTGCTTCCATTGTCCCATGTCCTATGCCTCTGACCCTCCTGTGATTCTGTAGGGTCCACCCAGAGAATCCAGAATAATCTCTCCGTCTCAAGATCCTTAATTTAATCACCTGCAAAATCTTTTTTACCATCCAAGGTAATGTACTCACAGATTCTGGGGGTTAGGATGTGCATATCTTTGGGGAACTATTATTCAGTTTAGCACAGAGGCTGAATTCAGAAGAGGAAGAGTGTGTGGTTGGGACATAGGTGTAGGAATCGATATCTCTATCTGACTAGAACTCAATCCTCAAGAGACTGCCTTGAGTCAAAGGCAGCTGCCAGCCCAGAGGAACAAAGGACCTTAAAGGGTTTTTCCGTGACCAGAGGTAATCCTTTCTGGGGCTGCGGCACTTTTACCTCTCTGGTGCCCTGGATAGGCATCATTTGCCCACAGAGGAGGCTTGGAAATACTATCCATTGTTATGACTCTATATAGGCATACTTTGCAGAAATTGTAGGTTTGGTTCCAGACCATCACAATAAAGCAAATACTGTAATAAAGAGAGTCACATGAATTTTTTGGTTCCCCAGTGCATATAAAAGTTATGTTTACACTATACTGTAGTCTGTTAAGTGTGCAGTAGCGTTATATCTGAAAAAACAATGTACATACCTTAATTAATTAAAAAATACTTTATTGCTAAAAATTGCTACGCATCATCTGATCCTTCAGCAAGTCATGGTCTTTTTGCTGGTGGAGGGTATGGCCTCAGTATTGATGGCTGGTCACTGATCAGCGTGGTGATTGTGGAAGGTTGGGGTAGAGTGGTGGAAATTTCCTTTTTTTTTTTTTTTAAATTATTTATTTATTTTTTTGAGGAAGATTAGCCCTGAGCTTACATCTGCCACCAATGCTCCTCTTTTTGCTGAGGAAGACTGGCCCTGAGCTAACGTCCGTACCCATCTTCCTCTACTTTATATGTGGGACGCCTGCCACAGCATGGCTTGCCAAGCGGTGCCATGTCCGCACCCGGGATCTGAACTGGCGAACCCCGGGCCAGCAAAGCGGAACGTATGAACTTTACCGCTGCACCACCGGCAGACCCCAGGAAATTTCTTAAAATAAGACAATGATGAAGTTTGCTGCCTTGATTGACTTCCTTTCAGGAATGGTCTCTCTGTAGCGTGCGAGGCTGTCTGACAGCGTTTCACCCACAGTAGACTTTCTTTCAAAGATGGAGTCAATCCTTTCAAACTCGGTCCCTACTTTATGAACTAGGGTAATGTAATATTCTAAGTCCTTTGATGTCGTAGCAACAATCTTCATAGTATCTCCACCAGGAGTAGATTCCATCTCAACAAATCACTTTCTTTGCTCATCCATAAGAAGCAATTCCTCATCCATTAAAGTTTTATCATGAGATTGCAGCAATTCAGTCACATCTTCAGGCTCCACTTCTAATTCTAGCTCTCTTGCTATTTCCACCACATTTGCAGTTACTTCCTCCACTGAAGTCTTGAACCCCTCGAAGTCAACCCCTTGAAGAGCTGGAATTAAGTTTTTCCAAACTCCTGTTAATGTTGATATTTTGACCTCTTCCCCTGAATCGCAGATGTTCTTAATGGCATTGAGAATGGTGAATCCTTTCCAGAAAGTTTTCAATTTACTTTGCCCACATCCATCAGAGGAATCACTATATGTGGCAGCTGTAGCCTTATGAAATGCATTTCTTAAATAATAAGATGTGAAAACCAGAATTACTTCTTGATCCATGGGCCGCAGAGTGGATGTTGTGTTAGCAGGCATGAAAACAACACTAATTTCATTGTCCATCTCTATCAGAGCGCTTGGGTGACCAGGTCACTGTCAATGAGCAGTAATATTTTGAAAGGAATCTTTTTTTCTGAACAGTAGGTCTTCACAGTGGGCTTAAAATATTTAGTAAATCATGTTATAAACAGATGGTCTGTCATCCAGGCTTTGTTGTTCCATTTATAGAGCACAGGCAGAGTAGATTTAGCATAATTCTTAAGGGCTCTAGGATTTTGGAATGGTAAAATGAGCAATGACTTCATTCACCAGCTGCATTAGTCCTAGCAAGAGTCAGACTGTCCTTTGGAGCTTTGAAGCCAGGCATTGACTTCTCCTCTCTAGCTGTGAAAGTCCTGGATGGCATCTTCTTCTAACATAAGGCTGTTTCATCTATATTGAAAATCTGTTGTTCATTGTAGCCCCTTCATTAGCTATCTTAGCTGGATCTTCTGGAGAACTTGCTGCAGCTTCTCCATCAGCACTTGCTGCTTCACCTTCACTTTTATGTTATGGAGATGCCTTCTTTCCTTAAACCTCATGAACCAACCTCAGCTACCTTCAGACTTCTCTTCTGTAGCTTCCTCACCTCTCTCAGCCTTCATAGAATTGAAGAGAGCTAGGGCCTTGCTCTGGAATAGGCTCCGGCTTACGGAAATGTTGTGGCCGGGTTGATCTTCTAGCAAGATGCCTAAAACTTTCTCCATATCAGCAATAAGGCTGTTTCATGTTCTTATCATTCGTGTGTTCACTGGAGTTGCACTTTTAATTTCCTTCAAGAACTTTTCCTTTGCATTCACAACTTGACTGACTGTTTGGCACAAGAGGCCTAGCTTTTGGCCTCTCTTGGCTTTCAGCATGCCTTCCTCATTAAGGTAACTATTTCCAGCTTTCGAGGTAAAGTGAGAGACGTGTGACTCTTCCTTTCACTTGGACACTTAGAGGCCATTGTGGGGTTACTAAATGGCCTAGTTTCAATACCGCTGTATCTTAGGGACTAGGGAGGCCTGAGGAAAGGGAGAGAGATGGAAGAACAGCCAGTCAGAACAGGCACAACATTTATCAATTAAGTTCATCATCTTATATGGGCGTGGTTTGCGGCACCCCCGAACAATTACAATAGTAATGTCAAAGATCACTGATCACAGATCACCACAACAAATATAATAATAATGAAAAAGTCTGAAATATTGTGAAAATTATCAAAATGCAACAGAGACATAAAATAAGCAAATGTTGTTGGGAAAATGGCACTGATAGGCTTGCTTGATGCAGGGTTGCTACAAACCTTCAATCTGTAAAAATTGCAATATCTGCAAAGTGCAATAAAACACGGTATGCCTGTACAAATATGCCCCAGGAGAATCTTCAGACAAGTAGACACAAGATCAACTTAGAAAACTCAGTAGTGTTCCTAAACATCTTAAATAGCATTTAGAATCTGCAATTGAAAATGTAATTTCATATGTCCTTATATTCACCAACAGATATGTACAAGGATAGTCAGAGTAACAGCATTTGTATTAGCTCCAAACTGTCAACAACCCAAATGCCTAGCAACAGTAGAAGGGGTGAGCCAACCCCACACGCTGATACAGCCGCAAAATGGAATTCAGAACAGCAGTGAGGCTGAACTGACTACAACCACATGCAGTGACATGAAAGACTGCCACAAACATAGTGTTAGGATAAAGAAATCAGTTACAAGAAAGCATGCTTTCTATGGTTCAAGTAAAGTCCCAAACCAATTAAAACTATGATAGAAACCAGGACAGTGGTTGCTCTTGGGGAGGAGGAGGATCGCTCCTGGAAGAGGGGAACGAGGGGGCTTCTGGGATGCTGATAAGATTCTGGATTTTCCGTATGTATTAAGTTTGTGAAAATTCATCAAGTTGTGCATTTTTGATTTGTGTCCTTTATCATATGAATTATACTTCCATACAAAGTTCAAAAAATATTTATGCTATTTCCAGCAGAAACGAAAACTGTAAGTCCAGGAATAAGTAACAAGCAGATATGTAAAACCTTTATGGAGAGCATAAAAGAAGACCTAAAAGTGTGGAAAGTGTGATGGTTAATTTTATGTGTCAACTTGGCTGGACTATGGTACCAAGTTGTCTGGTCAAAAAGCAGTCTAGATGTTGCTGTGAAGGTATTTTTCAGACATGGTTAACATTTAGACCAGTAGACTTTGAGTAAAGCAGATTACTCTCCATAATGTGGGTGGGCCTCATCGAATCAGTTGAAGACCTTAAGAGAAGAGCCTGAGGTCTCCAGGAGAGGAAGGAATTCTGTCCTCAGACTGCCTTCAGACTCAAGATTCCAACATCAACTTCTGCTGGAACTTCCAGGCTGCTGGCCTGCCCTGCAGATTTTGGACTTGCTAGCTTCCACAATTGTGTTGAGCCAAATAAAGAAAAAGGGGTATATGGAAACAAAGAAGAGTTAAAGGAGGATAAACAGAAGCAAGAAGAAGACCTTTGCAGAGCGAAGCAGAATGCCTCTGGGGCTAGGCTTCTAGAAGTTTGGAACTTCTACATCTAAGCAGCCTCCTGAAAGCTCTTTAGTTAAGCAAGAAGGACAACAGACATCTCTTCTGGGAGTATTTTTTTAAGACAATTTTTTTATAGCAGTTTTCAGTTTACAATAACATTGAGAGGAATGTAGAGGTTTTCCATTTACCCTCTGCTCCCACTCCTGCATAGCCTCCCCCATTATCAACATCACTCACTAGAGTGGTACTTTTCTTTTTTTTTTTTTTTTACTAAGGATGAGCCTATGTTGACACAGAGTAATCATCTGAAGTCCACAGTTTACCTTAGGGTTCACTCTTGGTGTTGTCCATTCTGTGGGTTTGGACAAATGTATAAAGACATGTATCCATCATTATAATATCTTATGGATAATTTTCACTGCCCTAAAAATTCTCTATGCTCTGGCTATTCATCTCTCCTCCCACCTCTACCTCTGGCAACCACTGATCTTTTTGTTTTCTTCGTAATTTTGCCTTTCCTTCCCAAAGTTTTGAATCAACGGAATCAATCGCAGAGGAAGAACCTGAGAACTTTCTTTTCATTTCCTGTGACTCATAACTACTCTAAAATCATTAAACTTTAGTGATCTTAGTACCATCAAAGAAAAGATCTAGAATAATGACCACCAGTCCATAGAAAGACTAAAGGATAATTTAGAACTAACGTGTCCCAATGCCATGCTTTACAACCACAGAGACCATTTATGACAAAGCGGCAAAGAGGCCCTTGCACTCAGACGTGCAGACGCTAAGCCTGGCCCAAACTCAGACCCTGAATCAGTGAATCAGCTTCGTGGCAGACTCACAAAAGACTGGAGCGTGGAAAGAGGAATCAGACACCTTGCAGAGGGGGCAGGGCCAAGGCTGGTGGCTAGGGAGAAAGAAGTTCCTGTAGATGCTGACGCCAAAGTCTTCAAAATTCCCACCAAGGAAAGTGAAAAAGAAAGTCAGAGATATGCTTGAAGACAAAAGTAAAGCAATAATTTAGAAAGAGAACAGGGGCAGACTGACCCATAGTCAAAGGATCTGGAAGAAAGCTGACCAGCAGGCTTGTTATGGTCAGTTGAGTTTGAAAGAAGACCAGATGGCTAACAACACCAAGACTTCTCCAGTCTGAGGAGCCGGTGGTAGGGGAGCCAGGCCTCTGTCCTCTGTGACTGGAGATGACAACTTGATGGCCTCAATCTGGAGTGACTATGGAGGAGAGGCCAAACCGAATCCCATGGCACCGTTTATCTAGCAGTTAGTTGGGCAGCCACTATTTTGAGTTAGTGAGTAACGCTCGGGGGCATTTTGCCCTAGGAGCACAAAGAGAACCCTTTCAACAATGCAAAAAGATAGGAGTTCGTGTTCCCAGTTTGCAGATTGAGAAACTGAAACTCAGGGTGGTTAACTGACTTGCTCATGGTTACGCTGACCCAAGCATTTAAGTTGGGAAGGGCTCCCGAAAAATGTGACTTCAGCCACAAGAGGCCTGAAAAAAAGAAGTAACGTTGGAAGGTATACAGAAATCGAAGGATTGAGGTGTATGGTGCAAAGGGTTTGTTTCACTAAAAAATGTCTGTCTTTGTTTAATTAGTTATCTCATTCTAGCGAGGAGGCTTGAGTCTAGTTTTCCTTTTTATGGAAAGGTCAGCTGGGTGGGTCAGGCAGCTGGGGAATGTGTGATTTTTCATGAGTTCAGGCTTCCTGATTCATCGGGTGAAATTTAGCTTTCTTATTGCCTGTCTGAGAAGGATGAGCTCATTGGTGGTGACAAGAGCAGCCCTCTGTCCTTCCTTCTCCTTTCCAAATGCTGGAAGAAGTGGGATGTGAGCTCTCAAATGTCACAGAAGCCCACGAAATGCTGACTCCCGGATGCCAGGCATAACTGGGGTTGGTTCAGAACGTGGAGACAGGGCGACACCATCATCTGCTAAGAATTCATTGTTCTGCTGCTTGCCTGGGACACAATGGCAAGACTGAAACGGGGGGATGGATGCGGGGCAGGGTGGGAGCAGGCAACCTGGGTGTGTCTTTGCACACTCAGCCTTCTTGGAGGTGGGTAGAGGAGCCACGCAGGCTTGGTCAACAGGCAGATGGTGTGTAGGTTTAGGACACCAAGAAGTTGGGACACAAAAACCTCCAACAGAACATAGCAAAGCAAAACATATACCTAAACAAAGAAAGCAGGGGGGAACATTGGCTTGGAAAGATTTTGATATTCACTGTTAAAAAAAAAGCATTGAAGTAGTCACAGGATGTTAGCTTGGGGGTAAATCTTCCTCAGCGGAAAAAAAAAAAAAGGCTTTAAGTAGTCATGAGAAAATTCAGAACTTTGTTTACTGTTATGTATTTTGAATCACAAATGGTGGGTGGGCACCATGACCTTTGCCGTCTAGGGTGCTGTTTGGGTTAGGAAGTCTCCTCCATTGAATGGTGCCAGACTCCCTTGTGGGCAGAGGGACAGCTGATGGCCTGATGGGCATGCTTTGAGCAACCCTGAGCAGACCCCGGACCCTTTCCAAAAGGGCTCCAGAGGATCAGCAGTTGAGGTGGGACTGGAGATTATTTTGTTTACTTTTTTGTTCACTATGTATTTTCCAAATTTACTTTTGGGTATATGTATATGCATCTATATTTTTAAAACCTTAATTTTATTAATGTGAAACCACACAATATGTCATTGCATTCTTCTTGAGCAAAATTACTATTTTTATGATAAGAGTAAACAAAGTCCCCTTTGGTCCTCACTTCTTTTGGGGCTTTTTCTATGCATTCTCACACGTACACAAAACACACAGATGAGAATCAGATTGTTTTGTGTGAGTGGCTTTTTAAAAACCTTCAAATACATCAGACTGTACATTTCTTTCCACAACTTGTATTTTTCACTCAGCAACACATTTCACTGTGTGTTATGACACGCTGATCTGATTCAGTCTTTTAATCACAGCATGCTAGTCCATAGTATGGCTTTATTATAGTGATTTACCCTTTTTCATGGACACTGAGCTTGTTCCCAATTTTTCACTATTGCCAACGATGCTTCAGTCAACATCCTTGAACACAACTCCTTGCGCACACATACGAGGGTCACCTCAAGGCTGATATAGAAGCACACTGGGGCCTCAGATTTTAAATTTCAATAGATACAGCAACTTGCCCTCCCACAGGGGCTGTATTAATTGAGATTCCCATTGCAGTATTAAAGCATTTCCCACCACTTTGTCAACGCTTGATCATAAGGAAAAAAATTGCCAGTCTGATGAATGAAAAGTGATGTCGCATTGGTTTTCTTTGGCATTTCCCTGAATACCAGTGGGGCTCCTTTCATTTATTTCTTCATTTTTTCCTGGATTTAAACTTTCCTCAGGAAACACGTGCTACTTTCATAATATTGAAAGGAGTTTTCTTCTCCTCTTACTTCTCCTCCTTCTTGTCGTCATTGTTAAAACAAACGTAAGCACGTAGATGAGGACTATTTGCTCCAACTGGACCATCTTGAATCCAGTGCCTATTCCTGAACCTATCACTGTTAGGAAACAGGAGAACCCACCACTGTGGGGAGGTGAGTGGGATTCCCTTGACTGGCTTGCAGACCCTTCCTAGAGCTGGGGATGGGGTCATCCCATAGTCCCCATGGCTGCTGCTGAGTAGAGGAGGGGTTTGTTTATTGTACAATGACTCTTTTCAGTTCTGTTATTCGCTGACTGTGAGAAGTACTGATATTGTCTGTTTAATCAATCATCTTTTGGTTGAAAAGAATAGAGACCTATCAAGCTAGATCGAGTGATAAACGGGATTTATTTGGGGGTGTGTGTGGGGAAGCGGGGGATATCTCCCAGAACACAGGGCAGGAAACAGAGCTGATCTGTGGTGGGAACTTTAATGCTGGCAGAAACAAAGGCCACTCTCTCTTTCTTCCTCTCTGCTTTCCTAGGCACATCTCCCTCTTTTCTGCCTTTTCATCCTGACCAGCAGCTTCTCTTCGAATAACTTGTGAGTGGCCTAGGCTGGCCATTTTAACTTTGATTTAATGTCTTTTCTCCATAAGTACCTACCATCTATTGTCTATGATCTCTGGGTCTCCTAGTTCAACTTTTGAGGGGATAAAAATATGATTGGTTTCTAGCCAGCCAATGGCTGGCTGATTTTGGGTCATGTGTTCAAACCTGAGCCAATCAACTTGTCTGCCTGAGGCAGAGGCCAGACCTGCCCCTTCCAGTCTCTGGGGGTGTGGCATTTCCCCCAGAAACTCCAGGGGTGGGTCAGGCAATGGAATGTGCCTCCTATAAAGGTGTGATCTTCTCAAATCTGAGGAACTGTTCTGTCTTCTAAAGTATGTAAGCGTGGGTAACAATAACTGACCTCCCCCCAAATTTTCCCTTTTCCCTTCCTCCTCCTTTGACCCCAAAACACAAATTCTAAAAAATCTAAGCTAAATATTATGCACAAAGATATTCCATAATTACTATATATAATATTGATAAATGGAAATGGACAAAATTTCCTGTACTCAAAGGATGGCTAAATTAAATATGTTTGTTCTATGGCACATTGAGTGTCATAAAAGTGATGTTCATAAAAATGTAAAATAACAAGGGAAACGCATATTAGATTATAATGGTAAGTGTAAAAATAGACTATCTTGGTACATATAGTATGATCACAGCTATATAAATAAAAACAAACCAATGTGTGTGTGTCTATATGTGTATATACATAAATGTGGCTATCTGCTTGTTTGACAACGGGTAATTCTTTCTCTCCTCTACTTTTCTGTATTTTTAAATGAGATAAATATACAATGCATTTATAAAGGGAAAAACCTAAGAAACTTTATTTGAAAGAAGACAGCTGGAGCCTCATGAGCCTTGGGCCCTGTGACTGATGGCTCTTCTCAGTAACGTCTAAAAACCGTCTCCACTAGACTTGGAGTTCTGGGACAATGGGGTCTATTCTTTACTTCATCACTATATCTCCAGAATTTAGCACAGTGCCTGAGCACATAGTAGACACTGAGAAAATATTTGCTGAATAAATGAGTGAATAATGAGTGACTCTTTAAGCTGGGGATGGTTGGGAGGGGGAGATGAGGTTTGTGGCCACTGTGCTGTGGGATTCCAGCCTCTTGCTTAGACATTTGAGTGGAATGAACTGATCAGTGGACATAGTGTTGGGAAGCCCTGCTTGGTATGGTGGACAGAGCTTCAAACTCCTCACTTTTTCCAAACTAATAATCCTCATTGGAGAAGAGAAGTTCATTGGAGCCCCATTATCACCTTCTCAGGGCCACCACTGAGAGCCTGCTCTTACCGGAGACCCGGGAGACCCCTTTCGTTCACTCCCTGCAACCACCACTTTGCTGACATCTGAGGAGTTAGGGACCATAGGCTGGGGAGCTCAATCCTCAGCCCGAGCTTGTGATCGGCAGCATGCCCCGTTCCAGTTCTCCACTATAAAACAGTGTCTTCCCTGTCTCAGGGCAGCACGTTTCTGCAGTTGGACTGAGGTTTTGCTAAGACCAGAGCTTTCTATTCTGAGAGAGTCGAGGACGCCCGACTCTATCGATACAAGAGGATGTGTGTGTATGTGTGTGTCTGAGAACAAAATTCTGAGATCGATAGATCTACGAAGAAGGAATATCCAGCATGTCTAACATCTACTAGTACCTGTCTGTGCCGCATCCTGTTTTGATCTCTGAACACCCTTCAGCCTCACCCTTCTAGATTTCATCTCTTTCCTCCTTTACCCAATTCTATCCTCCTGGTGGTAGCTGCCCTCACCCAGATGGCACATTCTATCCCTTACAGCTCCTGTGTCCTTCAGGCTCTGGCACCAACTTGTCTATCATTGAGATTCTTAATCTTCGGGGGCTATCAAGTGGCTACTCATACTCTCTCAGAACACCTCTATTCACAGCAAGTAAGCTTTCATCCTTGTTACCTCCTCCAGTGTCTTAGACATCCCTGCAGTGGGCAGTACTTGGGACAGCTCCAGGCCACCCAGAAGTCGCTTCAAGATTTAACAAATATTTACTAAAGACTTAGTATGTGTCAGGCACTTTTCTTGGTGCTGGACAAGGCAGAACTGCTTCCTGTCTTAATGGAACTCACCTTCTACCAGGAGATTCAGACATCCAAAAGACCAATACATGATGATTAAAGCTCAGTGGTGATAAAAGCTGTGAAAAAGTACGGGGTACCATGAAAGCACCCTGGGACTCGACTAAGGCAGAATGGGGTGGTTAGGGAAGGCTTCATTGAGAAAGTAAGAGTGAGAGGATGAGGATGACTTAGGTAGGTGAAGCGAGGTGGGGGCAGTGGGCAGTGCTCTAGGTCAGTACTCTAATGCGCATTCCAATCTTTTGGACATCTTGTTTTGGAATGGGGCCCAAGATTCTGCATTTCTAACAAGCTCCCACACGACAACAGACCTACTGGTCTGGGACCCTCATTCTGAGTAGCATCTACCCCAGTGGTTCTCAAATTTGGCTGCATATTGAAATCGTCTGGGAGGTTTGAAAAATACTGACACCAGGGTGCTGCTTCCAGAGATTTTGATTCACTTGGTCTTGGATGCGGCCTGGGCCTGGGGATTTGAAAAGATACTCCCAGGGGATTTTAATGTGCAGCTGGGGTTGAGAACCGTTGATCTGGCCTCTGATAGTGGCCAGAGAGGTGATGTGGAGGGACACTCGTCTCTCTTCAAAAAGTTGCCAGGCCGTGTTAGGCCCTCCTGCGAGACCCAGCTGGGAAAAGCACCATAAGGCTCAGGTGGGGGTGGGGGTGGGGTCTTGGTGGAGAAGGAAGGGCTGGGACAGCAGCATGTTAGAGCTGGCTCACACTGACGTGCAAGAGCCAATGGCTAAATTTTCAGGAATTTTGTGAAGTGGTTGTTAAACATAGCCATTATTAAAAATTAATTTATTTAAATTTACAATTAAATAAATTATATTACATAAAGATAATAAGTGCTAAAAATCATCATTTCTTGATTATTTTACTATGTTTTTACAACCATCTATGTTTTTAAGGTTATTTATGTCTTCTCTATCTGTATGGTAGAGATACTGTATAATGGCATACTACTGAAAAATTTTCTGACCCGTCATGTAGTGACTTTATGTTGGTAACTTGAAAACTGGCCATAGTATTTATATCACAGAAATTAGCAAAGGCTACAGATTAGGGCTTGATTTTTCTTTTTGCTAACTATATAGGCTTAAAGTGATGTGGAAAATATTAATAATGAGGATTAAACTTACAAGTTTACCATATCTGTAGCTGTTACATTGTGAATGGCATAAAAATGAGGAAATATTCTTCTAGTATTATAATGAGCAAGTCACTTGTTACTGTAAATGAAATATCAACCAATGCTCACACCAGAACTATACTCACTTGGCAATTGTAACCTTATGTTGGCTATTCATACAAGAGTTTGGCAGAAATCAGTGAAAGCCTCCATTGGTTTATTGATTAATTGGCTATATAGAATTTACAATAAAGAGTGTTATATATTTTGTTATTATTTATAAATTGTGTTACATATCCTTCACATCAGTAACATTTATATGCAAATAGGCCACTTCACCCAAGGTGTTAAACATTTACCAGGACAACACTGGGTTGGAGAAAGATGGGGAAGAGAGCTGGGTCTTGGTGGTGCCTTTATGGATTCCTGGACAGGTAACATGAGGCCCCTAGCACCCAATAAAACAAAGCCGCAGCCTTCCTTTAGGATTCTCGAATTTCCTTAATCTCCTTCTCCCGCTTTCCCCTGGGAGTCTTTTGAGTCTGTCTGGTTCCCATGGTGTCCCGTACACCTCCCGTACGCCTCCGACTCGCAGTCTGCCCCTCTCTGCCCAGTGCCTTTGGTTTGCTAAATCTCCCAGAGAGACTGCCTGGCAGTGGGTTTCTTGAGGGGAACCAAAGGTACAGCTTCGTTCAGCATCGCAGTCCCCGGCTTGTCCAGGAGAAAGGATTAGACATCTTATCCTCCTCAAGACAGTTTAACTTCCTTGTAGGTAATAAACTATGATTTGCAATAGCTAAGATTTATGTTTTCACTATTACCAGTAGCTGGTGTTTTCGAGCAGTTAGTCTGGGCCAGGTGCTCTAACTTTTTCTTCAATGCTCACTACCGCCTGTGAGTTCATTTTACAGAGGAAGAAATGAAAGCTCATAGAAACTAAGTAGCTTAGGGTTACGTGACTAATGAAGGCGGAGCCTGGATTTGAACTCAAGGTCTGTGTGACTTCACAGACAGTTATTTAAAACTACTATTTTAGTAGTTTTATACTAGTATAATACTGTGCCTGGACTCTAGTCTTGCCTACAATGTAAAAGAAAAATAATTAGCTAACGTTTATAGAGCATTACAATCTGACAAAACTATTTCCATATACAATATCTTCTCTAAGAGAGAAGGCAAACTAGGCTGCTTGAACATGCCTTAGAAGGGTCACCGAAAATGTAATCAGACTATTTTCTGGGAAATAGTCTCTTTCGACTGAGCAGCCTGTTCGATGAAACAGCCTATTTGATGAAACAAAGCCAACTTCACTGATCTTTTCCTGTCATACTGATTCCCAGGAGCCAACTGACAGTGGTGGGCAGTCACAGCTTTAGGGTCTCTCTCTGAACTTCCCTATCTCAGTCCCGCTCCACACCCAATGTCACCTTGGGCCCCCCTGGGAGAATAATACAAATATTTTTTACTTTATCCAAGTTACTTTGCACCCAACTTTGCATGTATGACCCAGAGCATTGTGAAACCAGGACTGGATAGAAGGAAGCCTAAACCCTTAGTCTATTATAACTTAAAATTACTGAGAGAAGTGGATAGGGGTGAAGGTAATGGAAAGTCATTGCCTTACTGAAGCAATCTTGCCTTCCTTCCTTCCTTCTTTCCTTCCTTCCAATATTCGTACATTCACTCCCCTAGCCACTAAGAAGGACTTGGAGATTCAAAGATGAATAAAACCTGGTTCTTGCCCTTGGAAAACTCACAGCTTGGGAGACAGACAATCTACAATTACATTAAAATCATTTTATCTTCAGGCTGCAGCCAAAAGCCATCTAGACAGGCAGGAATGGCACTGAAAGAAGCTGGGGATGTGGCCTGAGAAGGGCCTACTGGCATGGGGCAGATACTGGAGGCCAATCCGTGAGGCTGACGTATAAGTGTGGGCAGCAGGTGAGGCTCCTTGACTGAAGTGAGTGGTGCGCTCCAATGTGGTTCAGGCAGAAGTTGGCCACCAGCTTGGTTTCCCCAGGGTAGAAAGCAGGCAGGGAGTCTGGGATAGGTGGTCTTGCCCTTCCTGGAGATTAATGAATGGTAGTGGGCTTGTCATGGGATGGGTTAATTGGTCTGGCTTCAGGCCCTGGGGAGGGGTCTGCCAAACCACGGCAGGGTTACCCGAATGGGAAGAACAGGCCACGCCTGAGGGGTAGGGCACACTGGGGCAAGATAGAAGCCCAGGGATGGGCACTTGAGCCTAGCATCTTGGCTTCAGGTGACAGCAAAGGTAATCGTTTAGATTATTTATTGCAGCAGCATCAACTACCAAGACTATCTTAATAATAGTTTATTATTTCTGATGATTTTGTGAGTTGCCAGGCAGTTCTTCTGTGATCTTGCCAGAGATCACTAATTCTGTGAATAGTCAGAGGGCAGCTGGACCATCTGGAAGGGTCTCATTCACCCATCTGGCTGTTGGCTGGGCTGCCTTGGTTCTCCATGTAGCCTCTCATCGAGCAGTAAACTAGACTGACTGGAGGGCATCCGTCTGTGAGAGTGAAGGTGGAAGCTGTAAGGCGTCTTAAGGCCCAGGCTCTGGAACTCATGTAGCATCACTTCTTCCACATTCTCTTGATCAAACCTTGTCACAAGAACTGCCCAGATTCAGGAGGGTGAAGACATAGACTCCACCTCTTGATGGGAGGAGAGGTAACATCACATTGCAAAGAGGCCTTTAGTGTAGTTTATCACAGAGATCCAAGCAGGTGTGTATGGGCCCTGTGGTCAGAAAATGGAGTCTTTGGGCTGGAGACCTAATGCCTGTTTAATCCCTATGGGCTTGGACCCAATAGTGGTCTCAGACTGCCTGCTTGACACCCAAATTCCCTGCCTCAGCTCTGCGCCTGGGGTGAGAAGGAGAAGGCCAGAGTGAGAGGACTGATGTTCTCTCCAAGCCCTGTGGCGCTTCCTGCCTGCCTGTCCCCAGGGTGGCAGGCTTAACCTCAGCAATCCAGCCTTGAGTGGCCCTTTCCATGCAAAGCTGCTCTCTGGCCAAGCTTAGAACTCGGAGCACTTCGGGCTCCAAAGACCAGGTGTGTCCCCTTAGCCATAGGCAGCTCTCATCATGGGAGGCCTGGAAGGAAGGAAGAGGGGCCCTTCTGCCCCTCAGTGCTGTCTCTTCTTCCCACTGGAAAGCCCATCATTGCTAGGGGATGTCTGAGCTTCTCGTCCTTGATCAGGGAATTCAGGTCTGGTGGAGTTAGAGGAAGGGAGAGTAGGATTGAGGACGTGAGAGCCAAAGGCAAACCTTGGGTTTCACAGAATGCCCTTGGCCTGCCCTCACTCCACCTAGAACAGAGACTGGGCAGATGGGCAGAGCTTTCTCCAATCAGGGCTCTAGTCTGGCAACTGGGCCGTGACTGGGGCTGACTGATATGGTCCTGTGAATTCCCAATGTCACCAAGGAAAGGAGAGAGCTGTACCTCCGGCCCCTCCCCCTCGAGACTTACTCTTCTCACACCAACTGTAGTCGCGGTGGGCCAACAGTTCTCATTGTCTGCCTTGCAGAGATCGTTTAATCTACTTTAGACTAACAGTGATAGAGACTAGGACACTGGTCTTTCCCCAGCAAACACCATCCAGTTCTGCGGGTTCTAGCTACAGAGAAGCTTTAAGTTAATGGCTGCTCCCCAGCCCCATCCTCCGCTTCCTCCTTGGAGAATGCCTGATCCCAGAGTGGGCAGAGCGGGGCACCGGGGCCAATCCTGGGTGGTGCTCCTCTAGGGACCCAGAAGGACCACTCCTTTTAGCCTGGGCCAAATGGCACTTCCCGTTTCAAAGAAAAGAGGCTTATTGTGGAGAGGGCTCCAGCAGTTTGGCAGCAGCCAATGGAAGAGGTAAACATAAATCACGGAATGCAATTTAACTTTCTCTTGAAATGCAAACTAGATTTAAAAATTCCAGGGAATGTGCTTCTGGACACAGCTGGTTTCTTGAGACGGGCTGAATGGAAGACACTGGGTG
Source organism: Equus caballus (assembly GCF_041296265.1). Lineage (NCBI taxonomy): Eukaryota > Metazoa > Chordata > Mammalia > Perissodactyla > Equidae > Equus > Equus caballus. Next base: position 47,900,298 of record NC_091698.1, on the reverse strand, counting down.
GGTGAGAAGGGTGTGGGTTTAGTGCGGGTGGTCCTGAGCATGTGCAGGGGCACAGATGGAATGCGTGTGTAAGCAGCAGAAAGGTTTTCTAAATCTTCGACGGCCACTGACTGCCCTCTCCTCTGCTCCTGGGTTCCACATCTCCCAAACCTGCCAGTGGAGGCTCACAGGGCTGCCCTGACCTTTCTAGGAACAGAATCATCGGGCATTGAATTCCCAAACTTTTCTAAATTGACGCTCAGTTTGCTGAGCTCCTGCTTCCTAGACTTTGGCTGGGTCAGCCCATGACCTAGCTCAGGTGTTTTAGCCCCTGTTTGGGAAGATTGGTCCTCCCAGCTCCAGTTCAAGGCCTGTCCTGGATCCTCCTGGGGTACCTACTCAGGCAATCTCGCACTAACAGCAAGAATAATTTGAATCCATCCCTTCAGCAGGGGCAGCTACAGTGCCAACAGCCTGGGTTTCCCCTTGCTGTGGAGTGAAGGGTGAATGGGTGAAGCCACCAGTGAGGGCCGGGAGTGGAGATGACTGACGCATCAATGTCTGCTCGGGGTCAGAAGGACTTGACATCTAGAAGGGTCCTTGGGAGTGAAGAGAGGGAAAGGCAGTGGGAAATGGAGAAGAGTGGACAAAGAAGCCTAGGCCTGTCAGCCTCAAATCTCTCTGCCTTGGGAATGGGGATGTCGGTGGGAGACAGAGGCAGTGTGAGACAGGGCTGGAGGGAAGTGGGGATGATTGAAAAAACCCTGCTGAGATGCAAGATGGTGTCAAGGGCACAGCTGGGCTGGAGCCCCTGAGTTTTTATTGGCCCCAGTCTAAATGATTGTGTGAGTCTCCCCAGCAGTGCTTGGGAGCCCAGGCCAGGGGCACAGCCCCAGAGCAGAAGAGTGGGGGCAATGGACTGGACACTAAGAGATTGCTGACCCTGTGAGAACCTCAGTCCAGAGTCCTCAGGGTCAAAAAACATTTTTACAGCATATACAGACCAATTTGTGATGCTGCCTGCATATATTTGTCGGGGTTCTCCAGAGAAAAAGAACCAGTATATATATACTTATTTATTAATTATAAGGAATTGGCTCATGCAATTATGGAGACTGAGAAGTCCCATGATCTTGCAAGCTGGAGACCCAGGAAAGCCAGTGGTGTAATTTGGTGCAAGTCTGAAGGCCTGTGGACCAGGGGAGCCCATGGCATAAATCCCAGTCTGAGGGCCGGAGGAGATGGCATGAAATGTCCAGCTCACATAATGAGGCAGGAAAGAAGGAGTAAATGCCTCCTTCCTCTGCCTTTTGCTCTATCCAGGCCCTCCATGGACTGGATGATGCACACCCACCTTGGGGAGTGCAATCAATTTTACTGGGCCCACCGATTCAGTTGCTAAACTCACCCAGAAACCCCCTCATGGACACACCTAGAAATAATGCTTAATCTGGTCACTCCGCGGCCAATCCATTTGACACATCAGATTAACCATCACACTGGAAATGCTGATAAATTATAAAAGTTTAAACGTTAATAAATCAAAATGATCCCTGCCATAGTGGCTGCACAGTGCCCTCCTGTGACTGTTCCTGGCCAGGTAGTTAGCAGTGGGATACAGGGCGTTAGCGGGCCGGCTGTGCTGTCTCTGCTGGCCTTCACACTGACCGTGACTGGGTGATCTGGCTCCTGCCTACCTTTTCAGCCACGCCTCTGGTCATCTGGTCATTTGCCTCTTACACTTTAGCCATACTGAGCTGCAGGGCCCACAATGTCCGTCTTTTTCTTCTGTGCCAGTGCTCGAGCTATATCCTTGTCCTAGAAAGTCATTTTCCTTTTCTCTGAGTGGAAGAACCATTCGTCTTCATTCAACTTAATTGTCTGCAACTCCAGAAAGGCTTTTCCATGCAAAGTCATGTGCTTCTTCCTCTGTACTACCTAGCCCCTCCAATGCATCTCAGTGATGGCATTTATGATCCTGTGATATAATTCTGTGCATGTGCAGATTTCTCACTGGACTGTAGCCTCTCTGAGTCACAGGCTGTCTTTTTTTTTTTTTTTTTTGAGGAAGATTAGCCCTGAGCTAACATCTGCTGCCAATCCTCCTCTTTTTTTTTTTGCTGAGGAACACTGTCCCTGAGCTAACCTCTGTGCCTATCTTCCTCTATTTTATGTGGGACACCTGCCCCATCACAGCTTGACAAGCGGTGAGTAGGTCTGCACCTGAGATCCGAACCGGCAAATCCTGGGCCGCCGAAGCAGAAAGTGTGAACTTAACTGCTGCGCCATCGGGCTGGTCCCGGAGGCTGTGTCTTATTTATCTATCTCCAGAACTTAGCATACTATATTTGGCATGTGATAAGTGCTTAATAAAGTGCCTTAGTTTATTTAATTTTATAAAGTCAAATAATTCAAAATTCTTCTCTCTAAAGGACGCATATGAATGTTTTTAAATGAAATAAGGATAGGTGTGCAGTTTTTGGGAAAAAGTTGCAGGTTGTTTAAGAACATAAGAGGTGGTGTCTTGGTTTGCTCTGGCTGCCATAATAAAACACCACAGGCTCTGTGACTTAAACAATAGAGATTTATTTTCTCACAGTTCTGGAAGCTGTGAAGTCCAAGATCAAGGTCAGGTAGGGCTGGTTTCTGGTGAGAGGTCTCTTCGTGGCTTGTAGGCATCTGCTTTGTCCTCACGAGGCCTTTCCTCTGAGCACACCAGGAGAGAGAAAGGGAGCTCTCTGGTGTCTCTTCTTCTAAGGACACTAATCCTATAGGGTCAGGGCTCTACCCTTATGACCTCATTTAACCTTAGTTACCTCCTCAAGGCCCCGTCTCCAAATACAGTTATGTGAGGGGCTAGGGCTTCAGTATATGAATCTGAGGGACGCAATTTAGTCTGTAGCAGGTGGTGCAAATAATAAACACAAATATCATAAGTGTAACTCCAAATGAGAAATGGTCGGTATGAGCCCCTTCTCTCAGCAGCCTGGGGCCTCGATTAGCACTGCCAATTCTCCCAAACCTCTTCCTCCCCAAGCCTCGTTACTGCACTCCCCACCTGGAGTCCTCGCTGTCTCTCTGGGAATTAGTTTTTACTCAGGCAAGAGGAAGGAAGGGGTCACTCTAATTGTCCACAAATGGATCACAATTGATTCCATTGCTGACCCTCCTCTCCCTGCCTGGAGGCAGAAGGGCTTGGGGCGAATGGTGAGTTAACTCCATAGGGTCGCCGTTGCCGTTGCCGCTGTCTTCTCTCCTCTCTATGTTGTGTTGACGGCTGTGAGAGGACCGGCCTCACATCACACCCAGGGGAAGTGGGGAAGCAGGAGGGAGCTGAGCTTTGACCTAAGAAAACATCTGACAAACATACATATATACTTTTATTATAAAGGAAGATGTAAAAATGGGTATAAACAAACTCACTTCATTCCCTTATTTGAGTGTTAAATTTCATCTTTAAGTGACACGTGTCTTTTTGTACCAGTGACTGACATCTGTTAAGCACAATGTTTTGGAATGTTCTGGTTTGTGTAATTCTAGAAGGTTCTGGAATGTGGTTCTGGTAGGTTTCCCGACTAAAAAAAGGCCCTGATACTATCTCTGATAGGGACAGGTAATAAGCATTCACTAAACTGCCTAATGAGCATCTTGGTGGAGATTAAAGGCTGGGTAGGTGTTTTTCCAGGCTATATATATAATTTAAATTTAAATCTTTATTTATTCTACACTGATTAGTCTAGAAGTTGTTTTCTTAGGAGCAAACACTGAGCCATGCGTATTTCCATTGTAAAAAGGAAAAATAAAATATCCATGAAATGCAAGAGGCGCTTCAGTGTTCTGGCAAACTGCCAGTTCCCTCTTCCCTGTGGAGGCATTTGGTCGTTTATTGTCTGGCAGGTGCTGTTTGTTTCTTAATCCCGGCTCCACCTGTTTCTCAGTGTCTTAGGTGTTGCTTTGAGCATAGAATATATTTTATTTTTCCCTCTTCAAAGATTTGTGTGTGTGTGTGTGATTATAAAAGCAATTTGTGTTCACTGTAAAAATTGTCAAGTGCAAAATGATATGAAGAAGCAAGAACAAAAAACTCCCCTTGTACCCTTAGTACCTAAGTACTAAATATTGGCAATCTCTATTCATATTTTGTCTTAAGTCTTTCCATTTGATTTTCCTTATCTTTTTGACGCAGTTGAATCACACTGTATACTTCAATATTTGTCTTGTTTTCTTCACCTGACATTATTTCTTAAGCAGTTTTTTTGTCATTCAAGCAAAGAACTCTGTAAGCATATAGTTTTTTTCTTTTGTGAGGAAGATTGTCGCTGAGCTAACATCTGTGCCCATCTTCCTTTATTTTATGTGGAATGCTGCTACAGCGTGGCTTGAAGAGTGGTCCTAGGTCCATGCCCAGGATCTGAACCTGCGAACCCTGGGCCGCCAAATTGGAGCACGCAAACTTAACCACTATGCCACTGGGCCAGCCCTTGTAAGCATAATTTTTAATGGCTTGCTGACATTCTATCTTACAGATAGTTAATGGATAATTTTTCAAAGGTAAAATTATGACTCTCATACAAATATAAAATTAGCACACGTCAAAGATTTTATTTAAATCATTAATGAATGAGGGAACCAGTAAGAGGCTGTAATTGATTCAAAGAGAAATTTAAAGAACTACACATATATAGACGATAAGGAATGCTGAAATGAATTTACAAATATGTGCTAAACTGGATTATCCAGAGGGCAATAATCAATTGCATTCCACTGGATACAATCCATTTATTCAAGGGAATTTGCATTTTTATCAGTTTCTGCAACTTACTAAAAGACAGTGAAAGGCACTTATAACCCTGTAATCTTTTTTGGCTGTTTGAAAGTCTTTTACAATTTTTCCTCGAAAGACGTAATGTGATTTTACTTAGCTGTCAGGATTGTGTGTGTAGTGTGCCTACATGAACGGGTATGTCACAGGACTGGCTTTCTTCCCGTCTGAGAAAGACGCAGCAAGTCACTGAAACTCCCAGAGCCTAAATGTCCTCATCTGTAGAGTGAGGAAATCCTGGATGGTTTCTAAGTCTTTCCTGAAGCTCTGATGTCCACAACTTCCCTAACTGCCTTAGGTAAAGGTCCACACAGGACACATAGTTATTTGTATATCTCTACTCTTAACATTTCTTTTAGCAAGACCATACAGGTAGGATATTTGATTCTAAATCTCTATAGATTTAACATCACATTCCATTGATTCTAAGATTTTTAAAAAATATTTTATCAATTCTGAAACTGGGGGGTTATCTTACAAAAGATGACACCTTAGAATGGCTGTTGAGCAGGTGGTAATCATGATGCAGTGATCACGGTGCGGGCGCACACACGTACACTTAAAGTCATTCCTGGTGGTGTGACTGGACAGCTTCTAACCTTTGACTGGTCAGTCAGCAAATCATTTAAAGAAGGAATACAAATCTTTGGTTATTGTCTGAAAACCCGTTGACTTCTGGAAGGTCAGTTTTAAACCTTACAAAATGAGTGACAGTGGATTGGAAAATAATGGAGTTTTCTTTTAAGAAGTGTTGTGTCACCAACACTCTTGAGGCCACAGAAGAGAATATGTATGTAACAACACAGACATCGATGACTCTGAGCTGAAAAGTGATTCAGAAGGGCCGGACTCTGAGTGCGAAGAAGGTTTAGGAAAATCTTGACTAACTTAGTTCACTTAATTTTTCTTTTGATGTAAGCCTGAGTGATGTAAGATCAAAACCCATGTCTAAATTAGTCTTCAAAAAATACTCTTTAAATAAGTTTAAATAAAAAGTTAGGAGCAGGGGCCGGCCCGGTGGCAAAGCGGTTAAGTTCGCACGTTCCGCTTCTCGGCGGCCCGGGGTTCGCTGGTTCGGATCCCGGGTGCGGACATGGCACTGCTTGGCAGCCATGCTGTGGTAGGCGTCCCACGTATAAACTAGAGGAAGATGGGCACGGATGTTAGCTCAGAGCCAGGCTTCCTCAGCAAAAAGAGGAGGACTGGCAGTAGTTAGCTGAGGGCTAATCTTCCTCCAAAAAAAAAAAAAAAAAAAAAAGTTAGGAGCAGAAAAAGATTGTCATAGTTTAATTGCCATTGTTTTTGCTTTCTTAGTGGTATATACAGTAATGGTGTGCCTTACCATTGATGGTGTTTTAGAATGGATGAAATATAGTTACAGCTTTACAGAAGAGAAAAAGAAACACCACTATAAAAGTAAACAAATTACAAGATGGATTCATATTTCAGAAACATTAAAAAAAAAACTAAACCAAGAAACAAACTTGATTTTGTGTGTTCCAGAAAAGCAAGGATCTGCGTGGACTGGGTTTGAATTGTCACGTGGCGGAAGAAGGGGGTTGGATGGACATAGGGTTTGGCCTGGAGACGTAAGTAGTGGGAGTCTAGCAGGAACATTGGAAGAAACATGGGAAATAAATTTGATGGTAAAAGTTGTAGCCTAAAAACTGGTTTGGGGATCAGGAAAGTGATCAAGTTACTTGCTGCCTTCATTTCTGGATCTGTGAAATGGGATTTACTTCTCCAACTCCCTCCTTGAGGAGGGGGCAGCATATGGAGGACCAAGAAAACATTTGCAGTGTGTTCGGAGTCCTTCGAAGAGTAGCCAAACAGGACTACAAAGCATTTATTCATTAAATACAAAAACCTTCATCTCCCACCCACCCTCACCCTGGAGACCTTGGTTATAAAGAAATAATGCAATAATTGTGTTGCAACATGTTTTTCCTCTGGTCTGTTTCTTAGTCCTCTGGAGTAAGAGACATAGACATTTAGACCTCAACTGAAGGCATTGATTGGAAGGGTTTCTCCCAGAGTTGGCCCACTTGGAAACCAGGTAATCTGAGCTGGAGGAAAAGGCAAATCCCCCCAGCTTGTTAGCAAACACAACACAAAGCTTTGAACTCAGATCAGAGAGTTCAGTTGGCCTTTATATGTGAGCTGGGAGCTGGAGGCCGTTGAGTTCGTTGAGTTTGGTTGGAAAGGGGATGGAGGGAACGCACTCGCTTTTCCTCAGTCAAGAGTTTGTCGGGTGGAGGGAGGGGAGGGCAGGGAATTTGCCTAAATGGGAGAGGAAGAGCGAGAGAAGGGCGGAGTGTGCTGGGAATGCACTTGAGAGTAATCAGAGGCTGAGGCCTCCTTTCACGGAAAGCTGGCTGTTGGATCGGTTGGTGTGCTTTTCCTGACTCCAAACTCCCCTGATTGAGGACTGCGGCTTCAGTAATTACCCGGGTACTGCTTTGCCCTCGTGCGTAAATGGCCAATTACCTCAAACTGTCACAAGGGCCCAGAAATCTCAAATAAGGACCACTTTCCCAAGGTCAGGGACTGAACTGACCCAATTTTATAAAGCTCCAGGTGTAGGTCTGGAGACAGCGTGGCTTTGTGTGGGTGGGCAGAAGTGTAGGGGAAGAATGGAGTGTTTCATTTTTTTTTTTCTGCTTTTTCTCCCCAATCCCCCCGGTACATAGTTGTATATCTTAGTTGTGGATCCTTCTAGTTGTGGCATGTGGGACGCTGCCTCAACGTGGCCTGATGAGCGGTGCCATGTCTGTGCCCAGGATCTGAACCAGTGAAACCCCGGGCCACCGAAGCAGAGCGCACGAACTTAACCACTCAGCCATGGGTGGCCCCTCAATTTTTTTTTTAAACGGCTTTACTGTGATGTAATTCACATAGCACACAATTTACCTGTTTAAAGTGTACAATTCACTGGTTTTCAGTACACACATAGAGTTGGGCAAGCAGCACCACAGTTAGTTTTATCACCTCAAAAAGAAACTTAAGGGGCTGGCCCCATGGCCGAGCGGTTAAGTTCCTGCGCTCTGCTGCAGGCGGCCCAGTGTTTTGTTGGTTTGAATCCTGGGCGCGGTCATGGCACTGCTCATCAAACCACGTTGAGGCAGCATCCCACATGCCACAACTAGAAGGACCCCAAACGAAGAATACACACTATGTACTGGGGGGCTTTGGGGAGAAAAAGGAAAAAAACCAAAGCAAAACAAAAAAAAGAAACCTAAACGGACAGCCCTGGTGGCCTAGTGGTTAAGTTTGGCATGCTCTGCTTTGGCAGCCTGCGTTCAGTGCCCAGTCACGGACCTATACCACTTGTCTGTCAGTGGCCATGCTGTGGTGGCTCACATACAAAAAGAGGAAGATTGGCAGCGGGTGTTAGTGCAGGGAGAATCTTCTTCAGAAGAAAAAGATAAAACCTGTACCTTTTAGCAATCACCTCCTCTCCCCTCCCCAGCCCTAAACAACCACTAATGTATTTTCTGCCTCTATAGATTTCCCTATTCTGGACTTTCAGATGAGTGGAATCATGTAATATGTGGTCTTTTATGATTGGCTTCTTTCAGTTAGCATAATTTTTTTTTTTGAGGAAGATTAGCCCTGAGCTAACTGCTGCCAATCCTCCTCTTTTCGCTGAGGAAGACCGGCCCTTAGCTAACATCTATGCCCATCTTCCTCTACTTTATACGTGGGACGCCTGCCACAGCACGGTGTGCCAAGTTGTGCCATGTCTGCACCCGGGATCCGAACTGGTGAACCCCAGGCGGCTGAAGCGGAACGTGCGAACTTAACCGCTGTGCCACTGGGCTGGCCCCTAGCATAATGTTTTCAAGGTTCATCCATGTCATAGCAAGTATCAGCATTTCATTTCTTTTTATGGCTGAATAATATTCCGTTGTATGTAAATGCTATTTTTTATTAATCCATTCACCATTTATAGACATTTGGGTTGTTTCTATCTTTCGGCTATTATGAATGATGCTGCTATAAACATCCATGTACAAGCTTCTGTGAGGATACATGTTTTTGGTTCTCGATTATATATCCAAGAGTGGAATTGCTGAATCGTATGGTAATTCTATATCTATCTTTTTGAGAAACCACCAGACTGTTTTCTACATTTGCTGCATCATTTTACATTCTCACTGGCAATCTGTGAGAATTCCAGTTTCTCCACATCTTCACCAATACTTGTTATTTTCCTTTGTTTTTGTTGTTGTTATAGCCATCCTTGTGGGTATTAAGTGGTATCTCATTGTGATTTTGATTTGCATTCCTTTAATGATCTATTGAGTTGATTTTTGTGTATGATGTAGGATAAAGGTCTCATTTCATTCCTTTGCATGTGGCTTTTCAGCACCGTTTGTTGAAATGTTCTTTTCCCATGAAATGGTCTTGGCACCCTTGTCAAAAATCAGTTGACATATATGTAAGTGTTTACTTCTGGACTCTTAATTTTATTCCATTGATCTATATGTTTATCCTTGTGCCCGTATCATACTATCTTGATTACTGTTGTTTTGTAGAAACTTTGGAAATTGGGAAGTGTGAGTCCTCCTATTTTGTTCTTTTTTCAGGATTGTTTGGCTATTCTGGTCCCTTGAAACACTACATGAATTTTACAATTATCTGGTCAATTTCTATAAAGAAGTCAGATTCTGATAGGTTTTTTTGTTGAATGAATAGATCAGTTTGGGGAGCTTTGCCATCTTATCAATGTGAAGTCTACAGATCCATGAACATGGGATGTTTTCCATTTATTTAGATGTTCTTTAATGTCTTTAAATACCATTTTGTAGTTTTCAGAGTAAATTTTCACACTTCTTTTGTTAAATTTATTCATAACATTTTAATCTTTTTGATGCTGTTGTGAATAGAGTTGTTTCCTTAATTTAATTTTCAGATTATTCGTTGCAAGAGTGTAGAAATACAATTGATTTTCATGTATTGATCTTGTATCTTGCTGAACTTGTTTATTAGTTCTAATAGTTTTTTAGTGGATTTCTTAGAATTTTCTCTACACGAAATCGTCATCTGTGAACAGAGGTAGTTTTACTTCTCCTTTTCCAATCTGGAGGCTTTTTATTTAGTTTTCTTTCTTTTTTTTTATAAAGATTTTATTATTTTTATTTTTCCTTCTTCTTCCCAAAGCCCCCAAGTACACAGTTGTATATTTTAGTTGTGGGTCCTTCCAGTTGTGGCACGTGGGACGCCACCTCAGCATGGCTTGATGAGCGGTGCTAAGTCCACACTCAGGATTTGAACCGGGGAAATCCTGGGCCGCTAAAGCAGAGTGTGCAAACTTAACCACTTGGCTATGGGGCTGGCCCCTTTATTTAGTTTTCTTACCCAATTGTCTTGAGGAATGATGTCTTAGAAGTCTAAAAAGACCAAAATGTACTGGAACAACCTCTGGAGAAAAATCCAAAAGTGTTCCCACTATGTGCTCAGCATCTTACTGGGAGATCATGAATGTATTTATTTTTCATATATATATTTATATACATATGTCATATATATATATATGTCATTTATATATATATATGTAGAGAGAGAGAGAAGAGACACAGAGAGAGAATTCACCGTGTCCTAAAAGTCTAATGGGAGCGTTCTTCTTCTCCTCTTGGACTAACACATTTCTTTTTCAATGGACACTGACTGAAGACTTCTTTTTGACCTGTTATTTTCTAGGCACCAGGGACATGGTGCTGAACAGGAGTGGCCAGCTCTGAGCTCAAGGTCTAGAGGGAGATAGACAAGCCAAACTGATCATTACATGCTCATGAGAACAACACGGTCTATGAGAGTGATGTAGGTGAGTGGTATGGGACCATAGGAGAGGAGGAATTGGGAGAGGGAAAGGGGGAAAAGATTCTCAGAGGAAGCATACTGGATTGGGACATCTTGAAAACTAGGCAGGGGGCCCAGGTGTGTTTGGGCATAAGCCCAAGCCCCAGCTGGCCCTCCACCATGACCAATTTCCCAGTGAATTCTCCTTCCCTCTTTGGCTAGTGTGCAAATAGGAGAATGTAGACCCCCCCAGCAGGAATTCTCAGAGGACCCTGGAGGACTGAGTAAGCCTAAGAAAGGAAAAACAGAGAGAAAGAATGACTGGACCAACCAGGAAATATGACGTCCCCTTGGCCTCTTGAGAGAAATTACTCATCCTTGTCCTCCTCTTCCCAGCAACTCTCCTCCCCGAGCCTATCTGTCACATGACTTCATTCTCTGGAACTCTGCGCTACTCAGGGCAAGGGGCCTCAGCTCAAATCCTGTCTTAAGTAGCCACAGATGTCTACTTTGTTTGGTTGAACAGCCCCCAAAGGTACCATCGAAATGTCTGAGACTATCCTGGTTTTAGCATGGAAAGTTCTGCACCCCAAGAAACCCCTCAGTCTAGACAAACTAGAATGGTTGATCACCCTCTCAGTATGCCCTAGACAGGGGCAGTCTTCAAAGGAGTTTCACTAACCATCCCAAACCAAAGGTTTTAATGCATCTGGGAGGTACTATGGTCTGTTGTTGACTAGTTAAGACTCTGGAGTTGAAGTTATTAAGACTAAGATAGAATTTCAGCTCTGCCCGTTGTAGTTTCCAGACTTTGGGTCAGTTGTCTATCATTCTGAGCCTCAATTTTCACATCTGCAGAACCGTGGGACTGAATTAACCTCATAGGATTGTTGGGAATTAGATGAGAGAATGCCTGCAAAGTGCTGGGTACAGCCTCTGGAACATTGAAAGAGATCAATAAAATGATCAATGCTCTCGTTTAGAGGTTGGCAAACTACAGATGTGGGCCAAATTCAGACAGCCTCCTGCTATTATGAAGTTTTATTGGAACACAGCCACTCCTGTTCATTCGCATATTGTCTGTGACTTCGTTCAACCTATAAAGGCAGAGCTGAGTACTTGCAGCAGAGAATGTATGGCCTGCAAAAGCCTAAACTGTTTATTTTCTGGCCCTTTACAGAAATAGTTTGCTGACTCCTGTTCTTATTAATATAGCCAGGTGTAGTTGAGGGAGGTTTGATTCAGAGCCAGGAAGCCTGGGCTCCCTCTGATAGGCATTAGCTCTGTGACCTTGGGTAGATCACTCAACTTCTTAGGATTTATGTCCTTGTCTGTGCAACAAGCAGGTGAGTCATAAGAATCATCCATGTGGCCAAACTTCCGGGACCTACATTTTGAACCTATGAGACACTTAGGGCAAGAAGTTCTAGAGAAGGTGGGTGAAGGGTGAAGTGAATTGTGGGTTTGATGTCTCATTCTCAAATTCCCCAGATCTGATGAGCCACTTCCTTCCTGAGCTGTGCCTTTTACAGTGAGTCCTAGTAGCCTTCAGGAGAGGGCAAGCTGAGCAAGCTCATCAAACTTGCCAGAAAGTCCTTGGTCAATTGCTCTGGAGAAGTCAGGGCCCGTGTCCTATCCCGCCAGGGAGCCTGGTTTCTGGTGTGAGGAAGAATGAATCATGACCTTCTCCTACCCGATCTACCTGCCTATGAGGGTTGTGGAGTCACCCTTATTTGCTAATGATAATTTTTAAATGATTCTGAGCCATCTCAAATGTCTGCCTCTACGCTCCTGAGAGTGCTGATTACAGAATGATGCCCTCTGGTTTCATAACTGGAAAATGTCAACAGGGAAGAGAGAGAGAAAGAGAGGGAGACAGAGAGAACTAGGCCCTTATGGGGTCTCCAGAATTAATAAACTATGGCATAGAAAACTCCCACCAACTCTTTCAATGTGACTCCATTTTGTAAACAAATCTCATTCTCCCCTTTTTTCCCTTCCCTCCATTCTAGATGCTCTTCCATGCTGCAAGAAGTCCTCATCTGTCCCCTTAAGCACCCAGCCTAAGTCCTCCTCCTTCTTGAACCTTCTCTGGCTAACCTAGCCCACCCCATCCCTCCCTTTTCTGCATTTCTGGCGTGTTTGGTTGGAGCCTCTACCCAGCACTTCTCACATGCTGTCTGGATTGTTTTCTGATAGTTCTGTAGGCATTAGTTTCCTCTTCCCAGAAGGACTCCTATTTCCACAAGGGCAGGGCAGGGCTGTGCTGTCTACCTCCTCTGCATGCTCTGGGGGCTTGGGCTGGCGCGGGCTCCAGCAGGAAGTAGGGTCCTGGTAGACTGTTCTCCTCCCCTGCCGCCCGCCAGTTCCTGTACAGAGCTGGGACTTCCCATCCTCATCCAGGCTGTGGAGGTTGCATTAAACCTCTCCCATACCTGGATCTCTTCTTCAATTGTTACCCTAGCAGGTTGGGTTGATTCCTTCCACCCTGCTCGTTCCTTAAGGCTATTTTGTGTTAAGGCTGGACCTTTTCTGTGATTAGGATAATAACGTTAGAGTTTGGCTGGTGGGCAGCCTCTCCTTAATGAATGAAAAATGAACTGTAACATTGCCAGAAATGAGTGCTTATCTACCTCGTTCTCATTCTGAAGAACAATTAGTGTTCTGCTGCTGTGAAAGCCACCAGTGTCAGGGGGTGTCTAATTGCATTTATATCCTAGGGCTCTTTCGATTCCCTTTATTCTGGTGTCAAGTTTCATTTTGATTATATGGGGGAAAAAGCTTGCCTTTTTATTAAACCAGTGTGGATATTAATTATTATCATTGACATTCTAGCAAAAACCCCTCACGTTCAAGGAATAGGGCGTTCACTCCTGCATTCACCTGGGCAGCCTGTGGAGTGGCCCCTGGGAACCCATCTGCAAGGGGGTGAAGCCCCCATGGGCATTCCTCCTTCCCGCTGAGGATGGGGACCAGTGGGAGAGAAACTAGCCAGGATCATTCATTCACTCACTTTTCACTGTGTGTCTACTTAGTACTCACAAATAAGAGCCCAGCATTTTCTCTCTGTATATTTCAGGAATGCTTTGTTTTCCACACATAGACTTTGGATTTTCTAATTTTTTAATTCCTATGTAGAACACATCTGGTGAACCAGCCCTCTTTGGAGTCCATGTGTAGTTGGACATTGAGAGAAAAATGTCACCTTCTACAAGGCAAAATACGTCTGAAGTGCCAGGCATGGGGAGCCATTTGCTATTGCCTGAATGTGTCATGTTTTCCATGAAGGCAGCACTTGGTGCCAGGCCCATAAAAAGCCCTGGGGATTGGCTAATGCTGACTCATCAATGGCAAGCAAAGGAGCCATCGGGCTCTGAGGTGGGCAGGCGCCTTAACTAACATGAGGGTGACTCGTGGGGTGGCCTGGCCCACACACTGTAAGGAAAGCACTGTAACTGCAAGGGGGTGTGAATACGAAAGGTGTGTGTGGGCTTTGGCGTTTGGCTTTGTGTCCGATATTATCTAGTGTTTTTGGCAAACATGGGGCAAGGGGCTGTTTGATCTTAGGCACAGCAAATAACCAAAGCGTCACCTATTCGTGGAGACCTGCACATTTGCAGGTAGATAAAGCTCATTTGCAAAAGGTCAGGTGAGCCCAGGCAAGGTTAGAGAAGCATTTTTGATGTTACTTTGAACTCTGTTGTCCCAGTGGCCCAAATAGGGGGCATAATTCATAACACAGCTCCCACCACCTGCTTTTCTTTTGAATCAACATATATTTTGCTCAGAGTGATAAAATTGGTGTTATCTTTATGCCCAGTTTCTTAGAAAATCAGAAGACTGGCTATTTTTAAGACTTAAAACAGCATTTTCTACCAGTTTGGATGCTGTTTTGATCTTGGCTTTGGTGCTTTTCCAAACCTAGGCAGGCACCAACAGATCTGTCTGCAGGAAGCTGCTGCAGATGTGGGAGAATGTGAAGAAGTGTGAAGCCAGAGGAAGGAGGTGCTGCCCCACCCCTGGCTCGCCCGCTCAGTGTAGGCTGGCTGGGTTGGCAGCAGCCTGACTAACCTCAGGGCCTGAGGGTGCTGCTCATCTGGGCCCAGGCCAGGGCCACAGGAACCTTCATCTCATTCATATTTGCCTTTCACTCTTTAACCCAGGAATTCTGTCCCACATGAATGGACTGAAGGCAGAACCGCATTTCTTTCAGAAAGTCTTCTGTTTATTCTGTGCTTGCATGTGGAGATCCAGGGAGGTTGGTGAGGTGAATCTGACAAGTGTGCATGGAATGATTCAGAGCAGTAGCTCCTGAAAGGTTGCCATGTGATTCTTCAGGGCGTCCTGCGGTCCTGCTCTGGTTGACAGACTGAGGGATCCCAACCCCACTGTAGCTTCTAGGCCAGTGTCCCACCAGACTAGCCCAAATTCGCTTTGTAGAAGGAGGAGCATTTGGACATCTCCCCGTTAGTATATTCAGAAGAAAATGTTACGGGGTATTATGGGCTGAATTGTGCCCCTCCCCCCGCCCCCAAATTCACATGTTGAAGCCCTAACCCCTAACGCCCCAAAATGTGACTGTATTTGGAGATAGGATCTTTAAAGAGGTAAAGTTTAAATGAGGTCATTAGGGTGGGTCCTAATTTAATATGACTGGTGTCCTTACAAGAAGAGGAGATTAAGACGCAGATGCACACAGAGGGAAGACCGTGTGAAGACACAGGGAGAAGAGAGAGAGGCCTCAGAAGAAATCAACCTTGCTGGCATCTCAGTCTTGGACTCCTAGCCTTCAGAACTGTGAGAAATAGGGGCTGGCCCTGTGGCCGAGTGGTTAAGTTCGTGCGCTCCGCTTCGGCGGCCCAGGGTTTCGCCGGTTCGAATCCTGGGCGTGGACATGGCACCACTCATCAAACCATGCTGAGGCAGCATCCCACATGCCACAACTAGAAGGACCCACAACTAAAAATACACAACTATGTACCGGGGGGCTTTGGGGAGAAAAAGGAGAAATTAAAAAAAAAAAGCACTGTGAGGAATAAATTCCTGTTGTTTCAGCCACCTAGTCTTTGGTGTTTGTTAACAGCAGCCCCAGCAGACTCATACACTGGGCTTGGGCCTCTGTATTCTTCTTGCGACTATGAACTTCTCAACAACTCTAGGCGTTCTTTGGAAGTGTTCTTTTGCAGTTCTTAGCTCTCAAAGGACATTGTCCTTCTCATCTATCAAGCTTTACCGCAGAGTTTGTACCTCACATTTTTATTCTTTGCGTTCTTTTCTTTTGATGTACTGGGAGAACCTGGGACTAGAAGTTAGGAGACTGACCAGGACACTGTTATCAAGCTGTGCGACCGTGGGGAGGTCATGCCATCTCCTGGGGCCTCAGCCTCCTGGTCTGTGAAACCAGTGATTGAGCAGATATTCTTTGAAGAAGCTCCCAGCTTTGACAGACACTCCAGAGACCCCTCCATTAACCTCCCACTGAACATTCTGGTAAGCTCTGTCTTTTCTCAGTGCTGGTTTCTCCCATTCATTAAGTGGCCAGAAAATTCTTTCTGGCTAATGTCTGTAAGGGAGGCCATCCAAAAAGGTTCTTTTAAAGTTCAAACATGCTAGTGAGGGAACAAGAAGCATAGTTCCAATTCCGGGGAGTAGAGCTGAAATTCTAGAGCTGTCAGTTAATTTCCCAGGGCTATCTCTGACTGACTTTGTTTGACTAGGCAAGTGGATGAATTACTTTTTGTTTTAACGTAGGCAGTGGTTGAGGGGAAATCAGATATTCCTTGAAAATTGGATGATCATGGAGGTGTAAAATCGTGCAAAAATGGACTATTGAGCAGCAAGTCCTGTGAATCTGGCACCTATGCTAGGGAAGCTTTGCCATTTTGTCAGCCTGGTTTGGCCAATGGTTAGGTGTTGAGTTTTAGTCCAGATGAAGTAGGGATCTTCTTCCTTTTCCCCCCTCTCCATGTGCAGGCCATTCAAGTCAGCCTTAGAGCACTTTGTCAGCTTACCTGCTGTAACAGGTACTGGCCCATGTGTCGTTCTGGCGCATACCTTGGGCTCATCTTAGGCATTACTCACATGAAATTGGAGGCCACTAGCCATTTTCCTGATGAGTGCCCAGTGGCTTCATGTTTTGCCATATGCCTTCCTTTAATTCTGTTTAGCTCAATGCAGATTCATAAATTTAAATGCTTTCTATGTTTTCAGACCAATGAGGGTACACAGCGTCACAAACAAAAGAACCACATGACCCAGTCCTAGACTCCAGGGAGCTTACAGTTTTCCTGGGAAGATAAAGTACTTACATGAAACAATCTGAGAGTTAAGATGAAAGAGCTGTAGTCTCTGTTGGCCTGAATAGAGGCTCAAGTGCTCAAATGGATGATCCAGTCAGTAAGTTCCAAGACTGGTGAGGAAAGAGAGAAATCAGAGACGGCTACAATTTTCAGGAAAGACTTCAAAGAGAAGATGTGGGCCTTGATCAGTTCTAGACATTTTAAAATGGGACAGGTGATGCTACGTTGATGTGGGCATTTCAGGCCCTTGAGGATCAGGATGAATTCCCTAGACTCTGATAGAAGTGAGACATTGGGTCAAGGGAGAGAGCTCTTAGAAGAGGTAAGAATTAGTAGAAAGAGGGGGCAGAGATGGAAAGTGGACTTGAGAAAACAGCCTGTTTAATTTGGACTGTGTGTGATGGTTTCCAAACACCTCTCCCCTCTCTTCATCCTATGCCTTTTTCAGTTTCCAGACCCTCATGTCATGACTCAGCGCAGCTGCAATTATGTAGCTTTTCCTTTCCGCTTGACCCCCCTCAGCTAAAGTACCACTTTCTTGGAACCTAAAATGGAGTGCACTGCCAATGGAGCAGATGAGAGATTGATTTTGGACTGTCAGCCCTGATGGAAAGCTGAGGGCTGTTGCATGGCCTTCCTTGAGGTGGCCACTAGAAGATGGTGTCGGGTGGCTTTTCTGAGAGGGTGGAATTTGGGATGCCTGCAAAACGCTTCTCTAGAAAACTGACACTTGTCGAGCTCCATCCTTCCCTGAATTAGTCAGGACCATGACCCCCTTTAGATGGAGTCCCAGGGCTCAGTCCCCTCCAGTGGAACATGGATGACATTATCTTGGGAATAAATGTGATGGTTGACCTGGTGAACTCTGAGGGCTCAAGGGAAGAAAGGGTTGCTGGATGAGGTAATGACCCCTGTCAGGCTATATAGAAAACCATCTAACAGTAGAGAACAGATTGTCTTTTTCACCCTGACAGGAGAACCACTTCCTTGGAGGATGCCAGGAACCGTGGTACCTTTGTTACTTAAAATATTATCAGGAAGAATTCTAGTGGGCCTTGGCCTTTCTTAGGTGGGGGAAGGGACACATGACCTAATGAGGGTTTCATTAAGATGATTAAGATGATTGTCCCAGTGCCTTGGAAATGGCACCTTGCACCCAGAGCTATGGAACACTCCTGTAAATTAATTCACTTATGCCCATCTTTTCCCAAGACAGGTGAGAGAAGGGCAGGGCACACCCATAGAGGAAAGACCACAAATTGTTGGAAAACACAATTTCCTTTCATTATGCTGCTTCCATCTGCATTTTTCTTGGGCAGTTAAGGGTTGCCATGGCTGGTCACCACTTCAGTTGTTCTGATATGACTCTGATGGCACACCAGGAAGAGATGACCTCAGTGACCCAGTCAACTCAGAAAGTTAATTTTGCTGCTTACCAACCAATCACTGAACAATCCAGGCCTGACAGGGGAATTTGGACTGAATGTCTTTCCTTGTGGAATTTTGACATAAGAGAAAAAAAGGCACTTCACTTATTTTGTGAGCTTGTGAGAGGCAGGATAGCATGGTGGTTAACAGCAGGTGCTTTGGATTCGCTTGATTCACGTCTGTGTCCCTTGCTTAACAGCTGTGTGCCCTATGCCACGTTTCTCAGCTTCTCCAAGACTCAGTTTCTTTCCTAGTAAAATAGGGATAATAGTACAAATCTAAAAGGTGCTTTAAGAACTTGATGAGACAATATATGCATGGCACATCACGGTCAATCAGTAAGTGATGGCCAGTAGTAATAATTACTTACATCTAAGATTTGGATAGGGAAAATATTTGGTAGATTTAATGAGATGGACAATTTGGCAAAGAAATTCATTGTAATACTTGTTATTAAAAGCAGACAAATATCAAAAACACTGGGTAGAGCTATGAGTCGGGTAGATGCTCCTGACCTCCCCTGTGCTGACCACACCTGGCAATAACGTCTGACCACTGGGCAGCTGACTGAGGCTGGCTTCCTGGCTTTCCCCACCCCGTGACCAATGAGAGCACAGTAGCCTTTGTCTTACTGGTGGCTAACACAGAAGGTCCGAGTTAGAAACTATAGTATATGCCCTCAAAGAATGTTTGCTGATCACCTGCCATATGCCAGACACTGTTGTAAGACCCAGGAATCCAACAGTGAACAGTCAAAGTTCTCGACCCCATGGAACATACATGGAAGTACCTACATGTAAACAATTAAATTAATAAGGTCATTTCCAAAGGTGATGAAGGCTGTGGGGACATCTTCTTTTCCTCCAGCATTTGCCATAGCAAAGCCTCCTGATAATGTCAAATGTGGCTTTCAAGGCCACCAGGGCTGATTCCATTGCGCCTCCCTATGCATACACAGGACTCCAGGGCAAATCTTCTGACTTGTGACACACAGATGCCCCCAGGTCCTCTGAAATACAGAGTGCCACCAAGCATTGGAGAGACTTGGAAAGTCCTTTTTACCTCTTCCTGGGTTCATGTTAATAGCACTCATATCTGAAAGGGCCCCTTTGCAAAAAAATCCACAGTTCCACCCAACTCATATTTTCCTGTCTCTCCCACTTGCTCAGGTCTCTGTGCTATTTGAAGGCTTAAAAAATGTGTAGAGTCCTTGGGATTACATGTTACTTAGTCAAAAAGAAATATGTTCCCTCTTTTTTTCCTACATGCAGAAAAATATCTCTGGAAACATACACCAACCAATGCCAAATGCCTGGGAGTCAGGAAAAGTGATACCTGCCAAAACTTTAAAGTTGAATTTGCATTCAAAGTGAAAATTAGGGAGCTGGCTCTCCTGAGCTTTGGCTCTGTGACACACAGGAAGCTGAGCAGGCCCTGAACTAGAGGTCAGGGGAGCCCAAGTTCTCTGGAAGTTATTACTCATGTGACATTGAGCAAATCTTCAAATATCCCTGGGGTTCAGTTTCCTTATCTGTGAAATGGGATGATCAAGAGTTGTTATGGGGGTAAAATGAGGTAACGGCTAGCCTCCAGTGCCTCAGCTGTGAAGCAAGCGGGCTATCAGTGGAGCAGGGGTCAGCCAGAGGGGTGGGCTAGGGCTAGACGGATTGAGAGGTGGCTGGTATTTGGGATGTCAGAATCTTAGAGGGCACGGTGACCTTCAGTATTAGCCAGCCTGTGCCAGTATCCATGGGGTCATGCTGGTATCCATGGGGGTGGCTGAGGCGAGGCGGTGGGGGGTTCTGAGAGGGGCCCTAGTTCTAGGGCCTGGTTCTGGTGTGTGGGACGGAAGCAGGGCTCTATCCAGCAGGTGAGAGTGAATGTAGAATGTGCCAGGCTCCTGGGGGGGCTGGCTAGTGCATGCTGGGTGAGTAATCGGGGCATCAAGGTGTGTTGGGGCTCAGCTGTAGCCTCCTCAAGGGTGTGTTCAGAAACCCAAGGCAGAAGGTGGGTTGTTGGCTTGAGGGCTCCTGTTCTGACTTAGAGAGAAGACTGTAGATTGCAGTTTGGGGCTATAATTATTTAAGGCAGTGAGAACAATTTGGGAGCTCACCTGTGTGCCAGAGGAAGAGGTAGGAGAGTGGGGATTGAGTGCCTAATCTACTGCCACATCTGGTTAAGGTCAGCTCGGGACGTGGGGCTGAGCTTGCAGGCCCTCAGGAGCTGTGGCCAACGTGGGACAGATGCATGTTGATGGGTATGATGTGGAATACGTAATACTAACATGATAATATAGTTCACATTATTGAGTTCACTCATTGTGCTGAGCACTATGCTAAGTGCCTGACATGCAGCATCTGATGTAATTTAATTTTCATAACAATCCTATGAGATATCCCCCACTTTACAAATGGGGAAATTGAGGCACAGAGAAGTTAAATAACTTGCCCCAGGGTTATAGTGATGGAGTTGGGATTTGAAACCAACTTTCTCTGACTCCAGAGCCTGTGCTATTATTATGATTTTACTAAATAACAATAACAAATAACAACAAAACCATAAGGACAAGAATAAGAGTGGTGGTTGTAGTGGTCCTAGCTCTGTCATGTTCTGTGTAAGCACCTGATTCCCCCTGATCCTCACACAACCCGTGACACAGAGATGGTTCCCATTTCACAGATGATAAAACTGAGACCTGGGGAGGTAACTGGCCCAAGGTCACACAGCTGGTAAGAGGTACAGCCAACACGAAAACTCAAGTCTGCCCTGTGCCAAGGGCTGCTTTCTTAACCCCTGGAGACTGGGTTTTGATCTCCTCCTTTCTTGAGAAATATGTTCTTGTCTCGACAAGCTGTTCACAGCAGGCTAATGGCACTTGAAGGAGATTAAAGGCCTGTGGACCTAGTACTTAGACCAGGCCCTTCTCCTCTCACCCTTCCCTCGGGGACCACTGCCTTTGCAACCTTCCTTGCCACAACCCAATTTGGGAATTGAAAAACTTTTTGAACACACACATTCTCTCTCTCTTTCTCTTGTAGGCTGAAAATTGAAATTAAAGCAGAAGACACTTCTGGAAACAAGGAAAACCTTTTCTGTAAGGAACATAAAATTCTTTGAGTGAGAACTAAATAAGAGTGTGGAGTGGCTTTCCTTTGAGGTGTTTGTGAAGAAAATACATCATGGCTGCTGTGCCTGCTTAGTCCTGGGTGACTGAAATCCGTCATGACATCAACCAAGGCCTGGGTTAACTTTTTCTTCTTAACTAGAAAATTTCTTGATAACCCATATTACTGAAAAGAATTGACAGATATTTGACAGATATAACCTATCCATTTATTCATTTGTATGCAAAATCTATTTTGTATTTACGTGTAACATTGTCCTTTGCACTATTACTTTAATGGCAAGTTTATTACTCTGTATCTGTTTCAAAGTTTGCATACCCAGGCCTCAGGCCACAGTCACAAGGTTGGACAAACTCACCTTCCAGATCCCCGTCTAGTTCCTAGAACCTTCTCATGTGCCCTGCCAGAGGCACCTGGAGATGTGGGGGGTTGCCTGAGCCGAGAAAGACATTTCATCTTTAAAAAGAATGTGGAGCAACAAAATAAATAAAGTAGTATTGGATTATGACCCAAAGTATAAAGTAAATATCTATGAGTGCATACTGACATAAATACATGGTTGAATAAATAAATAAATGGGGGCAAAGAGACAAATCTCCCGAGCAGAAGAATTCCAAATAATTTATGTGGATTCTCCACCCTCAAGAAGGTAGACCATAACTCTCTGTATTAGTTTTCTGTGGCTGCTGTAATCACAAAGTGGGTACATTAAAACAACAGAAGTCTATTCTCTTAGAGTTGTGGAGGCCAGAAGTCTAAAATCAGTATCACTGAACCGAAATCAAGATGCTGTGCTTTGTTGATGAAAATAATCCATAACCAATCTATAAATGAAAATTTGGGTGAGTTTATTCTGAGCTAAAATGTGAGGACCATGGCCCGGGACCTTTCTTCCCAAAGGAAGAAAGGGCACTGAAGAAGTAGGGTGTACAGAGTGGTTATACACCTCCAAAGAGGATGTTTCACATATGATTGAAATGACCCTTTTACCATAGTTGCGAGACTGCTCTGTTGGCACAGTGATTGATGGACACAGCAGATAGGTCTGCTGTCTCGGTGGACACAGCAGGGTGGCAGGTCTGTTGTCTTGAGCTGGGTGGTCACATGTGAGCTGGGTAGTCAAAGGTGAGCGCAGCAATCAGTTCCTAGCCTGAGGAAAGATGCTTATCCCTAAGGAAATGCCAATGTAGGGGGAAGTTGCACATTTATCTTAAGGCCATTTGTTCTTGCCATAGTAAATGTTTAAAGTGGACATACAATGCGTGCTCAATGGCCATGTCAGGCCCTTTTGGAAAAACAAAGTCAGGCCGAATTAGGTTTAAACCACATGGCTTCCTCATATACTCCAATATTTCCTGTTGCTGCCATTTCCATTTGTCAGCTTCCTCCGGAGGCTCTAGGGGAGAATCCATTCCTTGCCTCTTCCAGCTTCTGGTAGCTGCTGGTCTTATCACTCCAATCTCTTTCTTCTCTTCAGTGTCAATCTCCTGTTGCCTCCCTTTTATAAGGACACTTGTGATTGCAATTAGGGCCCATTTGGATAATGCAAGATCATCTCCCCATGTCAAGATCCTTAATTTAATCACAACTACAAAGTCTCTTTTGGCATATAAGGTAACAGTTACAAGTTCTGGGAATTGAGAGGTGGATATATTTGGGGCCCTTATTCAGTCTACCACATTCCCTACTCATTAAGTGTGGGCTGTGCATAGTGACTTTCATCCAAAGAGTGTGGTAAGAAAAGGGGGAAAAAGAGTAACTTGACGGTGGAGAAACCTGATAAACACCACCTCAGCCAGATGATCAAGTTCAACATCAACAGTGGTAAGTCGTGTTGATGGTATGTACCCTTGATACGATGTGATGAGAATGGCAATTTACCTCTGTGATCTTCCTCCCCAAACCACATAACCCCAGTCTAATTATGAAAAAATATCAGATAAACCCCACTTGAGGCACATTCTGTAGAGTATCTAGTACTCCCCAAAACTGTCAAGATCACCAAAAACAAGGAAAGTCTGAGAAACTGTCACAGTCAAGAGAAACCTAAGGAGCCATGACAAAGAAATGCAATGTGGTATTGTGGATAGGGGCCTGGAACACACAAAGGACCTTTGGCAAAAACTAAGGCCATTTAAATAAGAAATGGACTTTTGGTTAATAATAATATATTGATATTAGTTCTTTAACTGTAACAAATGAACCATACTAATGTGAGATGTTAATTATAGGGGAAACTGGGTGGAGAATATAGGGGATCCCTTTGTTCTGTCTTTGCAATTTTTCTATAAAATTAAAACTATAACTATTCTAAGAAATAAAGTTTACTTAGAGGGGCCGGCCCCGTGAGTGGTTAGGATGGCGTGCTCTGCTTCGGCGGCCCAGAGTTTCACCGGTTCAGATCCCAGGCATGGACATGGCACTGCTCATCAAGCCATGTTGAGGTGGCATCCCACATAGCACAACCAGAAGGACCTACAACTAGAATATACAACTATGTACTGGGGGGACTTTGGGGAGAAGACGAAGAAGAAAAAAAAAAGAAGATTGGCAACAGATATTAGCTTAGGTGCCAATCTTTAAAAAAAGTTTATTTAGAAAAAAAGGAACACAGAGGCACAATATCTGAAGACATGAACAGCTACTTCACAGAAGAGGAAATATGCGTAACTAATAAGTACATGAAAAGATGCTCAACCTCCCCAGCATTCCGGGAAGCGTAAAGCCACTCCACTGTGGATTTGTATATCTACAAATGGGCAAAAATTAGGAAGTCTGACAACACTAAGTATTGGGAAAACAATTATTTGGTATTCTCTTTTAAAGCGGAATATTTGCATGTCCTATCAATTCTGCTCCCAGACCTGTATCTGAGAGAAACTCTTATACCTGGTCACCAGGACGGACAAGAATGTTCACAGCAGCAGAACGTGCAATAGCAAAAAACTGAAAACAACTCCTAGACAACCATCAAGAGGAAAACGGACAGATACATCGGGTTGTGTTCACATGACGGAATGTCACACAGCAGTGGAAACAGATGGACTACATGTATCACCATGGATAAATATTAGTACAATAATGTCAAGCGAAAAAAGGAAGTCCTAGAAGAATTTATATAAAACCTGATACCTTTTTCTAAAGGTGAAAAGTAAGCAAAACTTAGACAACATATTGTTTTTGCTTAACTAGTTGTATGATAAATTATATAGATGTAAACAAAGAGATGATAAACAAATTGAGGCTGGTGCTCACCTTTGGGAGTAGGGTTGGGGAGGCAGGGAGTTGGGATAAGAAAGAACACCTAAGTTACTGGTAATGCTCATGTAAGTTATTGGTTATGATCAATATGTAAGTTATTGGTGATGCTTTAGATCTTGGGGTTGGATGGTACATTTAGGGCGTTCATTATATAATTTAATAAATAAAAGAGGGCCATCCTTGAACCAATGATAAAAATGAGTTATAAACCAACGCTGTGCACCACAGATAGCCCCCTCCAAAGAAAAAAAGAATAGAGGAGAAATTCTTCAAATTTTTGTTTACTGAAGTGGGAAACACAAATTAAATTTTATAAAGTGACAAAAATGAAGCAGGGTATTACTGGTGGAAAACCCAGCAAATCAGTAGAATGGAGTAGAAAGCCCTAGAATGTTCAAATGTACATTCACTTTTCATTTACGACAGAGCTGATGAGTCAAATCAGCGGGGATCATTTGTCACTGACAACGCTAGTGTGGCCGTGGTCTCCCGAGTTGTGTGAGGGAAAAGTGTCCCCTCACTCAGGATTATTCTCAGCTGTGAGTATTCGCTGCCTAAGCAGGCCAGGCCTCCCGGTATTCCTGCTCTTTAGTGGCAAAGCAGACCAGATCATAAATACCCACGTTAGACAAAGCCAGCTGCCCAGCGCATGCCCTCAGCGCCAGGTTGGCTGGGGAAGGATGCTAACATCAGCCTGTGTTATTCTCAGAACTAGTCTTCCCCTAGGATGACTAGGCTCTCTTCTTGAGCCCAGGTAAAGGGTGCACACACACCTCTCCCTTACAGATAGGTGACCATGTTAGCCTTTCTTAGCAGTTGGGCCCCTGCTATCAATTAAACTGTTGTAATAATGTTGAATGTTAGAGGGAAAAGGTCAAGGTATTGATCCTCTTCCTTCTAGAAACCTCCTTGTTTATTTGGCAAATTTGTCCACTTATTCTCCAATAACTTTTAAATTCCTTTTATCAGTGGATGTGAGGGAGGGGCAGCCTAATTCTATCTGCTTATAGAACTGAGCCCAGGACTTTGCCAACCAAAAATAAAAGTAATCAGACAGACAAGTAGATACAATGGTCTCTCCAGAACCATGTGTGCTTTCTATCTACGTAAACTGAAAGGGGCCACTCAAGTGACTCTTCCCCAAAATGAAAATCTGCTCAAAGATTTCTTGTTATTTCCATCATTATAAAAAAGAAAGATTTTAATAACTTTTCAATGATCAGGTTTCAGGTTAAGAACATATTAGATAAATTAAAGTTTTAATTCACTGGGCACCATCCCGCTACAAGGTGAAAGAAGAAGAAAAATGAAAGTCATTATAACATTCTATTTTCCAAAGCCCTCACCAATATATCCCACCTCATATGGTAAACTCTTATGACAGTGTGAACTTGACGCTCCTCCATTGAAAGTTGGGGTCTCTGCTCATCCCCTTGAGTCTGGGTGGGTCTGTGACTAGAGTGGAAGTGAGGAAGTGAGACTATGGGATTGCCAAGGCTGAGTCATAAAAGTTGATAGATCTTTTTGCCTGGTTCTTTTTGGACACTCAACCTCGGAACCCAGCCACCATGTTGTGAGGAAGCCAAGCTGCCACAAGAAGAGGCCATGTTTAGCTGCACATTTAGGTCACAGCCCCAGCCAAAGGCCCAGCTGGCAACTGCCAGACATGTGAATGAATGCACCTTCAGATTATTTCAGCCTCCAGCCTTTGCAACATCCCAGCTGTCACGGAGTGGAGCAGAGAATTGTCTCTGCTGAACTCTGCCCAAGTTGTAGATTTGTAAGCAAAATAAATGCCATTTGAAACTACTGAGTTTTGGAGGGGTCGGTTACGCACCAATAGATCGCTGGAACAGCATTACCTCCGTGGCACAGTTCAGATATGGCACTGAGCACCATCTCCATCGTATCATCCTTGTCTAGCCATCATCTCTCACATGGATACCTGCTATGGATTTCGAACAGGATTTTCCAATTCCACTCTTACTTTCCTTCAATCTTTTTACAATCATCAGAAAGTATTTTGAAAAAAGTAAATCATCATGTCATTCCACTGCCTGAAGTCTTTTAACGGCTTCCCATTGATGCAGAATAAAATCCAGGATCCAGTAGGGTCTACAAGGCCTGATACAATCCGGCCCCTGCATATCAAGCCACCCCCGTCTTGTACCACCCCTCATGCTGCTGCTACATTGATCTTTCTTGAACATTTCATTCCATCCATTATCTCCTCTGGGTCTCCGACTTCGGCTCATTGTATTACTGTTGTCTTCTTGTTTACCTCTTTTCACCTTTCTCAACCTGTGCTTATCTGGTTTATTGCTTTTGTTTGCTTGTTTATAGTTAACTTTTTCCCCCTAAATACAGATGCTCCCAGTGGGCAGGGATCTTTGCTTTCTTGCTCACTTGTTTGTTTCCAATATCCAGAACTATGGCTGGTACAGGGAAGGCCCTCAATAAATATTCATTAAGATTCATTTGAATGAGGGAATAAGTGAATATACATTGGGGCTTCTAATGTAGATCATGATAATACCAACTCAGATGGATCAATCTGTTTTATATGCTAGGTTCTGTGTTGAATGGTTGAACTTAATATCTCATTTAATCCTCTTACACCCTCACAAGGTGGGTACTGTTATCATATGTACTTGACAGAGGAGGAGACTGACTCAGAGAAATTATATAACTTATCCAGGTTTTGCAGCTGGTAAGTGGTAGGGCAAGGATTCAAATTTAGAGCTGTCTGACACCAGAGCTCACAGGTACTACCAGTGGACAACACTGCCTCTCAATGGACCACTGAGCTTTAGTAATGTGATCATGGCCTAAGGGGAAGCACATGGGACCATTTCAGAAAATCCTTTTGGAAGAGCAGCCAGGGGAACTTTTAGGGGGATTAACACAGTAACAGGTGTTAAAAAAGAACAGAGAGAAACAAAACAAAACAAAAATCCCTGTGACAGCATCCATTATTTCTTTTCCTGGTGTTCTCTCTTGCTGGCCCTGGCTGGGGATGGGAGCAGAGCTACATAGGAAGATAAGAGAGGTGGGAACCTTGGGAGGCTGGAGAGGGGGTTAGGTGGGTGTGGCAGAGGCTCAACCCATTGCATTGACCTCTAAGTCCTACTGGCTGCATTTCTGAATTATTTCTTAAATAATTCAAGAAGTATTGAATGTGGCTCCTCCTCTCTGTACCTACTGCCACAGCAGTAGTTTGGGAGTATCACATCTCACCCTGAGCAATAGGCATGCTCATTTTTCCTGTGCCTTCCAGAATCCAGCATCACATCCAACAAGTGCTTCCTTCTGAAACTCACCTCTCTCCTGGAAAACTCCAATGGCTCCTCTGGTCCTGGTGGCCCTCCATTTCCAAGTGGCTCCAGCTTTCTTGTCAGGCCTCTACTCCTGCTCACCCTCGTCAGCCCTGTACCCCCGCTCCACTTACCTCCATCTTATTCTCTTTCCAGCCACCATATCTTTGTAAATGCTCTATCTTCAGCACAAAATGCCTTCCTTCAGCTAAGAAAAACTTCTCCAAGACCAGTCCAGGCACATCTTCCCCTTTGAGAGATGGTCATTTCCCTGCCCAGAGTCCTGGAGGCCTCCTGCAGATCTCCCTTGGGGCAGCCCTTCAGCACTGAAGAGCAGTGGGTTAATTTGGCTGTCTCTTCCCTCATCTGTGAGCTCCTTTGGGGCTCTTATTCATCATTGTGTTCTTAAAATGCTTAGTGCTGGTAAGTGATTGGTGCTCAGTAAATATGTGTTTAGTGAGTGAATGAAAGAAAGAAGGTATATGAGGCTCATCTTCTCCAACTACGTGCCAAGGAGAAGTGGGGTCTTGGATGCCAAGGAGAGAGACATGTATCTACATTGTCGCCGGGGAAGGCAGAGACCAGGCTCTTGTTTGCTCCCTTCTTAGGTGAAGGAAAATAAAGCAGGGGGTGGCAGTTAGGGTGAGACACTGTGTTTTCTCTACCGAGAGTTGGCATGAGATATGGGAGAGCTCTGGCGGCAATGACTCCCCAGCTTGGGAAACCTCAGGCGCTCACCTGTACACAGGTGAGGTCATTTGGTTGTGCACCTGTAAAAATGAATGGTAGGGGTTAAATACGGCTTGCTTCTCCATGTCTTCTTGTCCTGCTCAACCCTAGCATGGTGCTCATGTGCTGTTCCCAAAACACCTGCCCGAGGGGGAGTGATGGTGTTTGCTTAGAAAAAGCTCCAGAAACTAGGCCTGACTTTGGCAAACAAGCCTCTAGCAGTGGTTCTCAAACTTGATTGCACTTTGCAATCACCTGGGAGCTTTTGAAAGCCACAGCTGCCTGGGCCCAGCCCCAGAGATTTTACTTTAATTGGTCTGGGTGGGGACCAAGATTGGTATTTTTTTAAAAGCTCCTCAGGTGATTCTAATGGGCAGCCAGTCTGAGAACCCTGCTCCGGATGGATTAGACAGAACATTCTTTTCTCACTCAGATGGAAGGAGGAGCCTTGTCTGCAGAGGGGCCGAGGATCCAAGGCCTTGGGGCCCCAAGAAGACTTTTACTCCACGACGGGGTCAGCATACTTTTACTACAAAGGGCCAGATAGTAAATGTTTGGTTTCACGGGCCGTTTGGTCTGTGTCAGAGCTGCTTGACTTTGCTGTGTTGTAGGAAAGCAGCTGTAGACAATATGTAAATGAACGAGCACAGCTGTGTTCCAAAAAACGTCATTTATGGACACTGAAATTTGAATTTCATACAATTTTCACGTCATGAAGTAGTCTTCTTTGGATTTTTTTCAGCCATTTAAAAATGTAAAAACCATTCTTAGGTTGTTCACCATACACAAAAATGGGTGGGCTGGATTTGGTCTGCCAGCCCCCTGCTCCAACAGACGAGTAACAGCCAGTCTTCACAGCTTGGTAAAAGACGAACGCCTCTCTTCCCCAAGCCTGTCCATTTCTCTGTTGGCAACAGTCAGCAAAGCAGCTCTCACCACAAGGAGTGTCAATCAAGATAGGAATGCTACTTTATTTATCTGTGCACTTTGTCCTGAACAAAAGGTGCTCAAGTGTACACGGCAGGTGATTGTTAGAAAAGATAAGCCCTAGGTTTTTAGCTCTTTGAGTCACGAATTTTCTCCAAGGAACTATGTACAGACTATTCCTTATGGCATCCTCAGAATGAGGAAGGAGGAAGCAGCAAGAGAAGGAGGAAACTTTTGAAGTACTGTGAGAGAGTCTAGTTGTCTCATTCAGTTAGTCCTATCGTCCCTAACCAGATTTAGAGTTTGGAGCAGATACTGTTTGATGATGCCTATGTCCTACTTCCTGCTGTTTGCCTTCCACGTCTTCAGTCAGGGCTGGGCCCCATGGTCAGCTCCATGGGTAAATCATGAATAGTCTAAGTTAAGAAGTAGATAGGGGAGAAATGGTCCCCTTTCTTCTTCCAGATGTTTTCTGTATGCCTGTTGACACCTGCATGTTGATGCATGGAACTGTGGCAAGTATATTGGGACCAGGAGGGGAGTTAGTCTGGGCAGGACACACCAAGGATGATAGGCAGGAATGTGGAAGCAACCTGGATCCTTGACGACATTGTTGAACCACTGAATGAACTAGCTCTGGAGCTACTCTCCTCTGGACTTCTTGTTATGGAAGCTAAATTTCTGTACTGTTTAAAGTCATTTTTAATTGGATTTTCTGTTTCTTACAGTGAAAACATTGAAACTCGTACAGAGGTCTGGAAAGATACATCCTCCACAGCATCCAATACGGCACATAGTGGGTTCCTAGTTGATTGATTAAGGGAACAATTTTAAATGCATACATTCAGTTGTTATTTAGCGAAGAGACTTTTTACAAAGAAGTCCCTTTGTAAACGGATTGTCTTCTTCTGGCATCTCTAGCAGGGTAGCCATCTCCAGTGTATTTTACTTGACGTCTCAGTGATGTATAACAATAATTGGGTGGCCCAAAGTCCATTTCAGCTGAAGAGCTGATAGCCCGTGAACTGACTCTGTCTCACCCAAGCTGGTAACCAAGCCTTTGCTGGTGATCTTCTGAGAATCCCATAACTCTGAGAGAAGGACTAATAAAATCAACACATAATCAATTAATCAGATATTTGCAAAGTCGCATTTGTAACAGTGGCTTCTGCTTTATAGTTTGAGATGCAAATAACATCCTCCTCTCCCCCTTCCAGTTACTGTGGCTGCTTAACAAATTGCTCCACAACTGAGTGATATAAAACAACCATTAATTTGTTCACAGATTCTGGGTCAGGAATTCAGACAGGGCACAGCGGGGAAGACTTATCTCTGTGAGGCAACTTGAACCCTGGGGCTAGAATCATTTGAAACATCACCCACTCACAGGTCTGGTGGTTGATGCTGGGAAGATTCAAAGATCTGAGGGCTCCTCTGAGCTCTCTTTGTCTGTGTATGGTCTCTGTATGTGGACTCTCCAGTATGGAGCTTCAGGGTAGCTGGACTTCTTACAGGTCCACTTAGGGCTCCCAGGGCACATGTCTGGAGAGAAAGAGCTAGATGGTAACCATATTAACTTTTATGACCCAGTCTCGGAAGTTAGGCAGCATCACATCCCCCTGATTTTATTGCTCAGGAGTTAGAAAGTTCTGCCCAAGTTCAAGGGGAGGGCATACAGACTCCACTTCTTGATGGAGGAGTGTCAACATTACATTACATTGTAAGAATACGTGGGATTGGATATGAACTGGTTTGTGCTCCAGCCTGATTGTTCACCATCTCTCTTGGGCCTATAGGAATTCCAGGATGTGAAGGCAAAGAGACATTGTTACTGCCCAAGGTGGGTCATCTGGTCACCGCAAGACATGCCAATAGTCAAGAGGCAAGGTGGTAGGAGAGAAAGGGTTTTTTATTACAGCTTGCTAGCAAGAGGGAAGATGGCCGACTAATGTCCGAAAGAACCATCTTACAGAACAAAGACTACGGGCTAGTTATACAGGGGACTGGTCTCTGGGTGGGGGCATCCATCTGGTCTTTAGTTCCTGATAGTCTTTCGTTTTACTGGGTATGCATTAGAGACCGGAGCAGCGCCCTATACCCTGATCTTTCAGTTGCCATTGATGATGGCTATCAGCACAGGCTCTCTGCCCAGGGGTCATCACATTCCTAAGGAACTCAAAAGATCAAAGTTATCATCTTATCGCAGCTGGGAGGGGGCATAAAATCTTCAGAGCATGTCTGGGCTAGTTAATCAGAGGTCATTCAAAGTTACAATATGGTTTCTTTTCTATAATATGGCTTCCCTTATGCCAACCTTGTGTTGAACTGGTATCAACATGAAGTAGGAATGCCCTTCAGTTGAAATCTCTGCCAGGCTGGGCCTGTGCTGTGTAAAATAATGACAGCGCCTCCACTTCCGTTGGTTTGTTCCCAAAGGAACTTGGACGGGTTCTTCATAACTTCCTTGAGAACGTGCCTATGGGATCCTCTTCAGAGAAAGGGATGCAGATCTGCGTGGCTCAAGGGGGCTCAGCCTGGAGTCAAATCCAGGGAAAGCTCTGGTGCTTGGTAACTGGAATCTTCTGCCTTTGAGCTGTTGCCACAGATTTGAGCAGTTAAGAGGTCAGAAAGCAAATCAACAGGCTGATGCTGCCCGTGCATGAATTCTTAGAAGAAGCACTTCAAGCTAAATGTTTTATTGACAGGTCATGTTAAACAAGGATTTGAAGTTCATTTCAGCTCAATAAGCAAACATCAGTTACTAGAAACCCAGAGATGAGAGAGAAAACTGCCAAGTGGAGGAAGCTGTGTGGTGGTGGGCTGCTAGGAGTGAGGGTGGGGCTGGAGCAGGGGGTGGGTGAGGGTGGTGCAGAAGGCAGGGAGCTGTACTAGTGGGCTCCTGGGAGGCAGGTGTGGAATCTGACCCTGCTTCCTACAGGGAGCAGAGAGCAGAAATGCAGACAGATTATACCCAAAGCAAGCCAATGATGCCGGAGTGAAAAAGCTGTGTGTCTTGAATGGGGAGAAACAGAAATGTTCCTTTCATTAGCATCCCTTTAAACACAATGAATCCAAACCCTTTTCCTATAACTTAAAGCATTGCTGCAGTGAAGCTAACATCACCAAAAATCGGGTGCTGGTGAGAAGAAAGGTGTCCATGTCACCTGGATTATAATACTGGAAAAAAGAAGCAAGCAATATAGATGGAGAGTGAATTTCTATAGGTAAGAATGGTAAATAAATCAAGCTGATCTGGAAGACCTAACTAGTCTCAGGAGGGAGTGATGCGGGGGCTCAGCTAAGTTGGAGAGTAGACCATGTGCAGGAGGCTCTGAAAACCAATTTCTGGTCCAAAAGCAATGAACACAGTTTAAAAGAATGTGCTGAATAGGAAGGGTCCCTAAGTTAGGACATAAGCTGAATATGCTCAGAGAATTTGAAAGTGTATATAATTTCAAGATTGGCAGAGCTAGTCTACCGTGAAGGCCCGATGAACCTCGCCTAATGGGAGAGTCAAAGGCCCCAGGGAATAAAGCCCTGAAACAGGAAGAGCAAGTGAGTCTAAGAGGGTTCCGGTCAGAGCAGCCATAGACTAGAGCCCAAGGTTGTCCAGAGTTTGACCTGGAGGACAGGAGGGTGTTTCCCTGGATTTTGGCCCTGTGATTACTTCCAGAGGTTGGGGTGCAGGCCCTCATGCACTTGGGAATCATTGAAATGTGCCAACAGTCCTCTTCAGCCAGGATGACTGATACCAAGGAACTCAAAAGAACAGGAGTGACACCCCCTCAGGGACAGTGAGGATCACTGGGAAGTAAGTGACCACCGAGAGCTCTATAGGAGGAAAAGGGTTGCCTTGGACCAGAAGGGAACCTAAGGAGGTTAACTGATTGTCTAAGTAGGGGTAATTCATCTCTAATATTGTGATCTCAAGCTGGAATGGCTTGAAAAACAGGGACTAAGTTATACGTATATATTATTTGTTGATTTCTATAAATGCACATATAGCTACTGAGGTGCGTAATTCTGTGTAATTTCTTTCTGAGCACAGGGAAAGCCCTGGGCGATGGACAATGTGCTAGGGCCCCCTGTGCTTTCGCTACACGGAGTGAGAAGGTGGTGAGGTGTCTTGTGTGTGCCCTGGCTTTTCATCTGAACATCCTATTGGAAGCTTTTAGGGTTTTGATCTTCAAAAAGGTCTTGCCTGAAGAAACTTAGCATCAGTGTGAGAAATCCAAGGTTTCCAAGTGTCTCCCCCATCTTCAACTTGTAAGACTTCCGCTATAAAAATTAAACACTAGTAGCGTTCAACATTTTCTCCTGTAAATATTCTAATTTGGTTTATTTTGTTCGAGTGTTTCTAATTGCCTTTCTATTTAGACCATCCACAGTTGCTTTTTAAACATGAAGGGGACTTTTGCTGGCTAAGAAACTCCTGATCCTGTCCCCACAGAATGCTCCAGAGAAGATGCCAGTGAGTGTAAAGAGACACCAGAGGGTGGGTGGGTGGGTTTCCACTTAGCTTGGATCCAGTGGGAAAAGTAATGTGTCCTTAGAAAGCAGCCCTGGGCTCTGGGCCAGGCGCCAGGTCCAGGAGGAGAAGATGCCCCGTCCACTGGAGTCGGCCAGGATCTGGCTTCGGGCCTCAGAGATGTTTCTTATGAGGTTCTGCCTTGAAGGCTGTGAAAAATAAAGGTCACCTTGGCACTGAGGAGAGTTTAGAGATAGGATATAGGGCTCAGCAATAAACAAAGGAGTTATTAGTAGCTCCATAGTCAAGTGTAGGGATGTTCTTTTTTTTTAAGAAAATTTTTTTTTAATAAATTCCCATGAAAAAGTTTTACCTGGTTACATCTGTAATTTTTTTTATAGGATTCCAACAGTATTTATAAAGTAACGGAGTGCTTAATATGTTCCAGTCATTTTTCTTGGTGCATCACATGTATAAACTCTCCACTGCTTATGAACTGTGTGACCTTGAGCAAGTTGCTGCATCTCCTTGTGCCTCTGTTTCCACAACTGTAAAATGGGGGTGTTAATAGTATCTCCCTTCTAGGGTGGGTGTGAGGATTAAAAAATGATGCCTACCATTTATTAAACGTATTGAATTCTTACCACATGCCAGTTACTATTCTAAGTGCTTTGCATGGATGATCTCATTTAAAAAATCTGTGTACGTGTGTGTAAATAAATATTTATTTTGTGAAAGTAGAATTGTACAGTACCTGCTATTTTCTAATCTTCTTTTTCATGTAATAAAACAACTGGGACATTTTGTCTGTGTTATTAAATATTCTTATCTCATAATTTTTATTGACTCCACAGAATGCATTAATATTGATGTGTTATAATTTATGCAACCAATTCCCTTTTGATAGATATATATATGTAATTTCCAGCTTTCATTTATTATAAATATTTTGGTGAACAACCTTACAGCTAAAATTTCTCCCACATTCACGACTACTTCCTCAGGATAACTTCCTAGAAGTGGAATAGCTGGATGTGTGTTTGAAAACAACGTCTGATGCTCTTCAGGAAAGTTGTGTCCATTCACATCTCTCCCAGCAGTTCCGGAGAATTCCTTGTCCACTCCGCCCTCACACTTTGCATGGCCTTCTGCCTGAAATCATCAATTTGATGGTGGAAAATTAGTTTCTCCTTGTCATATTAATACACATTTCTTCCATTATTGGAGAGGTTGATCTTCACTTTGCAGGTCTATTTTTGTGCACATCCGATACTGTTTCCTCAGGATAAGTTCCTAGAAGTGAAATTGCTGAGTCAAAGGAAATACCTATTTTATGGCTTTTCTTATGGTGCCAAGTTGCCCTCCAAGAAAGTTGTGCCAAATTAAATTTTCTCCCTTAGAGTAGGGGAATACTCACTTCCCCACACCATAGCCAACGTTGGGTATCATTGTTGCTGTTGTTATTACTATAATCACATATTTACAAATTCAGTTATGCACCATGTCATAACGAGAGGTGCGACCCTCAGGGAACAGATGTCAGCCGTTACGGGGTGCAGGGTACTGGAGGTCCTCTGCTGGTCACACGTCCACTCTTTAGTTGCTGGATCCTGAGGAGCTGAAGCTGGGCGCTGGGGCAGCCGGTGGGGTGGGAACACAGGGGTCCTGGGCAGCAGCTCTTTATTAGCCAGCCTGGAGGCATTACACTTCTTGAATAGAGAGTATGGCTTTTCCAGCAACACCCGCTGCATATCAGTTCTGGTCATGGCTCTATAATGCATCTCCTTCATTATTTTATTTTATTTTATTTTTGAGGAAGATTAGTCCCGAGCTAACATCTGCCACCAATCCTTCTCTTTTTGCTGAGGAAGACTGGCCCTGAGCTAACATCCGTGCCCATCTTCTTCTACTTTATATGTGGGATGCCTACCACAGCCTGGCTTGCCAAGCGGTGCCGCATCCGCACCTGGGATCCGAACCGGCAAACCCCGGGCCGCCGAAGCGTAATATGTGAACTTAACCACTTTGCCACCAGCTGGCCCCTCCTTCCTTATATATGAGGCTGAATGTTTGTCATTTATTGGCCATTTGCGTGTTTTTCTTTTGTCAGGTACATGTTCATTTTCTTTGCTTCCTTTTTATTTTTTTCTTATTGATTGGTGTAAACATTTTATATATTGACTGCCATATATATCGAAAATATATTTCCCAGTTTGTTATGTAAGTTTCAACTTTAGTTATGTAGTGTTTTTTCCTCTGTGAAGAGATTTTAAATATTTTAAATGTCAGTGTAGTCAAATTTATCCATCTTTTTTTCCTTTATGGTTTCTGCCTTTGGTATCATGTTAGTAAAACGATTTTCTCTTCATCAAGATTACCTAAATGTGCATCTAATTTTTATTTCACAAGTTCATTTTATACATTTAAATCTTTATTTGTAATTGATGTCGATACGTGGTATAAGGGTACAGCTCTTCCCCCACCCCACAATGGTTTATCCAGGCACCTCGTACCATTTACTTGAGATGATTTGCCATCACATATGAAATTTTTATACGTACTTTGGTCTGTTTCTGGACTTTCTATTCCATTCTGCCGTTTTGTTGGTCTATTTCTCTGGCATACCATGTTGTTTTTGATCTTTTGGTTTTGTAGTCTGTTTTAATATCTGATAGGGCAAGTACTATATGAATCTCATTTTCAAATATTTCTTTGCTATTTTATCTCTGTTATTTTCCAGCTGAACTTCTAAATCATGATGTCAAGTTTCAAGAAAATTCCATCTGTGTTTTAACTGATTCAAAATGAACTTACAAATTATTTTGCAGGAATTGACATCTTTCCAAAAATGCATCTTCTCATTCTGAGAAGCACTTCTAGTATGATGTATTTCCTTGATTCTAAGATATCATCAAGTATGAGCCACATCATTAATTTGATGACAAATTTTTGAAAAGTAAAACAAAACATTATGTTACATTCAGAATTTAATGATTTTTCTGAATCACTTTCACCCATTGACAGCAACCGCAGTAAGGCCTCTCCCCAACTCCCCAGCTTGAGCAATCGGGAAATTCATTATCTTACATATTTGGAAGTTCTAAGGGCAAACAGGCTCCAGGGCTTGTTGATTCAGCTACTCAGTAGTGTCATCAAAGTCCCAGCTTGTGTCTGTCTTTCTTCTCTGCCATCCTGACTGCACTGGCTTCCCCTTCAGGCTGCCGACAGGTGGATGGAGCAGTTCTGGCATTGCGTCCAGACACAGCACAAGTCCAGTTAGATGGAGAGATGTCTCTCAGTTTTTTTTCTTAGGAAAGAGGAATCTTCCTAGAAACACTAGGGAAAAAAGCCTTTCCTTTCTCATTGCAAGAACAGGGTCTGGGGGCCGGCCCCATGGCTGAGTGGTTAAGTTTGCGCGCTCCGCTGCAGCTGCCCAGGGTTTGGCTCCTGGGCGTGGACATGGCACCTCTCGTCAGGCCACGTTGAGGTGGCATCCCATATGCTACAACTAGAAGGACCTGCAACTAAGATACACAACTATGTACCAGGGGGGATTTGGGGAGATAAAGCAGAAAAAAAAAAAAAAAAGAACAGGGTCACTAGCCCCTCTGAAAGCAATCTCTGTGGAGGGATGGGGACCACCAGAATTGTTTAAAGCCAAACAGAAGGTACCCTCAGGGTGGTGGTGGGGTTGTTGTTCATAATTGGAAATCTTTGACCACGAGGACTAAGAAGATAACTGTGAGGGGTGACAAAGAACACCTGCCTATTAGTTAAATCGCCTAATTTAAAAATTAAACTCTCAGTTTGGTTGAGTTAGTATTATTGGAAATTAAAAACGTCTTTTGAAAGGCAGCTGGGAGATTTTGACAAATAATGTTAGGTACCTTGTGGGTAATTCTTTACAAAAGGCATTGAATCGGTCACTCCAATCTCTTCTAGCTTTGAAAATTCTAGAGTCTGTTCTGAGGGACTATTTGACTGAGCTGCTTCGGATGTGACAAGAAAAGTTCTGTGTAATACAGCTTTCTGCTACAGTGTTTCATCATAACATAATCTTTTTTCAAAGGTATTTTAACTGGTAAATAGGGATACAGATTTAAGTTAAAAGAGTGAATGGCACTAAAAATGTAAATATTCAACAAAAATAAGAGTCACACGAACAAATACTTCTATGCATGGATAATTTCCCACATGCATGGCTAATAACAACAGTATTTAAATTTCTTTCTCTGCCTGGTGGCTACGTTTCTTTTGGCATTGATAGCAAGATGCATCTTGATTCCCACAACATTAAATTTTGAAAAATGCTGCATCTTAGAATAGCGGTGATAGAATAGACTATGTGGGGTCACAGAATCAAGCTTAAAATCTACCCTGATAGTAATTTTCTGAAACTAACAGGATGCAATTTAATAGGGTAAAATGTTAAGCCATGTGCTTCATTAAAAGAAAAGTCAGTATTTTTGATGTGGATTAAGGCTGCCCCAGCTAGAGAAGCCCAAGGTGACCTGGCCTACATGCCAAACTATATGACTATTATGGTATGAATTAGGGCTGCCCCAGGGAGAGAAGCCCAGGGCATCCTCACCTACATGCCGATCTATATGACCAGATTCGTATCTAAAGTTATATGACCGCACAATAACCAGATTCCATCTGCACTGAAATCATTTAATGACTTTTTATATCATCTTTTCTTTTACCAGTAAAAATAAGTCACGTACCCATGCCTTATAAAATTAGCCCTAACCCTCAACTCAGGGCAGCAGCAGGAGCTCTGACTGCCCATGGGTCCTGTCCCCATGCAGCAGCAGCAGCAGCTCTTACTGCCCATGGGTCCTGTCCCCATGCTATTCCACACTATTCTCTAAATAAAAAGAGCACTACTGCCAGATCTTGAGAGTCCAAGAAATCTTTCTTTTGACTCCTCGGCTCACTGACCCCGCATCATTTCGACAAGTCTTAGTAGCAGTACACTTGAAAAAGATCCCAGGGATTTTGATGACATCAATTTCAATGGGAGCTATGATGGACAGCCCTGGATAGTATTTTCAGATATTAATTTTTTTCACCCTGTGTATTCCCCTTTCCCTTCCCTACGTTTAGGCGAGTTGTTTTCAGAAAGCCCAATCCTTTAGGAGAACTGAGGCTGAGGAGCTCGAAGGGGGAAGGGGAATTCAGGACAGGGGCGATTGGTACCCTCCCGCAAGCTAGAGATTTTTCCAGACTGCCAGGGGCCAGAAGAGCGAGAGAGCAGCTGAGGCCCTTGCTTCCTGTTAGTTTAACCAGGAAATGTCCAGACCCAGAGAATGGCTTTGTGGGGACTCCAGGCACAAGCGCCTTTAGGTGACCTCAGAAAAAGGGTCCCTTGCCCTGTTTGTGGCACAGTCCCAGCAGGGAGTCTCTGGATCCAAAGGCCCATGGGAGCAGGGGACAGTGAGCCTCTCAGGGGAAAGCTGTGGGGACAGATGGCTGATGACCAATGGGTCCCTCCACTGCTACCCCAGTGACACCCTGGCACTGGCTGCATAAAATCTTGAAAGTCTGACATAACCCTGGGGGAAGAAC
The DNA here is from genome assembly GCF_041296265.1 of Equus caballus. NCBI lineage: Eukaryota > Metazoa > Chordata > Mammalia > Perissodactyla > Equidae > Equus > Equus caballus. The sequence continues at coordinate 47,860,573 of NC_091698.1, read as the reverse complement.
GCAGCAAAGACAACCAAGTTAAATTTTCTGTCATCCTTTGGGACGGGGGCAATGGAATCAGAAACCAAGTTAGAAAAAACGAAGAAGGGGATATTTCCTGCTTACTCCAGTTTGGCAGCTGGATACTGACAGCTCGTAATCTTGGGCTGAACTGTCAGCAGCAGGGCAGCCATGATGTAACCCACTGTCCTCTGCCCTGGATACTGTATTTCTTTCCAGGGGCCTGGGTTTTAAGTGTGCAAGTAAACAGGAATGCTCTGGCCCTTTAGGGCATGCTCAAGAATCCTTCCCCAACCTCAGGCGTTTCCTCCAGGACAGGGCACAAGGGCAAGGACACTTACAGGGCCTTACTTCTAGGGTGGGCCTTGGCCACTCTTTGGATGATGTTTGTTCTCCTGTGGGGTCTGCGTGATAAGATGCTCTGGGAAGCTGGGAAAGAAAGCCTGAGGTGGATCAATTTTACTTTGACCTTGGGAGACAGCCCTCTCTTTCCCTCTCTTTCGCTCTGGAAGGGACTGAGAGAAAAGGGCCCAGAAGGCAGCTCGATTTGGTTTTAAAAGTAGGACTTAGGCTCATAGCTGCACACAGTCCAGTCCAGTTCACCAGGAGACCAACTGGAGCTTGGGGCAAAAGTGTTATTGGAGACGGTGATTTGAGGGAGGCCGACAGAGCTGTATGTTCCTGGTGAGTGGGAAGATCGCCATTCCCTACTAACATCCTGCTTAACTAGTACAAAGCCTGTGAGAGACCAGTCCCAGGAGAGAGGCTCACCTGCCCTCAAAGATATCAGGACTAATCCCATCAGCCTGCAATCCTGTTTATGGCAGGCCCCACCAGAAGACCAAGACTCCCAGGGTAGCACCATCCAGAAAGCCTACCTCCACAAGGCGGCTCTGTATATTCCCAATCTGACAAATCTCCCACCTCTCTCTGCCCCGAGTCCTCCTGTTGTGTCTTCTGGAACTCTTGGTCTGTCACCAGAAAATCTGCCTGGGTCTTCAACCTCTGCTTGAGTGGAACTTGACCTTGCCTAATGAAAACCTGGCCATCTCCCGAGGACAGTATTCGTTTTGCACCTTTCTCAAGGCTGATACCCAGGGCCCAGAGGCCAGGTAGTCATCTTCCTTGCCACTTGCAGGCAGTTTCTCCCTCCACCTTCCTCAAAAACCCCCAGTTTCTGTGAAGCATGCGCCGTCAGACTCTACTCACAGGCCAGTCCTCCTTCTTAAAGTCTCCCACACACCTTCAGGCCTTCCCTCAGGATTTTAGCAGCTGGCTCACTGTCTTTCTCCTCAGTACTGCTACCATCAATATTCTTTCTGGCTTCAACAACTACATAGATGACTCATCTCACCCTTGGCCTCTCAGTCCCTTGACCACGTAATCTTTCTTGCTGCCCCATGTCAGCCATCTTTTTCCATGGCCCTAACTGAAACGTCCTCATCATCAATAACTGGACCATCTCCTAAAATGCAAACTTCAGCATCCTACTCTCTGGCTACCACTGCCACCTATCTTTTCAGATCTTTTACCTGATTACTCTAATTCCAATGATTCTTCAAATCCAAAGAAACTTCCCATCTGTTGACCTGATTTTGCACTGCCAACGTCCCTCCTCATAGTCTCATGTACTTCCTTATCCAACATATATGCCAAGGTCCATCATTATAGTTATTCTCTTTCAAACACAACTCCTTTGTCTTTCACTCACTCCCTAGTGTTCTCCAGGCAAAAGCCCAACCCCGTAAACTCATCTCTCCACCTGCTCCACTCTCAAGCAGCAGATATGGCCAAAGGGAAATCCCACAGCCATGCTGAATGTTCCTGCTTTACATGAATGACCATGAATCTTGAGATCTTAGTGCTTGCTGCCCAGACATCCTGCCACAGTGTTCTTTTCAATGCCTTTGCCTGATCTTCAAGAGGACTTTTACACATCTCACTGTTCTCCATAAATTACAACATTCCCTCCCCCTTCTTATTCTCACTGGCAACCTCATCTCTGTTTCACTGATGAACGGGAACAATGTCTCATCTTCCCATCATCAAATCCAGTCTACCTGCATCTGTCCCCAAGTATTCAGAAGCTGTTGCTTCTGGCACAGTCGAGGAATTATACCCTCCTCCTTTCTAAGGCCAACTTCACTCACACTCTGGATCCATCTCCCCTGGCCTACTGTAATTGTTCCTTCTCTCTCCTCCATCATTAAAATGTTCCCTCTCTACAGGATTATCCTTATCAGCAAATAGACATACCAGAATATCTCTCAAATTAAAAAAAACCTTCCATAGTCTTCAAATCTCCTCTTGCTGTTGCCCCCTCTTCACTTTGATGCAGCATCTCCAAGAGTTGTTCATACTGTCTCTACTTTCTCACCTCCCATTTTCACCCTACCCAACTCTAATCAGAATCTTATCCCCACTACTCCACTGAAAGGATTCTTCTCAAGGTCACTGGTGACTTCCATCTTGCCAAATCCTAAATTTAATTTTTTCAATCCATATTTGACTAACTTCTTGGCATCTTTGGACATAGTTAATCATTCTTTCCTCCTTGAAACAGCTTCTGCACTAGGCAGCACCCCCTCCTGGCTTTCCTCCTTCCTTGCTGGAAGCTCCTTCTCAGACTGCTTTGCTGGTTCACCATCTTCCAGACCTCTAAATCTTGGAGATCTTGGGAGTCAGTTCTTGGCCTGTTTATCTATTTACTCCCAGGGTGACTTCACTATTGCCGTGGTATTAAATACCATCTTTGTATTGATGACTCCCCAATTTATATTTCTAGCCTGACCTCTCTCCTGAATAGCAGACTCATATATACAATTATCTACTCAACAGCTAAAGACATCTCAAACTTAACACATCTAAAACTGTTCCCTCAATCTCTTCCTTCCTTAGTCATCTCCATCTCAGGAAATGGCTCTACTATTCACTAGTCACTATTCTACTATTCACTGGCTCAGACCAATTAACCATCCTGGATTCCTCTCTTTTCCTCATACCACACATCCAAACCATTGGCAAATTCTGCTGACTCTGACTTTAAAATATTTATCCCCAACCTGACTACTTCTCACCACTTCCACCAATACCATCTTGGTCCAAGATTCCACAGTTCTTGGTCAGACAATTGTAATAGCCTCTATACTTGTCTCTTTTCTTCCATTCTTGTTCCTCTGTGGACAATTTTCCACATATTAACTAAGAATTATCTTTTAAAGTGTAAATCCCACTTTAAAACATGCAATATCCCTCTGCTCAAAACTCTCCAGTGGCTTCCCATCACACTTGGAATAAAATCCAAACTCCTTACCTCATTTCACTGGCCTTACCTCATCCAATCCACCAGTCTCTCTGACCTCATCTTCTTCCCCTCTCTGCCCTCTAACCAACTGGCCTCAATGCTCTCTTCAAACCCAAGCTAGTTCCTTCCTCAGGGTCTTTGCATGGGCTGTTTTTTCTATCCGGAATACACTTGCTCCCTATGGTCTCATATCTTAGTCCCGCATTTCATTCAGATCTTAAGAATTTAGTTATCAGTGAAATCTTCCCTGGCCGTCCTATCTAAGACAGCCACCCGTCCCCATGGCTCTCTATTCCCTGTTCTGCTTTAGTTTTTTTCATAGCACTGACATTGTACGTAACATTATATTATAATATATTGCTTTTTGCCTATTTCCTCTAATGGAATGTAAACTCATGAGAGCAGGGACATTTTCTGTCTTCTTAATCATTGTATCTCCAGTGCTAAAAGAGTGACTGTACATAGTAGGTACTCAACAGACATATTTTGAATGAATACTTGAATTAAAGAGAATGATTTTTCCTGGCGTGTTTCTCTGCATAGTTTCTTTAGGAACTTGTGATGGAGGAGAGTGGCCCTGGGCTTAGCCAAACACCAGCTCATGACAACTAACAAACATACCCAGGGCTGGTGAAGGGTCTTGTAGCCAGGCCTGACTGAAATACCTGAGGGTGCTTCTCCTGAAGAAAAGATGACTTAGGAGGGACAGACTACTGTCTTTAAACGTTATGAAATATCATATGAAAGAGGGGTTAGTTTCGTTTATTACTTCTCTAAAGCTCTACTCTCCAAACTTTAAAAATTGTTCATCCAAATCAGTAAAATATTTTCAGCACCCTTCCAGTAAATGCATATTTATTACAAATTATATGTGTATTAATCGTTAGCAACGTTGAATTTCCTTCTTGTTTTTAAGATAGAAAATAAATAGTTCAAGTATTTTTTTCCTACACTCTGGGCGGTATCTTGTGGTCCCCCTCGAGTGTGCACATCCCGATATGGGGACCGTGCTCTGGGGGACACAACCAGTTCTAGCAGGGGGAAGTTTAAGGAGGCTAATTCTGGCCTTACTGGATCATCCATGAAGCTCTGAGCCCCTGTCATGTCTACAGCCTTTTTCAGAGGAGGGCCTCAAGATTTAATTTCTTCACAAAGCAGTTATGCCTGAGGTTGTGTGACCCAAGCCACTTGATGAGACCAAGGTTGGTGCTCAAGCCAGAGGCGAGCATGGATATAGAAGATGGACACAAAAGAAGCCATTGAGCACGAGGTGGTGTGTTAGTTGGACCCTTCAGAAAGCAGGTGCTAAGATGGAATTAGAAGCGCAATGGATACATTGGGGGAAATGCTTGTGAAGGACAAAGGGGAGAGGAGGCAGGAGTAGGTGGGAGGATCCTTCAGATCATGAAGTGGCTCTGACAGGAGTGAAAGGAGACGAAGAAAAAGTGATCAGGTAGGAAGAGCCAAAGACTGCAGTGCATCTCTGAGGAAATCCCAGTCTGATGGACAGGGAGTCTTCAGACAAGGTTGCCTGTTGGAGAAGTCCTTTGTCCGGCTCTGCTACCCTTGCTGTGCTCATTCATTGGCTGGGAGTAGCCTGGAGAGAGTGTTAACTCATGAATGCAGCGGCAGATTACAGGCGCAGCAGCTGGAAGCTATCAGTGAACTACATCCTTGCAGCAAGGACGTCTGCGAAGAGCACCTCCATAGCAGCCACAGGTAGCCCGGCAAAAGGCTGACCATATAGGGGCCTCTGAATTGGTGATGACATGTTGACCCAATCATATTTTCTCTCTTGGGAAGAACAAATGCCCGCTTTTGAGGGTAGACAACACGCTGGGTCCCTAGGAGTGCTTATAAAACTTGAATGATAGGGGCCGGCCCGGTGGTGCAGCGGTGAAGTTGGCACGTTCCGCTTCTCCGCGGCCCAGGGTTTGCCGGCCAGGATCCCAGGTGCGGACATGGCTCTGCTTAGCAAAAGCCATGCTGTGGTAGGCGTCCCACGTATAAAGTAGAGGAAGATGGGCATGGATGTTAGCTCCGGGCCAGTCTTCCTCGGCAAAAAGAGGAGGATTGGCGGTGGTTAGCTCAGGGCTAATCGTCCTCAAAAAAAACCCAAAAGCAAAAAAACCCCCCAAAAAACAAAAAAAACCTTGAATGACAATACGCCCACGTTTCAGTTCCCCATGAGAGACCCCTGCAGTCCAGGCCAGAGTCCTGTCTTGGAAGTCCTGTCTCCCCTTTGGCATGTGGCCTTACACTACACCCCCATCAGCTAGGGTCACCTGAGCACATCTTCCCAGGACCTGAAGGCGCTTCCCTGAAACACTGTTATATAAGGAAGAACTTTCTAAAGGTAAGAGCCATCCAGCAGTGGAATAGGCTGGCCTCTCAGGAAGCATGTATTGTCTTATCTCTGAGTTTGCTTCAGCTCAGAGGCAGCACGGTTTCCTGGAATTTTGGCATTTACTGGAAATTTGGACGAGACCAATGTTTCTCGAAGAGTGCCGTCTGCCCAGAATCAGCTGTGTGTGTGGGAGTGGCGCTGGGGAGAGGCTGTTAGAAATGCAGACCTCTGGGCCTTACCAAGACCTCCTGAATCAGCATTTCTGGGGCAAGGATCCAAGAATCAGCAAACTTAAGTCAAAGTCCAGCTGGATAAAACACACTATGAGGTCCCTCCCCACTCTGACTCTACAGTTCGGCTTCTAATGTTGCTGATTAACTGGGATTAGCTGGAAGCCCTTGACGCTTTAGTTAACTTTTTGGGTCTCTGTTTTGTCACCTTTACCACAGAAGTTAAGCTACATCTCCTCCAGATCCGGAGTCCCTGCCTCTATTTTCTACCTTGTCTCTCTTATTTGAAGCTTTGCTTGTAGCTGGGTACAAGCGAGCATGTTGGAAAAAAATGTTTGTGGAAGTGAAATGAAATGTAAGTGCTCAATAAATTTTTGTTGATTGATAGCTTGGTTTAAGGCAGTCAAAGGAGACCATTCAAAACAGGAGGAAAGCCACATCTTAAAAGCCAGGAGCTTCCCAAACCTTGGCTCACTTCAGAGCCTAACATGAAAGCTGTTATTTAAGTTGTGCTTCTGAGGTGGTTGGAGGGAGGAGGCAGTGACTTACCACCACAGCGACTTACTGGCTGGGGGCCGGTAGACCCTCTGCTAGCCATGCCTGTTACCCAGAAGAGGTTTTCCCTGGGTGGCTTTATCAAAGGCCACAGGCCAGGACCTGGACACACAGAGCTGTTCCTGTGTGGGTACAGAGACTCCTTGTCAGGCTGCCCCTTGGAGGAGCCATGGTTGGTTTCCATCCATGCCGTGGGGAGGAGGATGGAGGAGGAGGAGGTCTAAAGGCTTCGTCCAGATTCTAGAAGCAGCAGGCAAGACGAGCAATATTCACGGTCACAGCCGGGGAGGCAGGCTCCCCAGGCTGGTGGCTTTGGCTGCAGAGTCTCCCTCTCGTCTTCTTTAAGAGTGCTCTTAGACAAGAGGACTGCCGCATTTTTGAGTCAGGGACTTTGTACGTTGCTGGGAATGTGATGGAGGCTCCCATCCGTAGGGACCTACATGGCTCCTGTCAGCTAACGGCAGCTGTTCAGCGGGTTAGATGGTTTGGGTGAAGACCTGGGCTCTCTCGTCAGTCTTCATTCCTTCTCTGGAGAGTCTGCTTTGGAGAACACCCGAGCCTTTTCTGTTGGTGGCCATCCCCATGCTATGGCCTTGATAAGGACTCCAATGGGGGGTGACTCAGTAACTCTTATCCCTTGCCCTCAGGCTCTGGTCTCACAAAAGACTTGTCTAGGCTCAAAAGTGCTTAAGTGCCGCCCTCACTTGGGCTCCTTCCTTGTTCTTCCCTGAGTCCCCTGCCTGTAGAGCTAAATCTCCAAGATTCACCAGGGAGCTGAGGACCGGATGGCATCTCGAGTGTCTTTTTCCAAACATGTTCCGCCCGGGGAAGAGAATTTGCACTAATTCAGCACCCACTCTGTGTGAGGTACCCACTCTGCATTTTATTTACACTAATCCTCTCCAATGTGGGGTGTGAGATCCTCAAGGATGACCCATTAAAGAACATCATAGGACTTCTATTTGTATTTGTTTTCTTTTCTTAAAAAAATTGTTTTATTGAGGTCATACTGGTTTATAACATTGTGTAATTTCAGGTGTGCATTATTATATATCACTTTCTGTATAGACTGCTTTGTGCTCACAACCAATAGTCCAGTTTTCATCCATCACCATACATATGTGCCCCTTTACCCCTTTTGCCCCGCCACCCATCCCCTTCCCCTCTGGTAACCACTAATTGTTCTCTTTGTCCATGTATTTGTTTATCTTGCACATATGAGTGGAATCATGCAGTGTTTGTCTTTTTCTGTCTGGCTTATATTTCACTTAACATAATACCCTCATGGTCCATCTTTGTTGTTGCAAATGGGACGATTTTGTCTTTTTTTTTAATGGCTGAGTACTATTCCATTGTATATATACACTACATCTTCTTTATCCATTCATCTGTAGAAGGGCACTTGGGTTGCTTCCGTGTCTTGGCTATTGTGAATAATGCTGCAGTGAACACAGGAGTGTATAAGTCTCTTTGAATTGTTGATTTCACATTCTTTGGATAAATACCCAGTAGTGGGATAGCTGGGTCATATGGTATTTCTATTTTTAATTTTTTGAGAAATCTCCTTACTGTTTTCCACAGTGGCTGCACCAGTTTGCATTCCCACCAGCAGTGTATGAGGGTTCCCTTTTCTCTACAGCCTCTCTGACATTTATTATTTGATTTTACTTTTTTTTTTGGAAGATTAGCCCTGATCTAATATCTGCCACCAATCCTCCTCTTTTTTTGCTGAGGAAGACTGGCCCTGAGCTAACATCTGTGCCCATCTTCCTCTACATTATATGTGGGATGCCTGCCACAGCATGGCTTGACAAGTGGTGCATAGGTCTGCACCCAGGATCTGAACCAGCAAACCCCAGGCCGCCGAAGAGGAACTTGTGAACTTAACCGCTGTGCAACCGAGCCAGCCCCAACATTTGTTATTTTTTTGTCTTGTTAATTATAAATATTCTGACTGGTGTAAGGTGATATCTCATTGTAGTTTTGATTTGTGTTTCCATAATAATTAGTGATGTTGAATATCTTTTCATGTGCCTGTTGGCCATCTGTACATCTTCTTTGGAAAAATGTCTGTTCATATCCTCTGCCCATTTTTTGATGGGGTTGTATGTTTTCTGTTGTTGGTTGTATAAGTTCTTTATATATTTTGGAAAGTAACCCCTTGTTGGATATGATTTGCAAATATTTTCTCCTTGTTTGTGGGTTGTCTTTTGTTCATAGTTTCCTTAAACCTTGCAGAAGATTTTCAGTCTGATGTAGTCCCACTTGTTTATTTATTTATTTTTTGAACATCATTCATTCATTGAAATTAACATTATTATGAATACATAATGGGAAAATGCTCCTCAAAAGAGGAATCATTTGTTTAGTATTTCTTTCGTTTCCCTTGCTTGTGTTGACCTTGTATTTGAAAAGCTGCTACTAAGACGCATGTCAAAAAGAGTGTACTGTCTATATTTTCTTCTAGGAGTTTTATGGTTTCAGGTCTTAGATTCAAGTCTTTAATCCATTTTGAGTTAATTTTTGTGTATCATGTAAGATACTGCCCTTCTTTCATTCTTTTGGATGTGGTTGTCCAGTTTTCCCAAATGCCATTTTTTGAAGAGACTTTCCTTTCTCCATTGTATGTTCTTGGCTCCCTTGTCAAAGATTAGCTGTCCATAGATGTGTGGCTTTATTTCCGGGCTTTCAATCTTTTCCATTGATCTATGTGTCTGTTTTTGTGCTAGTATCATGCTCTTTTTATTATTATAACTTTGTAGTATATTTTGAAGTCAGGGGTTGTGATGCCTCCAGCTTTGTTCTTTCTCTCAGGATTGCTTTGGCTGTTCAGGGTCTTTCATTGTTCCACCTAAATTTTAAGATTCTTTGTTCAATTTCGATGAAGATTGTCGTTGGGTTTCTGATTGGGATTGCATTGAATCTGTAGACTGCTTTAGGTAAATGGGCATTTCAGCTATGTTTATTCTTTCAATCCAGGAGCATGGAATATTTTTCCATTTATTTATGTCATCTTTGGTTTCTTTCAATAATATCTTATAGTTTTCAGTGTATAGGTCTTTCACCTCCTTGGTTAAGTTTATTCCTAGATATCTTATTCTTTTTGTTGCAATTTTAAATGGGATTGTATTCTTGACTTCTCTTTCTACTAGTTCATTATTAGTGTATAGAAATGCAGCTGATTTTTGTAAGTTGACTTTGTACCCTGAAACTTTGCTGTAGTTATTGATTAGTTCTAATAGTTTTCTGGTGTATTCTTTAAGGTTTTCTATATATAGAATCATGTTGTCTGCAAACAGTGAGAGTTATACTTCTTCCGTTACAAATTTGGATACCTTTTATTTCTTTTTCTTGCCTAATTGCTCTGGCCAAAACCTCCAGTACTACATTGAATAGGAGTGGTGAGAGTGGGCACCCTCTGATACCGACTCAACACAAGGTTGACATAAGGGAAGCCATATTGTAGAAAAGAAACCATATTGTAGCATTAAATGACCTCTAACTAACTAGCCCAGGCATGCTCTGTAGATTTTGTGGCCCCTCCCAGTTGCTTTAAGATGATAACTTTTTTCTTTTGAGTTCCTTAGGAATGTGATGACCCCCAGGCAGAGAGCCTGTGCTGATAGCCATCATCAGCGACAACTGAAAGATCAGGGTATAGGGCTTTGCTCCATTCTCTGATGGATATCCAGTAAAACAAAGGACTATCAGGAACTGGGACTGGATGTCTGCCCCGCCCAGAGACCAGCCACCTCCCTGGAGACTGGCCCCACATATAACTGGCCTGTGGTCTTTGTTCTGGGAGATGATTCTTTTGGACATGAGTCGGCCATCTTCCCTCTTGCTAGCAAGCTGTAAGAAAGTCCTTTCTCTCCTACCACATTGCCTCCTGACTATTGGCATGTCTTGTGGTGAGCAGATGACCCCCTCTTGGGTGGTAACACCTTGTCTTGTTTCTGTTCTCGGGTGGATGGCTTTCAGTTTTTCACCATTAATAATGATGTTGCCTGTGGGTTTATCATATATGGCCTTTATTATGTTGAGGTATTTTCTTTCTATACCCATTTTATTGAGAATTTTATCATAAATGGATGCTGGATCCTGTCAAATGCTTTCTCTGCATCTATTGAGATGATCATGTGATTTTTATTCTTCGTTTTGTTAACATGGTGTATCAAATTGATTGATATGTGGATGTTTAACCCTTCCTGTGTCCCTAGTATAAATTTCACTTGATCATGGTGCATAATCCTTTTAATGTATTGCTGTATTCTATTTGCCAATATTTTGCTGAGCATTTTTGCATCTGTGTTCACCAGCACTATTGGCCTGTAATTTTCCTTCTTTGTGTTGTCCTTGTCTGGTTTTGGTATATCAGGGTAATGTTGGCCTCATGGAATGACTTAAGAAGTATTCTGTCTTCTTCAATTTTTTGGAATAATTTGAGAAGGATAGATATTAATTCTTCTTTGAAAGTTTGGTAGAATTCTCCAGAGAAGCCATCTGGTCCCGGACTTTTTTTTTTTTAAAAAGATTGGCACCCACACTAACATCTGTTGTCAATCTTTTTTTTTTCCTTCTTCTCCCCAAAGTGCCCCAGTACATGGTTGTATATTCTAGTTGTAGGTCCTTCTAGTTCTACTATGTGGGATGCTGCCTCCGCATGGCCCGATGAGAGGTGCTAGGTCCATGCCCAGGATCTGAACCAGCGAAACCCTGAGTTGCTGAAGTGGAGCGTGCAAACTTAACCACTTGGCCATGGGCCTGGCCTCCCGGACTTTTGTTTTTTGGGAAGTTTTTGATTACTGTTTCAATCTCTTTACTTGTGATTGGTCTATTCAGATTCTCTATTTCTTCTTGGTTCAGTTTTGCAAGGTTGTATGAGTCTAAGAATTTATCCATTTCTTCTAGGTTATCCAATTTGTTGGCATATGGTTTTTCATAGTATTCTCTTGTAATCCTTTATATTTCTGTGGCATCCATTGTAATTTATCCTCTTTCATTTTTAATTTTATTTATTTGAGCTTTCTCTCTTTTTTCTTAGTAAGTCTGGCTAAGGGTTTGTCAATTTTGTTTATCTTCTCAAAGAACCAGGTTTTAGTTTCATTGATCCTTCCTACTGTTTTTTTAGTTTATTTCATTTATTTCTCCTCTAGTTTTTATTACTTCCTTTCTTCTGCTGACTTTGGGCTTTGTTTGTTCTTTTTTTTCTAGTTCTGTTAGGTATAGTTTAAGACTACTTATTTGAGATTTTTCTTGTTTGATGAGGTGGGCCTGTATTGCTATAAATTCCCCTCTTAGGACTGCTTTTGTTGCATCCCATAAAAGCTGGTATTCATGTTTTCATTTTCATTTTCCTACAGGTATTTTTTGACTTCTCCTTTGATTTCTTCATTGATCCAGTGGTTGTTCAGTAGCATGTTGTTTAGTCTCCACATATTTGTGACCTTCCCAGCTTTTTTCTTGTAGGTGATTTCCAGTTTCATAGGATTAAGGTTGGAAAAGATGCTTGATACCAATTTAATCTCCTTAAATTTATTGCTGCTTGCCTTGTTTCCCATATCAAAGACGTATGGTCTATCTTTGATAATGTTCCATGTTCACTTGAGAAGAATGTGTATTCTGCTATTTTTGGCTGGAATGTTATATATATATCTTTGAAGTCCATCTGGTCTAGTATTTCATTTAAGGCCACTGTTTCCCTGTTGACTTTCTGTCTGGATGATCTATCCACTGATTTAAGTGGGGTGTTTAGGTCCTCTACTATTATTGTGTTCCTGTCAATTTCTCCTTTAGGTCTGTTAATAGTTGCTTTATATACTTTGGTGCTCCTGTGTTAGGTGCATACACATTCATAAGTGTTATTTCCTCTTTGTGAAATGTCCCTTTTACCATTATACACTGCCCCTCCTTGTCTCTCATTGTCTTTTTTATCTTGAAGTCTGCTTTGTCTGATGTAAGTATGGCAACACCTGCTTTCTTTTGCTTACCATTTGCTTGGGGTATTGTCTTTTGTCCATTCACTCTGAGTCTATGCCTATCATTAGAGCTGAGATGTGTTTCCTGGAGGCAGCACATTATTGGGTCTTATTTTTAATACATCCAGCCACTCTGTGTCTTTTGATTGGAGAAGTCAATCCATTTACATTTAAAGTGATTATTGATATATGAGGGCTTAATATTGCCACTTTATCACTTGTTTTCTTGTTGTTCTATATTTCTTATATAGAAGAAGTACATTGTATTTCTTGTATTTCTGACTGCCATTTCAGTTTAGTGGTTTTCTGTGATGGTTTTCTCAGTTTTCTCTTTATTTATGATTTATGTGGTTCTGCTCTGATTTTTGTTTTGTGCTTACCATGAGGTTTCTTTAAAAGATCTCATAGATGAGATAGTCCATTTTCTGATAGCTTCTTATCTCCATTAGTCTAAGCAAGTTCCATCCCTTTTCTCTTCCCCTTCTGGGTTATTGTTGTTACAAATTATTCTTTTTTGTGTTGTGAGTTTGTGACTAAATTGAAGTGTTTATAGTTATTTTTGATGCTTTCCTTCCCTTTAATTTTTATGTTATAATTAAATGTTTACTAACCTATTCTGATATAGTGCTGAAATTTCCTGATTCTATCTGTCTATTTGTCTCCTTGCTCAAGGTTTTGTAGTCCTTTGCTTTTTAGTTTCAGATGGGAAGGCTCCTTTCAACATTGCCTGTAAGGCTGGCCTCGTGGTGATGAACTCCCTCAGCTTTGTTTATCTGAGAAAGTTTTTATTTCTCCATCACATCTGAAGGATAATTTTGCTAGACAGAGTATTCTTGGGTGAAAATTTTTATCTTTCAGTATTTTGAATATATCATTCCATTATCTCCTAGCCTGTAAGGTTTCTGCTGAGAAGTCTGCTGAAAGCCTGATAAGGGTTCTTTTGGAGCTTATTTTCTTCTGCCTTGATGCCCTTAATATTTTTTCTTTGTCAATGATTTTTGCCACTTTTAATATTATATGCCTTGGAGAAGGTCTTTTTGCATTGATGTAATGTGGAGTTCTGTTGGCTTCATGTAGTTGTAAGTCCTGTTCTTTGCTCAGGTTTGGGAAATTCTCAGCTATTTCCTTGAACAAGCTCTCCACTCCTTTCTCCCTCTGAAATACCTATAATCCTTATGTTGCTTTTCCTAATTGTGTCAGAAATTTCTTGAAGAATTTCTTCATTTAAAAAAATCTGAGTTTTCTCTCCTCCACCACCTGAAGCATTTTTATCCTCTAATTCACTAATCTAGTCCTCCATAATATCAGCTCTACTTTTTATGGATTCTAGATTATTTTTTAATCTCATTAATTGTGTTCTTTATCTCTAGAATTTCTGTTTGGATTTTTTTTTAGAGTTTCAATCTTTTTGGTGAAGTGTTCCTTCTGCTAATTAATTTCATTCCTGAGCTCATTGAACTGTCTTTCTGAGTTTTCTTGTAACTCGTTGAGTTTCCTTATGACAACTATTTTGAATTCTTTGTCATTGAGATTGTAAATTTCTGTGACTTCAGGATTTATTTCTGGAGACTTGTCATTTTCCTTATGCTCTGAAGTGTTACTGTAGTTCTTCATGGTGTTTGATGAATTGATCCTTTGCTGGTGCATTTGTGGTTGTATCAGGTTGCAGATTCCACCTGCTACTGCTAGGGGCAGGACGTGTGTTTTCTGATGCCACCCCATCTGCTGGAAGTTGTGTTGGTACGGCTGCCCTGTGTTTGCCTGGCCTGGCTGCAGCTGCTTGGTGGGTCATGCATGCATATGCAGGTAGGCCTCTGTGCTCCACTGGCAGGTCACTCTCTAGTGTGCAGGGCTGCTATGGTTGGTGGGGGACTGGCTGAGCTGCTGTGCTTGGTGGGTGGGGCTCCTTCACAGAGGCTGAGCTGCTGCTTGGTGGGGAGCATTCCCATGGGTAGGGATGCCACAGCATGATGTGTGCTCAAGTGGGCAAGGCTACCACTCCAAAAGTGTTTGATCCAGGCCGGGCTGCCCCACCTCGTCTTACAGTCACTGTTGGAGGACTCGTAACCTGGATCACTGCCACTAGGGAGTGGGGGTTCCAATCCCCTAGTTCCACTACTTCCAGGGGATCCAGTCCACCCATCTTCAGATGTATGGCTGCGTGCATCCCTCAGGCATCCTTTTGTGCTGTGTAGGGAATTCTCTGTTGTTTAATGAATGTCTGTTTAATTGTAACTTAGTGGGGAGAGACAAAGGGAACAACTCACTCCACCATAATGCTGATGTCACTCTCCTGTATTTATTTTCTAATCCAAGAAATAAGAACTTAAGTATACTCATATTTAATGGAAACCATCACCTTTGCTGAAAGCTATGCCACCAGAATTTCAAATCCCAGCAGGGTCACCCATGGCAGACAGGTTTCAGTGGAGCTTCTAGACTAAGACAGACCAGGAAGAAAGACTTGGCCACTTACTGCCAAAAAGATTGGCTGTGAAAACTCTGTGAATAGCAGCAGACACTCTGCTGTACACAGGGTCACTAGAAGTTGGAATTGATTCCACGGCACTAACAAAAAGCATCTTCATGCTTGTACCTGAGGTGTCTTGAGGGTAGAATGGGGATTACAACCACAAAGAAGGCTGACAGTGACATCCTCAGACTTTTGCTTGTTCATTTGTAGCATATTGAGAAAAATTGAAATCAATATGAATAGATTTATGGATTTTAAAATAACCCTCACAAAGTGGATGAGTGGCTTAAAAAGAAGTGAGAAGTTGAAGAATAATATTAAAATTTAAATATAAGCAAACAAGAAAAAAAAATAGTAGGGGAACACTTCTACTCTCAGAATGAGCTGTACCAGCCAGCTGTGTTACAAAGCAAAAACAATGGCAAGCCAGTCAGATCTGATGAGAAATTGGTAAAAAAGGGTAAAGTTGGTAAAGAAGACTATTTGAAATATAGATTTACACGTACAAACTTTAAGATGACCCTCCCTCTAAATTTATAGCATGCTTTGAGATAATAGCTAATGGTTATATAAAACCATCACATTTAACAACGTATTTAAACACGAAGCACCCAGAACATAAAGGAAGGTCTCTACAGTTTTTCAGCAATGTTTAAAGTCATGAAAAATCAGTCCTGTTTGTTAAGAAATTTTATTAAACTTAATAATACATGTTTAGAGTCTCTTTTGAGGTTTCTTACGTAATAGCAAGAGACAAAAAGTCATACGCTATTGAAGAAACACTTCCTGACTTCTTGGCTGAAATGCACAGTAAACAATATGGCAAAAAACTAAGACACATACATCTGTCAGAATAAGGATGTTGAAAATTCTTGAATGATGCTTAGAAAAACATTGCTTAAGATTTGAAGCAAGAAGTGTTAGAAGAAAGTATTAGATTACTCAGTATGAGAGGTATTCTATACTTTTGGATGGAAGTAGAGCTGTGTCTCACATGTTTCAGCTTATGGTAATTCCTAAATTCTATTTCAATGAAGAAATATCACAAAAATTCCACTTCTTTTTAGAAGATAAAAAGCCACAAGAGCTTGTTGTGCACACATTAGTAATGAGAAACAGTTGGATAAAGATTCAAAAAAGGTCATTAAATGTTTTTGAGCCCAATAGAGAACTGAGGTCTCAAATCAATCAGGTTAACTGAATTCCAAGGAGTGAGAAGTTCTTCTGAGGAGAGACAGGACAGATGCACCGTTTCACCTTTGGTAGAGTATGGAGGAAAGAAGGAGCTGTCAAAAGAACAGGTAAGAAGAAAACAGCTGAAATTTTAATGAATTCTTAAGAGCCAAGTGTGGCTCTAGTATGACATTTTAGAATTCCTGGAAACCCCAGATCCCAGGGGAGCCCAAACTTACTTGCCAGCTCTTTTGTTTAAGCTTCCACCCTGTGCTCATAGAGAAAACTTGGAGTGGTGTAGGAGACCTGAGAAAGCCCTCCCCTCCCTGTTGCACAGACATGGAACCCCACTTGCTTCCCAGATTCTTCTTTCATATGAAGCAAAAGCTCCATGCTTCTGGGGCAGGGGGTGAGGGGAGGAATGAAACTGTCCCATCCCCTGGTTTAGGCAAAGAGCTACTACCACTGGGCTGGAGGTGGAGTAAAAGACATCTTCTGCTATGGGAGGGGAAGGAACCCTGCTTGAGGGTTTATAACATTTTAGAAGTAAAATATTAGACAAAAATAGCACAAAGGATGGGCAGGAGGAATGGAAGTATACTGTTGTAAGGTTATACTACCATATGTGAATTGGCTTAAAAATATTTGATGGTAGATTATATGTTGTAAACTGTAAAGTAATCACTAAAAAGTAAAACAAAGGGGTATAACTATTAAACTAGTAGTAAGATAAAATTGAATTATAAAAAAATACCTATTAATCCAAAAGAAGGCAGGAAAAGAGAAAAAAAGAACAAAGAACAGATGGGACAAATGATCAGGTAGTAGATTTAAATCCAACCATATTTATAATTATCTTAATGCAAAAGTCTAAACAGTCCAAATAAAAGGCAAAGATTGTCAGAGTGGAAAGAAAAGTAGGACTGACCATATTGTCCACAAAAAATTACTTTAAATATAAAGACATAAATAGGTTAAAAGTAAAAAATGGAAAGAGATATACCATTTAAGCAGTAATTTTAAAAAAGTAGAGTGGCTTTGTTAGTATCAGACAAAGGAGACTTCAGAACAAGGACTACTACCAATTATAAAGAGGCATATTACATAATAATAAAGAGGCCAATTCTTTAAGAAGACATACCAATTCTAAACACATATGCACCTAATAAAAGAGTGTCAAAGTACATAAAGCAAATACTGATGGAATGGAAAGGAGTCGAAAAATTCACAATTATAGTTAGAAATTTCAGAAAACTTCACTCTCAGCTCACTCCAACGTTGAGGGTTCTGACCTTGAAATTTTTTCAAGCTATTTCTCCCCCCACCACCGCATTTTCACCTACAAGGAAGATGCAGATACCTTGGCATGATCTCCCCTGTCTGTCCTGAGAAGGTAGGTAGGCATGGTCAAGTCACACTCAGACTTTAAGACCAAAGGGTACTATGGATGTCCATATTGGAGAAGAGATTGATTAGAGGTTAGAGGAAATGACAGACAATGTCTATTCTGATGTCTTCATTTTACAGATGGGGACAGTGAGGTCCAGAATCCTTAAATAACTGACCTGAGGTCACATCACTGGTTGATTACAAAGCCAGGACTACAATCTAAGGACACCTGCCCTCAGTACAGTGCTGTTTCAGGGAAAGAAGGGGAGAGGTGTGGGGATCAGAGTGGAGGGAAGAAAAATGGAAAGGAGAGGGGGAGAGGAGAGAAGAGGAAGGTTGGAGCAGGGACTCGGTCAGTGGTTTGCAGACTTGAATTATGCCCTTTGTCATGTTCTAGAATTTCAGGCTCCATAGTGGTGTTATGGGGAGGAAGTTGGGAGGTGGGAATGGCACACACATCGGACACAAGGGTTACATTTTAATACTGTTGAAGAGGCTTTTAGAGCCACCTTGAGGAGTCCCAGTTTTCTAGGGAACATTTTATGGCAAAGGTCAGTGATGGATTGAGAGGAAGCAAGCCCTGGTAAAAGGGAGATATTTTCCTTTTGGAAATTAGGTGAACCTGTCTTGCCTTTTATCATTATTTCCTCATGTCCCCAACGACAGCTATAGTTCCTGGCACACAGAAGATCAATCCTTCCACACACGGTGCTCCCCTACACCCACCCCAGCCTGGTTTTATTTCAGCATAGGAACAGTTTCCCTAAAGGAACTCTTGTGGGGGGTAGAGACACTGCTCAAAGCAGAGTTCCTGGGGTACATCCACACCCAAGGTCCTGCCTGCTGGGTCTCGTTGCCCCTCTCCCCTCCATATACACAAAGGAATGGTCAGATACGAACTAAGGATGCTGGTCATTGCAGCATCTCTAAAAGGCCAGGAGTTAGTTTGAGGACCACCAATGGGAAGAGAGCTGTGAACCACGGCCTGTGAATAACAATGAGAGGCTTTGTTGATGCTTTACACTGCCACTGCTTTCCCATCCCCTCGTCCTTTTCAATCCAGCTACTTTATGCAGTAATTCATTTTTCAGCTGAGGAAATTGAGGCTCAAATGCTTAAGTCAGCTTCTCAGGGACATGGGCTGGTAAGTGGCAAAGCTTGGAGTTATTCCCAGCTGACCCGACCCCTACTCACCTTTGGGGGATGAGAGACATGTGTAAAGGGAGTAGTTGGTTTCATATCAGTATGGGCTCCCTTCAAGGGTCCGTGTGAAGAATGGGGAGAAGGCCCCGGCGGGTGGCGAGACCAGTGCTGCCTGGGGGAGTCAGGGTTTCACAGGTGAGGAAACATTTTAGATGGCGCTAAAACAGATTTCTAAATTTGTCTGCTCATCAGAATCATCCAGAGAGGTTAAAAAGAAAAAAAGAAAAAAGGCCAATTCTTGGACTCCTCCCTAGACTTATCAAATCAGTATTGCAGTGGGGAAAACTGAGAATCCACCTATATTTGTCTCAACAGCTTCCGTGTAGCCAGATGGAGACCCTTGAAAGGCTGGCAGACAAGGCTGGGAGCTGCGGCCAGCCCCGGGGGCCTCCAATCCCCCAGCAGCAGCCCTCTGCACCCCTCTTCCCGGGTGGTGGGTGCCGGTGGTCAGACCTTCTGAATGGAAGACCAGGGTCCTGCCTGCTACTCTGGCACTTAGCTGGGTGCAGAGACCGGGGTCCCATCGACAGTGAGGGAGCCTCCAGATCACACGATCTGTGCCGCACAGACTCATTTACCGCCATCTGCCCGGGGACTGCTTACAGAAATGATTTCTTTGTCAAAACACACGACAGCGAGCCTGCTCTGGCCCCAGGCTTCTGTTTCATAACTCCCTTTTATTGGAGCAGAAAGAAGTAGCACATTATTGTTCTTCTGCTCCACGTTTTCTCATGGATCCAGAAAGCAACAAGCACTTTGTGCAAACAGAAAAGCCTGCTTTGTTGTCTGAGGACAGGGAGGTGAGAGAGACAAGAAGAAGGCCTTTCACAGACCATAAAAGAGACACACTACACAAAGCAGGCTTGAGCGGATGGGCGGGAGGGCTTGGGAGTGGGTGCAAAGAAATCATTTGCACTTGTTCACTGGCTCATCAAAGTTTCACAGGTTTCAGTAGGGAAAGCAATCTGGGCCTTGACACATGGCTCTCTGGCAGAGTCGCTTGTAATGGGAGGATCATTCTGGGACAATTTTATGTATTGATGAGATTTCTGAAAAGTGGAGTGAGTTGATTAAGTTGTCGAGGGCACTTTGGTGTGCTGAGAAACCTTGGCACCAAAATATGACCATCAGTAACACGCCTTGCGTATGTCATCTGTTCCTGTGGCCTGCGAGCGGACAAGGTAGCTGTTGTCATCCTCAGTTACAGATGAGGCAACCAAGACTGAGAGTCTGAGTTCCCTTTCCTCAGCTCACACAGCAGAGCCAAGTTCAATTCCTGCTGCATGCGTTCATTTTCCTTTACTTTGGGGATGTCAGAAACGGTTCAGTAACGTAAGTATCTCCCTATGTTTTGACTTCACACGTCTGAATGTTTACTTTTCCTCAAGCAGAGCACCGAAGTCAATTCAACTGAAAAGTGACCACAACCTAATAAGATGTGTACGTGACTTTGAGAAGCATTGCTCATTAATATAATTAAAGTTTTTTCCGACAGTGCAGAAATGGATAAACAAGCAGAAATTTCCCCGTAAGCTACGTGTCTTCTCTCTTCACCTTCAGATACCTGTTCTTTCTAGAACAGTGATTTTCAAATTTTAACGTGCATCAGAATCACCTGGAGGGATTGTAAACCAGATTGCTGGGCCTCACCCCTAGACATTCGGATTCAGCTGGTCTGGGGTGGGGCCCGAGAACTTGTATTTCTAATAAATTCCCTAGTGAAGCTGATGCTACTGGTCCTGGGGCCTCACCTTCAGAACCACTCTTTCATCGAGTTTTTTCTATGTGTACACATACGTGTGTCTCTACCGCTCTGCGTGCATACACACCCAGATCATTAAAAATGGACCCACACTTTACTCATAATTTGGAAATTTGTTTGTTTTCATTTAACAAAATATCCCAGACATCAACCAACTCTGTAGATTACAATCTACATCATTCTTGTTAATGGCTGCAAAGAATTCCATTGTATGTCTGTACCATTATTTATTTAACCAGTCTTTATTACTGGATTGTTTAGATTGCTTCCAGTTTTTTCCGACTACACACATTACTACAGCTCTTTTCATATATCTTTGCACATTTGTGCTAACATTTCTGAAGGGTAAATTCACAAAAGTGGAATAGACACGATAGTGATTATGTCTTAAAAATTATATACAACTGTCAAATTATTCCCTTCCCCCGTAAAGTTTATTCCAAATTATATTCCTGCCAACAGAATTTGAAAAATCCCTCATTAAAACACTGAATGTTAAGAGCCATTTTTATCGTTGCTTATCTGCTAGGTGAAAAATGCTATGTTGTTATTTTGATTTGCATACCTTTATTAGTGAAGTTGGGCATATGTTATTGGCCAACTATATTTCTTCTTCTGTGATATGTCTGCTTATATCCTTTGGCTGCTTTTCAGAGAAAAGGAATCCAGAATGGCAGGAAAACGTGTGGCAATTTCCTCACTGCATTCAGCATGGCTGGGCTCCCGACTCCTTGTTGGAACAATTTGGGGGTGCCACAGAAGAGAAACAGCTAACAAGCTTCAGAAGTGAGCAAATTAAAGAAGTGAGTTTAGAAAAGCAAAATGAATAAAGATTGTTTAGGCCAGAGAACAGAAGACTGAAGGGGCAGTGGGAAGGGGAAAGCCTTTCATTTCTGGATGGTGAGTCTTTCGAGAAGGGTGGCTGATGTGCCGTCTTTCTGCTGGGAGTGTGGATCAACCTGAATTCCTGAAGGTGGGTTTTATTCAGTGTAAGGAAGGTCTTTCTGACCATAAGTGCCAGTTCTAGTCTACGTTTCCATTCTTAGAGACATTTTAACTCATTTGGAGATAATTTTGGTGTTATTCTTCCTACATTTCAAATCCTGGAGCATGATCTTCCAAGTACCTCTGCGTTCCTTTTTTTATGCTAGAGAAACGTAAAATACAGTGGTCAGGTCAATCTGATTTCATTTAGTTAAAGGTTTGGGGCTCTTTCCATCCCACTTTCTGCTGCAGTGTTTGGAGCTCTCCCTCACTCCTTCCCAGCAGCATGTGACCTCAGTGCTTTGCGGGGCTCATTTAGGGAGCTATGTCCTCTGCCTAGACATCAACTCTGGCACCAGAGTTAATGACAGCAGCCCAGCCCAGCAGCTGAGAAGTCCCCTCCCTCCTCGGGACCTGAGCAAGTGTTTTGCATTCGGGGAGTTTCCGGTGATCGGATATAACCCAGATATCGGCCCTCCTCGCATGCGCTTTCTGTCTCTGCCCCATTGCAACAATCTTGACTCCAATCTCATTACTGGGCTTTTTTTTCCTGTTCTCCAGAAAGTATCCTCGTGTACCCAAAGCACTAGACAGCAATGCAGTAAGAGGAAGGTACTGTCAAGGCCCCGGAAGCCCCTGACTTCTCTCTCCTATGAATAGAATTACAGAGTTCAACCTAGAAAACGGAGGCAGCATCAACGCCTCCGACACCTCGCCACCCTGCATTCCACCAGTGACTAGATCTTACCAACTCTCTCTAAAATGTGATCCATTTTTTCATCCTTATAATCCCTGTTTTTGTCTAAGTCCGTTCTCCCTTTCCTGAATGAAGGCACTGGCTTCCTCCAGTCACACCCCCTCAGTCCACTTAATAATATAACTATTCATTCATTCATTCATCCATCCATTCATTCATCTGCCATTCTGTGAGAACTGACTTGTCAAACACATTCAAGAAATGCCACAAGACTGTGAGTTATTAATCACAAAGAAGACATCCGGGTAATTAGCCCTCTTGGTTCAAAGGAGTTGGGGGGCTTTCTGGGGTGGGGTTCCAGGGGCAGATGAACTTGAGGTGTTGGGAGATAATGCGGGGAGTATGAGTCATCCATCCAGCAGTCATCCCCCAGGCTTTCTTGCTGCACTGGGGCTGTCTGCTCACCTTCTCCTGTGCTTGGGGAAACTGCTTCTGACTGCAGCCACAGACGGGGAATCCTGATTGGTTCCAACAAACCATGGTAATTCCTCTTCCTGCGATTAGCTTAGGCCAACAGGACCTGAGGGGAAGTCTGCTGGGAGGCTGGGGGGAAGGCTTCTGGTAAAGATTTTCTTTCCTTATGGAAAGGGATGTATGGGAAGAAAAGCCCCCTTCTTCACAGATGCTGTCAGGCACGCCTGTGATCCCTGAAGTTGCAGCAGCCAACGTGTGAGGGGAGATGTTGCCAACATGCTGAGGATGGCAGAGCAGAAAGGTGGAAAGCCTTCGGGTCCCTTATGGTGTCATCAAGCCTGTGAATTAGCCAACTCTGGAAATGGCCCACCCCCAGACTCCCATAGCAAACTTACCATTTAGGTCACTTTGAGTTGGGTCTTCAGTTACTTGCAGTCCAAAGTATTATGCAGGTGGGATGCAGCCCAGTGAGGGGGGATAACTGTTTCCTGGCTTGCAGTCCTGGGGTCACAGTAGGCATCATTTGTTTCTCTCATTTCCCCAAGGTCAAGCCTGCAGACTGCAGAGTGTATTACTGAATACCAAATCCGCAGCCTGGCCTGATGGAGAAGTGGGGGATCAGGAGCTAGAACACGGCCAGAGAGCCTCTCTTCTACTCTCCTCTTATGCCAGAGAGTGCCCAGCACATCCAGAAATCATGAGAATCCAGGCTGGAAAGAAAGGCACGTTGTCTAAGTCAGAGGTTAGGCAAGTGATATAAATGAATGAAACAGGCCTGTGTGAGCTTATTAAACATGTGGGAATATTCTTTACTTCGTGAAGAAAAGGGCTCTCTTTAATTTTTCTTGGTGCAGATGGACCTCTTGGTTTACCTTTCATTGTTCTATGGGAATGAAAAAAGAAAAATAGTGTTCTTTTGAAAAATAAACCACCTAACACTCAGCCTCCAGGTTGGGGAGACAATAAGCCGCATGGGGAATGTGGTGGTGGAAAGAGTACCTGTCTAAAGCGGACGGTTATAGACAGCACCAAGTGACGTTGCCTCACGGGAATCCTGGAGCAGTATGGTAAGTCTGCTGATTTCTCAAGAGAAGCCTGAAATCTTATTCAAAAAAATTTTTTTCTGATACATCCCTTTGTTTGCTGACCGTGTGCACTATAAGGATGCATATCTGGAAGCAGAACCTGGGGACAGAGGCATTTGGGGTTAGGAGCACAGGGTGGGTGGGTGAACATGCAGGGAGACGGTGACAGGAGCTTGGCACGTTGAGGGACACATGCTAAATTCAGGTCTAGCTGAGAAACATGAAAATGAGGTTAAAAAGCACGCTATAGAAAATGCCAAAAAGCATGCAGAAGAAAATGAAAAATCACAATCCTGCTATTCAGAAAAAGCAAATTTTAAATCTTTTCCCTTATAGTTTTTTTTTTTTTCTCTTACAGTCTTCTTTCCTGACTTTAGACTGAGTGTTTCTCCCTATCATTAGAAGCTCTTTGCAAACTTACTTATGATTGGTGATATCTAAGTCCAGGGCTAGGCCTGTGTCTCATGGAACCTTCAACATTCTAATTCTGTCAGAAGAAAACTCCTTCCTGAATCTTGGCTGGTTGTTCTGTTCGCTCCATGTATCTTAGGCTGAAATGTCACTGTCATGCTACAGCGGTGGAATGCCTGCCTCCCACACTTGGGAGTGGGGTGGGGGTGATAGGAAAGGATAAAAATCAGCAGAGAGAGAAATCTAGGGAGAGGACCAAGGCCAAGCCAGCCACTGCAGATCTTTAAGTGGAACTAAATCAAGCTTAAGTTGTGCCCCGAGTGTGATTCCTTTGAGAAAGTTTAACTAAGTCAGTCCTGAGCCCTTTCTAGTACGCGTAAGCCACACATGCTCCTGGGCTCCTTAGGGGCTCTGGGAGTGGGTAGGAAGCTTCTCTACTTGCCTCCTGCTAATGTTACTCTCAGGCAGCAGGGGTAGGAGTGGAAGAAAGGATCCAGGCAAACCCATATCCAGTCCTGAAAGGGTGACTCAAAGTGTTCACTGAGCAGCAATTTCTGATGGTTAGTCAGTCAGTGCTGCGAGGTCCTCTAGCTGTCCCCTCCAGGGCAGGTGCCCCAGGGGCCCGCTGGAAGGGGTGTGAGTGAGGGGGGCTGGAGGAGTCCCTTAGGAACGAAGTTGTCACATGGCCTCTGACTCGCATCTTTGTGTCTGTCACCTCTCACTGCCCTCTGGTTTAGGGGTGGGGGGCCCTGGCAGACACACTATACCTGCTTTGTGACTACGTGGTTCTCCCCGAGGGCGTGTTCCCTGTGCCTTGTGCAATGACTGCTGAGTCGCTGGGCACAGGTCTGAATGCATTTCCCAGGCAGCTGGCATGATGAAACCTGGCTGGCCCAGCTCCCCTGCGAACACTTGGCTCCCCTCATCTCTACTGTGTTCCCTTAACAGACACGTGACATGATAGTGGGAACCGGCTTCAAAGATGGTTCACAACACACCTGTGTTGAGTGAGATCTTGCTTTGGGTGTATGTAACACGATTCCCAGAGATCAATGAGGGTGAAACCAACAAGACAAACAGACATGCAATGCAGATTGTTTGTATTGCTAGTAATAACTAATACAATAGCTATTTATTGAAGAATTTGCTTTGTGCCAATCTTTGGGCTAAGAACTTTTATGCATTAACTGTTTAAGCCTCACAAAGCCTCCCCGGGTTAGGTACAATTAATATCCTCCTTTTAATGAGGAAACTGAGGCCTAGAGAAGTTAAGTAACCTGCCCAGAGTCCACAGTGGTGGAGCCAGGACTTAATCAGAAGCCTGTGTTCTTGACCATGAAAACATGTTCATAGGAATTAACTGTAAAATTAAAAACTATATTGGACCAATTGTTAAACACAATCCTTCAAATATCAGTTATATTTTTGTGTTTATTTTTACATTATAAATCTTAATAAAATATAGAAAATGATAGTGAAAATTATTTATAACTTCTCATCAAGAGTAGAGTCTAGGCATCACTATTGTTTGGTCTGTGCTTTTATTTAAATTACAGAATTTACTTGTTTTGTCATAATTGTCATACTGTGCATGCAATTTTGCACTTTACCTTTTTCCTTACATTAAGCCATAAATATTTTTAATGTCACTAAACAGTCTTTATAAACATTAGTTTAAATGTTTGTATTATAATCCATTGAGTGATAAGACACAATTTACTTAGACACACAATTTTGGACAATGAAGGTATTTTTGATTTTTACTCGGTTTAAAAATAGCAATGTGTTGAATAACTTTCTGAAGAAAAGCTTTTTTAACTTTTTGGGAATTAGCTTTTGACTGTATGGAATTATGAGATTAAAAAAACCCATATTTAACTCTCTTGATATAGATAATCAATTGATTTCCCCATTTGTAGTCCGGCTGTGGATGTAGGAGAAAGGCCGTTCTCATCACACCCTCACCAGCACTGGCCTCTAGTCTTATTTTTAACCTTTGCTAATTTTGTAGGGGACAAACAGGACTTAGTTTTCGCATGTATTTCTTTGATTATCAGTAGGGTTGGACTTGCCTTGTATGTTTGTTTATTAGTAATTTCTTTGATTAATTGAGTTGTCACAGTCTCTGTCCATTTGTCTCCTCCAGTCTTCACACATTTCAGTCAATTTATAGGCGTTCCTTATATAAGAAAGATATTATCCTTCTGTCAAATCTGCAGCAATTATGTTTCTGTTCTTTGTCTTTTCATTTTTACATATAGAAGATTACATTTTTGTATGTAGTAAAGTCATCTTTTCCTCTGTGATATTTTCAGTCACTTCCAAGTTAGGAAAGTCTCCCCTTCCACAAGGTTTGGTAAATGCTCACTTTTATTTTCTTATTTTTTCCCCATGATTTGAATTTTTTATATCTTACTTTTTAATCCGTCTAATTTACTATGGTTTTTGGTAGATAAAGTGAGGTTCTAAAGTGATTTTCTTTTCTAAATCATAGCCAGTTTTTAAACTCCTTTTATTGAACAATCCTTTGTGTCTCAATAGGTTTTTATACTTCTTTACCAATTTATAGTTCTTCCTTATTTTATTCCTCTTTACCATTATTAAAGTAATATATGTATATATCATACGCACACATGTGTGTGTATATACAGGTATATATACATATATCTCTAACCCACTGCCTTGCTTCTGCTATTCTTATGCGTATATTGTTTTATTTATCACAGTTTTATAATAAGTCCTAAGGTCTATTATAAGCTTGCTTCTATCCTTACTCTTACTTTTCTATATTTTCTTTGCCGGTTTTACCATATAAAATTTAGTTAAGTTTTCTTATTAAAAATTCCCATTGGGATTTTGATTAGAATTGCATCACGTCTATTATACATTTGGAAGAAATGAAAACTTCACAATATTAATTTTTTTCAAATCAGGAACATGATGTGTCTCTTCATTTAGAAAACATCTTTGACTAAAATGTAATAGTTTCTTCATACACACTTTGCGTATTTCTCAGTAAGTTCACTTCCAGATATTTTGTCTCTTTCTCTTGTCGGGATGAGTTCCCCATAGGATCTCACTGAGCAAATCTTTACTGAATACCTATTCTGTGCTAGGTTCTGTGCTAGGCTCTGGGATGCTGATGGTGTGCAAAGACAGGCACATCTCGCACTCATGGATCTTATTGCGTTGTGGGGGAGACCAACGTGAATCAGACAGTCACACTAATGGATGTATAGCCACAGTCTGGGATAAGAGCCCCGAAGGAATGGAGTAAGACAACATGAGAGCACTTTACAAACCAACAAAACAAGACTTGTTGGCCAGGAGGGGTGAAGGAGAGCTTCCTGAGTAAACGACACAACCTGAGAGCTGAAATGATGCCAATTTTTGAAAAGTTTTTATTACATTTACTCAATAAACTGAAGTCTTTAATTGTGATAGAGTTTTCAGTTGCTTTGCTAGCGTTCTCTAAGTGTAAAATTAAATCACCATAGTATTTCCTCTTTGTTTATGTTTATATTTCTAATTTCTGTTTCATATCTATTGTATTGGTCAGATCTTTCCAAATAATGCTAAGTAATCATGACAATGGTGAAAAGTTCATGATTTTAAAATGAATAATTTAGTGTTTCACTGTTAAGAGTGATGGTGGCTACTGGTTTGAAAGAGATAATAATGTTGGAAAAGTAGCCTATGTTCCTACTGATTTTATATTTTGTGCTGGTGATGGAGATAGGATTTTATCAAATGCTTTAGGAAAATTGACTCAAATGGAAGGTTTTTCTCATTTGATGTATTCTAATGTGTTTTAGCTGTCCCTCATCCTTGCAGTGCTGGGATATGCCCAATGGTTGTGATATTTTTTCGTAAAATGTACTTCAAGTTAAAAAATCTAAAATTTTATTTAGAATTTTAAAATATCCATTTATAAATGAGACTGAGCTATAGTTCTCTCTCTCTATTGTTTGGACACCTAGTCGTATTTGCTTTGGTACTGAAATGAGTAGCTTTCTGAGCTCTGGAATGACTCCAATTCACTGAAGGAAAAAAGGAAGTCTTTCCCAAGATCCAATTAAGAAAAAAATAGACAAAATTGATTACATACTTAGCATTTTTTAACATGGCAAAAGACACCATAAATAAAATAACAAGACAACAAATACTTATTTGTAATACAAATGACAGAAAAATAGTTAATATCACAGAAAAAGATTCTGCAAGTTCTAAGGAAAAGAAAAGCCAACTAAAAATGAATAAAGAATTCGAATAATAATTCAGAGGAAGGAATCTAAATGGCCAATTATCATGTGACAAGAGGCTCAATCTCATTAATTGTCAGAAAAATGCACATTAAAATATCATTGATATATTTTTTCACATGACAGATCAGTGAAAATGAGAAAGGTTTATTATATATAGGGCTGATAAGGATGCAGAAAGAGGGCACTCTGCCTATGAGAGAAGTGTGAATTATTACAATTTATTTGGAAACTGTGCTGGCAATATGTATTAAAATGAAATGTACACTACGGTAGACACTGTTAATTGCCTATCCAATAAGCACAGCTTTTACCTTCCTTGCCAATAGAATCCTAATTTTGTTTATGGAAGCAAAGTGATAAATTGTAATTGATTTAAGCCATCATGACAATCCTGTTGTTTTTCAGCTATTCAATTTCCCAGTCTCCCTTGCAACTAGCAGTGGTCATATAACTCAGTTCTGGTCAACAAAACGTAAGGGAAAGACTGCTGAAGGATCTTTGAGAAGGGCTTTGCTCTGCTGATTTAAGGTACAAATGTGGATGTTGCTGCCTTTTCCCCTTTACCTTGAATGTGAACTTGCTTGATGCCTGGAGTTGAGGCAGTCATCTTGTAACCAGGAGGAGGCAAGCATGAGAAAAAAATGCCAACACGCTAAGGATAGCAGAGCAGAAAGACATATAAGAGCTTGGGATCCTCAACCAATACCTGCTATTACTCACCTACAGATCCTTGTTACGTGAGAAAAACAGATCCTTATTTGTTTAAGCCTCTGTTAGTAGAGTTTCTATTACTGGTAGTCAAATATGCCTATAATCAGACACATACATACCTTTTGACCAGCCATTCCTATGTGTGACTCCACCCTAAATAAATGAAATTCCAGTACATAGAGATTTATGTAGAATTTATGTATAACATTGCTTTTGGAAGCAAAGAACTGAGAAGAAATGGAATGTCTAGAAATAGCCATGTGGCTAAATAAAATGTAGTGTATCCATATAATAAAATGTTATATAACTATTAGAAAGAATGATTTAGACTGATGTCTATTGATCTTGAGGGATGTTTGTGATGTATTATTATATGAAAAGCAGCAACTTGAATAGTAACCTTTATAGTACAATCCATTATTTGTGAAAAAAATCTATGCATGTGTGTAAATGTTTGTATATGTCTACACAAGCATAGAAAAAAAGAGATTGAAATGCCCACAGGAATGAGGAAAAGAAAACAATTGAGTGAAACAAGACTGGTAGAACAAACAACCAGCCTTAAGTATTATCAAGCTTTGTTTTTATTGAACTATGAAGAGAAGCATCTGGTGTGATAGAAATATGCATGATATTGGCAATTATGTTTGAAATACAGAGTTAAATAGAAGAAAAATTTTAAATTATATGTTTTTGTTTTCCCATATTATTAATAATATTATTAATAATATTTCCCATTTTATTCCTCTTTGTAGAACATGAATTTCGGTTTTAATTCCCCCGTACCAAGAATTCAAAAGTAGGTCTCATTTTCCTTTTAATGATGTGAAGGCAGAATTCAGTCTTGAATCCTTTCCTGGTGGCACAACTTAGTTTCAAAATGAAAACTATCTGTTTAAAAGTATGATATTCCTAAACAGATAGAGTGTTTGCACAATGTTTTTTTGTTTTTTTGTTTTAAATAGAGTAACCATCACAGCAGCACTTGGAGAATTCTGGTACACCAGGGTCTTCTTGTTTAGTTTTCGCCAGATTTGAAAAACTCTTTGTAGTTCTTTATCCACACTGGCAAAATTAATCGAGAAAGACGACTGAGTAATGTTAATTCATTTTCATAACTCTAATGACAGAGACTCGTTTATGGAATTCAATCTTTACCTCCTCAATTTGAGAATGAACTTCAGATCACCACTTTCATGACTAGAAAACTGACTTTTGCGTAGGAAAGTGAGCCAGGTTATTTCTTGTCAAATAAGTTTCCCAAAGACACAATTTATCTAGCATGAAAAAATCAAATCATATGTTTGAGGAACAACTTGTCAATGTCCTTCAAAGTCATTTTGGAGGTATTGCCTTGACAAATAAAAATACCAAGAATTTCTCCAATTTTAATTGGTGAGCTGAGGTGGAGACTTTTCCTCAGATGACATGAACAATGCAATTTTCTCCCTCACAGTTTAAAAAAAATGTATTTGCATCAAGACACTGGTTAGCCACATAACCTCTGTGTAGTACAGTGGCCTGCCATTTTGCACAGCCAATCCATTGTGCATTGAAATGTCTGGGTCAAGCTGGGGATGGGGGGGAATCTAGTATACAGAGTTAATTATTACATTCATCATGTGTTCTCTTTTTAATGTTTTAGCAACAAAGAGATTCCTGGGGAATGACACAATGAATTTAAATTCTGTTTCTTTGCTGAATGGTGCCACCATGGAAGTCCTATGTTAACATCAACATTACAGATGCACTGTTTGTAGTTATGCTGACTAATTTTGACCTGTCTACATTACGAAACTTTTCAAGAATGTTCTCAATGCAAAATAATTTATTCCCCAATGTCTGACATGGGCCCATGCCCCAAAATTCTTTGCTCATGTTAAAAAAAAACCCCACCAAAACACCAAACCCAATACCACTTATTGGATTCCATGAATAAGTATATTTAGGTATATGATATTATCTAAATCTGTATTCTCATCAGTTACGAGAAAAAAACTCACAAATCATCGAATTGTTACCACCTAACTTGTCATGAATGTTTTGAACCCTAGTTTCATCGAAGTGAGCAACAGCATTACCAGCAAGTGTATATTTGTGTTGAGACAAAAACAATTGAAATTTCAGACCATTTCTTTAGTTCAATGATTTTTTTCATCGACTGATTATTTTTCCTTTTCTACATAATGGAATTTTTAATTATCTTCTTTGTTTTAGTAATAGCTTTATTAAGATGTATTTGATATATCATAAAATTCATTGTTTTTAAGTAAACAATTCACCAGTTTTTAGAATACCCACAAAGGTATGCAACCATCACTTTACTTAATTTTAGAACATTTTTAACGCCCCAAAAGAAACCCTGTACCCATCAGCAGACCCTCTCCTCTCCTCTCCCTCACCCCTGACAACAGCTAATCTGTGGATTTGCCTATTTTAGATATTAGATATTTTGTGTAAATAGAATCATACGATATGTAGTCTATTGTGACTGGCTCCTTTGACTTGATATAAAGTTTTCAAGATTAATTCATGTCATAGAACATACCAGTACTTCATTCCTTTTTTTTTTTTTTTGCCAAATAATATCCCAAGGTATGGATAAATCACATTTAAAAAATTCATTCGTCAGTTGATGGACATTTTTTTCCTACTCTTTAGCTATTATAAGTAATACTGCTATGAACATTCATGTACAAGTTTTTGTGTGCACATGTATTTTCATTTCTCTTGTGTTTATGCCTAGGAGCAGAATTTCTGAGTCATGTTGTAACCCTATGATTAAGCGCTTGCCTGCTTAATCTGTTTCAAAGTGGATGCATCATTTTACATTCCCACCAGCAATGTATGAGGGTTGCAATTCCTCCATATCCTTGTCAACACTTGTTATTATCTGACTTTTTCATTCTAACCATTCTAGTGACATGAAGTAGTATCTTCTTGTGGTTTGGATTGCATTTCTCTGATGATTAATGATGTTGCGCATCTTTTCATATGCATGTTGGTCATTTCTATATCTTTGGAGAGATGTCTATTTAAATCCTTTGCCAATTTTTTTTTTTTTTGAGGAAGATTGGCCCTGAGCTAACATCTGTGCCAATATTCCTCTATTTTATGTGGGATGCTGCCACAGCATGGCCTGATGAGCGGTGCTAGGTCCGCACCTGGTATCCCAACCCACAAACCCTGGGCTGCTGGCACGGACCGCACGAATTTAACCACTACGCCACCGGGCTGGCCCTGTTAAGTATTTTATTCTTTTTGATGCTGTTGTGAATGGAATTGTTTTCTTAATTTCATTTTTGGATTGTTCATTGCAAATGTATAGAGATACAATTATTTTTTTTAAGTATTAATCTTGTATCCTGCAACCTTGCTGAACTCATTTATTAGTTCTAATATATTTTTTAGTGGATTCCTTAGGATTTTCTATATACAAGATTGCATAATCTTCAAATAGAGATCCTTTCCTATCTGGTTGCCTTTTATTTCTTTTTCTTGCTTAACTGCCCTGGTGAGACCCTCCAGTACGCTGTTGAATAGAAGTGGTGAGCATTTGTTTTGTTTCTGATCTAACAGGAGAAAGCACCCACTCTTTCACCATTAACTGAAATGTTAAATGTGGGTTGTTTGTGGATGCTCTTCATCAGGTTGAGAAAGAGTTCTTGCATTCTTAGTTGGTTTAATGTTTTTTATAATGAAAGTGTGTTGGATTTTGTCAAATGCATTTTTCTGCATCTATTGAGAAGATCATGTGGTTTTTGTTTTTTATTCTATTGACATGATGTATTACATTAATTTATTTACAGATGCTAAAACAACCTTGCCTTCCTGGGAAAAATCTCACTAGGCCATGGTTATAATTCTTTTTACATGTTACTGGATTCAGTCTGCTAGTATTTTGTAGAGGATTTTTGCATCTGTTCATGAGATATGGGTCTTTAGTTTTTTTCTTTTTCTTGTGATGGGATATAACTTTTTTTTTGAGGAAGATTGGCCCTGAGCTAATATCCGCTGCCAATCCTCCTCTTTTTGCTGAGGAAGATTGGCCCTGAGCTAACACTTGTGCCCATCTTCCTCTATTTTATATGTGGGATGCCTCCTCAGCATGGCTTGATAAGCATTGCTAGGTCTGTGCCTGGGATACGAACCCATGAACCCCAGGTTGCCAAAGCAGAGTGTGTGAACTTTGCTACATCACTCGGCAGGCCCCAGGGATATAACTTTTATATGAAGTCTGAGGGATGGGGAAGTGAGGGGAGGGAAGGAGGAGGAAAGGAAAGAAAAACTACCAGTGAACTAATTTGGCCTGAAGTCTTCTAAGCAAAGGGGGATCATATTGGATACATTTCTCAGAATTTTCCCTAGATAAAGGGAACTGCCTATTTAAATTTTCTGCTTGTTGTAGGGTCACTTTTGGTGACATATTTTTAGCAAGAAATTGGTCATTGCATTGAGGTTTAAAAGTCATTAGCATAAATGATTAGCAGTCTTTGAAAATAAAAAAAGCATTCACTATCTGTATTTCAGCGCTTTATCATTTCTAACTTGGAGTTTTGGGTGTTTTTTTACCTCTTTTTTTTCTTGTTTGGATTTGCCTGAGGTTTTTCAAAGAAAGCACTCTTGAATTTATTTGTTGAATTCAATCTTTTCCCATTTTTGATTTATTTCTGCTTTTAGTATTTTCTTTCTTTTACTTTCTTTAGGCATTATGTTGGTTCTTTTGTAAATTACTGAGTTGAACATTTAGTTATTTTGTTTGTTCCTTGGTTAATTTAATTAAATAATAAAGATGACTTTACTTCTGAGTATCAACTGGCTACTGCCTATAAATTTTGATATGCAATCTTTTTCTTCTTCTTCTTCTCACTAAAGTCCGCCCCCCCCCAACCCCCCCGTACATAGTTGTATATTCTAGTTGTGAGTGCCTCTGGTTGTGGCATGTGGGACGCCACCTCAGCATGGCCTGATGAGCGGTGCCATGTCCGCGCCCAGGATCCAAACCAGGGAAACCCTGCGCCGCCGAAGCGGAGTGTGCAAACTTAAGTACTGGGCCACGGGGCCGGCCCCTGATATGCAACCTTTTTTTGTTATATTGTAGTTGGTTTTTAGTTATATTTATCTGTCTGCTGACCAAAATTATTTATGAGTCTTTTCTTAATAAAAATATTGTTATTTTTGTTATTGTTGTAGCTTGTTAAATTCATATGATTAATTTCTCGTTTTAGTATATTGTCTTTAAAAAATGCTAATTGTACATTTTTTGCATCAACTTTAAGGTTTGCTCTGTTTCAAAGTACATGGCTTTGTGAGAAAAAGTTGCCTCCAATGTCTGATACACACCCTTCGTCTGATGTCAATGTTTCAAATACTCACTCTAGTCACCCCAGTCACAGACTGATTTTGAGAGTGTTTATGACCTCTCCAAGCACAACTCAAAGACCATAGCATTGCAATTGGGTTTTCGATATGCCTTTACTAGAGTCATGTCATCTGTACTTTCTTTCCCAGAATGGAAATAACCTGGTGTGTACCTAAACATATATTGAAGGGGTGAGCCTTAGATGTGACCATAATGAAACCCTGTATAGATCTACCAAACATACTCAATTGAGAGGTATTTGTGTCTACAGATCCTTAAGTGAATAGAAGAAGGTGACAGTGTGTTTGGAATGTATTTCCGATCCAGTTGAAGACAGCAGTCCATTAGAATGCAGAGGATGAAGGAGGTGAAAATGACAGCCCACACTGTGTGCCAGGCACTGTTCTAAGCTTTACAAGGTTTGCATATTTAATCTCCACAACCACTTCTGAGCGTACCCCCATTTTACGGTGGAGGAAACTGAGGTGCACAGACTATCTCCATCTGCAAGAGAACTTCTGGTTACAAGGAAAAAAAAATCCAAATTTCATGAAAAAGTTGACCCTTATAATTTCTTAAAAATATTTCACAACTGTAGTAGATGCTTTGTTGTCACATCATACGCCCTCAAACCATCTAATTTCAGCTGCAGCTTTGGAAGATCATTCCACTACTCATTGTCAGTGTCACATGCAGGCCACTAGGATCAGCTTGTGTGTGTGTATGTGTGTGTATTGGGGGTTGGTGGTGGGTGGAAATTAAATACCCTACAGCAACTCCCAACCAGTGGGCGATGGGAGTCAATGGATAAATGCCCAAGCCTTCTGATCTCCAGAGGCTCAGTTTGGAGGTGACATTCTACATAGTTCCTCAGTGGGTGCCCAGTAGGATTGAGCCCCAATTTCACACAATGGTACCAGCTCAATAAGACACCTATCACTGGCTTTTCCTCATTCTTTGTCTCACTCTTCTTGGGCCCTCACTCCTACTTCCTGGGACCACCTCCAAAACAAACGATCTGTCTTCAAGTTCTCATCTCAGACCTCGCTTTTGGGGGAGTTCACATTTTAAAGGAGACCAATTTTAAAGTTCGGCATTATGGAGGAAGGACATAATTTTGCTACAAAGTCAGTTGCTAGATTGCTCCTGTACTTGCTGCATTGCCTATTTCCAACACTAAAAAATGTTTTATTTCAATTGAAATTCACATCATTATCCTTTTTGATCTGAGGCCTCCTGAGAGAACATATTAGAAGTCATAGGAACCAACCTCAAGAAAGAAATCATGTAGACTAAGGCTTAGGAGAAAGCCCCTCCTGTCTTTTTCCTCTCATCCATCTCCATGTGTAGCCTTCTCATCTCCAGTCAGAAGCTGCTCACACGGTTCTGGGCAAAGTGGTTTCCTGAAGGAAGGTTACTGGGGTGTGGACTATCAATAAGCAAATACATTGAGCTCTGAAAACAGTGAACATTCTCCAATGTAAGGGACTAACCTAGAAGGTAGAATAGTAAAGGGGTTACCTTTCCTGCCACATAAAAATAGACACATAGAGCAAGGTAACAGAATCGAGAGCCCAGAAATAAACCCTCATATATACGGTCAACTAACATTTGACAAGGGAGCCAAGAATATTCACTGGAGGAATGATAGTCTTGTCAACAACCGGTGTTGGGAAAACCGGGTAACCACATGCAGAAGAACAAAACTGGACTCATAACACTCACAGAAATTAACTTGAAAGGGATTAAAGGCTTAAATAAACATAGATCTGAAACTGGAAAACTCCTGGAAGAAAATAGGAAAGAAGCTCCTTGACACTGGTCTTGGCAATGATTTTGTAGCTATGACACCAAAAGCACAAGCAACAAAAATAAAAATAAATAAGTGGTACTACATCAAACTAAAAGGTTTTGCACAGCAAAAGAAACAATCAACAAAATGAAAAGACAACTTATGGAATTGTAGAAAATATTTGAAAACCATCCATCTGATAAGGGGTTAATATCCAAAATGTATAAGGAACTCACACAACTCAATAGCAAAAAAATAACCAACCTGATTTAAAAATGGGCAGAGGACTTGATTAGATATCTTTCAAAGAAGACATACAAATGGCCAATGGGTACCTGAAAAGGTGCTCAACATCACTAATCATCAGGGAAATGCAAATCAAAGCAACAACGAGGTATCACTTCACACCTGTTAGAACAGCTATTATCAAAAAGACAGGGGCTGGCTCGGTGGCCGAGTGGTTAAGTTCGCGCGCTGCGGCGGCCCAGGGTTCGGAGCCTGGGCGCGGACATGGCACCACTCGTCAGGCTACGTTGAGGCGGCGTCCCACATCCCACAACTGGAAGGAACTGCAACTAGGATATACAACTGTGTACAGGGTGGGTTTGGGGAGATAAAGCAGAAAAAAGAAAAAAAGAAAAAGATTGGCAACAGTTGTTAGCCCAGGTGCCAATCTATAAAAAAAAAAAAAAGACAAAAGACAACAGGAGTTGGTGAGGATGTGGAGTAAAGGAAACCCTTGTGCACTGTTGGTGGGAATGTAAATTGGTGCAGCCACTACAGAAAACAGTATGGAAACAGTTCCTCAAAACAGTAAAAACGGAACTAACATATGGTCCAGCAATCCTGCTTCTGGGTATATATCCAAAGCAAACGAGA
Source organism: Equus caballus (assembly GCF_041296265.1). Lineage (NCBI taxonomy): Eukaryota > Metazoa > Chordata > Mammalia > Perissodactyla > Equidae > Equus > Equus caballus. The sequence continues at coordinate 47,823,499 of NC_091698.1, read as the reverse complement.
TCAGGTTCTAGAGGAGATATTATCTGCGCTTCCCTATGCATTGCTGCATTATTCACAATAGGCAAGATATGGTAGCAATCTAAGCGTCCGTTTTCAAATGAATGGATAAAGATGTGGCATACATATATATACAATGGAATACTACTCAGCCATGAGAAAGAAGGAAATCCTGCCATTGGTGACAACATGGATGGGCCCTCAGGGCATTATTCTAAGTGAAATAAGTCAGACAGAGACAAACCCTGCATGATATCACCTGTGTGTGGAATCTGAAAAAGCTGAACTCAGAGAAACAGAGTAGAGTGGTGGTTGCCAGGAGCTGGGTGGTGGGGGAATGGGGAGATGTTGGTCAAAGGGGACAAACTTCCAGTTATGAGATGAATAAGTTCTGGGCATCTAACGTACAGCATGGTGGCTCTAGTTAACAACATTGTATTATATACTTGAAAGTTGCTAAGGGATTAGTTCTTAACTGTTCTCACTACACACAAAAATGTGAGGGGATGGAGATTTTAACTAACCGTATTGTAATCATTTTGGAACAGACATGTATATCGAATCATCTCATTGTATACCTCAAAGTTACACAATGTTATATGTCAATTACATCTCAATAAAGCTGGGGAAAAAAAGAGGAATAAACATTCCTGTCAAATTCACCTAGGCTGTGACAACTTTCTTGGTAAGGCACTGGTCAGAATGCGTAATGTGCTTTTGCCTAGAAGCAAAGCTCCTCACAGTAGATAGGAAACCAGGGAGCGTCACAAAGACCTACTTGACCTGTGAGGTGTCCAACTGCAGCAGCCAACACCGAGTCCCAATAACGCAGCCCCTCAGGACCCAGCGATCCCATGTGACATTTGTCCCCTGCCTCCAGAGACATACCTTGGTCCAACCAAACCCAACATATCTGATTTTGTCAACAAAATATTATTGCATTACACTCTATTCCTCAGGCATCGGGCTAAATGCTTGGGCTACAATGACACACAGGACAGAGGTTCTTGACCTTGAGGAGCTCATGACCTGGGGCGCAAGATGACCCCCGGGCACAGGACAACTGATGGAGGAGTTGTCAACAGACAGTGGCGACACAATGAGATGTGTGCCTTTAAAGAAGCCTGCATAAAGTGCTGTTGGGTGCATGGGGAAGGCTCTGCCTGGGGGCTCCTGGAAGGCTTCAGAGAGAAAGTGAGGCGTGAGCCTGTTCTTGAAAGGACAGAAGTTTGTCAGGCAAAGCAGCAGAAAAAAGCCATTCCCAGCAAAGAGGACCGTGAAAGCAGAGAGGCGTGAAGCGGCCTGGCAGAACCCGAGACAAGCAGACAGCTTGAGAGTGGAGGCTGCAAACGGACGGTGACTGGCAGACAGACTTCCGTGGGCCACAGAATGGTTTATACATTTTAGCCACATTTAGAAATGGAGATATTCTATGAAAAAATCCAGATTTCCTGCTCCTCTTGAAAAAATGGGAAATCTGGCCACCGTATTGGATTCCACCACCGGCTAGAACTGAGAAGCGTCTTCGCCCTGCAGTTCATAGCAATGTCCACCCCCCCACCCAGATTCAGACATTTTCATGGGCATTGACGCTTCCATCCAGCCCTTGCACTAATTCAGATGACCACTTTCACTCCTGGAGGCATTTGGATTTTTAGTCTCTGGTTAAGCATTTCCAGAAATTAAAGAGCAAGTGTGTGGTGGGGGGATTGGCAGAGTTAAACTGGTAACTGCGGGAAGCCATTACCACCCCAGGGCAGCAGGGTCAAGGGGAGGAAGCGGCGTCAGTGAAGTGTGGTGAGAGCCGGAGCTGGGGAGGAAGGGAGCGAGCCTTGGGTGCATAACTACGGTGGAGACAAGCAGGGAGGGAGTGGGGATGAAATAGCTCCGTCTTCACTTCCAGGCCTTCTACCACCACAGGGGCACAGACCCCCTGTGTTCTGGTTGGGGGGGCTCTTTTACAAAGGCAGGTGGGAGAGTCACGCTGCAGGGGAGGGGCGTGGCTCCTCGTTCTGTTCTGGTGGGATCGGGTTTAAGTGTTGCCGGCTCCTCGGCACAGTCCTCTGGGACGTCACATTTCCAGACGGAGGAGTCCCTCTCTGGGATGTGCAGGACAGCCCGCCCCAGGTAGCGGAGTTGTCCCTTGCACAGCTCTGGACTCCCTCCGTCTGACCTCCGAGACGGGCTCCCCCGCAGAACTTGACCTTGCCTGGAGACTTCATGGCAGCAGGCTTGCTCTCAGCCTAGGGCGCCTGCGCAGCCGCACAGCAGGGCTTGAAGCTTCCGCCGGAGCCGACGCGCCTGGAAGGACGCCTTCTTCCCTGTCTCTTTCGTCTCCGTTTCAGCATAAATGTCGCCATATTTTTATTCCCAGTTGCAAAATTTGGCTCCTGAAAAGCCGTTGCCCACGTGTGTATGACCTCAGGCGCAAGCTGTGTGGTACTCCTTACACTCCCTGTTCCCAGAGATGTTTTTCTCGCTTCTCTGCGTCACACGATCCCACTGGCAAGGAGGCCCACATCTCCAAGTTTCCCCAGGGGCTAACATCTGCTGGATGTGAAGGATACTTAAGCATGGAACAGGCTGGGATGCCCTGCGTGGGTACCAGGGTGGGTATTCTCAGCTCAAGGCATCAAACCTCTCCTATGCCATCTGCTCCCTGGGGCTTGGTGTATCCCAGAGGGCCTTAGGGACTGAATTAGAGTCACTGGGAGAGATTTTCAAAAAACACCCCCAAGGATTCTATAATTCAATTGATCTGGGGTGAGAGATGCTAGCCTGGTGGAACAAGCATTGCTAGACCCAGCCTGTATGACCATGGGCACATCGCTCCCTATTTCTGGAGGTGAAAGGCCATGGCAGAAACCTCAGGGCCTGCTGGAAGTAGCAAGTCCTGCAAAGAGCAAATGTGGAGGAGGGAGTTTCAGGAGACAGGGGAGAGTGCTGGTGCCAGAATTCTAGGCGGGTCCTGGGCGAGGAGCTCTGAGCTGAGTGGAGGCAAGGCTAATTCACACTCAAGCACCGCAAAACTGGGCCAGGCAGGAGTCAGGGCACACAGAAACCAGGCAAAACAGGGGTCTGAAGTTTGGGCTAAGAGCATCCAAAAAGACCAGGCCAAAACAGTCCAGAACATGGATTCAAGTTAGCACCTGCAGGTCACCTGGGTAAATGAGAGAAGCTCTGTGCTTTTCCTGGGATGGGCCCACCCCCAAGGCCCCGGACAGTCCAGCACACCTGACTAGGACCAGGGCCAGCCATCGGACACCGGTCTGGCAGGCAGGCTATCTTGGCAGGAAGAGGGCTTGGAAACTGGGGAGGAGGAGGAGGAGCAGGACGAGCAGAGCATGCCACGGGTTAGAAACAAGGCCTGGGCATGTCCCTGAAGACTGAGTAGGGTCACAAGGGGGAACACCATGTATGGGTAGCAGGTCTCTCCCTCCCTCTCCTAAGGAGTGGGTAAAGGTCTATTGAGGGACAAACGCCAGTCCACGGATTTTGGACAAGCTGTTGCCTGGGTTTCCATCTTCCTGCAAGTTAGGCTGATCCCAAGTCCTCTGGGGCCTGGACAACAGGCTCCATACGCTCAAACACCGCTACAAAAAGCTGAACTTGGGGACCAAGATCTCATGCCATTCAGCAACTGTTTCACTCTCCGCTGCTTCTCTATGAGCTCCTCATGTCTGTCAAACATGTGAGGTCCACACACAGGTGAGAAGTGCAGCGAGGCTTGGGAGAACAGGGTTGACAGTTTTAGAACAATTCCTTACAGTAGAAACGGGGCAGTGGGAAACGGGGGTGGGTGAGTGAGTGGGGTGTGGGTGGGGGTGTGGCAGGAGACAGACAGGCCTGTTTTTCCCTTCAACTGGGCTGAGCAGAGAAGATCCAAATAAATGCAGGCCTTTATTCAAGACTGTACTTTCTGATGGCTGTTAACTTTGAACACTAAGAGTAAGTTGTGTTAAGTTGCACTTCTTCTGCAAAGCCTCTATAGAGCTTTTCCTAAAAAGTGTAGCCCCGCGCTAACTGGCTCTTCGCTGAGTCCTAGAGCACAGTGGTTCTCAAACTTCAGCATGTATTAGAATCACCTGGAAGCTGGAGAGGGCATGGGGCACCTCTAGAGTTTAATAGGTCTGGGGTGGGGCCTGATAATTTGCATTCCTAGGTTCCCAGGTGATGTTGATGCTGCACACTTTGAGAACCACAGCTATTAACACATGATCTCTACCTTCCAATTGCACGGTTTATTTGTATTTTGTCTAGAACTAGTTCAGAATTATTTTCTGCATGTCAGCCTTCCCAGCCAGATCCAATTCCTTTGGGGCAGGGATTGTGTATTTTATATTTTCCTTCACATTAGTTAGCATATTGTTGGACAAATAGTAGATGAAATACTTATATACTGAGAAGAACTTCAGAGAATTTGGTTTCTTCAAGTAGACAGGGATAAACTGTGGTTAATTTTAGGATTCCCACATTTTGAAAAAGAGCATCTAAGTTTTTCTCATCATTCACATTTGCAGAGAAAAATCGTAATTTGCTTCAGCAATATCCCAATCATGAAAGAAAAGCTCCAGTCTTGATTTAGGAAAAAACAAAAAAGAGTTCATTCCTTCATCCTTCCAAACAAGGTACAGTACAACTGAACAACAATGCACATTACTGAAAAATGCAACTGCATTTTATATTGCTCACTACTCTTTAAATAAGTATAATTCAGATATTAAGGAAAAGAACTGCTAATCACATTAACACATTACAGAAATCAAAATTAACTTACCACACAAAATAAATTAAAACATTAAATATTAACCTTTTCAGTGCAACATATACAGAAGTCAGAGTAACAAGTTCTAAAAAAAAAGCATCAGGTTTGTTATAATAAAGATAATGAAAAGTTGAACACTTCAGTAAGTTATTACACTTGGAAGAGGGGCTGCTTTTCAGCATTCTCTGTGTTGTGTTTACCACTAGATCTTTCAGAAAGCCTGATAAAATCAATGAGTAGAGAGAACAGGTCTTACATTAGAACATAAGAACAAATGTATGTGTTTGTGTGTTTCTGTGATGCCCCTTTGTTCCTGGGCTTTTGAATCGTGCTCTCCTCCTTGGCTGAGCAGGTTGGGAGAAATCAGAGCCCATACCCTACAAAGGGGTTGGGATCTCCTGAGTAGTGTTGGAGCCTCGTTGATCCATTCCTGCCAAAATTGCCTGGAAAAGCAACCAGTGGCCCACGTGCACTGAGACAACCTGGCCCTGGCAACCCTGGGTGAAGATGCCAGATGCTTTTCTCCACCTGCAGAGAACAGTCTCCCAAGGAGCTCTAGGACCACTTCCTTCTCCTTCTGTAGGAAAATAGAGTCTGGGGACACTCTGCCCACCTCCTCTGCTGGAACACAATGGCAAGCTCACATCTTCCTTGGCTCCCTGTGTGTCTAGACATGTCTTCCAGATCAGGATTGGTGGCTATATATCTTTCCATCCAGAAGAAAATGTCTCCTCCCGGTATGCTTCAGGAAGTCACAGCCTATAGAGCAGTGGGAGAATCCAGGCTCCATAAAAGATCTGGAAGCACCCCCTCCCTCGCTTTTTAAATTTATTAATTTTTTTAAAATGGGAGCTTTTCACGTCTCTGAGACAGACTGGAAACAGCTGAGTTCTCCACTCCCAGGTGTGCGACTGCTCACCAGGTCAGGTCTCGTGAATGATTCCCCCATTGTAATGAACACTTAGCTTTCTAACAAAGCAAGGAAACACAGGGAACCTGCAGAGATGCATGAGAAGATGCATCTTTAACCTGAAAAGGGGACATTTTTACAGCTAACCCAGGAAGTACCAATGCCATGAAATGGCACAGGAATCCAAGGCTTGTTGGCCACTTGATTTCTAAAAGAGAAATCACCAAAGAAGCAAGGCTGTCATATCCTGGGACATGGACAAAGGTCCACCCAAGCCTGCCTTGACCCCAGCCTCTGCTTCCGACTCTTTTCAGACCTGCTGGTTTACAGAGGACTGACTCGAGAGGCCCTTTAGGGAGGCACGCATTCGAGAGCAGTCACTACATGGTTGTACAGGCACAAGGAAGGGGGCACCGGCAACTGTAACTTGAGGACCTGAGGACCAGAGCACTCACAGACAATAAATCTGAAGTCCCCACAGGGAACCAAGAAGGTTCCCTCTGCTTCCATCCTCCTCTTCTCACACCTCTGCATGGGCTCTCGGATGCCCAGACTGGACACCGATCCTGCCATCCACTGGGTGGAGAAAGCCCCACGAAATATTTTCACATCAGTTCATCCTCTTTAAAGGCAGTCAGGCCTCAAATAGCCTCTAGAAGACTGAGGAAAGATTGTCCTAACGTAAAGATGTGATCTCAAGTTAAAAACAAGTGAGGCCACTCCACTTTCAACAGTCTCTCTAAACCAGAATCTCAGACTCTCAGGAGAGTCTGATGAAAAAAGTGAGTGTAAATGGGTGTCTATACACCAACGTCAACTGCATTGGTCTCTGAGCAAAATGCTGCAGTCAAGCCTCAGCCCACTTTGCTGCTGCTGTAGGTCTGGCCCAAGGAATGCACACTTAAACCTATCTTCTTTTATAACTAAAACCCGGGAGCTGGAGAACAGATACCATTTCTGCTTTTGGTGCTTGGGGTGAGCCTCATTCAATAAAGGTGCCAGAGTGAAGACTCAGGCCATATCATTGTCTCAGCTGTAAGAAATAAAGAGAAAATTCATTGAAATAGACTGGGAAAGAAGGGTTAGGGGAGGCCAAAATTACCTGATAGAAATTTCAAGCCAACTTGACATATTTTAAAGGTCCCTTTCACAACGTGAGGAGCTAGATGCACTGAAGAATTAACAGGTAGAGAGCTTTCATTTTTCAAACGTTAGTGAATGGAGGTCCCTCACATAAGAGGTTTATATAGTATTTCACTGTTATTCTGTTTCCAAAGTTTAATGAAAATTCCTAGGGATGAGCTCCCCACTGTTCAGCTGGAGGCAACCAGTGCTTCCCAGAGGCTGGCCCAATGGGTCAGAACGGATCCAGATGCCCAGGAGAACAATTGCTCCCTCTCTCTGAGGATAAAGTGAGACCCACAAGGTGGAGTTGGCTTGTTAGAGTGTTTGTTAATAAAACCAGCATCCTGAGTGGAAAAGAAAAAAAAAATCACTGGAATATTTCTCCTAATGCTTGAAAATAAATAGGAAAGTTAAGTTTCTCCTTTTGGAAATAAACAAATCAACCAAGCAACACCATGGAAAAGAAACGGCTGGTCCCCCTTTCATGGATGTGGCCCCAAATGCCGTGGCTCTCTGGAATGCTCTATTTCTAAACATCCTCTTGGAGGGCTCTCTAGGAAGTTAATAGTTTAATCACAGAGCAGTCTAGTAAGATTGTGCTGATCCCATGTAGACGCACACACAGGCACTCTTGTCCTCTCTCCCCCGACAGAGGTGACAAATCCGCTGCCGGATTTGCTAACTCTTCTATCGGAATGTATCCAGGGGCTTTTATCTGCTTTATGTCTTAAATGGCATGACCTCTGAACCCCGATTTTTGCTCCCATCAGCAATTCATCCTCTGCTTCCATCTCTGCACCTCCCTGGGTGGCTCTTCCCAAGCCTTAGCTGTTCCAAAGAGGGCAGGTATTTCTAATCCGTGTAACTTTTCAGCCAGCGAGGCATACATCGTTAATGCAGAAGTATGAAAGGGTTTTATGCTTTTTACATTGACTTACGAGATTAAAAATAAAACCATCATCATCTAATAAATAAGAAATGATCTCCGAGCGTGGTGACGGCTTAGGAAGGTCCTTGACATCATGTGTCTGTGGAAGACGTCGGGCTGGTTGAGGGTCTCGTGGACAGAGGACAGACACGGCTCCTCTTACACTTGGCGTCTTGATGTAATCTTTCTCTATCTCCTTCCCCAATAAGCCAATGAGAAAAAAACGTAACTATAGGAATCTCCGGTGCTGGGCAGGACGCATGCGCATACTGCTGTGGGGAGATGGGCCTATTAAAAAGAAACACAGCCCAGCAGTGTTGACTGGCAGAAGACAACTACACATGCCTGGACTCAGACGCCAACGAGGCACACACCTTATCTAGGTAAACAGGAAGTCCACACCTTGGCAGTTCTTTTTTGACCAGTCTTTAAATCATGGTCCACTGATTTCTTCTCCAGGTCACACCGAATAACCCCAAGCAGATAGAGTTCTTGACAAAGTTTTGAAGGAAGGCCCACAAAAGACAAACAGGCTGCACAGGTGCTGGGAGGAAGTCATGCGGCACGTCCCAGGCATCGCTCGTTGTGCCGTCCTGAAGCAGTCCTCTCTCCATCAGGCTGCCGAGGGCCACTGGGCCCAACTCCTCCTGTGGGCTCCTCAGACCACTGGAAGGAGGAAAAACAGGTTAAGTCTACAGGCCAGACCCCAGCCGTGCTGGGAAAACAGGCCTGGGACAGAAACTGGGAGATGCATCAGCCAAAGTCACCCGGTTTCTCTTGGGCAGTCAGGCCAGAGTCCAAATTCTGCTGGTTCAACCCCAGGGGCAGCAGCTTCTGAAAGTGTGCTTGCGGCGCCAAAGGAAAGGCTGACCGAAAGTGGAATGAGTTGTGGCAGAAGAGAATGCGGCATGTACCCTGTTGTGAGGGTCTTAATTCAATTGGAGGGGATTCAATCCAGCCTGTGGACAGTTCTCCCATAAGGGGAGGCTTAGTGGGCAGCTCAGGGGCTGGTCCAGGGCTGTGGCAACAGAATGGCTTCTCCTCAGGCCATCCAAGAATGGATTCATTGCTTCCCAATGGGTGGGCCCTGAGGGCATCCTCTGTGGCTGTCATGGTGAAGCAGCACGGACCCAGTACCCATGGGGCATCCTCTGTGGCTGGCACCGTGAAGCAGCATGGACCCAGTACCCAGGGGGCATCCTCTGTGGCTGGTACCATGAGGCAGCATGGACCCAATACCCAGGAGTTCCTGAGCACAGCTCGGCCTGGACATCTTCTAGCCCTGTTCCCTCTGGAGGTGGGGAGGTACGTGTCATCTCATGGAGAGGGGCTTCAGCCTCAGTGGCCGTCTCTGGAAGGCCAGACCCATCCCAGGCTCAAAGCTAATGTCCTCTCAAATGTGGGTAAAGAAGAAGTAACAAGAACAAGAAAATTCCTCTACCCTAAATGACTCTGCTGCGGTGCAGACAAATGGTTCAAAATCTGTTATAAATTCTTTTAAAAGGTTTAAATAATTTTTCTATTGATGCTAAAAGATAAAATAAAAATATTTACCTTCATTAGCTCAGTGCATGGTACCCCTGAGGTCGTGGAAGAGAGATGTGAGTGGGGCCTTCAGAAGCCCTGGTTCTTACCCTAGCTTCCCCATGGACTCATGTGGGACCCGAGCAGGCCTTTGGCAGTTAGTTTACCCACATCACTCACAAATCATCTTCCTCTTAAGGCCATTATGAGGATTAATGGATCAGCATCCTCCAAAATCAAACGAACTGCTCATGCACAATTACTATGGTTCTAGAAATGACGAACACACAAGCAGCACTCCTGGGCCTTCAGTTCCCTCCAGGTCAGGTTACCATCAGGTTTAATGAATACGTCAGCATTCCAGCTTCCCAGTCATCTTTCTTCCTACCCTCTTCATGCAACCTTGAGCTTCTGGAATGCCAACTGTTTACCAGAGAAGGACACCCCCAGGTGGGATAGCCTGTGGTGATTGTCTCCTGACCCACTACTTCCTGGAAAGGAACTTTAAATTTATGATAGGCTCTATTGGTCAAAATAACATTCCAGAGAAACTTTTTGATGTGAGACTGTAGAGCTAGTCTGGATAAAGGAGCTATTTGACTCCATGAGCCCTGAGCCAATGATGCTCAGACCAGGGCTCCTAAGATACAGGTTTGCTCCCATGTACAGATGTCCAATTTTTTTTGCGGATGTTGGTGAAAATATTCATGAAACAATGGTAATCTTAATGAACATCAGGGGATGTAAGAGTTTAATGAGTCCTAGAGACCTTCTATAGGCCAAATCCCTCATTTCACCAATGAGGGAGGGGAAGTGTCTTTCTCAAGGGAAAGAGAATGAACATCTGTTGCATGTCTACAGTTTGTGATACACTATACTAGGTACTTTATATCAGTACTCATTCAATTTGCACATCATCTTTTTAATAAGAAAACTGAAGCTCAGGGAGGTTAAGTAACTTGTCAAAGGTCACACAGTCATCATTACTGATCAAAGAGCTCCCTTTTGAGTAAGAAACACCTTAGAATAAACTAAACCTGACTTGGTAGGATAAATACCCTCTTCCTTTTCTTCCTGCTTCATCCTCCAAGAATCTCTGCCCTGACCTGGAGAAGGTGGTTGTTTTCTCCACCCAATAGTGTCTCCCAGTGGAGAGAAGGCTCCTTCTGAAAGCAGCCCCTTACCTGTTTCGGAGTGGCAGCAAGCAGTCCTTCCCTTCAGGAGGGCACTGGGCTTCTCGTGCCGGCAGATGAGGGCCCGGCACCACTCACAGTGTTTTCGGACCTGGCAGCAGCTGTAGAGACACAGAGAACACAGTCTGGGCAGGAGCCTGGCAGGAGTGCCCAGCTGGGCAGCTCTGGGCTCCAAACCAGCCTTCTCATGGGGGCCTTCAGAGCGACAGGGGGCTGAGGGCTTTGCAGGGCAGTGGCCTTTGGGGCAGGTGCTGGCCAACAACAAAAGCGCCTCTTGGCCACCCAAAAGCACCAGTTCCACTTGTGCAGCTCTGCTCTGGGCTCACAGGGCATCCTGGCTCCAGCTTCCATGGCTGTCAGAGGGGAGTGGCCACCCTCCCAGCTGCTTTCTCCAGTAAAGAGCAGTTGGAGAACTCCATAAAGGTAGTAACAGCCTCAGAACTGCTGTTAGGACTGGGACAAAGCAGCCCCTTGAGGCAGGCAGGGCTCTGAGAGCATGGAAGGGGTGTCATCCATCGGGTATTGCCAGCAGCAAAGCCGGGAACATGGATGGGCTGAAGGGACCCGTGGAAAGAACGAGAGAAGGAGTCATGGATCCCGACGGCTTTGAATCCTTCTCTGGGGACTAGCATTCTCTAGTTGTGGCAAATGCAACCTCTCGGGGAACCTGTGTTAGTCGGAGTCCTGAAGCAGCAAGGTTATGAATGCTCCTGCTCCTGTCTGTGGGCAGGAATGAACAGTTTGCAGAGTAGGAATGAAAAAAGAACCGGAGAACCCAAAAGAAGGGCAGAGAAGAAAGCACTGAGTAAGACATTAATTGCCCGGAGATACTGATGACTGTCTCCCTTGGGAAACCACGGAGGACTTTGTTTCTGCTCAGTCTAACCTTGACGTATATACAGTCTACGCAACCGCCAACTGGGGCCGGGAGGGGTCTCCTGGCTCACATGAGCCCGAAAACAGATGAGGAAACAAGTCTGCTGCTGTGCGTCCCTCTTGGTGCCTGGTGGCATTTCATGATCCCCACCCCAGCCCCCTTCTCTCAGCACTGCCATGGAAAGGTTACTGGGGCCCCTGAATCTTGGGGCAGCAGAGCTGAGAAGGGGCCCTGACATTCCTGCTCAACCTGCTTCTGTCACAGATGACCAGAGCAGTCTGTCTGGGCCCCAGTCCCTCATGAGTTGCAGCGTCCTAGGACCTAGAGGCCTTGATTCCAGACCCATCAGAGACTGCTCTCGTGTGGTTAGTTAGCCAGGTGGGCTGACCCTCATCACTTCCCAGCCAGGAGTGTCCCAGGGCAGTGAGATCAAGGCCTCTAACTCCCTCTGGCTTGGGATGAGCTGGTCCCAACCAACTCTGCAACTCAGGAGTGCCCCATTCCCAGGCATGGGTGGAGGTGAGGGGTTAGTCTCTGGCTCAGGGATTCTGAACTTGGTCTCTGGCAAGGACGGGCTGGGGAAGGGTAGAGGAGATGTGGGACTGGCTGCCTCCCTGGGAATGAGAGAGGCTGTCCAGGCATTCTGGATTGTTCCTGTCTCCAGACAATCTGGCAAAATTAGCTTTTAAGCCCTTCTGGGGAGGTCCACATAGGCAGCCAGTCTTGTTCCTAAGCTCTGCGACCCTCCTGGTCACAGAAACAGGAGTAGGGAGCACACATAGCTAGCCAGCCGTGAGAACTGAAGCCAGAGGTCCATTAGGTTTCTCCTGCTCCCTCGGGGAGGGGCCTCATGAGTGGCAGAGCCTGAGCTGTGCCCCCGCCTGAACCAGGGCTGCTTGTTTACTACCTGCAAATGTGTTTTCCAAGACCCGAGGGAGTGGAATGGAGACCGTGTGGGGAGGAAGGGAAGGCCAGCTCCCTCACCACCTAATGCTGGCTTGGTCCAGAAGGATGTGAGCAGGCTGTGGTTACTGTCAACAACCAGAACCAGAAGCATGTGCTTTAGATGCCTTAACAGCAACAAACCAATAAACAAACAGGACAGGGACTCTTATTTACCTGTCCAAATCCTAGGCAACCTCAGAAGGCTGAAGTCTGCCTTCCTGCATTAACACGCAGCTGCCTCCTCCAGCCCATTGCAATGGCCCATCCACTCGGTCTCCGCCCTGAGTTAATCTACACCGAGCTGACCAGCAGCCTTTGGCTATTCTGTGAATTCCTCGTGCATATTGTTAGGTATAAATTCTCTGATGGCTTGCTCTGTGACTTAGATGTCTCCAGATATTTCCAGGTAATAAATCTGGCTGGATGCTGGGAACACAGCCCTCGGGGGCTCCCTTTGCAGAACAGTCCAGTCAGGGGATACGGGCAAGCAAGCAGGGTGTGAGAAACACCTGAGAAGGGTCTCTATCAGTCTAGGGCTCAGGAGGGCTTCCTGGAACCTCCATTTTGGAGGATGAGGAGTGCAGAGAGGTGGAGAAAGTGGAAGGGCTGTCGTCAGCCTAGCATAATAACAACAGTGGCCTTCCACGTGGCTTTAGGATTTGCAAAGCGCCTTCTGCAGAGAGGAAGCTCTTCTGCTATTGCCCAAAGCAGGCCGGGAGCTGTTTCTAGTTCTCTCTGGAGCACGTGCAGGTGCCCAGCACAACTCTGAGGGCTCCAAACACAACACTGGAGAGAAAGAGAGCACGCCTTTGGTTCTATACTGGCCTCTGCAGACAATCGACCCACTGTTGGGGACCCTCTCAGGGTGCGTGACCTTCACCCAGCTTGGTGTCACCAAAGTCCCTCTTGGCTTTGCTGACACCAATCAGACATCACAGTGATAAACTGTGCTGAGGTGGCCCTCTTCTCTGGGCATGCTGTAGATGTCCCTGCGAGGGCAGGTGGGCCAGGGACCCAATCTTAGAGGCAGCAGATACTCACTGTATCAGCACACATGCGATGATGAGGACAGCCAGGGCCACGACAGAGACCACCACCAAGGCGGTGATGGCCTGCTTCTTCTGACTGGCGGCCACCACGGCCAGGAGGTCTGCGTGCTCACAGCGTGCACCAACATATCCAGAATGGCAGCTGGGGAAGACAGGGATGTCAGCACGCTCTCCAGGAAGAAGGTCTCATTCTCCCAGGCCCCAGGGAAGACTGCGTGGAGGGACTTGAAGCCCTCAGAAAAGTCCAAAGGGGCCCCTCCAGCCTTTGCTATTGGAGGCAAAGATGTCAGCAAAATCGCTCCTACTTCCTGGCACATGCACCGCTTGCTTAGAGAACCAGGGGTAACTAATCGGCTTTATCATCTGAGGATGGAGGTTGCTGCTGAAGCACTTCATCATTATTATTACTATGCCAAATCCTGGGGAATAAAGAAGGCAGCAAACGTGTTTGTGACACGAAGTTCATTCCGGCAGATCATAAAAATCCAGGTTATTTTTAAACTAAATGTGTGTATTCAGAATTTCCGATGATGAGAGAAAGAAACACACTAAACCAGAGGGAGACACAGGCAGTGGTTTGCTTTTTTATCTTCTTTGTCAAGTTTAATTAGTTCTGTGAGCATTTACCGGGTGGCCCAGTATGTGGGGCACGTACTGAAGTAGGGGCCAGGGTCACTATCTGGTAGCTGTAGGACCTGAGAAGCCACTCATCTCCCAGGAACCCTGGTGCTCATTTCCAAGCACACCTGGCCTCCCTCCACTAGAGGATTAGCTAATGGCATGAGAGAGGTCATGATCACGAGGCGTGCGTGTAGGCTGTGAAGGGCGGTAACAACACAATGTGATATTAGCAGTATTGTTACTATTCAGAGGCTCTTAGGCATCCATCATTTCAGTCACAGCCTCTTCTGTGCTGAAAGCTGCTGCTGCTTCCACCTAGCTCTTGCCTATGCCAAATTCCCCCCACCTGGATTGTGTAGGGGGTACAAGTGGCTCTCCCGTGATGATTCCTTAGGACATGTACCAGCCACAAGGAAGTGATGGTCACTTTCTGATGCAGGTGTGTTTTTTCCCTCCAAGCATATGATTCTTCTCAACAGAAGCCACTTAGCTTACACACAGGTCCCTTCATCTGGGGTGACTTTCTTATTGTAATGAAAATGTTTGACCACCACTGCCCTCACGTGGGGAAGCTTCCTTCCCACGGGGCACTTCCCTAAGGAGCAGCCTTGCACCAAACCTCTCACACTGGATTGAAAGATTCTGTTTTGTTTTTCCTCCCAGACATGACGATGATAAAGTTGTTTGTTTTTTAAAGAGTCTACCTTTTGATGCAGTAGCCAGTTGTCACCTTCACTTTTAGATTAAAAGGCCTAAAATTGAAAGGAGATTAGGGGTCCTGGTGTGCCTGCTACTGTGCCAGGGCCAGTCTCAGGGGCATTACATTTGTGATTCCCCTAAACCTTTGCTCCTAGGCTGCCAGACCCCAGATGCTGGGACCGTACTTGGAGCCAGACGATAAACACAGTAAATTTTCCTGAAGCATCGGGTATGCTTAATGTTAACAAAAATCGAATCATTTTAATGTTAAAAGAACAGGTACTGTACAGGTTTAAGATTTACGGCAAATAGGAGGTGCTGCAAAAATTGCTGCTTAAAGCCACGGCCTGGGAGACCACAGCTCACAAGCTTCTGTCTTTAACACGGCTTACTGGAAAAGGCTTTCACTGGTGCTCTTTACCCAAAGCCCCGTTGTTATGTACCTTATTTAAAGGTATGTTTTAGTTTGAATTCAGGCACTTACTTTTCTGTTAAGGGTTCTTTTACATTTGACATATTTTTTCTCACTTAATCCTTGCACAGAAAGTCAAGCCATTTGCCTGTGCCGACCCTGCCAGGGAAGAGAGAGAAATTCGTACCCAGGCCTGCTGCCTCAGAGGCTGGGTTCTCCCTCATTCACCAGGGCTGCTTCTCCTGCATACGGAACAGGGATTGGGGTAAGAATGTCACAGATTAAGCTCTTGATTAAATCTGGCTTTGGTTTAGCCTCCAATTTTGAAAGGGTAAAAGATTTGAGGATTTAGGTTCAACAAGGCTGGAGGGTCAACAAGGAGGGCCAACTAGGATGGGAAATGCCCAATAGGTTCTCTACAGACCCAAGGAGAAGAGGGCAGGCCCTGGATGGGGGAGGAACAAAGCGAAAGATGGGGACTTTCTGGCAAGAAGACTGTTCTTGAAAAAAAGATCTGCATCACAGAACTCTGAATAACACTGACTCTCACAGACTTAGGCTGGGAGGGAGAAGACAGGGGCTAGGGATGGGGGCAGGTTTTGTTTTTAGTTTTGGTTTGGTCATGTTCAAACAAAATTATGTGAAGGTAAAAGTCAAGAAACAGCTCACTCTGTAGGTTGTGCATAAAACAAAGGCCCTGGCCCCTTCCCACTGGGGCAGGCTGACTGTGGGCAGGACTAGAGGCTGAGAGGTAATAAGCAGCAGGCTTAGGTGATGCATAAATCTAAGCTGTCAGTGTCTAAAGAAAACCCTGCAAAGGGTCCCTTGTCCAGCCCATCCTGGACTATTCACTCTGTACCCAGATGGCTCCCACCTGGGTTGTGAGCTTCCTCTATTTGGTATCTGACACCCCCCTCTTTGTAGGGCCCTAATCTACCCCCTCCACTTGATCTCCCGTTGCCTAGGTTCCAGCCAACCCAAGCTGTGCCCTCTTCCCCTACCCCGCCCTGCCATAGCTGGGTGTCAAATAAACTAGTGCCTGGCACTCAGGACACACCTGCCTAATGAATGAGTGACTACCTGCCACTTACCCACCTCAACTCTTGCTACCTTCTCTGCCTGGAATATTATTCCTGACTCTCCTCCTCAGACTCTATCTCGAAGAGCACATTCTCAAAAAGACATGATTTACAGACTTCTTCATTCGCCCAGTCGCCCATCCATCCATTTTCCATAGCTCTTCCCATGGATCTAGCCTCTCCTTCTCCTCTGGAAGCCCTTAGGAGCATGCCCGCCTCTCTGACTGCCTTTCTGCCAGCCTCACTTTCGGCCAGCCTCCAGGCTCCCGTGGGCAAGACCTAGCTCTACAAGAACTCTGGTGAACCACTGAACAGAGGGGAGCTGGGGAGCCCGGGCCTTGGGGTGGATTGTATTTTTCTAACCAGGAGTTGTAGCTAAGCCAATGGGACTTCTCTGTAGTCAGGAGTTAGTGCCGCCTCCTCCTAGGAAGGGTAGTGCGACGAGGATCTGCACAGCCACTTGTGAAAGGTCCAGGCTACAGAGGGTGAGCACCCCACGAGGCAATTTCACACAGCTTAACATGTTCCTACTCTAACCTGCAGGCCCTGGGAGAGAAGGATTCTAATACCTCGACAACCACTTGGTCCTTCAAACCTTAAGAATTAACAAGTCAATCCGGAGGCCTCCAAGAAATCCCACTGAAATAAGAGAGTGGCCGGCCCGGTGCTAATTACGACATGAGTTAATCTCTTTAATCCCAACAATCACAACTCCATGTGAGGTCAGGGCTGCTATTTACCTAGTTTTATGGATGAGGAAACAGGCGCTTCTGGAGCTTAGAACCAGCATCCCAACCATGAAGACTACCTCTCTAGGGGGATGCAAATTGGTTGGAAAGAGACTCTGGGATAGCGATTTATTGACAAATGCGCAAACCTCATAGCAAAGAGAAAGATGGGCTGCTGACTGCCCCATAAAGAGGTCTCCTTGCTGTGGGTGTGGCAAGTTGCAAAGATGCCCCCAAACAGTGCCCCCTTAACTAAGAAAGATAACCCCCTGGGCTGGGTCACATTTTACTGACTTTCCATGTTCTTCCTACCAGAGGAACATTCCTCATTTATTTGTGCTGGGCCCTTCACAACCAGCCCTGCCTCAAAACCACCCCTGGCAGAGGTCCTAGCCCACTAGGAAGGTCTTCATGCCATCTAGAATGTCTCTGTCACCTTAGTGTCACAGCTGCAGATACTCAAATCTCGGTCTCATTGAGTTAGGGAGCCAAATGTGTTTCTGAATGAAGACTTCCCCACTGAGGCAGAGGCGGCACCTGGATTGCTGCCTAATGCATGAGACTCTAGGTCATGGCCCAGGTGAGCTCAAGGATAGTGAATCTTAGCCCCAGGCAGCCAGCTGCAGCTGGGAGGCCAAAGAGCCTGTGGTCCAGATGCTTGATTTTCCCCCAGGAGCTCCCAGATCAAAATCACTCTGAAAATAGGGTCTGGGTGTTTTAAAGAAAAGGCCAAAGGCAATCCTGATGAAGCCAGAGCAAAGAGCCACCAGGAAGGTTTTACTAGTGAGAGGACTCTGGCTGCCCATTGGAATTGCCTGGGGAGCTTGAAAAGATCCTGATGTCCAGGCCACACCCTGGACCAACTAAATCAGGATCTCTGGGGGTAAGGCCTGGGCATTAGTATTTTTAAAGCTCCCAGCTGATTCCACTGGGCAGCCAAAATTGGGAACCACAATTTAGACTTTCTGGCTTTGAGGTGGAGGAAGGTCCTTTCTCCTCCCCAATCGTTTGTAATAATGGGGATGCTTTCTACTTGCTTTTTCTGAGCCGGGAGGGAGGGGGGGCGCGAAGAAAAGATTTAGTAACATACTTTTTTTTTTTTAACTTCCCAATCTTCTACTAATATTAGACTTAATTATGCTGATTATTTTAGGTACAAGTCACACAAGGAGGGCAAGAGTCACCTCATCTGGTCGCAGCTTGACTCAGCGGCTGTCCTCTCCTTTGCCTCAGGTAGGCACTGTGTCCCACCTGGCTGCACATTAGAGGCATCTGGGAAGCTTTGGAAAATGCCAGAGCCAAGGTCACCCCCCTTGTGGAAATGCTCGTCCAATTGGTCTGGGCACCCAGGTGATTCTAATGTGCAGCCAGGCCTGAGAAGCACTGAGGCAGAGCTAGCATTTAAGTCCACAGAACCAAGC
The DNA here is from genome assembly GCF_041296265.1 of Equus caballus. Taxonomy (NCBI): domain Eukaryota; kingdom Metazoa; phylum Chordata; class Mammalia; order Perissodactyla; family Equidae; genus Equus; species Equus caballus. Next base: position 47,805,226 of record NC_091698.1, on the reverse strand, counting down.
GCCACTTCCCCTTTTCCTCTCTCTTTCCCTCCCTCTCCCTCCCTCCCCCTCCCCCGCTCTCCCCCTCTCCCCCTCTCTCTCTCTGTGCATCTCCCCAGTGTGGTGGCTGTAAAATGCACTTCCCCCCATATCAGGTGCAGGAGAAATGAAAGACCTTGCACCCCTATTTAAGAAAGGAATGTGAACAAAATTGGCATTCTTTTATCACAAAGGGGAATGGGAAGTGTGTAAGACCGAACATTTCTTGTATCATTTTACCATTCAATTTCATCTGCCTTGAGTGGGTTTTGTGACACGCTGACTGCCATGTGCCAAACACAAGGTTCTGGAATGCTGTTTTGTCTTCAGAATGCTGAAAATGAGATTCTGGAAGCACATTCAGGTTGCTTCCCCCAAAAAAGAAAGAAGTGCACAAGAGAGAAAGTGCACAGGAGAGTTAAGGAGGCTGCCTGAGCTGCAAAAGGAGCCACTGTGGCTGGAGACAGGCCCATGCTCCAGCCAGGGGTCCCCGAGGCCTTCATTTTTGTTACCGAGTAAGTCTGCAGGTCACTTTCGCGCATTTCTTAGGAGCAAACTTTGTGGTTGTAGGCCTCTCCATTTTAAGGAGAATTAAATGATCTGTGTGTGCCTTACTTTCTCCTCTGCCCAGGGCTTCAAGATCTTCAGTTTTCCCCCAAATTCTTCCTGCTCCTGGCTCACAGTGCCCTTTTCAAAGTTTTAAAGGAATACGAGAATGCATGTAGAGCCGGCTCTTAAAATTTTTTTTTTTTTGAGGAAGATTAGGCCTGAGCTAAAGTCTGCTGCCAATCCTCCTCTTTCTTGCTGAGGAAGACTGGCCCTGAGCTAACATCTGTGCCCATCTTCCTCTATTTTATGTGGGACGCCTGCCCCAGCATGGCTTGACAAGCGGTACATAGGTCCGCACCTGGGATCTGAACGAGGGAACCCCGGGCCGTCGAAGCAGAATGTGTCAACTTAACCTCTGTGCCACTGGGCCGGCCCTTAAAATTCTTTTTTGGAAGGAAAGTTTTCCCCAACTGAAAAAGGAATGTTTCTAAGCAAATTGGAAAGTACATAAGTTAGAATAAAGCAGAAAGAAAAAGAAAAGAAAGCTCACATCATTGCACGCCCCTCACCCCACCCCCCACAGCAGTCCAACTGACGTTTCCTTCCGCACTATTTCTATGTAGTTTTTTACATAGTTCAGAGATATTTTTTACAATTTTGTATCGATTTCTTATTTAACATCTCTTCACTATTTTACTGTCATTAGAACTGTGCAAAAATCATTTAAAATGGTTGTACAGTAAATTATGTACGCAGTTTCCTTCACCAAACCCTTTCCCATTTAGGATGTATCCACTTTTTGACATCATGAATAATGCCAGGTGATTCTCTTTGCGTACACATCTTTGTTTGCATTTGAGGTTACTTCCTCAGGACAGAGTCCCAAAAGTGGGCATAACGTGGCACAGACTTGGAGCCAAAGTGTCATGGGTTCAACTCTCATTCCCCACTTACTGCCTGTGCAAGTTACTTAACCTCTCTGTGCCATCGATTCTGCATCTTTAAAATGTGATGGTAATAAAACTGACCTCAGAGTCCTGAAGAGCGCTAAATGAGTTAACATCCTGTGAAGTGCAATAAACAGTGGCTGACACAAAGGGAAGGGCTGTATAAGTGCTAAAAAAGGTAAATAAAAGGAAGTGAGCATTATTGAGGCTCTTGAGAGATGTCTTCATAAACAATGATGTACTCTCTGGCAGGAGGCTAGTGCTCTGATTTTTAGCCAAGTCTTTTGGCATAGATCCTAAGTCTTTAATATGGGGGCCAAGGACCAAGTTGACCAAGGGCCAAGGACCATGGTTTTAGAATTACGTTGACACTAACTTGCCTTTAACATGGAGAAATGTCCCAGGGTTGGGGTGGGGGTGGGGACTCTGAGCCCAAGGATACTTGTACTGGGTTTCCCCATTGTTGGCCTCTTAAGAAGTGGATTTCCCACGTCCTATAACTTCTCTGCTCCAGGGGCTGGGGAGGGGTGGGCTGGGAGGATTAAGGGCTTCCTTTGCAGCCCTGACCCAAGGGCCTCATGGGACAGCCCCAGGGTCTGTGGCCCACCAGACCGTCATCTGCTCCTTTCAGCAGGACCTCACTATATCCTTCAGCTACGGTGGGTGGTGATAACGATGGGCTGATCACCATGGTGATTGTGCTGATGGCAGATGCTCTTACGGGAACTGGGCTCGAATGTTCTCTAGTGCTGTCTAACAGAACTCTCTGTGATGATGGAAATAGCCTATGTCTGTGCTAACTAATACAGTAACCACTAGCTTCGTAGAGGTATTGAAATATGGCTAGTGTGACTAGAAACTAAATTGTAATTAATTAAATGAATTCATTTAAACAGCCCTGCGTGTCTAGGACTCTCATCTTGAACAGCAACAGCTCTACCTACATTACGGTCACTAGATTCTCGTTACAATCCTATGAAGTACTGATATCTCCGTTGTATGCACAAAATGAGGCTCAATGGGGCTAAGCTACTTGTATGAGCGACTCAGGTCTGACCTCCAAATCCACGCCTTTGACTCTGCGTTATCCTGCTGGTGTGTGACCCTCAGTATCAGCTTCTGGTGGGGGTAGAGAATGAGGACATGCACATCCTCTGGACATGTGGATGGAGTGACGTCATGACTTCTTAAGCCCTGCACCCCGCCACCTTCTGGCTGTTGCGATGATAGAAGATCTACATAAAGTGGCTCCAGCACCAATAAGAAAACCACTCCCAACCCTGATCTCTTGGGAGGTGTGCTCTTGGTTACATGGGCAGCCTGCTCATGCACTAACGGTGGTCACATCTTCCTGGGTGTTTGACTCTGCTCAGATCTCACTGGAGTGCACTGTGGCCAGGGCCATGTGGCATGTGTTCCTTGGCTGACAGCCATTTATTTTCACACTTTGCTGTGGGAAAGTGAAGTCAGAGAGTTCAGTCACGAAGGAGCATTTTGCACAGGTGAGAAACTTCAAACCAGTTGCCAATGGCTGCCAGCACTGGAGCCTTTAAAACTTGTCACCTGGGTGGCTTTCTTCAACTGTTTTCCTTTGTTTGAAGGCTTCTGCAGGCAGCAGACCAACAGTTTGTGGAATCTGCCTCAGGGCAAAAATGGCGTGAGTCCTAACCTTGCATTTCTATGTTTTACTGTCGGGAAATTCTTTTCCCATTTGTTTTCTGATGCAGTTGGGTACCGGGGATTTATTTAAGGGAGACATAAAAATCAATCTAGGGGGCCGGCCCCATGGCTGAGTGGTTAAGTTCGTGCGCTCTGCTTTGGCGGCCCAGGGTTTCGCTGGTTCGGATTCCGGGTGCGGACATGGCACCTATCAAGCCATGCTGAGGCGGCATCCCACATGCCACAACTAGAAGGACCCACAACTAAAAATACACAACTATGTACCGGGGGGCTTTGGAGAGAAAAAGGAAAAATAAATCTTTAAAAAAAAATCAATCTAGGGTTCATCTGAGGCACACGTTTAAGGATAGTTTCTGCTATCTTTGGCTATCTCTGACTAGTTATTTAACTTTTTTCTTGACTTCATATTTTAGTGAGATGTCATTTTATGTTCTCTGGAAACCTAGACTATTCTTCTTATGGAAAGCAAACCATAAGAATGATAGTACTTTAGAAATAGCTCCCCCTTTTGAGACTGTAATCTCGGGTCACTGTGGGTTTTCTTTACAAGGCCATGACAGACATGGTCTTACTTTAAGGTGTGACAGTTTTATTGGCCAGAATGTGTGTGTCAGCTCCCCAAAGCTGGGCGGTTCTTAAGAATGGGGACAGAATGTTCTGCTTTCTCTGCAGGGACTCATAGTTTCTGGTGTAGAGGGAATTAATCAAGACATTCTTCTAGGTGCTGTAAATACAAAAGGTATAAGGCATAGCCCTGTCCTCACTAAGCTTAAAGGCTCATGCAGTGGCAGACGTGAGCAAAGTGGGCAAGTGTGTGCAGAACCAAGGAGGCAGCAGGATGATGGGGACCAGCATTCGCTTCAGTGTTCGGGAGCAGTGGGGATAGGTGGAAACCGGAGAACTGCGGGGGGCAAGCCCTGTTCAAGAGTAGTTGGGCGTCTGCCTAGAGATGAGAAACCGGACTTCCAAAATGCTGACAGATAGTTAAAACCACCAAAGAACAACGTGGATCATCATCTACCATGAAATAAAACACTTCTGTGGGCTGAAAACTGCCCCTGGGCTGCTAAGATCCAGTGGGGAAACTGAGGTAAAGAGGTGGTAATTTCCTGCAGGGCCTTGCATCCCCACAGATGGTCAGATTTCCAAACTGTCAGGGTGTCTTGGCTGTTTCTGCAGGCCCTGTACTCAGCTCACAGGAAGAAGTGTTTCAGAGTCTGTGGTCAGGGCACTGAGCTTGGGAACGACCCTGACCTTTCTCTGGAGGAAGATTTACCTGCAGGGAGAAGATGCCAACACTTTTCCTGGAAACAAAAGAGCGTAGTGATTTGAAGTGAGCTTTTCCAGGCTGAGGCGGAGTGCCCTCCGGGGCAGTAGCTGAGAGCATGGGTTTTGGGGTTGGAATTGATTGGATTGAAGCCCAGCTCTGCATTTACTAGCTCTGGGACTCTGGGCAAGTTGCTTAACTTCTCTGAGCCTCAGTTTCCTCATTTATACAATAAGAGCAAGAGGGGAGCTGTGAGGACTCCATGGGCCGCTGTATGTGGAGCGCTGGGAGCTGTGCCTGGCACATAGCCACAACTTTTATAGAGAGCTTACTGTTATTATTAATAGTAATATTTATGTAAATAGGGGATGAGACAGCCAGTCATCCTGATTACCAAAACAAAATGGTGTGTAAATGTGATGGATAATTATCTCCCTGAGCCAGGAGCAGGGCTTGGGACCCACACTGGGGAGAACAGGCGAGCAGCCGCCCACCCCTCACCTTCAGAAGGCTTCCCCCAGCTGACGGGGGTCCGGCCACAGATAAGGTGATTGCTTTGGGTCATCTGCTGACCCAGGCTCGAGGCTGCCAGCTCTCACAAAGTTTACACCAGCACCCGATCTGGTGGGGAAGGCACCTGAGGAGGAAAAACTGAGCTTCTGACACACTTTTGATCAGAACTCGGCAAAGACTTGCCCTCTCTCTCCAAAGAGATCTCCCAACGCGCACAGGGGGCGCCACCTGAGGCCCCAGCACTGGGCACTGCTGGAGGGGAGAATGCCTTCTGCCTGCTGCCCTGGGAGTGTCCAGATACCAGGAAGGGAGAGGCAGCACTTCCTTCAGGGCTGGTGTTTTTCCGCAATGACCTGGTTACTAACAGAAACAAGCCCATCAGCCCCCCGGGGAGCCCTTGGTGTGTTTTAGTAAGAATGATAATCATGAATAATGACTGTGACTATCATCATCACTGTGCTTCGTATTTAGGGATGGGGAGGGCTGTTCGCTCTGCAGATGTGTGTGCCTCTCCAGGTGAGGCTCAGGGCACCCTGAGGGCCCTGCCCAGTCTCACGCAGCTGCACCTCATGAAGAAGAAAGCCCCACCCAGCACTGCTTACTGTGACAGGCTCTCCTGGTCCCCGATCTCTCTCGGGCTGATGCATATGACACCCTTAAGCATCATGGTTAAGAACTCAGCTTCAGGAGCCAGACACCTGGGTTTGAATGTAAGCTCTGCCACGTGACCTGGGCACAGCCTCTCCATACCTATCTCACAGGGTCATTATGAGGGTGACATGAGTCACATGGGGCGTGCTTGGAACAGTGCCTGGCATGAAACAAAAGCTCAAAAAATGCTAGCCTTTATGAACATTTAGTATTATTGACTGGTGCTATTAGGTTGGACCATATGAAATTGCTTTCAACCATTTTTGAACTATAAAAATGGCAACTTCATATAGATGCACGGTTCTTAATGGGGGCAGAGGGTGATTTTGCCCCCCCCACGGGGGACACTTGGCAATGTCTAGAGACATTTTTCATTGTCACAACTCTTTGGGGTGGTGGTACGACTGGCACCTAGTAGGTAGAGGCCAAGGATGCTGCTAACATCCTTCAATGCACAGGACGGCCCCACAACAAAGGATTATCCAGCCCTCCACGTCAATAGTGCCAAGGTTGTATATAGAGAGCCACCTAATAGTATTCTACTAGGGACAGATTAATTTTCTTAAAACATCCCTTTCCAAAACTGACATGGCTCCTACTGCCTGGAGAATAAAGGCTCACTTCCCACAGGCTCTCGTCTCCAATTTGTCTCCATTCTTGTCTCCTTCCTGCTGTAGCCATACTGACTTGTGACAGCAGGTCCCCTGACACCCCAGGCCTGGAGTAACCATTCTGCTCTCCCCACTAAACCCTAACACCTGCTCCAGGAAGCTTTCCTCCAGTACCTTTCTTCCCTGTCTGGCTGACCATGGCAACCACCGGTGGCTGTTAACTAATGTGACTCCCGTGTCCCATTCCTGGAGATGCTGATTCAGTGGGGTGGGTTGGGGCTCAGCTATACTTTAAGAAGCAGCCCCAGGGGCTCATGCTCAGCCTGGTGTGGAAACCACCATGTCCCAGCATGCATCTTCATTTCCAAGTTGCTCTTTATTCTGTTACCACTTATGCACACTAACCCTTTGCGTGCACTTCCCACTTATTTTATTAACTGTACTGTCAAGATGCTGGAGGGCAGAGACCTCATACTCAAAGGGATCCAACCCAGTTCCTTGCCCTCCAGAAATTCTAAGTAATAAATTAAACTTGAATCCAGAAATTTTCAGACTTTGCTGAACCCAGGAGTCACATGAGGTACTTGTTAAAAATGCAGATCCCCAGGCTCCAATCCCCAGGGGTTCTGCCTTCTCGGCTCTGGGATGGGGCTCAGGAGCTTGGATTTTTAACCAGCTGGGTTTGGAGGTGTTCCTCAGCCTGCTGTTCTGATCCTCCAACAAGTCTAGCTCCAGGGGTGGGGTCTCAGGGGCCTCTGGCTCGCCTTGTGGAGATAAATGTTCTTTTAATTGGTTGCTAGGCCACCCCCCAGCCCCAGAATTCCGGGACACCAGGGGACACTTACACACATGCTGGCTTGTCCTCCTGCACCAAAAACCTGCAGGTTCCATGGAAGCAGAACTGACTGTGGGAATCCGGGCAGTCATTAAAATGGGACACCACAGCTGCGGCCACAGGTGGGTCTGCTTGGGAGAGAAAAGACATTTGGCTCAGATCCAAATTTGGAATCACGCGACATGCTCCCTGGCCCCTACCCCACCAGTCAAGGAGGTTTGAGCCCTGATGGCTGGGATTTCCCACCGGCATCCCCTCCTCAGCTTTCACTCGCTTTCTAAATCCAGAACCAGAGACTCCTGCATTGTGTGGTTCCCAACAGGGCTTTATTTCTTTTCTTACCTTTGTAGGAAACAAAACAACCTCTCCAAAAGATTCACTGTAATTCAGAGATACCAGAGCAGTTTTACTATTTAAAGCCTATTACCCGAGTGACCTAATTTTACTTTTGCAAAGTGACAGTGATTGCATTTTTAAGACAGCCTTCATAAAAATCTGTTTTAAAGATAAGAAGCCAGAAGAAAGGTACAAAAGAGTACTATACAGGCATGTGCCACGTAACATTTCAGGCAAGAGCAGACTGCATATATGATAGTGATCCCATAAGATTAGTACCACATAGCCTAGGTGTGTAGTAGACTATATACCATCTGGGTTTGTGAATTTTCCTCCATTTCCCAGGTTCTTTTGGCTGGTCTAAGAAACAAATTGACCCGAGACAGATTAACAGGAGAAAAACAAACAAAAGTTTAATAACGTGTATACATGGGAGAAGTCCAGAAAACTGAATAACTTGCCAAAACGGCTGAAGCCCTCACCTTCAATACCATCCTCAGCTAAAGACGAAAGAAGATGTTAGGGGTAGGGAGAGTCAGGGACTTCGAAGGGAAGAAGGCAATTCACAGGTAGGTGAAAAGGAGAAAATGGTTGGAAAATAAGTGTTTGGCCACACAGAAACAGAAGAACACAGAGGGGAGCTCAACAAACAGGCTTTTCTAAGTTCCTCCCTGTCTACTACCTACTTTGTGTTACGCTAAGGTGAAAGCTCGCTTCCTCTGACAGGTTTTTCTATCTGAATTATTTTAGGCGGTTAAGGGGGAGGTAACAGGGAAAGCTTTCTGAGTCTTTTGCTTCTTAAAAATAATCAGTCTAAAATAATCCTCATGTTAAAGAGAGATTTTTGGGTGGCAAATTTTGTTCCCCTTCAATATACTCTGTGATGTTCACACAGTGACAAAATCGCCTAATGACATGTTTGTCAGAATGTATCCCCGTCATTAAGTGACACATGAGTGTATAACCATTAAACTGATGCTGAGGAAGGACAGCTAATGCTGCAAGAAGATGTTCAATGCCATGTTATTGCTGTAAGTGAAACAGGTGCGTTTCCAATATGGTCTGTAAAGCACGATTCTACTGTGGGGGATCAGAATTGGCCACCTCAAAATGTGTCTTTTTGGCACGAGGATTATTTTAGGCTGGTTACTTTTAAAGAACTGCAGACATGGAAGAAGCTCTGAAAATCAAGTAGAAGTTACCCTTTGTAAGAGGCATTTACATTTGTAAGGGAAATCTCCATTTGTAAAGATATCTCCCTCTCTGTACCAGGAAGAGGGGGATGACCTTATCTCTAGAAACTCTTATCAATGCAGAAGGCAAGGACTTAAATCTGCACAATAACCTTACCTGGTTTACTGTGCTTTTTCAGTAATCTACCGTAACTGACTCCCCCCACCCCAACATCCTCCTTTGTCTTTCACTGAAGATGATATTTAAGGTGACCTCAGCCATTTTAGAGAGTTAGTTGCCCAGTTTTCCTGGGTTTCTCCCGTGTAATCATGTCATAAAGCTTTGTTTGATTTTCTCCTGTTATTCTGTCTTATGTCAATTTAATTCATACCCCAGCCAGAAGGGCCTAGAGGGTAGAGGAATTTTTTTCCTCTCCTGTATTGCTTAAACAGAAATGTAGAAGTGAAGAAGTCTGGGAAGGATATACATGAAAATGGTAGCAGGGTTTCTCTGGGGTGGTGGGCTGAGGCGTGATCATGCCAGGAAGATGACTTAGGGCACAGAAGTCCATCTGGGAGCAGCACAGGCCATACTGGGAAAGCCATGACAGGGAGGGGAAGGCAGCAGAGTCCGGGGCAGGGATGCGTCCTCCTCACACTCTAACTCTCAAGAGCTCAGGTGTCACCAAGCACCTCAGGGTTTTCCTTCCTTGGCTCTCACACAGGAATAAAAATAGGCAGGCAGGAGCACTGCAGGAGGAACACACCACCTGACCAGCACAAAAGGCACCAGCTGGATTTATTTTATTAGATTCCAATCATGTTGTTTCGTCCAAATGACACTTGAGCCTTTCCCAAGATGGCATGATGTATACAGTTTCCATCGCTGCTTTCAAAAGGTCCTCTTATGTTGTGTTTTGGGTGTTTGGGGAGTGGGTTTTTCCCACTTATTTTTTTGGGAAAAAATATGTTCTTGGAGCTCTTGCTCTTTGAGAAAAGGCAGACTATTTCATATTATGGAGTTTTAGACCACCACTAAATATTAAACTCACCCTGCCTGCTCTCTATTCATGAATTGCTTCTAAAAGTATCCTAATTTTGGAAATCTCATAATTCCAGTGGAAAAAGCAGAGGCTAAAAATACAACAGAATCCTTGCTGTGGAAGGCGAGAGAGCGGTTGATGGTTACGAGCACAGGCTCTGGATGCAGAGACTCGGGTTTGAATCCTGCCTCTGCCACCTGGATGAAGCCTTGAGATGTCCTAGCCTTCCTCCTTCTGCATAAGATGGCGAGTCCACTTGCTCCACGGCTGGCTCTGAGGCAAAGCTTGTTAAGTACTGTACTCAACAAATTGTCTGGAACAAACCGCTCAGCTGTTAGCTCTTCTATCACCATCCCTGACCATCCCAAGACGCTAACAAATCCTCACATGTGATACCACCACTATGGTACATAATCTCCCCTTCCCTCCATAAATTCAGGGTAGTGTGTGGACTGAAAGTCCAGGTGTCCCCTTCAGCCCCTAATTATAGTTATTTTCACAGGTGAGGATGAGCAGAGACACCCAAAGCCAGCAGCAGATGTTGACTCAGGGCTGCCAGGCAGCCTTGCTCCTGGCTGCAGCACGTCCCTGTCCAGCAGCAGCCTCCAGGACGTGGCGTCCAAGTGTCTTGGCTGATTGCAGTTACCTGCGAGTCCCAGACGTGACTGGTTGGTGAATGGCTTGGTCACTCACCGACAGTGGACACTGGGGAGTTAAGTTGAGACTGCAAGGGTCTGCCGCGGTTCACATAACCGGCTTCTCCGTGCTCACTAAAGTAGTCAAGGAGTGAATATGGAGAGATGAAGGGGCGGAGACTAGTGGATCTAATTTGATTTAGACATTGAAAAAGGCTTTTGATAAGCTCCACAAAAGGCCATTTAGACAACCACTAGGGGCTGGAGGGAGTCCCTCATCAGGGCACGGAGCCAGGCTCCTCAAAGTATGGTCTATGGACCAGCAGCTTCACAGCCCTGGGAGCTTGCTGGAAAGCCGAGGTCATGGGCCCCACCACAGACCCAGTGAATTAGGATCTTTGGGGTGGGGCCCAGGAATCTGTGTGACAAGCTCTCCAGGTGATTTTTTAAAAGTCAGGTTTAGTGGGGTAGAATTGACGTACAGCACCGTTTGCCTGCAGGTGATTCTGATGCACACTGAGGTCTGAGGACAGGAAACAAAGGTGAGAGACAAAAGGCCTCTCAGAAACGTGGAATGACGGGGCCCTGAAGGGATCCTTTTGGAGCCGATCCTTCTAGCTCTTCCAGCTCCTGTGACACCGAGGCCTGAAATCTGCTGAGGTTCTCTGAGGCGAAGTGTCCGGTCAATAGAAAAAGACTCAAAGAAAGACTCTGGATCTGTCTTTTGGGAACACTATTCTCCAAAATGAGGGGTGAGGCACAGACTCGAAGCCATGGTCTCATGTGACCTGTATTTATGGATATTTTGCCACTTCTGATAAATGACGTGAGGAGGCTTTATAAAAATAAGTACCATAAAAGGGGGATGCAAATGAGAAAGGGGTGCATGTGTGTGTGTGTGAGAGAGAAAGAGAGGAAGGGGGAGGGAGACAGAGGAGACACACACACATAGACAGGAAGGGAAAGAAGGAGGGAGGGAGACAGAGAGACACACAGAGGGAGAGACAGAGATAGAGAGATGGAGAGAGGCAGGCAGAGAAGGGGAAGGAGGGGAGAGAGAGGGAGAAAGAGAGAGACAGAGACAGGCAGTGAGAAAGGGAAGGAGATAAGGACAAAGACAAGTAAGGGTAGAGGTCAAAAGAAGCAAAGAAGTCAGGTATGCGGTTAACATAGGCAGACACGCATCAGAGTCACATGCACCTGTGAAGCTTAGTGGCAAAGCTAGCTCTGTGCCTCCTAGCTGTCCAAGCAAAGATGCACACAGTTCATTGGATAGAAACGCACCCTTTCTGCACACGCAGGACAGGTTCAGCTTTGCCCGAGTCTGTGGTCAGGGAGCAACTTCTCTCCTCCTGCGGTGCTTTCGATGGGCACTTCATGTGTTATGGTGGACAGCACCCTCTGACCTCCCAAAGACAATGCGGAAGCACCACCCATGTTAAATGTCTCTGTCCTTCACTTCCCATGGCTCAGTAAAAACCAAAGAGCCCAGGCAATGAGGAAACTCAATGCTATGGTCACATGACAGCAGTAATGAGCGCTGGCTTTGCTCTCTGCAGTCAGAGTCAGAGACCAGGGTGAGAACCGGGAGCCTGACGCTGAGCACTCGGGCTCCTGGCCCTCCACAATCCCACCTGTGTGACTCAACCCAAGGCACTCAGGGGACCAAGGGAGCTCAGTGTGAGTCAATGATCATGATCGCCAGAGGACAGTTTATTTTTAAAAACCTTTTTCCTAATGACAAAAGATGATACAGCACTATAGAAACCTTTTGAAAATGCCAATGTACAAAAAAACATCTTAGAGAATAAAACCCATCTTTAATCCACCACTTAGAACTACTTAACTACACACTGCACATCACACACACAGGCTTATGTAAGCTGATTGTTTCTATTCTGTTCATGTGTTTTCCCCCCTGACATAATAACCCATCTTAAAAGCCATCATTTAGTTCAAGACTCTGCACAGGGTACAGTCCTGGCCCCTAACCCTAAGAAGGTCAATGTGTGTAAGGTAAGTGATGGGGAATGTGGTTTGCACTTGAGAAATGGACAGGGAGAAGGGGACCAACAACAGTCGCAAGGGTGAGGCACATTCTGGCCCTCTGCTCTGCCTGTGCAACCTCAGGGTGAGCCAGGCATAGAATGAAGGGAGGCATTGGGTCGTTTGCCCCTAGAGGACCCGTGCAGCCTTGTGGGCTAAAGCACCTAAAAGCCCTGTGCAAAGTCCAAAGCATGCCACAATGAGAGGGGCAGTAACTGTTCTTGTTTTGGGGTTTCTTAAGGTGTTTGCCTCAGAAACCACTGGAATCAGCAAAGAAAATCCCCAATACCACAGTATGGTCAGTCCAGACAGACAGGACCATTCCTACTCATGTTCCTATTGATCCCAGAAGCTTAACCAAGGGTCAAGAGGAAAGAGACTCTGGGGCAGGTTGGGGAGGGGAGAAGAGGGGTTACTCCTTTCGGAGTGCATGCCATGTGCCAAGTGCTATCCTTACGTCATCTCATGAATCCAGCAGGGCAGGTGGTCGCCACAGGTGGAGGGTTTGCCCAGTAGCTGACAGCACCAGCTTCTCGTTGGGGGGTAAAACTGCTTCTAGTTATTCTACAAAAATGAGCTTTACAAGGAACCCCCAAATTCCCAGCATCTTCCCAGAGAATGAGTTTTCCAGCCTCTATCTCAGTCTCTCTTTCCCTCCCCACTTTTCTCTCTCTCTTTCTCCCTATTCTTTTTCTACTATTCTCCACTGTCTCTCCTTCTCCCCCTCTTTATTCTTTCTCTTCTTTCTGAAAACTCAAGAACTATCAAATGAAGGAAGGAAAGGCCTAGAGAATTAAAATGGAAAAAGAAACCCACTTAGAAAAGGAAGACAGTGAAGGCTGACAAGGACACTCCAAAGCAGGCCCTCGGGAGGTCCATGGGGGGAGAGGAGAGGGCTGCCTGGCTCCCCAGGGCTGTGGACCCTGCACTCCTCCTGCAGGCACCCAGGCTGATTGGAAAATCAACTGTCCCAGTTTTCAGAACAGACTTCATCTCGAGCCCATGCGCAGCTGGAGTTTCAAAGCCGCTCAGTTCCCGCTGCTGTGAAATTTATGAGAGGCCTCTTCAACATGTTAACCAAACGCACATCTTGCAGACACCGCTGTTCTCCGGGGAAGCTGTGAAAGCTTTGCCCAGAGACCACAGACCCACTAATAGGGCCTGGAGCCCAGCTCCACTCACAGGAAGAGGGTCTGGAATAGCAATCAAGGGGCACGGAAACCACAGATTCAATTCACAGGAGGGGTCCCTCCAGTTCAGAAGGGCCCGGGAGGCAGTCACCTGGACAGCTCCTTCCGACAGCCCTGCTCCCCAGGGAGCGGCGTCCACACCACCAAGTACAAACTCCCGCCTTTAAAAGCAGCCCTAATTGGATTTTCCGCTGGGCTGGTCGGTGGGAGCTGGCTGAGGCCGTGACTCCTCACTTTCTTCTCCAGATGTCAGACGTTGCAAACACGTTTGCCTGTTGCAAAGCTTACATCATTTATAGCCATTTCATTACTTCCACAAATACCATGGCTAACTTTCTGACCATTTAATAACGAGGCCTAGCTTTTTAGTAGGAACTTTCAGCCAAAGCTTTTGACCTGGGACTAAATATTTTCTCTCCAGACACTACAATGGCAAAGCCAACTAATGCTTCCGGAATGTCTAGGAGAAAAGGCAGGAGATTAATTTAAGGAAGATGGGAGTCAGCAAGCAGCCCCCGGTGAAGCCAGGGGAGAGTATACATCTGAGGTCTGCACTCTGACACTCTCAGGTGGGGCCAGGCTAGAGTCACAGCACTTCTGGGCTCAGTTCTGGGATGGTCGAGGCTCACTTCAGGCCACCAGTGGGCCCATTTTACAGGGATGGAACTCCACGCTCACATGGGGCAATGCATGAATCTGAAAAATTAGCCAGCATGTGAAGGAAAGGCTGGTCCAGAGGCTCACACCCAGGGGAGGTGGAAATGCTGAGGCAGGGCTTAGAGAAAATGATAACACAGTACACGGGTACCTCTCCAGAGAGAGACTGCTGAGCAGGGGCCCTGGTCCCCTGGGCATTTGGTGAGCGAGAATAAGAGTTCCTAGAAGTTTTCTAAATGATCCCAGAGAGGAAGAGCATTGTCAGTATCATGTGTGGCAATGCTACTGACATTTACCACACAGAGGAATGCCCCATCAAGGAAGATACTCGCCGAGGGCATTTCCTGAGGCTGTGTGAGTGGGTGGAAGGGGGAAGTTTTCAAACAAGCAGTGGAAGTCAGTAGAGTATAGAAAAGTGATCCCAGTTACATTTATATCAGGAGTAGGAAATTCATCTTATTCTCAAGGGCTACTGACCAACGAGGGGAACTTGATTTTGCAGTTTTGGGGTCGTTATGTGTGGTAAGTATAATCATGCATCTCATTCACTATTAAACCCAAGAACACTGAATACTTAAAAAATAACAGATATAAAACAATTTGAAAGCTGAATTTAGCTTCACAGTACCGTCACTTAAGAGAGGAGGGCGTTCATTTTAGTTAAGCAATAAAAGAAGAAAGTGAGTTTAAGCGGTGCTTTGGGTGCTTTGATTCCTCCTGCCGTTCTACTTGAGGTGAGCGGGAGGGTAGAGCAATTTTTATCACCACCATCCGCCACCCCAAGATTCTCAATTTCCTAAGAGTAACTCTTATACTTAAAAGATACATATTTTTCCTTAACACGATCCCTGAACACAGATTTACTAAGTCTTCAGCAGTCTTTTCCAACACGGGCTAATTGTGACCCTTTTCGACCTCCACCTTTCCCAGATCTTAAACTCGCTTTAGACCCCACCTATCCCCTATCCCCACTTAAGGGCACGGATGCTGTACAATCTTAATAAACCTCAAACCACTCTGTGGGGTAAGCATTACTAATCTCTATTTTTCAAATAAGAAAATGAAACTAAAGCTTCGATAGCCTTGCCAATGGACATGTAGCCAGAAAGTACTAGAATTGGAATTTTATCTCAGTTCTCTCTGATTTTAAGAGAATAAAGAGCTGTAGAAAATTAGGACACTATTCAAGTCCAGAAGGGCATATGCTGTGAGGGCACATAACCAAAATGTGTCAATCATGTGGCAGTGAGGAAGGGAACACTTCACTTGTTGAGCAGTTTCTAGTATCAGAAAGGGGGCACTTTTAGGAAAAACAAGAGGAAGTATTACTTTATTTGGGGGAGGAATGGGGAACTATACATATGGAACTTATTATTTCCACAAGGAGCAGTGGCTGAAAAGTATAAATAGATGCAAAAGAGATTTCTATACATCCACGGCCGATGGTTAATTGAGGAGGAGCTGGAGGTAGGGTGGGGGCCGGTTCACAGGATGGTACTGAGCTGCCCCACAAAGAACGTCCCCCCAGAGGCCCCACCTCTGGCTACAGGGTGCTCACATCCGAGAGACCGGGAACTTCTGGCTCAGAGCAGGGCTGAAATGGACTCTCGAATTGCTTTTGAAGCTTTAAACAAGATGCTGGGGGAACCTAAGGGAAGATCTCAGTTCATTTCACTCCTTCTGGTCATTACTCTTTTTGGGTAAAAACCCAAGGGGCATCAGATGTGATGGAACAAAACTTAAAGAAGCAGACAATGTATTTTTCACTTTTCTACAAAGATATGGGTTACTAATTACACAGCACATGTGGGTGTGGATGTGTGGATGTGTGTGTGTGTGAGAGAGAGAGAGAGAGAGGGAGGGAGGGAGGGAGGGAGGGAGAGAGAGAGGAAAACAGATACACATTCAAGAGAAAGTCACTGGTGGTATTTGACCCCAATGGGGTTCATCCTGCTTGTGCTTATTTCGAAGGCAAAGGCAGAATTTGCATCACTTTTGGTACCCTTTTCTATTCCAGCAGGGAGAAGAGAATCAATTAACACGAACACAGAAATACTTTGCTAGGTTCATATCCCATCCAAAGCACCTGGGCTTAGAGTTTTTGATCCCACTGTGGATTTCCTGAGGGTGGTCTATGATGATGATGATGATGACTGCTGTTATTAATAGTACCTACTATTAATAAATTGTCTACTAACTGCATGCACTATGCCCAGCATTTTATACAGAGAATTCCATTTACTCCTCACAAAAATCCTGTGAGGCAGCCACTACTATCCCAGTCTCATAGATGAGGAAAGTGAAGCGGAGGGAGGTTAAGATTATTCAGTGTTGCTAAATTAGTAAATGGCAGAGCCCAAGCCAGAACTCATGGTTGGTTACCTCTAAAACTCTCGCTCTTTCTAATATACCACATTGTTACTTGTGAGGGTGAGGGTGTGTGTGTGGGGGGGAGAAAGAGAGGGAGAGGGAGACAGAGACAGAGGGAGGGACGGAGGGAGGGAGAGAGAGAGAGCGCGGGTGTGTGTGAGAGAATGAGTTGAGGGTTAAGAAATCCTTATGGGCACTTTCCACGGCTAAGACAACTTTTTCATTTGAAGAGTAAACAAATTAGGAATTACCATGAAATTCTCAGGGCTATTTTAAAATTAAATAAGCTAAAACTCCCCAGGCAAAATGGCTTTAATTAGCAAAGAGGCTTTAGGATCTAAAATAAAATCTCAGTGAAATCATGTGACATGTGGGCTAAAACCAGAGCCTGCGCACACAGATTTCACTGTGGCCTCTTACCTGTACCCAGTTCCCAGGCAGCACTACCTCTTCCCCAAAAAGGCATGAGGAAGGGAGAAGCATGTGCGACAAGCCCCAAGTAGCCCCCAAACTGCATTCTAGATCCATTCTAGATTAAAATAAGATGGAAATAGAAAGGAAACGCACCAGAAACAGGTCATTCCCTCCCCACTGAGATCCTCTGCCTTCTCAGAAATCCCTTCTCCAGGCCCCCGGTCAATCCTTCTATCCCTACCTCGGCCTTAGTAATTTTAAGAAAAACCCAATTAAGAAAATTGTAGGTCATGATTTTGCTTTGAAGACTGAAAGCCAAACCTCCCCTCTCTCTTTTACTATTTAATAATTTGATTTCAAAGAGACAGCTCACTTCTTTCTTTCATATCTTTAAACCAGAAAGCCCCTTATTTTAATTAGATCCTCTTGGGTGTCAACCAGCATTTTGAAAATACTTCACTTCAAATTTCCATTTACAAAGTAAATAAGGATATCTATGTTTGGCTTTCATCAGCCAGCTTTGCGCCAGAACAGGAACGGCTCTGGGAATGAGAGCCCAGTCCTGCTGGATGGGGAATTCTGTTTCGGCTTTGTTGGAGGAACAGCCCCGTTGGAGCCCAGGGCTACCTGGCTTTGCAGTCTGTATGTGTCTCTGTTCTCCTCTTTATTAATATCAAAATTGTTAGGTAAAGTGGGTGGCAGGAAACCCTCAATTTACCCTTAGGAAAAAATGCTTCCTCTTGTTGAGTCTTTGAACCATAATTCTTCAAACACTCCACACTCAGTACATGTAAGCACTACTGGGACGATTGTTTTCTAGAACATTCTACACCCTCAGAACTTTTTCATTTATAGTCTGCGGATGCATTTTGGGTGGATGAAGGATACTCCTCATTTTAAATGAGGAAAAAGAGGTATCCAGAGGCAAATTTAAGGCAAAGCCCAACAGTCTTAAAAACATTGATATGAATTGGCGGCTGGAACTTTGTCCCATCCTAAAAACGTAACCCTTCTTTTCCCATCTGAGTTTTATATTGATGATTTTTGGTTGCCCTTAGATGAAAGCCCTTCAATCAAGATTATATTCCTGAGGAAAGACGTTGAGATGTTAAGAGAATGGTGGGGTTATGGGTGATCATTTTCTCTTTCATAATTTTCCAAATTTTATCAAATGAACATTTTAGAGTTTAAAAAGACACATGATCTAAAATTAAAACCCAGTACTATTATAAACATAAGTATAGTTTAAACAACTTTTATTTTTTATTGTTTTATTCACAGATAGAACTATAGTTTTATAGAAGACTGGCCTTTAGGAACCTAGATTTGAATCTGCATAAGAAAAATCATGCTACTATCATGTGTTTTATCATTAAAAGTGGATAAGGAGGAGCGAGACACAAATATTTAGAGATGACGGGATGCTCAGATGGAAGATGTTCAGTAGAGCTGACCTCAGGCGTAGCCTCTAGGCACAGAAACCTCACTCCCTCCCACTATAAATAACAACACAACCCAGAAAGAACAGGCCTCTGTGATCCACTCCATTTCCAATCACTACACTCATGTCATTTTCTTTTTTAATTTAAAGAGGACAGCAGGGAAACCACTCTACGAAGTAGGCAGGGAATGAGAAGAAGGTTCCTTTAAACCCCCGTTCCTTTCCCTCCTGGGCATACAGACTACACTTCCCAGCCTGCCTTGCAGGTAAGTGTGACCCTGTGACCAGGTTATGGCCAATGGATGTGAGCAGAAGGGATATGCACCACTCCCAGGTTTGGTCCATAAAAACCTCCCCACTGACATCTCCCTTTTTCTTTCCCTAGCTGCTGGCTAAATGCAGAGAACTCTTCCAAGGGCATGGAGGAGGGAGGAGCCACAAGACGGAAAGAGCCTGGATCCTTGAATAACCACTTGGAAAAAAGACTGCAAGGCCAGTATCACCTGCACAGACTTTGACATGAGCAAGAAATCAATAGCATTTGGGGTTTATCTGCTACAGCAGGAGTGTTATTCTAATGCAAGCCTGAAGTCTGAACAGCTTTTAGAGGTTGATTAGACCTTCTGATGAGGGAGAAATCCTCATAATAAATAATTTGCTTTTCTCCCATTCTCCCATCGTCCCTTCTGGGAACCTCCCCCAAACACCAACATGTCTTACACTTAGAATCTGAAGCTGATCTGGCCCTGATTGGAAGCCTCCACTTTGAAACCCTTGCTCCACAGCTTAAGGTATGCTCTGTCCATTTTCCGGCCCAGAGGGGCCGAGTCAACTCCACAAACCTCTGCAGGGATGCTAATAGGCTTTTAGGGGCCAGGAGTGACCAGTCCTTGCTCTAATTGCTTATGAGATCAGCATTTGTAACTGAGCAACGTATATTATGGAGCAAAGGCTGCTTCAAGTCTAAGTCTGAGAACAAAATACAAAGCGCTGCCACAATCGACAGCAAGCCGGGCCCAGCAGTTTTGACGGAAATGACACGGCTGATGTGAAGTTACTGGGAAATCACCAAGGCTGGATAGCATCGTGACTACTATAACTCTAGTCTTCCTGAAGCAGAAGGTGAGGACCCTACAATTTCTCGAAATGGCCATATCTTGAGTCTCACCAGCTGTAAAATCTTAATACCAGTGGAAAAAACAACTACACACATGACCACCCGACCCAGAATATCTTGATAATATCTCATTATCATTGGGGCTTTTTATCCATCTTTTAGTATTACTACTGCATTCCATATAAAACAACTTTTACTCTAGAACATTTTGCAAATGCTTATCATTTCTAGTAGTTTTCATTTTTTTGTCCTTTGCCTAAGGGACTGTGCTTTTTTGATCTCTTTTCCTTTGTACTAATTTAGAATATATGTACTCTCTTTTTAATCTATTGATGGTAATCTTTAAATTTTTAAAAAATTTAACTTATTTTCTCTAATTATCCATTTTAAGAATGAAATCAGATGTTCCATTAAATATGAAATTGAGCACACTCTTACTTCCTCCTTCCTCTTGTTTCAAGTTACCAGTTACTATAATCTGATTTCATATCCTCATTAAAATAGAAGTTACATATAAAAATAATTAATTTTGACACCTGTATTAGTATAACTAAATTGACAGCAGTTACTTGGACACACATTATCACTGGGTTTCCTATACCACCTCTTCTCCACTTGGGGACTTTTTATCTTGATACGGCTGTTATCTAGCTGAAGAGGATCTTGGAACATTTTTCCCAGGAAGGACACGTGTGGGGTGTGCCTAAATAATGAAGTATTATGTGTCTGAGAATATCTTTCTGTGCTCTCATCCACGTTCACGGCTTTGCATATGAATGACAACTTGGGTCACAATCTGCAGACCCCTAGTTCTCCTGTCACTGACTTCTGGCTTGTAGTGGATGAGAAGGCTGAAGGCGGCTTTACCATATTCCTTTAGTAATCTGTTTTGATTTTCACCTGGATGCTCATGAGACTTTTGTTTGTCATGAAAACTTGTCAAGTTACAAGGAAAGCTAATGCCTTCAGTCTTAAAGACAAGTCTTTTTCAGCTTAAGAAAGCTCTCTTTAATTATTTCTTTGATGATTATGCCGACCTTAGTTTGCTTTATTTTTTTCTTTTGGAATTATTGTTATCTCAATATTGGATCATTTAGTTCTGTTTCCCAGACTTCTTTATTCTCATCATTTTTTTCCCTCATTGATTTTATCTTTGTATCCTTTTGAGTTTTGGGAGATATTTCCCAGATATTCTTTTTTTGTTGTTGTTAATTCCACTGATTTGATTTACTGTAATATCCAGTCTGTTGCTCATTGGTCCATTGTGAATTCACAATTGGTTGCCATATTTTTTCGTCTCCTTGCAGCTGTGTTTTACTTATAGTTCCCTGCTGTGGTTTCATAGATGCAATGTCAGCTTCAGTCTAGAAAACACAAATTAGAGATTACCCATCCTCTCTCATTTCTTAGAAGTAGAGACAGTCATTGAAATTCCTCAAGAACATTCTTCTTGTATAATGAATCTTTTCATGTGGCCAGTAATTTCTTGCATCATCATCTTTACAGACAAAGATCTAGTTTGTAGAGTATGATGGGGAGTTAAAGTAGGTTCCATCAGAGACTGTGTGGCTCTGTCCAATATTTTGGGCCCAGATAAAGATAGAAAAGGGAAAGTTTAAATATACTGGATTTAAATATCTGAGGAATTTGTTTGGTAGAAGCAGGAGACAGAACAAGTACAGCAGAGGGTTTTATCTTTGGGCCAGAAGGTTGTTTTTTTTCTTCCCTCATTTGCCAGGCACCCATGCCAAGCCAGGATAAGAGCTGGCCAAGTTCATCACTCACTGTGGCCCTGACTGGTGTCCTTTCCTGAGGTGTTGATAGGATCCAGATGGACCTCCTCAGCCCATTGCCTCATGGCCCACCATCACCCCCATATCCTGGCCTTCCAAGGTTGGGCTGTTGGTGTAATTCTACTAATGACAATCCCTTCATCTTCTGGAGAGATGGTGGCTTCACTGGGGCAGGATGGGTCCCATCCTCATATTCACTGGCAGAAATTCTTCCGAGTTTCTTGTACAGTCATATTGCTCAATGACAGAGAAACGATCTGAGAAATGCATCGTTAGGTGATTTTGTTACTGTGTGAACATCATAGAGTGTACCTACACACACTTAGATGGTACAGCCTACTACACACCTAGGCTATATGCTATTAATCTTATGGGATCACCATCATATGTACGGTCCATTGACCAAAACGTCGTTATGTGGTGTGTAACTGTACCGATATAAGTTTAGAAATAGTTTCATATTCCACTGATCACTCATTTTAATGAGCATCCAAGGGCAGATGGGAGAAAGCAGGAGTAAAAGTGGTATGCTCAAGCCTCCCTTCATTTTCCCACAGACATTTTCCACATTATACACATGCAGGGTGACCAATGTCACAGTGCCTCACCACCATTTAGAAAGTTTCTCCAGAAGGCTATTTCCAATATAAGTGCATTCTCAGTTCTCCCTATGGGAATCCCCAGCAAAGTGTCAGCAAGTACATTTGCCTGCTCAAAGAATAGCCTGGTTTCCCCCAGTGGATGTCTGAGCCTTACTTGGCCAATATCCCCCAGAGCTGCATCCTCATCCCTCTCTCAAAGGTCTGCTGGGATTCCCAAAGAGAAAACTCAGTGCCAGTGTTCCGGCTCCTTCCATGATCTAAAGGCTTTGCCTCATAAACAGTTGGGAATTCTTGGTTTAAACCCCACAGGCTAAGCATAAACCAACCATGTCAGAACTTTGCTCTTAAAAGAAGAAATGTTAGGGGATTTCAGAAACACCAGGGTCATTTTACCTCTTAATAGTTTCTCTAAGCCATACTGGTTCAGAAACAAAGATCTTATATTTTGATGAAACACTTCTTTTCCATCAAAAGTAAAATAATAGAAATGAAACCCTAAAGGGCCCCATTTCACAAAATTTTTCCCTAACCTAGAAACCAAATATCACAGAGTTGGAGGTGCTCAAGTCTAGCTTTCTAGCCAGCCCAGAGCCTTTCCATATGGTGTCCCTGAGAGGGAGCACCCTGACTGTGCATGACCCTTCTAGTACTCAGGGGCTCGTTACCCTCTAAGGCAGCTCATTCTATTTGGGGCAACCTCTCGCAAGGAGGTTCTTCCTTAAACCAAGCTGGCACATGCCTCCCTGAGACCTCTCTGCCTATTGGTTTGAATTCTGTCCTTAGAAGCCACACAGAGTCAGTTTCCCTCTTCTAGTCAACAGTCTTTCTGTATATCTGCAGTCCGCTATCAAATCTCTGAGTCTTCGTGGTGATAAACTCTCTGTAGCAGCCAGCCTCCAAGATGGCTCCCAGTGTTCCCCACCTGCTGATATCCCGGTAGCCATGGCCTTGTGAAGTCCCCTTCCACACTGTCTAAAGGGTTGGTTTTGTGAGCGACAGAATATGCCTGGTATGTGACAGCAGAGGCTAGGTCATAGAAGGACTATAACTTCTGTCCTGCTCTCCTTCTCTCTTCCTGGGGGAAGCTAGTTGCCAGGTCAACAGGACACTCAATGGAGAGGCCCATGTGGCAAGAAACTGAGGCCTCCAGCCAAAAGTTATCTGGCCGCCAGTCAAGCCTTCAGATGCCAGTGCAGCCCCAGTTGACATCTTGACGGCAACCTCTACAGGATACCCTGAACCAGAACCTCTCAGCTAAGCTGCTTCTGAATCCTGGCTCTCAGAACCTATGTGAAATAAACATTTATTGATTTAAGCTGCTAAATTTTGGGGTAATTTGTCACACGGCAATAAATAACTAATATACACTCCAAGTTCCTATAAATACTCTTTAAGTGAGAAAGTCTGTAAACTTTTTACCTCACAACAGATTCTGTCATTTTTTTAGCGTCTTTCTTAAAATAGTCCACTACAGAGTAACGACAACCACAATAACAACTATAACAAGAACATTTACGAAATGCTTTAGATGTTGGGTTCTGTGCTAAGAGTTTTACATGTCCTACCTAAGTTAATTCTTATAAAAGCCCTGTGACATAGTTCTATTATTCTACCCATTTCACAGCTGAGGAATATAGTTTAGAGAGGTTTAGGGCCTTGCCCAAAAGCATAGAACTAGGAAAACACAGAAGGGAAATCCAAAAACAGGCAGTGTAACCCCAGAGCCCATACTTTAAAGCTCTGGGCTATGGGAACAGAGTACAAGAGGAAGTCCATCTCCCATGACCTGATTTCTACACTAACATAACTTAAATCTCTGTCAATTTTGCTAGCAGTCCTGGCATGCTATTTCATTATATAAGTTTGTGGTCAGCTACAGCCTCTAGCTTTTCTCCACACAAACTGCTGTCAAACTTGGCCTCATATCCTTCCTAATTAATTCAATCTTCTTAACCTAAATACTGTTAAGTGTATCACTGTTCAATTTAATCTGGTTGCTTGGCTTTGATCCATCGTTCTAGCTCAATACTTTTTTCCCCCCCTTTGAGTTTTTATTCTATCATCCAACACTTAAGCTATCATTCTGGGCTTTGTGTCACCTCTAAATTTGATAAATTTGCCTTATATGTCTTTTTTCAATTTGCTCATAAAATTCTCAACAGGAAAGGAAGACAAATCCTGTTGGCATACCCTATAGGTCCTCTCCCAGGTCAACATGAACACATCAGCAAACATTTTCTGGGGATGCTCTCGTTAAAAACTTCCTGTCCTTCCCAAAAGCTCACAGATGAACCCATGTAGGGTATGCCTGGGGATCTATTCATTTAAGGAGGTTACTGTCATTATTCCATCTTACTGACCAGCTACCCTTTCAACCCACATTTCTCCACTCTGTCCTACTGAATACTTTGATTTAGTCATGTGCCTTGTTGAAATCAAATTGTATTATCTCGAAAGCATTACCCTGGCAGTATTTCCCTCATCAGTCCTATAACACTAAAAAAGAAATAAAGTTAGTCTGCTGTGACTCATTTTTGGTGGATTCATTCAGGCACCCAAGTATTCATTTTCTACCTCCTGAAATAATTTGGTCTAGAGTTTTCTTGGAGTATCACCAAGTATTATCATCTACAGTCTAAAGAATCTTCAGGTGTTTTTACTTATTTAAAGTCAGAATCATGTTAGTCTTTTTCTACCCTCTGAGCAGTTTTCACATTTACTACTATTTCTTAAAAATTACCGACAGGGATGGAACAATTTTTAGGGCAAGTTTCCTCAGTATACTAAGGTATAATTCATCTGCACCTTTGAAAATAAATTCATTTATGGCATTAAGTGGTCTTTTACGAGGATCCTCATTTGCCCTTCTGTTTCTTATTTACTGTGTTTGTTTTATCTTGTCTAGTTTGAAGACCCTTCTCCTTGACAGAAAACATGAAAACAAGATTATACTCAGTGGTAGTCTTTTCCTGGTTCTGCACTAACCTTATTCTATCTGCACCAAAGAATGGACTTATTCCTTCCTTTCTTACCTGTCTGTTCCCAAATATAACTTTAAAAATCCCTTTTTGTGTGTGGCCAGTAGCCACGTGGGCAATCCTCAGTTTCTTCTGTCCTTCAGTTTTCCTGACATTCTCGTAAACACCTGCCAGAACCCAGCATAACACATGCCACCCAGGAGGCATCAACCTGGTTGTTCACTCAACAGAGTGCCATTCCGTACTGTTCTTTGTCATACCTCTTGGGACATGTCTTTCTTTGATTTCTGCACAACTTATTCAACGGTACACCAGAGAACTCCCCCTGCAGATGAACTTGGGGCTTCTTTAAATGTGCTTTCCTTGTCTTTCCCATGCACTCTCTGACTATAAGCTTGGAACCATTATGAACCTCCCAACCTCCCCACACCATATTCCTTTTTCGAATCCTACACAGGGGATCACATCCGGTTTTTCTCTGAATTTTTGTAGACTTGGCTTTCCTGAAGTTGAACTATGCCTAATGTTTCCTTCTTTCACTGTTACAAACTAAAATGACACATACAGATACCAACCTGTTATCCTTTCTGGTCAAGACTCCATTCAAAGAAGCAGGTGTCCCTGTTGTCTTCTCACCCTTCTGAGTAATCGCACTACCAACAGGTATGTAAAGAATTTTTCAGGTGTCCAATTTGTGCCATGCTGAGATTTCCAGAAAACGTACCAATCTGGAGTTTGCTGTCAAACCACATTCTGTCCTTATGACTACTTTGTAATCAGGACCCAAACAGTATTAATTACTTGGATAAACCACCTATCCATAGACTTGATCCATGATGATATCACTTTTGATATTCCCTCCTGTTATATCTTGAATCGAACATCCATGTCTCTGTTGAGCTTGTGCTCAACAACTTGGGGCTGCCAGGCAAACATTTCTCCACTTCCTAACAGCACCGAGATTTTCTTTTGTGGAGTTACCTTTTCCACTGTGGGTTTACACTGGTTTATGGCCACAATCACATGCCCTACCCTCCCTTATATCCTCTCCCCCTAGAATTTGAATCTTGAGAAGACAAAGAGATAATACAGGTGGAGTTCATGCCTTACAACTGCGGCATGTTGAGCACAGTTCCTGTTCTGAGATGGGTTCTGTGATTCCAATTCATGGCTCCCTGGAGCCACCTCGGTTACTGTTCACTTCCAAGTACAATTCTCCAGCTTTCTCGTTGGTTTTGTGGGCTTCCAACAGCCTTCCAACAAGGTTGCTTTTGTTCCAGTTAGCCAGAATTGATTGCTGCAACCAAAGAACTCTAGCTGATGTACTCCAGAACAAGGCATATTCTTCCAATGACTTATTCCAATTACGTTCCTTCCCACCAAGTCTCGAAACACACAGCCTCTTGGAATCACCCAGTCAATTCACTGGACTCATCCATTTATTTCAGCTTCTCAGAAACATTTCCCTAATAAGGCCACAGGGCATTAAATTTGAAATTTTTAGTCCATTTACTGCCCCTAAAGTGAGCTCTAAATCTATAGCTACCTGAGGTTTTAAGCATTGTTTATAGTAACGCTATGTTCTGCATCATTACTGTTCTTTCTTAACTCAAGCTCTCCCTTCCTAAATTGATAAACATAACTTTATAGCCTCCTTTATTGTTTTATGAAATTTAAAAGTAAATTCAATATTGTAACTGAGAATCAATTCAAAGGGCTGAGTGCTTCTTAGTTTTCAAACTATACCTGCCACCCTCTCTATAGTATCTAGCTTTACAGTTTTATTTGAATCTTTATCTTTCTTTCCCCCATATTTCCTTTTAAGGACATACTGATCAGCTGGGTGGCTCTTTTGCCAAACATAAACTTACTTTCCTGTCTTTACATGCTACAGTCCATCTCTTGCTGGAATCTTTATAGGCCATGGTCATAGTTATATATGATGTTTATATAAGCAACAACTCCACTTAGGTGGCTGTCTGTGTTGACCATTCTCCATCATGTCTCAGATGGATGGAAAGAAAAACCAGATACCTACTAATTAGCTGCATCAGGTTCAACACTGTCCTTTCATGAGGAAGTCACAATTCATGACCATATTGCCTCCTCCTGGAACTGAGAACTCTTAGGATCTTCTACTCTCCCAGGTGTCAAGGTGATGGAGGTGAAAGGCAAAAGCTCACATAGTAAGTCTCTTAATTCATGTGTATGGAATATATTTTTCCTAGCTTCCCAAGTCAGGAAGTCATTGCTTTCTACTCCCATTGGAGTGGATCTTTTCTGCATGTACCTATCTATGGGATACTTCCTAAAAATGAAGAAAGTCTATATTTTCCTCCAGACAACATAGCAAAAATGCCCTCTCTAGACCAACATGGTGAAACAATGAACATTCAGATCTATTCCACCCCAGTCCTTATGGGAAGAAGGACCCAGGAAACAAGGGCAGGACATTTCACCTCCTTTGGTCCTTGTTTGGGTCCCTCTAGGGTGTTCTCTCAGTGTTGCCAGACCCCAGTCACAAGCTCCTAAGCAGTCTCTCAAAGACATCTGAGTAAATCCCACCCAGGTTCTTACAACTGCACCTTCTCTCTCTTTTTTTCTTGTTTTAATAACTTTGAAATTGCAAAAGCAACACATGTTCCAGGCATAAACTTGGGAGAACAGAAAACCACAAAGAAAGATAAACCTAAGTCACTTGTAAGCCCATCACTCCTAGATAACCTGTTAGCACTTTGGAGTGTAACCTTTGTCTTTATTCTGTGCCCCGACTCACTCCCCATCAGGAAATAAAGTGATACAATCAGGAACATTTCCCCAACTCAGTAAGAACTACAGTACAAGGCAATCTTCAACGGTTGAAGTTTTCCACTGACAGATTTCGTTAACCAGTCTCCTCTTGTTGGACATTGTGACAGCTTCCCAATCTCACTCTTGTGAATAATATAGAACTGAACATCCTTCTACATAGATGTCTGTTCATGAACATTTATGATTATTTTCCTGGGAGCAGAATTAGTGTGACAAACGAATGCTCATTTCTGAGACTTCTAAGACAGATTGTCAAACTGCATTCCAGGACATTTGTAACAATTTACACTCCCCTAAGGAGGAGATAAATGTTTCTTTTATCCTTCCCAACACTGGATATTATCTTTCATTTTCCTCTTTGCCAATTCATGGAGGTATATGGGAATCTCATTAATTTGCATTTTCTTGATTACTTATGTCAAATGTTTTTTCCTATGATTACTAGCATTTGTATTTCAACTTTGGTTAATTAGCTATTTATAACTTTTGCCCATTTTTCTACTGATATGTTCTTTCCTGTTTATTTGTAAGAACTCTAAAATAATGATCTCTGTATCATGTTTTATATATATATATATAGTAAATAATTTGTTATTTGTGTCTTCATTTTGTTTATGCAAAAGTCACCTCAGCATTATGATTAGAGGCCTTCTCTTCCTTAAGATTATATAAATATTTACATACATTTCCTTCTATTTTATTGTTTACATTTAATTCTAAACCATCTATAATTTATCTTAGTGTTTAGTGTGTTCTTTATTATTTTCCAAATAGCCAGCCAATTTTCCCAACACCATTTATTGAATAGTTCATCATTTCCCTATTGATTTGAAATGTTATCTTTATCATACACTAAATACTTATTTTGTGGTCTTTCTATTTAGTTCCATTGAGGTTCCGTCTATTTCTAGACCAGTACCAAACCATTTTATTTACTGTAACCTTGTAATATGGTTTAATATCTGGTAGTACAAATTTGTCATTCTCCCTCATTTTTTAAAAAACAGATATTCTCATCTTTATTTTTTTCCAGATGAACTTTAGAATCATTTACAAGTTGTCTCCCCCATATCCAAATCTTTTGGAGATGACATTATAAATTAATTTAGAGGTAACTGGCCCATTTAAATATTAAAGTTTTCCTAGTCACAAACATGCTATGCTTTTTCATTTATTCAGATCTCCTTTGTGTATCCTGCAGTAAAGTTCCATGGAACTCCTTCACATGACAATCATTGCTGGATTTATTATTTCTCTGTAACGCCCTCGGCTTAGTGTTAACCATCCCTGATAGGATATGCAAAGGCCTCCTGCCACGCTGGCCTGCTGCAAGAGTGTGCACTGGAGGCTGCAGGGATGTTCCAGGGCTGGAAGGATGGCAACACCAAACACTGAGTTGGCAGCCTGGGTCCTAGCGGTGGCAAGGATACCCACACTTGATGACTTTGGCCAAACTGCTCCCTTGCCTGGGTCTCAGTTTACTCCTCTGTAAAATGAGTTGCCCCCATATTGCCAAAGTTCCTTTCATATTAAAATTAGGATTCTATCAAAAGCGAGATGGTGGATGGGAGAGCCCTTTGAGGAGGATGGAATCTCATAGAAATTAAAACATAATGTCTATTATGAATGGTATGCTTAGGTGCTGAATGAGCAAAGAATAAAGGGATGATTGTTTAAATGCAGCTAATTTAATCTGAGAAAGCTTCTTGGAGAAGGTGAGCTTGAACATGGGATCCTGAAAGGCACAGCAAACGTAGAGTCAGTTCCCCAATGCTGAGTGTGTGTGGAAAGGTCCAGAGGCATGGGTGGCGGTGGAGGGGGACGAGGGGGCAGATCAGATCTGATGCAGTTGGACAGCAGGAACCACCATATTCTTGACTAGAGAGCAGCAACACAGGAAAATGGAGTTTGAGCCACTTAACATACGTCTGTTTCATAGGTCAGTCTTGGGTAGCAGTTCTACAGAATCCACCCATTCTACAGAGAGGGCCTTGTTGAGAAAGTCCAACCCAGTCGTAAAACGGCCTTGGTCCAAAGGATGGTCAAAGAATCAAGGTAAATTAACTTAGGAGTCTTGGCCTTGACTCAGACCTTTCTAGGAGTTGAGAGGGCATGAAGGGCACAGAGTAAGACGATCTTTCCTGGCCTAGAAGACAGGACGGGGCACGGAGACCTGTCCTGGAGTGCCCAGAATGGGAGGCACTGGCAGGAGCTGCTGGTTCATTCTACATCCAGGCCCCAGAGTGAGGTACAGACAGGCTGTGCACCCAGAGCTATGCCAGTGTGGCCAGGGCCCTGTCAGCCCTCCTGGGCACATGTACTCTGCACCACTTGCCTCCCTGGGCAGGTGAGCGCCTTCTCCCACCAGCTGTTAGAGAGGTGGGTGTTGGAATGCTGCTCCCAGGCACCCTGGCCTCGCTCAACCTGGCGTTTCACACACCCATTCCTTAACCTTATTCTCTGCCCATTTCATTCCTCTTCCCACGCAGTGTTTACTAAAATCTCTCTTCCCTACCAGACGAAGCATGAGACCAGGGTTCCCTGAGCTGCCTGGGGAATGTTCCCACAACCGGGTGAGCCGCCAGAGCAGAGAACACAGGTCGCCACCCTTTAGACTGCGGCACCCGGCCACCCACTCAAGGATGAAGGACCCCAGTCTCCAACTTGGGGATGACTGATTTTCTCAAGGTCAAGAAAACCATCAGGCAATGTCTGAGAAAGAGGGGCTTTTCCTTTAGGGTTTGCAAATAATAAAAGAGAAAAAACTTTACAGGAAAAGGAAGACAATGGACTCTGGTGGCTTTGCTGTATGTTTACAAGGGAGGGATAAGTGAGAACCTGCATGGCATTTTATAATCCCTATGTCTACAATCGAGCGTCTAGCTCTAAATTCTCTTCTCCAGTCTAGGATCCTGCTACTCAAAGTGTGGTCTACAGACCAGCAGCGTTGGCACTGCCCAGGAGCTTGTTAGAAATGGAGGACATCAGGCCCCATCCCAGAGCTGCTGATAAAGAACCTGCATTTTAACCAGAACCCCCCTCCACCCCCACACACACTTCCCCGGAGGGCTATGTACACATCTTGTTTGACAGGTGCTGCTCTGGTACTGTGCTTCTCAATCTTGGCCGCAGTCAGAATCACCTTGGAAAAGTACCATGCCTGAGTCCACCCCCAGAGATTACAATTTAAGTGTTCTGGGGTGCAGCTGGGACGACGGGATTTTTTTTAAGACTCCCCAGGTGATTCTAATATGCAGCGGAGTTTGAGAACACTGGTCTAGTGTAGACTAAAAGAATTAAGAATTAATTAAAATAGATTAAAAGAAAAAAATTAAGAAATTACTTCCTGGACTATAAATGGAACCATAGAAAGCTTTGCAAACAAGCAAAATTCATTGAGAAGAAACTGAACATATAAGCCCTGATTTGACGTGCCTTTCCCATAGGGCGTCAATAATTGGTGTACTTCAGAGGAGAAACACAAAAACAAGGTTGAATCACCCTTCAGTGCAGTTCAAAGATAACCCTTTCATTCTCCTATCTTCTTTCTAATCTTACGACTAATAAACAACAACCCTCCTCATCTAACAGTTTTGAAACCATGGTAAGTGGTAATATTTCTGTGTTTCAGTCTTCTTAGAACAATTTTATTTTTGCATTGCAAACTTCGGGTCTGATAATGCTCTTTGCACCACGGTTACATAAGCACAGTGGAAGTTCTTGTGTTCACTTGCAGAATACAGAGTTTCCTTTTACTCACACACTCCTTTAATGTAGTTGGACATCAATCTTTCTAGCCCAGAAAGGAGGTTTTATTTCACTGCCAGGGGATAGAACTTCCAAAAAACACAAATGTCTTTCAGCATCATGTTGAGTAAATAATCAAGAGGGTATGAATTGGTCTCTCTCTGACTTCCTGCCTTATTTTGCTTTAAACTCATAGGTGAGCTATGAAAAGGCATCTCCCTAACGTTCCAGCCACCTAGGCAGGATGTCAGCCCCAAAGCCAAGTCTAGCTTACGGTGCTTCCCGCACTTGACACGTTTATCTGGTTCTGGAGCAGGCCTACAGCAAAGTGTAGACATGTCTGTGTACCATTTAGTGCCTTTCCTTTCAATTCAAGCCATTCATAAAACAGATTGAGGAAAATATAAGTGATTCCTGGCTCAGGTTTCCCCAATCATATCAGGTTTTACATGACCATATTCAGTGGGAACTGACAGAGGAAAAAACGGTCAGTATTCAGTATTCCAAGCCCAGGGGCAGCATGGAGTTCGCATACCCACCCACCCACCTTTAATTTAACTTCTAAAGAAGATACTGTTAGCTCCCACGGCCCCACCAGAAACTAGGCAAGTTGTCTGCAAATGGAGCTGAGGATAAGAACCTGAGTTGCTGGATGGTGTCTGTCTCAGGATTCAGGCTCCAGGTATGCAGTGTCAGGAATGGCATTGGAATGGAGCCCTCCAGGACAAACCCACATTGAGGCAGCCACCAATGAGGTGTCAGGAGGTTGGCCAGGACCAGTGGCTTTCAGTACAGTAGCATACAGGGGACCAATGACCCTCCAAGACCCAAACCAAACTTTCCAGCTTGACATGATGCAGAAGTCACTCTACCATGCATGTGCAAAGGAGACCTGCTCTATTCTAGGTGGCTCCACCAAAGCCTGCTTGTGCTTCCATGAGTCTCCTTGTGAACTGGCCTGTATGAAATGTGGTTTTTAAAAGCATTCATTCCCTTTATCTTCTTGAAAATTCAAAAGGAACACAAGTGGACACTGTGAAAAGTCTCTGTCTCACCCTGTCCCCAGCCAGTCTGGAGACACTGGCATAACAAGGTCTTGAGCACATGACTGTTGGTACCATTTTCCTTCCTGGAAGAGTTCTACTCTGATGAGTGAAAGGCTCCTCTTTGCTCTTCTCTGACCCCTTGAGAAAAGGCTCACATACAGCTTCCTGCCATGTAGAAGACACCATGACACCATGGCTCTGTCAGTTTCCTACCCTCATCCCTTGGGCACTCCCAGGGCACCAGTCCACATGGCATGGATAAGGTGAGCACAAAGTCCAGGACATGAGCTGCACAAAGGTATATCTCCAGCATCTTGTAGGTGAGAGCTTCGATTCTACAATTTTTTTCACCAAATATTAACTGAGCTTTTTACCTGTGTGGGAAATCTTACTACAGAAGAGAAAACTTGCTGTGGAAGAGAAAAACCACGAGCAAGTCATCCCATACCTTCATAGGACCTTATACCTGGGTGAATTAGAACCCACACTCCAACTTATGGTAGTACTTGGGAGAGAAAAATGAAGGCGTCAAGAAGGACAAAGGAAAGGAAATGAGACTGTAGACAAAACCTTGGGACTCAACACAAAAAGTGGTGCAGAAGGAGAAGAAGAGCAACAGAGCTCATCTCATGCTGACTGGAGCCTTCCACAGCCTACCATGGCCTGGACAGGTACCCGCATGCGGCACTTCCTTCTCAACACCTGGCCAAGGTGGGGCCGAGGGGAGAGGATTCTAGAGCAGGAATGAATGAGCTCTGTCTTGGATCATGGACAGTGGAGCATGGTCCTGGCATCTTCTCAATAGGATTGTACGTCCTTTGGAGGCAGGTATGGAGGAGTGGCTGCATGTGTCAGCCACCACCCCTATTTCTTACCACTACCAGACAAGCAGGCATGTGTTATTTTCCCCATGTAAAAGGCAAGGAAACAGACTCAAGAGGTTAAGTGACTTGCCCAAGGTTGTTCTGTTGGTTGGCATCAGAGCCATGGCAGGGATCCAAGACTGTCTGGCTAACCAAGTCTGGGATTTTGTTTTTTCCTTTTCACTGTAATAGGCTATTTTGTTCACCTTGATATCCCTTTTGATGATGGAACTGAATCTGCGTAAAGTAGGGGCTTTCCATATTCCCAGGTTTAACTACAAAACCCCAGTTCCATTTCACAACCTTTCCAAACGTTAGGATAACAAGTTATAACTATGACCCCCTCGCATGTTTCTCAATCACCAATTGTGCTTCAAATGTGCTCCGAGAAACAAAGGTGTCTTTCATGTCATTCCCCGATAAAAACAGCTGTGCTTTTGGTGTGAATGCTAAATTCTACAGTAGTTTGTTCTCAGTGGTGATAAGATTAATTCATTCTCATTTTTAAATGTAGCACTGATTCCTTATAGGCACAAACACAATTTGAAAACTACATGTATATATTTATCTTTAATATATTCAAACAGTAATGGATATTGATTATGGTTCTGTGCTTATCGTAGAGGAAAGAATGCATGCGATAAAACGCCCAAATGCCCACGTACCAAGTTATTCCACATGCATACATGTGGTATCAAGTGATAACTCTCACTGTTAATGTTTCCAACAGTTTTTTTCTTCAGCAACATTTACTGTGTGCCTTCTGAAGGCCAGAGAGCAGACAGCACATGAGGAGAGAAGACTGGATAAAGCCCACTCTCCCTTCTGGGCAGGTCCTGGGGGTCTGCTACACAAGTGGCTGTGGACCCTTGGGCTGTTCCACTGCAGTGCCTTGATGTGACATTTTAACCTCAAACCTCTCATTCTGTATGTGCAAAATTTTGCAGCAATTTGGACTAGGGGTCTGAGTAGGAGGGATCTTCTAGAAAAATCCTTCTAGAAAGATCTCAGATCACATGGGAGACTCTGTGAGGCTTGCATGCCCAATCTCAGGTGCACTTTGCCATCCATTTGTTGTAGTTCTAATGGCTTCTAACCTCTACGTATGTCTTCTCTTGCCTCCACGGGCCTCACTGCCATATTCCAGATCCTCCATATGAGAACATAGCACACACTCAGGCATACACCCCGAAAAGGAAAATGCTAACAATAGCATAGCCAGCTTCCAAAACAAATAAACTAAAATCTACTCACCAGCCTCACCCATACTTATCAATGTCATAACAATGACGTATCTAATGATGGTAAACAAATGCTTAAGGAAGAACAGAACTTTAGAGCAAGAAGACAACCTTAACAATGAAGATAAACATCTAGAGAGGTGACTTCCCAAGGTTGTGTCCAGAATCCAGGTCTCTGAACTTCTCACTCAGGATTAACTGATGTATCACCATGGCTCAAGTATAAGTTTGATTTTTCCTCCTTTTCCAAATGTATTGGGTTTCTACTGCTGCTATAACAAATTACCACAAACTTAGTGACTTAAAACAACACAGATTAATCATTTTATAGTTCTGGAGGTCAGAAGTCTGAAATGAGTCTAATGGGGCTAAAATCAAGGTGTCATCAGGACTGGTTCCTTCCACAGACTCTAGAGGGAGAAAGGATTCTTGCTTTTTCCAGCTTCTAGAGTTTGCCAGGACTAGTCTTTGGCTCCGGCAGCATCACTCCGTCTCTGCTACCCTCATCTCCCACTCTGACCCTCCTGCCTCATTAGGGTCCTTTTGATTACATTGGTCTACCCAGATAATCCAGGATAATCTCATTTCAAGGTTCTTAATTTAATCAACCTGCAAAGTCCCTTCTGCCATGTAAGGTAACATATTTATAAGTTCAGGGCTCAGGATGTGGACATTTTAGAGAGACCACTATTCAGCTTACCACATCAAAGAAAAAGCATTCTTTTCTGTTTGTCCAGTCATCTGTTTGTGTCTGCAGAAAAATATTTGCAAGTTGGATGATCCTTCTAAAATGCAAAACTGGGTAGAGCAGTAGGAAGAGAAAAACCTCCACTTTTTGTTTGTACAAGTATAATCTGAGGACCAACACAAATTAGAAATTCAAGCAAATGATTATGTCCACTAGTACTACCCAAACCTAAGCAGATGTTCAAGAGCAAAACCGTAAATTTGGCCTTCAATTCACAGTAATGTGAAAGATACAAACTTGAAGAGCTTCCGTCAAAATGGAAAACAAACAAAACAACCCCCAAAGGATAGACCATCAAATGCATCACTGCCATTTATATGTACAATTCCTTTGACCCTCAGCCAGTGACCTGAGTGCTAAATGTTCCATGTGTCCAGTAATATGGACACAGCCCCTGTCCATCCGTTCCAAAGCAATTCTAAACCTTCCCCAGCACCTCTCACCATCTCAATGCTTGGAGTTTTCCTGATAAATATCTTTCTGCAATGAACATCATCATAGCTAAGTCTTGACACAAATCAAGACTTGACCCAAGCTTATTTCCTTAGGATAAATTCTTAGAAGTGGTATTTCTGGGTCAATGAGTAAGCAGAGTATTTTAAAACCTTATGATGAATATTACCAAATGGCTCTCATAAAAGTTGTAACAACTTACACACCCAATGATACAAAGCTCCAACCTTATCTACTTTGTACAACAACACTTATTTTTATCTTCACTAATTTGATCAATGAAAATGATATCTTGCATCAATTTGCATTTCTTTGATGACCAGCAAGGCTTATTCTATTTTTATTGACCACAGTTAGTTGTTATCTTGACATAGCTATTCAAATAATTTGCAAGTTCTCTTACTGGTGTGTGAAAATTTTTGTTATTGGTTTCTAAGAGTACTTTATTAAAGACATGAATCCTCTTTAGGATTCAAATATTGGCAAATATTCCCTGCGGATTTTCTTTACAGTGTATTTTTGTAACGTTCAGAAAATTATAAATTTTATGTGTCTGTTTTCCTTTCCGGTTTTTTCTTGAATGTTACAATTATTCCTTTTTGTAAGTTATATAAACAGTTATCTATATTTTCTTCAAGAAATTTTATGCTTCCATTTGAAAAATGATCCAATCAGCTAGAACTTATTTTAGGATGTCATTAAGTTTTCATATCTTTCTTTTTGAATGGTTAGCATACATCCCCAGAAACATTTGTGACATCATCTCTTTCCCTAGAGATGTGAAATGCTACTTTTTATCACGTCAACCTGTTACTTGTAATTGGCTCTCTTCTGGAGCTTTCCACAATGTATCTATTCTTGTGCCAATGTCACAATGTTTTAATTAGTGCAGCTTTGTATTATTTAGCAATATTTTAATCCCTCAACCTTTTAAATCAACATTCTCTTGTGCCTTGACCCATTCTGATCTTGTGGAAAGACTAACTAGAACTGCCTTAATTTTCTAAATAATGGGAAGAACTCACAATTTTGTAACATTGTGCTTTGCTATTGAGGTGCAGGTCTCTTTGTTCAGCCAAATAAATTACCTCAAAAGGAAAGTTTTACAGTATTCTTCAAATAGATTCTTAATACATCTTTTAAAGTTTATTCCTACATAGTTTATAGTCTGTTTTATAACTATTTTGAAGGTGATCTTCCCCAGTATATTCGGTTATTTATAGTTTATAGGAAACCCACTGATTGTTTCTTTTCTTACTGGATACTCTGCACTCTACTGGATACTCATAATATTTCTAATAGGCATTCTGGTGGTTAATGTGTGTGTTTCCAGGTATATAATTATATACTTTGTAAAACAGTAATTTATCTCTTTTCGAACCAATTTGCTGAGCATCCTTTGTCAGTCTTCTAGTCTCAGAAGTGTGGCTGCCGCAGAGATCTCAGCGACACTGCAAAGCTGCCGCTGCACCCACACGTATTAACCTCCGAAGCTCCTGCCACTGGGGGAAAAGTGTTGTTACTGGAGCATTACCAATGTCGTCTGGAGCCTGGCCCACTTTCCAAGGGCTGCTATAGTTATTTTTATTGTTTTGTTTTCCAAAAACTAGACTTTGAGATGTGCATTACT
Source organism: Equus caballus (assembly GCF_041296265.1). Lineage (NCBI taxonomy): Eukaryota > Metazoa > Chordata > Mammalia > Perissodactyla > Equidae > Equus > Equus caballus. The sequence continues at coordinate 47,767,822 of NC_091698.1, read as the reverse complement.
TCTCAAATAAGAATCATCTATAATCCTCATGCTCAAGATGTCTACAACTCCCTCCAAAATATCCTTCTCCTGGAGCACTTCTTTGTTACCACCAAGTCCTTTTGCACAAAGTAGTGGGAAATGATCCGGACAAAAGGTCACAGACAAAAAGTTTTGAGCCACAGGAATAAACAAAATATGTCCTACTAATAAATCTGTGAAGGTGCAGATAAGGCACAAACTGAAGACTGAACTATAACCTCAGACCTGACTCTGGCAGGAACTTGTGCAGGCAGGTAGACTGAGACCAAGTCTCAGCTCTTTGTTACTGATTCTGACCTTGGGCAAGTCCCTGAAACCCTCTGGACCTCAGTTTCCCCATGCATCAACAGTGAATGTTATAAAGATGCAACGGTGATATAAAGCACTGGGTATGGTACTTAGTATTGGTTTACTCCTTCCTGTCTCCCTCCCTCCCTTTCTTCCTTCCCTCACATACCAAGTGTCTTCTATGTGCCAAATGCTGTGCTGGGCACTGGAGATGCATGAAAGAACTGGACAGACAAGACCCCTGCCCTCCAGGAACTTAGGTCTGCTGGGGGGAAGGCAGGCAAATGATAAGTAAACAAACACATGAAGTCATTACAGACAGCAGCGAGTGCTATGCAGGAAATGAACCGAGGTGTGAAGGAGCCCTGCTATGGGAGGTCACCATTCAAGGAAGACCACTCTGAGAAGGGGAAGCAGATCTGAGACCCAAAGGACACAAATGAGCCAGTCACGGGAAAACCGGGCAAAGAGAATCCCGGGCAGGAGGAAGAGCAAATACAAAAGCCTTGAGACAGAGAAGGTCCAACACATCTGAGAAAATGAAAGGAGGCCAGAGAGATGGAGCAGAGAGGAGGAGGACAGAGGTGAGCTGCGCTGGAGAGGGAGGCGGGGGCTGCATGCGAGGGGGCCCCGAAGGGCAAGAGCAGGCTTGGTCTTACTCTGAGAACACGTTGCAATTGCTGCTGTTGTTCTTGCAACTGATGCTGACATAGCATCATAGTGGAGATAGCGCGTTGGGTTGCAGTTTAATCCAGAAACTCAAATACATGCCACTCTCTCCTTTGCAAGAAAGTACATCACAGAGATCTTACCTAAGGAGGCTCATTTTAAGATTGCTAAGCATTTATGTTTAATTCAATGAATCTCCAATGTCTATACTAGCCCTAACATGGTACGCACAGCAATGAAAACACCTGTTGCACCTACTAAGTGGGAGGCACTGGAGACAAGGAAAAGCTGCACCTGTGGTCCCTGCTGATGAGGAACTGAGCTCCTTGAGCATCTTTTCCTTTGGATGCATTGCATTCTAGCCCTTCCAACTTCTATTCAGAACCAATAGTGGAGAGAAGGCTCAGGCTGATGGGTAGGAAGGAAGAAAGTGGCCAACAGCTTTTGGAAAGATTAGGGGGCCTATAATCTGATGCTTGACTTAGAACGTCCACTGCCAAGGACCTCGGCTGTATCAGCATTCCCAGTAAGAATCATTCAGAAAGATCTATATCACAGATGTCCAGGCTAAGGGATTCTTTTGACTCTTTTATATCAAACACACAAATCTGTATTTTCATAAACTGTACTGCATTTCTTTCCTGCGAGGTACTCTTGCATTGTTCTGCCTTAAAAATTGTTAGATACGAGAGGAAAAATAATTAAAAACAGCTTATTTCAGCATTAACTCACAGCTCTGTCAATGGAAGAAAGTTGATGTGGTATTTTTATAACCAAAAAAAACTGACTTCTGAGGCAATTTCTAGCTTACAGAATGGTTATATTTCAAGAGCTTGCTTGCAAATCAAAGCTCTTGAAATAAAATATTCCAAAGAGCGAGCGAGAGTGCTGGACCAGCTCACAGGAGCCGGTCTTACCTGTCATATACTTTCCTCTTAAACAGAGTGCTGTGGAATCTGCCATTGCCAACACCACTATGGGAAAATGCCTTGGGTACACATTTGCTGAGAATATGGACTCCCTACGCTGCTCAACCTGTCAGAAAGCAGGAAGGGACCTCTCCCAGGGCCGGGGGCTCACTGTCTGTCCTGGCATGGGACTGGAGTGTCAGAGGGAAATGGGCTACGGGAAGAGGTTGGAGATAGGGCTGTAGGGGATTAGAAGTATAAGGCTCAGGTCTCAGGTGGAAGGGAGGGTGAGTGGAACAGGACCTGGGAAAGGCGATGGCAGAATCACAGCCCTAGGCTAAGGGTGCTGGAAGAGGCTAGGGAGAGGACAATAGAGGCAGGGAAGGTGGTTTTTTTTTTTTTGAGGAAGATTAGCCCTGAGCTAACTGCCGCCAATCCTCCTCTTTTTGCTGAGGAAGACTGGCCCTGAGCTAACATCCGTGCCCATCTTCCTCTACTTTATATGTGGGACGCCTACCACAGCATGGTTTACCAAGAAGTGCCGTGTCCGCACCCGGGATCCGAACCAGCGAACCCTGGGCCACCAAAGCGAAACTGGCAAGCTTAACTGCTGCGCCACCGGGCCGGCCCCAGGGAAGGGGTTTTTGTCCTCTTTTTTTCTCCCTTTCATCACCAAGATAAGCAGAGGTGAGGGAGAAGGGACCACCCCTTTACTGACTATAAAGGAGGCAGGTGCAAAGGTGTGGAGGGTGCTCTCCTTCCTCCCTGGTTCTGTGTGGGAGAGGAAGATAAATGGCATGCATACAAAGGGGAGCGCACAAATCCAGTTTATACAAAAGGCCACCCCACTGGTGTATAATAACAGCCAATATTTGTTCAATGCCGCAGCTGACAAATACCTTCACATTCGTTTGATCTTCACTGGCATTGACAGATACACAAACCAAGGCTCAGGCAGTATCAGTCAGGATTCAAGGCCCTTGCTCTTTTCCCTACACTTGTGGTTTTCTACCCTGGTCGTGCACCAGAATCCCCTGGGGAGATGCATACTGATGACTGGACCTCATCCCGGCCCCTGTGAATTAGGACCTCGCGGGGCAGGGCATCAGTGTTTTTTGTTTGTTTATAGATTGGCACCTGAGCTAACAATTGTTGCCAATCTTTTTGTTTCTTTCCGGCTTTTCCCCCCCAAATACCCCCAGTACATAGTTATATATATTTTTAGTTGTGGGTCCTTCTAGTTGTGTCCTGTGGGATGCTGCTTGAACATGGCCTAATGAGTGGTGCTGTGTCCGCGCCCAGGATCTGAACCAGCGAAACACTGGGTCACCGAAGCAGAGCAGGAGAACTTAACCACTCGGCCACGGGGCTGGCCCCAGGGCATCAGTTTTTAAAACTCCCCAGGTAATTCTAATGTACAGCCAAGGTTGAGAATTCCTGTCCTACCCAACGGTCCTCAAACTTTAGTATGAACATGGATCACCAAGGAAGTTAAAAATGTATATTCTCAGGCCCCACCTGAGAGATGTGCATTTGGCTTGTGTATCAATATGTGTACTTCTAGGCCCACAGGATGCTTGGTCTTCCCCCACTCTTGAAGTTTGGGATGGTAATATGAGTTGTGTCAGGCAACCAAATATGAGCACTGAAAACTGAGACATTTCTGGGCGGGAGTGTTCCACTGCCAGCACTGGACCTTACATCCCACTTGCTGACATGGCGTATAACCTGAACCATCAGCTTCCCTGGGGAGTCACTCAACGGCCCACTGTGGACTGAGTGAGAATTAAACTTTTGCTATTAAGGCAATGAAATTTTGTTCCTGTAGCATAAGCTAACATCTGAATGAATCTGTTAGTCTGGAGTGAAGCCTGGGAATCAATTTTTACAAGCATTCTAGGTGATTCTTATGCTAGCAGCCTATGGCCTCCACTTTAGATGCAAGCCCAATACTATGTTAACTTTCTGTGTTTCTTTTCTCGATATAGAAATTGGTGAGCTACAGAGAGTTAGGTTCATTAATTCATCCCCCTTTACTGTGCATCTATTGTGTCAGGCAGTGAGCTAAGGGCATCTTACATAGAGGTGACCAGGACACAGTCCCCTCGTCCTCAAGGAGCTTACCGTGAGAGAAGAGACAGCAGGGGGGACAAAACAAATATTTCAAAGACAAGGGGATGGATTATAAGAGGGGCAAATTAATTTTTCTCAAAGATGGTCAGAGAAGCTTTCTGAAGAAGGAGACATGTGACCTGGATCTTCGAGGAGAAGTCAACATTCCCTAAGCGGAACACTGTCACAGGTACAAAGGCACAAGAAAGCACTAGACAGTTGCGCTGGAGCACACCATTGGGATGAGACTGAGGAGAGATGACCCAAGAGGCTGGGATTTAGGGAGAGACCCAGGAGGGAGGGAAGTGATGGGCGTGGCAACAGGTGTGCTGCGAGGTTCTAGCGCCGTGCTGTCCAGCAGAAGTAAGTGTGAGCCACACAGGTGATTTTACATTGGCTAGGAGTCGCCTTTAGGGGGAAAAAAGGTGAAATTGATTTGAATAATATATTTTATTTAACCCAATACAGTCAAAATAGTGTCATTTCAATGAATGACCAATATAAATATTTATTAAGATATCGATCATTCTTCTGTTTTATATACTAAGTCTTCAAAATCTGGTGTATACTGTATATTTTTAACACATCTCATTTTGGACTAGCCACACATCTAGTGCTCCATAGACAGATTTAGTTGGTGTATTGGACAGTGCAGTTCTAGACAGCTGCCAGAGGCTTCCAAAGACAGAGTCCTTTCGAGGAAGACACATATGCAAGTGGCCTGAGCATTGGGCACTCACTCACTTAACATGAACTGAGCATCCTCCATGTGCCAGACTTTCAATTATATAAGTCTTCGAACACCAATAAAAATACACTGATACTTAAAAGTACTGACATTGTCAAAGCTTTCTCCCCAAACAAGATCCTGGTTCGGGGGATTATATTTACTCACAAAGTTATGCTACTTAAGTCAAGTTTAAAAAAATCAGTCAACCTGTAGTTTTAATGGCCAAAATGTACCTTTGGAGAATTCCTTTGGCTTAATTAGCCAGTACGACACTTTACAAGAGTAGCTATTTGGACAGCTTTCTGCAGTACCAACACTCTTTACCAAGGTCAGTAATTTTAACTTGAAATGTGACCAGTAGGGAGCAAAGCCAGCTCAGCAGAGCTCTTCCCTCAAGCAGAGCAAAAACAGGCTGGCTGAGCCTCCTCCACTGTATCCAAATCAGAGAGGCCCTTCGTCCTCCTAGAGAAGCCAACTGTGGCCATAATTGGCACAAGACACACCAAGGTGAACACTGGTAGCAGGGGGCCTAGACTTTTCACCGTATTGCAGGATCCTCAACAAATATTAAATTTAACTTGTTGAGAATTGGTCTGGAGGCTGTATCCTTTTCCATGGTTCACAGATGAGAGGTCCTGGATACTGACTCAGGATGCTCCAAACACACATTTTCAAGCCTCCTGTCATTGCTGACGCTGATTCCCAAGCTGGGAAGGCCTTCCATGGTGGTGGAACACAGATTAGAAATTCGCTTTTCTAGGGCACCTTCTTCAGTCCCCTCAGGCAGAGGACAGTCTGCACCTGGCCCTTCCTGGCACTGATTTATTTATAACTCTGGTGAGCAGTCATTTAAGTCAAGTAATGGTTTATAGTTCTAGTCCTCACCCCCACCACTTAAAGGGCCCTGAGGGCACAGGTTGTTCCTTGTCCATCTCTGATGCCCAGCACAGCCCCCTGCAGCAAGCCCTCACATTCAATCATAAGAATAAAAAGAAAGTCATCTTAAATTGGGCCAAAGATCCCTTCAGCATAATATCCTCTTTCTCAAGGGTACCAGAGAACTTTCCCTTTTTTCTTTTTCTGAAAAGATATGATTTTCTTCCATTTTGTCACTGGATGGTTAATCCTAAGAGCGATTTAATCCCAATAGCTCTAGCTCTTCAATTAGTACACTCTCAGTTTAACTACCTAATTATTTCCCCATTGGTATATACTTCGAACCTGTACTCACGCTTAGAGGGTCAAACCATTAGAATAAAAGAGACATTAGGAGTGAACTTTTCTCATGTAAATCGCTATAAATAGCCCCCACAGCATCAACCTCTCCCTGAACCCTTCACAGGAGTGAGAGCAACCCGCTCGTACTTTATTTTAAACAACAGTGTCGAAGGGCTCCTTGTAGTGAGCAAGGATATGAAGTCCTGGAGCAAGTGACTGTGCTGCTCTCGCCTCTGTGCTCCTGTGACACGTGCCGGGCATCTGGCACAGGGAGCTGAGACTTTCCTTCATCTTCCTCTTCTGCCCCTGGTGCCTCGGTTTCTCTGGCCTTGAGCCTTTCCATATGGTGGTTCTCTCTGGTTTCTCCATGTTCCTCCTGAATCTCATTGCTCAGAATAGAGCACACATCACATCTCCTGTAACTGTCACTGAAGGGGCAGACTGGGTTTCCTCTGCTTTGGGTACCATAATATTAAAATGAAGCTTAATTTTTGGCACCATCTAGTAGCAGGTTCCACAACACCACTTCTCAACAGGCAGAGTGGGGCTTCCTCTGACCCTTTCTTTGAGTTTCAAGGGCACGTCCTTGAAAGACAAGTTATGTGTCTTCCCCCACCATGGCCCCTTATGACTTGAAACTCTAATCACATCCCTGCCACCAACTGGCTCAGGCCACCTGGGTGTTTCCAATACCATTGCTCACACATGTGTTATTGCTTTCTCATGCCCTATCTTTGCAAATCTAGATGAAAAGATTATTGATATAACAAATACTTACAGAGAACTTACCATGACCTGGCACTGTTCAAGCGCTTTACATACGTCATCTCATTTAATCCTCACAATGACCGTATGAGATTGGCTCTGCTGTTATCTCCACTTTACAGATGGAGAAACTGAGGCACAGAGTAGTTAAGAAGCTTGCCCAAGGTCACAGTCCCCAAGAGGCATAGTTAAGATTTGAACCCAGGCCATCTGGCTCTAGACTCTAGTCATTGTTGCTATCAGATTCTAATGATTTTTATTTTTAGGCACCTTTCCATCAAGCCAAACTTAAATAGATGAAAAAAGCCTAATTCCCTCACCTGCTAATGAGAAGCTGAAATCAAGTAAAGCATATGCTCTAAGAATAACGTGAGAATTTCTAACCTAGAAACCACCCCCACTGGATATACCCCCGAGGCAGCTAGCAAACGGGGACACCGCATGTAATAAAGTGAAAGAGTGGAAAGACCACGTTTTCATCCACACGGACTTTGTGATCTTGGAGTCCTATAGGTTTAACCCCCTGTGCTTCATGACCTTCCCCAAAGTCTGCCTGCCTACCTCCATCTCAGCCTCCAAACTCAGTTCAAAAGTCACTTCCTTTGAGAAGCCTTCCCTGATGCATCCCAAAGAACAAGTTTGGGTTCTCTCTCCCCCTCCCATGGCACCTTGTGCAGCCACCTGACAGCACACATGCCACACAAGAGTGTGATTATTAGCTAGACAGTTCTGCCCCGAGATGGTGAGATTTTCAAGGGCAGGAGTGATGTTTTGGTTGTTCCCCTGGTATTCATCACATCATAGGAACTGAGTCAGTCTTTGCGGAATAGAGGAATAAATGTGTAAAGGAAGATTCCATAGTTTTGTGTTAAGGAGAACATAAAACTAAATAAAAGCTGACATACACACATACATGCACACACACGAATGCTCACACACGCACGTGCTTATACATGCACACACACATACACACCCATCCTTTGCTTGAAGATGTATATCTAACTTTCAGTGGAATGGAGGATTTAAAAACCCAGAAAGTAGTACCCAATCTGTCTTGGGAAGGGGAAAAAAAGAGAATCACAGAGTTAACGCAAAGTGTTTGTAAATCTCCCCTCAAACAATATCTGTGGTCTGAATGAGATATATGTGTGTCTCTGAGTGTATTTAGTGGTGAAGCGTTTAGAACTCTGCAGTTACCTGGGTTCAAACCCCAGCTCTGTCACTTTCTAACTATGCGATCTTGGGCAAATTACTCAACTTCTCTGTGCCTCAGTTTGTCAACTGTAAAATGGGGCTAATAATAGCACCTTCTTCTTAGACTTGCAGGAATTGAGTGAGGAGATACAGAACAGTAGCCAGCATACAGTGTGAGTTCTAGAATTGTTAGCTCATATTATTACTGTGCGAATTCTACTGAGATCAATAAAATACAAATTTATTTTAAAGTGTTACTGAGTTCTCATAGCAGCTTTTGCATATTAACTAATTTACTGTAATTTAATACTAAAGGCACAGCAACTATCACACACTTTTCATGTTCAAATTGAGTCTTTATTCTGAAAAAGGATGGGAAGTACTGACTTAGGGTTACATCCTTGGGCAACTGCCTCCAGTGACAACTACAATCTGGTATCATTCGGTCAGGTATGTATCGAGGTTTCTGGAGCCTTTCTCTGTGGTGGGCTGTGTTTATTTAACAGGTTATCAGGTGGAAAGCCAGCTAGACACAGGACTTTATAGGGGCTCCCAGAGACTGTTACATGATTCCTGATTATATTTCCATGCATCATGCCTCAGGGCATCAGGAGATTCATTTGTGACAGGCTGCACTGCAAGACCTAACACCTCCCAGTTTCAAGATCTCAAAAATGCCTTCTTAGCCCTGCATAAGGCAGGAGACACGCTCATTTATCCCAAGCCCCTAAAAGTCAGACTGAAAAAAGACCCAGAGAAAGAGATTCCTAGTCAGGCTGCTACGAGACAACTAGGAAGAAAAGCATTCTCCTTCTGAACCCGAGGCTACACGGCACCAGCGTGCAAGTGGGATTTTTTTGAGGCCCTCCAGTCTGTTTCATCTTATCTGTTTCCCCCTTGTTTAGTGCTAGCATGTTTTGGTATTTAAGAAATATTTTTAGCCAATGCAACCTGGTGAAAAAATGGCCAGATATGTGAAATCATCTTCCATTACACATTCTGATAAGGGAGTAGGGCTATAACTTTCAAGGTAGGAAACTAAGAGAGATACATAATGAATCTGTAAATCAAATGGTTGCTGAGCCTGCTCAGGAGGACACCTGAGCCTGGCTGGATTAAAATAGCTACAGGTCCTTCATTAGCAAATACCCAGACACTCCAGGCTGTTCCCCAAACTCAGGAGCTGGAGGTCTGGGCTCCGGCTCTCAGAATACAAAGCTGACGCTTTACCCAAAAGCCACCGTGTTCATCATTTCATCACAGCAAGGCTGCAAGGTGATGGCTCAAGTTCCAAGGCTTTTTATTCTCCTTCCCAAGCTCCTGGGTGAATGCGAGAAAGTCAGTCCTGGAACACAAACAGCTCACAGACTCCCGGAAACCAGTACTGTCCAGCTGAGGATGAGCAAGAGCTCCAGGGACGGGGAAGTGCTACTGCCTTCAGGAGAATGCACCTCAGCCTATAAGGACGGGTAGCACTCAGCTTCTTCCCGTCGGGCCTCAGCAAAACGCAGCTGAGGACCAAAAGTGCAGATTTCTGGGTCACATTCTGACAGGGGCCCAGGAATCTGCATTTTAACACACTCAGTAGGATGACTCTTAACTACACTCAAGTGTGAAAAACACTGCCTTAGGACTTAACTCTGGGAGATAAAACCAGCATAAAGATACAGGTCTTGCTTCACGATATATGCATCCTCAACAACATAGTAAGAGCAGCAGCAGCAGCTCACACTTAGAGTTTCTCCCGTGTGAGCACAGCTCCAGATGCTTTACATACAACCTCTTAATCCTCACAATGACCCTATGAGGAGGTAGTATTATTATTCTCATTTTATACGTAAGGAAGATGAGGCACAGAGAGGTTAAGTGATTTGCTAAGGTCTCAGCTAGTAAGTGGCAGAGGTGGAATTTGAACTCAGCCTGTCTAGTTCCAGAGTCTTCTCATTCTAGAGACTGAACCTAGAGCTGGGGGCCCAGAAAGACACAAGCTCTCTGTTGAAACCTAGAGGTATCACGTACTTAAAATTTCTGCAAAGTGGATCAAGATGTAGGAGCCAAATGATCACTGAAGAAGAGTCTGGATGAACATCCCCAGAACTCTGAAGTGAAGTGGCAATTGTTCTCTTGGGGCCAACCTCTCCAGAAAGCAAGGTCCCTGGAGGGCCTGCTGTGCAGGGGAGCGAGGTGCAGGCACCAAGCTGCAGGGACGAGGGCAGCTCTCATGCAGGCCAGTGTGGCAGGTCCCCACACTCCAGTAACAGCGGCAGTGCCTGAGCCTCAGCGACAGCTGCAGTCACTGGACAGCAAGACCGAGACAACTGGCACTCAACCCATGCTGGCAGGACAGCAGCACCGCCTTTCCTTTCTTTTTAAAAAGGTAGCCTCTTTTATTTCTGATTATAGTATTAAAACACACTCACTGCAGACATGGTGGAAAAACAAGAACGCAGGAAAGAAATTAAAATCATCTATATTCCCATTAGCCAGAGATAATTAATTAACGTTAATACTATATGATGCTTGCCCTTTATTTTTGTATCTGTGTGTATAATTTGTAAAATTGAGATATATCATTCAATTTTTTATACTACTTTTTCTATTTATACATCATGTGCATTTTCCGATATCATTAAATAGTCTTCATCAACATGATTTTAAAGGACTATTAATGCAGCCCATCTGTCTACCTGTTCCATTTCTCTCTTGCTGATATTTAAATTGGCTCTGTTTCACTATAATGGATAATAATCTAACATCTCTGATTATTTTTGTAAAATTAGATGCCTAAAAGTGAAATTGCTGGGTCACAGGACACAGACAACTGTAAGATTCTTGCTTACTCATACTAAGGAGTTAAGATCCCCGTTAATACTAAGTTATTTCCCAGAAAACCAACATCTGCATTCGTTACAATATATGTAGCTGTCTCACTTCACACACACTAGCATTCAGCATGGACATTCTCAAAAGCAGGCCGATCTGATTAACTTAAAATATGGCATTATGTCAACCTTTCCTAGGGAAGAATAAGGTCCTTGAGAAAAGAGCCTTTGTCTATTGTGATCAGGGCCTGGCACATAGTAAGTGCTCAAGAAATATCTGTTGATCGAATGAACGATTCAAAAAATCAGCCGTGACTTGGAATGCTGATCTGCACTCCTCCAGGTCTAACCAGGGACTCCGCCGCGCACAGGCTACGCTGCTCTCTGGTACCTTCTTACCTGCAGCCTCCCTCGCCAACCCTGCCACAGCTGCTGGGTGACCCCCTGACCAGGGAAGACAAACAGTCTGATTCTCTCTCTTGAAGCTCTGAGCTAAGAAGCACAGAGACGGAAGGAGTTACATGAGAACTACCTTCGTGGTAGGCACAGAGTAAATGGCCACCAACTGCCTCAGTCACCCTGGCTCCCGCACTCCCTGGGGCCAGGCTGCTTAGCATTCCCATGGATTCTCAGAGGGCTGATTCCTTAAAATCAACACCCTTTTACTGAGGCTGATGTGTGGTCGTCGAGTTCTGTTCTTGCAACCCAAGGTGGCTGGCAGAGGCGCCCTCTTTGCCAACTTCCCAGATAACCGCAGCCCAGGAGAGTGACCAACCAGATGGAAAACCAGCCCAGCACCAAGGGCCACACTTAGCAAGACACAATTAAACAAAGAGAATAAAAAGTATACAGTTAAACACTATGATTAAAAATGGGAAGTCTGAATGTAGTAGAAACAAACGTTTTCTTCAAAGAATTCCATCTCGGTAGATCACAGTTTTGTCTGTTTAGAGTTACTTTGAGGTGTAGAAATCACCAACATTGTCTGCCTGACCCTGTGCTCTCAGATGGCAGGGCTCATGTTTAATTCTCATGTGTATCTCCAGGGCCTAGCACAATGCCTGGTGTAAGGTAGTACTTAACAAATGCGTGCAAAATAAACATTGGAAACTAAAAAGTGGGAGAACAGGAAGGCTTCTACAGGCTTGGATTTTTAAAAACCCCCATGAGTTGTATCACTTACCCTCCTTCTTCAAAGATGGTAGATGCTCTCTTAACTGAGCCCGACCACACCCCTGAATTGCCCAACGCTATCCTCTCCATTCCTTTGCAGAAACATCTAGACCAATGGCCTCAGCACGCAAGGCTCAGTTGGGTGGCCACTCTAGTTTACCAGCCCATTTCTGTTTTTACCAGTTAAGGGGTATATTTACCAAGAGGACATTTGTGTTTGTTCCCAAACCTGTTTATGTCAGTTATACTCATTACTGTATTTATGTAATTTAATTACTTATTATGTACACTAATGAAATGTCTATGCATAAGGAAAGAGCTGTTGTTTCTATTCTAAGTTGAATGTTTTGAAAAGACTTGATAAAGGTGAGAGGATGAAAAGAACTGTCAAATTAGGAGTGAACAACTATAAAACACTAGGGTGGGTGAGGGGCAATGTACAGGTCTAGAAAAATTTACGGCATTTACTCTGCTAGTGTCTAAGTTCTTACACTGAAGAAAGCAAATCTGGAAATTACAGAGGATGCAATATGGGTGCAGCTTATACAAGTAAAATGATGCAGAATGCTAACATATGAAACAAGTAATAACTAAAACAAGAGTATTGTGAGACATTATCTGTCCTTCCTTCATATAATGAACTCTGAAATTCTCTAAGTTACTTAATCTCATTTAAAAAAATACTGTTGGTTGTGACCACTAAAGTGATTTTGTGACTCCCTGAAAAGATACTGCCTTAATCCTACTCCTTAATTTTATTGGTGGCAGAGCTGATGTTCAGGGAGATTTAAGAGATCTACTAAAGTCACACAGCTACTGTAGTCAGAATTATGACCCTTGATCCACGCCCTATGGTCTGTCAACCACCTCGAGCAACCTTCCTCCTGATCCAGCATAGTTTCCTTTGCAAAAAGTAGGTGAAATCAGGAACTGAACGACCAGAATCAATCCTAGAGAGGAAAGGAAAGAATCCCTCATTCTCTCCTGAGGCTCCGCTTTCCTCTAAGCATTCTCCAAAGCAAGCAAAGACAGGTGTATGAGCTTTTATGCCCAAACTAAGACATGCCAAGTCTCTTGTGCTATAGACACATATTTGGAACAGTGAACCATGTACCTGGGTAGAACACGTGAGCCTTCTAATTTTAGAATGACTTCAGCTCCACGTGAGAAAACTCCAGACAATGGAACGGGGAAGCAGTTTGCAGTTCTGAAAAGCTTTTGTTAGGTGAGATGAGCAATAAACAGATCCCTTGCTTGCTGGCTGACCCACGTTCTACCTGTTTTCCAAACAAGTACCGTCTTCAAAGTCTTTTCCCTATCATCTGATTCGCCCTCCTCTGTGCACTCCCAGCCCAAACTCACCCTCAAAATGTCCCCACCAAAATCTGACCACCATGTCCCCAAGCACACTGGTTGTGGTGACCTTCCCATGAATAACACCACTCTGAATTTTCCATGTTCTTTCATCACCGCCTCTGAAAAGTGTCCCAGACACTAAATCAAATACTGCTTCATGCCAGGTGGTTGTCATTGGACACAGGCGAAAGGAAGGAGCAGAAGTTCAGAGGTTTAAAGAGCCACGCTGAGTACCCAGATCGTGCAAGGCAGACAGCTGAGGGAAGTCTGCAGCCTGGCTGCCAGGTGCCTGAGCGAGGCAGTCACCACACCCTCCGTCATTAGAGGGAGTCTCATGAAAATATGAGAACCAGATGGGTGGCCTGGGAACAGTGCAACATTTTGGAGGGTTAAGCAAGGAGCCACCTAACAACTTAACTGGGTGCATTCTGTCTCTTTTAAGGGGCATTACAAGGTGCCTTTGAAGATAGGTCATAACTCCTTCCTTGGGAGGGTGTGACAGATGTTCTAAGCTGTCAGTGCTGCCAACCTCACCCCGCCACCAGCTAATGTTTCTCTGCATGCTTTACAAATTGACAACCAACCAGATAAAATTTTTTTGTCCTAATCCCCAAACTATTGATGTCACTCCCATAGCAATTATTTTCTAAATCACACACTAAGCAGGCAGCTGAGGTTGCCTTATGACACTACAAGGCTCTCATTATGGATTCTCATGCTGTCTTTTCACCTGTGTGGTGGGCTCTTTGAGGACAAGGACAGAGGACAGCTTCTTTGTATAATCCCAGCAACTAGAATGTTAGAACCTAAATGTAACATAGTATCTGGTTCCAAGAGAATTAAATATATGGCAGTCACACTACCACTTCCCTACCTTGGGTCCATGGCAGCCATCAATTGATCACTGCTGTATTTCCCAACAGCCTGAAGGCAGCCTCATAATCCTTCTCAATAAAGCTTTCCAAGTAGTCTCTACCAATCCATCAGAGTGGTCATGTGAAAAATCTCACAGGCTATTCCTGATTCAAGTCCAACAGATGAGGAAACTAAGATCCAAACAGGAACCAGAGGAATAACTTGCCCAGGGACTTGGCAAAACTGAGACCAGCTGGACCCAAGTGGATGTCTGAGAGGTATTTACTGATGACAATAATGCCACTTTCCTATGCCTATGGCATCATCTACTCTCTACATTTGGGGATCTAAGAAAGAGGAAGATTAGAAGAAACCAATGAAATCTCAACAAGAAAGCCCAAGGAGAACTGTCAAGTAATAAGAACATGGAACTTTTTTCAAAAGGCACAAGAAAGCCAGATGGGATCAGCCCATGATCCTTCAAGCTCACATACCACCCTTGATTGGCACACGGAGTTTGCAATTTTCTCTCCGTGATGCTCCATAAAAATGTTAGTGCTTAATCCTGAGCATGCTTGCAGTCCTTTGTTCCAGAACCATCCTTCAGGAGTGAATCAAACCTTCTTATGTAGACTCTCAGAGTGAAGAGCTCTGCATATTTACATCATGGGTAAAGCCCTGTAGCTTCTGTTCTAAAATGACCCATCGTCACATCTAAATGGATAGTTCTGGGATTTAGTAAACGAGCCCACCAACATCCAGAGCTTAAGGGGTTAGGAGGGACTCCGATGTAAAAGTCAGTCACTCATTATATAAATGAGCACATTTTACAAAAACAGTGTTCACCTGAAAGGAAATATAAGTAGAAAGCAAAATATAAGAGCATTAAAGGAAATGCAAATAAATTGAAGTGCTATAAAATTGAATGCAGCATTGTCTACCCTCCATATTTAAGGGTCTAACAAAAAAAGAAATACTGTAGCTTTTGTTAGTGTAATGAAACTACGGTTTTGTTTTTAAAAGTCCCTATCTGTTAGACATAAGTAATATGCACAAGTGAGACAGGCTTTGCTTTAAAATATCCCAGCAAAGGGAAAAATCAAAAAGGTGGGAGAATTAGATCAAAGAAAAATTGCAGAGTGATGCTAATTGTCAAAGATAGGTGATGGTATGTGGGAACTGATTTCACTGTTACTTTTCTTCTGCTGTGTATGAAGATTCCTATAGTAAATATCAGCAAATAGTTTTACTTATATTACCCAAGAGTTAAATACATGCATGCTCCAATGCTGGGGTAGTGAGTGTGGCTGGTGAGGGTGGTCCCCAGTTTGAGCTGCACCCACCAAGGATTTCAGCCATGTCTAGGGAGGAAAGATTGGGGGTAGGATGGGGGTGGTCAAGGCCTACCAGGGTCTGAGGAATCTTCTAGGAGACAGGAAGGTCACCCTATAGGAAGAGAAACTTAAACAAGTCTGATTCAGTTGCAAAGCCCTGGTCTTTGGAGGGGTGGCTATGACATGGTCATCACCATCTGGACTTGTCTCCTAGCCTAGCCCTCTCCAGACTCATGTCTGGGTCCAATAGGGCAGGGCAGAGAGTAAGTAAATGTGGAAAGAGCTATTCCATTCACCTCTCTGGGGCATACGTCTCATAGTTCAGTAACCCATTAAACCAAGAACAATACAGAGGCCAGACAGGCAGCCCACCTCCCTTCTCCACAGACCACCAACCAAACCTGGACCCTCAAGGCCCCCTGGACACTAGAAGTTGTGGCATTGTCCCTGCTGTCACTCACTATATTGGGCCACAGAGTGGCACTCAGCCAGTTACAGGGTAATGTGCACCATAGCAGGGCTCAACTACTGTTTTCTGAGCATGCATCATAATGAGGGAGAGCAAACCTAGGCACTTGTTGCTCTCAGAGACATTCTCCCAGAAGCAAGTGCAGCAAGGAGACATGGAACAGAGGTTGGTCACTACTGCAGCAAGGACAGTCATTTTGTGGATCAAAGTAGCAGGTCTTCCCATGCCTGCTCAGGAGAGACTGGGAAACCCCTATGGGCCTAGGAGGAGCCACATGAGGCCCCAGAGGGAATACACTCAGGTAGCACATCCCCTAGGCGATTCTTGTATGAATGGATGGAGACGGGGAGGAGGGAGTCAAATAACCAGAACATCCCCTCCTCAAGAACTGTGGTGTCAGCATTTGCCATCATTGCAACCTGTCACTTGCAAGTAACTCAGGAGAGAACCTGGATCTTCGCCTACAGGTTCTACAGTGAGGACCAGGAGGGGATGAGGATGCACTTGGGGGTAAATGGCTCTTAGGAAGGGGGTCAATTCTGAGAACAGCGTGGGGGAGTCACTAAGCTATCCCCCTCCCCATATGTTCACATCTGAGCCCTCTGTGATGTGGGAGGTAATTAAAAAGTGAAAGAATTGCTTCGTGGAAACCCCGGTAGACCCTGGACACTAGAATCACTGCTTTGGGATGGACACACCCTTCTTTCCCCGGCCCCAACAAAGCGCGACACAGAGGAAGAGAGTCACTTTCTTTTATGTCATCATGGACCACCAAGTGGCTTGGACACCTTAAGGGTTCAAGTACATCAAGGATGACAGCTCTAAGGGGAGACTGTGGGGCCGCAGAAGGGTACCCGGTGGGAGTAGCAGCATCACCTCCGGTGTTTGGAGGGAAATGTCTGCAAGAGGAAAAGAGCAAAGTACCAGGGACACTGTGCGGTTGATTAGAGAATTTATAAATACATAGAAAACATCCACTCCCTTCCCAGGACCTCCTTGAAATAACTGGGGAGACAGAGCAGGGGGCCACTGCAATAACAGATGGGAGCATATTCCATGTCAATGAGGGAAGAGTGAAACTGGCACACTCATGCATCGCTGGCTTAAAAATCACCTCAATTTACTTAGAAAGTGATTTGGCAATTCATACCAAGGGTCATAATATATTTATTCTTGCTCCTGGAGATATATCCTAATGAAAGGATCCAAAAGAAGGAAAAAGCTTCTAGGCATGAAGACGTAGCATCATAATTAAACAGGAAGCAACAGAAATATCCAATGGGGAATGCTTAAATTACACACATCCATTTTAATGGAATAGCATGACATTTTAAAAAGATAAATTTTGAGACATTCCAGCAACATGGAAAAATGCAAAACCTCAAACCTTGAGTTTAAAAAGCAGGAATCAAAACAGTTTCCTCACCATGACTAATTGTATAAAAATATTAGCGCACACGGACAAAGGCTAAAAGCAATGCACAAATGTAACAGTGGATGCTTCTGTAGGACTCTGACCATGGGGGGTTTGCCTCCTACCTTTTCCCAAACTTCCATCTGTTGATCTAGGATCTTTAAAATGAAATGAAAATATCACTACGAATGTCAAAAGATAAACCAGAAAATAACGAAACAAAGATCACCAGGCAGAAGCAGATAAGACGGTTCAGGAATGTGGGTTCTTCTTTAGACGGATTATTACGTGAGCTAAAAAAATGGGGACAGTTCCAACTGTGGGTCCTGCGGGCTCTGCTTTCCAGCAGCCTTGCCCACACTGATAGTCTGAACAGAGAGACAGGAGCCAGTGAGTCCTACATGGGTGGGGAACAGCCTTCCCCTGGCTTGTCATCAAGACTTCCCAGGAGCGTGACCTTGGCCCCTGGGACAAAGGGCAGAGGTGGCTCAGGGGACAGCAGCACGTGAGCTCAGCAGGCATGTGCCTAGGGAGGAAGCTTTGAGCTCAGGCTCCCCAAACTAGGCAGAGTCTGCTCCCTTCCCATCCTCCACACGCCATCCCACACCGAGGGGGCGACACTCACCACTCAGGGCGGACGTGGTGTTCTCCAGGGCCTGGCACACAGCCGACAAAACACCTGTGAGGGGGAAGAAGAGAGAAAAGGTAAGAGTCTGCTCAGCAAACGACTTTCAGGATCCGAGGGAAGGGCACCTCAAGAGGTAAAGACTGGGTAGTTTTACAAAGTGGCCAACAGGCAGGCCTGGCTACACAATTTGGGGGCTCGGTGCAAAATGAAAATGCTGGACCCCTTGTTCAAAAGGCAGGAAAACTGAGCGTATGAGAGTTACTAAAACATAAAGCTTTATCCTTCTTTCTACAGTCTGTCCCTCCACCTGTCATGGTGTTTCTTGGTTTTTTTAAACACCTTACAACATTTTTTTTGGTGGTAAAATGTACAGAACATAGAGTTGACTATTTTAACCATTTTTTTTAAGAGCATAATTTTATTTATTTTTGCTGGGAAAGATTTGCCCTGAGCTAACATCTGTTGCCAATTTTCCTCTTTTTTCCCCCCTCCCCAAAGCCCCAGTACATAGTTGTATCTTCCAGTTGTAGGTCCTTCTAGTTCTTCTGTGTGAGCTGCTGCCACAGCATGGCTACTGACAGACAAGTGGTGTGGTTCCACGCCAGGAACTGAACCTGGGCCTCTGAAGGGGTGGTGAGAGCCAAACTTTAACCACTGGGCCATCAGGGCTGGCTCCTCCTATTTTAACCATTTTTAAGTGTATAGTTGTGAGGCATTAAGTACCTTCACATTGTTGGGCATGTCATGGTGTTATTTGCTATTTATGTCCCTGCTCCTTTTTGGATATGAGGATAATTGCAAGGTGAGCACAGCTCCTTACAGGTGCATGGGGGCCCCAGGGGCAGTGAGCAAGTGCACACGTGACCCACCAACTGCCAAGTTCCCCTCCAGCCGAGAGCTGGACCACATGCCATGACCCAGCTAGGGGCAGGGAAATCCAGTCAGGTATTTTTTCATCCCAGGGACCAGCTGCTCCGACCCAAGGTGGACAGGTGACCCCCAAGGGTATTACCACCTCTGTGCCAGGATGCACTAGGTACTGGGATCAGGGGTTGGGGAGAGGCTCGCCCTGTCTAGCCACTCTCTGAACATGCCACGGAACTGCCAGTTGGGGATGGGACAGCTGCCACCGTGCCCTACCCTGAGATACCAAGGGGTGCATGCATCTACTCCCAACCGTTCTTGTATCCAGGCCCTTCCAGGGGTAAAGAACCCACCCAGGAGAGGCAGGGAGGTGGTGGTAGGCAGGACCACGAGAGCCAAGGCACAGTGCACAGTCCATTGGCCCAATGGACTTCACGTATAAGATATAAACTCAGAGATAAAACTATTAAGAATTTCAAGACCACAACTGCATGGTATTAAACCCCAAGCTTGGTGTCCATCTGAGCATAAGACTCTGTGCAACTACACAGGTCTCATGGCCCCTGAAGCCTCCCCTGCCAGCAGATGACCTCATGTGCCCTCACAGCACAGTACCGGAGGTTTCTGGAAACAGCAGCAAAATTCCAACGAAGAAGGAACCTCTTAGGAGTTATGCAATCAGCATGAACTAAATTAGAATGACTTCCTAAAACTGAAATGCAAAAAGATGCCATGGTGACCATGCAAAGAGGCTGGGCCACCTATGGGTTAGCCCAGAAGGCAGATGGATCGAGTCAGCACAGAAAACAAGCAGAGCTCTATGCTGTTACCCCTCCGTCACCCAGGACCAGTGCAAACCCCTGCTGTGCAGGTCAGTGTCAGGGGCTCCTCTTCCCTTTCACTCAGGGTGTAGACACAGAAGCCCTTGACTCTCAGGGGAGAAACATATTTTGGAACAGATAAAGCAACCATGTTCATGACTTTCCCTTAGGCCTTTGGAATGAGAAAGATCACCAACACTTCCACCTGCTTCCTTTTACAGGAGGCATGGCGTGATTTCCCAAATGCTGCGACAGAGTCCTGAATCAGATATTTGGGCTGGAGTTGAGGGCCGAGGAGAGAAAATTAATAAAATCACACATGTCCTCCCCATGTGACTGTTTCTTGCTGCCCAACAGTCATGAATTCTGGAAGCACAGCTCTTGAGTTCCCCTGGACGTATGTAAAAGGCTGAGTCTGTAATCCACACACCAAGTGCTAAGTGAGGCATTGCTGCCAAAGCCAGGAAAAGTCTTAGTGGTTCCACAGTGTGAGCTGAGGACTCGTCGCAATCTGACTTTGCTGGCACTGCCACAAACCACTCTGGGCCAAAGTCAGCCAGGAACCTGTGGTCCCATGAAGAACCACTCAGGGATGTTTCAAATGCCTCTGGAGAAGAAGCTCCACTGGCTTGTCACAAACTGTCCCTGAATGAGTGAATTATCTTCCCACCTCCTTCCTCGGCCCCATATCCTGTCAGTCAGCGAAAGCATGGTCCGTACAGTTCCTGGGCTCCATGTCGACCTCTGCTTAAGCAAAACTAAGACAAGAACACAAATACTGATCAACTGCAGCCGGGACAGAGCAGAGCTGATCACCAACTCTCCAGGGCGTGCAGAGGGGCCGCTCTCCCAGCCTTGGGGCAAGTTACTTCGTCCCCTGTGTTCCTCATCTGTAAGCTTTCAACTGCCAAACCCACAAAGGTGTTATGGGAACCAATTAGAATTTGCAGAACCACCATATTCCGCAGATGAAAGACACTAGGTTTTTATTCATAATTTGAGCAAGACCAGAAGAACAGTTCCTTCCTTAATCTTCACATTCCCATGGGAAACACGTCTTAAGGCCCTGGGCTCCTCTCTGCAATCTTGACTCAGGCACAACTTCAGTTGAGGCCCTGGGGTGAGTGGTGAGGTGTCTGCTTTCCCTTCAGACGTGGTGAGCTCCCCAGAGGGTTCCAGACCAAAAGGTCAGGGGTCAGGCCTCTTTCACTTCTCAGCAGGTGGGATACCACTTATTGGGCATGTACCAGTCCCGGGCCCAGCACTAGGGTTTTACGTGTCTTACGTTATTTAGTCCTCATGAGAACCCATGATACAGGCACTTTCCAGTCTCCCTGCCTTCTGGGCCAGCCTGTGGAAACACCTGGTTTTACAGGCGAGGAAATCGAGACTTAGAGAGGTTAAGAAACCTGCCCGATCTCTTGCAGCCAAATTCAGGCTCAAGTCTGCCCAAATCCTATGACCAAGACAGGGTTTAACTACCACACCACGCAACAGTCCTTCTGCCCACAGCCTGTCGTGAAACACCAGTAGGTGTGTCTTCACCAGTTACAACCCCCAAACGAGTCTGAACAACAGACTCAGCAGGCCTAGCAGAGGCGCTGACCTTCCCACTGCCTCCAACTCTCCCCACTCTGAGCAAGGTCTGCTGAGGGGTACGGGGTGAACGTCCAGACTCCCAGATGGCCGATCTGTGTGAGCCCAGGTGCCCAGGCTGCCAGCCCATGGCTGTCTTGGAAAAGCTGGCTGTGTGAATGCCTTCCAGAAACACGTGGCCTTGGCAGGCTCTGAGCCTCATCGGAAACACAGGAAATCCTCCCCTGGAACACCTGTGTGGGGACAGCACAGCCGCAGGGACAGCCGCCACACACACTGGCTCCAGGGAGACAAGACACCGTGCAGACGGAGGTGTGCTGGCCGCAGCCATAGGTTCCTCTCGCCTGAGTTTCAAAGCTGGACCTCAGCTGCCACAGGGCCACCCAGCCAGCCTCCTGCTGGGGCAGGAATCCCTTTTAGGCTGCTCCTGCCAGCATCCCGTTTCTGTTTAAATAGATCCAAAGAGGGGAATCCCTGGATTGTGGACTTCAAAAGGAAAAAAGAAAAGAAAAAGGGTGGCGGTGAGGGGAAAACCACACACAATGGAAGAAAAGCGTTATGAACGGCTGACCCCGGCCCCCAGCCCCTGCCCCCGCGATGGAGTGGGAACCCAGGCCTGCCCTCAGGAAGGACGAGGGTTGCAGTGCTTATAATTCAGCTGTTTGGCAGGCAGATGAAAGTTTCCATCAGAAAGAATGTCAGAAGAGAGACTACCTATCTATCTCATGAGTTCACAGAAGGGAGCCATCATGACCCCCCGTCCACTGGTGTGCCAATGGGAAATGCTGTTGCAAGGTGCCAGGCACCCATCTGCCCTGGGCCATAGAGCAGGGCACCCCCCCACCTCCAGCCCCTCAGTGCAGCTCCTCGTTCACGCATGGGATTGGGTCCCAGGCTGTGCCTTCAACATGGACACCCTCCATCCTCTCCCACCCATCAGCCTGGTGACTGCCTTCTTTGTGGACACTCAGCTCTAGTGTTTGGACCTGGAAGAAGCATCCTCAGGCCCCCCGGTCATCCCAGCAGAGTTGACCGTGTGCTCTCTGGCATCTGTGACAGCCAGTATTTGCTCACTCCGCTGTTCGGATCAGTTGTTCCCCCTAAAAAATCAGGAGCTCCCCATCTCATCCATTTTTCGACCCCCTAAACCAGGCTCCCGGAGGGAAGGGGCAAAGGTGAAGTTCTGGTGTCAGAGAGATGTGGGGAGGGGAGAGGGAGGGGGCAGCAGAACCTTTCGGATGAAGGATGTCCTGGATTTAGAGGAGGTGGTGAGCAAGGTCCTATAGGTAAAGTAATGCAGGTGGGAGGGGCAGGAGTCAGGCCAGAGAGAGGGACAGGGACTGTGGCTGCTCCGGGGGCAGCCAGGATCCCCCCTTACTCTTCTACCATGCTTGGGGCTGGGCGTCATGAGGGACAGAACCAGGAGCTCAGGAAGTGGTGAGTGGTACCTAGAGGGTGAGAATCATGAGGTGCACAAGGGACATCCATGGGCATCCTTGTGGGCACAAAAATATCTGTAAATGGGTCACACAGAACCCAGGGCCTGCTGGGTACAGGTTCTAAGGCCTCTTCCCTTATGAATTATATCCTGAGATTTAAATTTTATCTGCAAACATGGCAGGATTTTGACTACATAGCAAAAATTGAAATATTGCATGACTTTATCAGTACGTATTTTTAAAAGCAAAAGGTTTTGATAGCCAGGTGAAGATGCTGGCTTCAGGGTAACAGCTGATTAGGAAGAAAGAAAAAGGGACCACACTGTAGGTAGGGGCAAGGAGGGAAGCTGGTGGCACCAGGAACCTGCCCCCTGCAGGAATATCCATACATGCCATGGCAGAAAGCAGCCACACGGCACCCCCCATCACCCAGTGAGGCCGGCCCTCCAAGAGGCCATGGTTTCTCTCCAAGAGGTGAAAGTTCACATTTGTCCCTGCTTACAGAGACTTCAGTGACGCTCGCTTCAGAGGATGTCAGGCAAAGCTGCAGGGAAATTTGTGGAGGAACTGGCCAGACGGGATTAGGAAAACTCTGAGGATGGCAAGGAGAGTTTAGAAATATGTGACATGGGAATGAATCACCATGGCCAGCCAGGCTCATGGGACAGAGGGCTCTTTCTTCCACCATCCCAGCATCTGGAACACTGCTTTCAAAACCCAGGTTGGACTCTGCTACCTAAGGAGAGAGTCTTATCAAGAAATTATTTGAAAAGGTTAGTGTTGTGTTTCAGGTGGCAGGTCCTGAGGCACAGAGCAAAGAGACCGACTGTGCAGGGAGGGGCCAGCTTTTAGTTACAAACCCACGCAAGTGAGGTCCCGACCCTGTGCCTAAACACAGTTGTGACATGGGACAAGTTAGCCAGGAAGACATTTCTATGCCAGGGGTGGGGTGCTGGAGGGAAGACCACTAGAGCCTGATTGGTCCCCAGAGCTACCTCTTCACATTGTTCAGTCACAGATTATTGTGGCTGATGGTGTTATTAATAATAACAGCAACAACATTTGCTTGAACACGTACCATGTGCCCAGCATCATCTCATTCAATACTCAAAGCAAGTCCTAGGAAGCAGGGACTACTATGCTCCCATTTTAGAGGTAAGAAAGTGGAGGTACAGGAGATTAAGTAACCTGCCCAAGGTCACCCAGCTTCTAAGTGTCAGATGTTGCAAGCTCATGCTACAGGGCCCATTGGCCCCACTTCGCTTCTGGTTACCCTGTGAAGTACAGCCAAAGAACACAGACATGTTAGAAAAGACCTCCTGGGGCCAGCCCCATGGCCGAGTAGTTAAGTTTGTACAATCTGCTTTGGTGTCCCAGGGTTTCCCTGGTTTGGATCCTGGGCTTGTGGATCTATCACCACTCATCGAGCCATGCTGAGGTGGTGTCCCACATAGCAGAGCCGGAAGGACCTACAACTAGAATGTACAACCATGTAATGGGGGCTTTGGGAAGAAGAAGAAAAAAAAGATTGGCAACAGATGTTAGCTCAGGGCCAATCTTTCAAAAAAAAAAAAAAAAAAAAAGAAAAGGCCTCCTCCTCTTCTCTCCTGGATATAAGCAAGATATGTCCTGTGATATGGGGAGTGCAGGCTAATGGGGAGCCCAGAGACTAGTGTCACCTATGAAAGGTGTCACCTTTAGCAAGTCACTGCACCTCTCTTGATCTTGGGTCCTTCATCTTTAAATGATGGGGTTGGGCCAGAAGATCTGCCCAGTCTCTAAATTGCAAGCATCTGTGAAGATACAGGGCTGTCCATCTTCCTTAACCATCTGGCACACAGTATGCCATCAAGGCACACTGGCCTCATTCCAATATTTTATAAGTGGATCCCTGCCTTGAACATGGATCAGGCAAAATGAAGGCTGCATGTATTTGTCTCAATGACTGTGTTCGGTTTATGACAACTTTGTCTTTCAATTTAGCATGGCACTTACATCAAATATCAGAAGATGGGAGAGATCCTAAATCCAGATGGACACTTTTCATTTCTACATTCTCAAGACACTTTTACTGGCTTGATAATACACTCCAAGCTCACCATCCATGAGGGAGTGCACTTGGGTGACTGAACTCAGCACCCTCAGCTGACCTTCCTAATGACCTCTGGGGTGGCCATAAGCAGCAAAGTCCAACTTGATGAGGCTAAGGCAATACCTCATGATTATGACGTCATGAAAAACAAGCCAGTGTGACCTGAACGCTCATGGGTGTTCTTCACATCCACCTCAATATATCTGTGGATGGGAAAAACCAAAGCATTCAGAATGAACCTTTAGGATCAGAGAGGTGGAAGAAATGAAGAGATGGGTGCCTACACTGCAACTCTCTCCCATTCTCTAATTCTGACTCAGGGTCTATCATGGCAGAGCACAAACGAGCCTTGCTATCAGGCCTGGATTCAAACCCGAGCTCTGCCTCTCCTTACCTGTGAGACCTTGGCTATGTTATCTAACCTTGCTGAGCCTCACTGTCCTCATCCATAAATGGAGATACACCTCCTCCCATGAATACTGCAAGGATTAAGTGAAAAGAAATGGAGTATAAAAGTCAGAGAAGAATGGAATCTTCCATAGCACAGCAAAGGCAGATGAGTGAGGGCTGCCAAAGGCACCACACACCCGCCACGTTCCCACAGGCGCTTCTTCTGCTTCCACACCCCAAGCACCATGGAACCCTGACCACTCTCCAGAGGCCTGTACCTCAAACCACATATTTTTAAAAATAAACTTATCTCATCCCCTGACTGGTTCCACCTCCTCCTCCCCAGCTGTAGGTGGGGCTGAAGAACCGCCGGCCATTGCCCACCCTTCCCTCTCCTTTACCCTGTATCCAAGCCAAGCCCTCCCACAGTCCCGCCTCCACGCTGTCCATCTTATCCATCCCCTGCATCCCTACTGCCAGTGCCTCCCTTCAGGCCTCAAACCTCTCCTGGGCTATCACAATAGTTGCCTAACTAGTTTTCCTGCCAACAGCTTTTTCACCTTTGCTCCAGCTGCCAGGGTGAGCTTCTTGAAGCACTTGCTGGACCACAGCCCTCCTTTCCTCTAAACTCTCCATGGGCTTCCCCCCCCCCCACCCCCCGCTCACAGAACCCAGTCTGAAGTCCTGGGCAGAGAGTTAGGGGGGCAGAACCTGGTCGCAAACCCCATTTCCATCTAGCTCCTCCCACCCACTCCCATCAGGCACTCTGACTCCAGCTGCCCGGCACTGTCCCCCTTTCCCTGCATGCAACCTGCCCTCACTCAGCCACTCAGCTCGGTGCCTTGGGCTCATGCCACTCGGGTCCTGAGTCAAGTCATTGCAGCTGTGTGACCTTTGCTTAGTTGTCTGAGTCTTGGTTTCCTTCACTATAAAAAGAGATAAAGATAACCATCTCTTGCTCAGGGTTGCTGTAAAGATGAAATGAGGGGACATGTGAGGAGCATGTGGTATACTGAGTGCCACTTAGTAAATATGCAACAAACGGCAGCTACGCTTATTGAGAGTGACCATTAATATTATGCTGATCACTCAAGTCGGTGCGCCCCTTTCTCTACCCATGGGAATCAAATTAGCCTCTTAAAGCCTCGCTCAAATGCCAGAAAGAATCATTTCTTCCTCAGAGCAGTCCATATTTGATTCTGCCTCGTAGTTAAGAAGTTTTCAAGTCTTGTCTGCCCCCCCTCCCCCGCCTCTACTGCGGTCAGGAACCAGGCCTTACTCATCTGGACCCTCACACCTGGCGCAATGCTTCGCATCTGGTTAGGGTGTTCATGCTGAGTATGTTGAGCTGAATTTCTCTAAGAGGTCACCAGCTTGAAAACAGCACTAGAGGGGTGAGAACTGAGAGTGTGCAGGGGGGCAATGAGAGGAGCAGCCGATCCTCGGGAATTCCTTCCTCACGTCCATCCTAGGCTCCCACGGCTACAGCTCTAAGTCCTGGCTCTTACTCTGACTTCACTGGAGACAAAGAACACTCGAAACCTGGCATTCATTCAGTGAACACGGAGCACGCACGATGTGGGAGACACCAGTCTAGGTGCTACAGAGACTGCAAAGGCCTGGAAGTCCCTTCTCTCACTATGCCTGCACGCACTCTTCCTATGAGAAATAACCCTTCCAGTTCTTAGAAATCGTCACGCTGAACTCCATTATAAACATCTGGCTGCACCGTCATTCAGGCGAGTGGGGAGATGAAATGCGTCTTCCAATTCAATAATGATGTTAACTAGCCTCACTAGAATATGGAGAAGACCACGGCAGAGGCGGGGAAGGGCCATCTTTCTCCTGAACCTGGACTAGGCCTGCTGGACCAGCATGCCAGCTTGATCCGGGGCTGTTTGGTTACCCAATGAGATGACCCCTGAAACATTTTATTTTTATACCCTTAACTCATTTTGTCAGCTTTTTCAGAAATCTTTACAAGAAAACAGGAACCCCCAGGAGGAGGCAGCTGGACCCCCAGTCCTCCACAATGCCCCCCTGACCACTCTAGTAGGCGATGCTCTCTCCTTTCACTTCCTGACAACCATCAGCACCCAGGTCAGGTGAAGAGTCCACTCCAGTCACCCCCATGGGCTGGTCTCCCCATCCTACCCCAGACCTCACTTCCACCATCTCTGATTTAGGACAACTGATGACTGTCTTTCTTTCCCCACTTCAAGGGGCAAATGAGAATATTTGCAAGATGCTCTGAGTTCTTTAGAGTTGAGGTCTTCATAAATGCCCAGGACTGACACCATAGGCACAGGCATCAGGGAAGCAACCCAGCTGTAAAAGGAGGTGACATGAGAGACCTTTGCTTCTGACGACTGGCAGGCATGATGCAATGCCTCACACTGCTACACGGATATCTTCCTCTCCACCCTCCCCACCCACTTCAAAGCCTTACAGAACAACGCTGCCCACCGATCTGGTGGTCTGAGAGGACCCCTTCCTATGAGATAGCAAATAGTACACAGGCACAAAATATCAAACAATCAGTTAACCAGGATGCACTGAGCATCTCCACTGAGCGAGGAAGGCCCTGTGCCCACTCCCATCCACACAGATTTACAACACACCCTTTTTTGTTAGGAGGAAGCAGTTACCTCTCGGGCAGAGTTAAAGTCTTATCAAAGACCTGGAGCAGGGGCTGGGGACTAGTCACACTTCCTCTTCCACGGGGCCTGCTCCTGTGCTGGCTGGCTGAGGGCCCCTATCCAGGGATTGCACAGCAGGAAGGCGAGTATCACCGAGCCCTCCCGGCCAGCTGGAGTTCCCCAGCTGCTGAATCACCAACAGGCTCTACCAGAGCTGAGCTCTGAAGTCGCAAGAAGCTGCGCCCAGCTGAGGCGCTCCGAAACCTCGTTCCAGCTGAGTGACACTGATTTGAGGCATGGAGGTGTCTGTGAGAAGAGCTACACTCGACTTTCCCAGAGTCCCAGAGGCAAGAAGGGGTAGGGGAGTGGGCTAGAGACAAGGCTGGGATAAAGTGGCAGACGTGACAGCTCTAGCTGCAGGGCCCAGCCCCTCAGCACTGTGTTCCAGCTAAGCAGAGACCTGGCTGCCAGGAAATCCAGGAATCATGCCAGTTCTGGGGGAGTCCACTGGGATGTTATAAGCCACCCTCCGTTCTGTGGAGGCCCACCGGCCCCAGCTCAGTTTCCCCTGGCCTTGTGGTGGCCCCAGAATTGCCTTCCTTTGGGTCCCAAGTCAGAAGTGGCTCTGCTCGTGAGGACCTCAGACCAGCAGAGTTAGCCTCTCGACAGCGCTGACAAACCAGGCCCATCCCTCAGCTCTGTCAAGGCCACAGGTACACGCCACTCACAGCGAGGGGCTTGAAAGTAGGCTATGAGTGGGGAGGAAGTAAAAAATAAGCAATCCTTGAACTCTGCCCCATTTCCTCCATGTGAATAGCTTGGTGATGACAAACTCGTCCCTTCCCACCGCTCTGCTCAGGATACCCCTGGAACCAGCCTGCAGACAGCAAATTGCGAGGCTTGGAGTTTGGGCCAAGATAAATATCCAAGATAAATACCTGGCAGAACTTCAGATCAATGCAGCACCAGCCTGCAGGGTGGACAGAGGCAACAGCATTGCACAAGGCTGATCACCACTGTCAGTCTTCCACTGTGTCCTGTGTTCCTGGGACAGGCCCCAGAACACCCCTTAAGAGAACTCATTTGACTAGATAAGGGTCACTGATTGAGAAGCAGGGTTCAAACACAGGACACAAATCCCTGGAACTACAGATATTCAAGAGTTCAGGGGAAAACACCCCGAGGTTCTCATAACCCCACATTTCTCAACCCACATCACACTGCAGGCTAGGAAAATGTCTACGTTCTTTTCCTTGGGCACTGGAAGTGAGTGGCAGGAGGAGGAAGAGGAGAGACTGGTGAGAAAAGGCCTGGGTGATGAGTGCAGATACCAGCCGCTGAAAAGGGCCAGGATGAGGAGTGGGCAGGAGATGCTCAGACTGACCTCCTTTCACTGGGAGACCCTGACCAGGACACCCCTAGCCCAGGGGTTCACATTTGGTGGCGCTCCTAGGGGTCATCTGGAAACCTGTGGAGGTAGTTTTTGATGGTCACAATGACTCGGGGCCACTGTGGGTGTATAGAGGGTGAGAGCAGGGATGCTAAATTACTGCAACGCACAGGACTTTGTCCTGCATAAGATGCTAATAGGGTACCCTGTTGAGAAATTCTAGACCCCAACAGGGAGAGTCCCTTCAACCACAGGTCATTTAGCCTCCAAGTGCCCACGGGCCGAGGCACCAAAACTCAGGGGAAAGGGAACAAGCTGGCCGTCACATGAACGGACCCGGCCACTCATTGGAGGCTTGCATACGGTCTCTGGGAAGCTCACAGTGGGACTGTGGAGAGGCGCCCGCCCTCATTAACTGGATCCTTGCTTCCCCTCTCAGTGATTCCCTCTATCCTCATGTTCATCTGTCTGACTCTCCATACTAACCTGAAGCATTCGGGTTGCACAATACAATCCTACCTATAAAGTTAACAAGACTGACAAGCCACAAATAAATCTGCTCTGGTGTTTTATAGTCGTGAGGCTCCAAAGAGACTCCCAGGAGCCCGAGAGAGAGGGAACTGACAGGGTGGTGATGGATTTGACTGTCTCTTGGTCCACTGCCCAATTTTAGGACCTCTGACGCATTTCCCTCTGGCCAGCGCGTGTTCTTCTGGCCACATGTGGAAAAGCTGCTCAGTGAGTGCCCCAAGAGCACTTATCGTGGGGCAAGAGTCTCATTTGCTGACTAGAGACAAGCCAGTAAGGAAGAAGGCACACCTGTGCCCACAGTTGCGGGGTCGAGAGCATCATGTACCTTTCAGTGGTACTAAAAAGCATTTTAAAGGAAGTCACAAACCTGAGGAAGACCAGGTAGCTCTTTTATGGGACAAGAGGAGTGGGATCTCCCCACCAACCCGTCTCCTGCCCCTTTCTCTATTTGCCTCTTTGACTTTTTAGGGGAAAATGGTGGAAATAAGAAGCAAAAGGGAAGGAGGAGCAGAAAAAAGACGAATTTTTCTGCTAGGATGGTTTAATTCTAGCACGAATAGGAGGACTGTAGAGAGGAGAATGTGGGTGGCAGCCCTGTAGGTTTAAGTCCCAGATAGGAGTGCAGTAGGAAAAGGGTCCTAGGTCATTAATATTGAATGTATTTCTGAAGCACGGCCTAGAAAAATCAGACTCGTCTAAATCTGAAAGTGATGTAGGAACCAAAACCAGCTGATGCAATGGCCCAGCCACTTTGGAGGGCAGTGTGGTGGTTTCCTGCAAAACTAAACAGTCTTACCATACGGTCCAGCGATCAAGCTCCTTGGTATTTACCCAAATGGTTGAAAACTTATGTCCACAGAAAAACCTGCACCCAAATGTTTACAGCAGCTTTGCTCATAACTGCCCAAACTTGAAAATAACCAAGATGTCCTTTAGTAGGTGAATGGATAAATTGTGGTACATCCAGACAACAGAATATTGTGCAGCAATAAAAAGTGAGTTATCAAGTCACAAAAAGACGTGGAGGAAACTTAAGTGCATATTACCAAGTGGAAGAAGCCAATCAGAAAAGGCCGCACACTGTGACTGTGTAATTCCAACTATATGACATTCTGGGAAAGGTAAAACTACGGAGACAGTGACAAGACCAGGGGTTTGGGAGAAGAGAGGGTGGGAGGGATGAATAGGGGAGGCACAGGGGGTTTTTAGGGCAGTAAAACTATTCTGTGTGATAATGCATGTTATTGTACATTTGTCAAAACTTATAGAATGCATAACACAAAGGAGAAACCCTAACGTAAACTAGTGACTTTAGGTTACATTTAACTTTAGTTAAAAAACATTAACTTTAGTTAATAATAATGTACCAATATTGGCTCATCAATTATAGCAAATGTACCACACTAAAGCAAGATGTTAATACGGGAAATTGTGTGGGATGGGGTAAGGAAGTATATGGGAATTCTCTGTACTTTCCATCCAATTTCTCTATAAACCTGAAACTGCTCTTAAAAAAAAAATACAGTCAACTGAAAAAAAAAAAAAACAGCTGATGACAAATACAACACCATGAAGCTGAATTACTTTACTCCACATCCTAAACTGTCCAGTCAGACTGCTTCCCTAAGTTTAAGTAAAAGTCCTTCTCCTAGGAAGGCCAAGCTGGCATAAACAGCTTGGGTTGGACTTTTCTGGAAATGCAAAGGAGACACTGCTCAACCTTCCATGGAGCCCCATGGCTTTTGGCCTCATCGCTGCCCCCTCAGCTTGGCTGGGTGCACAGGCAGACGACAAAGCTTGCTTTCCCAGCCATCGCTGTGAATTCTAGCCAGCTGAAAACTCAGGGAGGGAAGCAGCACAATCAGTTCTCGTATGTTGTGAAATGTGTTACAGGGCTGTGTTCAATGAACGATTATTGACAACAGCTCCCAGGGAGAAGCAACGACCAGCTTTGGTCAGTGGCTGATCAGACTGGGCTGGGCCACAGTGTACTCAGAGCCTTACTCTCAAACTGGGAATATATCCGATGAGAGGAAGCAGAAGAGAGCCAGGTTCCTTGTGGAAATAGGCCCTGGATAAGGCAAGGGAGGGGACTAGAGGGGAGTAAGGGGAGGAACAATGGGCGAGGGGTCTTCCAATAGAGAGAGCGATAGGCACAGTCAGGAGTCTGAGCAGATTTTGAAACAACCAAGGAAATCCAGTATCCTGCTTTCAGGGCAACTGGCCTTGCTTCTGTGGTTTATAATGTAAAACAGATGACGTATCCTAGACATGCTGTCCCAGAGGACAAGTTATTAATACAGTTTTCAATCTGTTGCAGCCAGTCATCTGCTCTGAGACTGAGGGAGCAGAATACAAGAGTTGCTAGAAGGATAGTTTAATCCAACTTCTTTTTTGTTTTTTTTTTTAAAGATTTTATTTTTTCCTTTTTCTCCCCAAAGCCCCCCGGTACATAGTTGTATATTCTTCGTTGTGGGTCCCTCTAGTTGTGGCATGTGGGACGCTGCCTCAGTGTGGTTTGATGAACAGTGCCATGTCCGCGCCCAGGATTTGAACCAACGAAACACTGGGCCGCCTGCAGTGGAGCACGCGAACTTAACCACTCGGCCACGGGGCCAGCCCCTAATCCGACTTCTTGACCCTCCAGTTATATCCAAGAGTGGGCTCCCAAGTGGGTGTCAGGCACAGCTTTTATCATAACAAAATGAAGCTACAGTTATGGAGAACTTTTCCACCTCCTCTTCCTGTCCTTTCTTACATTCAGGTAGAAAAGGAACAAGAGAGCAGTGGTGGTGTTTTAATCGTCCAACATCATCCTTCTGTGAGGACCTACGAGCAAGGTAACAACACAAGCGGCTCACCCCCCATCCCCAGCACTGTCACAACCTGACATTTTATTGTATGTTTATTTATTTATTTTCTGTCTCCTTGGGACCAAGTAGGGGCAAGGGAGATGGTGTTTTTTGGTTCACTGTATGCTCAGTGCCCAGAACAGTGCCTGACACATAGACAGCTGTCAACAATACTTGCTGAATGAATTCAGTTCCTTTCCAAGCCAAACCTGCCAGACAGTTCCACAGAGGTGTCCATGGAGTGTGAACCAAAGAAGTTAACACCTGAACTCCTATTTGTGCAGGAGCACTTGCTAATAACTCCGGAATCTAGGTTCTTTCATCCTGGAATCAGAAAACACCTTAGAACTTTCCTGTGATGACAGTTCTCCAAGAACTAATGCAGACACTGGAGCATTTTCTTCATCATGGGGGGAGGGGCGTGTGTGTGAGTAAACAGAGTCATTATGGATGTCCTTTCTGAACTGGTGACATCTAACGGAGACCTGAATATAATGAGGGAACCAGTCCTGCAAAGATCTGGGGGAAGAGCATCCAAAGCTGAAGGAAGAGCAAGTGTAAAGGTCCTGAGGTGGGAGTGAACTTAGCCTGTTTGGGGAAGAGCAAGAAGGCTGATGTGGCTGGAGCAGGACAGTGGTGGGAGACGAGGCTGGAGAGATGCCAGGGCAGGTGTCTCACACGGGGAATGCTAGAGTCTGAGTTTTATTCCAAGCTGGAGCCACTACAAGGTTCTGAGCAGGAGCCACAGCATCTGATGTGTGTGTTAGGATTGCTCAGGGCACTGAGAACAGAAGAGGCCTTAAGGAGGCAAGACTGGAAATTGGAGCAGTGGGGATGAGACTACTGCAGAAGTCCAGGCGAAAGAGGAGAGGGGGAGCAGGGGAGGACGTTAAAAGTGGCTGGATGCAGAATACAACAGAAACACAGCAGACAAGACTCACTGAACGTGGGAGGTGCATTCTGGCCTCATTCTGTCAGGGACCTCCTCTCTTCACCCCATCTCTATTCTACCAGTCCCTGCTTTCTCTTCACCTTCCTAGGCCATGTTTGACCTTCAAGGCCAGTTCAAACATCAATGTCTTCAAAAACCTTTCCTGACCACCTCAGATGGAAGACCCCCGTCTCCCTCAAAAAATTAAAAACAAATGAATAAACAGACAAGAACACAGGCCTAGAGAAACCCATTAGTAGGCTCAACGCCCACAAGAGCCAAACCACACCAGTCAACCTTATCTTGGTTCTCTGAACAGTTTCACGAACAGTTCCCTTCCAAAGTCTGCCCACTCTCCCCGAGATCCTCCAGGAGGCTACAAACTGGAATGAAGTTTCTGCCCCTGGTCTTTCCCAGGCCGGTCCTAGGGATCTCAGTCCAGGGTCACCCCACACTTACCTGTGTGACACTCGATCAACATCCAGGATAAATTAGTCTCCAGATGCTGATGGCTGTACCCAAGGCTTTCTGGACGCACGCGCAGAATCTAATCCCGCTCATGTGTCCCTCCGCTACGGCCCGTGGGCTGCACTAGAGCATCCCAGGCTCAGAAAGGGAGGGCCCGCAAGGAGCAAAGTGAACGGGCCCCACGCTGACCTGTGACCAGAGCCTGTGCAAGCTACAAACAGACAGACCCAGAGACTATTCTCTGCTCTGAGTTTCTCTACTCTAAATGTCCTGCCTCCTCAGTGACCTCTTATGCCCCGTGTGGGCACAGCCCAGCTCTCGACTTTGCTTCCTATCTCCCCACAGTGCCTGCGGGAGAGAATTAAACAGAAACAGTCACCCACCCTGAAGCGAGTATAACGATGCTGAGATGGCTGCTGTGGTTGGAACACAACGACGTGCCACATATCCTCTTGGGAAAGGAGTCCTTCCCTCTAAGAAAGGTAGAAGTCAGTGTTCCTTCTAGCTAAGGGCAGCCAGAACACTCCTGCTACAAACTCAACAAGCCTCCAAGATTGGCAGACTTAACATGAACGCAGAGCTCCAGGATCCAGCATTAGCTGTGGTTTTCCGCTTCTTACCTCAAAGGGAGGCAAATACCCCAGAGTCCTGAATGATGACAGGACATACCAGTTCCACAGGTTCCCTGCCTTGCTGGGATGCTAATCGTGCCTAACAGGACTCCATAGCACATGGCTATGGTTTCAGGTTTATGGAACACCTTCTAAAAACTGAAGTACTGTATTAAAAAAAAAAAGCATGAAATGTAGGCAGAAAAAGTGGGAACATCTTCAACTAATTCCTTGGAAACACATGTGTTTTTCTCAGCCTTAAGAAAAAGGTCCCACCATCTCAAGCCAGAATGCAAATACACTGCACATGTATCATCACCTCCATACTGAGCCCACAGCAGACATTACTAATTGATTACAGCACTGTTTCCCACTGAACTCAGATGCAGCCTCTAACCCCTCTAGGTTTTGTGTGTTGTTTTTTTTTTTGAGGAAGATTAGCCCTGAGCTAACATCTGCTGCCAATGCTCCTCTTTCTGCTGAGGAAGACTGGCCCTGAGCTAACATTCGTGCCCATCTTCCTCTACTTTATATGTGGGGCGCCTGCCACAGCATGGCTTGACAAGCAGTACCACGTCTGCACCTGGGATCCGAACCAGCGAACCCTGGGCCACAAAGCAGAATATGGGAACTTAACCACTGCATCACTGGGCCGGCCCCCCTAAATCCTTCTAAACAGCCACTTCTCAGTGATCACAGTTGGCCTAGATGATGGAACTATTTCCCACTTCTGCTCAAAAAATATCTGCTGCTATGTCAATGATGTTTTGGGAACAAGGGGTGGGAAGGGGAAGGAAAAGGAGAGAGAAGTGAAGAGAGACTCTAGCAGCAAATTATCTGTCATCAATAAAAACATACTGGTCAACCATTAAATGTTAGGTATTATGCAAGGCACTGCAGAAGTTGAGAATAGGGGCAAGAGGAAAGGTGAAAGAAAAAGCCCATGAAGTAGGAAATGAAACCCCTAGATGAAACACACACACACAATTACTGTCAAGGGAACAAAAGGTCATCCAGAGACATCCACTGATATAAATTCAAAATGAAACTGGATTCTTTTTTTCCCCAAGTGTAAGAAAGGCAATACCTAAGAATGTCAATAGCTATTCATACTGATTTATCCACCTCCTCAAAGCAAAAGATTTTTCTATAAACAAAGCCCTAGATTTTCAGAAAATTTCTGCCTGGGAAGCCTCTGAAAATAGCTCATCAGGTGGTAAACAGCCCAGGTGAAAACAATGACTGAACCATTTATGAAAGAGGCTAAAGTGGAGAAAGCCAAGAACAGCCAAGAGTAAGGTAATTTAGAACAATCCGGATTTCTTTAATGCTTTCTCATTATCTTGTTGGGAGCCTAAAAATGCTTTTTCACCAGTTAATAACGTTCTTTTCAAGGCCAAACAGTGAGGCCATTCTCCCACTTTTTCTCTGCTCACAGTGGAGGTCAGACGACATCAAGGCCCCCAGAGGGCATTCTAGGTGGAGCCGGACCAGCCTCTGGTGCCCTCAGGGATGAAGACCTTGCACACGGAGGGGGACTCACCTTGCAGCCTGACCGTCTCCCCCATTTACAAGGACAGTCGGTACCTGCCTTGTTTAGTGAAGCATATTCAAGGGAAGACACACATCATATCCTATCTTTGGGGGTAAAAAAAATACCCACACCTACCCCTGCTGTTCACTTCTCAAGGCTGGAAGCTCAAATAAACTGTCCATCCGCACGGTGGCCTTGCAGGAGCTGCCTCTCCGACAGCCCCACTCTATTGTTGGCCTGTGAACGGTCACCCCCTGGAGCAGAACCCTCTCCTGCTTCAGGCTGTTCCTCCCACAGGAGCACAGAAAACAGCCGGGAAGTGTTGTTCCCTGATGAGCAGGTGAAGCACATGTAAGAACGACTAAGCTCAGTTATTTTCTTTACTGCTGGGAAACAGCAAGGCTTATCTCCCCCGTCTTTTCCGTGTTATCACTCACCAGCTCCATGCAGTTGGGTTCCTTGAGTTCTGAGGTGCAAGCTGAAAAGATGAAGAGATTTTGACCCAAAAGGACTGCTCTCTTCCAAAAGTAAACCTTTCTTTTTCGTTTTCCTCCTGTTGAATGTTACAGCTAAAGAGCCTCAATCAGAGGAAGAAATGCCAGATGGCGGGTCACTAAGAGATAGGTGACGCAAATGAAGACCAAGGAGTATATAGCGCAGTGGGGAGAAAGCTGTGAAGATACAAGCAGGCCCTCTGCTCCAAGAACTACAGAATTTTTATAAGGGGCTACTATCTGTGTGTTTAAAATCTCAGGAGATGTTTTAGGGAGCCAGGAAACTAAACTATCAACTTTTCCTCTTCCCTGGGCCAGCAGGATGGGTTTTTACACAATTACCAAATAGGCAACTTTTTTTTGGCGGGGGGGGGGGGGGGGGGGGGGTGCCCTAGGGGAAGGAATCTACTTTAAGCAAACCAGAGATGGGAATGGTTTGGATTTATAAACAAATTAAGGCGAGATTGTTCTAGAAAAGGATTATCAAATAAGGTCCTTGAAATAAGATCTAGATTTTTAAAACCCACATTTTTTTCAGAAGCTCACTCATAGCAAAAGAGGTCCATCCCACTGGCTGTTTTGTGTGTTAGTAATATACTGATTGCCAATGCATAGGACTCCACTACCTTCACTGAAGGAACAAAAATCACCTTTAATAAACATCTGTAGACTGTCCACACTGTGGCCCTGCTCTAACACCTGGGGATCCAGATATTAAACCATCTATTCAGAGGTGCAAAGACCATCAAAAAATGCTGCCAGCTGAATGAGGGAAATTCCTATATACAGTGAAACAGTAGATGATGTTTTTGCTCTGATCTGCTGTCCCACCAAGTCAACGGAAATGCATGTGTTTTTGTGGGTACATGTCATTGCCAGAGTTGGGGGTGAAGAGTCTGAAAGTCAGCCAGCTATTAGCAAATGTGCTCATACAGATTCTATCTTTAGTTGGACTGTGAAGAAAAGTGTTGAAGCAAAAGTGTTACAGACTCTGCCATCTTCCGCTATTATTTGGGGAAATGTCAATTGGGGAGGTGTAGAAATGGGGTGAGGAGGAAGTGAAGCCAGCACCCTAGCAGGGGCCTTAGAGGTTACAGTTCACATGCACTGTGATGTTCAAGTATGTCACCCCACTGGGGGAGAGGATCCCTGCATAAATGCAAGAGATCACCTTTTAAAACAAACGCCTTTTTAAAACCATGGTAGAAATGCCAGCAGGCCTCCAATAACAAATTTATTATTAGAGGTTTCCTGGTCACAACAGAATATATTAAGTAGCACATCTTGTGATTATCTGTCTTCTGAACATCTGAATTTTTGACTGAAGGAGGAAAAAAAGAACTCTACCACACTTGCTTCTTTATGATATTTCATGGCCTTGGGAAGTAGCAAAATTTCTTTCTTTTTAGCCAGCATGACAATTACCTGCAAGGCAACTGCTCTCAACTTGGTAAATATTTAGGAGAGTGGCTGTCTGAAAGTCTGATTACATTTGGCCTCATGTTAGCTACAAAAGGGCACTCTCACGCATGACTCTCGACACCTCAGCATCCACAGCCTTCCGTAACGGACAAGGAGAAGCAGAATAGCAGGATGGCTAGCCCAGCAAGCAAGGGTCCTGGGTTCAAATCCTTGTTCTGCCACTTGCTGCCTGTGGGAGCCTGGGCAAGTGACTTAACATTTTTGTGCCTCAGTTTCCTCATCTGTAAAATGGGGATAACCACCATATCTCATAGGATTGCTAGATGGGTTAAAGGAGCCTGTGCAACACCTAAGGCACTTAAAGAAATTAGCATGTACCAGACACTGCTCTAAGTGATGGCCATTATCTCTTCAGAGAGCCTTGCCGTGTCATACCAAGAACCCTCCTCTTGAGCCCAAGGTGCCCACTGTGTATCTCGTCATATTGTGAAAAACTGTGTCTGCTTCTGCTACAATCTACAAGGAATTCAGGGGTTGGGGGCAAGGGCTAGGTCACTGCCCTCTGCGTTAATATCACCAAACCCAGCAGAGAATCTGATACACAGTTAAATGTTTGCCAAAGTGAACAAACCATGTACAAAATAAATAACCTAAACACACAAATGGCATCCCACACTTTGAGCTGATAGATTTTATTTTTGTTATTCATCCCCTTGGCTCTAAAATATAGCATTCAGTGAATAAAGTAGCTACCTTGGGTGAATTAAGAACCAAATGTTACATTAGTCTCAGTTCACAAAAATCACAACTACCGTTTGATCATTTGGATATATTCTCCATGGGATGACAGCTGAGATAC
This sequence comes from Equus caballus, assembly GCF_041296265.1. Taxonomy (NCBI): domain Eukaryota; kingdom Metazoa; phylum Chordata; class Mammalia; order Perissodactyla; family Equidae; genus Equus; species Equus caballus. The sequence goes on along the minus strand of NC_091698.1, from coordinate 47,728,933 downwards.
TCCAAATGCTTCTGTTATTACAGTTAAAAGAAAAATGTCCTCCCTTTTATCTGAAATCCAAAAAATCCAATTAGTTGAAAGGACTGTTTTGTTTATTTTTCCCTCTCTTCCATAACAGAGGGAAAAGGCACATCACAAGAAAATAAGCTCACATTACACAGTGAGTTGATGTTGTTTTCCTAAGTGTAAATCTCTAACTTTCAAGCAGTTCACTGGGGCATAACCAGTCCATTCACTGAAACCTTCGACAACCTACAGAGGATTCAAAATAAGAGCTTATATGAAATGATGGCCTCAATCAAAGATCACTCTCTTGATCCTAATAGAGGAACTCAGAGTGATGCCTTTTATGTTTTTATCTCTCCATAAGGAAAGTTAAAATAGAGCAGATTTTTTGCTTAACTAAGTCAGGCAGAAAACTCTACTCATTGGAACTTCTCATTCACAGATAGTAATAAAATTTTTGCATCAACTACAGGTACCACTTGGGGATGAGAGTGTACTAGTGATGGTCTTCAGACATTGAGAGACCCTGAAAGAGCTTCTGAATCATTAAAGAATGATGAAGTTACATAACAATGCTTAATGTGAATGCACCTAACAAAAGAACATCAAAATACGTGAGGCAAAAATTAACAGAACCACAAGGAGAAATAGACGAATCCACTATCATAGTTGGAGACTTCAACATCCCTCTCTCAGAAATGGATAGATCCGGCAGGCAGCAAATCAGTAAGGACACAGTTGAACTCAACTGCACCATCAACCAACTGGATACAATTGACATCTAGAGACGACTTCATCCAACAACAGCAGAATACACATTCTTCCCAAGTTCATATAAACATTCACTAAGATGGACCACATTCTGGGCTATGAAACACACCTTGACACATACAAAAGAACAGAAATCATACAATGTCTGCTCTCAGACCACAAAGGAGTTAAACTAGAAATCAATAACATAAATAAACACACTCCTAAATAACACGTGGGTCAAAGAAGAAATCTCAAGAGAAGTCAAAAAATATAAAGCAGTGCTTAGAGGGAAATTTATAGCATTGAATGAATATATTAGAAAAGAAGAAAGATCTAAGATTAATAATCTAAGTCTTCACCTTAGGAAAACTTAGAAAAAGAAAAGTAAATCCAAAGTAAGCAGAAGAACAATGAAGTTATTCATTTTAGTTACTGTTTTGTTCTACTTTAAACATCTGAAAATTAGTCATTCACATGGGACAGCACTTTCTCAAACTTTTCCATCAAAATTCCTGAAATGGCAAAGAGAAGGAACTCATACCCATTCCTCTGGAGTCTGGGGGCACAATCTGAAACAACTGAAGGAAAAAAATAACAATTCACCCAAAGTCTTACATCCTAAAAATTAATTTTGATATTTCAATCTTGCATTCTATTCACTAATACATCTGAGTTTGTTTTAATATAGAAAACAATGTTATGATTTGCCAGCTGGGTTCCTTTTTGATTCTTTAATTGTTCCCAGTTCCAGGGAGGTGTCACCAGGTTTGGTCTCGGGCTCCAGGTATGCCACAGCCTACTCCTCAGTACTCCCATTTGAGAAGAGGACATGGAAATATACCGCCTCAGTTAACGAGAATGTCACATGGAGAATTGTAGGCCTGCCTCGTGACCCCCAATTCCTGCAAAGCACAAATTTCCAGAAAGAATAGGAGTACACAGGCAGGTTCAACAAGCCTTTCAAGACAGTGAGACCCAAGGTCCATCAGTCTTCAGCCATGCTGAGGAATGAGTAAGTCATCCTTTCTCCCCAGTGACTGAAACACGGTAAGTACTCCTCCCCACTAACACAGTAAGTGTGCCTTGCCTCCACCACCACATGCATTTCTTCCTCCAACACGCCCTAGCTGGGAGGGAAGTAGAAGTCTTGTCAGGAAAGGGAGAAGTGAGCAATACCCCCTATAATACACTGTCTACCTTCCTAGTTATCAAGATTTTCTGCTCCGACTTCCCCGGGCAATGACACGTTCCCAACCCAAAAGAATGGTTCATTACAGGGTGAGCCTCAGATTAACGGAACAGAGCAGAAACGCCACAAACAGACCCACGTACTCCTGAGAAGGGATCGAGTTACAAAAGTGGGATTTGAAATCAGTGAGTAGAGAATAAATTATTCAACAAATGGTGTTAGGGTAACTGGATCAGTATTTGACAAAAAGGCCAGTTAGAGTCTTATCTCACATCTTACACCAAAATACATTCCCGAAGAAATGAAATTGAACTTCAAAAAGTAACAAAATAAAAGTACAAAGGGAAAGGAGAGATGAAAGAGTCATAGCAAATCCCTTTCGTACCACGAGACAAAGCAGATATCATAAAGGAATAGTGAACAGATTTTAAGTCTTGAAAAGTTAAAAACAAAAACAAAACCATACTTCTGTAAACCCAAACACAACACATATAAATTTAAAAGGCAAAATGACAAAATGATGAAAATATTTAATATCTTTTAAAATTTGCTTACAAATCAATAAGAAAATAACTCACCTACCCAAGACATGAGCTAAGGACAGAAATGTGTAACCCTCAAGAAAGTGGGTTCAAATATGCAAACATGAGAAAGCAGTCAATTGTACCAAAGGTTGGTTTTAACCAAAGAAATGCAAATTGAAACAAGGAGATACCATTTTGCCAACATGATTAGCCAAGTCTAGAAAATGATACTAATCATCAAAGGCAAGTTTGCTGATAAACAGGTACTCACACATAGGTCACAGAAGTATAAATCGGTATAGCTTTCCTGGAGGTCAGACTGTCAAAACACATTAAGAGGTTAAAAAACACGTACCTTTTGACCTAGTAATCCATTTCTGGGGATTTACCCATAGAAGATAATTACGAGATGCTGGTAATGATTTAGCTGCAAAAATTTTCATTTCAGGTTTCAATATTTAAAAGTAAAACCACCTACATGTTTATCAATAAAGGATGGGTAAACAATGATAGAGTTGGACAATGGAATGTGTTAGTCATTAAAAAAAAGAATAGGTTGATAGATATATTTGTATTTTTGCCATGGAAATATTTCCCCTATATACTGTAAGTGAAAAGCAGATTTTAAAATACCAAATGCCATTTTCGAAGGAAAAAAAGTGAATATACAAATATCTGTATCCATTCACAGAAAGAGATCTGGTAAGGCACCTGGTAATTAAACCTTACCAGAGGATGTCTCTGGTGAGTTGAATTTGGGGGTGTTTTGTAGATTCTTTTGTTTGTAGATTCTGCTTTCTATTTCATTTTAGACAAAGAAGGAGCAGGATTTAACCGAGGCCAGCAGAGAAGGAACGTATCCTGAATGCCCTACATGAGGAGGTCGCAACCACAGGGTGGCCTACACTGTGGCCAGCACTAAAGCTGTGTGTTTGGGGCATTTTCTTTGGGGGGCAAGGGAGTAGCTGATGAGGTTTAGGGACAGCCCAGATCCAGAAGGATTCCCCATCTATGTGATCTACGAGTTTACCTCACCTCTGTAAAAATTGCTCAGGCCCCAGGCTTGCTTTCATTCCAGTTCAGGGACCTATGATTCATCCCCTGAAACCCTAATTATAACACCCAAGGTCTGCTATGTGCAAAAAACAGCTGTCATTGTTTAAATTTGCTGGCAGGGAGTGTGCACAGCATGCAAACCGGCCAGATGATGTGCTCCTCCAGTGCAAAAATAATAACCCAGAAACTGTCCCAAGGTGAGAAGTGCTCAAGCCCAGAGTTTCCAGCTGAGCTCAGCGACAAGGTGAACAGGTTATGTCCCTTCGTAGTCCATACGCCAACTCCTCAGAGCCACTCACAGTAAAAGTTACAGGTCTTATGCTGTTTCTTTCAATCAAGAAAAGTATCTTGAGTTTGTGTTTTCCCTGTTGGTTGCCAAGGCCTGGCAGAGGGAGGGGAGCAGAGTGTGTAATTGCAAACCTCCCATTTATCAGCTCTGGCTGCTTTTGTGTCACCACATTACGTGTACCATTTAGCCAGTTAATCTCCTGCACCTCTTGGAAGTACAGTAATTACATAGAGAGTGCCTCAGACCTGGCCAGAGATGACGAAAGAGCAGTAAAGGTACATCTGTCTTCTAAGTGCCCAGGAGAATTGTTTACTGACCTCATTCAAACTTAAAGGCACTAAAGAATCCAAGAGGAAGACACGGTCTCTTTGTAAGAATCCAATATTTTTACCTAGAAGTACTGATCTTAAAAAAAAACAAAAACAAAAACAAACCCAAAAAGCAAACAAGCAAACCACAGAAATCTCCCACTCAGGCATTGGTCATCTTGCTTCAAACACTACAGTAGCATCTAATGGGCAAAATAGTGTATTTGGAGGTTTTTAAACTTTTAAAGTGTAAGGAACCATCAGGAAGGTACTGTAGCAGCTTCTGCTAGAAATGATAATGCCATGCAGCATCCAACTCAGAAACATTACTATCACAAAGTAATATTTGTTACTTTGTTACTATGATACTGTAACATTGTATAATTATAATGATAATATGTAACTGTATATTACTGTAATATTTGTTACTTTGGCACATGCAGTTATGCAGGTAAACTAGTTATTTACCTGGCTTCTGGGAACACTATCAAATGTGAAGCTTTGACTTAAATTTGATTTAACTAAAAAAAAAAAAAGGTTCTTTTTTTCAAAATATCCTTATCAAGAAAAACAAACAAATATATTCTATTTTGGGGGCCTGGGTGCTTACTTTGTTTCATATTTGGTAAAGTCACATTAACTGAGGCCACAGATGTAAAAGAAAAATTTTTAATTAAAAGGAGATCATTTACAAATCCATACTAAAAATTTAGAAATCTGAATTGAACAGATTGTGAGGAAAATAAATAATCACCAAAAATGACTCAAGAAGTAGAAAACTTAAACTGACCACTGAAAAGGGAGCAGGCCCAGAAGCCTCAGAAGCAATTTCTTTCAAGCCTTCACAGAACCGTTGGTTCATGATATTTCAACTATTCCAGAGCGAAAAAACAGATGGAATGTTTTAAAATTTATTTTATAAAGCTGATATAATGCTGATATCAAAACTAAAAAAAGAAAACAAGACCCCAAACACTTCAGGATGAGTCAGATCTAGCAGTATATACAGAGAACATACCACAAGCCCAATAAGGATTGATTCCAGGAATCTGTGGATGGCTATAACATAACTGAGTCAATAAATGTCCTCAAAACATTGGGAAAAAAGCCAAAAAACAACACATGTTATTTATCTTGCTTTAAAAAATAAAGCAAAATGCCAAATCTTTTAGTAAGTTATGAAGAGAAATACATTTTATTAACATGATAAAGTTTACATGTATATATACATATCTAAATACATATTCACATATATATACATAACCAAAAAGCCTCATACTTAACTGTTAAATGCTACAAACATCATGCGTAAGTCAAGAAAAACACAAGGATATCTACTGCCTTTAAAAAAGGCTGTTCTTAAAGTTCTAACCAGCACTATAAGATTAGAAAAAGTAATAGATCAAAATATTAAACTGAAGGAGGTGAAGTTATCGCTATTCAAGATTACATGATAATCTACCTGTGACCCTAAGAGAATCAACTGAAAGACTACTAAAGTTAACATATATTTTTAAGTTTTTAAAAAACCAGCGATAAGCAATTAGAATAGAGAATAGGGGAAAGGTCTCACCCGCTGGAATACAAGCTCCATGAGAACAGCACTTGGGTTCATTCTTGGCGGATTCCCTATAATCTAGAAGGGGTCACAGCACAGAATAGGTGCTCAATAAATATTTGTAGAATACATGAAGGAAGAAGTTCACCATAAGGGCAAAAATACAAAATAATAGGACCAAACTGAAATTCCACAGTCAAGTACTTAAAAGAATTTAGCATATGATAAAAATAGAATTTCAAACCACAAAGGGAAGGATAGATTATTCCACAAATGGCAGTTCAGTCTACTAACTGGTAGGCTGTTTTAAAAAAATGAAATATGAATTATACCTCACATCACAAGCCAGAATAAATTATAGATAGAATAGTTCAATACAATATATGGAACCACTACAGAATTAGAATTAAAAAATGGGTAAATATTTGCCTTATCTTAGGATAGGGAAAGTTTTTCTAAATATACAAGCAAAAGTAGGAAGCTTAGGGAGAAAGACTGATAGCTTCTGCTACATAAAAATAAAAACCTTCGGTATACCAAAAATACCATTTATAAAACAGTAAAAGACAAACAATAAGTGGGGGACATACTTGTCAAGTATTAATATTCTTTATATATAAGATGTTGTTATAAAGCTGTAAGAAAAGGATGATCAATAAGAAAAAAATTTGAAAAGGTTAAGATGCAAATAACGAGATGACAAATGGTTAACAAGTTTACTCACCCTAAGAAATACTAAATACAAAATTTGAGCTGAGTTCTTTTTCTCCAATCAACTCAGCAAATGTTAAAACTAACTTCAGGTGTCATGGAAGATTCAAGAGAACCGGCATTCGCACACTGCTGGTGGGAAAAAAGGCCAATTACTAGGACTTTATCCTGAGTGATCAAAGATGTGCCAAACATCTGTGTACAAGAATGTCTGTTGTATCATTTATCTTCCTTGACTTTAGACATTTTAAATTTAATATATGCTTACTATAAAAAATTGACCAATTCAAACCAGGGCACTGGACTATACATATGGTTCTAGAACCTGTGTTCAAAAATTTAATATATCATGAAAACCTTTATTCTTTTAAATAGATACGTAGTAAATCATTGTATCGATATATAAAAGTAAGTTATTTAAGGAATCTCTTTAAATAATTATAACAGTTGTGGTACTAGCAACTTGTTACTATTATAAGCAAGTCAATAATCACCATCTTTTATATTTTTCTTTGCACATTTAGGCAAGTATTTATGTAGAATTGATGACTCAAATTATGCCACTTAAATTTTTTTTTAAAGATTTTATTTTTCCTTTTTCTCCCCAAAGCCCCCCAGTACACAGTTGTGTATTTCAGTTGTAGGTGCTTCTAGTTGTGGCACGTGGGATGCTGCCTCAGCATGCCCTGATGAGCAGTGCCATGTCGGCACCCAGACCCAAACTGGCAAAACCCTGGGCCTCGTGAACTTAACCACTTGGCCACCGGGCCAGCCCCTATGCCACTTAAAATTGATAACTATTGCCACACTGACTTCCAAAAACGTATCAATTTAAATTCTCAAGAACAACGTGCAGATTATTCATAACAGTGAGAAATAAGAAGAACATATATGCCCAAAGGGTTTCAAAATTAGTTAAATTATAGTAAATATATGCAAGGGATTATTTTCCAGCCACTAAGAATGATGTTACAGATGAATGTTAAATGACATAAAAAATTTCTATTATGAAAAATTACATTACAAAAAGAAGTAAGTTAAACAGGGTAAGCTCATGGGAATTCACACAGGCTTTTACAGAATATCTACCTATACATTCATCCATCAGACTCTACAACAAATTGTTAATCATGGTTATCTTTGGGTGGTGGAATTACAGGTCATTAAAATACTTTTTCTCTTATGCTTTCCTGAATTTTCCAAGTGCTATAGAGGAAAAATGTTTTTGCAATCATTAAAACATTAAATCATAAACTATTTTTTAAAAACAACAATAAAAGAATTCTGAAGACTAGTTGCATTGGTGTTGCAAGAATTTACATGCAAGCACCCTTTATTATCATACTACAGAATTTTTCAGGATTAATGTTAACCACATGGCCAAGTGTTTGCCAACTGAGTCTACACTTGGAGTATCCAGCGCTCGGCACCCTAAGGGGTCATCAAGGGCTTATTGGTTTCCTCTGAGACTTGGCCTGTCCTCAGAGGTGCCAAAGGCAGAGACGAAAACCAAAGGTCTCTGCCCTCAGGGAGCCCTCAAACTAGGAAGGAAGAGAGGGTGAGCACCAGCCAACATTAATGCAAGGCAAGCCATGGAGGGGCCGGGACTCGGTTGCTGAGGTTCCCAGCCAGAAAAGTTAACACTGTCAAAGATGAAAACCAAAAAAGGCAAGGCAGTAGCAGTCTGGAGTTCCACCAAGTTATACGAGCTTGTTACACAAGTTACATGTACATCCCTTCTTGAGGAAGCCCTAACCACCTACGACACTTGAGAAGCAGAAACTGTAAGGTGGGGGAAAACCGGAAGCTTTTCAAAGTAACGGGACAAGAAAAAATTAAAGGCAAAAGTAGTGAACATAGAATTAACTTGACAGGGGACAGACTCCATATGAAACAAAATTGTTTCCTCTGACTTAAGAAAAAACAAAAATGTACTAGTAAATACATAAAATTCCATTTCAATAAATTTCCAACATTTTCTAAGCCCAGGTAACAACTATTTAAGTCATGTTCAATACAACGATTCATAATGCTTTGAAAGAATTTACCCAGATTTCAGAGCTGGTCTAAAGGGAATGTGCCTTGTACTTGAAATGAACAGCTCCTAAGAGTTGGTTCTGGTAGTCTGGATTTATAGCTTTCCTGATTCTATGAAAGATTTTTATACTTGCGATTTCACAAGAAAAAAAAAAAAAGCAAAAACCAAACCAATAGTCACCATGAAAGTACCCCAATCTTCTATCCAGATGCAATCTGAAGCATATTAGCCTTTAGCATAGAATTAAGTTCATACTTTAAAATGAAGTGATTAAAACTATTTGAAATGGCAGCCAAACAACGTCAAATTTTGGTGATCCAAAAAGAGAAAATATGACATGATTAGCATTGGTCAGCGTAAGTGTCACAACATGGGACCATTACATTTTCCATGGATAAAGTACTAGAACACTTAGGACAATTAAGAGATCTCAGCAAGAGTTTTAACTCAGCCCTGGTCCGCAAGACAGGCCTTTAATAATGGCCCATAAAACCACAGTGGCATTTATAAACGTCAGAACGGACTTAGGATAAAATGCAATTGGTTAAGCCCAAAGTTTCCCTAACAGCAACTGACTATAGAGCAGTGGTGCTCAAAGGGTCCCACCCCTTTGGGGCATAAGCCACACCTGGGAACTCCTCAGACACGTGCTCTCCCACCTCCTGCCCTGCTATCTGCTTTACCAAGCCTTCCACGTGGTTCTGATTTAAGGGCACCGCTGTGGAAGACAGTACAGAGGTTTTGAGTGTGAAACCAAGCACAAGATGCCCAATTCAGTGTGTCAGGCTAGTCCCACTTTGGTTGACCCAATCCCCACTTCCCATTGCCGCTTCCTTTTAGTGGGCAGCCCAAAGAATAGCACCATGTTCAAACACACTTTCAAAAGGTCCTTAGAGGTAGTAGGGCTAATGGAAAAGGCGGCTATTTTTCATGTGTTACCACAGCAACATGAAGCATCATTTACTCCTATAAGAAAGGTCTCCTTTCCAGGGTACATTGAGTATTTACAGAAAGATTACTTTATCCTGAGGAAACCAAATTTTGGAAAAGCAAATACTGGTAACTCTAAAGCTTCCATATTCACCTTTACAGCCCTTGTTCTAAGTGAATTTTCCCTAATTATGGCTGCCCAATAAGGAAAACATGTGTCCTGGGCCAACCTCCACTGTCTACTCTGAAAGACATTATTTACATGTAATGGAGAAAAAAAACATCTTACTTCATGCCCCCTACTGGTCCCTCAGTCCTGAATCCACAGGGAAGCTGAGCTGTTTCATCTCTACCCACCCCTGATGACACTTCGCATCCTAAGACGTCCTTCGGTAGATCTACATCCATTCTACTTCTGGGAGCTGTCATAACAATGTTTACTTCTGGATTTTAAAACTCATTTCTGTACTATGAAATCAATTTCATTTTGTGTGTAGTCCTTTACTTTTACTGTTTTTAAATAGTTTCCATATTTACCATCTCATTTGATTCTCATAAGAAACTGTGAGGTGGGTACAGTTTTATTATTCCCACTTTACAATGAGAAAACTGGAACTGAGTGCTGACTTTAATGAACAACTGACCAATGAACTTTAAGGAGGAAATACAAATGTTCTGCATCAAAATGAAAGAATTCACGATGTCCAAAAGAACCCCTAAACTCGCTTGAATTTGTCACCTGCCAAAGGATATTCACCAAAATAATGAGGTAGGTTTTCAGGTGGGATGGTATTTTTCTGGCTTAGGAAGGGTGGGAGCTGGGAGATAAGGGAAACTCTTCCAGATACGGAATCAACATAACCTGCAGTGAATGATATCTGGAATTCTATGAGGTTCAAAGGAACAATGATGATGATGATGATGGCGCTAAGATCGATTAAGCTCTTACTATGTGCCTGGCACCATTCTGCATTTATTAAACATATTCAACAACCCTATTAATATCACCATTTTACAGACAAAAAAAACCCCCCACAAAAACACAGAGAAGCTATGTAACTTGCCCAAGATTACACATCTTGCTCCCTGGACACAGAGGAGGATATGGGACTGGAGGTGCCAAGCCCCTGTGAGGTTTGCGCTGCCAGTGATGGAAACCTTACATGGGAGGGCAGCCACCACAGGAACATGGATTACTTTTCCAATGTTGCCATTTAAGCAACAGCCTACACATCCTCTCCGCCAAAACATCAATCAACGTTCAGGTTCCAAGCAATCAGGAGTGTTGACTGAGACTCCTAACAGCTGGTTCCTTCTCAGACTGTCCCCACCAGCGTGGGGAAGAAGGGGAGACATCCCAGTTTTCTAGATCTTGATTAGCAATGGAACACTGGCTGATTTGCCTGGAACTGCCTTTAGCTAATTTAAGAAAAATCAAAGAGGAAAGCAGCTCTGGAGGAAATGTGCAAATGAAAGCTGCCTGTGGCACTGACAAGTACTATTTAGTAATCTATGGAAAATGAGGTGGGAGGCAGAAGTTCTAGTCAAGGCACAGAACTAATGGCTTTTTTTTTTTTTTAAAGATATATAAGTGAAAAGGACTCCTCAGGGTGTAAATTACTCCAGTCTTGTTTTTCCTCTACTTGTTTCAACTGCTCACACTTTGGAATTGTAGGAGCCAGCTTTTACATATTGACCAATCTTTTGAAGTTCGTACATCTTTTTTTTTTTTTTTTTTTTGAGGAAGATTAGCCCTGCGCTAACTGCTGCCAATCCTCCCTCTTTTTGCTGAGGAAGACTGGCCCTGAGCTAACATCCATGCCCATCTTCCTCTACTTTATATGTGGGACGCCTACCACAGCATGGCTTGCCAAGCAGTGCCATGTCCGCACCCGGGATCCGAAGCAGCGAACCCCGGGCCACCAAAGCCCAGCCTGCGAACTTAACTGCTGCGCCACCAGCCGGCCCCAATACATCTTTTTCTTAAGGAAGGAAACAAAGATCAAGCTGAACTCTTAGGTGAGAGAAAAACTACACGATGAATGAATGCAGTCTTCATGGGCAAGTATGCTATGATGGGGAGCAACTTTCCAATGCTTCCTCAAATTTGCTTACCTTCATTATTTCCTGCCTTTAATTTTCACTGAATAACCTCAGGCCACCTTGAGATCCTAGGAGTCCAACAGAAAACCCAATTTAACAGCAAGTTGCAGGGTATTTCACAGAATCTAGTCTCAAGGAAAAATCCCAAACCTGGGAGATGGGACTAGAGTGACCCCAGTTAGGCGACTTTTCATATCCACATTCCTTCCGCACTTTAATAATCCTGGCCCAACTACTTACTAACGGTGGGCCCTGCGCGCTTCACTTTCCTCCGTTATAAAATGGGGATGATACCTTCTTCACCAGGTTGGTGTGAAAATTAAGTGAGTTAATACACGTCAAGCACTTAGAACAGTGCCTGGCACAGAGTAAGCGCTCCAACAGTATTAGCATTCATTATTACTACGACTAATGTTTGCAAAACACATTACAACAGGGAACCGCACACAGGAAGCTGCTACTGTATTGGTAATGTTTCATTGCTTTAAAAAAATCTGAAATCAGAACCGTCAATACAAAAAAAAAAATCAAATCTTGCAAAAGGGGAGGGAGGGAAAGCGGCCCATAATCGTGCCACCTGTTGGTGAGTTTCAATAGGGTACTGTTGGCGCATCCGGTTCCATCCCTGCTCGGTGTTTCCCTCCGTGGATGCCTCCCTTCGGGCCGCGGTTCTTTACGAGCGTTTCACCAGCAGGATTACAGGCGGGTCCGTGCGCCTCGTGAAACCCTGTGCAAAACCGGGTGAGGCTGCGGCTCTGAGCTTTTCGGGGGAGGGGCTCCATAGCTTTCCTCGCACTCTAATACACGACCCTGTAGCGAGCAACTTGCTTTTCAGGGTTAAACTCAGGGGATATCGGCAGAACAATTCCTTTCACGGGAGCGGCAGCAATAACCAGGGCACCTGGGCTGTTAATTTGCTATCTCAACACTGGAGCGACCCGACCGCGAAGGGCAAGAGGCGGCCAGGGCGCGCGGCGCTGCGCCCCTCGCCACTTACACGCCGGCCTGCGGACGCCACCGCCGAGCAGCTCACGGGCTCCGCAGACCCGTCTGCTCCTCCCTTCCCCCATCCCTTGTTCCCTCCCCAGAACAAACTCAAAGGAAATTGGCAACGCTCCGTCTAGGGTTTCACTCCTGCCCTCGGCTGACACTTCAACCACGTCTCCCGGGGAAGTTAATTAAAAGAACAATTAATCCGCACAAAAACCCAAAACCTACCCCAAAGCTCAAGAGCTCTGCAAGTTAGAAGATTGAGGGTGCCGCTGCTGACCGTGACCCTCTGTCCATCGCTGGTGGGCAGAAGTGGGCAGGGGTGGGCAGGGGGTAGGAAAGGGAAGCAGGCAGGGTCCTGCCGGAGGGTGGGTCGCCGGTCACCCCCAGAGTCTACACGTCACCAACGCCGGTGAAGACCGGCTTGGAGGCAGCCAGGTGAACAGGTAGGTGTGGGCAAGTGTACGAACAGACACACACAGCCGCGGCGGATTAAAGTTCACACACCGCTTCCCCTTCCCCGGCGGGCTTTCTCACGCACGGCCCAGGCGGCCACTTCCCGGGCAAGCCTGGGCGCTCGACGGTCCCCCTCTTTGGAGCGGGTTCCCCAAACCCCTAGTAAGCCCCAGTGACGCCCCTCGCCTCCCAACTTCCAACCCCTAAAGTATTAGCCTCCCTCCAGCCTCCTAGGCGGGCGCAGAAAAGCCCGGGGACGAGACATGAAGGACAGGGAAAGCGGGGTGCGGCGGAGGGCAGGGGGCGCCGGCGTGCAGCAGGCGGCGTACGTACCCAGCGCGAACAGGGCGAGCTGTCCAGCCGAGGGGACCATCTTACGGGCGGCGGGCGGCAGGCGCTCCCGCCTCCTGCCCTACCTGCGGTGCCCGAGTGGCGAAGCGGCGCCGCGGTGCGGGGGGAAAAAGGCGCCGGCTGAGGCAAGGCCAGCCCCCGGCGCGGGCGGGCGGAGCGAGGACCGAGCCCTCTGCGCTGGCACTCACCCTGCCGCGCTGCAGACCGGGCGGAAATGGGAAGGCGGTTACCGTCACCTCTCCGCCACTCGGGGACCGGGGCACGGCGGACCACCCTCCCGCCCCAATGGGGGTGCCCCCCTAAGGGCACTGGGGGTGGGGGTTTGGGGCTGGGGGCGGGGACGCTGCGCGCACCGAGCAGGGCGCGGGCGGCGGGGCGGGGCGGGGCGACCCGGGAATCTCTGTACCCGCCGCGCGAGCGGGGAGCCCAGGCCGGGGAAAAGGCAGGAAGCGCCGACTTCAGACGCCTCCCGCAGACGAGCAACGCAGTGTGGCCACGGGCCCCCGCTCCCAGGTCGGCGCCGACCACGGAGGGCGAGCAGACGGGGCGCAGCGGCTGCTTCTAGGCTCCAGGAAGGGGAGCGGAGCCGCCCGGACGGCCCGTCACCTGCTCCGACCGCCGCTGCAGAGGGCTCTCCCCACCAAGGGACTGGGGCCGCGGCCCGGAACGGGACCTGCGAGTTTCGGCCGCCGCCTGCCAAGATTTGGAGCCACGAACATGCTCCCCAGAATCAAGCGAAGAATTTGTTAAACCGGGTTTCCCACCTGCGCCCCCATCCCAGCGAAGAACGCTCGATTCTAGGGACGCCAGCCGCCCGAGCACAGCCACCCCACGTTCCCAGGCGGGCACATTGTTAAGATCAGCGGGCCTTCGTACAAACATCTTGACTGTGGCTGGTAATGAAGATGAGTCTCCTGTCTGTGGGGCGCCTGGTTAGCCACCACTATGCCCAGTCCACCCCGTCCACCCTGCTACAAGCGGAGGCCAAGAACCGGGTAGCGTGCGCCGCGAGAGGGGGTTGTATGGGCTGGAGCCACCTGGCTGGCCCTTTCAGGATTTGTGGCCTTGAGCTGGGCCCTGGTGCTGGAGGTCGGGGAAGTGGAAGGAAGACGGTCTGGCCAGAGAATGGAAGAACCATAGGTTCCCTGGGAGCTGTACTTAGGGGACAGTATGCCCCCGAGAGGCAGTAACCAGTAGTAGTTTTCAGATGCCTCGAGCTCAGGGACGAACTCTCTTCTCCTGACCCCTCCGGGCTAGCTGCTCAGGGTAGACCCACTCTCTTCCGGAAGGTGGGGGATGACAGTGAGGGAATCACTTGCCGTTTGCTTGGCCCAAGGCTCAGACTCTCAGGGTTGACTTTTAAGTTAGTTTCATATGAGCTGAGGGGCCTACTTTCAAAAAGGAAGCACCAGACCATTGGCCTCAACATTTGAGCAGGAAACATCAGAGTAGAAAGGGATTTTGAAAACAGTGTAAAGTTACCTTGAGAAACCATTCATTTCAGTACATTTGTCAGAGGATACTTTGCTGGTCTTTCAACCCTTAATGATCCACGGTGAGAGTTTCATGGTAAGGGGGAGGGGGATAGCTCTTTTCCTGTGTCCACATGCATGCATGTACAGGGTACACACACTCTCTTAGTAAATTGTCCCTCGCTCCCTTCAGCACCTGTGTCTGCCTCCTTCAGACTGGTCTTGACCTGTTCGGGCGGCTTTCTGTCTCCTTCCTAGACTAGTCTGCCTTGGCTACCTGAGAGAAGAAATCAGGAGCTCTCCAAGTCCTTCTCCTCTTCTCCAGGACCCCCAACTAGGACTGGAGAATGGACCTGTCACTGTGTTTCCTGCTGGGACACACATACCGAGTTCACTGTGGCTGAGGGCTGGCCATCCAAGCTGGTGGGAGTCAGGCTCAGCAGTTCCCTCTTTGCCCCACTCCTACACACAGAGTTGTGGGTGGAGGGAAGAAACAGCAGAATCAAGCAAATGAGTTTGTCCCCTTCGGAACTGTGAAATCTTTCTAATCAAGGCTAATCTGATATCTTGTAAACTAAAGAATACCCAAATCAAAGTACACTCTAGTGCTTGGAAACCGTTAATTCTCCCTCAACATTTTCAAGAGCTAGCCTATATCTATGGTTTTATAAACCTTCCAAATCATTCAAGTCAGATAATCGGGGTTGGGTTTTTTTTTTAAAGAAATCTACAATTTTTTGTGACTGGACTGAACTAATTTTTGAACATTTATTTATAGAACTAGGAGGAAATGAATCTCCTAAAATGTTAACACTCTGCCTTTAGCATCTTATATATCTCATTTAATCCTCACAACAGCCTCCTGAGGTAGAGTCCCTCCCCCTTTTATGTGAAAACAAATGGACTAACAGAATTTAGTAACTTCCCCAGCAAGTGGCAGAGCCTGATTTTGAAAGCAAATGAGCTCGTTCCAAGGCTTCCATGCTATGCTGCCTCAGTTTCCACATTTTTTTTTTTTTTGGAGGAAGATGAGCCCTGAGCTAACATCTGCTGCCAATCCTCCTTGTTTTGCTGAGGAAGACTGGCCCTGAGCTAACATCCGTGCCCATCCTCCTCTACTTTATCTGTGGGACGCCTACCACAGCATGGCTTGACAAGCAGTGTGTAGGTCTGCACCCAGGATCTGAACCAGTGAACCCCAGGCCGCTGAAGCAGAACGTGAGCACTTAACCACTGTGCCACCGGGCCGGCCCCAGTTTCCACATTTTTAATAAGGATAATACTGTACTCGTTGGGTTGATGTATGGACAAGATGCAAGAACTTATTTGCATGCTTAGCATAGTATTTGATATCAATGAACATAGCTATTGTTTAAAGAAAAACTCTGTCGACATACTTTTGCCTTCTCTCAATTTCCCACCATCATCTTTATTTTATCATTTCCATATCAGTTCCTTTGCCCATGCATATGCATATGTGTGCGTATGCACCTTCTATGGGGGGGTCATTTCACAGGTAATCCAGGGCTATGAATTTGTTTCTCAGCCTGTGATGTAAGAGGAATGAGGGGGGGAAAAAAACAGTAAAAAGATACAAATTAGAGCAAGGATCATTTTTCCTAAAGGGTGGTGTGACGTTTTTGCATTTTAGGAGTATGCAAGACATTGCTCTCCAATCTGAGTGAAATTCCAGCTGTGGCCCTGGAAGCCATGTGGAGATGTGGGTGCATTCCTTCAGCTACAGGCACAGAAGCCAGTTCACTTGGCCACTGAAGGTCCTGTTTCCGTGTGATGTGGAGCCTGATGAATATGTGGCCTCCCCTCTAGGAATACGCCTGGGCTGCCTTTGCACACACTTACTTCAGCTGGCCTTGAACTCAAAGATAATCGCTTCTGTAACAAGCGAATCACAGCCTCTCCTCCCTGTGCAAACAAGAGAACTAGGTATGTACTACTCAGAGGCTAGTAAAATCCCTCTGTCAGTTTTCCCTTTCCTTTCTTCTACGTACTCATTATAGAGCATATGTTTAAAGAGTCCCCTTCTTCACTGTAATCAGCCTCCCCCTCCTTCCTGATTCATTTGTGGAAGGGATTGTGGGGCCACAAGCATCAGAGTCTTCCCTGAATGATTCAGGCCAGCTGAGCTCACTGTTTAGCTCGGCAATTACCCAAGATATTAGTGACTAAATGGCCCAGACACTCTTATGGAGGAAGCACAGCCATGAGCCACAGCATTGAAGGAGTTTCAATTGCTGCAGGCAGGCCTTGGAGAGCAATGACCAGAGTTGACTTCAGGTGGCTGCAGGGCCTTCCTCAGTGGCACTGGCAGACGGGGACCCAGAGGGAAAATAGTAAAGGGTGCCTGGCACAGTAGGATGGCAAAGGTCAGATGTCATCTGTGTGTGAGAGAGAAAGAGAGAGAGGTTTTATAAAGGGCTCTGGAGAACTGTGTTTAGGCAGAGTGAGGAGATTTTAATGTGTTAAGGGATTTAGGAAAAGAAATTTAATCCAAAGTAAGGTATTGTCCAAGGATCCGCCCCCGCTGAGGCCTCAGCTATTAGTGTATTCCTTATCTCTAGCCAAAGAAAAATAGGAAACCTTATGCTGAATCCATTTTCATGGTTTTCATCACCAGCATAATGGGTGGGGCAAGAAGCCATAGAGGCATTTTCTTTGTCCTCAGCTACCTGGGTAATTTTCACGGACAGTGTTGTCCAAAGACGGTCTGACCGTCTGCTTAACATCTTCCATCCCCCAGCTCTCAGGTCTGCCTTGGGAATGCATGTTGATATTGTGTATTAAGCTTGACTCCTTCCTTCCTGAGAGAGTTCACAGGGTGGGTGTAAAGCCCAGTAAAAGTTTGAAGGTTGATGGTTCCACTGGTGATCTAAGCAGCTACAAAGACTGGTCAGAGTCTCTAAGACTTGGAGATGAAAGAAATTCTCCCCAAGCTCAGAGGAAAAGGAAAAAAAATTATGAGACATAAGATATGAGACAGAGAAAAACAAAGCCAGGATATCCAAAATATGTTTAATAGGGAGCCCAGGAAGGGAGCAGGGAGCTGATAGAAGAGAAACTGTTCTTGTATCTCCAAACGGGAGGGCTTGGTGATGAGAAGGGGGCAGTTATACATACATACATACATAGGGCTATACATACATAGGGCTATAAGGTGGAGGGTACTTTGTCTAAAGAGACTAGGAAAAGTACAAGGACAGACTTCTATTCTGTGACAGGCATTCAAATCCTCACATTGAACTTCCCATCCTGTCTCTCTTCCAAACTCCCATTGACACAGCCAAAGGAAAATAATGATAGGGGAAAATCTGTCATTCTTCAAAACTGAAAAAGGATTCCACCCACATACCAGACATTTCAAGGAATTTCTGTACGACTTGATGCAGATGAGACCAGTTTGAGCGAAAGGTTTGACAGCCTTCAATTCACCTCACAGAATAGAAAGGCCTCTCTCAGGAGGGACCCCCACCAGAACCCAGCAACACTCCCAAGGTTGGTTGTGACAAGGCTACGGACAAACATTAATCATGGGAAAGCCGGGAGGGGCAAATCTCCATCCTCTTGGAGCATCCAGGAAGTGTCCAGGTATTGGGGCGCACACAGGGCAGGGATCCCACTGAGGGGCTCATGTTTGATGCCTGGCACAGAGAGAACATTGCCAAGGAGCAACAATGAGGGCAGCCACGTGGCTCCCAGCTAGCTTTATGTGGTTACAACATGCAGGGCAAAGAAAGTCTTCAACATGAAGGCGGAACTGCTCCTTTGGGATCCTCCACCGACAACTGGCTCTTCGTTGTTTTCTGTCATCCATTCATTCCACACATCTATGACGAGCCTGTGTTCTAGGCACTGGGTTAGGCATGAGGGGTTCAACAATGGACAGGAAAAGTGTTCGCTGCTTCGTGAAGCCACTCAAGCAGAAGAATCAGGTTACCTCTGAAGGAAAAAATATCGTCTTTTTTTTTAAAGATTTTATTTTTTCCTTTTTCTCCCCAAAGCCCCCCGGTACATAGTTGTGTATTCTTCGTTGTGGGTTCTTCTAGTTGTGGCATGTGGGACGCTGCCTCAGCGTGGTCTGACGAGCAGTGCCATGTCCGCGCCCAGGATTCGAACCAACGAAACACTGGGCCGCCTGCAGCGGAGCGCACGAACTTAACCACTCGGCCACGGGGCCAGCCCCGGAAAAAATATCATCTTGATGTTTGCCACATAAATGCCAAAGACAACAAAGCAATATGTGTGGAATTTTGAGGGAAAGTGATTTTGATGCAAAATTCTGTTCCTTACACAAAATTCTGATATTTTGGACAAGCAGCTGTAAAAAAGTAAACCATTCATGTACCACCCCAAATGAAATAAAGACTCCACAGAAAATATTCAAGCCAAGCAAATAAACTCAATAATGTAAAAGAAATGGCAGTGAATGATACAAGCAGTAAAACTTAATGTTGAGCCTAACTCCTGATTTTTAATATATTGTGGCATCATTGTTGGATGCCAATAGGATGAACATTTTTCTTTCCTTCCTACTAAGAGAATCCCAATTTTGTGTGATTGACAACATGCCCTGACCCGAAGGATGAAGCAAGAAAATTCCTTGCCCGTTGTTGATGATTGGCTTAGGACTGAGCGTGTGACTAAGTTCTGGCCAATGAAATGTTAAAGAAAGTCTCCTGTTAGGTTTGGGGAGGAATTTGTTTCTTGATAAAGACAGGCAGTGAGGTAGCCTGACCTTTCTTCCTGCCTTTAAGATGATTGTCTAAGGATGAAATATCTGGAGTGTGGTATCCATCTTGTGACCATGAGGAGAAGGCCAAGAGAATCTGAGAGATGCCCGCATAGAACTTTAAGAGCTGCTGAACCAACCCTGGATATGCCTCCCTTTACCCTCCTTTCCATATGGTGTAATTAAATGTCCTTAATGTCTGAGCCACTTTTAGGTAGTCTGATATGTGAAGCTGAAGGTATGGTTGGAACCTTAATAAAACTATTGAAGATAATTCTTGAAAGAAAACACATATAAATGGATTAGGAATTGGGATTAAATTATCATAATAATCTAAATCTAAAGACCAGATTATTGTTGTAGAAACTGAGAGGACAGGATGGCATAGGAGAAGGGAAAGCAAAAATGTGCTTATTTTGTCATCTTTCATTGAAGAGCATTCATACCTACTGTAAAATTCTTTTCTTTGATAGACACATAAATTAATTTTAAAAATTTAAAGATAGCTAGTAAAAGAATAAAAATAGAACATATAACATCCAAATTTTTAGAGGAAAAAAGGGAGGGGGGAGAGAGAGAGAGACTGAGTTAGCAAGAAGAATGAGGAAAAGTCCAAGAAATGTGAAAGCCAGAAAGTGTATATATGATCAGATGGTAGAAGTAAGAACAAATGCTTCTGGGTTCCCATTAAACATGAATAGTTTTGACTCCCCTTTTAAAATACAAAATCCAACTAGAAGCTTTTAAGAAATGCACGTAACAGTGACATAAGAAGCAAAAACAATTGCCCTGTAAATGCAAACCAAAAGAAATCTGGGGAGGTAATGTAATTACGAGAAAACTAAAATTTGTTGCAAAAAATTAATTTATAAACAGGATTATTTTGGTCAAAACTACTACAAATATAAGGAGAGCTATGAGGACAAATTATAATCCCTTTGTGTGGTAGATTGTCATATTAATGGCCCCCAACGAAGACTTCCTGACCTCATGCCCTTGGGTAGTCCCCTCCCACATTGAGTCTGGGTTTGGCTGTGTGTCTTGCTTAGTTCAATGGGACTTCAGCAAAAAGGGTGATACAAGCAGAGACTTAAAAAACTTTGTGCATTAGGGCTTACGCTCTTAGAATGTTTCTAACATCATAGGCAGAAGCCCGATCTAGTCTAGTAGAAGATGACAGGGTTCATGGAGCAGAGATAGCTCACCACTGCTGAAGCCAGCCCTGATCCCAGCCACCAGCTGAATTTGCCTGTAAGAGTGAACCCAGCCAACTCGCAGAATTGTGAGAAATAATGTCTTTGTTTTAAAGCACTAAATTTTGGGGTGGTTTGTTATGCAGCAATACATAATGGATACACTTTGTGAAACCTGAGTGTCTGTGGCACCTCAAAAGGATAAACATTAAGTAAAGGTATGATGAATTTGAATAATTTATTTAATATAATTAATTTAATATATGCAAATCAAGATTTTCTATTCTACAAATATAAATACGTTCCTTTCGAATATCCTTAGATCATATGCTGTCTTTCAAATGAAACCTTAGTAAATTCCAAGAATAAAAAACTTTTTAAGCTTTGGTTGTTAACTATAATAAATTAGGTTAGAACTAAACAACAAAAGGACAATTTAAACATGCAATCACTTAGACATAAAAAAGTTTTTTTCCTAAATTACTCTTGAATCCAAGAGAAAATGAAAATTCTGCTACAAAATAGTGATGAGAACAAAATCAAAATGTTTGGGATTCTGCCAAAGCTGTGCAAAGAAAAATTTGTAGCCACAAATTTTCTTTTGTTGTTAAGAAATAATAAAACTAAATGAAGTAACAATTTAATCAAAATGGAAATAAAAAAGGAAAAAGGAATCTAAGGAAAGCAGAAATGTGGGGTCACGATTAAAGCAAAAATTAATGAATTAGCAAAGGCAATAATCAGGGAATAAATGCAAGAGAATCTTTGAAAAGAATAATAAAGGCACAGCAAGGGTAATCATGAAGAGTGAAGAGAAAATAAAAAATTTACAATGTTGGGAAGGAGAAGTGGGTGAGAAGATATGCCAAAAGGATTTTTTAATTATAAGAAAACAGAAGCTATGACTCAATGAATTTGAAAAACTCATTAAAATGAATGAATTTTCTAGGAAAATGTAATTGCCACATTGACTCAAGAAGAAGTAGTAACTTGAAAAAACTAATAAAGAAATGGAGAAATTGTTAAATAATTGCTCCATGAAAGATGCCTGTTCCACAGAGTTAGAAAGCACACATCTTTTAGCCCTCAAAGAAGCCAATATCCTTGCTGCTTAAAATCTTCCAGAATATAAAAGAGGATGGCAAGTGTCCCAATTCAGTTTTTCAAACGAAAGGAACCCTGATATCCCAAACTAAGAAAAGTGGCAAAAACAAAAAAGAAAAAAAAAACAAACTAAAAACCAATCTGCCTGAAGAGCACGATGCAAAAAGGTAAATAAAATGCTAGCAAATCAAATCCAAAATGTTATTAAAAACAATATACTATGACCAAGTAGAGTTCTGATAATTCAGGTGATATTTTATTAACATAAACAACTACTTTTAAACAATTGAGATATAATTGATGGATATTTCAGGCACACAGCAAACGATTAGAAATTTGTATCTATTTCAGAATGATCGCCACAATAAGTGTAGGTAACCTCCATCCCACACATAGTGACAATTTTTTTTATGTTTTAAAATCAAAGATAAATCGTGGTTATCTTTATAGTTGGAAAAGCTCTTAGTTAACTAGAAATAGGCTACTGCATTGACATAAGGAATACCCATGTCAAGTCAGCAGGGATGAAATTCCTTGTATGAGAACATTAGAAGAGTTCCCATTAGAGGCAGGAGCCAAACAAGGATGCTCATCTAACCACTGTTCTGTAACATTCTCTGTACAATGTGATTTGGTGGTGAAGAATCTCAAGGTTTTTGATACGCATTACCTTCATCCATTCTTTCCTCACTAATTTGAAATAATACGTTTATCATACCACAAGTCTGTTATATTCTTGGTCCCGCCGGCAACCCAGGATTTACATTCTGTCTTAATAATTTGTTTGTTTCTCTCTTCCCCCCAGTTTACATTGTTCTGCATTATTTTAACTCCATCATATGTTCTTATGGGTATTTTAAATCACACACACGCACACACACACGAGTGTACCCAAACTTCCCTACAGAAAAGTTTAACCAATTAACATTCCTACCAGCTGTGTGGTAGGCGGTTTCCTACATTAGGTATTTTTCCCTGAGCCAAGTTAATATAAATCATTGGTTTTTGGGGTCACATGTACCTTGGAGAATCTGATGAAAACTATGAACAGCCTTCCATGCCCCCCCATATAGCTACGTCTATATCTATATTTATTGCCAAATTGTGCATTCATAGACTCTCTGAAGCTTATGCCTGGATCCCAGGTTAACAGCTGAAATAAATATTAATCTATATTGATTCCACCACCTTTTACATTTAATTCTTTAATCCAACTGACTATTTTTGGTGATTATTTATAATACATCCCTAAGAAATGTACACCATGACCCAAATGTCGTCCGTCCCCCCATAAATACGTTAATATACATGCGTAGAGAAACAGAACAAGGCTAACGATGTACCAGAATGTTTGACACTTATGTCTAGGTGGTTAAATTGAGTGATTCTTTGTCTGTTCTCTCTACTTCTCCTGATTTAAATATTCCACAATGAATTTATTTCACTGTTGTAATAAGAAGCAAACTGATTTCTTTC
The DNA here is from genome assembly GCF_041296265.1 of Equus caballus. NCBI lineage: Eukaryota > Metazoa > Chordata > Mammalia > Perissodactyla > Equidae > Equus > Equus caballus. Next base: position 47,705,682 of record NC_091698.1, on the reverse strand, counting down.
AGAAAGAAAGGCAGTTGGGTGGGGTTCAGAGTTGCCAAGAATGAGAGAGGAGAAAGTTTCTCCTTTTTTGTTGGGGGAGAGACGACACTCCAACATCAACTGTTTTCACGGCTGCACCAGCGTGGCAGGAATCGGGGCCCATCTCATTTGCCCGGACACAGGGGCCTTAGTGTGCGCCGGGGCCGCGATGGCCGATACTGCGCTCCTCAAACAAGGGCCCTGTGTCTACCACCGTCCAACACAAAGGACAGAGGTCCCCTGTTTACTTTGGATTAGAAACGTTCAAGTGAGGGACAGCAAAAACATTTGAGTTTTCCCTCTTTTCAGTTTCTTACAAAAAAACAAATTGTAGTGAGTGGAGATTTTTTGGCATCTTCCCTGAATAAAATTCAATCAGACTAGATTGCTGAGGGGAATTAAAAGAGCTTCCTTTGTTTATTATTTTTTTTAGATTTATGGCTTAAAGGCTAAGAAGTAGCGCTCACTGACTAGGCCCCTGAATTGTCCATTCATTTCCCAGGAAATGGGGCATTCCCAGTACCTTGGTCAGCTAGAACAAGTGACCTCTGACCTTTTGCAATAAGCTCAGAGGCGGGAAGCACCCACATATTCACGGCCCCGCCTCCCCCTCCCTCCCTTCCATCCAACCTCCCACACAGTGGAATACTCTTTTCCTTTCAGATGCTCATTCAAACCCCTGTCTCTTAGGAAATTAGACCTACAGAGGGATAAACGTGTTATTACACAAAGGAGTCTTTACATCATAAAAGTCAAGGTGGTTCTACGTTGAAAAGCTGTGCCTGAGACTACAGCTCTTCCTCGATTTACGATGGGATTACATCTCAATAAACCCTTCGTGGATTGAAAATATCATGAGTTGCAAATGCACCTAATTATACCTAACCTGCTAAAAACCATCGCTTAGCCTCGCCTACCTTGAACGTGCTCAGAACACTCGCATTAGCCTGCGGTTGGGCAAAACCATCTAACACAGAGCCTATTTTATAATAAAGTGTTGGATATCTCATTAATCTATTGAGGCCGGTACTGAAAGTGAAGAACAGATGTACGGGTGCAGCGTGGGGGTGAGTGTGCGGGTTGTCCACCCGCGTGATCGCGCGGCTGCCTGGGAGCTGCCGCGGCTGCCGCTGCCCAGCATCACGAGAGAGATCTAGTGCTGGCCCGGAAAAGGTCAAAATTCAGAATTTGAAGTACGTTTTCCACTGACTGTGTATTGCTTTCGCATCACTGTAAAGTAGAAAAGTTGTAAATTGAACCACCGTAAATCGGGGATTGTCAATGTAAGGAGTGGGCTCTTGAAGGCCATGGTGGCATGGTGGCAATTGTATAGACTTTCATAGTTCAAATCCTAGCTCTGGCACTAATAACCCAAGGACAACTTTCTGAACCTTCCTGATTGTCAATTTTCTTACCTGGAAAATGGAGATGATTGCCACGCTCAGCACATAGAGTCATTAATGAAGATTAAACGAGGCCGTGTGTGTTAAGGGTACAATCAGAGCCTGACACATGGAACCCACTCCATGCATGGTGGCTGTCACTGCTGTGACTTGCAACTATGTCACCTTGTATGGAATAGGCAGTTGCAGCGTTTGCCTAACTCGGGCAGATGGGGGTGAACAGGTGCATGTGTAGGACTGGCAAAGCACAGCTTGTAGGGGCAGAGGTCTTCCGTCCCATGCCGGCTTGTTCTTGAGTAACTACCGTAATATCAGTAACTATCCAGGTGGGTGCACATAGAAACCTTGGGAAGGGCTTTGCACTCCCCACCTGACCCTGCCCTGAGAGTCTGAGGTCCTCTTCTTGCAGTGTGAGACTGAGAATAGCCACCTGTGATAAGAGATGTCCCCAACAAGGGTGTGGTGTGCCTATGAACGGTATGCAAGGGGGAAGGTGAGACCACTAACTTATATCCATGTTTCCATCCTCTGCCCTGTGAGATCTAACCCGTTACTAACATCAGTGGAGGCAAACGTCTGAAGTGACATTTGCTTGTCATATCCCAGATCCTAAGGATTCGTCAGTCAGCTCTTTCAGGGATGCTATTCAGAGTTGAATCTCTGAGGATCTGACACCAAGCGGTGGAATAGGCGTCCAAGGGGCGGCACATTCCCACTTCTTTTTATCCACTGAGTTTTTATTGGCCAGCAGCAGGAACATAGGAAAAAAGTAAGCGAACAGATTTTAAGATAGAAGTAAGATGACACAAAGAAAATTCCTAAAACTTAAGCCCTTCCATCACTCATCACAAACATTTCAGCGTTCCAGTGGAAACAAGCATTTATTCCTAAAACAAGTAGATGAGTTATTTTTAGAGCAGACGGGACTGCTCTGAGAAATAATCAGAAGCCAAAGTCAGTAAGAACTTATTTGGAGGTCCGTGCTTTGAGTGACAAGAGCGGTTCCTCTGGCTGCACGCTGACTTTAGAACTTTCTGTTGCTCCTCTTTCCCTCTTTTAGCCTGCCCTCATTGCCGCCTCACAGAGCCTCTCACCTTGCCTTACGTTCCTGGCCACTTTTCCTCCCTCTTTTCCTTACTCTCTGCCCATCTCTAACTTTCTCTCTCTGTCTACCAGCAATATGAAAAACTAAGCCTTCAAATGATTTTTTTGTTTAATTTTTTTTTTTTGAGGAAGATTAGCCCTGAGCTAACATCCACTGCCAATCCTGCTCTATTTGCTGAGGAAGACTGGCCCTGAGCTGACATCTGTGCCCATCTTCCTCTACTTTATATATGTGGGATGCCTGCCACAGCATGGTGTGCCAAGGGGTTCATAGGTCCACGTCTGGGATTTGAACCGGCAAACCCCAGGCTGCCCAAACGGAGCACGCAAACGTAACTGCTGCACCACCGGGCCAGCCCCTTTTTTACTTAATTTTAGTGAATGAGGTTTTATATTTTGTCCTTAGTTTTAAGAGAGTATGTTGCCATTGTATCTTTTTTAAATAAAAAAATCTAAATTTAGTTGGCCTTTGTTCAGATGTGAGTCACTTAATTTTTTTCCTTTCAGTATGTTATATCATTCTCAACTAGCAACAACAAAAATCCTTTGACTTCTGTCCTGTTCTGAAAGATACTTTATCCTGTCAATTTATTTCTGAATAAAAAACAAAAAATCTCAGATAACTGGACCTCCGGTTTTAAAATATTTTCTTGTGAGCATTCGTATAAACTGGATGGCGCGGGTTTACAAATATAGCAGTGAACAGCTCAGCATAATCCAGTTCCCGCCCATGACCCAGCCTTTACCTAAGTCCTGAAACCACACCCCAGATCTAAGAGCAAAGGCGCCTCCTACGGTGTCTCTTGCCCTGTCCTTGACTTCAGGATCACTAGAGGTCTAGCCTGCCCAGTCTCACAGGCCTCCTGATGCCAGACAGGAATCTGCCAGGCGACCTGCTTCTCCAGTTGAGCGAGACCTTGGAATTCCCCTGGATGGGATCTCCTCCATGGGACAGGTTCTCCGGTGTTGCTGTTGGATCACACTGAATTAGATAAACATTTCCTTTCCATGGTACCACTTACAAAGAGCTTCTGAATAATTATCTGGTTTGATCCTCACATCAACCGTATGTGGTGAAGCTACCAACGTGTATCCCCATTTTACAGATGTATCGACTGAGATGGACAGACAACTAAGTGATTTGTCTAGGGTCACACAGCTAGAAAGCGTCAGAGCAAGAATCTGAACTCTGGCCTTCTGAACTCCCAATCCGGGGCCTGGCCCAGAGTGGACTCGGGAACATGTTCCTCCCATTACACCTGCCAAAAGTCATTGCTTCTCTTTGGTCATTAACACCACCAGGACCCTTTGCAAAGAGGAATTAAAGACCCGGCCTGTTGTGATATTAATTATTCAGATCTCAGAGGTCTTTTGGCCTCTTTGGATTCTCCCTGCCAGCTCAGCCGATGAGACTGCTGTTTTATGTACTACCTGCATGAAAAAGAAAAGAATCTCCCCATCTCTCACAGAAAATAACAGTCGGGAGTCCTTGTCACAATATAATAGAAATGTTAGCAACTAGATTTATGTAAGGATTGAGTGGCCTTTGTGAGTTGCATCAGACTCTGCACTGCTCACAGGCCACGTCACCCTCTCTGCAGTTTGCTGGGTAGAGGATGGGTAAGAGAAATAATAGTTTCTGACGATAACCAAGAAGGTTTTTTTTTTTTTTTTTTTTTTTAACTAACAATGGAATTAGCATGATTGGGAATGAAGACAAAACTTGGAACCAAGTTAGAGAAAATGGAGTGTATGCAGAAGGGGTGTTGAAAATGTAAAATTTGGTTGCATTATTTGTGGGGGCTCAAACTTGGGAAGGTTAAATACTATCATTTTTTCCATCTGTTCTGCATTTTGATTCCGAAAGGAAAGCTGGCTTCGCCCATTTCTTATTTTACAAAACTTGTAAAAAAAAAAAAAAGAGAGCGAGAGGAACAATTTTTTAAAACTGTTTGAAAACATTACAGCCAAAAGAAGCTACAAAGGAGCTAAATAGAGAACCTAGTGACTAAGAGGATGAGGAATGAGGAGCATGCCTTCCTTTTGGGAGGGGCTCCACCTGTGCAGAGCTTCACGCACAGGAATCCGACACCAAACGTGTTCTCGCATGTATGGTGGTGGTGAATGATTTGAAAGAAATCAAAGTCAGAACAAAGACGAGTCTGGAACATGTTTAATGATTTACCTCTGTCGATCATTCTAAACAACCTAAAATTTGGGCGACATCTCCGAATTCCCTGGCTCTTACAGAATTCAGCTGGGAAGTAGAACCAACACCTGTTCCCTTAAGAACGTCTCCAAAAGTCCCAAGAAGGTAAGAAATATCTAAACATGAGATTTAGTTGACGTAGCCCTATTCACCAAGCTATACTCGCAACTAAAATGTCATCCTTCTAATTCTAGTAATAAACTTCCGACTCTTACTATATTCTCAGAAAACACACACACACACACACACACACACAAAACCTTCCATGCCACCAAGTCTGAGACTTTCCTGGTTAACTCCTGACTCCCCTTCACAGATCAGCCTAAACATCACTTCCTCCAGGCAGCCTCTTCTGATTCCTCAGACATGACCAGGGCCACCCAGGGACTGGGACAGTACCATGTAGACTTCTCAAGGCCTCTTGTAGCATTTCCTTTGTCCCCAAATCAGGGTGTTTTGTCTGACCCCAAAGTACAGATATGGAGCTCCTTCCACCCCGCCCTACTCCTCACTAGGTTCTCCTGGGCTGACAAGTATTCTGGGGTAAGTGGAAGGATCCCCAGAAGGATGTGGAGGCCAGGGACCTCCTGGGTGAGAGTGGGAGCCAAGGTGGACATCAGAACCATGAGAGATCAGGGCTGGAGGGGAAGGTTGCTGATTCTGTGAGCCCCACCATGTGACTGCATCTTCTCTGGAGTGGTAAGGCCTCTGGTAGACAACTGCTAAGGTGCCTGTGGGGTCTAGGCACTACAACCTCAGGCCCTTCAGTGGAGGGTCTCATGATCAAGCTTGGATGTAGAAAATGGAGCCTCCAGAAGAACAGCTGCTCCTGCAGGGCAAGGTGGGCCAGAGTAAGGGTCAGCCGAGCGGGAGCCATCCAGCCTGAGGGATGGGGCCTACCCTATTCTCCTGGATGACGTGGGCTCAAGGACAGCAGGGATCACGAGGGTGAACTTCATCAACCTGGGCAAGTGGCTTCTCAAGCAATATTTAATTAGACCTAGGAAAAGTAGAGGGTCTTTTCTTTCATCTAAATTCATAACTATTATACCCACACCACAATTATAGCTACATAAGGACTTCCAAAATTGTTGGTTTTATGTCTGCCTTCCTCCGTTAGAAGTTGTAAACCCAGCACCGTCTAAAATGCAGTTGATTCTCAATATTCATTCAATGAATGAGTGAATTAATCTTGGAAAAACTCCGTAAATTTTCCAGTAATCCCAAACCCTCTTGTCAGAAACTTTTACCAAAACAAAGTCATAAGACTACCACTAGCCAACATGTTCTTGAGAAATTTCTGTCAGCTTTGCAAGTCTGAAATCACAATTTTTGAAAACAGCTTTTCTTTAAAAGGTAAGAATAAAGGCCCTTTACCAGGAGTAGCCCTCAGCCCCTATGGATTAGGTACCTTAATCACGGGCTCACCCTCTGCCTCTGGTGGGTCCTACCAGACCACCCCTTTCTCTTGTATTTTTCCTGCTTTAACTGCCTGATCAAATGTTTTTGAAAGAGTAAACCCAGGAAGGAGATTTGAGAAACAAGCAGCCAAGACTAGAGTTTTCACTTTGCAGAGGACATCGAGTGGAGGTCTGCGTTCTGGGAGGTTTCAGCTGATGGAAAGACAGTGGCCCAACTGTTAAAACGTGACTTGTCAAGAGACCGGGAGAGGAGAGATAGGGTAGGGAATCTCTTTGTGCTGAAATTAATGCCGTGACCTCTGATGTGGACAGAGAAAATCAAGTCCTGAGTAAATAGCTCATTAAAGTGACAAGATAATAGAATTCTCTGAGGTTTGCATGCTGTTTCTTTTGTACTTTTGTTTTGCTGAGGAAGATTAGCTCTGAGCTAAAATCTGTTGCCAATCTTCCTCCCTTTTTTTTTTTTTTTACTGAGGAAGATTAGGCCTGAACTAACATCTGTGCCAATCTTCCTCTATTTTGTATGTGGGTTGCTGCCACAGCATGGCTGCTGAGTGGTGTAGGTCTGCACCCGGGATCCGAACCTGTGAACATGGGCCATCAAAGCGGAGTGTGCCAAACTTAACCACTACACAACTGGGCCAGTCCCAAGTACTCTATTTCTTTATGCCATTCATGACCTACTAAAAACAAACAGTCCTGAGGCCAGCCTGGTGTCACAGTGATTAAGTTTGCATGTTCCACTTCGACAGCACAGGGTTCGCTGGTTTGGATCCCAAGTGCGGACCTATGCAAGCTGCTTGTCAAGCCATGCTGTTGCAGGCTTCCCACATATAAAATAGAGGAAGATGGGCAAGATGTTAGCTCAGGGCCAGTCTTCCTCAGCAAAAAGAGGAGGATTGGTGGCAGATGTTAGCTCAGGGCTAATCTTCTTCTTCTTCAAAAAAAACAGTCCTATTTCACAGACTTCTGGCACCTTGCCTCTCTCCCTAGTGATATATCTAAACACTCACATAAAAATAGGCAGCCATAAAGAAATGACTTCTTGCTTTAAATGTGTATGAGGCAGCCTCTTCCAGCTTTCCTATGATATTCATGAGAACAAAGAAAAAGACAGGAATTCAAAAGAACACTAGAAACTTCAACCCCATCAATGTCTTAACCTGATTCTAGGAGGCATTTTCATTAATGATAAAGTGGGACACATTGGATTGGTACAAATCTATCCAGCTTATGTCTCATGTAGTAGAGGTCAATTGGAAGCCAGTTCATACAGAGATTCAAGGTCTGTACCAAGTAGAAGAGGAGGTGGATCCCCATATGCCAAGAAAGTGTTGCTTTTTGAGGATGCTACACCTATTTGGAGGTAGCACCTCCCAGGAAACAACTGGTCAGGAAGTGTGTATGGTATTTGGGGTTGGGGTGGGAGGAAGGAGAACCAGCAATTTTGTACTGTATCCTGGGAGATGCAATATTTACAAGTTAAGCACTACAGGCAGAGGTGGGGACAGGAAGATCCCTAATAGCAGCACACACTATCAATTGCAGCTTTGCAGGTGACTCCATGGGTCAGAATAGAGAATTAGGTGGGAAAATGTGCTACCTCAGTGGAATGGGGCCATGTTACGTGCACACCTGCCAGAAACAGAATTGTTCTGGACACCATGCACATCAACTCATGCTTCAGGTCTGAAAAGGAAATGCTCATTACAGAGGGAACCGACAGTGTGGCCAAGGGCAACACACGCTCACTGATGACCAGCATCCAGTCTAGAAAGACTTCATCTTATTTGGAGATGATAAAAAAAAATCCTACTGTTCACATCTCAAAACTGGGCATATGTTAAAAATCATACAGAACAAGCAAAAGGGAATATAATTCTGAAGACCCTTTGAAACAATCTATTGTAGAACCAAAGAAAAATTCAGGAAGGTTATAACTTCAATAAAATGTAAGAAGATGTAGTATTTATTAGGGTGATCATTTAATTTATCCTATTTAGAGTGAAAGGGGGCACTATTAATAATTATGCCAGTTATAGGTTAATATCTTTCATAAAAATAGGTTAAAACTTCTAAATAAAATTTCAGCAAATAGAACATAGAAAATATCTTTTAAAAGATGATACATCATGACTAACATGGGATGTATTCCAAGTGCGGTTGAACATTGCAAAACTCAATGCAATTCATGTATTAGCAGAATAGAGAAAAAATAAACTTCAATAGATGAAGAAAAATAATTTGATAAAATTGAACATAGATTTGTGATAAAACTCTCAGCAAACTAGGAATAGAAGGGAACTTCTTTAATCCAGTTAAAGACTATCTCAGAAAATGTATGGTTATATTGTAATTAATGGTGAAATAATAAGTGATTTTCCTCTGAGATTGAGAGCAAGGCAAGGATGTCCACTGTCACCATTTCTATTCAATGTAGTACTTGAAGCCTTGGTAGGAGGGTTGGGTGGAGTATAAAACTTGGAAGAAGAAGTAAAATTTTGATTATTTGTAGAAAACGTGATTGCATATGTATAAAATTCAAAAGAATATACAAACAATTAGAATTAATAAGTGACTTTAGCCAGGGTGCAGAATACAAGGTCAGTATAAAAATCAGTTAATTTCTATGTACTAGCAGTAAACAATTAAAATGAAGTAAAAATACTAGGTACAACAGCATCAAAATCATCAAATACTTTGAAATAAATATAACAGAAGATGTTCAAGATCTCTCCACTGAAAACTAAAAAATATTGAAGACAAAAAAAATTGTGAAGACCAAAATAAATGGAGAAATATACCATGTTCATGGATCAAAACACATAATATTGTTTAGCTGTCAAGTCTCACCACATTGGATTGCAATCTCCATCCAAATCCCACATGCTCTTCTACAATGTGACTGCCACTGACCCATCAATACACGAGGTCTAATTTTCCTTTCTTTGAATCTAGAGGGGCTTGTATGCTGCATGACTTCCTAGGCAGGTCATAAATGGCAATGCAGCTTCAACCTGGATTACTGGAATACTCACTCTTTTAGACTCCAGTTGCCATGTAAGCAGTCCAATTGCACTGAGATGCCATACTGTGAGGAAGCCCAAACTAGCCTATGTGGAGAGATCACCTAGAGAGGCCTAAGGCTACACGAAGAGAAAACTGAATGAATGTCTGGCGAGCTCCCAGCTGCTCTTGTTCCCTGATATTCCAGCTCCAGCCATCATCCAACTACAATTGTATGAGACTCCAGAAGCATAGAGCCAAGTCCTTCTTGCATTCCTGACCCTCAGGAACCAAGGGAGATAATAAAATGATTGTTGTTGTTTTAAGTAACAACAGTATTTTTTTAAAAACCATTTTATTGAGGTATGATTGACATGTAAAAGCTGTACACATTTAATGTATACAACTTGAGTTTGGAAGTAAGTATACACTTGTGAGAACACCATACCATCAAGGCCATAGACATATCCATCACCTCCCAAAGTTCCCTCCCACATCCATTATTATTATTTTGTGTATGTGTGTGCATGTGGTAAGAACACTTAACATAAGATCTACTCTCTTAGCAAGTTTTAACTATGCAATACAGTATTGTTAGTTATAGGCACAATACCATATAGTAAATCTCCAGAACTTATTTATCTTGCATAACTGAAGCTTTGTACCCTTTGACCATCACCTCCCCATTCCCTCCTCTCCCAGCCCCTGGAAACTACCATTCTATTCTCTGCTTCTATGAGTTTGACTATTCCACATATAGGTGAGATCATACAGTATTTGTCTTTCTGTATTTGGCTTATTTCACTTAGCTTACTGTCCTCAAGATCCGTCCATGTTGTCCCAAATGGCAGGAATTTCTTCTTTTTTAAGGCCGAATAATATTTCATTGTATGTATCAGGCTGCTATAAGAAAATGTCAGAGACTGGGTAGCTTATAAACAACAGAGATTTATTTCTCACTTTGTGGAGGCTGGCAAGTCCACAATCAATGTGCTGGCAGATCCAGTGTCTGGTTAGGATCCCCTTCCTGGTTCACAGTTGGTGTATTTTCACTATGTCCCCACATGGAGGAAGGGTAAAGGGAGTTTTCTTAGTCCTGTTTCATAAGGAAATCACATCCCAAAAGGCTCTACCTTCTAATACCATCACGTTGGGGGTTAGAATTTCAACATATAATTTGGGGGGGAATGCAAACATTTGATCTATAGCAGTGTGTGTAAACCACATTTTCTTTCCTATTTATCTGTCAATAGACATTTAGGTTATTGCCATGTTTTGGCCATTATGAATAATGCTGCAATGAACATAGGAATGCAGGTATCTCTTTGAGATCCTGATTTCAATTACTGTGGATAAATACTCAGAGGTGACATTGCTGGATCATATGGTAGTTCTATTTTTAATTTTTTGAGGGATCTCCATACTGTTTTCCATAGTGGCTATACCAATTTACACTTCTACTTTCAGTGTACAAGCGTTCTCTTTTCTCCATATCTTCATCAACACTTATTTTTTTTTTTAAATAAAAGCCATCCTAGCAGGGGTGAGGTGATATCTGATTATGGTCTTGATTTGCATTTCTATGATGATTAGTGATGTTGAGAACCTTTTTATAAACCTGTTGGCCATTTGTACATCTTCTTTGGAGAAATGCCTGTTCAGATCTTTTGCCCCCTCCTTTTTTTTTTTGCTTGAGGAAGATTAGCCCTGAGCTAACTGTGCCAATCTTCCTCTACTTTGTATGTGGGATGCTACCACAGGATGGCTGATGAGTGGAGTAGGTCTGCACCTGAGCTCTGAACCTGTGAACCCAGGCAGCCAAAGTAGAATGTGCAGAATTTTAAGCATTCGGCCGCGGGGCTGGCCCTCTTTTGTCCATTTTAAAAATCTGGTTATATTGGTATTATTATTATTTTTTACTGTTGAGTTTAGGAGTTCATTGTATATTTTGGATATTAACCCCTTATTGTAACCAAGGGACCAGTTCAGGCTGGCCTTATATCAATAACAGAATGTCAAAGTGATCTTATAGGGGCAGCTAGCCAAAACTGCAAGTCATGTAGCTGAAGCATGCATAGAGGAGAAAATTTTGACCTGAAGTAACACAAAAGCTTCCCCACTATGGAACCAAAGGACTGGGACACAACCAGAACTCGAAAGCTGGAAACTTTTCATGAGTAAGGGATCCATTGTCCAGGAAGATCTGGTGGTAAGGCCCCTTTTCATACCTTACCGTAAATGGTCTTTTTTAAAATCCTGCCAATCAAACTCTGTCCTGCCAGCACTTCTGCATACCAGCCTGCCCCCCCTAATCCCTTAAATTTTACCCCAAACCCTGGATAGGAGAAATAGATTTGAGAACCTTGCCTCCTGTCTCCTTGCTGGCTGACCCCAGAATAAAGCTTTTTTCTTTTTTCTAAAGCCAGTGCCATGGTAATGGCTTCTACGCATGTCGAGCAGCAAGCCCTTACTCAGTAACATTATCAGTATATGGTTGCAAGTATTTTCTCCCATTCTGTAGCTTGCCCTTGCCTTTTCATTTTGTTGGTGGTTTCTTTTGCTACATGGAGGCTTTTTAGTTTCATGTGGTCCTACATGTTTATTTTTGCTTTGGTTGCCTGTTCTTTTGGTGTCTTTTACAAAAACCCATTGCCAAGACACATATCAAGGAGCTCTTTCCTGGGGATTCCAGTCCAAGATAGCAACATAGGAGGGTCCTGAACTTACCTCTTCCCATGGACATACCCAATCTATAGCTACACATGGATCAATTACCTCTGAAAGAAATCTAGAAACTAGCCGAGTGACTCCCACACGTTGGGCAAGTGAGAAAATACTCACATCTAAATGAATAGGAAAGGCTGAGACACACTCTCACCATAAACCTCACCCTTGGCACAGTGACATATACTTAGGAGGGAGCTCATAATTCCCAGCTTCTCCCTTTGGATCCAGCATCTAGTACCACAACTTTCAAGACTTCCACCTGAAGGACAGGCCCCTAAAACACCTATCTCTAAAAACCAGTGGGGCTTGCATCCATGAGACCCACAAGACTATAGCAAATAAAGAAACAGATCTTAACGGGCTCATGAGGACTCACTGTGGCTATCTCACCAGGGCACAGCACAGAGGGGGCAGACAGAAATGCCTGTCTCCCAGTCTTTCTCTGAAAGAAGCCTATTTGCATACTTTAAAGGCTGCTGCCTGAGGGTCAGGCTTCTGATTTAGCATACATCTAGGCTGACTGTGAACCTCTCTGAGAACAGGAAAGCCTGTGGATACCATCTCTGCACTCTCCATGAAGCTCACTCCAAATTGCCAATAGCTCTCTGGAAGGAGCTTGTACACACAACTGATGCCCCAGCATTTGTGACTGCCATGCAGGGAAAGCATCCTTGATCACCTGGCTGTGGTGCCACATTTGGACCACATTAGACCAGATGGTCTTAACAGACATTTACAGAACATTCTATATAACAGCAGCAGACTGCACATTCTTCTCAAGTGCACATGGAACATTCTCCAGGATAGATTATATGTTAGGGCACAAAACAAATCTTAATACATTTAAAAAGATTGAAATCTTTTCCGACCACAATGGTATGAAACTAGAAATCAATTACAAGAAGAAAACTGGAAAATTCACAAATGTAAGGAGATTAAACAATGTGCTACTGAAAAACCAATGGGTCAAAGAAGAAATCAAAAGTGAAATCAAAAAGTATTTTGAGACAAATGAAAATGGAAATACAACTTACCAAAACTTATGAGATGCAGCAAAATCAGTTCTAAGAGGGACGTTCATAGTGATAAATACCTACATTAAGAAAAGAGGAAGATCACAAATAAACTACCTAACTTTACGCCTCAAGGAACTAAAAAAAGATCAAACTAAGCCAAAAATTAGTAGAAGGAAGGAAATAGCAGAGCTAAGAGTAGAAATGAATGAAATAGAGACTAAAAAGACTAAATAGAAAAGATCAATGAAACGAAGGGCTGGCTTTTTGAAAAATATAAATGAAATAGACAAACCTTTAGTGAGGCTTACTAAGAAAAAAGAGGACTCAAATAAATAAAATTAGAAATGAAAGAGAAGACATTACAGTCGATACCACAAAAAATACAAAAGATCATACAGACTATTATGAGCAATTATATGCCAACAAGTTGGAAAACCTAGAAGAAATGGATAAATTTCTAGAAACATACAACCTACCAAGACTGAATCATGAAGCAATAGAAAATCTGAACAGACCAATTACTAGTAAGGGGACTGAATCAGTAATCAAAAACCTCCCAACAAAGAAAAATACAGGATCAGATGGTTTCACTGGAAGTCAAACAAATGGTGAATTCTACCAAACATATACAGAAGAATTAATACTAATCCTTCTCAAACTCTTCCAAAAAATTGAAGAGGAGGCAACACTTCCAAAGTCATTTTATGAGGCCAGCATTACCCTGATACTAAAGCCAAACAAGGACCCTACAAGAAAAGAAAAATGACAGGCTAACATCCTCGCTGAACATAGATGCAAAAATCCTTGACAAACTATTAGCAAACTGACTCAACAATACATTAAAAGGATCATATACCATGAACAAGTGACATTTATTCCAAGGATGCAAGGATGGTTCAACATTCATAAATCAATCAACCACATTAACAAAATAGAGAATAAAAATCATATGATCCTCTCAGTAGATTTAGAAAAATTATTTCACAAAATTCAACATCTATTCACGATAAAAACTCTCAACAAAGTGGGTATGAGGGTAACATACCTCAACATAATAAAGGCCATATTGACAAGCCCACAGCTAACATCAGACTCAATGGAGAAAAGCTCAAAGCTTTTCCTCTAAGATCAGGAAAAAGACAAGGATGCCTGCTCCCACCACTTTTATTCAACATAGTATTGGAAGTCCTAGCCAGAGCAATTAGGCAAGAAAAAGAATAAAAGGCATCCAAATTGGAAAGGAAGACATAAAACTGTCTCTATTTGTAGATTACTTGATATTATATGTAGAGAATCCTAAAGACTCCCCGCAAAAAACTAGAACTAATAAACCTATTCAGTAAAGTTGCAGGATACAAAATAAATGTATAAAAATAACCTGTGTTTCTATACACTATAACAACAAACTATCAGAAAGAGAAATTTAAAAAATTTACAATAGCATAAAAAAGAATAAAATGCTTAAGAATAAATTTAATCAAGGAGGTGAAATATCTATACACTGAAAACTATAAAACATTGATGAAACAAATTGAAGAAGACACAAATAAATGGGAAGATATTCTGTGCTCATGGATTGGAAGAATTAATATCATTAAAATGTCCATACTACCCAAAGCAATCTACAGATTCAATGCAATTCTTATAAAAATTCCAAAGGCATTTTTCATGGAAATAGAAAAACAATCCTATAATTTATATGGAACCACCAAAGACCTTGATTAGCAAAGTAATCTTCAGAAAGAAGGACAAACTGGAGGCATCATATGTCCTGATTTCAAACTATATTACAAAGCTATAGGAATCAAAACAGTAGGGTATTGGAATAAAAACAGACACGTAGGTCAATGGAACAGAATAGAGAGCCCAGAAATAAACACATGCATGTATGGTCAATTGGTTTTCAACAAAGGAGCCAAGGATATACAATGGGAAAACAAGAGTCTCTTCAATAAATAGTGTTGGGCAAACTGGACAGCCACATGCAAAGGAATAAAACTGGACCTCTATCTTACACCATACACAGAAAATCGACTCAAAATGAATTGAATACTTGCATGTCAGACCTGAAACTGTAAAACTCCTAGAAGAAAATATAGCAGGTGAGCTTCTTGACATTGATTTTCGCAATGATTTTTTGGATTTGACATCAAAAGCAAAGTCAACAAAAGCAAAAATAAACAAGTGGGACTAAATTAAACTAAAAAACTTCTGGTTAGCAAAGGAAACCATCAACAAAATGAAAAGGCAATCTGGAATGGGAGAAAATATTTGCAAATCATATATCTGATAATGGGTTAATATAAAAATATATAAGGAACTCATACAACTCAATATCAAAAAATCAAATAACCTGATTAAAAATTGGGCAGAGGAGAGACATTTTCCAAAGAAGACATGCAAATAGTCAACAGATACATGAAAAGGTACCCAACATCTCCAATGATATTCTATCTTAAATTTTTTTTACTGAAGTGATCATACATAAAATGTTCAATAAAAGAAAATTTTCACTGTTTCTTCTGTCATTATTAATATCATTTGTTTCATTTCATGATTATTACTAAAAATAATTTCATTATATACAGGAGAGAGGATTTAAAAAAAAAGCCCAGCTTGTTCTAAGTATGAAGTATACTAGATACACAACTACCAATATTTTCAGGACGTTATGCTAGTAACACAGCTTTCTCTGAGGATCAAGCCCGTTACGTTGATTCCTTCTCTCACAGTCTTCATTATCTGCACGGAGCTAT
Source organism: Equus caballus (assembly GCF_041296265.1). Classification (NCBI taxonomy): domain Eukaryota; kingdom Metazoa; phylum Chordata; class Mammalia; order Perissodactyla; family Equidae; genus Equus; species Equus caballus. Next base: position 47,690,022 of record NC_091698.1, on the reverse strand, counting down.
AATACTTTAAACCAGCATCAGTTTCACATAATTCAGATCCTTGACTGTTCTTTTTTTTTTAATTTTTAATTTTTATTTTATTTTATTATTTTTTGTTTGAGGAAGATTAGCCCTGAGCTGATATCTGCTGCCAATCCTCCTCTTTTTGATAGGGCAGACTGGCCCTGAACTCACATCGGTACCCATCTTCCTCTCCTTTATACGTGGGACGCCTACCGCAGCATGGCTTGCCAAGCGGTGCATAGGTCCACACCCAGGATCCAAGCCGACGAACCCCAGGCCACAGAAGCAGAACGTGGGAACTTAACCGCTGCACCACTGGTCTGGCCCCTCCTTGACTGTTCTCTTTGAATGTAGAAAATGGCTCTTGTTTCCAGGAAACCCCATAACCAACTTTATTGGGAACAGTCTTAAAGGGTCAAACGCAGCGGATGTTTAAGCCTTAGATGTGTGTGTGTCAATCCTCTGCATTGTGATATGATGTCAAGGTTATTTTCCTAAGTCATAGTTGTCTCCCGCAACAGCGTCTATCATGACACTTTGACTTATGAGTAATAAAGGCAAACTTTCAACCTAGCACAAGTGAACTATTGAATGAATACATACATGTTAAAGACAGCCTACACCCTTGAATACCCACCATATTCTTCCTTAAATGTATGTGCTGCACAAAAATAGGGTGACCAATGGTCCCAATTTGCCTGGGACGGAAGGTTCCAGGGATGCAGGACTTTTAGTGCTAAAACCAAGGCGGTCCAAGCACACCCAGATGAGCTGGTCACCCTAAATGTAGGAGGAGCTCACCCAGATGAGCTGGTCACCCTAAATGTAGGAGGAGCTCCCCTGTCCCATACATATATTTGTAAAGCTTAGAAATGCTTTTGGGTGGTTAGTAATAGAAAACCCTCTCAACAGTCATTTAATCAAAGCAGATATTCATGTTCTCACATAACAAGCAGCAGGAGGTGGGCAGGCCAGGCTGCTGTAGCCGCCCCACAATCCCATTCGTGTTCTAGGACCCTTCTGCATTTCTGGCTCGCTGTGCTTCACATTTTTTCTTTGATTTCATGGTTGCTAAAATGCCTGCTCTACCTCCAGGCATCCTTTTCAGTCCAAGCAGGAAAATGGGGGAGGAGAGTAGGATGGATGAAACCAGTGGACTTCTTCCTATGTCTCACCAGCCAGACTGTGTTCCTTGGGCACCCCTGGCAGCATGAGCAGCTAGAGAATCTGGAATTCATGCTACAGCCCCCAGAGCTGAAGACGGCCAGAGAGAAGGGGCTGGAGATGGGCTCTGAGAGAGCAACCTACATATAAGCTTTGCCACAATATTCAAAGCCATAAACGTGCTCATCTACAGCGTCTGATTCTTTAGCAGACTGCAGAAACCTGAAGAATGAACGTATTTTGAAAAATGTTTAGAATAGGTTTCATAGCACAAACCATGTCTAAATATGACTCTCAGAAGAGATGTATTTAACCGTTGGGTCTTTGTGGCAGCTTGCAGACTTTAGTGTATTATCACACAGAATAAACATTTCTGCAGTGGAAGTAACAGCGGAACATTGGGTTATATTCCTTTCAATTTGTTGGTGATCCACAATTATACGCAGCCATGTTGAGTTTATGCCCTGACGTGGAATGACTGTAGTCACTTCCATATGCACTCAGAAAGCCTTCTCATTGGGGACACCTTGATGTTTATGAGATGAAAGAATAAAAACTTTCAGCCGCTTGTTGACTCCCCTCGCACAATGTCCTGTCCTCTCTGATTATTGGAAAACGTGCTAACAGCACTCAAAGAGAGCCATAACACTCAGTTTGATGTACTACTATCAAAAAATATCAAAGTTCATTCATTCACTCATTCCTTCATTTGTCAACGTCAGGCACTTATTACGTACCAGGCACTGTTCTAGTTGCTCAGTACACAGCAGCGAACAACAACAAAAACAAAGATTCTTACCCTCATGAATATTATGTTCCAGTGGGGAAATAGATGATAAACAAATAAAATACGTAATAGATGCCAGTGATAAGTACAATGGAGGAAAATAAAACCAGGGAGGGGAGAGGGAATGGAGCAGGTGAGTAACTATTTTTAAAATGGTGGTCAGGGAAGAGTTCACTAGGAGATGACATTTGAGCAAAGATCTAAAGGAGGTGAGGGAGTAGGGCATGCAGATATGTGGGGAAGAGTGGTCCCCGCTAAGGGAAAGTGAGGGCAAAGGCCCTGAGGCAAGAGCACGCCCGCCCTCTCTGGGGACCAGCAGGAGAGCAAAGGGAAGCAGCGGGAGGAGTAGAGATGGAATTGGTGGTGGAGGGTGCGCTGGGACTTTGCCTTTTATCTGAGTGAGTTGATGGGAGCCATTGGAGGTTTTAGGCAGAGGAGTGACATGACCCGATTTATACTTGAAAAGGATCACTCTGGTTGTGGTGTTGAAAACAAAATGTAGGGCCTAGCCTGTGGCCAAGTGGTCAATCTTCCTCACCAAAAAAAAAAAAAAGCATACTTAAAAAAAAGAAAACAGAATGTAGGGAGCCTAAGGAGACACAGGGAGATCAGGGAGAGGCTTTTGCAATAATGCAGGTGGAAGAAGACGGATACTTGCAACAGGGTGGTACTGTGGAGTTGATAAGAAGAGGATAACTTTTGGAAAAATAGATATATATTTTTTAAAGATTGGCCCTGAGCTAACATCTGTTGCCAATCTTCCTCTTTTTTTCTTCTTCTCCTCAAAGCCCCCCAGTACATAGTTGTATATCTAGTTGTAGGTCCTTCTAGTTTTGCTATGTGGGACACTGCCTCAGCATGGCTTGATGAGTGGTGCCATGTCCGTGCCCAGGACCTGAACCTGTGAAACCCCGGGTGGCTGAAGTGGAGCGTGAAAGCTTAACTACCTGGCCATGGGGCTGGCCCCTGGAAAAATACTGATGATAGGGATGGCAGGATTAGCTGATGGATGTGTGAGAGAAAGCGAATTTTGGCCTGAGCAACTGGGAGGTTTGAAATGCCATTTACTGACATGGGGAAGACAAGGATAATTATGTGCCAGGCATTGTTCTAGTAGCTCAGGAACTAGAACAGGTTTTTGGGGGAAAGTCAGTTTTGGACAAGCTACATTTAAGAGTAGATATCTAAGCAAAGATGTCAAGTAGACAGCTGAATATACCACTCTAGGCTGGAGGTATGAATTTTGAACCATGAAACAAGAGGATCTGCTTCTTTAGCTGGGATTTTGTCCTACTCATACTGAAAACAAGCAGGAAAAGACAAATGATCACCTCCATAATGAAAGGTTTTAGGATTAGGTGGTTTAGTTTCCATCGCACAGCTGTAAATAACAGATCGCATCCATCTGGGGTTCCACCCATGCTTCAGACCACAATTGTGTTAACCTCAACATCCACAGAAATTGCTCTATTGCTCTGTAGCACATTGACATGTGATCTAGAAACACATGAATAGCCAGTTTTTAACTAACGGGACAGCAGTGAGTTAAGTCCAAGTGATGCGGCTGAAGATAAAAAATATCCTCAAAACCAATGCATTCTGGGAAGTCACCCACAGATGCTATAGGTCTATGTTATAGCACCAGACTCATCAGAAAAACAAACTAAAAAATTTTAATATTATGCATCAACTCTAAAATTATTTCTGTGCCTTTCTCAGACGTTTTCCCTATTAGAAAAACCATGAGGATCAAGGTCAAGGTCACAGACCCTTCAGTAGTCTGTGGTGGTTGTGATGGATATGCCTGTGGGTGTCTCCAGTCTCAGCCCTGCTATCTCTGGCTTCTAAAGCCTGGTTTGGGTATGAAGCGCAATACTAGGGTTCCCTGAACACAACTGTAGCTTGTAATTAAGGGTGACCCAAATGACAATTTGGCAGCCATGATGGTTGTGCTGCCACCTGAAACTTATGAATAATCACTTTCCATATTCCTACCAGCACTCTGCAAACAATGTTTTCACCTTTGTCAACTTTTAATTTGCGTTTCTTTGTGTACTAGTGAAGTTGATCATTTTTAAAATATATTCATTGGCTGTTCTCATTTTTTCTTTATATCCTGTCACTTTCAACCAAAATTCTTGATATGCGTAGTCTATTGGTTTTATTTCTAGTAGATCATGAATTGAATTTGTCTGTTCTGTAAGAGCTTTAGTTTGTTCTGTCCTGTTCTAAGTGGTCTCTGAATAAATCCTGATTACTCTCTTTTGAACATTTTATTTCATTTCTGGTAGTAGCAGTCTTTAGGTGTGTGCTGATGTTTTAGAAAAGCTAATTTGTCAACCTCCTCTCCATGCAGAGCTAACTGGAGTAGAGGAAGAAGTCTTCCTTCTAATCTCCTCCAATATTGCTCCATTTGTGGGGTTTGTGTAACCCAACCAAGATATCGTGGTCATCTCCTTCTCTGTATGGCCTCATGACAAGATATATCTGCACAACACTGTTTAACCTTATCAACTTTTGCATTCTGGGGGAAATAAAAAGCTCTTTTAAGCAAATCAATCACACCCTTGCTGTCACCCTAGTTTAGGTGTTTCCCAAACAGCTGATAGCAAGCTACCACAAACCCTACAAGCTCATTTGGAATTGGCTGTCTTTGTTCAGTTGGGATGGTTGTAACAATAATCTGGCCTCTACCATCACACAGAGTCCACACCGTGCTGCACTGTTGCATATCGGCTCCACAGTCTTGCTGGGGTTGTAGATACTGTCGCCCTGGGGTTTGCTAAAACAGATACGCCAATGTGGGGCAGCCTGACACCATAATTTAGGCGATGCCACAAACGAATTAATAGATAAATGTAGCACTCTTTATAAGCTCTCTGGGATGCTGTTGATCACTTGCTGATAGCATGAAAAGGGGCAATTGAACAACAGTAACTAAATCCATCTTTGATCACCACAGCAGAAAGGATGGAGTATTAGAATCTCTAACTGAGGGTAGTTCTGCGTTGAACTGTCAATCTGACTACCTGGTGCTAAGAGAGAGGAAAAAAAGTGGTTGACACTTTAGATTCAGAAGTCACTTTTCAGTTTGGGAGTTGGTGCTTAGAAATGCCCTGATAGGACATCGATGGGGCCTGGGGAACCCTCCAGTCCGGTGAGTCCCATAATCAAGTCTCTTCCAACAACTCCCATTCTGCTGCTTAAAGCCACTTAATTCGACTGCATAAAGTTGACCTTTATCTGCCATATACGACAAACCCATAGCCAACATCATACTCAATGGGTAAAAACTGAACGCCATCCCCCTGAAAACAGGAACGAGACAAGGATGCCCTCTATCACCACTCTTATTTAACATAGTACTGGAGGTCCTGGCCAGAGCAATCAGGCAAGAAAAAGGAATAAAAGGAGTCCAAATAGGGAGGGAAGAAGTGAAACTCTCGCTGTTTGCAGACGACATGATCTTATATATAGAAAACCCCAAAGAATCCATTGGAAAACTGTTAGAAGTAATCAACAACTACAGCAAAGTTGCAGGGTATAAAATCAATTTGCATAAATCAGTAGCATTTCTATACTCCAGTAATGAACCAATAGAAAAAGAACTCAAGAATACAATACCATTCACAATCGCAACAAAAAGAATAAAATACCTTGGGGTAAATTTAACCAAGGAAGTGAAGGACCTATATAATGAAAATTACAAGGCCTTTCTGAGAGAATTGGATGACGACATACGGAGATGGAAAGACATTCCATGTACATGGATTGGAAGAATAAACATAGTTAAAATGTCCGTTCTACCTAAAGCAATCTACAGATTCAACGCCATCCCAATCAGAATCCCAATGACATTCTTTACAGAATTAGAACAAAGAATCCTAAAATTCATATGGGGCAACAAAAGACCCCGAATTTCTAAAGCAATCCTGAGAAAAAAGAACAAAACGGGAGGCATCACAATCCCTGACTTCAAAACATACTACAAAGCTACAGTAATCAAAACAGCATGGTACTGGTACAAAAGCAGGTGCACAGATCAATGGAACAGAATTGAAAGCCCAGAAATAAAACCACACATCTATGGACAGCTTATCTTTGACAAAGGAGCTGAGGGCATACAATGGAGAAAAGAAAGTCTTTTCAACAAGTGGTGCTGGGAAAACTGGAAAGCCACATGTAAAAGAATGAAAATTGACCATTCTTTTTCACCATTCACCAAAATAAACTCAAAATGGATCAAAGACCTAAAGGTGAGACCTGAAACCATAAGGCTTCTGGAAGAAAACGTAGGCAGTACACTCTTTGACATCAGTATTAAAAGGATCTTTTCAGACACCATGCCTTCTCAGAGAAGGGAAACAATAGAAAGAATAAACAAATGGGACTTCATCAGATTAAAGAGCTTCTTCAAAGCAAATGAAAACAGGATTGAAATAAAAAAACAACCCACTAACTGGGAAAAAATATTTGCAAGTCATATATCTGAACAAGGCTTAATATCCATAATATATAAAGAACTCTCGCAACTCAACAACAAAACATCAAAGAACCCAATCAAAAAATGGGCTGGAGACATGAACAGACATTTCTCCAAAGAAGATATACTGATGGCCAATAGGCACATGAAAAGATGCTCATCATCGCTGATCATCAGGGAAATGCAAATCAAAACTACACTAAGATATCATCTTACACCCGTTAGAATGACAAAAATATCTAAAACTAATAGCAACAAATGTTGGAGAGGTTGCGGAGAAAAAGGAACCCTCATACACTGCTGGTGGGAATGCAAACTGGTGCAGCCACTATGGAAAACAGTATGGAGATTCCTCAAAAAATTAAAAATAGAACTACCATACGATCCAGCCATCCCACTACTGGATATTTATCCAAAGAGCCTGAAGTCAGCAATCCCAAAAGTCCTATGCACCCCAATGTTTATTGCAGCACTGTTTACAATAGCCAAGACGTGGAAGCAACCTAAGTGTCCAGCAACAGACGAATGGATAAAGAAGATGTGGTACATATATACAATGGAATACTACTCAGCTGCAAAACAGAACAAAATCATTCCATTTGCAATAACATGGATGGACCTTGAGAGAATTAAGTTAAGTGAAATAAGCCAGCGAGAGAAAGATAATCTGTGTATGACTCCACTCATATGAGGAATTTAAAATTATGGACTAAGAACAGTTTAGTGGATACCAGGGGAAAGGTGGGGTGGGGGGTGGGCACAGAGGGTGAAGTGGTGCACCTACAACATGACTGACAAACATTAATGTACAACTGAAATTTCACAAGATCGCAACCTATCAATAACTCAATAAAAAAAAAAAGTTGACCTTTATCCTGCTGTGTAGCTTGAAAGCAGTTCTTCGGCTATCCATTTCTGCACTGTGCCAAGAAAAGAAAGTACACATTTCTAAACATATATATATGCTCACTCTAAATATGTTTGTAAAAATATATATTCCCCCACTTAACCGACCTATAGAATAATAAAAACATGTTTTCTCCCAAACTTTAAGCAAATGTTTAAAATCTGCAGGATAGTTTTATTTCCAAACATCACCCAAGTGTAGTAGTCCAACGGGAAGCATAAAACTCATAATTTCCCCTTCCTGTGATCAAAGCTGATTCAGCAATGCTGGGTGTAGAGTTCTCGGTAAAGAGGAGAATCTGAAAACGCCAAATCAGAATACAAACCTAGAGCTTCTTAAAAACTTCCTGAGTTTATGTGCATCTTTAGATATGTTTTTGGAAAGAGTAGCCATAAGCCTGACATTGGAAACCCTGGAATGTCATAGGTGCTTTGATTTGTTTTTTCCTGAGGAAGATTTGCCCTAAGCTAACATCTGTGCCAGTCTTCCTCTATTTTGTATGTGGGATGCTGCCACAGCATGGCTGATGAGTGGTGTAGCTCTATGCCCAGGATCTGAACCCATGAACCCAGGCTGCCGGAGTGGAGCATGCGAACTCAACCACTACTCCATGGAGCCAGCCCTGTGCTTTGATTTTTTTAAGTGGGCTATGGTGTCACGTACAGAACGAGGCAAGTCTATGAATTATAATAAGGTGTTACACAGGGCGCCTAAGGGGCTTTTCTAACAGCTTTCATCAAGCAGAGGGCCACCCTTCCTCTCTCTCTTCCTTTCTCCTTCTCCACCCCTCCACCTCATCATTCACATTTTCCAAATGTTGAACTCTGCAATTAATTGGTTTCCCATCAGTTGACTCCTCTTAGAATGCAGACCCACACTCGATGTGTCTTTTGCAAATTATAGGTGCCAGCCTGACCTGCTCATCTTTCTCAAGCTCCTTTTGTGCTCCATCCTTATCTTCACTTAGTCCTTCTTTGACGCTCTTCCTTTCTTTATGTAGATCTGAGTTTCTGACCTATACTATTTCCCTTCTTTCTAAAGAACTTCCTTTAACATTTATGGCAAGGCAGATCTCCTGGCAACAAATTCTCCCAATTTTTGTTTGTCTGAGGAAGTGTTCACTTCTCCTTCACTTTTGAAAGATAATTTTGCAGAACGCAGAAATTTAGGTTGGTGGCGTTTTCCTCTCAACACTGAATATTTCACTCCACTCTCTTCTTGCTTGCATGGTTTCTGAGAAGTTGGATGTAATTCTTTGTTCCTCTGTAGGGATGGTGTTTTTTTTCTTCTGGCCTCTGTCAGGAGGTTTTTCTTTACCTTTGCTTTTCTATAATTTGAAAATAATACACGTAGGTATAATTTTTTTTGGCATTTATCCTACTTGGTGTTCTCTGAACTTCCTGGATCTGCCATCTGGTGCCTGATGTTAATTTGAGAGAAATTCTCAGTCACTATTCTTTCAAATATTTCCTCTCTTTCTTTCTCTCTTTCTTCTCCCTCTGGCATTCCCATTGTATCTGTTACACCTTTTGTAGTTGTCCCACAGTCCTTGGATATTCTGTTCTGTTTTTTCAGTCTTTGTTCTCTTTGCTTTTCAGTTTCGGAAGCTTCTGTTGAGATATCCTCAAGCGCAGAGATTCTTTTCTCAGCTGTGTCTGGTCTCCTAGTAACTCCACCAAAGGCATCCTTCATTTCTGTTATAGTGTTTTTGATTTGTAGCATTTCTTTCAGTTCTTAGGATTTCCATCCTTCCGCTTACATTCCCTATCTGTTCGTGTTCTTGCATGCTTTCTACTCTATCCATTACAGCCCTTAGCATGTTAATCACAGTTGTTTTAAATTCTTGGTCTGATAATTCCAACATGCCTGCCATGTCTGGTTCTGAGCTTGCTCTGCTTCTTCAAATTGTGTTTTTTGCCTTTTGGTGTGCCTTGTAATTTTTTCTGGATAGGCAGGCATGACATACCGGGTAAAAGGAACTGCTATAAAAAGGCATTTAATAATGTAGTGGTGAGGTATGGGGGGAGAAGAGGAATTCTACATCCTATGATTAGGTCTCAATCTTTTAGTGAGCCTATGCCTCTGGACTATGAACTTTACAAGTATTTAAAAAAATTCTTCCCTCCCTTTAGGTGGGAAAGGATGGCTACAGTGGACTGGAGTTGAGTATTTCCCTCTCCCTAGGTTAGTTAGGCTCTGATAACACCCACCAGATTAGGCTCTGGTTAACTAGTTTCTCCTGAGAATGGGCCTTATTAAGTTCAAAGGGGTTCCTTTTACCCTCCCCCTGCTGGAAGCATGAGGGGATTTTTCTCCAATATTTACTCCTGGAGGTAAATCTCCAAAATTGTGACTGGATCCCCTGGAGCTTTTAACTCTCAGAGTTGTCCACACTGAGCCTCCAGCAATTCATCCAGTATGGTTCGGGTTTTCCTATCCTGGCACCAGTTCCCCTGGTGGTTTCCACTTGTGAGTCTCTGCTCCAGGAAGCTGAGACCCCCTGTATCACCTGCCTGTCTCTCCAATCTTGGGGGCAGTGGTTTGCCCTGCGCCCTCCCTTCTCCTATGGATCTGAGAAGAGTTGCTGATTTTTCAGTCTGTTCAGCTCTTTACTTGTTGTTAGGATGGAGTGGCAATTTCCAGGCTCCTTACAGTGGAACCAAAAAGAGTCCCCATCTTCGTTCTTATAAGTGTTCACGATGAAGCAGCTACAGCAGGACATTGTAGAATTGTCTTTATTTCTACTTTTCTGAGGTTTTTAAAAATCAGAATCTGTGGTTTCACGTTAGGAGTGTGAAGTGGTTTTCTCATCTCTTTGGGAAAGTGGGAAAGCTCCGAGGGGTGTACCTGAGCAGGGGCCGGTGGAGGAAGGGAAGGGGTGCCGAGTCCGAGGGTTTACACTTGGTTTAGACGTCAGCTTCAGGCTGCTGCTATACGTTTTTCTGAGGGTTTTGGATCTACCATTTCCTACTTTTCAAGTCTTTGAGAAGGCTCTTTCTTTTATTTTATTTTTGTAAAAAAAAAAAAAAAATGTCATCCAACAGCCAAGATGAGAGAGAGAGAGACAGGAAGAGACGGTGGTTTGAGGCTGGTGAAACTTTAGATTCTGATGTAAACCCCAGAGGAAGTTCAAACCTTTTCCTGGGCTTTATTTCTGCTTTCGGAGGGTTTCCTCACCACTCACCTCCACAACACCCCCGGAAATAGCAATTTCAGACTTAAGGAGGGTGAAGCATTTTCTGAGAAATAGGTTGGGTAATGGTAGTTTTGGTAAAATCTTTCAACAAATTAGGAGGGTAAGAGACCTTAAACGTCTTGGTTTAGTTTAAACATAATGGCTGCAGGCTTATTTGTGGAATGAGGATTAAAAACTGTAACCAAAAGACACTTGGGGGAGTGGGTTGAAGTGGGTAGTTGATTAAGGGATTAGCTTGATGATATTAACATGAAAGTTGCGGGGGAGGGGGGGCATGACATGACAGAATTAATTACAAGCATATGGCCAGTATAGTATGCTACAGAGGCATTTTCACAGTCCAAGTCTTCTCTTCCTCGTTAGAGAGTTAACATGAAAATAACTCCTCAGGATGGAGTCATTCCTTCCGCGCCTCCTTGGTTCACTGTATGCATTCAGCAACAGGACAGAAGCCTCACTCCCTGAAAGACTGTGGGGGAGAAGCAAGCATTGGCCAAGACACACATCTCTATTTCAGGACCCAGGAAAATTGTTGCATCTTTACAAAATTCTGCCTGCCTCCATTGCATCCCCAAATGCCCTGGACAAGGACTTGGGAAGGCTTTTGTTGGCCTCCAATTACTGCATGAAGGATTTCTGCCTAAGACACCCAGCACTTCTTACAAATCAGTGCGATGTGGGGCTGACATTGTTCTTGCTTCATCATTGCTGACCACGGTGAGGTGAGCAAGACGTAAAATCTTCTATTTTCTAAAAAACTTATTTATCTGCAGTGTTCAAGGGTGGATCATGGGTCCCATCCTCTCCTAGGCTTTGATGATCCCTGGTAAACTGAACTAAATCATACTAAATGCTCATTCAGGAGCATGTTGCCCACCTTATTCAAAAGATGCTTGCAAAATGTGTGGGTGGAGATTGACCTAGCACAGTAGCCCCCCCCAGGCAAAGCCAGGGCGTGTTATCTCCTTGATCTTCAGCCCTGTACAGTTTCTAAACCTGGGTGAGCCTGGATTCTTTAGAACTGGGCCTGAATGAACAGGGAACAATGTTGTAAACAGTTAAAAAAAAAAAGGTATGGAGGCAATGCTAACCTCAAAGATGATCAAGAGACACCCTAGCTGAGGCCCCATAGGAAACAGAAACCTAGGGAAGGAAGGGGAGAGAGGGGGAGAGTGACGCAAATGGGCATGATTTCTTTTTGAGGTGATGAGAGTGTTCTAAAATTAGATTGTGGTAATGGTTGCACAGCTTTGTAAATTTACTAAAAATCATTGAGTTGTACGCTTACAGTATGTGAATTTTACCGCAATAAAGCTGTTAAATGAAAAAAGAAAGAAGAAAGGTAGATCGTGGAGAGGTATTATAGATGCAGAGTTGTTGCTTCTGTTTCTCTTGTGGGATGCTTCCGTTTCTCTTGTGGGATGGACGACTACTGGCGACCCCAGCGGAGCCCAGGGCCACATCAGAACAACTGGAGAAGCTCCATCCTCTCTGACCAAGCCCAGTGAGTGGCCATTCCAGGGATGCAGATTCTGCGTTGATATTACAAGGGGCCTTCTGACTGTCACAAAGGCCCAACAAGAGAAAAGAATGCTTTTTGGGAGGAGTGCACTCCCTGGCCCTGGGTTCAAGCACAGTACTCTGCCAGGGACCTCAGTGCGCTGGGAGATAGATGCCTCCTGAGATGACTTCCAGCTCTGACGTGCAGGGACTATAACTTTGGGGATGGGGAAATCCCCTTTTCCCTCTGAGGCTCAGTTTGTTCATCCAGAAGCCGGGACAGTCTTTGCCACATTCCTAATCCACCCGGAAGGGGATGTTTGTGTGCTGCTCAGAGATTTGCTGATGAGGAGGCCAGAGGAGCACAAGGACTCGCTGAAGACTCAGACATAGGTAACAACAGGAACTCGGCAAACGACAGACTGCAACTGTGCCTCCGTAATAATAGTAATTAATGCAGAAATGATAACTTCATTTTCTATTTCCTATTGCCACTGCTGTTGGGCACCTCACAAGCTCAACACAAAGAACTTTAGCCACTTCTGCGGTGTGACCTTAGAGTAGTGTTTTTATGTTTGGTTTACCATTTATGGGTTTTAAAAAAATTATAAAAGTGCTATGTTGCCTGTAAGAAATTTAGAAAAGGCAGAAAGCAATGAAAGATCATATAAATTAAATGAGAATCCCACAAGCCAGTGATAACCACTATTGACGTGTATCTTGTTAAACACTGGTTTACAAAAATAAAAATGTGGTACATGTTGTTTAGTAAACCAATTTTTAATGTAACAATATATTGTAGTCTTTCCAAGTCACTGAGGATGCTTCTAAAACATTATTTTTAATGGTTGAATAGGATTGTATTATACAAAGTATATTTATGTATTAATATATAAAGTATATTAATACTTAATCCATTCCCTATTGTTGTAGATTAGATTGCTTCAAATTGTTTTTGCTATTGGCAAGGAAGTGTTTTAAGTCAAAGCCTTTTTTTGAGGTCAAAGTGCATATTTTTAATAGATACCCTGGACATGAACCCTGCACATAGAATTTCTGGTTCAAAAATATTTAAACATAATTCAGGTTTTTTATATTTGTTTCCAAATTGTCCTTCAAACAGTTTGTGCCTGTTATACTCAAACCAGCCAGGTATGAGGGTACTCACTTCCCCATGTATTCTTTATTCTCGGTATTATTATCATTACTAAATATTTGTCAAATTGGTAGGTATGTAATGCCATGTCATATTTTTGAATTTGCATTTTCCTGATCATTATTGACCTTTACCTTTTTTTCAGCATCATTTGTTTGTATTTCTTCCTCTGTGAATTGCACACTCCTATTTGTTCATTTTCTGTTGGGCCATTTGTCTTTTTCCTATTGATTTATAGTAGCATTACATATATTATGATATCAGCTCTTTGCTTCCTCTACAAGTTGCAAATATTTCCCGCCCCCCAAGTTGTTGTTTGCCTGTTGATTTTATTTAAGAATTTTTTGATATACACATTTTTTTGTATTGTCAAAATTTAATGATCTAGTTCTTTTATGATTTCTGTCTTTGTTATCATTCTTAGAAAGTACTTCCCCACCCCCAAAAAATGTATGTATAACTATTTCTTTATTTTCCTTAAAGATTTTTATAATTTCGCTTTTTACATTCACATCTTTAATCTATCTAGTGATGATGTCTATTTATTGTGTGAAGTAGGAACTTCATTTTTTTCCAAATGGCATGCCATTTGACCAATTATTGAAAATTTTAATCTTTATTTAACTGATTTGAAGGGTCACTGTTATCAGGTATTAAAATGTTATGTATATTTTGTTCTGGTTCTGGACTTTCTAATTTTTTTCATCAATCTCTAAGTCTTAGCTTTTCTTGCTCCCAGACTATCTCAACTAATGTTATTTATTGTAACACACCCTGTTTAGTTGTACAATGTATTGTCTAGTTAGACAAACTGCTGCTTATTTCATATGAAGTGTATTCTTAGATAATTTATAATTTCTGTTACTATGGCAGTTGGGAATCTTTTTTCCATTAGATATTTTGAACTAGTTATTGCTGATATATAGTGAAACCCTTGATTTTTTAATATATGTTTTAGAACATCACAAATAAGCACTCTCTTATTAGTTCAAGTATTCTTCCATAGAAAGCAGAAAAATAATTTATTCCAAAAGATAGCAGATGAGTCTGAAGATGGAGTTTGGTAAAATTCCACAACATAGAGAAAGATATTCCCTGTGAACATATTGTCTTTCTGATTGTCCCCCTGGAGTCTGGAATAAAGCTTTATCTGGACATTGGGTGGTATATTTAAAAAATATATTCTTCAAAAAGACTTGCTAATATTTTATTTAGGAATTTCCCCCTTGTGTTGATAAAACAAATTTCTCTCTAATTTTTATTGTCATTTTTGCCTTTAGGGCTATGTTAATTTTATTTGATAAATTGAGTTTTATTTTATAAATCAGAAAGCCTTTTACAATTTTGTATTCTCTGGAGAAGTTTTTGTAAATATTTTCCTTAATTATTTTTTTCTTTAAGCCTTGAAATAACTCTCCAGTAAATTGTTTGGATCTGTGCTTTCAGAACATTACATCCCAAGTCACTGGTGAGCATCCCTCATCAATGTGTTCTCCTATCCACCCTTATATTTTGCATCCCCAGGTCTGAAATCTTCAAGGTCCACTCCCAGATGTGCTCCCTGGTTCCTGCCAGTAACTATAACGTTCAGGTCCTGCAATTCCTACTGGACCAAGAACCATATTTCTATCTCCAAGTTGGTCTGAGACACGATCATGGTTGTTGGCCCATAGATAACTATGAGTGACAAGGGTCTATACTGCAAGGCACCTGTCTCAGGTGAAGACTTTGCAGGGCTGTCAGGCAAGAGCAGACTGCTCTCCCTGATAAGAGGAGTCAGGCTTTCTCCTAGTGCAGGCAATTCAGGTGAATTTAGAGGTTCAAAATTATTAGAGTCATACATCTAAATGTTCCCATCCCATGTCACACAGATTCACTCTTTTTGTATCAGGGCCCTGAATTTAACATATGACACCTATTTTGGATACCTGTTGTCTCCTTTTCTATTTTTCTACCTTTACATTTAGATTCTGGGCCTGCTTTTGGACATGGTATGACCTATAGATGCTAGAAATGAGGAGTCTCGCTAAACACTTCTAGAGAAGCAATCCAGCTGACACAGCATGCTTTGTGTGTTGAGAGTTGGCTGTCCTGATTTCATCATTTTCTGTTTTCAAGACTTACAATGCAGGTAACAAAAGCTAGACAACTTCAAAATCCTTATAATTACAATTGCCTCCAATAGTTCAGGCACCACCCCTCTTTCTAACACAACACATCACCTGGCACCTGTGCCTCATCCCAGTCAACCACAGGTGACAGTCTTAGTAATAGTGATGTCAATGCATGTTAGGAGTTATCACCACTCCACTTACCACCAGCTATCAGGACCTGATGGCCATATGGCCTGTGGCAAACCCATCTATAAAGACTCACCCTGAAGGTCCACTTTCTAGGACCGCTCCCAGTGCCAACTATCTTAGCTTGGGTTCCCCTAAAAGCAGAGCCTATAAGTACAAGGAGAAATAGATGAATCCATTATCGTAGTTGGAGACTTCAACACCCCTCTATCAGAAATGACCAGTTCCAGCAGGTAGAAAATCAGTAAGGACATAGTTGAACTCAACAACACTATTAATCAACCAAATATAATTGACCTCTATAGATGACTTCATCCAACAATAGCAGAATACACGTTCTCCTCAGGGTCACAGGGAACATTCACCAAGATAGACCACATTGTGGGCCTTAACACACCTCAACAAATTTAAAAGAATAGAAATCACATAATGTCTGCTTTCAGACCACAATGGAATTAAACTAGAAATAATGACAGAAAGATAACTGGAAATCCCAAAATATGTGGAGATTACACAACATGCTTCTAAATAACACATGGGTCAAAAAAGAAATCTCAAGAAAAAATTTAAAAATATTTTGAACTAAATGAAAATGAAAACACAGCTTATCAAAATTTTTAGGATACAGTGAAAGCAGTGCTTAGAAGGACATTTATATCATTAAATGTGCATATTAGAAAAGAGGAAAGATCCAAAATCCATAATCTAAGTTTCTACTTTAGAAAACTAGAAAAAGCAGAACAAATTAAACCCAAAGCAGGCAGAAGAAAATAAACAGAACTAGAGAAGAAATCAGTGAAATTGAAAGCATGAAATCAATAGAGAAAATCAATAAAACCAAAAACTGTTTTTTTGAAAGATCAGTAAAATCAATAAGCCCCTAGCCTGGCTAACTAAGAAAAATAATTTAAGAGGATAAAAAATACTAATATCATAAATGAAAGAGAGTACATCACTACAGATCCCATGGATTTAAAAGGATAATAAAGGAATACTGTAAACAACTCTATGCCCACATGTTTGATACCTTAAGTGAAACAGACCAATTCCTTGAAAGATACAACCTGTCAAAATTCACACAAGAAGAAATAGACAATCTGAATAGGCCTATATCTACTAAAGAAATTGAATCAGTAATTAATAACCTCCCAAGACAGAAAGGATGAGGCCCAGATGGGTTCAATGGTTAATTCTACCAAGTATTTAAGGAGGAAATTACACCAATTCTCCACAATGTCTTTGAGAGGTTAGAAGCAGAGGGAATACTTCCTAACTCATTCTATGAGGCCACCATTACCTGAATATTAAAACCAGAAAAAGATGTTACAAGAAAAGAAAACTATAGAGCAATATCTCTCATGAACATAGATGTAAAAATCCTCAACAAAATATCAGCAAATTGATTCCAACAATGTATACAAGAAACATACACCATTACCAAGTGGGATTTATTCCAGGTATGCAAGTATGGTTCAACATTCCAAGGTCAACTAATGTAGGGGTGGCCTAGTGGCATAGTGGTTAAGTTTGCATGCTCTGCTTCAGTGGCCCAGGGTTCACAGATTCAGATCCCAGACATGGACACAGCACCACTCATCAAGCCATGCTGTGGTGGTGTCCCACATAAAATGGAGGAAGATTGGAACAGATGTTAACTCAGTGGCAATCTTCCTCAAGGAAAAAGAGGAAAATTGGTGGCAGATGTTAGCTCAGCACCAATCTTCCTCACAGAACAAAAAAAGATCAAGTAATGTAATCCATCACATCAACATACTAAAAAAAAATCATATGATCATATTAATAGATGCAGAAAAAGCATTTGACAAGATCTAACATCCATTCATGATAAAAACTCAGTAAACTAAGAATAGAGGGGAATGTTTTCAACTTGATAAAGCATGTCTACAAAAAAACCTACAGCTAATGTCATAGTTAATGGTGTGAAACTCAAAGCTTTCCTACTAAGATCAGATAGATGACAAGAATGAACCCTCTCATTGATCATTTTCAACATCATCTGGAAGTCCTTGCTAATGCAATAGCAAAAGAAAAGAAAATAGAAGGTATACAGATTGGAAAAGAGGAAATAAAATTGTCTTTGTTTGCAGATGACAAGATCGTCTATGTAGAAGATCCAAAAGAATTGACCAAAAAAACCCTCCTGGAACTAAATAAGCAATTATACCAAGGCTGCAGGATATAAGGTTAATATACCAAAGTCAATCACTTTCCTATATACAAGCAATGAATATGTGGAATTCAAAATTTAAAACACAGTACCACTTACCTTAGCACCCCAAAAATAAAATACTTAGGTATAAATCTAACAAAATATGTACATAATCTATATGAGGAAAAGTCACAGACTGGGAGAAAATATTTGCAAAAGACATATCTGATAAGGGATTGTTATCCAAAATATACAAAGAACTCTTAACACTCAACAATAAGAAAACAAACAGCTCCATTAAAAAATGGGCCAAACACCTTTACAGACACGCTACCAAAGAAGATACACAGATGTCAAATAAGTATGTGAAAAGATGTTCCACATCATATATTATCAGGGAAATGCAAATTAAAACAATGGGACACCACTACACATCTATTAGAATGGCCAAAATCTGGACCACTGACAAGGATGTGGAGCAACAGGAATTCTCATATATTGTTGGTGGGAATGCAAAAAGGTACAGCCACTTTGGATGACAGTTTGACAGTTTCTAACAAAGCTAAACATAATCTTACCATATGATCCAGCAACCACACCACTTGGTATTTAACCAAAGGAGTTGAAAACTTACATCCACACAAAACCCTGCACACAGATGTTTATAACAGCTTTATTCACAATTGTTAAAACTTGGAAGCAATCAAGAAGCTGTTTGGTAGGTGAATGGATAAGCTGTGATACATCCAATGAACTATTATTCAGTGCCAAAAAGAAATGAGCTATCAAACCTTGAAAAGACATAGAGGAAACTTAAGTGCATATTACTAAGCAGAAGAAGCCAAAAGGAAAAGGCTACATACTATATGACATTCTGGAAAAGGTAACACTATGGAGACAGTAAAAAGATCAGCAATTGTCAGAGGTGGAAGGTGGGGGGGAGGGATGAACAGGCAGAAAACAAAAGATTTTTAGGGGAGTGAAAATACTCTCTATGATAGTTTAATGATGGATCTGTGTCATTACACATTTGTCCAACCCATAGACTGTATGACACCAAGTGTGAACCCTAAGGTAGACTATGGGCTTTGGGTGATTCTGATGTGTCAATGTAGATTCATCAGTTGTAATGAATATATCACTGTGGTGAGTGATGCTGATAATACGGGAGGCTGTGCATGTGTGGAGGCAGGGGTATGTGGGAAATCTCTGTACCTTCCTCTCAATTTTGATAGGAACCTAAAACTGCTCTAAAAAAAATAAATTCTTGAAGAACAAAAAGGACAAATATTATGTTGATATAAACCCAAATATATTAGTAATTGCACTAAACATAAATGAATTAAATACTTCAATGTAAAAACAAAGATTTTCAGACTGAAAATAAAGTCTGAGCCAGCTAGAAAAAAAGAAAAGCAGAGCCTGAGACTAAGGCTCACACGTGATTGTTCATTTGGGAGTACAGATCTAGTGGTTGGGATAGGAGTGAGGGAAGGATAGGGAAATGAAACAGGGAAAGAGGGAGAGTCAAAACAAGGATGTGTTACCAGGTTGACTAACTGCTACAGGGTGCTCCATCCCAACGGACAAGCTGAGAAACTAGACGTGCAGCTCAGGGCCTTGTTCCTGGGGAAAGAAATGGGGAAACATTTACCCACTGGCTCCCCCTACCCTTGGTGGAGAGTTGCTCCAAAGCACATTAACTACTTCTTGTCCAGGTGAGCAGGCAGGGCCCCACTGGGATCCCACACTGAGGGAAGAGATGAGGCCCAGAAGATTCCGAATGGTGCCCAAGAGGTGTCCAACAGACCATCCAAACACTGTGCCTGGAAGTTTTCTTCTACAACTTTTAAAATTTCTTTAAAGATTAGTAGTGTAATCAGGTTTTCTACCTCCTGTTGAGTTCATTTTGGTAACTTACATGTTCCTTTGAAAATCGTCTAATTTCATCACGATCCTCAAATAGACTAGCATAGTTTTTTTTCTCCTTTTTTTTTTACTAGACGTCTAGAGTGTTGTCTAATTTATTTTTGGTTTTTGTTTTTGAGAAACAGAAACCAGATTGGACTTTATTAATGATATTTTTCGGTTTTTCAATGAATTAATTTCTGCTTTCATTATACTAGTACCTTTTAAAAGCTTTACATTTATTTTATATGATAAAAAACTTTCCTTCTTAGTCTAAAATAGTCAAACTCATAGAAGCAGAGAGCAGAATGGGGGTCGGGGGAGGAGGAAATAGGGAGGTATTGGTCAAATGGTACAACGTTTCAGTTATGCAAGTTGAATACATTCTGAAGAGCTACAGTACGGCATGGTGACTGTAGTTAACAATACTGTATTGTATACTTGAAATGCACTAAGAGGGTAGAACTTGTGTTCCCACAACACACACACACACAAAGAAAAAGAAAATGGTAACTATATGAGGTGATGGATATGTTATGTAGCTTGATTGTGGTGATCATTTCACAATGCATACATATCTCTGAACATCAAGTTGTATACCTTAAACATAGACAATTCTTATTTGTCAATTATACCTCAAAAAAGCTGAAAAAAAAGAAAGAATATGTAGACAATGAAGCCTATTGGATAGGGTCAGGTGAATAAAGAGATGAAGCCACCCTCTCTAATTACACAATAAACAGACAAACAAAAAACAAACAACAGAAAAACCTTTCCTTCTTGAGATGAATACTTCATTTATTTTCATTATTCTTTTTTAAAAATAATGGTGTTTTGGAATATGATCTTTTTTCTGAGTATAGCTCTGTCACATGCCAGAGGTTTTGAAACTCGGTATTGTTATTATTGTTATTTTCAAAACACTATTTAATTACATGTTTTATTTCCTTTCTTACTCAAGAGTTATTTAGAAAAATATTGCTTAATTTCCTGGCATTTGGATCCCATTATTTAATATTTTTCTTACTAATTCTTTGTTTTGCTGGATTATGGTCAAAGAGAGTTTACACTTAAAAATTTATTGAAATTTTTTTTTATGACCTAAAATATTATCTTCGTTTATAAATGTCTGATGGCTATTTTAAAGCGATATGAATTAGGTATTTGTGGAATATAAATGTTGAACAGCTTATTGATTATATTATCTAATTCCTTTATTTGTGTGTCTACTTGATTCATCAAAGAGAACAAAGAAATGGTAAAGGTTCCCATTAAGCTTACAGCCATATCAATCATATCTTCTTGATTTCTAAGATTTTTATTTTTAATATTTAGATGCTATTTTATGCAGAACATAAACATTCAGGAGCCTTAGATCTTTGTGATTTGCATCTTATATTGAGATAATATCCTATATAATGTTTTTCTCTTGAATTCTTCATTTGATATTAATAATGCCATCCCTACTTTAGTTTTTGCTTTGTTTTGTTTTCATTAATATACTATATCTTTGTCATCATTTTAAAGGAGAGCTTTATGGGTCACTCTATTTTAGGCCTTCCTTTTGTAAACAATATACATTACTCAGATTTCTGTGGAGAAAGTAGAAACCACCCTACATGATTCAAGCGGGAAGGGACTTCACACAGGGAATAGGTGCTTACTGAAGCATTACGGGAGTCTGGAGGAGTGGAGGTTGGGGGCCTCTGCTGGATTATTGATTCCAAGTTACTGCACTGGGGTCAGGAAGCTATTGATGCTGCTTCCAGCACGACCACCTCTCACCGTTCCAAGCTGAAACACAGGTCTAGCCACTGCCATGCTCCTGTCTGCTCAGACTTGTTTCCTGTCAACTGGCACTAGGAAAGTGGCCTCCACCTAACCTACACCTACAAAGTAGTGCAGCTTCCTCAAAGGCATCTTATTGGCCCAACCTAATTTACACCCAGCACCGTCCCTTTGAAGACCTTTGAAAAAAGTGATTTTTAGTTTTATGACCTCTCCGATAGGAGGATGGAATGGAAGTCAGGAGAGCCAGTCCAAGAGTCTACAGTGCAGAAAGGGTGCTGGGTTTATCCTTTAGAGTTCTGAGAGCCCTTCTGTTTTAAATGGGCAGTGTAGCCCCATCATATTTATTATGATAACTGACAATATTGATCTAACTTCTTTATTCTTATGCTAACGTAGGTTTCTACTCTTCTTCTTTTCCTATCTTTTGGTATATTGATCAACTTTCATTTGCTCTTTTTTTGTTTAGTAATTAGTAAGTTTTACATCCCATTTTATTCTACTACTGATTATCTTTAAATTAAATATACATAAAGGAATATATAGATTACACATATATTTAGCTTAAATATATATTTACCTTTTGATACACGTATGTGTATGTACATCTTTTTCAAGATCAAGCAGAAATTAGCATTTATTGACAAGTGTACTAGTCAGGGCCCTTGTTGGCAAATGAGAATAGCCCTCTGCTAACTTTTAGGATTTCAGTGGAAGCATATTTGGTAGATTATAGAATTGGTGAGGGGCCTGGAGGGCGAGGCTGGGGAAGTGGGCAAGAGGCCAGGAACCTCGGCCGAGGTCACACCCAGGACCAGCCTGTTTAGCATCCTGCTGCTGCCATCACAGCCCCAGGACACAGGCCTGCCCGTCTTGACTTCCCATCCTCCGGGTTAAATCCTGGGCAGGGCTTCCTGTTAGCTCAACTTGGGCCACCCACCTGGGCTGTAGGACAGTATGTGGCTTTTTTAACTTCAGTCGAGAAAGACTGGCCTCATCTCCCACTCTTGAACCTAGGAAGGCGTCAGAGGCTGGCATTCCCCAAACTGAAGTGTCTGTGGCACACACCCCTCCTTGTGAAAGATGAGAGGTTTCCCTTCTTTCTTCTCTGTAGTCTGATCAACAAGCACTTACTGACAGTCTTCTATGAATCAGAAGCTGTTATATGCGGGACATATGGGAATCAAAAAGCCGGTTTCTGTCCTCAAGGGATGTACGGACTGATGTGGAAAGCTAAATACTTAAAGGTGTTGTTTTAATATCATGAGACACATGCTAGAAACATGTGTGTTCACAAGGTGGGGTTGAGCAGAGAACAGGGATGCTTAGCCCAGTCTGAGTGGGAGAGGACTAAAGACGGACGTGATTTCAAAAGAGGGGCGTTTTCCAGGTGTCCAGGGGGAAGAAAGACACAAGGACCTGTAAATGTGGAAATTTCCAGTGCACAGAAAATAGGAGCACTTTGCTGTTGAATGAAATACAAGGTGGGGCCAGGGCAGCTGAGGCTGGAGGGGTGACTGGAGCACCTCACACTCAAGGCGGGTGGCCCAGGAGAACATGGAGCCTCCTCCACCAAGGTGGGGCCTGGTGACTCTCTCTCTGAGATTTGCTGAGTCTTTGGACCCACAGAGCTTCTAACCCTGCTGGACTCTGGAGAAAGTGGTGGCAAAGAGACGGCAGAGCTTCTAGAAGGGTGCCTGCCGGACAGCTGCACCCCCGCTGTTTGGCTCAGCAAAAATATGAGGGTTTCCCACAGTTCAGTAGACACCAGAGGAGGTGGCTAGGCTTGAGCCATCTTGTAGGTGAGGGGACCCGAGCGGCATCTTCTGAGAGGCGAACAACCTGAGTCAGAGAACTTGCGTGGAGGAGGCCTTACTGGCCCAAGACAGGACAGCATTTGGGTGTCTGACCCTCAGAGGCCACCAGGGGCCCGTCAGTGTTACCTAGAAGAGTCCCCACAGAGGGACCCCAAGGGGGACCTCTTCCCTGTCTCCTCTCAGAGTTTGGGTTCAGAATGGCAAGAGCGGGAGTGACTGGGGAGGTGGGCCCATCCCCAGCCCATCCCCAACTCCTAGCTTCTGGGGCCACAACTTTAGCCTGCCCTGGAGTGTTCAGCACTGGATTGAGACTGTTTCAAAAACTACAGGTGTAAAAAAAGTTCTGGAGTCTTGATGAGCTGTGGATAGGGGAGCTGCTACCCAGTGGGAAGGGGGAGTGTGACGGAGCACACAGTTGGAGAGCAGTTATTTAAAAAAGTAGAGATGCTTCATGTCCATACTCCAGCGAGCTTCTCAATAAACTAGTTTGGTTGCATTTGCTGGTGGCTAATTGAGGACACGGAGGAGGGAGTTCATTACACAACATGTGACCCTGCGGTACTTCCCAGAGTCTCCTGAGAATCTCTTTCTCCTCCCAGCAGCTGCTCAAGCTCCCCATCCTCTTCCACCACCCCCTAAATCTTGTTCCTTCTTGTGTTTTCTTATGTAAAGCAATCTACCACTGCAGTGGTTCATCACCACCCACCAAACCTGTCTTGTCAGGATCTGACCTCAGCAGGCTGAGTCACACGTGCATCATCGCTGAGGCCCAGGTCCGCATCCCGCTTCCGGCCCCAGCCCCACGGTTAACTCCTCAACCCACGATTAGCTCTGTCAGGTTCCCTGAGGGGAGCTGCTTTCTCCTCCACCTTCTGAATTAGATTCCCCAACGGCAAGAAATCAGGCTTCCTGGGGAAATCTAAGTTTGCTCATGAACTTGACCATTCATTAGTCCTCAGTTATCTGAGGCAGCTCTTCCTGCCTTTCCAAACAGCACTCCGCTGTGCCCTTGAATGAACTGCTACAGAAGTCCTTCGGTCCTGACCACACACCCTGTTCCCAACCCCCCTTTCCCTTGACATGCAGCAGAGAACTCTGAATTCCAGCACGTCTCCGCTCTGCTAGGGCTGGCAGGCCTTCTGCCAGAGAGCTGGTCTCTGTGGCTTTGCATCCACAGGTAATTATTCAGCCTGGGCCTCACATACCCTCTCAACCTCCTCTACTTCCAGCCTCCGGGTCCCCGCCCCCTGCAGAGTTTGGAGGGGTGTCTAACCACACACTGGACCTATGTGGTATAGCAGGTGGTCTGTTTGATTGCTGGCCCCTCCATGACCTTCTACTCTCCAGCGGCCTGATGGGGGTTCTGAACATGTCCGGTCATGCCTGTCCTTGACCTCCTCATCCATGAAAGGTCCTAGTATCTGCAGAACTTGTGCATTTGTATACAATACAGAGCTAATACTAATTCCCAGCCTGCATCTCCTGACAGACTTTCTTAGACTCAGCCTAGCTGACATAAGTGTGGTTCTCCATTTCACACATCTGGGCCCTGAAGTTCCATGCCCCCATGGTTCTTATTCTGATTTCAGAATAGCCCCCATTTCCCTCTTTTTGAAGGAGACTTTCTAAGGATTGCACAGTTCCTGTTGGGCCGACCTCTGTTCCCTTGCACCACGAGCAATTGGATGGTCATCGTGAAAGCTCATTCTTGTCACAGTTCTAAGGAGGTAATTTATCTAAAGGTCCAAAACCCAGACAAACCACTAAATAGGACCTGAATGTTCCAGGCTGCTTTGTACACCGTTGCCATGGTGTCACACCCAAATAAACATAAATCCCACCTTAAAAAAAAAACAGATTGATAAGTAATGCAGATCATAACTGAAGTTTTCTTCTAGACTCCGAAGACAGGGTTACATAGCATGTCATACAAAAATGTCCTGAGATCCTCTAAACAATTTTTCTTATGCCCAAATCTGATTTCTCATCAATTTCTGATGGTAAGTGCTCTAAATCTAAATCTCTCCAGTTTTTCCTCCTTTTCTCTCCCTCTCCATCCCTTTCTATCTTTCTTTCTCTCTGCTGCTTTTTCTCTCTGCTCTGTGTAATTATTTTCCCTTAGCGTTTCATCACATCTACTTCTCTCTTCAACAAAACAAAACCATCTTCCCTGAGGTGCCCTCGAAGGGGCAGAGGGATGAGTTGTTTTTTCTGTACTTGTTTTTTGATTAAACTTTTTCTTTTGAGATAAATGTAGATTTATCTGCAGTTGTAAGAAATAATGCAGAAAGATCCCCTGTTCCTTTACTCAGTTTTTCCAATGGTAACATCTTGCCAAACTATAGAACAGTTTCACAACCGTGATATTGTCATGGATACAGACAGAACATTTGCATCACCAAGGATCCTCCACGTTCCCCTTTCATAGCCACACCTCTCCAGTCTCCTTTTTAGCAGTGGCACCCATTAATCTGTTCTCTATTTCTATAATTGTGTCATTATTTCAAGACTGTTATATAAGTGGAATCGTACAGTATGTAACTTTTTGGGATTGTTTTTTATCAGCACAATTCTCTGGAGATTCATCCGGGTTGGTGCTCTTAGCTGTATTAATAATTCCTTTTTATTGTTGAGTAGTTATCTTCATCCATTCAGGCTGCTATAGCAGAATACCACAGACTGCATAGCTCATAAACAGTAGAAATTCATTTCTCACAGTTCTGGAGACTGGCAGTCCAAGGTCAAGGCGCCAGCACGGTCTTGTTCTTATGAGGGCCCACTTCCTGGTTCATAGCCAGTGCCTTGTCCCTGTGTCCTCCCATGGTGGAAGCGGCTGGGGAGCCCTCTGGAGACTCTTTTGTAAGGAACTAATATCATTCATAAGGGCTCCACTTCTGTGACGGAAAGCACCTCCCAAAGGCGCCACCTGCTAATACCATCACCTTTGGGGGTTAGGATTTCAATATATGAATTTGGGGGACACAAACATTCAGATCCTAGCAGTAGTATTCTGTGGTAAGGATGTGCCACAGTTTGTTTAACCATTCACCCCTTGAAGGATATCTGAGTTGTTTCCAGTTCTTGGCTATTACAAATAAAGCTGCTATAAATATTCATGTACAAGATTTTGTGTGAACATAAGTCATCATTTCTCTGGGACAAATACCCAGGAGTGAAATTGCTGGATCGTATGGTAGTTGCACGTTTAATTTTTAAAGAAACTGCCAAATGTTTTTCCAGAGCAGCTGTACCATTTTCCATTCCCGTCAGCAGTGTGTCCGGTTTCTCTGCATCCCTCCTGCATTTATGGTGTCACTATTTTTTATTTTAGCCATTCTGATAGGTGTGTAGCGATATCTCACAGTGGCTTTAATTTGCATTTCCCTGATGGCTAACAATGTTGAACAACTTTTCATGTGCTTATTTACCATCTGTACATCCTCTTCAACGAAATGTTTCTCCACGTCTTTTATCTAATTTTCTAATTAGCTTGTTTTCTATTTTACTGTTGAGTTTTGAGAGTTCTTGATATATTCTAGCTTCTAGTTCTTTGTCAGATATGTAGTTTGAATATATTTTCCCCGACCTTTGTCTTTTCATCCACTTAACAGGATCTTTCATAGAGCAAACAGTTTTTATTTTGATGAAGTCAAATTTATCAATTTTTCCTTTTATGGATTGTGCTTTTGGGGCCAAGCCTAAGAACTCTTTGCCTGGGTCTAGATCTCAAAGATTTTTCTCCTGTGTGTTTTTTTCCTAAAAGTTTTATAGTTTTACATTTTACATACAAGTCCATGACCCAGTTTTGGGTTAGTTTTTGTGTAAAGATGTGAGACTTAGGTAAAGGGTCATTTTTTTTCTTTGTTGATTATCTCCAATTGTTCCAGCATCATTAGTTGAAAAGGCTATCTTTCCTCCATTAAATTGCTTTTGCACTTTTGTCAAAAATGAGCTGAGCAAGTTCGTGAGGGTCTATTTCTGTGTTCTCTGTTCCATTCTACTGATCTATGTGTCTGTCCCTTCGTCATACCAATACTGTCTTGATTACTGCAGCTAGATAAGTCTTGAAATTGGGTAGGCTGATTCCTCCACTTTATTCTTCTTTTCCGAAATTGTTTGAGCTATTCTAGTTCCTTTGCCTGTCCATATAAATTTTAGAATAATCTTGTCTATCTCTTTAAAAATCCTGCTGAGATTTTGATAGGAATCCTATTAAACCTATATACCAATTTGGGGAGAATTGACATCTTCACTGTGTTGCATTTTCCAATCTATAAATACTTTACGTCTCTCCTATTATTTAGGTGTTCTTTGATTTCTTTCATCAGTGTTGTGTTGTATTCAGCATAGAAGTCCCGTACATGTCATGTTCGATTTACATCTAAGTATTTCTTTTCTTTTTAGTGGTTATAAATGGTATAGTATTTTTAATTTCAACATCCATGTGTTCATTGCTAGTATATAGAAACATAATTTTTATATGTTTATATGAGACATTACTGAATTCATTTATTAGTTCTAGGAGGGTTTTTCTAAATATTCCTTTGGATTTTCCATGTAGGCAATCACGTCATCTGCAAACAGGGACAGTTTTATTTTCTCCCTTTCAATCTGTATGATTTTATTTTATTTATTTGTTTTTGCCCTATTCCACCTGATAGAACTTCAAGAACTTATTAAACCTGAGTAGAGAAGACATTCTTGCCCCGTTCCCAATCTTAGGGGGAAAGCATGCCGTCTTTCCACATTAAGTATAACGTTAGCTGTAGGTTTTTTGTAGATACTCTTTGCCAAGTTGAGAGTGTTCTCCTCTATTTCATTTTTTCTGAGAATTTTTATCAAAAATTGGTGTTGAATTTTGTCAAAATTGTTTCCTGCATCAATTGATACGATCATGTGATTTTTCTTCTTCAGCCTGTTAATGTGGTGGATTATATTGACTGATTTCAAATATTAATCCAGTCCTGCTTACATTCCTGGAATAACCTCCACTTGGTCATGGTGTATAATTCCTTGCATGGATTGCTGAATTCTATTTGTTAATTTAATTTTGTTAAGGATTTTTGTATCTCTATTCATGAGGGCTCTTGGTCTGTACTTTTCTTTTTGTATATTATCTTTGATTTTGATATCAGCGTAATACTAGCTTCATAAAATGAACTGGGAAATGTTTCCTCCTCTTCTGTTTTCTGGAAGACATCGTGCAGAACCGGTGTTAAATCTTATTAAATGTTTGGTAAGAATTCTCCAGTGAAATCATCTGGGCCTAGAGATTTCTTTCTTGGGAGTTTAAAAATTACAGATTCAATTTCCTTAATAGTTATAGGACTGCTCAAATTTATTTTGTATTGGTAAGTTGTGGTAGTTTGTGCTTTTCGAGGAGTAGTCCATTTCATCTAACATGTCGAATTTGTGTGTGTAGAATTGTTTGTAGTATTCCCTTATTTTTTGCTGTCTGCAGGGTCTCTGGTGATATCCCTGTTTCACTCCTGATGTCAGTAATTTATGTCCTCTCTCTTTTTTCTTTGTCAGTCTTGCTAGAAGTTTGTCAATGTTATTGATCTTTTCAAAGAAGCAGCTCTTTGTTTCATTAATTTTTTCAAGTTTCTTTCTTTCCTTCTGCTTGCCGTCAGGGAAGGGTTGGCTTTGAGCCCAAGACCAGACACCTGGTCCTCTGAGTCTGAAGAGATGGAGGCAAAGATGTGTATGTGTAGGGTAGGGGGGTAGGGGTGGGGGGGAGGAGGGAGATATGTGAATAAGTTTGTAGGTGGGAAAGAGGAAAAGGAAGTAGTTTACAGGTACCCACCCCAATTATCTTGATAACGTGGGTGGTAGATCCTTTGCTGGCATAATAGAAGGGGGTTGACTGAATAGGGAGCTTGGAGACAGTGCTGAGGACTTGGAAAGAGAGAAGGTACTGACCATGGGTGAGGTAAACAGTCATCAGTTGGGTCTGAGGAATCAGCTCGGGTTGGACATGTGAAACCAGCAGTGGTAGCCACACTCCTAGGACTAAAGTGGTTTTCCAACTGAAATCACAGGTTAGTCTCAGCTATATTTTGATTCATGACATGCAGGCCAGGACAGATATAAACAATTGGCAAAAGAAAGAAGTGAATAAGACATTTTAGTGATGTTCTTTCAACACAGAAAAAATGTTACTGTGAAATTTGGTCTGTAAGACATCCATTTACAAATAGCACTGGTGTCAGGCTTGTTTAGCTCGTGTTGTGTAATTATCGTGAAACAAAGAAAGAAAAGAATTCCGTGAATTGCCTATATTTCACTGCTTGGGCACAGAATCAACCGAGGTCAGGTAATAATAAGCAGTCCTGCCACCAGCTTAGTTCATCTCATCATGTCTTATGCTCCCAAGACAATGTTCCTCTTTATGCCACGTGGAGGCCCAGACTCTGTGATTGTAGGAATTCCCGCCAACTCAGCACTTGGCTTGGTGACCCAAGCGTTCTTGGGCCACATCATCAGAGATGGCTGGTGCCATGGACGCATCCGCTGCCTTGCTCCCCACACGAGACCCATTGAAAGCCCCATAGCGGGGACTCACTGCAGAACCCCTATTCAGTGTGTGCAGAGCCCCAGGGAGGGCAGGACTGACGTCAGCCTGGGAGCTGAAAGGCCCAGACCCAGAGAAGGCAGGCTGTGTTCCAGGACACGACAGTTTCTATGGAGAGAAGATGTATGACCCGCTTTCTGCCGGAGTATGGCTGAAGCTGGAGGAGCAATGAAGATAAGCCTTCTGAGGAGTTCATGCATTATTCAGGAGATTGCCGAGAAAGGCTGAGATGGCAGAGGGTGAGGAAAACAAATTGTCTCTTTTCAAGCTGAAGGCTCCATTGTGCAAGTAAATTCTATTTAGATGAAGTCTTGAGACTGGTCATCCAAATCAAACCAGGAGTGAGATCAAATCAAATCAGCCCAGGGTGGTCCATCTGTCCCCAGGCAGTGCAAAGAGTCCTCTATTGGTCCTAAATTGGTTTGTGTCATCAATTCCTTCCACAAAGAAGGAACAAGAACAGGCATTTATTGGACACTCGCTGTGCAAACATTCTTGAATGGACCTTCCTTAATCTTTGCAATGCCTGAGAATCTGAGCATCCCCCTTTTACAGAAGAGGAAAGTGGGGAGTCAAGCGGGTTAAGATTACCAGGAGTGGGGCTGGGATTTGGATGTAGGCTGCGTGGCACGGAAGCCTATTAATACTCTTCCCATTATATCCACAGAAATCCATAAAATAATGTGCTTTGTGTTTCTTTCTGCTCAGAGTGCCTATTTAGACATCATAAAAATTTGCAGCTCAAGACAGAACGACCTTAGAGGGCAAGTGTGTATTTGCCCAATGGCTTAGGGGGGTAGGAGGGACATTTTTCACTTTTATAGGTTTTGGACCCAGTGCAGCTCATTGTCTTTGAACTTACGGTGCTCACTGCCTGTAGCACCCATTTGTACGCTTGTTCCGGCCCCGACTCGGGAGAGAGCTGGGAGACTAGGCCTCAGTCACTGCATCCTTTATAGAGCAGGGAAGGGAAGTGTCGGTCTTTTCGGAGTCAAAAGTCAGGTCTGGTCTGACCAAGGCCTTTTTCCAACTTATAAACATGTTGAATAAAAGAAATAATGGCTAAATCCACTGATTTGCACATTTAGTCAGTGATTTTTATGGAAGGGTTCACAATTATGAGACATCCTGGCTGAATCTACGGTGATGGCGCAGCGCTGAGAATTCGGGAGTACTGGAGACGTCTGTGCTGAGTAGAACTGATTGTAATTGAGCTTCACAACCCCCTGGCACGCAGGAATGCCCCTGCTGGCTCTGGAAGTGGACTCCCCTTCCTGCTTCAGTTGAAGGAGGGAGGTCTAAAACCAGTTTCTATTAATAACCATGAGTGGGTGACACGTTGGAAGTTTTTCTCCAGAAGCGTTGCTTATTCTTTCAGAAAGGGAGTCTCTAAAGCAAGTGCACCTCCTTCCCCAGTCCCAGGGGCTGGGTGCTGGTTCCCTTGGCACATGGTCTCCAGGTGTATCTATTTGGGGCACTAGAGTGACCGTCCCTGCGATCTGTTTGTAACCCTGAGCAAAGATTTCATGCTGCTGGCTGAGGCCATGGCCCCCGTACCTCGTCAAGCCTCTACTACATGGGCCTATCCACAGCCTTGATGCTCCTCTGCCAGTTTCCTCCCTGCCATAGTCCAGTCCTCTCTGCCAATGAAAGTTTTCATATGTCTCCCTTCCACACCGCTCTGATTCTTCCCTGATTCTTTCCACCATGGATGATGTCCTTCCCAACACTTTCCAATAATAGGAATAATCTCTTAGAATATTGACCCATTGTAAATCACTGCTCCATATCCCCATGCCTTCAGGAAACTTCTTTCCATCTCCTGCCTTGATAGGTCTCTCTCTCTCTGGGAAAACTGGGGCCTGGCACCCCCAGGTATAGCCTGGGAAGTTGAAAGACTTACCTCCAAGATGGCACCTGGGAAGTGATGTGTTCATGGCTGAGTGAGGCATCTTGGTGGATGGGCCTGAGGACAGTTTCACAGAGGCATGTGCCCCCACTGTGGTGCAGGGAGGTGGGCAAGAGGGCCAGCAGACCCAACGAGGCCTTGTGTTTGGGACAAGGAAGATAAAGTTAGTGTGAATCTGACAATCAGTAGCTTGACTTCAGTAGCAGATGCAACTGGGGACCAAGAAGATGTCAAGACCCATGGACAAGCTGCCCCTCAGCAGAAGCCAATGAGGCTAGAAGATGGCCAAGGACCATTCCAGTACCTCCTTTTCAAAGTCACAATCATGTCATCTTCAAATAGAGATAGTTTTACTTCCTCCTTTCCAATCCAGATGCATTTTATTTATTTTTTCATCTAATTGCCCCTGCCAGAGCTTCTAGTACAAGTGTTGAGTAGAAATAGTGACAGCAGACATCATTGTCTTTTCTTGATCTTAGTGGGAAAGCTTTCAGTTTTTCCCCCTTAAGTATATCGTTAGCTGCGAATTTTTATAGATGCTCTTTATTAGGTTGAGGAAGTTCCCTTTCACCCCTAGTTTATTGAATATTTTTATTGTGAAGGGTGTTGGATTTTGTCAAATGCTTTGTCTGCATCTATTGAGGTGGTCATTTGGGTTTTTTCCCCCTTTAGTCTATTCATCTGGTGTATTACATTGATTGATTTTTGTATGTTGAACCAACCTTTCATTCCTGGAATAAATCCTTTTTATATGCTTCTGAATTTGGTTTGCTAGTGTTTGGTTGAAGATTTTTGCATCTATATTCATAACGAATATTGGTCTGTAGTTTTCTTTTCTTGGAATGTCTTTCTCTGATTTTGATATCAGGATAGTACTGACCTCATAGAATGAGTTAGAAGGTATTCTCTCTTATTCTATTTTTTTGGAAGAGATTGTGACGGATTGGTGTTAATTCTTCTTTAAACATTTGGTAGAATTCCCCAGTGAAGCCCTCTGGCCCTGGGATTTTCTTTGCAGGAAGTTTTTTGACTGCTGGTTCAATCTCTCTTTTGTTATAGATCTATTCAGATTTTCTATTTATTCTTGAGTAATTTTTGGTAGTTTGTGTCTTCGTAGGAATTTGTTCAGTTCATCTAGGTTTTCTAGTTCGTTGACATACAGTTGTTTATAATATTCTCTTATAATCCTTTTTTTTCTGTAAGGTCAGTAATAATGTCCCCTCTTTCTTTCTTGATTTTAGTAGTTCGAATTGTCTCTCTTTTAACTTGGTCAGTCTAGCTAAAGGTTTGTCAATTTTGTTGATCTTTTCAAAGAACCAACTTTTGATTTAATTCATGTTCTGTATTATTCTTCTATTTTCTATTTTGTTTATTTCCATTCTAATTTTTATTATTTCCTTCCTTTTGCTTGCTTTGGATTTGGTTTGACCTTTTCCTAGTGTCTTAAATTACAAGGTTAGGTTTTCAATTCGAGGTCTTTCCTCTTTTTTAGTGTAGGCATTTGCAGCTATAACTATCTTTCTGAGCACAACATCTCAACATCTTTCTGAGCTTTCACAACATCCTATAAGTTTTGGTATATTGTATTTTCATTCATCTCAAAATATTCTAATTTCTCTTATGATTTCTCCCTTGACCCATTGGTCATTATTTAATTTCTACGTATTATGAATTTTCCAAGTTTCCTTCTCTTATTGATTTCTAATTTAGTTCCACTGGGGTCAGAGAACACACCTTGTATGATTCCAGTCCTTTTAAATTTATTGAACCTTGTTTTATGGCCTGACATATGGTCCATCCTAGAGAGTGTTCCATGGTATTTGAGAATAACGTGTATTCTGCTGTTGTTAGGTGGTACATTCTATAGATGTCTGTTAGGTGTACTTAGTTAATAGTATTCTTCAAGTTTTCTATTTGCTTGATGATCTCCTGTCTAGTTGTTCTACCTGTTTCTGGAATGTTTTCCAACACCACTAAGCAATTCTCCAGTTCTTGGTGGCTACTGATTGGATGTCCCACAAATTTAACTCAATCTGTCTGGAGATAGTGTCAGATTCCACAGGTTAAGGGCTCAGTCCCATAAGACTGCTCCCACTTCGATGCCAAGCACAAGTCCACGTTATTACCTGTGCTTCTGATAGGCTATAAATGAGAGGTTCTCACGACCCCTCCTCAAGTTCAATTAATTTGCTAGAGCAGTTCTTCATAGAACTCAAAGAAACATTTACTTACATTTATCAGTTTATTATAAAGGATACAGATAGATGAACAGCCAGATGAAGAAGTACGTAGCGCAAAGTCTGGAAGGGTCTCAAGTACAGGAGCTTCATTCTCCATGGAACTGGGTTGTGACACTCTCCTGGCATGTGGATGCATTCATCAGCTCGGAAACTCATTAAGTCTTCTTCAAGAATTCTTAGAGAATCTTAGTCTTCAGCTCCCACTCCCTTCCCTGAGGTGGTGAGTGGGGTTGAAAGTTCCAACCATATAATCACTTGGTTTTTCTGGTAACCAGCCCCATCCTGAGGCTATATAGGGATCCCACCCTAAGTTACCTCATTAACATAAACTTGGGTGTTCTCAAATGAGGCTTCTTATGAATAAAAAAAGACACTCCTATCACTCAGGAAATTCCAAGGGTTTTACTAGCTTTGTGCCAAGAACTGGGGACAAAGACCAAATGTCACACCATTATTGAAAATGGGGTACTGAATCTCCAAGTATTATTACTGAAATGTCTATTTCTCCCTTAAGTTCTGCCGATTTTTGCTTCGTGTATTTTGAGACTCTGTCATTAGTTTCATATGTGTGTATGTTATTTCTTCTTGATGGATTGTCCCACTTATCACTATAAAATGTCCTTCTTTTTCTCTAGTAACAGTTTTTGTCTTAAACTAGCTATACTAATATACTAATGTCTGATATTAGTATAGCTACTCCAGCTCTCTTTTGTTTGCTGTTTGCATGATATACCTTTTTTCATCCTGTACTTTCAAGCTATTTGTGTCTTTGAATCTAAAATGAGTATCTTTTAGACAGCAAATATTTAGATCTCTGTCTTTTTAACTGAAGAGTTTAATCTATTTGCATTTAATGTAACTACCAATAAGGAAGAGTTTATATCTATCATTTTACCATTTTTTAATGTATCATACGTTGTTTTTGTTGCTCTATTCCTCTGTTACTGACTGCTTTTGTGTCAGATATTTTCTATCATACCATTTAAATTTCCTTGTCATTTTTTTTTACTATGTATTTTTGTGTTATTTTCTTAGTGGCTGCTTGGGAACTACAATTAACATCTTAATTTATAACAATCTAGCTCAGCTTACTACCCATTTAATTTCAATAGCATACAAAATCTTTGCTCTTATATAGCTCTATTTCTCCATCTCCTTTGTACTATTATTGTTACAAATTATATCTTTATACATTTTGTGTCTACCAATATAGATTTAGAAGTGTTGCTTTATGCAACTGTCTTTTAAGTAAGATAAGAAAAAAAGAGTTACAAACAAAAAATACACTTTTACCATCTTTTACACTTACTTACGTAGTTAGTTTTACTGGTGATATTTATTTCTTCATGTTGATTTGAGTTACTATCTAGTGTCCTTCATTTCAACCTGAAGAACTCCCTTTAGTATTTCTTGTAGAGAAGCTATGCTAGTGACAAACTCACAGGTCTTGTTTATCTTGGAATACTTTAATTTCTCCATTTAAAATTTTTTTGAAATTCTAAATTAATCATATTTTAAATTTTTCATTGTGGTAAGAACACAACATGAGATTTACCCTCAAATTTTTTTGTGTTTGGCTTTTGACAGTTCAATTATGATGCGCCTAGACGTGGATCTCTTTGAATTTATTATACTTGGAGTTCATAAAGCTTCTCAAATATGTAGATTAATGTTTTTTATTAAATTTTGTAAGTTTTCAGCCATTATTCCTTCAAATATTTTGTCCTTCCCTTTCTCTCCTCTCATTCTGGGACTCCCATTACACAGATGTTGGTATACTTGATGTTATCCCACAGGTCTCTAAGGCTTGGTTCATTTTTCTTCATTCTTTTTTCTTTCTGTTCCTCAGACTGGATAACCTCAATTGACCTGTCTTCAAGTTTGCTAATTCTTTCTTCTACCTGGTCAAATGTGTTGTTGAATTCCCCCAATGAAATTTTCGTTTTACTTATTGTAGTTTTCAATTCCAATATTTCTATTTTTTCTGTCTACTTATTGATGTTCTCTATTTGGTGAGATACCATTCTCATGGTTTTCTTTAATTCTTTGTACATGGTTTCCTTTAGCTCTTTGAGCATATTTAAATTGCTGATTTAAAGTTTTTGTCTATCAAGTCCACTGATGTCACTCAGATTTGTTTATTTTTAAAATATATTTTGTCCAGACATTTCACAGTAAACACAAAGTATCCTCAAACACATGAAAAGACGTTCAATCTCAATTATGATACAAGAAATGTAGTTTAAAACTGTAATGAAATATCATTTTTAACCTATCATATTGGCAAGGATGAAAATATTTAATCACATACCATCAAGAGTATAAGAGAAACAGATATTTTCACACATCACTGATGGGAGTGGAAATTTCTAGAACCTCCATGGACAGCAATATAGCAATATATATAAAAATTTAAATGCAATAATCCAGTTGGTGGGGGAGGAAGTGGTTGGCCCTGAAGATGAAATAAGATTGGCCATGAACTGATAACAATTGAAGCTGGATGATAAGTCCATGTGGATGAGTACATACTAGAGAACATTATAATATTCTTTTTACTTTTGCATGTATTCAATTTTTATGGCATAGGTGGTAGTATGCCTTTCCATCAGGAGACACATAATGTCTGGTTGTCTCTCTTTTTGTGATGTTATCAGTCATTCATAATTATTAGCCAGACCCATTAATTCATTGGGTTCACACAATGGTGGTATTCTAATTCTATCATGCCTTCTCTTATTAGCTGGAATATTTCTATAAAGAGAAACTTCTTGGTATCAACTGTTTGGTTACTTTGTAAAGGAAAGGAAGGAGAAATGATTGATTCTTTCCTTCTATTTACTAGTTTTGAGAGTAATGAGTTGAGTCCCAGCATACTCCAAAAGTGAACAATGAAGCTTTGTTTTGTTTTGTTTAAGTATCGTTAGTGAACTCATGGATTTAAAGCCTTACCCAACTTTTTGCATCATTCTCAGTGGGAGGGTTGGTCTGAATTACATCACTTTGCCCTTACCCAAAATGGAAATCCTGTTTGTTTTTTAGCTGAAAATACACCTGGGTTTAATAAATCTTGTTTTTCAGAAACTCTCACCCTAATTCTTTGACATGAAAGAGGGCTTAGTGGTGACGTGGGATTGGAAGAAAGACGCAGCT
Source organism: Equus caballus (assembly GCF_041296265.1). Taxonomy (NCBI): domain Eukaryota; kingdom Metazoa; phylum Chordata; class Mammalia; order Perissodactyla; family Equidae; genus Equus; species Equus caballus. The sequence goes on along the minus strand of NC_091698.1, from coordinate 47,652,967 downwards.
TTGAAAAACTAGAGAGCTCTCATGATGTGAATAGTCCTTTAAATCCCAGGCCTGACAATTTTGCTCCCCACATAATCCCACCTGAGAATCAGCAGAGTTTCAGACACAGCTGGTCCCACGTGGTCTTCCCAGGCAATGTCTCTGATACAGCTACACACCAGCAGCAGGGTGGTGGGGAGAGCCAGACTCTGCAGGTTGGAAGACAGACCCAGATTAGAGACACTGAGTGAGGCCTCTAACCTTGCCAGTCCTCAGTGTCATCTGTAAAAACAGCAGCACCCGCCTCACAGTAATGAGAGAATAATTCCATACTCAGCACAGTGCCTGGAACATCACGACTTTTCCATTATTGTTCACAATTATTGTTATTACTTGCAATAATTCACATCATTATAAATGTCCATTTTTAAAAATTTTTACTCCAAGGAAGTCTGCTTGATTCTATCCTGTCTTGAGTACTTTTGCTTTGTTTCCACCTGCCTAACCTTTCCCAGCTTGGTGAGAGAAAGAGCATGTGCTTCAGAGCCCAGACTCTTGTTCCCAATCATCCAAGTGACCCTGGGCAGGTTTAGAATGTTATTTTATGCTTCTGTAAAAACTGAACACCTTGCACGCTTGTTTTAAAGGTTAAATTAAATAAGGTGAGTTGGTCAAAGGTTTTATAGTCTGTGATATGAGATATGTTAGGTAGTTTCTAAGTGCTTGTTTATCTTCTTGGCTAAGATCCTTTGTTTCCAACTCCAATATCACAAATTCTTTTCCAACTATCAAGACTAATTGCGATTATGAATTCCATTGGCAAGTGTAAATAGAACTGAGCACACAGAAAGGGAAGAGAGAGTCTGCTGGTGAATGGTGGCTGCTCAAGGAAAGGGTAGCTGGGCATGTAGGGCTAAGGTATGTACTGACAGCCTGACTTTCAGGCAAGATTGATAGGAACTTCCCGATCATAAAGTCTGGAGAGGACAGGGGTTCCTGGAGTCCTTGCCAACCTTAGAGAATAGAACATCGAGGGAACAATGAGATTCATATAATGCCAGGCTGGGCTCTGGGAGTCATACTAACCTTAAAGCATAATATATTGTACAGAGAAGCCTATGCATCTTAAAAAGACCGAGAGAAGAGAACAAAACTTATCCCAAAGAAATAAAACGCCACAGTGGATTATCAGGCCTTGTGGCTCCATGGTGAGTGCCCACTTATTTTGCTCCCACATAATGCTACTCTAGAATATCTAATTCTGGTTTGAAGACTCCAGCATTCTCAGGGGTTTCTGTCGGGCTGTCATGGAAGGAGGGGAGGTCCTCCTAGCAGCGGGCATTTTGTGGCATTTAGGAATGGATGACAGGAAAGAGCAGGGGGTGCAGCCGTTATAATAACCAAGAGCACAACACAGGATGATGCACACAAACGTATGCTGGGGAAGACAGATATAATCTATCATAGAGAACAAAGGAATTCCAAAGTGTTTTCTAGATAGGGAACATTAGAAGAAAAAAGGAAAAAGGGACAAACAAATATTGTTAAACTCTTCCTTCTAGAACTACTGGGCAATTTTGGTTTTTCTTTTGTTGCTATGAGCAATTAAAATGGATTTGTGAACTCTGTGCTAAAATCTGCTGGCAGGAAAAACTGCCATTAATTTTAATTTTCCTTCATGGTGAATTTCAATTAGTTACTTGTCAGAACGATAACCTACTAATTAGACAGCTTTCAGATATGAAGAGTATTATCTGATTTTCCTAGGTAATCAGAAATTAATAAGTTAAAAATGTGCTCTTGCAAAATTAGAGCTAATTAAGATTTAAATCTGAGTCAAAAAATCCAGAATTGTTGTTGTCTTTATTAGGATGTCCTGTCCCTAACAAATATACAAAAGACAACAGAAATAGAAGCATTTTCTCTTGGATCGTGTCATTTACCCAGCAAGCAAGTAGTGTGTGAATTGCAAAACACCTAATCTTCTCCCAAAAGACTCACTTGCGAAGTTCTAATAGTAGGCGGAAAAAACCCTAAGGTTATGCCAGAGTAATTTTCTTTAATAGATTTGGAGAAATTAAACTTTAACTATAAATACTATTCAAAATCAAAATACTGATTGAAGTGCTTTAAAATCTAGATATAGAAGAGTGCTTGTTTAATATGGTAAAAATAATAGAAATATAAAACCAACAGCCACTGCAATAATCAACAGAAAATCTTACACGATATTCCTGCTAAAATCAGGCATTTCTCTGTTAAGATTTTTACAAACTTTAGCTGATTTCCAAAGCAGACCAAATTTACCAAAACATTAATTTGCCTGGTAATCAATTACCCACATTTTTGGAAGTCTTAAGTGTTGCCTTGGCTTCTTTGAAGCCGTTTCCTGTTGGGTGGGCAGGGGACAAGGGGCTGCGGTCCACCCCACCCTGCATGCACCAGGGCCATTATGATTCCCCAACACCCTTTTCTATCAATGACAAGTTTATAATGATTCATGCTGTTTGAAATTGTCTAAACAGCCTTTAAGGATTTCTCCCCTGAGTATCAGTTTTTCTCCTTGCTTTCTGTCCTCTGCTTCCTTTGAGGTGGGGTTGGGTGAGGGAGACGCTCAGAATGGACATCCACAACCACCTCTAAACCCTGGAAGATGCTCCCAGGACACTGCCCAGGGCACCCCTGTGGCCACACCCCTAGGGACAGCTAGGGAATGGAATAAGCAGGACTCGTTTGGCAGGAACTCCGCCCAGACCCCTCTCCCCGCTCTCTCTGCCTGGCATGTGGGCGGAGGGGCATCACCACCCTCAGCTCCTGCAAACCATCGGACAGTTGGGGTGACTGGTTGTTTGGTTGATTTTCTGTGACTTAATCTGGAGCTGTCTCCTCCTCTATGAAGCGAGGGAGGGAAAGCTAGTGTATTCCTGCCTGCACCCGATAGAATAGAGGAAGGAGGGAGGGAGGGTGGGGGGGCAAAAAGAACCAGTTTGCCCTGGGGCTGGCTGGTGGTGTAGTGGTTTAAGTTTGCCTGCTCCACTTCCCGGCCCAGGGTTCGCAGGTTCTGATCCCTGGTGTGGACCTAGCACCGCTCATCAAGCCACGCTGTGGCAACATCCCACATAAAATAGAGGAAAGTTGGCACAGATGTTAGCTCATGGCCCATCTTCCTCACACACACAAAAAGATCTGGTTTGTTCCCAGTGCCAGGCGCCACCCTAAGGCTGTGAGCCCATACCTTGGTGATACCTCCAGGACTGACTGTGAGAGAAGACAATGAAAAGAGGCCATGGAGAGAGGGTAGGAGGCTCCTTGCCACATGGTGGCCATAGAAGAAGAAAGCTGAGAAGGGATGGCTGTAGCCAGAAGGGGCCCTGACTCAGCTCTGATCCTGCCGTGTGACATGACAGTGAAAGCCTGCCGGCCAAACCTAAATGAGCAGAGTAGGGTGGTGTTAGCGGAAATTGATAGTACTTGTCTAGAGGATCCTAGGGAAGCCTGAATCCCATCTCTCCAATCACTTCTCCCACTGTGAGGCTCCTGACAGCTGTCCAAACAAGGAGCAAAGCAGGACACTCAAGGGTCATTTGATGGCTGGCTCAGAGCCTAAGGACCTCCAGCGCAGACCTTTCTAGTCAAAGCTTGATTGGAGCATGCAGCTCAGGTGCTGCCTAAGGCTGAGTCTCAGACTTGGGGTCTTGTCCCCTTCTGGTGGGTTCCATGCAAAGGAAGTCAAAGCCGTGAGCAGCATGCTCAGGCCAGTCCTCAGTGAGGGCAGAGCACAGTGCCGCCTAAGATGCATGAGGCGAAAGAGACAGAGCATGGCCACCTGCCCTTCAAGAGACAGCGACCCTGCTCGCTAATACACAAGGCCCAGCCAGTTTCCTTGGTTTTGACCAATCAAATCAGCAACTTCTCGCTTCTGGAGGAATTAGGTGGGGAGTCGGTAGACAGGTTGGCGGAGAAGTGGGCAAGATTGCAGATAACAATGATAATCATTGAACTTGGAGCTGGAAGTTGTGAAACAATGCCGTAAACATGAACCAGACACGAGGCATGGATATTGGAAAGGAGGAGAGAAAAATCATATTCCTATTTGTGGCTAGAATATCCAAGAGAATTAACTGAAAAGCTGTTACATAGTAAAGTAGTTATCCTTTGCCTACATTTCAGTTGTTTCCCTACAATAAATTCCAGAGGCTCTGAATGTTTTTATCACAGAAACAGAATTGCTGACTCAAAGCGTGGGATGCAAGGATTTCCAGAGGGCCTGGGCTCATGATTATGTGAGGCTGCCCCTTTCACAGTCACTGTTATTTAAAACATTTTTGTCAAATATGATAACTGAAAAATATCATTTCTTCGTTTTGCATTTTTTTTTTTTTTTTTGTCTGAACAAGTGAAGTGAACAGGACAGGGATCAAGAGCAAAGGCTTCAGCGTTAGAGCTGGGCCAAGGCCTGGCTGCCACCTGCTGCCCTTCTCATTTTGATCCCAGAAGTAATTCAGTGCCTTCCTCACAGGACTGTGGAGAGCAATGGCGATAATACCTAGAAAGCATTGTGCCGGGCTCTGGGGTTATCAGCTGATGCTGGGCACTGGGACAGTTATGATGAACACCCCTTCTCATCCTCTGGAAAATGCAGCATCTCTTGGGCTATGTCAGGCTTTCGGTTCTGACATCACCTCTGAAAGCTACCATTAGGTGTCCTGTCTCCATTCGCCCGCCCCACCTGTGTATGCAGCCTGACCCTGAGAAGTCCCACCCTGACCAGAGGGGAGTTGGGATGCTCTCTCTCTGAGCGCTGGTTCTGTGGCCCTCCCCTTCGGGCCATGGCTGAGCAGTGGCCCTGGTGGGCTGCCCTGGGCCTGGGCACTGTGGCCACCAGTGCAGTGATGGACACTATGTACATCTGATGAGATCAGCTCACCAGCCGCAGCACTCAGTGCCCTCCCCTTGCAAATGGTCCAAGTGCAGCCAACATTGCTACAACCCACGCTCTGGACTCTGGCAGAACAAGCTTCTCCTCGGGCTCTTACTCTCTTCCCTTCAGATGTGCTTGTGCCCAGAGTCACTCCTCCAGGGGCAAGGTATATGAAGTGGGACAGACTGCGAGAGGAGGTGTTTGTAAGTGAGTCGAATGAGCCAGTCTTCAGTATCTCCCACAATATCCATCTTATTGATGCAGAATTATTTCAGACTGAATAACCCAATACACTCACGTTGGATCATTATGTTCTGATTTGATTGTCTTGTTAGGGACCACTGCACAAGGCTGCATCCTTTGGTATGAGATGGGGTTTCCTCCTAAAGGGAGTGGAATTTCCCACTGTCAATCATCTTGGGAAGAGTTTTACCTTGGGATGGGAAATTGGAATAGGGAGGCAGACCTCAGAGGGAAGAGATTCAAAAATCTGTGCCTCTCTCTGGTCCTTGTGAGAGTTGGTTTGGACTTGAAGGCTAAAGGGTAGGACTATGGTGGAGAGAAGCTGCCCCTGCCACACAGAGGCCGGGCACATGATTCTGGGCGGGGGCCACAGTTGGTGGCAGTTGCCCACTACTCACTATGTTGTCTCCCCTTACATCACCCCCTACAGTCTCTGAATCTTTAGTTCCTGGCTTAGCCACTACTCCCAGGAATTAAAGGGTGGCTATATGCTCACACTGGGAAGAGGTGGTTCAGGTGAGAGTGGGAACGGTCTTGGGGAAATTACCAGTCAGTGAGCAGTGGCCTGTCTAAGAATGCTTGTGGATCAGCTGACTGGAGTGAGGCACAGCACGCAGGAGAGATCTGTGGAACATATAATCACCCCTGCTTGAGCCTCGGAAGTCCTTGAGGGAGGGAGACACCAAACAAACACTGGGCTTCCTGTGTGAAGCATCACGGGGGGAGGACCATTTTCATTTTGAGCATTAACAGAAATGTCATCTCACAGGCTGAGAAGGTCTGGCACATACCAGTTACAATTATAAAAGGGATAATTCGTTAGAAAATAGATTTTAAAAGTGACATAATTCAAATATAGACAAAACATGTTTGCAGCCAAATGTATGAAAAAAGTTCAAAACCTCAAATACGAATTTCTGGTAATGTGGAAGACTAGATATCTTGAAAAATCCTCATGCTACATTTATAATAACACTTAAAAATATTAAGTCCTTAGGAATAAATCCAACAAAAGATATGTAAGATATCAATGGAGAAGATTATTAAGCTTTATAGAAAGACATTAAAGAAGGCCTAAAGAAATTGGGAATTAAAGCATATTCATGGATGAGAAAACCACAAATCATAAAGATGTCACACACCCACCAACTAGGTTCTACTATTAACATTTTATTATACTTGCTTTATGCATGTCTATGCAACTATGCATCTATGTCTATGCATGTCTGCGCATCTACACATCTCTCTAGCCAGCCATTGATCCATCTATTTTTTGGATGCCTTATGAAGTAAGTTGCAGGCATCAGTATACCTTCCCCTAAATACTTCTGCATATCATTAATTAGAGAGGCTTGAAGATCTTTGAACCACTTGGATAGTATAATTTCAGGCCCCAAACTATATGCAGGCTAGCTTTTATTTATAAATTCCTAGAGGAGAGAGACCTTCTTTTTTTATTCTTTTCTCTTTACCTACAGCCAAGGCTGACAGACATGTGTTCTTGCTGTCATCTTTCCTGTGGGATCAAACTTTCCTCTGGTTCTTCTCGTAGCTGATGGGGTAGCCACTGGAAGTCATTTCTTTATTTGGGTCTCCAACAAGACGTTCCGGCCTGGGAACATCCAGTCCTATGTGTGGCCATACAAATAAGTTCCAGGTCATGGGGAATTGTCGTAAACCCCTAGAGCCACCACTGACTTTATTTCTCACCTCTCTGTATTCTCACTCCTGTTTTTTGGAGGCCTCTGGAAACTTTCCTGACTTTCTTGACAACATGTATTTGAAAATATTTTTTAATCCAACGTTTAGTGGTGATCTGTATTGTACATTGTACTATACAGCAGGTTTGACTATCAATTAGTACACACTCTCCATACTGTTTGGTATATCCTAGGACTGCCCCTAGATCTGTCGCTATCTCCATCTCTTGCCTTCAAGAGACTGGCAACCTCAGGATTTCAACATTCTGATTTAACCAAATTCTAGGAGCTTCTGTTCCTTTCCTACTTCTCTTTCTCTTCTCTTCTTCCTCCTTTTTGCCCAACACACATTAGCAGAATGAATGGAACACATTCCAACCCTCTGTACAACACTGATAGAACTCTTGGCTCCAGAAATAGTTATCAGGGCCAATTAAGTGGCACAATGTCACCAAAACTTGTTCCTAATTTGTGCAGGAGGAAAGTGTCTGGCCATTGAACTGGTATCCGATGACCACCACGAATGAGTGCCAGTCAATCATTCATACTGCAAACTTCAGTCCAGCCCTTGTCCGCATCGACACTGACAGTGTGTGCCAACTACCTCATGTTTCTAGTGAGGCTCAGGCATCTAGAGGATGGGAAGACCCCAAAAATCTCTTACCTACCTCTGTGTTCTGCTGATGATTCAGGAAATCCATATAAGGCATTGCCAAAGGCTCCAGAAACCCATGCATATTTACAGACTTGAGTTGCTTCAGCTAAATGGTCTAATCCTGTATTATCGAAAGTCCAGTGACTCAGCTTGCGAAGGGTTAATTGCTTACGGGGGGGGGGGGGGGGGGGGTGGGGGGGGGGGGGGGGGGGGGGGGTGGGGGGGGGGTGGTTCCGCTCTGCTGAGGAAAGGAAGGAAAGCAATGAAAGCAGGAGAGGGAAGCTAATAGCAGGCTCCCGGCGCTCCCTGCAGGTGATCTCTCTTATCCCAGCCAGGCAGCCCTTGCTGAGGATCCAGCTGGGGGTCAGGATCCTCCTGAAACTCCCCCTCGCTTAGTTAACTAAAGGTGGAGGGATCCTCATCCAGAGCAGTTTCCTTGGGGGAGGAGCCAGGTGTGAGCTATACATGGCTAGCCAAGTCCTGGGTTGGTGCTACTCATCCGGCATGAAACCTCTTTGGGGATTATTCTCCTAACTCAGCAGAGTGGAGGGATTAACCTGTCACAGCTGGACAGATCAGCCTGACATCACACCTGGAAGCCAGGTCTTAAAGCCCAGGGCGGGTTGCAGCTTCCAGGTTTGTACCTACAGCATGTGTCCGGGGTAGACAGAACGAAGTGCTGAGCCTGATACTCTGCAGGGCTCACTCCTGACAGCTGGGGTAGCCTCTGGGCGTGGGAGCTCGTTCCACCCCCTTTTCTGTGAAACTGCCCAGTCTGCCTGTGAGCCACTTCCCCCCAGGCTGGGCAGAGAATAAACAGTTTGCCTTGGGCACACCATCATAGAATACATGGGGGGCTCCTTTCTTTGGGCCCCCCTGTGCTCTTTGTTCTCTGAGAAAAGAAGACTCTGGGAAGGGGCCCTTTACTCCTTACAGAGCATGAGCATCTCCCATGTTCGAGCCCCCCAAGTCCTGTGGTCCAGAGCCTGGGTGCCACCATGATAGAAGACAAAGCCCCATTTTTCAGAGAGGACAGTAGATGACTATGGGGAACGTGCTTACAGCGCAGTAGTCACTGTGAAATGTGCAGGCTAAGTCTTTGCATCAAATGCAGTGAACCACTCTCTTGAAGATCACATTTTCTGAAACGGAAATTAGAGGGTGGGGAGCTGACAGGTAATAGTGTATCAGTAGGGACAAGCAGGCAGAGCCCAAGATATCAGCCCGATCCTGGAATATTCTGATGCTGTAGTCGCAGGCAAAGGAAGAGGTGTTCCTGTCTGCTGAAAGCACAGGACTTGCTTGAGGGGTCTGGGGAAATGGGTGCAGAAAGTTGGAACCGTTCGCAGAATTCTAAATCCAGCCCGGGCTTGGTGCTAACCTTCAGTGGGTCATAGATTGGCTTAGGGCACCTGTTTTCCACATCTCGGAAACGGCTTGATGATCCCTACCACTTGGATGCACACCAAAGTATTTAATTAACGTTTGCAAATCACTTTGAGATGCAGTTGTAGGGCCCACAGCCAAAAACAAAGCCAGCTTGTTTAGGTTGGCAGTAAAAAAGCTAAGCGCTCTTTACTAATTAACACCCTATTAGTATAACAGCAATATCCATGTAGAGTTACTCAAGATCATGTTTATTTTCATCGCTCTGCTTAGGTTGGTTTCCAAGCTAAGGAAATCTAAACTTACCTGATGATGTGAAGTAACGAATTACTGAAACCTTCCTTCAAGCCAATCAACCAACAAAGAAATATGCTAAGATGGGTGTGAGCCAGGAAATGCCAGTCAAACAGGTGCCTGTTGGGGAAATATGATAACCAGAAACCCCGTGCAAATGTTTCCCAGACCAAATCTCCTTTGGACTCCACTATGCACTTCCTGGACGGAGCATGGGCACAATGAGGGCGCCCTCTGCTGGCAGCACGAGTATTTTCAGCGATTTGCATGCCAAGTTGAAGGAGTCTACAGGAATAGAATTTGAAAGAATTAGAAAAGTTCAAAGGAAGCTTATTAGGCCCGCCTCCATTTTTATAAATGGCAATAAAGTCCGACATAACCATGATGTGAAAGTAAAATACATAAATATAGGGTTCTGTTATATTGTATACCTGGACAAGTTTAGAAGGGAGCAGAGTTTGCTGTTTGAGGCAGAGAGGGAAAGTTGATGACCAGAGAGGGAGAAGAGAAATGCTGGAGAGACATCTTTGAGTAGATGAGAGACAATGGGAATTGTCTGACGGACAAATAAGGGTGTGGTTCTCTGCTAGGATCATTGGCTGTTCATCCTCTAACAGGAGGGAAGGCAGAGGGTAGACACAGGTAGATGGGTAGGTGTCATAGTGAGAGTTGGTGGAAGGTTGCTTTTGCTTTTACAGTGAAATGGGAAGCAAATTCATCAGCTGAGAGTGAGTTTGCAGGAGGAGAGAGGGAAAACTGAAGCAGTCATCCAGGAGAATGAGAGAATGATTACACCAGAGAGATGGAGTGGGATTGCCCAGCAGCAGGAAAGAGTATGGAGTCATGAATTCAAAGTGTAACCAGTGGAGATGCCACTTCTGCTTGGGATGAAGAAAGCTATAAATATTACCCCATCTTAACCTGCTACGCAATCAGTTTTTCTCAAACCCATCAGAGAACTGAGATCACAAGGCAGCTAACTACCAGAATTCCAAAGAGAGTTAAAGCCTTGTGAGGAGAGATGGAACTCACTCACGGTGTCACCTGGAGTAGAGCATGGGAGAGAGGGCCAGCAGGTGCAAGTGGGGAACGAGAAATAAGCTTAAGTTTTAACCAACTGCTGATGGCCCCGTGTGGGCTAGTGCATCGGTCCAAAACAGTTGGGTGCTCCAGACACAGGGCAGTCTGCGCTCCCTCACTCACAAGCCTTCCCCTGGATGCTCCTGAGGAGGATGACAGGCAGGCAGGAGCCGGGAGAAAGGCTTCCTCCACAGTGCAGGCACACAGAAGGTAACTGATGGCTGTGTGGGGACGGGTCCTCAGATCCGTCTTCTGGACAAGAGAAGAAGAGTGAGAGAACAGGGCGGAAGAAATATTTTAAGAGATAGTGGTCAAGAATCCCATAAAAATAACGAAATTCATCAAACCATAGATCCAAAAAACTCGGAGAACCAAGAGGGATAAACACCAACCAAACCAACCACAACAAAATCCCCTGGACACATCATAGGCTAATTGCAGGAAACCGGTGTTCAAGCGAGAATCTTGAAGGCAGCCGGTGGGTTGGTGAAGATGGGGGGGGGGGGGGGGGGGGTGGGCGTAGAAAGTCACATTACACTCAAAGGAACAAAGGGAAGAAGTTCAGTAGAATCTCATCAGAAACAACACAAGCAGAAGACAGTGAAGCAACACCTTTAAAATACTGAAAGAAAAAGCTATTGATCCAGAATTCTACCCTTAGTGAAAATATCTTTCAAAAATGAGGGCAAAATAAAAACTTTTTCAGAAAAACAACAGCTGAGAGAATTCAATGCCAACAGACCTGGAGAAATGTTAGAGGAAGTTCTTCAGGCAGAAGAAATATAATACCAGACAGAAACTCAGATCCACAAAAAGAAATGAAGAGCTCCAGAAATACTCAAAATAAAGCAAAATTAACTATTTTTAATTGCTCTAGAAGATAATTTTCTAAAGCAAGGGCCAGCCAACATTTTGTTAAAGGGACAGATAGTAAATATTTTAGGCTTGTAGGCCGTGTGGTCTCTGATGCTTCAGTCATGCGTGACTTAACAATGGGGATACGTTCTGAGAAATGCATCGTTAGGCGATTTTGTCATTGTGTGAACATCACAGACTGTACTTACACAAACCTAGATGGTACAGCCTACTATACACCTAGGCTGTATGGGACTAATCTTATGGGACTACTGTCGTATATAGAGTCCGTCATTGACCAAAAAACATCATTATGTGTCGCGTGATTGTACTCAACTCCATAGCTGTAGCAGGAAAGTAGCCATAGAGAGCATGTAAACAAATGGGTGTGGCTGTGTTCCAATAAAACTTTATTTACAAAAATGTGTGACTGACCTAAGAGTCACAGTTTGCTGGCCTCCAGTCTAAAGCAAATACAATAAAAAATGTATTGTGGGGTTTACAAAATATGTAAGAGCAAAGTGTAAGACAAAAATAGCACAAAGGATCAGAGAAAGAAACTGGAAGTATGCTGCTGTAAGGTTCTCACACCATTTGTGACGTGGGGTAATATTATTTAGAGGCTGACTGCAGTAAATAAAGACATGCAGTATAAACTCTAGGGCAATTATTAGCTATTTTTAAAAAGAGGTATAACTAATAAACCAATAGTGGAGATAAAATTAAATCATAAAAAATACTCAATCCCAAAGCAGACAGAAAAAGAAGGAAAAAAGGAATGGAGAACAGATGGGACAAATGGAAAACAACTGGCAAGTTGGTAGAGTTAAACCTAGCCGTGCCAATAACCAGATTAGACGTATGTAGACTAATCACCCCTATTAAATGGCAGATACTGTCAGATTGTGTAAAGAAAGACTCAACCATATGCTGTCTACAAGAAACTCACTTTTCTTTTCTTGAGCAGCACTGCTTCATAACATTATACAGATTCCAGATGTGCATCATTATATTTCAACTTCTGTGTTAACTGCATCATGCTCATCAGTAGGAGTCTGGTTTCCACCCATCACCATACACATGTGCCTTTTACCCCTTGCACCCTCCCCTATTCCCTTCTCCTCCAATAACCACCTATCTATTCTCTATATCTGTGTTTGTTTGAAGAAACCCACTTTTAATATAAACACATAGATGGGATAAAAGTAAAAGGATGGAAAAAGATACACCATGCAAATACCAATCAAAAGAAAGCCGAAGTGGCTATTTTAATACCAAAGACTTCAGAGTAAAGAACATCACTAGGGATAATAAAGAGAGACATTACATAATGACAAAGGGTCAATTCACCATGAAGACATAACAACCCTTAATGTGCACGCACCTGACAACAGAATTTCAAAATAAATGACAAGAAAACTGATAGAATTCAAAGGAGAAATGGACAAATCTACAGTTACAGTTGGAGACTCCAACACTTGCTCTCAGTGATCAACAGAAAAAAATAAACAGAAAATCAATAACAGTCTGGAAGACCTGATCAACACAACCAACCAACTTGACCTAACTGACATCGACAGGACACTCCACCCACAACAGCAAAATACACATTCTTTTTGAGAGACAGAATGTTGTTCATCGAGATATACCATATTCTGGGCTATAAAACTAACTTCAACAGATGTGAAAAAAATCAAAGTTATAAAGTGCAAGCAGTCAGCATGGTTTCATGTTTACACCCAGCCTAAGTCATTTGTGTCGGTTTAGGTGAAGTAGGCAGAGAAGCGGATTTAAGCAGGTTTGGGATTTTTCCAGGTAAGTAGTATGAAGAAAGAGAGAGTAAAGGAGTTTGAAGGAAGGGATTATAGAATTGGATCATGGCATTTATGCTAGATAAGACACAAAATAAGAACACGAGGAGCAGGCAAGCGTGCTAGGATCAGTGGGCTGGAATATCAGATAAGAATGATTGGAGTTTGAGTGTTAGAAGAAGTAAACTGGATATTTAGATTGTGGTCAAAGAGTGGATGCTTGAAACTGATGTTATTGATAACGACAAGGTCAAGTGAGTAATGAGGTATGTTGGAGAACATGATCATTGAAAGAGACAAGGTCAAAGAACTGAGATGCTGGATATTGGAAATAACATCTGTGTGGCTATTAAGACATGAATTATTAAAGGAGTAGTGTTAGAGCGATGGTGAGCCAGGAGCTAAAGTCTTCAAGGAACAGAGGAAAACTACTACCTGGTGGTAGATGATTTCCCGGGTGGGTGCTACAGTCTGATGACATGTTACTAATGGGAAAGAAAGGCCAGTCTAATACCAGCAATGAGGAGCAAGGGGGCCACCTACTGCCCTGCCAGGCTCAATGGTGCAAGATGGCAAGGGAAAACCGCCTTCACTTGAGAAGCAGTGTCCTTTGGAGAGCTCGAGCATCATTCATAAGGTGAATTAGGAAGCATTCTAATTCTTCTCTTACTGTAGAACAGGTAAAGCGGCACGGGGATTTTAAAGTTCAAACTGGCAGACTGAGCTACAATTCTTTTCCGTACTACCTGAGACCCCAGTAAAACGATAGTAAAGGAAAAAACTCATATTATAGAAGAAAGTGGGAAAGAGATCATTAGTAGGGGGGAGGTTTCACAAATTCCTTGTAGGTGAAAAGAGAATGTAACATACTTGATGAATAAACATGATGAAACAAAGCATCTCAGAATATGCAGGAGGAAACAGCAGTAAAGCCAATGGCCTCAGAAACCCCAGAGAGGCTCCAGGAAATGGACACAGTTGGCAGGTATGATGGAGGGCAGCGGTGGGAAGGAGGGTCCCCAAATGAAAGGGTTAATTCAAAGTGGGCCCCTCTCACTTCTCCTTTTCAGCTCTATTGCCAAGAGATAGATTGTAGGAAGCTCAGAATTTTCCTTTAGGCCAAAAACTATAGGCCTCTTCTCTAAAGATATTGAACTTACTTTTAGGGGCCAAATAGGACTCCAAGACTGGGTCTCGGCACTGGTGAGTAAAGCCCTCCACTGGTGCATTTGGGGAGCCCCAGCATAAGTCTGGCTAAGGATATGCTAATCCAAGAGCAGTGGGCCTGCCTCGGAGCCCTGCCAACACTGCAGAGCTTCCTGCCAGCACACCCACTCCTAGGAGAGACCTCAGGAGAAAAATAGCCACACCCCTCCACAAGCAAGGAAACCCATAGCAGCTCTGGAGGAAAATCAACACCATTCCCCACCATTAAGTAGGAACTGACAATCATCAGATAGAAGATAAACACCTGAGCACGAAATGACGAAGATATGCCAACAGAACAAATCACTCCAAAAGAAACAGGTAACTCGGTGAAAAGAAGAAAACGTAAAACCAAACAACCCTCTAATTAATATCCTCAGAGTTTTCGAGATGTTATATGCACATGTATAAAACAAGGGCAGGATGCTATTAAAAAAGAACAATCAGAAAATTGATTAGAAAAAAATTAATAAAATTGTTGGAAGATAAAGTCAAAGAAGTTTCCCAAAGCATAAGGCAAAGAGCTGGAAACCTGAAAGGAAAGATCAAAAGCCTGAAGGTATCAATCCAGAAAGGCAATTACCTCACCAATAGAAGTTTCAGAGAAAAAACAGAGACAGTGGATCAAACAAATAATATAAGAAACTTTCCCAGGGTTTAAAAGAAACATATTTTTCAGATTTTAAAAGTACGCATAGTATTGACAGCCACAAACACCTGTGACAAATTTCTACATACTGAGGATACGGTCTATCTTAAAGCAGAGAGAGGGAGAGGGGAAGGGGGATGGGAAGGAGAAGGGAGAAGGAGAGAGAGGGGTGGGAGGCAGAGAGAGGAAGAGGAAGAGAGGGAGACAGAGAGAGACAGACAGACCGACAAAGAAACATTCTTTAAAAACCAGAAGTCAGACTGACATCAGACTTCTCATCAACAACTGGATTCTAGATAACAGTGGATCCAATTCCTTCAAAGTTCTAAGGGAACATGATTTTGGATATAGAATTCTGAGACTGCTAAACTATCCATCAAATGTCAGGCTGAAATACAATGTTTTCAGAAATGCAAAGCAAAGAAAGCGTGGCTGCCATGAGAATGCACCTTGTGGATCTCTGATTATGGGTAGTATAACTGATGTGGGCCCCACTCTTGTGCCTCAAATCCATTGACACATTTATCAGCCAATGAACGAATGTAGCAGAGATACTAAGGCAGACCTGTTTCTGGGAGACAGGGGACTCTCCAGTGTCTCTGCCAAACCTTTCCTTTGACTAAACGGCAGTCTAGAATACTTCCATCCAACCTCCTCTCCCTTTCTCCGTCACTCAGGGACCAACCTGCACCATGGTCTGACAGTTCTCCAGGCCTTACTCAGCGCCGTCCCTATTTTTCCTCATGCAAATACACTCAATCCCATTTTGGAATCTACTCCTCTGTGGACTCAGACTAATAGAAAGTTTACCTCCTGTGCACAATTATTGAGGAAAAACCAGCAGCAACAAGGGTAAAAAGGAAAAGAAAAAATCAGAATGAGCAAGTCATGAGATATACACGGCAGACGTAACAGAGTTCAGTAAACATGAAGTTGTGCAACAGGCCTAAAAAAAGGAATTAGAGTGGATGACTGGTTTGAAGACGGTTGTTCAAAATTAACTTTCCCCCATCTCTCTCCCTGGAATTTATTCAAAAGCAACAAGGAGAATGAGAAACAAAAATGCAAATTCCATTTTAAGTGAAACTTAGAGACAGCTAAAACACCAGTCCATATGATGAGTGAAAGACCTGTCATAAACAGAATTTGTCTGGGAGGGGGGGTGCTGGCCCCATGGCAGAGTGGTTAAGTTTGCACGCTCTGCTTCGGCAGCCCTGGGTTTCACTGGTTCAGATCCTGGGCGCGGACATGGCATCGCTCATTAGGCCATGTTGAGGCAGTGTCCAACATGCCACAACTAGAAGGACACACAACTAAAATATACAACTATATACTGGGGGGGTTTGGGGAGAAAAAGCAAGAAGAAAAAAAGAAGATTGAGAACAGTTGTTAGCTCATGTGCCAATCTTTAAAAAAAAAAAAAAAGAATTTGAGGGGATGTTTGTACAGAGAAAAGATGCCGCAGAGGGAAGGTGCCACGGCCACAGCTCTTGGAAAAGCCAGCAAAAGCACTCTTCTTAAAGATGAGAGTCCCCTTGACAGGCAGAACCAAAATCTCTTTGTTCTAAATTTGTTTAAGGAGTACTCTAGCTGTCAGGAGAAGCTTCCCCAAATCTAGTTTCGTTCCAATATGCAAAGAAGATAGAACAAGAAGTCACATTGGCAACCATAATTATAGAAAGTGGTCTGTCTCTTTGGCAGCGAGGGAAAAAGCAGCCTTTACATCAAAACAAACAAATAAAAAGTATTGCACAGTTACCTTTCTTTATTAGCTGGAGAGAGAGAAAAGCTACATAAGCAGATGTACACAACTTCCAGTGAGTCTGGGATATGGCCCTGACCCCACCAACACATGAATCTCATTCAGATAGCTAGTCCAGGAAAAATTCACCTCCTTCCATGAGGAGTAATTTAAAACAAAGCAGTATAGAATATATACAAAAATGCTAGAAGAAAAGAGCAAGAAGGAAACAGGAAAACAAATAGATGGAGGATCAGAAAATGTTATCATGGAGCTGATGAAAATTTTGACCCAAATATTTCTCCATGAAGTTTTAAAACATGCAATAAGGCAATCATCTCCAGAAAGTAAGAGGACAAAGAAGAGATACAAGAGCTTGGGGGAAAAAAGGATGAAACAATAAGAGGAGATGAAAAGTGAACTGGCAGAACTCAAGAAAGAAATGACATAAATAGATGAAACCATGATTGAAATGAAGGAAAAGAAGCACTGTGGAAAACAAATAGGAGAGACATAAAAGATTGAAATGAGAAAATCAAGCAATATTAAATAAAATATTAGTGTTAAAAAGGATTAGAGAGAAAACTGGAAATATGAGATGCAGATAAAAGAGATCCAACATGCACACAATTGGAGTCCCTGAAGAAGACAACCAAAATAATGAAGCGTGAATGGTTACTTCGTTAAATATTTGGACACGTGGAAAGGGAGTGATGGCCTATGCTCAGGTCTCTCATTTTTGACAGACACCTTCCAAAATTCTGAGCACACCCCAGAGCCCTCCTTGACTTTGAAGCCATATGGACTTGAATTTGAATCTTGGCTCTTCCAGTTACTACAAGAGACTTCAGCAAGTTACTTAACATCTCTGTGTCCCAGTGTTCTCATCTGTATAATGTGCCCATTAATACTTACTACATAAGAATGCTGTGAGGATTAAATGGGAATTGTGCACAGTGCCTGATACACAACAGGCAGAGTGAACGAAGATATGATTTAACTAGAAAAGAGCTATTGAAGGGAATCCCATCCAGATCCCTCTTTGTCTTTTGGTAGCCGGGTCTTACAGTAAGAGAGGAGAATAGTAACATTCCTTAGGCAAGGCAATGCACAGATGTGTAGCATGATTCTGGTTTGGAATCCCAGCTTCCTATTGGGAGTCTTTACATAACCCTTCTGTGCCTCAGTTTCCCCATTTGATAATAACAGTACTTATCTCTTAGGGTTGGTATGAAGATTAATTGAGTTAATATATGCAAAGTAGTTAGATGACTGCTTGGGCTACAATAAATAATCAATAAATGTTGGCTATCGTTGAGTTCAGAAAATTAGCTTTGAGAGCTTCTGGGTTAAAATGCCTGATTGAATACAATATACATCTAATGTTTCTCCTCACTGAAAAAAAATTAACACAGGGCCGGCCTGGTAGTGCAGTGGTTAAGTTGGCATGCTCCACTTCAGTGGCCCAGGGTTCACCTGTTTGAATCCAGGGTACAGATTTATGTACCACTTGTCAAGCCACGCTGTGGCAGGCATCCCACATATAAAGTAGAGGAAGATAGGCATGGACATTAGCTCAGGGCCAGTCTTCCTCAGCAAAAAGAGGAGGATTGGCAGCGGATGTTAGCTCAGGGCTAATCTTCCTCAAAAAAAAATTAACACAAAACAAAAACATAAATTCACAATGACAGGGAGAATAAGAAGAGACAACAGCTACCAAGTTTTCGAAGCTGGAAATCAGAAGAGTGAGTGGTACCTGAATTAGCAAACCTGGTAAAGCTGACTCTTAAGTCATCCATTGAGAAAGTGAAAAACCCGCTTGATTTATTCCATAGAATCCTCAAAGGGCTCAGAAGTGAGCAGCACTGGGCACCTCCAGAAAAGGGGGTAAAAAGCAGGCTCAAATAAGAAACAGAGGGTGAGAGCTGTTGAGATGGGATTAGCTTCCTTCTTTACTCTGCGCTCCTAGTGACTGTCCTTTTCCTGCCCTGGCACAAGGCTGGAGGTTTCTCTGTAAAGAGGGAAAACAAAGACTTGAGTACTGCACAGAAAACAGGGATATTAACTAGACGCATACAACGGAATGCTGAGACCCCAGACCACCAGCCCCATTCATCTCCCAAAATGTGAGCATCTAGAACATTTCCCTTCAGTTGGGAGAAAAGAGTCTTCCTTGGGCAATCTGATCAGCCTACGAATAAAGGACCTGAGTTGGAGGTTCGCACCCGACACACAGCTCTTCATATCACTCCTAGGCTGCAGTTCTAATTTGTCAAGACCTTTGCACACTCAGAACTTCTAGTCAGCATTTTAGACCCCAATCTCAGCGAGAGCAAGAGCCAAGGCTGGTCAGACATTGAGAAAGCTCTCTAATGTGGAACAAAGAAGCCCAGACAGGGGCCAGCTCCCTGGCCAAGTGGTCAAGTTCACACACCCTGCTTTGGCACCCCGTGTTCACCAGTTTGGATCCTGGGTGCGCACCACTCATCAAGCCATGCTGTGGTGGCATCCCACATAGAAGAGCTAGAATGACCTACAACTAGGATATACAACTATGTACCAGGGCTTTGGGGAGAAAAAAAAAAGAGGAAGATTGGCAACAGATGTTAGCTCAGGGCCAATCTTCCTCACCAAAAAGCATAAAAAAAAAGAGGCCCAAACAAAGAAATAGTTAAAAGCAGTCTAAAGGAAACAGAATGAATGCAGGTTAGAAGAAAACTTTTTTTGAAAAGCTGTCATTAATACTCCTGGAAAACAGGAGAGATTGCATCAATGAAGCAAGAACAATGTGTTATTAAAAATTTTTTGAATAATAATAATTTAAAAAAAGCTCTTGAAAATTAAAATATGATGTCAGAAATGAGAAACTCAGTAAAAGGCTAAATGTGAAATAATTTCCCGGAAAAAGGAGCAAAAAGACAAAGAAATGAAAATTAGGAGATACAATAGAAGACCATCACAGGGTAGTACAGCAGATCCAAAATCTGACCAAAAAACAATTTCAAAAAAGAACAGAGAAGGCTGAGGAGAATAGATAATCAACAATAGTTCAAGAAAATTTCCCAGAACTGAAGAACAGGACTTTCTGGATTCAAAGGGCCCAGTGAGATCCCAGAAAATTGGTTAAAAATAAATCCATGTGACGATGCATCATTGTGAAGTTTCAGAACTCCGAGGACAAACAGAAGATCCTACAAGCTTCCAGAGAGAAAAACGAGATCACATAAAAAGGAATTCAAATGGCTTTGGGCTTCTTAATAGCAACACTGGAAACAAGAAGGCAGTGGAGCAATGCCCCCCGAATTATGAAAAAATGTTTCCAACCTAGAAAAATTATTTCCAACCTAGAATTCCATAATCAGTCAAAAATCAAGGCAGTGTAAGGACAGACGCAGTAAAGACATCTTTGGACTGCAAGGTCTCAAAAACTCTGCCTCCCATGTACCCTTTCTCAGGAAGCTATTGGAAGTAAAGCAAGAGAGAGAAGGACATGAGATAAAGAAAATTAATTTCAACCCAGAAAAGAAATGAAAGGAATCACTAGGAATATGGTGAAGGGAGAGCCCAGAATGATAGCTATAAACCAGGTATAGGACAACTGTCCAGATTGAAGCAGTGTCACTCAAAGGGCAGGCGTGATGAGGATGACCATCACTGTGCCCTCCACCGCTGGACCATCTTTTTAACACGATGAGACTACTGGAGCACATATTCCATTCAAACAAAGTATTGAGTTAAAAAGACGAAGACATCAAAGAAACAGACAATCCAACCCAAAGACAAAGGCAAAAATAATTTGAAGGATGACAGCAAAGAGAAGTCAGTCCCAGGAAGACAGCTATGCAGCAGGTCTAGAGAGCAACCAGCCCAGACAAGAGAAAGCAGGTCTTCATGAGGGATGGAGCAACAAACAGCAACAACAACAACAAAGCGTAACAATGAGATTGCTCGATGTTGTTGGCCTTGCAGAAAAATGTTCCGAGAGACTTTTGGAAGCTGTGGGGTTAATTAGCGATAAGGTACCAAAAAAATTAAGTAAATAAAAAAGCAAGGCAACTGTTTACTATGGGTAAAACAAAAATTAAGAAAGCAAAGATAATCGTAGTGTACTACAATGCTCGGCTGTGAATGATATTTGTCTAGGCATCCTGTGTCAACAGGGAATATTGACCTAAGAACTGTAACCTAACCTCGTGGGGGGGGGGGGGCAGGAAGCGGGGGCATGGAGTTGGGGGCGTAAGAGAACTAGATCCTCATCCCCCATAATAGGAAGTCAGTAGACAGCATCTAAAACCGATCAAGTAAAAGATAACAGCGTACGTTGTTATTTAGAAACGTGGAGATGAGAAAATCCAGGAAAACAGCAGGTGACAGTGGTATCCTCTGGGCAGGGGAACATGTGGAGAGGTAGAATAGCGAATCATATTTTGTTATAAATATTTTGGTTCAATTTGACATTTGAATCTACATGAACTCTTAAAACAAAAATTGATTCCAAAACCTGATTAATTTCTCCTAGTACCTTTGCTGTAAGTCTCGCGGCTGCCTCTGTATGCTGTGGTACCTTTTTCTGGCTGCCCTAGCCCAATGGTAAGGCTTAGAAAATAACAGTTCCAGCTTCCCCACACACTCCAAAAATCACCTCTTATTTTTCTATAGGTGTATGTTTCTTAAATTGTGCTGCTATTTCGAAGAACAATGCCCTATATGAAATGTCTGGGAGAATTAAGAAAGTGATCAAAGGCAAGAAAATTATAGCTATAAGCGTTTGCAGAAAACACTTAAGCACAAGTTAAATATGTTCCTAAACATCAACCATCTTAATTTATCATGGCTAATTTCCTTTTGACCTCTTGGGAAATCTTTAGTTTCCCCCTGCCGTGCATTTCCTGGACGGAAGTGCAGCGCTCAGTTCGTTGATGGTCTCCCAGCTCCTTGGGACCTGCTCTGGGGGACTTTGAGGGGCTCAGGCTCCTCCTGGCTTCAGCCTGTGTCCACTTCTTTCTAGGAGGCTCATTTTCCTGTTGAGAGACAAAGACATACCCTCCCTAAGAGTAGTGTCCTGCTCACCATCCCGAGCCTGGCACAGAATATGCTCAAAGATAATTAGTTGAACGAATGAGTTGCCTTCCTAACCTCAGAACGGTCCTCCTACGGTTGTTAGAGCTGGAGGGATCCTAGTTTATCTAGACCAGCCACTTCATTTTGCAGAATCCCTGATAGGAGTGGACATTTGTTCAGATGGCTTGGTGAGTTAGATACAAAGTAGGTGTGTGTGTGAGGCTCCCAGGGCTGCTCTAACAAAGTACCACAAACGAGATGGCATTAAACAGCAGAAACTTATTCTCTCATAGTTCTGGAGGCCAGAAGTACAAAATTAAGGTGTGGGCATGGCCATGCTCCCTCCAAAGGCTCTAGGGAAAGATCCTTCCTTACCTCTTGCAGCTTCTGGTGGCCCTAGGAGTTCCTTAGCTAGTGACAGCCTAACTCCAGTCTCTGCCTCCGCCTTCACAGGGCTGTCTTCTCTCTGAGTCTGGGTGTCTTTGTGTCCTCACGTGGCATTCTCCCCTTTTATCTTCACATCTTTTTATAAGGACTCCAATTATGTTGGATTAAAAGGCCACCCTACTCCAATGTGACTTTATCTTTACTAACTACCTCTGCAATGACCCTATTTCCAAATAAGATCATATTCTGAGGCAGCAGGGGTTAGGACTTGAACATACCTGGAGGGGGCACACAGTTCAACCCATACAGCATGGAAAACAGATTTTCTAATCCTGGCCTGGCCGGTTTACCACTGGGTCACATGGTGGCCCCTCTGTCCAGGCTGGATAGCCTGGCTCTACCCAGCCCTCACCCCGTAAAGACAGCTCTTCCAACTTGCCGATAAGAATACTTTAATACTACTGCTTAAAGGTGAGTTTGCAGTTTAAAAGAAGCTCTTAAAAATCAAAGATTCTGGGGTCAGCCCCATGGCCGAGTGGTTAAGTTCGCGTGCTCTGCTTTGCTGGCCCAGGGTTTTGCCAGTTCGAATCCTGGGCGCGGACATGGCACCGCTCATCAAGCCATGCTGAGGCAGGTGGCATCTCACATAGCACAACCAGAGGGACCTACAACTAGAATATATAACTGCATACTGGGGGGGTTGGGGGAGAAGAAGAAGGAAAAAATAAAAGATTGGCAACAGAAGTTAGCTCAGGGTCAATCTTTTAAAAAAAAATCAAAGATTGTTTTGCGAGCTAAATAAGTGGGACAAGTGATAAATGAGAGACAGAATTTCAAACTCAGTGAAAGGCAGTGAGGGAGGCATTTGAGGAAGTGTCCTTCCCGGAACCTCTCCGTCACACTCGATGAGTTTCCACCGTGTACTCAGGAGCTCAGACAGGAAGGCTGGCACTCGGGGATGGAAACGCTCACCCACAGCCGAGAGGACAGCTCTTCTCTTCTGCTTCCGACATCTCAGCATCCCCCACATTTTGGGGCTCCTGGCTGTGGCTGGGAGGTTGAAAGAAGCAGGTGGCAACGGCATACTCCCATAACATTCATCTTTGCCCTGTCATCTGGGGCCTGTGTCTCTCTTGCCTGCATCCAATGGCCTGTTTTTCTCCTGTTGCCACTATGACCCAACCAAGCCCACAATGGTGTGGAAACAGGAGGCCACGGTCACAGGTCTCTTTCTTGCTATGGAAAAGCAAGGACTGAGGGTCTCCTGCTTTTAGGATGACACAATCTTTTGGGCTGGAATGTGCTGTCTTTTCTTTTCTAAATTGAGACCACAGGCCTCTGTGGATATGAACAGGCTGTCAGGTCATGCTGGCCCTGTGGTGTTTATTTTAAAAGCCACGAGAATAAATCTGATTCATCTCTTTAATGATTCAGCCTTCCCCGTAATTGTGAGGGAGGAGAAGTTTGTCTTGAGGCCTCCACTTCCCCTCCCGGCTCCCCTTCTCCCCTTAGTTGTCATAAGTCGCTGCAGTCTTTCTAAAAGCAATAGCCCACACCTTTGTGTTAACCCGTGTCACCCCTCCCAGGAGGCTTTGCACATTAGAGAGGAAAGCACTGAGAGGGACTCAGGAGGACAAAGCCTTTTGTATGAAGAAGGTGATTTGGGGGAATGGGAGGGCTTCCACTTAGCCCACCACTAACACTGCTCAGAGCTCGTGAGGACAGTGGGCTTTCATGTCAGGAGCTCCATCTCCTAGATGGAGGAGGGTCTGGAAGGGAGGCCCAGGGGCTGGAAGAGCGATGGCAAGCACAGGGTCCAGGGGGTTGTCCACATGGACCAGACCTAGGGAAGCCACCATGTTCTTCCACCAAAACAAACTTCAAAGGCAGCGATAAGACAAAAATGCTGGGTAATGATATGCCTGAGCTGCCTTTCATCTGAGCATCTGGAGACTCTCGAAAGCATTAATTAAGCCTTCCTATATTTGGATGGAAGAGGAGCCGTGTGGTTGTCACCATGGCAGGACATCTCAGCCCACTGGGAAGGAGCACTGGACTGGAGCTGGCAGATGGGGTTCCAGCCTCAGCCCTGTCAATGTAGTGGTTCTTACACAAATTCCTTGACCCAAGTCTTGGTTTCACTACATTAAACATGGGAGAAATAATAATAATAATAATTAGAAACCTTTGTGAAACACTTACTGATGTCAGAAATTGTGCGAGAGCCACACATACCCTATCTCAGGAGGCCACATGGGGCCTCAGAAAGCCAGTACTACCATGGAGCCCATTTTGCAGATGAGAAATTCAAGGCCTGGCGAGAACGATTGACTTTGCCAGTAAGTGGAGACGTCGGTATGTGAATGCAGCTCAGCTGACTGCCAAGCCAGAGCTGAGACGCTGATAAGAAAATCTAACGAGACAGGATGTGGAAGTGCTTGGGAAAGCGCCGCGTTACACAGAAGTAAGAGGGAGTCTCGGGACCAGAGTTCCGGCCTGCGCGGCTGCCCTGCCTTCCACCCCAGGCCGCGGGCTGTTGTATCTCTGGGTCCAACTTCCGTGCTGCTGGTACTGGTGCAAGATTTAGTCAGAGTTCCAGTGGCTTGATGATGTGGGAGGAACAGCAATGGAATGTCCTAGATTAAACTGCTATTTTGCTCCTCTGAAAACCCCCTCACAGCTTCTGAATCTTTCAGTCTAGGAAAGCCTTAATCAGTTCTTGGAAAGCAATTGTCAACGTGAGAAGAAGATAACTGAAAAATATTACTCCATGTGTTGCTTTCTACCTCTTCCCAGGGCTTAAGAAACAATATTTGATGGTGGAAAATAATTGGGGGTGAGCTGCGAAGCGTCTTTTCTCCTTTTGCTATTGAAAAGGTGGTTGATGTTGTAATTAGTGATGGTGCACTTTAAATTAGTGACATCAGGACTCCACAGCGCCAAGGCCCGGAGTCTCCCCTGAGTGACCATGAGTAACCAGCCAGGAGAAAGCTCTCCAGGGAGTGTCATGTCCCCCTGCCCTGGGGAAGGCAGTGCCTCTGAGCATCTGTTGTTCTAGATTCTTCCTCTCTCCACACAGGTTCTTTGGGCACCGTGCTGGATGCTGCAGTTAAGCTGGGTGGAGGATGGGGAGCCCCCTGCTTCATCTGGCAGCCATAGGAGCCCACACTTACCTACAGTATTGGAGGACAAGGTGAAGAGTAGGCGAGGTGGACATAGGAACCCAGGATGTCTGGGATGCAGCATGGTGCCTGGGAGTCCAGCAGGTGAGGCTGGCGGTGCACTTAGGGCCAGATCCAAAAGATATCCCGGTAAGTCGTGTGAAACAAGTGGTGTGTCCCACGAGGAACGGGCAGTCAGTCCTTGAAGGTTCTGAAACAAGGATGTGAAAGAAGGGACTGGATCCATGTGTGGGAGAGCGCCTCCTGGAGGCTGAGGGGCAGAGCACTGAGCCCGGGAGGGGTGGCCACTTTCCCAAACCTGGGTGACCTACTCACTGGGGACCGAGAGTGTTATTTTTAACCTTTTTGGGCCAACTTTCTGCAAAAGAAATGGCTGCCTGTTGAATATTCCATGTAGTTAGTGAGAATTTAAGCCATGAAGCAAGATTTCCTCAAAAGTAAGTCTTTTTGCTATTGCTGTAATGGTTAATTGCAAACTTGAATAGATGAAGTCAGACCTGCTCTGTGGGATTTTTAAATTCTTCTTTAAAAAGTTGTTGATGCTGTTGTCCCTCACTTAGGAGTTCACTGGGTGATAATAGCAACAACGGTGAACACTTAGAGCATACTCACTACGTGTCCTGCTGTGTTCTAGAACTTTGAGCAGATTGACTTGTCTAATGTCCACAACAACTCAAGGAGGTGGGTACCACTCTCATCTCCGTTTTCCAGGCAGGGACATTAAATAATCACATAGCTGCAAGTGGCCAAGCTGAGACTGAACCCAAGCAGACAGGCTCCAGCGCCCCCTCCCAGCCCCTTACCTGCCGGTCTCATCACCTGACAAGCCCAAGACAGGCCAGCATTCGGCAGCACTGCACACTGAAATACAGGTGTGCTCTCTACCTGGGAGCATATAGGAAGGGTTTTGTGTATACGTGCATTTCTCTAGAGAGTGCATTTTCTGGAGTCTTTACTTTTGGCGCCTTCTTGATCTCCATCACCGAGCAGTAATGTGGCCTTGGGCAAGCTGCTTCACCTCTGTGCCTCAGTTTCCTCATCTATACAACGAGGGAGGGCTGATAAGGGGAGATGCTGGTATGTGAATGCAGGTCTGCTGACCTCTTCCACCTCCCATACGCTACTGCTCTGGGTTAGTTTGAGAAATATCTGAGCCCCTCCTGTGCATGGGCCAGGCATTTTGCTAGGCCCTGGGCTAGAGGGAACGTTCTGAGGAGCTTGTATTGCCCCATGGGGAAACAGCCCAGAGGTCCAGCCTCCCTCACCGAGAGTTGGGCGTGGGGAGGGGAAAGTCTCATGGGACAGCACCCTGGGTGGCGGAGGAGCCAGAGCCTCTCTTGGAACAATGGTGGCTGCAGAGTCCTTGAGAGCTAGAGACCTCTACCCTAGGCTGCTGAGAGCAAAGTCCTGCTCATGCTGCCAGTGGTCCCCCTACTTCAGCCCTTAGGACGAAGGTCCAGCCAGCCCTGTGGATATCACCATGAGCCCCACTAGCCTCATCACTGTGGCTCTGTGCTCCTGTGTCCTAGGGCTTCTCTTTCCATCTACAGCCAGAAAGCTCCTCCTCTCCTCCCCTTCTCTGAGTGCTCCCTGCACCTCATCTGAGGTCCCTGCTTCCCAGGCAGCCATCTCTGGAGTTGACGCTTTGCCCCCTCATGCCCCACGTTCAGCAGGGTCAGGAGCCTGGGTTGGTGTCCTCCTGGTACCCCCTTTCCAACTTCAAACCATTGCCCTTCTCTCTTGTGAAAACACAGAAAACCTGAATTCTTTCCCAGCGGTGCCAGCCATCCTGCCTTCGCTGCTGGAGTCAGTGCCGGACCTCATGTCCCCCTCCATCAAGAGCGCCTGGACCACAGGGTCCACACTGCTCGGTTCTTACTGTCAGGAATTTAATGTCACTTCTTTCTCCAAAATCCAGTGCTGTCATTTTAGGAACTCCTCATCCATTGGCATGAGCCACCCTACCCCAAGGTCATACTTGGGCTTGTCATGACCCCAGGTCCAGCCTCTGTCCTTCAAGTGCCTGCCTCTAGCCATCCAGCTGCTTGGCCGTCAACCTCCACCTGGCCCTCTTCACCATCCCTGGGCCCTCAGCCAGTGACCCCTCCGCTTTCCTCCCTTACCAGACCCTTTGGCCTTCACTCTCCCTGTGTTCCAGCTCTGAGGCCACAGTCATTCATGTCCATGCTTTCTTGACAACAAACAAAACTACCTCGCTGCTTCACCTTTTCAATTCCCAGCCAGGCCACCTCCCACCACAGTTCATCCACCTCCATCTGTTCTGGGCCTGCAGACAGCAGCTGAGAGGTGGCAGCAAGGGCGCCCCAGGACAGATTTATAGGACTACAAATCAATGCCCACCGGTCACACACGAGATGCCACCCCTGCCAGGCAGTGCTACGGGATTTCCCCAGTGAGCACATCTTCCTACTTCCCACTCAATCGTGTCAGACGTTCTCTGCTCTCCACACACCTCCAACCTTCCCTCTGTCTCTTCCTTGACTCCCAACAGATGGCCTTGCCTCCAGCTTCCAAGGGAATGGCAGGTCACCACAAAGGAACTTGCTCACGTTTTTGCAGCGATGCCTCCCGCTCCATCTGTCCTCCCCACCGGGGCTCCATTTGTGGTTGTTCTTAACACATTTATTCTACAGATATGTAACTCAATTAAAAAGATAGCATGCTATAGGCTATCTTCCGGGGCTTCCTTTTTCCACTTACTATACATTGCTAAGATTCATCCACATCGTTGGGTGTACCTGCAGTTCATTTGTTTCAACTGCTCTTAAATGTTCCATGTGTGAAAACACCAGAAGGGACGGATAAAGCGGGATTCAGGATGGTGGTTGCTTCCAGTGGGGGGAGGCCGAGGGCAGGAGAGGGGAGTGGGGGACTCACTTATCGTCAATAGTCTAGTTCTTATATTGGGTCATAGGTCCACAACGGTTTCTTATAACATTAATTTTAATAAAAATATCTCTGACATGCACCTAAGATAAGAATGTGTCATGAACTAAGACATACAATTAATAATATTACCTTATAATTGTTATACAATCTTGTTATAAAATATTTTAATCATAATATTTATGTTATGTGCTATGCATTATATATTAAGTATATGAATACATACATATGTGTATATACTACATACTAATAAATAAAATATGGCATAATATACTAGTATATATACTATTATTATGTATTATATAATAAATAATAACATACTATATTATTTCATATGATATATAACCTTTAATAAAATATATATATTATTATATATAATGATAATCAAATTGAATAGAAACAGCCATGTGCCGTAGCCCTCATACGACTCCAGCTGCCGCCGTTCTTCTTTCTCCCCCTTCATAGTCGATGTTCTTCACAGTGGGGTCCACCATCCCTAGCTTCATTCCGTTATCTTGAACCTTCCTCCTCACTCTATCCCATTCTGGCTTCTGCCCCATAGTCCCTCTGAGGCAGATCTTGTCAAGGTCACCAATGGCCTCTGTGCCACCAAATTCAGTGGGCAGTTTGAGCCTCTGCTTACCTGCCTGGCAGCGGCCTCTGCCGCTGTTGGTGCCTCCGTTTTTCCTGGCATGCTCTCTCCCTGGTCTCCGTGGTGCCGCGCTCTATCGTTTCCTTCCTATGGCTCTGGCCGCTCCTTTTCAGCCTCCTTGACCAGATCATCCTTCTCTGTTGTGGCTTGGAGCTCCTCAAAACCCCACCCAAGGCTCTTTTTTAATCCTCTTCCTCCATCCATTTCCTTGGGCTCATCCGTACCCTAAGCAGGGTCCTTGGTCTTTGGTGGTATCTCCAGCCAGACCTCTCCTTGGAGCTCTAGGGTCACACATCTGACCACTCTACTTGGATGTCAAGGGCCCTTCAAACACAGCATGTCGAAACTAAACTCCCTATCTTCTCTAGCCTATCTCAGTGCTCCCTACTGAGGGAGCCCTGAGGGATTGGCAAATGATCCCGCGGGGTCAATCAGAGCCACCCGCTAGCTCCAGTAAGTGGCCCTGGGATCGGCATGGGGCCTCTGTCAGGACAATCAGAGCCCTTCCCCAGGATTTTTCTAACTGGATCTGACGGAGGATACTCCCTAGCCTCCCGGGGTATGAGAGCTGAAGGGGTATGAGGTGGAGGGTCCTGGAGAAAACCCATCTGCAGCAAAGAAAATGATGTGTCCAGGCAAAGTTGAGAGTCCTGGGGCTTCAAGCACTGGCTCCAGCCCCCGAGACCCCTGCCTCCGCGCCTGCATTGCTTCCTGTGGTTTGTTGAGCACCTCCAGAGGCATCTAGTAAACCACCTTTTTGTTTCAGCTAGTTTCCATTAGGTTCTGGTCACCAGCAACGGAAGAAAGTCCTGACGCTACAGCTCCTCACCCGACCTGTCACAGCGGCTGCCTCTCAGGCTCCTGAACATCCCACTCTGTCCACCCTGGGGCACCATCACCTCTCACCGAGACTCCAGCACCAGCCACCTTCCTGTCACCCCATCACTCTTCCCCTCTCCAGTCTGTCCACACACAGCAGCCAGACCCAGATGAAGAAGAGCATGGCGTAATTCTGCCATATTCTTCAATGACTAGAAGTGCAGAAGGTGAGTCACAGGGGGACAGAGTTTTGTAATTTGGGGCAAACTCACTTTTTGATCATCCTTCTAGCCATACCATGTGGGTCAGGGTGCACCCCTTGCCTTGGGAAAAGAATATAACACAGCCATCAGCCCCGTGGCCGAGTGCTTAAGTTCACGCACTGCTCTTCAGTGGCCCAGGGTTTTGTCAGTTCGGATCCTGGGCATGGACATGGCACCGCTCATCAGGCCATGCTGAGGCGGCGTCCCACACAGCACAACCACAAGGACCAACAACTAGAATACACAACTATGTACTAGGCAGGCTTTGGGGAGAAGAAGGAAAAAAAAAAAGATTGGCAACAGATGTTAGCTCAGGGCCAATCTTGAAAAAAAAATAAAGAATACAACACAGACACAGTGACCTAGCAGAAGGTGCACCCCTTGACCTGCAGAACTAGGGGGAGAGCCAGAGGCCATTTGCATCAACATCCAGGAGCACTTGGAAAGTGAAGAAGCCAAGACCTTGTTACTTCTCCCTGCGTTTTGAAGTGAGGAAAACGCGTTAGTGTGGACTGAAGTGCTTGTGACCTAGGTCTGCTGACTGGAAAGGACAAATGTCCCCTAAGGGGAGTGTGGCTGGTGTCCTAGGCTCAACAAAGGCCCTAGGGGCTGGTGTGGGTTGAGGCTGGATGCCCCACTGGACCCAGCTTCCCCAGCTTGGGATAAAACTTCGGGGAAGAAGGGGCTGCCTCGGGAAGCCCTTGATCTCTGCGGGGGTTGGGCCAGTGGTGGAGCACCACTGTAGTCAAGCATCCATCCAACAATGTGGAGTCCATTTTCGCAGCCACAGTGAGCCTCAGCAAAAGTCACAATGGCAGAAGTAGATTCATGTCTCTCCAGTTGTCTTCCCAGTGTTTGAATGCCAGGCTTCAGGCCCAATCCCCCCGGGGGCTAGGACAATTCTAGAGGAGGCTGGGGGAGGCCTCAAGAGGAGATTGATGGCCTTTCTGTCAGCATGGTCATATGTAGACCGAACACTCAATGGGAAGAAAATAAGAGATGTGATCACATCTGTACCCCAAGCTTGGCTGTGGTTCATGGGTGACATTTACAGACAATACAATAAGGCTACAGGCCCAGAGCTAGAAGCTAAGTCAACGACTGCCGCTGCCAGTAGTGGCACTAACAAGCACTGTGATGCGGAGGCTGGGATGAGAGGCCTACCGTATTCTCCCAGAAGGAGCCTCAGTGTTTGAGAGATGGCTAAAGGATAAGACGAGGGTGCCTCCCTCCATGTCACCAGGAAGTAACCACCCACGAATGCATCCGTGGAAAACAAGCTATAATTCTGAGCCAGATCACCCCTGGGGGATCTGATAAAGTCAGTTTTCTGGCCCCCACAACAGGGAGAGCCAGATGGACGGTGAACTAACCTCAGGCCAGCGCAGTTTCCTGCCGACGTTTGTCGTGCTTCAGCAGCCAGGAGTGAGTGGGGAGAACTGAGATGTTCACTGCAAGTTTAGCGCCGTGAGTGGGTCCACGACCCATGGCATTTCAGAAGCGCTGACAGAAACCCACGGGTGCAGATCCCGGGCAAGGAGGCCAAAGGCAGCTCTGTTTCTCTCAGCCCTCGTTAACCTGGCAAGTCAACCAACCGTCTCAGCCCAGATCTTGTCAAGTGTTTGTTTGCCCTTGTTACAACAAAACACTTCCCACCCAAGCCCACGGGGAGCTTTCGTGTGTTGACGAACAGGAATGAGGGTGTCGTGCAGCCTTCTCAGGACCTTCACAGAGGGAGCCGTTGCTACCCACCCTGCTTAGGACTTCAGGCAGCACACTGCTCTTAGTCCCCAACAAGAGGGACCTCTGGCCTCATCCCGCATTGCACAGGTCAGCTGACACTCTCTCTGGCCACACCCTCCATGGGGGTGGAGTCAGCAGGGCCAAGGGGACACACCCACCTGGTGCTTTACCATGCCTGGCTATCCAGGACCACAGAATGTCCAGCCCAAATAGACCTGAGCCCACTTCTAGTGTCTGCACAGGTTCTTCCCAGAGTCCACATTCCCAAGGACTCACAGTGGCCAAAGGGCAGCTATTTGCTTGGGAGGTATGGACAGAGCCTGGACATGAAGTCTGGGTGTCCACAGGTGTGCACACAAGGCCACTTGTGGCAGGTGAAGGACCCAGCATTGGAAAGAGAGGAGTAACAAGCCTCAGACTAGTGGTTAGAGGTTGGGCATCAGCTCTGCCATCTTCCTCTGTGGAACTCCAATGAGTCTGAAAACTCTAAATTTGAACCTGGCCTTCCACTTCATTATGAATGTATATTTGTAAAGATAGGAGGATGGAACATATTTAGCTTAAACTGTTTAGCTTGATTTAAAACTTTTCAGTGTTTAGGCATCTCGTGTGTGAGCCTCCAATTATACCCTGGCCCTATACCCACAAAGATGCAAAACAGTTATGTCGGTTTGGGGCAACCCTTGTTGCTTGTTGAAATTGTACAAGCAAAGACCCACTCTAGAGAGGAGGGACTCCTGTGGCTTGCTCTGAAGTCAGGATATCTTGAACAGACAAAATGGAAATTGAGATCATCAATTTTAAGTTTATTTGGAATGATGCCAAGGGTGTGTGAGTATGACTGTGTGTGTTATGTGGGGTATGTGGGGGTGTCTGTGCATGTGTTTGCGTGTATGTGCATGCATTAGTTTTAAGAATAGTAGAAGCTGACCTTTACAGGTCTGAAGAAGTGGATATTTTATGGTGTCTCTCACAGTACAATTCAAAATTAAATATCTTAAATCATCAAAAATTAGTCACCCCAGATTCTAATTTTTTTCCCTATTGATTAGTTCTTCATTTTGCACATTAGGAAACCGTAGCTTGAAGATGTTAAGTGACTTACCCAAGGGCACAGAGCTCATGAGCCCAGGGCTGGGATTCAGTCCACGCAGTGTGGCTCCAGAGCTCTGGAACCCTACTCGCTATCGTGCACGGCCTCTCGGCTGGGGGAACAGATCTCAATGAGCTGGGGCCATTGGGCAGACTGCCCAAAAGAAGGGGACTCCAGAAGCCGTCCTGGATATTAGACAAGTGTTAAGGGCTGCTCAGAAATCAGATAGGTTCTTGGGTCTTGGATGAATAAGAAAGCTCACTGCTGGTGACAAAAAGAGATCAAGGTCCATGACAACACTGCTAGGGGCTCCCTGCCAAAAAAATGGACCCAGTACTGCTTGGGACTGATTCTGCAAAGCGGGAGCAGAGAAAGGAAATGTCGCCTCCTACTGGACATATTTGGGACTGGCAGTAGGACATACAGCTGTCTTAGTAGGTGGCAGACAAAGCAGCTTTCCTGTGTCATGGTGGATGATCACTTTCAAGGATCTTAAAAATAATTGTTTTATGTATTTTATCCATGTTTTTGGTTATTTTAGGGAGGGTGGTAAATATGGTCTCTTTTTTTCCATCTTGGCTGCATTCCTATTGATTCATTTTTCACTGTTATCTTTCTCTTTAATGATTTGGAAGTTGTATTGCCTTTTAATGAAAATTATCTATAAACTCTTATAAATTATCACTAAGTTCACAACTTTATATGTAATTGAACCAGTATTCCTCTAACAATTTAAAAACCAAAATAATCTATGAGCTCCCTTTCATCAATAATGATAAAACTAGTTTATTTTACTTCTCTGCTGCCCCAAGGTGTATGTGTATATATATTCCAATAACTGCTTTTTTAACGATTGCTTAAAGTTTATTAACAATGAAAGATTAGACTTAGCTATAAATTTATGTGATTTGATTGCTCACTACCATTTTTTAATCCTATGTCTTTCCCATTCTTGAGTTATTTACTTATATTGATTTCCCAGTCAACTGGAGACATGATTGGCTGATTTTTTTCAAGTGGTGAACTTGGGATCCTTACATGTGCAAACATATCTTTATGTCCTCATTCGTGATCAACAGTATTCAACCTGCCGTCGACCCCCTATGCTTCAATTTTAAAATATGGCATAGGTTTTCATCACTAACAAATGTTTTCTTGATTTAAAGTACTTCCTTTTCATGACCGGCTGGTCTTCTCTGAGTCTTCTCTGATAAATGGAATATTAATAGAAATTTTCTTAACCTTCCTCCTGCTTCTTGCCATAACTCAGCTTCATTGAGGAGCATGTCTTCTAATTTCTCAGATGGGTCCCCTGCTTTTGAACTACTAAATTCTGACCACCTTATTTTTCTCCATGCTTATTCTTGACACAGTAATATCTCCGACCAAATTAAAAATGGTTCCCATCAGAGAGGTGGGCCTCCCTGTTCAGAGACCCAAGGAGGAGAAAAGGAAAGATTTCTATTCCTTCTGGTTATATTTTGCCAGATTAGAGATCTAGCTGTGTGGCAGCAGTGGAATCCACAATAACTTGGCTGAAAGTTTCCTTTTTCATATTTATTAGTCAGTTGGCATTAGCTGGGGTCATGACACCCTTCTCTGACCCTTGCCAGGATCCTGGTGCTGAGGCATCCCCCTCATTACCTAGACTTTGCAAACAGTGTTCTGGCATTGTGAACCCTGGCACTTTGCTCACTGCTCTCGAAGCCAGGGTTGGCCCCTGCCACAATTCCCCAGTGTCCCCAGCCCTTCCTTACTGCTGTCAGCTAGCTGGCTTCCACTGCCCTTCCTTACTGCTGTCAGCTAGCTGGCTCCCACTGCCGGCCCCTCCCCTCCCTCTCCAGGCAGACTCCCTCTCACTTGCAGCGAACTGCAGGTTGGTTGGCCCTAGACTCTTCTCTCCTGCGCTATACACTGCGAAGAAACTCAGTATTCTCACAGGTAGAGGGCACTCTGCTCCCATGTTTGTATCCCCTTATTCTTCGCAGTGGAAATTTAGGAGGATGAGGAGCAAGAGTTCAACTGGTGAGTTTGTGCCACCACCTTCAACTGCAGCAAGCTTTATAAAGTGGTGTCCGCACACTGACTGTGGTCCCTGGCCTGATCAGTGCACATGGCTGGGAGATCACAGAGCTGAGAAGTCACGTTGCTTACAAGCGGTCTCCTTGGTAACTTCAGGAGAGGAGAAACTGATGGCTTTGGGGCAGGGGAGGGCCTGGGCTCCTTGTGGGTAGGTCCACAGGAGCCCATGGGGGCTCAGGGTAGCTGGATGTAGGAGGCAGCACTGGAGGAACCGTTCCACCAGGAAGCAGTGGGTCTAACAGCGATGATCGAAACTGCTTCGTGGAGCTTTGCTTAGGACATTGAGGCAGTGGGAAGTGGTGGAAAGAGCAAGGCTTGGTTACCCAGAAGACCTGGGTGTGCATTTCGGCATCACCACATATTAACCTGCGGCCCATGAGCATCTCCTTGTTTCAGAGCCTGTTTTTCTCATCTGTAAAGTGGGTAATAACAAACAGGACCGCCTTCTGAATTTTATGGAGATAAAGCCAGATGTGATATGTAAGACACTTAGATGCCTGACCTACGTGCACGGATGTTCAACAAATCCCGGGCTCCTTATCTGAGTGAAGGGGACCTGGGAGGGGGCAAAACGGGCTCTTTCCTCTTCTTCCTCTCCCCTAGTGTCTCCAGTCCCCTTCCACACTCTGGGGCGACATCTTAGCTCTCCCCAGCTCTGACTCTGGCCTGACACCCCTTTCCATTCCAGCCTGAAAAATCTGCCCCTGCTGCTTCCCTGAAGGGACCATCCACATGTTCGTTTTTGCAACTCCCCCCACCCCCGATCCCAAACCATCTAAATGCATCTTCCTCCACAGAGATGTTTGCAAGTCCACGTGGGGTTTTTCTTCTTGGAGGACTATAGCCTTTTATTACCTCCCACCCCAATCAGAACTCAATTATTCATATGTTCAGCTTTCCACATGTGAGGAATGGTTTCAAAGACAAGTTTCTTATGTGGTCAGATGTTTCCATACGTGGACTGCCTTTCTGGCGTCTGCTCCCCTGGGAGCTGGGAGACCTGGGTGGCCAACAGAGATGGGTCACACACCGGGAGGCCAAGCACGGTAGATTTACTAGGGTAATATCTGCAGGTGAGATCACAGCACGTACATACAGAAATCCACGGGCAGAGGTACCGCCCGGCACCACAAACACCAAAGCAGCGGGAGGGCCCAGGAAGTGGCTTTGGAAAGTTCTCTCGAAAATCAAAGGGCAGCTTTGGTGCTCAGAGATTCAAACAGAAAACTATACAAAACCAACTCATAAATATATATATATTATATATGTGTATATATATATATAAAATTGCAAAATAAAAGCCCAAGAAACTAATCATCAATCTGCACGTCAGTGGCTCAAAAGTGTTAGCATAGAGAAAGGCAAAACCGTGTGGGGTTGATGCATGATCCAGGGGGCTGGCATGTCAGTAGCAGAAAGAGTATTTACATGGAACCCCTATTTGAAACTTCACGATACTAGGAAAAGCTAAACACAGACAGTGTATGTACAAAGGAAGACGATTGTCAGACACAGACATTTCACTGAGACCATCCACAGCTTTAGAGAACACCACACTTTCTACCTAGATCCCCACACCCCCAGCCCAGCGAGCCCAGGCTCTGGATTATTTCTTCTGCCCACCTCTCCTCTTCCCGGGAGAGGATGAACACTGGACTCAGCAGTTGTAGCATAGATTGCAGGAATTTAAAGGTGGTGCAGACCATGGAGAGCGACAAGCAGACCACAGAGAGCAACAATCACCCACAAAGCAGGCCCAACAGGCGTGAGGTGGAAACGTGGGGGTGGGGGTCCCCGAAATATATTCCCATTTATAAGGGCTTTGTTGTATTTAAATATGGCCCCTCTGTCCTCGGTCCAACTGTCATCCTCTTTCCGATTCTCTTTAAAAGGGAAGATCTGGCCTTTGAGTCTCTAAAAGTTATACAGGATGATTTGCTGGAGGGTAGAAGAGTTTAGGGTTTTTCCACTGTTATTCTCGCACCACCGCCTAAACCCTCACATTTTCTTTACACAACTGAGAGATAAGGGATTTGCCACATCACAGCTGACCTCATCCTGCTGCTTGAGAAACACTGGGCAAGACAAGGAGCCAAGGACCCAACTACACTGGGAAAGCTACAGGTACTTTCCCACACTGAGGCTCTGGATCCAGCTATACCTGAGTCCCTCCCCTGTGTCAGTAACAGAACCATTTCTCCTCCATCTGCAGGCACCAATTTCTCAAAGCAATGACTCAACTTTTGGGGACATCCTGAAGGCAAATGGCACCAAACATCAATTTGGCAAAACCTAATGCCACTTAAGTACAAACCAATGCAAACTAACCATTACTTCCGTATTCTTAAGAAAACCCTCACCTGGAGATTCCTTCTAATTGTTTCTAAAAAGAGAAGCCAGCCTATAAAAACAATGAAAGGAGCTTTCTCCACTAAAGGACACCCCATCTGAAATAGCCACGTTGATTCCTGGGGGAGTGTGGCTTCGCACTGTGAGAGGCTCAAGGGGGCTGGGTGTGCCTTGGTGGCAGGGCTCTATGTGCGCTCTCTTATTTCTGGCAAAAAGTATGCCCCATCCAAGAGGACAGATTAGTTAGGGCGTTTGGAAGTAATCACTCTCCTGTGTATGCTTTTTCATATTGTGGCACAAGTAGAACTATGCACAGAGAAATAACCAATAAGCACATTTCATCAGTCACTTCAGGTATCTGACTTCTCTTATTAAATTATCCTTTTTGGAATAGATGTGCGACAGTGGCGATATGATGTCCTATCAGGTTTTGAATTCTGGGATGCCCTGTCCTTTCCATGGGAGTGGAGGGCATGTATTTCTCCCTTCCCTCATTTCTTCTCAGACTCTGAATTGTATTGTCTTAGAGAGCTTGCCTGGGCTCCGGTGGTGAGAAGATGTAACAAGACCTGTTTCCTCTGTGCTCAGAGTCAACTGCTACTGTGCCCACCGACTCAAGGGTTTCTCCTGATCCAGAGGAGTAACATGAGTAAGCGCTATATGTCCTTTCATTTGTTCAATAGTCAAAAACTGAATACTCTTGGCCTGGGCCTAGAACATAAACTTCACACTTTTGCAAAAGACGGCATACAGGCCAATGGTAAGCTGCGTGTCTATCTAGCCCTATGCACAACTGCATGGAAAAAATGCAAACTTCTTTTTAGCCATTTAGACTTTCAGAAGTGAATTGGGCTCTTGGGCCAATGGTCCTTTCAAATCCACAGCAACTAGCAGAGTGGCTTTATAGCATTTCTCTTCTCTGTCTCGCCACATTCATGAGTGGGTGACACAATACTAGACAGGGAACAGGATTCAAAGCTCAGTGTACATAAATCAGAGGTATAAGGCTTCCCAGTGGGGTTCTTAGTGGACCAGGTTCCTCATCCAGATCCCCCCAAGTCCTTTAAAAATCACTTATCTGTCTGCAGAGGGAGAACCCAATTTTAGCTACAGGAGTGTTGAGGGAAGTTATTATCATCATAAATAACCTGGTTGTCGTAGGACAGTTATCTGGGTCACCTGCTGGGTCACCTGCAGGCTAGGAGGCGCTTATGGAGCCCAGATCTGGACTAGGGGGTTGTCTCTTGGCAGTGCTTTTTGCAAAGTGTGAGGAAAGGTCACATGTGTGGATGGTGCTCCCACACCAGAGCTGGGTGCCAGCCACGGGTGCACAGATTCTTCCCATGGGAACAGCCTCAAAACCTTCCCACTTCCCAGCTCAGCCACCACAGCACAGCACATTGGTTCAAATGTTCTCATCCCTTTTCTGCGGCATATCCAAACACAGTGGCTTTCCTAGACGCAAACCTATTGCCTACCAATTCTGAGCTCTCCATATATATTTTTTTCTCCAGACAGATATTGGCCTAAGTTTTCAGCCAACTT
This sequence comes from Equus caballus, assembly GCF_041296265.1. Lineage (NCBI taxonomy): Eukaryota > Metazoa > Chordata > Mammalia > Perissodactyla > Equidae > Equus > Equus caballus. The sequence goes on along the minus strand of NC_091698.1, from coordinate 47,614,364 downwards.
TTATCCAGAGCCAAAGAAAACGCCCCTCCTCTCACTCTAAAAGCCTAGGATTTTGTTTGGACTGCTCTTCTGCTTCAACAGCCTTCAGTGCATGGCCTCCAGGCCTCCAAGCCCGGAGCTAAGCAGGCCACGTCCTACACGAACAAGGAAAGAAACTGGCAGAACGACTCAACAATTCTCTCAGCAATTCTACCCCAAGACTAAACAGAACTGGAACCTACACTAAGCGTTAACTGTTCGAACAGTTCCCTGTCATTGCTGAAAATCTCTCTTAAGATGCCTTATCCAAAGAATTTTGTGGAGATGAATTCCGTGCTGGAAGCTATTTGCTCTAAAGGAAAATGTAGTGGAAGGCAGGCCACCAAGCACGTTTTAGTAGTGACGTTTCAGAAACGTGGAGACCTCCCATGCCTTCTGCCCGCTCCTCTCCAGGCCGTTCTCCACTGTGCCAATGAAGACGTTTTTCTGATCATGACTCTACCCTGATCACAAGCCCTCAGTGGCTCCAAATCCTGAACATGATACAGTCTAGCTCCTCCACACCTTCTACAAGTTTCTTTATGATCCAGCCCTGCCCACCAGTGAAGTAGACCCGCCCTCCCTTACACTTGATGCTCTGGTGGTACTGAATTACTCAGAGGACGTGTCATGGAGTCTCACGCTTCCACACCTTTGCACATGCTCTTCCCTCCTCACAAATGTCCTGCCAACCCTTTTGTTCTCCTGGAAAATTCCTCTTTGTTTTAAATACCTAACTCAACCATCACTCCTTTCAGGAAGGTTTCTCTGGCCTGACAGACAGTAAATCATTGCTTCCCTATGCCGCCTCCGCACACTTGCCCATTTTCTAACTCGTCTACATGCCTCCTATATTAGAATGTCTTGCCCTCCAGCCTGGCCCATGACCCACGCTCATGCGTGTTTTTTGCATGCACGAAGAATGAACAAATGGGTAAATAGGACGCAGATTCGTGGCATAAATTCCAAGGACAATGCTCCAGCAAGGCTCAGGCATTTTTACCTAAACAAGGCCTCACTGTTGTAAAGGGAATACAGGGAATTTGTTGATGCAGAGTCAATCAACATGATCCCTAAACGCGACCACTCAAACACAAAAAGCTGCGTCAGTGGCTGTGTCCACTCCACCCTTCCCTTAACGCTGCTCGCCGCTGATTATTCTAGTCACAAGAACTGTTTTCTTTTAAAGTCAGCACAATGTCTGACGCTTAGTGAGTGCTTTACAAATATTGTGAAGGGATGAATGAATGAATGTGAAATCTATTTTTTAAAAGAAGGCATCAAAGGATTGGCTTTTAAAGGCATTTCCAATATCACAGACTTTTCTGGGGCATCAGTGCCCCTAACCGTTGGGTTGTCTATCAGAAAGCAGAACAGACAGAGGGGGCCTGGGGTAGTGGTCAGGAATCTGCATCATAGACACACAGTATGGGGTTTTCCTTAGTTATATGTCAGTTTCCTTCCTTCTCAAGAAATAGCCCAACTATGGATCATATTTCCCGTCCCAACCAAAAGGCTCTTGCCTCTCTTTTGTCAGAGGTCCACACTGGCCTCGCCACAGTCCATGATAACCAGGAACTTAATGTGCACTGATTGGGGCAGAACACAGGTAGTTTCCTACCTTCATTTCAAGTGCTAACATTACATAGCGGAGGCCAGTCACAGACATGGGTCCTGGACTAAGACGATCACCCTGACAATTAAAGTTTTCTGATCATCCTGGCTGTTACGAGCAAAGGCTCCAGACTTGGACTGACCTGGGTTCAAATCCAGACTCTGGATCTTTCTAGCCAAGTCACCTGGAACAAGTCAATTATCTTTTGGGGGCTCAGTCTGCATACCCAGAAATTGGGAATAATCTTACCCACATCACAGGATTGTTGAGAGGGTCAAAGGATATAGTGCTTGTAAAGCCTTCACAGTGTCTATATATATGTATATATAGTAAGTGCTCAAAAATGGAAAACTACGACTAGGAACTTTCAAAAATACTTTTACAATAATTAGGACAAGAAGGGAAAATATTCTTTGAAGACACTGTGCTTTAAAGTGAATGGATTGTCGGGTTTTTAGGAGCCAACAATGCTCATTAATCAATGCCCCATGGAAGAATCTGCAAAGACAGTGTTGGCATTTAAAACAATAGCTGTGGCTAATATCAGGACCCAGGATGGACAGGAACAGGGCCAGGGACACCCAAGCATTTCTCTGATAGCTGATCCTGAGGATTAATCCTGAAGGGCTCATCTCATTCTCCTCTGCTGGACCCATGGTGACTGAATCAGAACCCAAAGGAGCCAAGGTCAAGGTGCCAAGGGTAAGATGCCAGTTCCAGTCTGTGAGCCAGTGGTTCCAGGTGTGAGAAAGGTCAGGGAACACTTGACTGCTGGACAGGAGTGAGCCAGGGAGAGCCGCATTGCTCCACTCATCATGCAAAGCTAGAAAGGCAGAGCATATTCTGTGCTGTTCTGATCCTCCTTGGACAACCCAAAGCTAACAGAGGATCTAAATTTCCCCAAGTTTCTGCCCTGAGCACGAAACAACTTTTTCTAAGCTAAGTTTGGTTTTGAAGCGTCTGAGATGCACAATTCCAGTGGGTCAAGTTCCTGGCTTCTTACATTAATTAAACTATCCCTAATTCTATGGCTGACTCAGCTTGCCCTTCTGTCTGCCAACTCTTACAAGTCTTCCAGCCATCATTCAGGAGGTTCCATGAAGAAAGCTCAGGGGTAGTGGTTGGGGAAGTGCAAGTTAAGCCATCAGCCCTTGGGAACAAAGATTAACTTCTGTTGGAGGGGATGGGTCAATTTGTCTGGTTACTGTGAGCAGCAGGACAGGGACCTTATGCAAAGGAGAAGAGAGATTTCTAAACGTAGTGACAGCTCCATCAGCAGGAGATTGGGTTCCCGTGAGGAAAAGGACCTTGCTGAGGGGGAGCCTTGACCTGTCTGATTTAGTCTGAGCCTGTGAGAGCCTGCGGCCCACTCTGGCCTCCTTGCCACCGGCTCAGATCAGCAGGCAGCATCCTCACAAAGGCAGCCCACAGCTAGGCAGTGTTGTGTAGTGGAAAGAGCACTGGACCGGGAGCCAGGAGACCTGAATTCTAGTGCAGGCTCTGCCACTAACGAGCTGTGTGGCCTTGGGAAAGTCACCTGATGTCTTTGGGGCAACTGTAAAATGAGGAGTTGGTCGGGCGATCTCTAAGTTCCCCCTCAGAGTGTGATCCAGGGTCCTATTCTATCCCTCCTTGGCCCTGTGCTTCCAGGGACACAGATGGGAGAAAGGAGGGGAGGAGAGAGAGGATGCAGATGGGAGCCCAAGGGTGCTACGAATCAGGACTCCACTTTCTCCTTCTTTTTGCTCTTTTTCAGGAAGGATGGGGTTCGGAATTTCTTTTTCTTCTTTGAGGGAGACTTGGAAGGTGAGCCCTCTGGGGACATGGGGCCACTGGTGACCGATTCGGTTTTGTCCTTAGAGGTATCGACATCCGTGTCGGCAGTGGTGGTCATCTGGCTCAAGCCTTTGCTGAGAATTTCCTCTGCGGTCTGCTCATCCTCCCTCCCGTTCACCACCACCTCTTCTGGCTGCGTTGTTTCAGGTTCTGTGGTGGCTTTGCTTGTGTCTGTCTTCTCAGCACCTTCTAGAAAAAGATCAAAAGACACGACCCATAAGATTTTATTCAGGTGAGAGCTTCCAACTGGGGTTACCAGAGCCATTTCTAGGCAATTCTATAAAGTAAATGTAGAGCGATGGGAGGGGCAGGCTGACACTGTAGGAGGCAGGGGTAGGCAGGGTCCTCATCCAAACTCTACACCCCCTTCCACAAGGCCTGCCCTGGGGAGGAGCCCTTGGCAGGTCAGCAACTCTGGGCTCTTGTCTACAAACGTAAATAGGTAATGATGTCCAAACATGGCAGGGGCCCAGCTAGGGCCCAGTTCAGAGCTTTTCTAGGCCCAGAACAGAGGGACAGATACAGGTGAGGACAGAGGCTGCAGGAAGGGGGAGAGCGGTATCATGTACAACTCAGTGGAGGCATCTAAGAATTGTAACTGGTTCAGTTTCATTAATAAAAATACGGAAATGATGTTTTTTCATACCCATTTCATTTCTTACCCCAATGAGGAAATTTTGGAAATATGGAGACTATCTTCCCCATCAGCAGAGAGGGGGAAGGCAGAGGGAGGATGGAACTCCCAGAGGGACACAGATGCTGTGTTTCCAAGATACGAGGATTCACCAAAAGGAGAAGATGCCTGGTTGGCCCATTCTAGCAGCCACTGGGCCCCTCAGGTCTTTATTCCACCTTCCAGATTGCCACCATGTTCAAGGCCAGAACTGCTCAGACCCCAGAAATCAAACCCTTCTGTGACCCTTTTTCCCCCTTCTCACTCTCACCCCACTGTGCTTCGACTCTAGCTTTGAAATGCTGGAAGGAGGGAAAATGGTACAACCACAGACTTCAGAAAGCACAAAGGAACGTAAAGATCATCCAGCTCACCTCCTCCCCATTTTGCAGACACGAAAACTGAGGAAACAGCAAAAGGGTGGGCAGACCTCAGTCTCCTGACATCCAGTTCAGTGTTCTTTTCACTACGTGAAACCCAGAGGAGTGTGTGCGAGTGTGAGGTGTGCGAGTGTGAGATGGAGGAGCCCCACATGCTCTGCTCCACAGGAATGTGAGTAATGGGGAAAGCAAGACTGATGATACAGAAGGAGTGGGTGAAGAATAAGGTTTAGGAAAAGGCTAGGCTTCTTGACAGGGTCAAGACTGGGGACACGTATGGTTACATGGAGGATGGGACAGAGCGGGGTAAATTTGGGGTCAGCTAGAACGGGCTAGTTTAACTCTCTGGGTAAACTCTGGGTAACGAGGTATTTCGTAACTTCTGAAATTGGCTGGGCAAGTCAAAGTCCTCGCCCAGATGACCACTGAGGGCTGTCTCTCTCTTAGTACCACGGACCTTGGCCTCTGGCTCCCATTCCTGTGGTCTGGCCCACATCCTGTCATCATCCAACTACCAGGTTCTCCAGCGCCCTTGACTCCTACAGCCCTCAGCCCCCTCCCACCGTGCATTCCCATGGCTGTCATCTGGCAGTACTGCAGCAAGCCAGTCTAGACACAACCTTCTCTCTGTCCATTCTCCTCACTTCCCCTGCTATTTGGCTGCATGACCCTCTGGTCCCTGGACCCCTCCCTGTCATCACAGCCTTTTCCCTGTGTGCGTGTGGAAGGCCCTTCTCTCTCCTGTCTGTGTCCCCCAGCTTCACCTCATACAATAAATCAGCTCAAGTGTCACCTCTCCCTTAGTCTTCCCTGGTCCCATCCCTGCTTCTAGGTGGAATCTGTCGCTCCTTCCTTCCCGTCCCCACTAGATAAACTGCCATCAGAGCAACCGTAAAACCACCAGGCTTCTTTTTTATGCCCATCTCCTTCTCAAAACTGAATAAATTAGGGCAAGACTATGTCTCATTATCTACGTAATTAGCTCATAGGAGGTACCCAAAAAATGTCTGTGGACTCCATGAATGGCTGAAGGCATAGCAAACAAAAGAACGTGTGACTGGTGTTAGTCTAAGCCAACGAGCCTACGAGCCAACGAGCCTACGAGCCAACACCACACCTCCAACTTCTTTCTTCTCTGTCCCAGCCTGAGCCTTCAGAGCTGAACTGGACCCAGCCATGTAAACAAATAGCAGTCCCCAGTCCTGGCCTTTATCTTTGTACCTGTTCTCCCATCCTCACTCTCAGTCTCCAGGGCTCCCATGGGTACACCCCATGGTTCTGCCACCTCAGTCCCTCACTGCAGGCCCCTCATCTGGATGGCCCCTCACTAGGATGTGTTTCTTTCTCTAGGCTGACCCTCTAGGAAGATTTTGGTACTTGCTTTCTAGCTCCATGAACACCAGTGTGGATAAGAGGGGCTCCCACCTCTGTCCAGGTGCCATCTCCTGCCCTGGGGGTGACGAGTATCCTTACTCCAACAGCACCCTTCATCCATGTGCTTCACCCACACCCGCCCTGCTGTCAGCCTCACCTACAGCCTCAGCCCTAGGTCCATGTCTTGGTTTAGGAGAGCGGCACTTACAGTTCTTCTCACATCCAGAAGATGGGGCCACATGGGGTGTGCCCACACTATGGACTGAGAGAGCTCCCCTACTAGGAATTGTTTGGGGGAGTAGCAGCAAGTGAAGATACAATAGGTCTTGGAGGAGCCAGGTTCCAAATCGAGGTCACCACTCCCTTAGCTCTAGGGGAGACAGAACACTAGAGGGTTCTATTGGCCCAGAGAAGGGCTGGTGGGGCAGGGCTCCAGAAATAAACAATTATTAGTCTCCTGGAGAATATCAAGGAGCAGTTCTGAGGGCTCCAGATCCCTCCTCTGTGAATAGCCCAGGAGAGTTAAGGTTGGAACCACACAGAGCTCTCAACTGGTCATCAGCTATTTGAAGACCAGGCTGGGAAGGGCCCCAGGAGCTCGGGGCAGATGGGAACTCACCTTCTTAGCATCCTCTAAGAAGAACCACTGGCTTTCTCTCCCAGGTGGGGCACTTGGAGCTCTGGGAGTAAGGAAGAGGTGTGGGGGTGGGTGGAGTGGGGCAAGCCTAGAAAATGGGGGCCTCTGTCCAAGGATGGTGGCCAGGAAGCTGGGAGAGAGGGAATTAGGAGGGTTGGTGATTTGGAGCAACAATGGACTTGGCAGCCAAGGTCCACATCCAGACCTCTGTGGGTTGGGAGACAAAGGGCTGAAAGGTTTGCAGAGGCTGGAGGAGGAAGGAGGTGCTTCTGTAGGGAGGTGCAGAGTTTGTTTGGACACTGTACCTCTCAGACTTGATTTCTCACTACCCCTCAGCCTCCAACCACTTGCCTCTCAGTCCTCCAATGTCCCCCTCCAGAAACGACCACTCCCCCAGCTTCCTGGCCACCATCCCTGGACAGCCTACTCTACTCCTATCCGCTAGTCTGAGTATGTATCTCCCCAAGGTCTGGCTCAAGCCTCCTTTGACATTTGACAATGATCTTGCCTTCCTCTAAACCTAGTGCCAATACATTCATTTCACACTTGCATGTGTCATTTATCTTTTCTTTTTAACAGCCCATACTTGGGTGTGGTCTCCCCAAACATACTGAATCTGGGCTGGTCCTGTGGCTCACAGTAACCAACAGAATGTAGAGGAATCGCCACTGAGCCAGCATGAGGCGGAAGACTTAAGAAGACCTAGCAGCTTCTCCTTTTATAGTTTGGGGAGCCCTGAGCCGCCATGTATAAACTCTGACTTCCCTGATGGAAACACACATGGAGAAGCCCTACGAACACATGGAGAGAGAGAGACAAGACAGAAAGACAAAGAGAGAGAAGACCCAGACATTCCAGTGTCTCAGCTGAGCCCTGCCTTCCAGCTGCCCCTGACAAGGCACCTGACATGTGAATGTGCCATCTTGGAGTTCCAGTTTAGCCAAGCTCCAAGATCACTGCAGCCACAGCTGACATCGGTAGAGCAGAAGAACCATCCACCTGAGCCCAGTCAACCCACAGAAGAGCTAATTTCCATAAAACCAGGTCTTATTATGCACCATGATTTAATCATTATCTATTGCTGTATAACAAACCACCCCAAAACTTAGTGGCTTAAAACAGCGAGCAGAGCATTCTCTCTCACAATCCCGAGAACACAGCACATGATGACAACTAATTTATGTAAGCACATTAGAAGTTCCTTTTATATTCATTAGCTCATTTTATCCTGATAATAATGCTGTGAGTTAGGAAGGGCAAGGATTCATGTTATTCCCCAATTCTGCAGTGTTTTAAGTGACTTATTTGAGATGGCTACATTAGTAAGTGACAAAGCTGATCGTCTGATGTTGAATGCAGGGCTATTTCTTTGCAGGCATAGCCAGTGCTCCTGCAGGGTCACTGGGGGATGGAGTCAGCAAGGGCAGGGACAGTCAGGAGCTAATTAAAGAGAAGGCAATGACAGGGATGGCCAAACGTCAAGGAAGAGGATTTGAAAGACTCTCCTTTAGAGAGGTTGATGGGGTAGGAGCCAGGGAGACAGATGAGGAGTGACAAGGAAGTGACTCAGCACAAGAGGACTTGAGAGCAGGATGACAAACAATGAAAGAAGCCATCTCTGATCCAATGGGTGAGCGAAATCGAAATGTGAAAATGCAGATTCTGCTCAGAGGCTCAGCCCTGAATGCCCAGAGAAGCTGGGTAAGCCATGGGACAACCTGGCCAAGGCCACCCAGCTCCATTTCACACTGGTCACCCCAGGCACCCAAGGCACAACTTGTGCCTCATCACGCGGGATCTGCTCCAAGGAGGCCCATGCTCCCCAGCTCTGTCTGCATTACAGGAAGAGTCTTCAGGGAAGACCTTCACTCTTCTAACAACTCAACCATGGTGTGCCCCTCCACAGGAGCACAGATCTGGACCACAGAGAAGCAGGAATCCTGCTGCAGTGGGAACGATGTCAGGTGGTGGGTAAGCAGTTACCCCAGCCATCATACACCCCTCCTCCTGCCCTCTGTCCCGCTGAGCTGCAGAGGTCACTCCAAGGGGCTCTTGGGAGCTGAAATGGAATTGTCACCCCTTGTCCCACTCTTCTCCTGCCTGCAGCTTCATGTGCTGAGGGATGCTGAAGACCAGTCAGACTGGGTGCTCTCTGCATCCCTATAAGGCAGTTGGTTCCCAAAGCCATTCAGGCTCTGGCCCACAGGGCTAGAAGAGGTCGTGGGCTCCTCAGAGGAGCCCGTGCACTAGGCACAGGGATGTAGTGTGCTCCTGAGGGCCATAAGCACTCCACCACAGGCAATGCCCAGGAGCTGGCCCCACTGCCCATTCACTGTGGGGACTTGTTGCTTCTGGGTGGCATGCCCTGAGTGAGCATGGGTGTGTGTTTGTGCATGAGTGTGTCCTATGCGTATATTCTACAGGGAAGCCTAGTCCATCCAGAGCACATGGGAATTGGTCATGAATTTTATAGCCAGGAAACCTCCCAAAGGCAGGGTTGTGAGTTGCAAAAGAAAAAATTGGGGAGAAATATATTTCCTTTGAAAAAGTCCTCCCTCCCCCATTGCAAGTGTTGGTGTGAGTTAGTAAACAGCCTGTCTATACTTACTACAGAGACAAGTATTCAGAATCGGAGGAAACGCCTTTGATGAAGGCACAAATGGGAAGAGAAAGGAAGACATTGTGGAGACAGGTTGACAATACCACGATGAGACACAATGAACACGTACTGACAGGGGACATCCACTTGGGGCTCTGGCCTCAAGCAGATGGGTTTCCTCTGGCATCACTGGGCCTGCACTCAGGCAGCAATTCACCTATGGAGGGAGCTCAGGGTTTGGGGGAGTCCGGCAGCATCCACATGTGTGGCCATTCTACTCAGGAGGGAGAAGATTCTAACACGCTACTAAGCTGTCGCTCTCCGCATGGCGGTATAGCCCTCCCTAGTGAGGGCTCCGGGGGACCCAGGGCAGGAAGGTTCATGTCCTGGAGAGAATCCAGGAGCTCATTAAAGACACTTTTATGATCTAGGTTGTATGGACTATAACAGTATTTCTATCTACCATATATATAATCATAATCATATTAATCATAAGCCTAATCAGATCTTACATTTAAACCATGCTTTTACTCTTTCAAAGTATGTTTTTATGTACAACTTCCCTTATACATATAAGAACCTTAAAAGGGGAAAATATTAGTAGCCCCATTTGACAGACAAGGAAACTCAGGCACTGAGATGGTCTGATTTTCTAAAACTAGCAGTTGAGTTACTGTTAGTTGGCAGCTCATTTGGTCCTAGACCTCAATTTTCTAAACTAGCATCTTTCTAATGATGTGGTTCTCAACCTGACTACATGGCAGATTCATCTGGAAAGATCTTAAAACTCCAGCCTGCACTTCTCCCCACTCCCACTCCCCACCATTGAACTCAGAACTGCTGAGGGTGGGACCCAGACAGGCATCAGGATTTTTAAAGCTCCCTGGTGATTCCAATGTGCAGTCAAGGTTGAGAATGACATCAGCAGCCTCAACTGGGAGCTTGCTGGAAATGCAGTCTCAGGTCCCACCCCAGATCTACTGCATCAGAATCTTCACTTTCACAAGATCCCTAGGTGATCCCCATGCACATGCAAGTCTGAGCACTGGGCTGGGGCATCTAGAAAGGTCCATCAGCCAACCTAGTCTGAATCATAAGTGTGAAAGCTGTGGGTGAATCATTAACTTAATCATCATTGCTTAGACCAGGCTTAAGCTGTAAGGTGTATTGTGACAGCTTGTGAACGAAGCAAGCTTAAATTTGGTGACACCTATTTCAGAAATAGCAGAGGGAAAGCTTTTCAGGTAGGGGGGCAACACCTGTTGAAAGCAGGGTCCCTGTAGTGTGCACACCTGCCCACCTTCCACGCAGACCTCTTTCTCAGCCTGTGGATGCGCCTCCCTCCCTCCAGGCTGCTCAGCTCAACTCACCGTCTAAAGACTTGGAGGGAGAGACCACAGGGCTCTTCGTCTCTGACTTCGCCGGACTCTGTGCTGGAGAAGCAGGTGCAGACTTGACAGGGGAGCCAGGCTCCTCCGTGGCTGTTTCCTTCTCTCCTGAAAATACAGAAAAACCACCTCAGGATAGAGGCCAAGCAGAAGAGAGATGGAGCTCAGAGAGAGCGGGCATTAAAGAAAACTGCTTTCTTCTACTTGGTCTTCATTTCTCCTGGCTGGAATTAGCTGCCTCCACTAACCTGTTTTTAATTTCTGCTACATCGTAGGGGAGGCAAAAGGGAAGAGTCAGAGTCAGGTTCTGTTTCCTCCATCAAAGCACATCCACGGATGGAATATGTTACCTCTGATGTGGACGGCAAGACTGCAGGAGAATTCCTGCCCGTGATCTGTTTGCATGTAGCTCATTTGTTATTTAATTTCTCTAATTCACATGTTCAGTCGAACAATCCCTAGGGATAAAAAGCACCATATTTTTCCATCTACTTTTTCGATTGGCACATGAGAACGCCAAGCAAGCCAGTAAGGGTTCTCCTAATGCCTGCTGTGTGCCTAGGAGGATGGCTGGCTCTGGGAGGGGAGGGGGTCATGGGAGAAGACCCTGCCGTGAGGGAATGACAGCCTAGCCTGTGGACAAAACCAAGAACTGAATTCTGTGTCTCAGAGCTCAGCTGCTCTTGAAGCAAAAAGAAGGGATAGCTCAATGGAGCAGGTGGGGAGGGACAGAGAGGGCTTCCTAGCTGGAGGGGGGTTTGAGACAGAACCTGAAGTGTGGATAACTTTGGATCAGGCTAGCAGGGAAGGGAAACCATGCTCAAAAGGGACCCAGCATGAACAAGGGCATACAAGCCATTGTGAGGATGAATATTTGGGAGTCAACACAGAGAAGGCCTTGAAAGAAGATTCTAAAATAAAGAAGGAGTAAGAAAGAGACATAAAGGAGTCAGCTGGTGAAGAGTTTTGATTGCCAGGCTATGAAGTTTATACCAGATCCGACAGATGATTAATTATAATATTATTATATTTTAGTTATTATTTTATTATAGCTAACATTTTTCTGGTGTTTGCTGACCTAAGCCATATTTACAGACAATATTCTAAGCAATCTACAAGGATTAACTCCTTTATACCCAGGTGAGAGGGTTAGATGAGGTCATGACGGCACCATGTAACTGTTGGGCACTGAGCAATAAGGGGCATTATTGTGATTAATAGCATGATGCTGATAAGAATATTATTAGTGGTGTGGCAGGAAGGTCAAATTGCGGGTATGACAGAGAAGAGAGAGAGAGAAGCAAGTGAAGACTGAAAACGAAAGCAAGCCGAGGGTAGATGGAAGGCCCTGCCAGGTGGGAAGACATGGGTCCCAGGGCTGCTGACCAGGAGTGAGTGTTGCTGGGTGCTTTGAGCCTCTCTGGGTGCCCCTGAGCCCTCCCCTCCACCCTGGAGATCCTGAAGCACTGGTGCCCCTGGGTTATTTACCGTCCAGTTCTAGTTTCTTCCTCTCCACCTCTTTCCTGTACTCCTCCAGCTCCTGGTCAGTGAGTTGGCTGAAGGGGTTGGGCACCGTCTCCTCTGACTCATCTTTGGTATCCCCGTCACCCTTGGACATCAGTTGGCTCTCTGTAGACTGAAAGTTAACCACAGAGTGTGTGTCGCTCCCTGAACGCCGTGGTTGGGGCCCAGGCCCGAGCTTCCTTTCAGACTCATGTGGCTGCCAGTGGTCTTGCTAGGGACAGCATGGCATGCCCCTCCTTGGAAACAGCTCAAGGCCTCAGGTAGGGGTTGTTCATTCCTCCCCGTGACTACCTCACCCCCAGACCCAGATTCTTTGCAACTGCCTGGATGAATGCAGGGGGTCCACCCTCTGCCCCAGAAATAAAATGAAAGGATGCTCCCAAGCAGAAGGAAGACACACCTTTATTGCAATCCGTCCTGTGGACATTTGCAAGCCATCACTATGCAAATACCGTCAGCGGCCCAAAGTCAGTCAGCCAAAACCCAGCAAGCAAAGCATTGGCTCAACCAGCTCCATGCCAGCCATCCCCACCATGCCCCTCCCCATCCCCCAACAGCAGCACAAGCCACAGCACACAGCAGTAAGTCATATGCAAGACACACAGTGGCTTCATGTTCTCAGTCCAGACTGTTAGTCCTGTTTTGCACACAGTCATAGATTACAAGGGAGCCAAGGTCCTGAACCTCAGTTCTTCAACCCGCCTGTACTGCAGGTCCCTGTGGGGACTCTGGCAAAATCACTGTATTTTACCACCTCTGTGGAGCTCCTGGCTCTGGGGAGCTCACAAGCTGGGCCTTGTGTAAGCCTCAGGAATCCTCTGACCCCCCTGGCTCAAGACAGGGACTAAAATTCAGACTCCACAGTCCTTTGAGAATGCAGCGCTCTGAAGCTGAGGAGGAACCAAAGAAAGTGAACCCCAGGCCCGCACCATGCACTCCAGGCCATCTTTCCCTGGCCCGTCAGGTCTTCTGACGATGGGCCCATGGGCTCCTTCCAAAAGAGGGGCAGCACTGGGTCTACCTTAAGGAATCATGGGGTTCAAAAGAGAGTCCAAGGCCAGGATCCCAAGAAAAAGGACTCCAAATGATATAAATTGGTATAAATGATAAGAGTTTTTAACAATTTTGCTCATTGTATTGAACTCTCACCTCTTCCAGTATCATGGGGTATTTCTACCCTTGACCCTGTGGCACATTTGGTGTTCCTCATCTTGGCTAAGTTGAGGTGGGGTGGAGGTAGGTGTGATGACATAACCTTCACATTTTCCCTGCCAATGTGCACCGACCTTGTGGGCTACAGCCTGATCTGAAATCATTACATCACCTCAATTTGCTCTGAAGACAGGAATGGCTCCTGTATTTCTCCCCTTCTTACTGCTAAGGAAGATGCCATGCCCATTGCTGCTTCGCAATGAGCAGCAATGATTTCCAACATAAGCCAGAATTCTGATCTTCACCCCTTTTGCTAAGCACTAGACAAACTGTTCTATCTAAAGCATGGAAACAGCGACTTCATACTTTCTAACTCTATTCGGGTTTACATGGGCAACTAACCGCCCCTTCCCATCCTGTAGGAGCACTAGTCCTTATATACATGCCTCCTCTCTGAGAGCACACGAGCATCTTCCCAAAGCTATGGCCTGATGATGCCATATCCATGCACAGAGGCCAGAAATGCTCAGGACGGGCAGGCCTGGAGCAGCTGGGAGCTGCCCGCCATACTCCTGTGATCCCCACTTTGCAGGATACTAATAGGGGGCAGAGTGGAGTTTCATGGGGAAAAGCACGCAAGTCGGCATCACTCCCCTGGGCAGGCTGGGCTGCAGCTCCCCGGCCCAGCGCCCAGAGCGGATGATTAGACACTGTGCCCGGTCCTCACAGCATCCGTTTTGCAGCAAAAGCACCAGCACCCAAGATCACAGGGGAAGGTGGGCATGAGGACTCAGGGGTCCTGCTGCCCAGTCCCGGGCACTGAAGACCCAGAAGGCAAACATGTTTCCCCTCCAGACAGGGGCAGCTCCTGCTGTACCGGACTTCGGCTCTTCTCAGCAATAACGCTCGCCAGGAGCTGGGACTGAGGCCCTGCTGACTTCACATCTTGTCGATTTTGTTCTCGAATCTGCGTGGAAAGGGAGTGGAAGAGTGAGCTAGCTGTTCAGTGTCAGAGTATGGAGTGTGGGAGGGGGCATGCCCAGGGCATACTGGTGTCCAGTGTGGTCTGTGACCTGGGTATAAAAAGGTCCTCCATGGTGGGGGAGCTTGTCTCCTCTCCTCCTAACACGGTACATCCACTCTGAGACAGTCTCCATGTCTGTTTCAGAGTAAATGAGCAGTTTATGTAAAACATCAGATTCTCATTAATTCTGAGAAGGTAATTAAAAGAGGTGAAGAGTGAAACGAGGCATAGCAGATCCTTAAGGGAGATTCTCAAATTTTAATATTCCTAAAAAGCCCCTGAGGAATTTGTTTAAAATACAGATTCCTGGGGCCACCCCACACCTATTGAATCTGAATCTCTCGGGGGGAGGGATGGACGGTAACCCCAGGAATCTGCATGTTGAACAAGCACTTCAGAGGGTCCTTGGACCACACACTGAAACGCTGCTCTGTGAGCATCTCTGACCTATTGGAGGTGGTTGGCTACAACCTGAGCTTTTAAAGTAACATTATAAACACAGGGAGTAAACTGTAAAGCAAAAAGAGAGAAATAAATGCAAACAATTTTGAAATCTTGAAAATAGGCCCAAAAAATAGCATAAAATTTGTAAAAACTCTGCTTGTGGTCAAGTCTTGTCTAAGGCAGCACCTCTCTATGTAGGAGGGTTATACAGGACTACAGAAGTACGGCGGGAAGTATAGTAACCGGAATATGGCCAATTAATGGTAGTTTCTTTCCCATAAGACGCATCTGGGATGTTGGTAAGTCAAGTGTATCCTGGAGACCCCACCCCCCGGCCCTTGAGGGAGGAGAGACAGAGAGAATTAACTACCCCCTTACCTTGTTCCGCATGTCCAGCACTTCCTGGGGGTCGGTATAGAGAGGCACAAATTGGTTTGGGTTTTCGATCCGGATGGGCATGCCACTGCTGGATTTCTCCACTTCATCAGCCTTCATCCACTGAACACACACAAGGCCAGGCGGGCAAGGCAAAAGAATAAGGCCCATGTGTCCTCCCCAGTGGTCCACCCCATGAGATCTGAGCTGACCAGCCTACATGGAAGGTCAGCAAGCCTCTCCACATCTGTTCTTTCCTCTGAGGCCTCTTTGATGCCTGTCTCCCAGAACGGAGAAGGGCAACAAGTGACCCAGCTGCCAGAGAAGGCCCCAGGTCGAGAGCCATAAAGAGCACTTCAGAGTAGAGGTCAGAACCTTGGTAACCAGCTTTGACAGACACGCAGCCACTTGAGCTTCAGTATTAGATGGCTCGTTGATGTGAATTTTCAGGGCTTCATTATTTTGTTTTAAGAAGAGCTAGTCTATTTGGCTGCCAGCTACTTTAATGTTAATGAAAAAATAAGAGTCAGGGTTTGTGTGTGAGAGAGAGACGGGTGGAGAGGACAACTTAACAGAAGCGAATATCCCATCCGCCTCCTGGGTTTGCATCAGACGTGCAGTTCCAATGTAGGATGCCCATCCCTTGAACTTCCCAGACGGCCACTCTGGATGTGCGAGCAAGAAGCAGAAATCAATTGCTCCTGCCTTTCATGCTGGTGGGAGTGACCTGGTCCAGCCACCCTCTGGACCCCAAAACTCAGCACAGAGGTGCAAGAAACAGGCGATCAGAAGCTCCATTGGCATAAGCAGCTGATCCCAGACACCCAATAGGAAGCCGTAAGGGGAAACTGCATGAATGCAGGCCCAGGGGAGGTTTGTTCTGTTCCCCTTGTGAAGTGCTTAACCCAAGAATATAGCCGGGCACCCTCCCTCCCCTCTGCCCTCCTTACTGTGGTCTTGGGCCGGGGGGTGCCCATGCTCCTCTGGACCTCGTCAGCCACGTTGACCCGCAGGTAGGTGTTGGGCGTGTTGAGCCAGCGGGTCTTCTCCTTTTGCTGCTTCTGGGCGTGCTGCCGCAGGGCGGGCACCGGGGCACCGTCCTCCTCAAACACGAAGGCGGTCACCGTGGCTGGAATCTCCACCTCACTTTTGTGTTTGGTTTTCTCTTGAACAAAGGGGTAGCGGTACGTGTAGCCTGTTCTGTAACCCTAAAAAGGACAAAAATAGAACTTCTTGTGGGAAAAACCTGCACCTGCATGCACAGCCACACACGCAGGTTGCCCCTTCCATCTGTAGGATTCAGTTTAAACCTAAATCTCCGTAACATAACCTGGGCCTTGCCGCCCTTCTGGCCTATTTCAAAATGTTCCCTGTCTTGGTCCCCCAACCCCCACCTTCCTCCACCCCAACAATCCCTCGGATCAGGGCTAAGACAACCCTAGAACCTTGTGGACCAGACAGAGCTCCTTCCCAAACAGGGTTCCAACTTCCCATCTGGTCCAGTGGTTCTCAACCCTGGCTGCACACTGGAATCACCTGGGAGCTTTAACAATGCTGACGCCTGGGCCCACCTCAGAGTTCAGAGTTGCCCACTTCAGTGGACGGTGGTGCAGCCTGGGCTACAGGAGTTTTCAAAGCTTCCCAGCTGACTTTAACAGTTAGCACCCCCTTCCTCAACGCGGAAGCTTCTTCACTACTTCCCTCTTGGATCCCCGAAATCTGACTCGAGGACATCCCTGTCTCCTTAGCAAGACCATGTCCCACAAAGGCAGAAGTGACTGCTGCTCAGTGGGAATCAACACTCAGGAATCCCGTCGGCTGTCAAAGCAATTCTTGGCGCTGCTCGTCTTCTGCGTTTTTTAAATTAGAGTGGCATTAAGATATTTTTTTGATTATAAAGAAAGTACTGACCCATATAGAAAAATTAAGCAATATAGAATACATAAGGAAAAAAGTGGGTTTTATGCAAAATCTCATCCCCAGAGACAAACACTAAAAACCTTTTCAGTAATCTTCTAAGCATACATATATGTATGTAAATATATATATAACATATAATTATATGTAATATGTAATTATATATTATATAAAACAGTAAATAAATGGAACCATACTACATAAACAGCTTTTTTAAAAAACTGAGATATAATTGATGTATACCTTTATATCAATTTCAGGTGTACAATAAAATGATTTGATATTTGTGTAGATTGCAAAATGATTACCACAATGAATCTAGTTAACATCCATCACCACACATAGCTACAAAATTTTTTTTCTTGCGATAAGCACTTTTAAGATTTCTCTTAGCAGCTTTCAAGTATACAGCACAGTATTATTAACTATAGTCACTATGTTGCACGTTACATCCCCCGACATTTATTTTATAACTGGAAGTTTGTACCTTTTGACCCCCTTCACCCATTTCTCCCACCCCCCACCCCCTTGCCAAACACCAATCTGTTCTCTGTATCTGAGTTTAGGTTTGGGGGATTTTTTTCTTTGTTTTGTGTTTTTAGATTCCACGTGTAAGTGACATCATATGGTATTTGTCTTTCTCTGTCTGATTTATTTCACTTAGTGTAATGCCCTCAAGGTCCACTCACATTGGTGCGAATGGCAAGATTTCCTTCTTTTTGTGGCTAATATGCCATTGTATATAGATACCACATTTTCTTTATCCATTCACTCATCATTCATCAGTGGACACTTAGGTTGCTTTCACATCTTGTAAATAATGCTACATAAGCAGCTTTATAAGTGCTTTATTAAAGTGGTTAGAGATTTTTTTCACAATATTAAACCCATAAACACACAGCAACCTTTAAACTTCTGCATAATATGTCAATGAATGGACATATTTTAGTTTATATAACCTAAACTGATCGACACTTGGTCATTTTCAAAATATTATAAACAATCCTGAAATGAATAGCTTTACACATTTTTCTTTAGGCAATTAAGGGATTTTTCTCCTTGACGTAAATTCCTAGAATGAAAATTACTGGGTCAAATGGTACACATTTTTATAAGTTTTTATATATTTACTATATTCATCTTCCCAATATGTTGAGCCAACTTACACTCCTGCCAATTATGCTTCAGTTTCCAATTCTCATCTCCCTTCCCCCACACTGAATATTGTTAAGGTTTTAAAAAAATCTTCGGCAATCAGATGAGTTAAAAGTATAATCCTTTAATTTTAATTAATATTTTTGATGCTCTTGTGTTGGGGAAGACATTGCTCTATTTTGGATCACCAGTAAAACTGGATATTTTTAATTACATTTAATGGCCACTTGAATCTCTTCCTTTGTAACTTGTTTGTGTTCTTGGTTCATTTTCTATCGTGACGTTTCTCTTTGGCACATTGATTTGTAATATCTCTTTTTACACGAAGGATATTAATCTTTTGACTGTCATAGATGCTGCACACACTTCCCCCATCGTTTGTCTTTTAGCTTTGTTTGTGGTGGGGGGGGGGGGGATGGTTTATAAAAATGCTCATTTAGAATTTAAATGTAATCATATCTGTCAATATTTGTCATCATGATTTCACACTTTCCTGCCATGCTTGACAAGGTCTTTGCAACACAAGAGCATCAAAAATATTAATCTATGTGTTTTAATGCCTGCATGAGTTTACTTTTTACGTTTAAATTTTTGATAGATTAGGAATCTTGTTGAAAGGAGTGAGGTAGCAACCCACCTTACTTTTATTTCCCAAATGGCTATCGTTTATCTTTTCCCACTGCTTTATAAGCTGCCTGCTTGTCCTGGGTTAAAGTCTCATATATTTGGGATCTATTTCCGAGTCTTCTGAGCTGTCACATTGACTTGCCTGTCCACTCTGCACTAATGCTCCTCCCTTCAGTCACTAGGGCTTTATCACGCTTCCCCAAGCCATGGGATAAGTATCCTTAATTAATTCTCTTGTTACAGGATTTTCCCAGCCATTCTGCATTTCACCTGGAAGAATATTTTGCTAAGTCCTTAGGCCTTCCCCCACTTTTGAGAGAATCACATTGAATTTATCGACTAATTTTGGGAAAGTGACCTCTTTACAGTTTTCATGCAGCATTTTTCTTATCAACTCAAAGTAAGATTGGTTTGATTGTGTCATAATTGTTATGGTTTGCTGTCCTTTCATTCTGCTCTGAAACAGTTTAAACAGCCTAAGAATTGCTGGTTTCTTAAAGATTTGAAAGAATTCCCACAAGAAACCATCAGGTCCTGGTGCTTTATTTACACATAGATTACTCAGCACACAAACATTAATGGAAGTTGTATTTCCATTGTGGATAGCACCTCTCATCATTATAAAGTGACCCTCATGGTCAGCCTAGTAATAAAGTGGAGATGATCTTGAAGAACTGGAGGCAAGGAGAAAACGACTGATTATTTCAGAGAACTAGACACAGTAAAGAGGGTCCAAGGTTGTAGCAGTAAGGCGGGGGAAGATGAATCAGATACAGAAATGTTACAGATAGGTTTCATCTTTCACTTCTCTGAGCAATCTAAGTTAGAGTCTCTTCCCAATTAGCTCCTTATTGCACATGTTTTCCTCTTTTTCTTGAATTGTCTCCTATTTATGTCTCACATCAACCAAATTGTTAACCCCTAGAAAAAGGAAGAATGTCTTAAAATTCTTTTGTTTCCTTTAAAGGACCAGCCCATTCCTAGACACATACCAGTTAACTCCTTACATGATTGATTCATTGGATCATTATAGTAGGATATTCCTTATTCCTTATTCCTGCTCCCCAGGAATAAGGAAATTAGTGGTATTATGTGTTTTCTGCATTAAAGTCATGAGATTAGAAAGAAAGGCAGAACTAACTACTAAAGAGGAGTGAACTGAGCCACAATATAAGAAAGGCTCTGTGGTTCTGATTTTTACTGGACTACACTTCTTCTGCCAACATCTTCTTACCCCTTCTCCAAAGAGCACCCTGCACGAGTGATGACATCCGCAGCCCTTCAAAGGCGGTGACAAAGGCTACTGCCTAAGAAAACTCAACTGCTATTAGAATGACCACAAATTCTAAGTCAAGTTGCCAATCAACGAGGCTTTAACAACTTAACTGTGATGTGGGCAGTTCTCATGCCCACTTAACGCCTCGTACTGACTGGCGCTGGGGGCTAAGCCTCAATGGTTTGGTCTGGAAGGGCAATGGCAGGAGACTCACCAGGTTGTCCAGCATCCTCATGAGGGCCTCAAACTCATGCTCCCCGAGCCGGCTCTTCTGCATGGGTCCGAAGGTGCTCCCCGCCCATTGCACAGAGCCCACCTCATGGGGTCGGTGCTTCTCCTGCTCCAGGAGGATGAGATTCTCCACTCCCCCGGCGCTGGACAGAGCAGACACCTGCAGCAAAGAGTAGAAAGGCCTCAGCTTGTGTGTGTGGGTGTGTACACTCACATACCTGTGCACTGACCTATGCTCGTGTGTGTAATAGCGAGTGGGGATCAAAGAAGATTAGAAACAGAGATGTCTGGAAAACTGAGCCGTATTTGGCTTTTTCTCCCAGAGGAAAAGCCACACCAAACTTGTTGGGCATCCAGGGAAAGAGACAGTAGTAGTTTCTTTCTTTTTGTTTTCTTTTAAAGATTGGCACCTGAACTACCAACTGTTGCCAATTTTCCTTTTTTCTTCTTCTCCTCCCCAAAGCCCCCCAGTACACAGTTGTATATCCTAGCTGTGAGTGCCTCTGGTTGTGCTATGTGGGACGCCGCCTGAGCGTGGCCTGATGAGCAGTGCCATGTCTGCGTCCAGGATCCGAACTGGAGAAACCCTGTGTGTGTGTACACACACGTACCTGTGCACTGATCTATGCTCGTGTGTGTAACAGAGAGTGGGGATCAGAGAAGATTAGAAACAGAAATGTCTGGGAAACTGAGCCGTATTTGTGAATCGCCGAAGCGGAGAGCGTGAACTTAGCCACTCAGCCACAGGGCCGGCTCCAGTAGTTTCTTTCTTAATGTCAGTTCTTAGAGACCATACAGAAGGAGGAAAAAGCAAGTGTTAAATCCTAAGAATAAAACAGTATAGAGGACTGGAAGGTTACCTGGGATACAGACCAACTTCGAACCGTGAATATTTCTGGGGAGGGTGGGAGGATGAGATAGCAAAGGGCTCCAGAGGGGCCTTCAATGTTTGCCTGTAATATTTTATTTCTTTAAGAGGAAAAGATCTGAAGCAAAAAGACTGTTAATATTTGTTAAATCTGAGTGTGGGTGGCAGGTGTATATTATATTATTCTCTGAATTTTTCTGTGTTTGAAATATCTTCCATTTAAAAAAAAAGTCACTTGAAAGAAGTAGCCTGGCTTCCAGACCAATGAAATATGAGTGTGGCAGCTCTAAAGGAAGAAGGCATCGTCCACGACAGGGTCAGTGAGTCGAGGAATGCAGAGAGGAGACAGATGACATCTGAGGGCGCACAGTGGGCACTATGTAGGGGTTGGGCAGCTGTCACCAATGACTTAGAGTGCTTGTCCCACTGTCAAGGCTCCACGGGGAGGGGACGATACAGGTTGCAGACAACAAACTTTGAGTATTACAGCAAGAGGTGTGTGTACACAGCAGGCAATTTTAGAATGATCCTGAAAAACATTCCTTAATCTAACTGATCTCCCTATTTTCTAACTGCATGGTCATCTAATGTGCATTCTATTTACTCCCCATATCTGCCACTCAGATGCAGTTGGTTATCATTTGGCTTCCTGGGCAAGTCCAGCTACAGAGAGGGATGGTGGTTTCCATGCATTCTAGGTCGTGAGCCAGGGGTTTTGTGCTACACATCAATATGCCAGCATTCTGATTAATATCTGATATCCCTGTAAGCCTGCTTGTTGTGGGGAATTGCTCCAATTATATAAACTTTCAGTGTTCCAGTTTTTGTGACAGTTTTTTTTTTTTTACTGAAAATGAAAGGATGCACTTTAGCTTGCTGACAAACACAAGTCTATGAGCCCCTGAGGGTCCAGGACACATCCTAGGGTGTGTTAAATTCACCGTGCAACAAATGGCCCCTGTGAGACTTCCTGGAGGGCAGCCAAGCCACCTTCCCACGGTGACCACCATCACCCGTGAGGAGAAGGAAGCAAAAACACTCATTTTCCATGCCCTCTTCATCTGAAACATGTATCCAATCGACGGCTCCATTTTTATCTTAAAAGGATGACTCCATGCCCTGGCAAAGACAGGGACCTTAGAGGTCATTTATCCATCTTCCCACCAGAAGTAAGAGTCCTTGTCTAACATCCCTAGAAGGTGGTCAGCCCCGTGCTTGGGGAGGCAGCCTTTGTACTGCTGTCCAGGTGTTAGGAGGGTTACAGCGAGCTGATGTAGATTACCCTGAGTTGAAATCTACCTTTTTATTACGTCCGTTCTCTGGTCCCAGTTCTGCTCTCTGCTGCCATGTTTCCTAATTCTGAAGCCCCTCACACCCAGCACCGAGGCTGACAGTGTGGGAACATATTTGCAAAGGTAGCGAATCCCAGATGGCAGATCAATTGCCGAGCTCATCCTGGACCTTCAACTGGCCCCGGGACCCTGAATCCCTGATTCAAAGTGCCAGCTCCCTGAGGAAAGGTCCTAGCCTGTCAGCTGACCTTTCCCAATGACCCTTATTGCCCTGAGAGGCAGTGCAATGTAGTGTTAACGACATGGACTCGGACACCAGACTGCCTGGGTTTGAATCCTGGCTCTGCCACTTACTCACTGTGTGACTTTGGGCAGCTATTTACCCTCTCTGTGCCTCAGTTTTCTCATCTATAAAATGAAAATAGTAGTATCTACCTCATGAGGATTATTTAAGGAAATATTTGTAGAGCACTTAGAATGGCACCTGGTGCATAGGGAGTGCCATGTACATGTTGACAACAAATTAATTCTGAGGTTTTACCATGGAAGGCTGAGAAGCAATATCCCCAAGGGACTGGTCTTTCATGGCGAAGGAGAGAACTGCCCTCACCCTTGCCAGAGCTGCCCCCTCCCACTTCCTTCGTCCCCCACCGGTTTCCAGGGCGATGGGTACCAGATGGAGAAGAGCTGCCTGAGCTTCTTCCTCTCTGCTAAGCAGAGCAGGGAGCTGCCTTGTCAGCTGGGGATGACCCAGTTTCCTGGAACCCCAAACTGATGGGGAGCAAAGAGAACACTGTCCCCAGGAGAAGAGAATAGGCTCTTAGCCTTGAAACACTGGAAAGACCACAGCCATGTTTGCTCGTTTGCCAAGGTCATCGAGGGAGAAAACTAGGCCTGTGATGGAAACAAACTTCGGTGCTGGCCATTCGACCAGAAATGACCCAGCCAGGGCTGCAGTCCCAACAGCTTCTTCAGACTGCAGGAACCTGGGGTCTTCCACGCCTTAAACCTCCCACACCTCTGCTCTAATCCTGCCTATTTTTCTTCCACAGCTTCCAGCTTCATTTCTCCCTCTAGAACCCTCCCTGCTCCACCAGCTGAAAAAATGCCACTGGAGCTTTCCTGCGGGTTATCTGCCTCCACTGCCTGATGCAATTTAACAGGGTCACATCAGAAGAGCCCTCACCGAAGAGAAAGTGACAGCAAGCAGGGCCAAGAGAAGCAGCTGGAGGGCCATCAGGGCCAGTGGCTGGCAGCTCTGCCCTTTCGTCTCCCCAGTGGCTAGACAACCATCCCGCCTTTGGTTAAATTGCACAGCGGCCATCTCTGAGGGTCTGGAGCTTGGGAGAGCTGTACTTCACCGTGTGGGGCAGACATGGGCATCTCTCTCCATTCATTCCTAGGGCTGTGCTGTCTTTGCAAAGAGATAAGAGCTATTTTTTCACGGAGGCCTCTTCTTCAGAAGCAAGATGGGGAACTCTTAAGAACTCAGGCGTCGGGAAGGGAAAGTGGGCATATGAGCAGCTCTGCCAGGATCTAACATCAGTCAGGGGTCAGTGCTCAGGGCCAGCACCACTGGTTGGGGGCAAGGAGGCCACCACATCAGAAAGGCACCGCTTTGGTCCTCTTCTACCTTCTCCGCGTTCTCCTCTTCTGACCGCTGCTGATTTTTTTTGGTGGGGGGAGTCTCACACCACTTCCTCTAACACCTCTTCATCACTGTCTTAGCAACTGTCCTCTCAACATATTCCTTAAAAACCGTTGAGAAAGGTCCCACTTGTAGAGCCTCCACTAGCGATGCTTCTGGAATCATCCTATTCTTCGCCCAAGAGGAAGGCAGGCCTTCGTGCTGGGGGTGCTGCTCTGCCCAGACCAGCCAGGAGAGGGCAGACGGGACCCAAAGGGGTCCCTCTAAGAGCTGACTCATCCTGGAGCCGCTAGCCTCCCCTTCTGTCAATTGAGTCCTAAAAATATCATCAGCAACACCTCTCCTTGTCTGAAAGGCCCTGCCCTCGCAAGTACTCTGCAGGCCCCACGTCTGCAGTTGAGGAAACGGAGGCTCGCAGAGAGCAAGTCCCAGAGCCGAGGGCACACAGCCCAGAGCTGGGGACCCCTACTCACCTCTGACCGCCTGCGACGCTGAAAGGAGCAAAAGAAGCATGTGCCTGGCATATCCAACACCACCTTGTTATCTGGTAAAGCTATAGGTTTTGTGTTTTCCTATAGTTTCCCCACCAGCTCCTCTAGGGGTCCCATGACCACTGACACTTCCCCCCCACCACCCTATCCCTTAGTTAGGAGAACATCATGGTGGGCACCCTGGACATCACCTTGGGGTTTCCCTGGTGTTCAAGCCTGCCATGCTGACACCCCACCTTGGCCTGCTTTTCACTCCTCTTTCTGGACTTGACCATGTTCACAGTCTTTGCAAACCACCCCCTCCAAAGAGAAAGAGACAAGAAGACCTACCTGTGTGGTGTCTCCTGGACATAGCCAGATGTAACAGGCATACCTCAGGCAATACATGAGCACGGTAAGAACTTTCATATGCCCTATTATGGGTTCTCCTGCTGTCCAATTGATGAACCCAGGCAGCTCCCCGTCCTGGGCACTGACCCCCAAGAGTTAGGTGTTGGTTGTTAGACAAAGGTGATATATTTTTTAAAGCCACAAAACGGATTCTAAGTGTGAAACTTTAGAATGATAAGGTGGCGCCAAAGCAGAGAAATAGGACAAGGCTTTTAGACGGCTAGGCTCACAGGACTCCCTAAATCACAGCCAATGGAGCCATGGCCTTTGCCCACAGGCCCCTGTCAGAGCCACTCCCCAGAGGACCTTGCTTACCTGTATCTCACATGCGGCCTGCAGGTGGAAGATCTTATAAAACGCCTCCTCCACGGTGTCCCCTAGAGCAACCACTCCATGGTTTCTTAGCACCAGGATCTGCAGAGGAGCAAATGTCCAATTAAACTGTCAGCCTTTTAAAATTGAACTAAGAGGGAGAGATTTTTCATTTTATTCAGATCAATTTCCATATCCAATCCCGGAGTCCTCCCCCCAAACTCCTTGCTCATTTCCCTACACAAACACCCCAAGGCTACCCTACATGTGTCTTTAACCCTAAGGAAGAGAAGATGCTTTTTAAAATCAGACTCAATAGCTTGGTGAGTTTCTTTGGGCAATGCCTGGATTTTCAGGCCTTGGAGAGCTTAGAAATCTGGAAAACCAGTGTTTGTGTTAAAGTGAATGAAATTACTTGATGTCCAATATGAGAGTCCAGCCTCACAAGCAACCTCTTGCCCTGTGACTTAGTCACCTTGGGAGTCAAAACCAAAGAGGGGGGCTCTCTGAGGGATGGCTCTGCAGAAGCAAGGGAGTCACGTCACCTCTCTGGACCCCAGGTTTCTTCTGCACGAACTCCGTGAGGCCCTGGCAGTTCAGAGATCCTACAGTTCTATGAAAGAGGCTGTCGTGACCTTCTAATCAAACTCACTGGTTTTACAGAGGAGAAAATAGAAGCCTAAAGGAATTGAAAGTCTCCCAGCTAATTAGGGGCAGAATCAGAACTGGAACCCAGCTGTTCTCCCTGTTGGTGCTATGTTTCTGACTCAGCCAGGTGCACGTAGAAAGGAGGGAAAGAAACAGAAATGAATTTATACCAAGAGCCTAACTCTCCAAGACCCAGGTGCCAGAAACTCCTCTTGGTTGGTTTTATCCTCAAGAACTCTCTGAAACCAGAAGATGCCCACCTGGGAGCTGGGACACAGATCCATGTGTCAGATGTGTCCTTGCATACCTGGGCTGAGGCCTGGTGGCCTAATCATCACATCTTCTCTTGCTGAAAACAGCTGGAGTTTTTTCCTCTCAAGTGCCAGAGAAGTGGAAAGAGACCCTGGCCCACAAATGATTTTGCAGATAACAAATGCCTCATCTCTCAAACGCTCGTAGCATTTCATAGATGTGAGCATCGCATCCCTCTCCAGGCACTGCTAACGAGGCTTTAGAGAATGTCAGGAGACAGTGGCAGGGACTGCTCCTCTGTGTCAGAGATGGGGAGACACAGACTCTCAGATGGGAAATGACTCAGGCGGTGACTGCCTTTCGAGGACAGGAGCAAGCATCCATCAACCCAGGCTTGGCTCGGAAACTTCCCACACTAAGCTCACCACCCGTGATTACATGCTGTTATAAAACAGACTTTAGGCTTCAACCAAATGATGATGAGATTGCATTCTTTTTCTTTCAGGTTAGCAAAAAAAAGTGATAACACTCAAGCTTGGAGAGATCGCAGGGAAACAGCATTCTCATATACTAGATGTTGTTGGGGAGGAAAGGGCAACTTGGCAATATGAAGTAAGAGTTTTAAAATGTGCACCCCTAGATATTTATCCTAAGGAAATCATCTCGAGCATACACAAAGATTTACATGAAAGGATTTTCATCACAGTGTTGTTTACATCAAGAGAAAATGTCGGGGGGGGGGGGAGGACCTTCCAATGTCTAACTATAGTGGAATGTTCAGGTAAATGGTGGCACAGCCATTCATACAACGAGGCATAACTTAAAATAGCAACGTAGAAAATAGTTAATAACATACAAAGGTCTTTACTGTATATTGCTAAGGGAAAAAAGGAGAATATATTTTATGATCCTAGTTTTGTAAATATATGTGAATATATTTGGAGTGTGCACCAAAACCTCAGGGTAGTGTGGCAGAGAGAATTTTACTTCATTTATTTATGTGCAACCTCTAAACATTGTCCAGTGAACCTGTGTCACTCATGATGTTGGCAGTCCCACCCCGAAGCATCTTCCCAGAACAGCTGAGCCAAACCTTGCAGGTGGGTCCAAGGCACTTCTGCAGGTTGATCCGATCCGCTTCCTGCTCCATTTCGCCATTGAAGTCATAATAGGCCATGTCCCCCACCAGCAGGGCGTTGTGGGAGACAGGCAGGAGGCCCCACTTCATGGCTGACACCTTTAGTGAGATGACAGAATGGTTAGCACCTGCAGCTGCTGCAGCCCCTGTGTCACATTTGCCCTTTCCTCCGAGTGGCACAGTTAAGTTCTGCTCTGGGGACTGGTGTGGGGAGGGAACAGCACATGAGAAAGGCTCTCCCCTTTGACTCTCTCCGCCTGGTTGGGGTCTTGCTTCCTTTCTGCTCTTCCACTGTCTTTCCATCACAGTTTTCACAGCAGCCATGTCAGTATATCACCTTTGAAAGCTGCTGCAAAGAATGTCCTCGAGAGAGCGAGTGCTGCTGCCCGCTCCCCACTTCGCTCTCGTCCTAGGACTCTGGGAAGAGGCAGGGCTGGTGCAATGGGCACCAGGCTGGAGTGCAGCAGAGCCCAGGGTCTCCTGGGGTGGGCTGGTGGAGACCCTTAGCCTTGAGGTCAGTGCAGAAACAGCCACAACTCCTCACTAACAGGGAGCCCATTGAGAAGCCCCATTTTACCAGGAACGGGGCACTACAAGTGCCAGGGAACGGGGTTAAAACCTGTTGTAAGCACCATACCCCGTGCCCTGCCTTTTATTAAAAGCAAGGAGTGTGGAGAGGTTGAGGAGAGCTTCTTGCCCTCCTTCACTCATTTTGCCCCACACCTAAGTCCGGGCTCTGCGGAGATGGACACTCGACATGAATACATCATTCGGTCTTGGTCCAAATTCTGGAAGGTCTGAGCGCTGGTAACCGGCGTGCTTCACTGAGAGCCACAGGCCAGTGACAAGTCTGCTTTGCCCCAGTGGGTGTGTGGCCTGGGGGTCAGTAAGATGGGGTGAAGGTTGAGAAAACACCCAGAACTGGCTGTCTGCTGTCTTTCCAAGTGATGTTGCAGCGTCTCAGGGGCACACGGAAAAATTACCAGAGACGCTTGGGGGACAACCTGCTCCTGGAGAGTCTTCCTCCTACTCTCTCCCAGTTTTCCTTGCTCTTGTCACCACCTCTCAGCTCACCCTGGGCTACGAAAAGTGAGCAAGTCCAGGTTCCCACCATCTTATCTTCTATCAAGATCTCTCCTTACCAGAGCCTGGCTGTGGGGAGCGGGTGCCAGCCCTGGGCCCAACAGGACTGACCTGAGTAGAAACTCAGGAGGCACCGTCACCTGACTAAGCGGTGGCAGTCATGTATGTGGCAGGGCGGAGGACGCAGCGGGGTAGACATTACGCATCTTTACCTTATCTCTCCAAACCAAGACTTCCGTAGCTAGAAAAATGGAGAGGATGAGAGTGCCCACGTTAGGCATTCTTTCTCCTTACCTCGGCCTGAGTTCCAGGAAATTTTTCCAGAACTATTGTAAATGATGAGATTGCTACCAGCTTTGGGGGCTTATGTCTTTCCTCGGGGAGAATCTCGGAGAAACGGTACCATGGGCCTGCTGCCGGCCTCAGGGAGTGAAACGCTGGCTGAGGAGCTGGCACTCACCGCTGCTGTGGCTGGCGTGTGCAGATGGATAATGCAGCGCACGTCAGGTCTGGCTGCGTAGATGGCCGAGTGCAGACAGAAGCCCGTGGTGTCCACCGGGAAGCAGCTGCTGCCCTTCTCCACCACCTCTCCTAGGATGTTCACCTTGATCTGGTCCAGGGAAGAAGAAGAGACTTATGGCCGCAAGGCAGGCAGAGGCCCTCACTCCTCTCCCCGCGGGTGGACCAGTGCACGCCTACCCACCCACGTTCACTCACTCCACCACACCATGAGCTATGTCTGTGCTTGGCGGTGGGGGGAAAAGACCTGGTTCCTGCCCTCAGTCAGCGCCCAGTCTAACGGGGGACACAGGCCATTATAATTCAGCATGAAAAATGCTAGAGCAGTTTCTCAAACTTTACTCTGCCTAAGAATCACCTGGAGAGCCTGTCAAAAGGCAGATTCTGACTCAGCAGGTCAGGGGTGGGGCCTAGGAGTCTGCACTTCTAACAAGTTCCCAAGTGATACCTATGCTGCTGGTCCACAGAACACACTCTGAGTAGCAAGGTGCTAGAAGAGAGTCATTCACAGAATTCTCTAGAATGGGATAGGAAGAGTCTTCAATCCCATAAAACAGGGATCAGAGAAGCCCTCCTAGGGGAAGTAACGCCTAAACAGGGCCTTTTTCTTTTGTTTTTACTCTTTATTTTGAAAATTCTCTTTCATCATATACAAAGGTAAAGAGAATAGTATAATGAACACATGTACCAATCATCCAGAGGCTAGGTCCTAAAGGACAAGTGGAAAGTAGTCACTGCTCCTATAATCTGCTTTTGACTTCAGGTGGCTAGTAGGTGTCATGGCTAAAAATCACCCACTCGTGGGTGAGCGTGTGCACGCTTGTGTGTATGCACATAGTTGCTGGCGGCTGTGGCTGGCCTGGCATACAGTTAGGCCGTGGTGTCCCCTGCTCAACATAAGCAATCTCACAGAACGTCATCACCAGAGAAGGTCACTTTTGACTGTGACACAGCAAGACAAATAAACCACTCCTTAATCATGTCTAAGCACAGACAAAGCAACACTGTGCAAGCCCCAAAATGCCCAGCACCCCCTCTCCTGGCTAACAGGAGACACGGGTGCTGCTTCACCAACGGCAGCTTCAGCCCCTTGCTCCATTCCCTGCCTGCCTCATAGAACTTCCTTCTGACAGCGCACCATCCAAGGTGACACCTCCATCCTAGGACCCTCCTCCAATCCCAAAACAAGCCCCTCCTAACACCCTCTTACTGAATAGCCCTCTGGTCTCCCGGGGCCAGCTCCCTGCAGCTGGCAGTTAGCCAACTTATTGACTACACATGTTCCTGGGCATGAACAAGCTGGATTTTAGTTCCTAAAAATCAGAATAGCTTTGGCCCTTCAAACTGCAGCACCACAACATCCTGAATGCAGCACAAGGGGCAGCTCCACAGACCACCCCCCTCCCCCACCCCGGAAAGCCCAGGCAGACAAGATGATACCAAAGGACGGAGACAAACTGCTGTGGGGAAGGGACATGCTACTGATATCATTTGCTTAGGCAGAAGCTTCAGTAAGATGTTCGACAAATCCCCTCTTACAAAAGTCTATTTTAAGTGAATTTTACAGAATGAACACGACTTCACGGTGGCTGATCCCTAGAAGTGGCTGCAACTCCCCTGCCTCGGGTCTTAAACCTGAGAATGTCCAACGCTGACCCCTGGTTTCCCTTCAGCCAGCTCCCCCACCTCCTCAGATGTGTGGCCTACTCAGACTTCTGTCTCTGGGATGGTCTCTCGGATCTCAAAGATTCCTTATCTCGGCCTCGGATGTGTGGTCTGTTGTCACTCAATCGATCACAGCCTAGCAGGGCAGCCACTATCCCATCCAGTGCCTTTATACATGTGAGGAGACAGCTACCCGCTCTTGAGGACAGCCCCAGGGGCACGGGGCTTGGTGTGTGGACACTGCCATTGTGCAAATGCAAAACACAAGCCCCGGGACAGGACATGTTTAGTGAGCAGAGCACAGGTCTGATTTTACCCTCTCCTCTCTCCGTCACCAGCCGGGCTCCCTCTGCAGTGTACAAGCTGCACAACCAAACACAACAACCCTAACTCTACACCCACCCCACGAACATCCCATGACTCCCAAACCTGTAGCTCTAGGCTAGATCTCTTCCAAACCTAGGATAACCAAATGCCAACTGACTTCTCTCTAGAACGTCCCACCAGCTCCTCAAACTCAGTCCCACACTCCCAGACCAACGGATCACCAGGCCCACTAAGCCTGCTGCCCAGAACTTCCTTCCCGGCTTACTGTCTTAGCCCCAACCAGCCGGCCCAAAGTCAGTCTGCCCCACACTGCTGTCAGAGTACAGTTTCTACGACGGAAACCTCATTGCATCACTCATCTGCCTTGCAATGCTTGAGGCTCTGCGTGTCCAGCAGAATGAAGCCAAAGGGCTCTAACAAGGCCTTCAGTGCCATTTATCATCTGGTCCCTGTCCCCCTCCCAGCCTCTCATCCAGAGACTGAATACAGGAGCCAGACTCAGCCACTCACCTGTCCTCCCCAGTGCACCGGGATCTGGCCTGCAGCTGGGCTTGGCATGCGCCGTGTTCCTGCTGAGGACACAGTCGCCTCTGCCCAGCCTCTCCCTGCTGCCCTGGTCTAAGTCTGCTTATCCTGTGCGCTCCTGAGGACTCACTCCTTCACACCGTTTCCACCTAGAAGCTCCTCCTTTGCCCCCTCCACTTCCTTCAATACCCTGACTGCCCCTTCTCTAGGCTCCTCAAGCTTCCTTTGTCTCTATCAGAACACTCTTCACTCTGAGCTCAATCACTGATTACCTCGCCTCTCTCCCTCACCCGACCATGAATGCCTTAAAGACAGAGCCTATGCCGTCCCTGTGTCTGTGGTCCCAGTCTGGCTTGGCCATGACCTCCTTGGGTGGCCCCGTGTGAGTCATTTACCCTCCCTGGGACCAGTGTTCTCTCCTGCCTGTAAAGTGGCCTTGGCAGTCCTCAAAGTCCTGCCACACCCAGATACTCTGTGACTCTGTCAGCCTGCTCTTTTAACTGAGTCCCTGGACTCAACATATGAGCATGTCTCAAGGCTGGCAGAGGCCCCGAGGTGGTGTCCTCCTCTCCCAGGCACATGGCACAGCAGCCGCAGCCCACTCACCTAAACTGCTCCTAAGACAGTCCCCTCTACTGCTTTCCTCCTCCCACACAGAAATCTTTCCTGATCAAAACCAGCTTCTGAAAGTTTCTTCCTACCACAGCTAAAAGGAGGAGGAGAACTGAAAGTGGTCCCAGACCCCTGGATAACACGGGCACTAGACGAGTCTTGCGTTGCTTGAGATGAAGCATTGGCTTTCATTCTAATGTATTCCCCAATCGGGAAGGCCTCCCACTCCCAGCCTTTGTGGTCCAATCCCAGGCTCAGGACTCCAGGCCCCTCCCTCTCCGCTCCCTCCTACTGCGCTTGCTGCCTGCATATTGCGTTTGGTCTCTTGGCCACATCATGCTCTGGGCACTCAGTTTGTTTTTGTGTCATTGTGTCTTCTCTGCCCCACCAGATCACAATCTCCACAAGGTACAGGACGGCAGTGACTAATCTGGAGATGACCTATCACTGTAGGAGCAGAGGAAGTGCTGTCATTTCAATAAGGAATGGGCAATGAGATGCTGGACTATACTCACCAGACTGGATGCTGTGACTTCACTGCAAGAAACTCCCTTAGGGCTAATCAGGAAGTGGTCCTGCTCCTTGCTGACTCTCAGCTGGAGGAAAGACACGTTCTCAGTGGCAAGGAGGGAGAGGGGTCATTTCCAAGGAGACTCTGCTTGAGTCCCCTCTTCCTCTGAATCCACTACACCCAAATCTTCCTCCTAAAAACACTTATCTCCACCCCACTGCCCAACCCATGAGAGATGAAGACGACTCGGCCTTTGTTTGGAGCTGGGAAATGGAGCTACAAGATGAATCTCCCAGTGGTCAAGGGTAGCCCTGGAAGTAGGATCCAAGAGTACCCAGCTCTTCATCCAGAGAAATGTCCACTGAGCAGGTTATCTATTTCAGGTGACCATGGTGGTTGGAAACCTTGGAAGGGCTCATTCCCTGCATTTTGGCCAAAGGCCACCAGCAGTACCATGGCCATGCCAAGGGCCAGGAGTTCCCCCTTTGAATTTTGTGGGGTCCACAAACACAGTACTCCACCCCACTCCAAGATGCTGTCCTCACCGTGACGTAGGTGTCGCTCAGCTGGGCCCAGCCATAGAGGTCCAGGAGTCGGTAGACGCTGCTGATCTTGCACCGCATGAGCCGCTCCCCCTTGGCCAGGTTCAAGGAGTCGGCTGTGTGGAGGTCATTGATGGGCGTCATCATGGAGAAGTCTGCGGGGGACAGGGCAGGGACAAGGCAGCTGTCAGGGTCAGGGGCTGCCATCTGCCAGCTTCCTTGTCCTAGTCCTCTCCAAATTCTCATTGGCACTGCAACTGCACAAGAGACTTCTGCCAGCCGGGAATTCAACATTCTTTGACCCTTACCCAGGGGAAGAAAACCCATAGAACACATAGCTGTGCCCAAAAAGTCCTGTGCATATTCGGGTAAGAACAGCATACTTTTGGCCAAAAATTGTGGCAAGACTCAAGGCCACCGAATGCAAGTTCTCAGAACGCCAAGTTTACCATAAATCCTAAAGACGGACATTGAGTAAAATCAAGAATAATTTGCTGAGTGGAAATATGGGTACACTTCATCAGCTGGTTTTAATGAAGAAGTTTCTGATCATTAGGCCTGCTATCATCATTTGGTTTAACTATGCCTTGTAACACAACTTATTCTCTGATTGGGAAACAGGGCAAATAGAAAGCCAATAAGCCAGGAAGTACATTCCTCAATTTTTTCTGCCAAGTCACAAACTTCCAGAAGTCACCGTGGCTGTGGTTGGCTGAAGGGCTCGAGGCCTCAGGGGGGCCTCATCTGTTCCCCTCTGGATATGCAGTCCCTTGGTTATCTATGATTCTTTCTGGGAATTTTAGGGGGGATATCCCCCCAAAAGAGATTTGGAAATGTGCCTAGAGAGCTTGACAGTCTTGTCCTCAGGGCACCCAAAGGGTCCAGGAATTGTCCCATTAACCATGATGACTGCTGCCTGCACGCTTCAGGAAGGCAGAAGAGGGTGTCTGAGCCCCAGAGCTCTGATTAGTTAGTGTCTAGGAACCAATAAAAGAATCAATAGGAAGGGTTTCAGCTTAAAACGATGTCTGGCTGGGAGGCTCCTGATGCTGCCTCTCCCAGCATCCCCCTAAAAACTTTAATGGATTAAAATGTCTTTGGAAGCTTCCACCATCTCTATAAATCTCATTGCTACACAATGTGAGGTATGTCCTGTATCAGCTTTGCCATTAGTCGAAAAGATGAGATTGTCTGAGAATGTGAGGGTGTATGGGTGCTGTTGGGCCCACAAAAAGCAAGCAGAGCAAGCCTCAAACACCCCACATCATGAATACATGCTGAAAGGGTCTGTGCCCCCCAGAGGTGGTACACCTCCAGGGCACGCGTCCAGTAAATGTGGTTGACAGGGACAGAGTGGTTCAAAGGCCTGGCTGAACTGGCAAGAGCAACGAGGAAATTCCAAAGGCAAGGATTTCTAATGCAAATTGACCAGTCTGGGATCCTTCCTCCTCTCCAGGCCATGCCCAGACAAGAAATTACCTCTTTACTTCACCCCTGGAAGCAAGAAGGGAGGCAAATCAAAGCAGAAGGCCCCTGGGCAAAGTGGGGGAGGGGAGGGGCTGCTGCTGAGAGGGTCTTCAGACCCAGAGTTCTTTGAATCCTTCTCTTACAAATAACTTTGGAGTCCTATTGATGGCCAGAATAGGTTTGAAGACACTCACTCCGTCATGTCTGCTGTGTCCTGTATCAAAGAGTCCCCCCTCCCACCCTGTGGAGCTTCGCTGAGAGGATTACCCACCCACAGGCCAGAGGTGGGAGAAGAGACTGGAGGGCACCACAGGAATCCCAATCCCCTTCTCTCAGGGTCTTAACAGAAAGAATGCTTACTCCGGACCAGCCTCACAAAAGTTAGGACGGCTGAGCACCAGGTTTATGACTCAGATCTAACTGAGCCGTTTATTCAAAGTACTTAAGAAAATGCAGAAAAAGATGAAAACTCACCAAACCTCCTGAAAGCTAAGACTGAAGGACACATTATTGAGGAAAAAAAATTGAAGGTAAATGGAATTGGACAAAGAACCACCTATCTGGGTTTGAACTTACGACACTTGCGTTTCCCCTCTCCACACTCCCTGACTCAGACACCCTGGACGCGCACGGATTGGATTTTCAGGCATCCAACTGTCTTCCTAACAAAGGCTGATTGGTGAGGCAGTGGGAATGCTGGTCAGCCCTGTTTCTCTCTCAAAAGGAAGAGTATAAGGCCGGAGACACGAAAATGATGAGAAAGACTATGATAGGTGTGGGAGACAAAGACCAGAGAGCCAGCATATAGACATCAGTGTTGCTATAACAGGACAATTTCTGAACTGAAAAAAAGACCTGTGTATATAAACTGTAAAGACCTACTACATTCCAGGGGGGAAAACTCCATAAAAAGAAAAAACCTACAACAATGTGCTTCCTGACAGCATTTCTGAAACACGAGGATAAGGGGGGAAATCTACAAGCATCTAAAAAAAATTTGGTTATCTACAAAGGAACAAAAAATAGGCTGTCTCAGATTTCTCTGTTACAGCAACAGATGTCAAAAGACAATGCTATAGGAGAATTACAAAAGACAAACTCTAAAATAAAGTGACACAAACAGGTAAAAATAAAAGGATCATCAAAAGTATGGCAGGCCAACGTAAAAAGAAAAACAAACAGAGGCCATAATGTTATCAAAGTAGAAGTCAGGAAAAAATCACATTCTTCTGGACAAAAAGGGCCATTTTGTAGGTCATTTTATGTGGATTAAAGGTATAACCCATAAGGAAGCTATAGTTATAAAGAAGACTCATGCTTGGAATAACATTTCATCAAGACGCACAAAGCAAAAGCAATTAGAAATACAGAGAGAAGGAAAAGAAGTCAAATACAGTGGGAGACAACACAACTCTCATTTTTTACAAAATCAAAAACAATAAATGAAGATATAGATTAAATACTATGCCCTAGAGATAGAGTCTATACCCAGATATCACTTAAAAATATTATTAAGCCACAAAGAAAATCTCAATAAACCCCCAACACAGACATTAAATAGGCCACATTTGCTAAACATTATGCAATAAAACTAGATATTATCAACAAATCTTTGAGAGAATATAAACTCAACCGCTTGGAAATGAGAAAGCACATTCTCAAACAGCTCTTAGAATAAAAATAAATCAAAACAGCAACTACAAACTATCTAGAAATTAACAATAAAAGAAATATTACAGGGGCCGGCCCCGTGACCAACTGGTTAAGTTTGCACCCTCTGCTTTGGCAGCCCAGGATTTCACCGGTTCAGATCCTGGCCATGGACCTAGCACCACTCATCAAGCCATGCTGAGGCGGCATCCCACATAGCAGAACCAGAAGGACCTACAATTAGCATATACAACTATGTACTGAGGGGCTTCCGGGAGAAGAAGAAGAAAGAAATTGGCAACAGCTGTTAGCTCAGGGCCAATCTTTAAGGGGAAAAAAAACGAAGTATTGTGTCAAAATTCATGGGGTAAAACCAAATTTATACTCAGAGAAAGAAATCCATAGCCTTAAATGACTTTACTATTGAATTAAATATGAAAATAAACCAAATCCATTTTATTCTATTCTAGGAAAAATATAAAGGACAAAATAAACCAAAGAAAAGTTATGGAAAATAATGCATATAAAAACAAAATCAATGAATTGGGAAACAAGAAAATTAGTGGAACCAATGTGTAAATCCAAGAATTGGCTTATGTGAGAAGATCTGTGAATAAACCAACCCCTGGATTGGCCAATGAAGAGAAAGTGGGAATACACAGCACCAGGAATGAGAATGGGATGTCACCTCACCCACAGCAGAAACTTGATAAAAGCAATATTGTAAATCACTCTAATAATTTTCAAAAGCTCCATGAAATGGATTTTTTATATAAAATATATGACCAAAATATACTAAGAAACAGCAAAATAATTTTTTAAAGAACCCTAGATGAAACTGAGAAAAAAAATATAGTTATCAAGAACGTTCTAGATTGGATGACTTTACAAGTGAATAATAAATCTTCAAGGAACAGAGACTTTCTATCTTATTTAAACTCCATCAGGGCAAAGAAAGGGTGGGAAGCACCCTGATTCATCTTATGAAATTGAAGCCTCAGTACCAAGGGCTTCCCCAATAGTGAACTGCTGACCAACCTCATGTGCAAATATGGATGCAAAACTCCTTAATAAAAGTCTGGCAAATCAAATCCATACGAGTATTTTTAAGAGAATGCATCAAAACTAGGAATGATTTATTTCAGGAATGAAAAAAAGAGTTCAATATTCAGAAATCTATTAATATAATTCATCATATCAATAGTTCAAGGAAAGAAAATCAGTAAGTGCCCAAAGTACATTTTATAAAATTCAACATCCATTTCTGAGGAAAACCCATACTGAAGTAGAATAAAAAGATATGTCCTCAACATGATAAAGAATAACTATCTCTTGTGGTAAAAAAATTCCATTAGGGGCTGGCCCAGTGGCACAGTGGTTAGGTTTGCACACTGCACTTAGATGGCCCAGGGTTTGCTGGTTCAGATCCCATGCGTGGACCTATGTACCACTTATCAAGCCATGCTGTGGTGGGCATCCCACATATAAAATAGAGGAAGATGGACACGGATGTTAGCTCAGGACCAATCTTCCTCAGCAAAACAAAAGAAAGAAAGAAAAGAGGAGGATTGGCAGCGGATGTTAGCTCAGAGTTAATCTTCCTCAAAAAAAAATTTTTCCATTAAAGTCAGAAACAAGACAAGGATAATTACTCTCTTATCTATTATTAAACATTGTACTAAGAGTTCTAACAGATGCAATGAGAAAACTGGAAAAATAAACCAAAGGGTAAATATTGGAATAAAGGATGCTAAATGACCATTATTTGCAGGTTATGTGATTTTCATATATAAAACTCCAAAACAATTAACTGAGAGGATATTAGAAGTTAAGAGTTCAATACGGGGCTAGTTTAAATAAATATATATATCCACCAATTTTCAGCAGCTACAATCAGAAAGTTGAATGAAGAATCATTTAAAATAACAGGTTATATAAAATTTCAAGGATAAACCTAAGAAATTGGTAGGGACTATATGAAAATACTCACTTTTCTGATGGACATTAAAGAAGACTTAAATAGAAGACACACATCAATTCTAAAAAGATTTAAAATTCATTCATGCAAAACTTTTTTAAGCACCTACTATGTGCCAGACACTTTTCTAAGTCCAGGACACTATTCTAGGATATAGCAGGGAACAAAACATACAAATACCCTTTCTAGGTGGACCTAACATTCTAATATAAAATTGTAAATTTGTAAATTCTGCACCACATTAATCTATTCATTTAATGTCATTCCAATCAGAATCCTAAAAGGAATTTTTGGAGGTAGATGGGGAGACTTGACAAAATACTTCTGAACTTATTTTAAAGAACAACACAAATAGTGAGAAACAGTACAGATAGTTGAGAAAAATTGGCAGATGAATAACTAAGCGTATTTTATCCGATGATAAAACACGGGATGGTGTTTCTAAGCATGCAATCAAAAGCAGAACACACAAGGAAAAATAACAATGGATTCAATTACACGGAAATTAAAGAATTCTACAACACGAAAACATCCTGGACAAAATTAAAAGGCAAAGGCGACACTGGAAAAAAACTGCAATATATTTGACAGATAGTAGGGAAATAGCCTTACTTTATAAACATTTGAAAATCTGTAAGAAAAGAACACACAAGTAGGAGAATTGGCAAAGGATGTGACAGGCAATTTACTACAAAAAAAAAAAAATCATGCCAATATGTGTGTGAAAATATATCCAACCTCATTAGTAATCACATAAATGCCTGTGAAAACACAAATAAAGTACTACTTAGCACCTATCAAATCAGGAGGATGAAAGGAATGGTAATACACACTACAGATCAGGGTGGAGGAAACAGGCACTCCATTGCATCGCTGGTGGAAATGTAATCTGGTTCCATCTTTGTCCAGGGGAATTTGGCATATGCATTAAAGTCTTTAAAACATGCATCTACTTCAGTCCAGCGAGTCTACTTCTCGTAATTTATCTTAAGAAAACAGTCATGGACACAATCACAGATTGATTTACAAGGACAGTTACTGCATCGTCATTCCCAAGAACAAAAAGTTGGAAACAACCTAAAAGTCCAAAAATGGGAAATTGATTAAAGAAACTTTGGCGTATTCAGCCATGCCATAGAATAGCCATACATCCCCCCAAAATTATATTATAGAACCCTATTTTATTATGTGAAAAATTAATCAAGATATGTTAAGGCTATTAAATTCGTACGTATCATGTGATTCCACTTTTGTGTGCACAATCTGTTTGGTAAGAGAAAAAGGCTGAAAGGATACACTGCAAAATATTGATAATAGTCATTTCTTGGTTGTAAGAATACAGTATAGTGATTTTTATTTCCTAATTTCCAACTATAATCCTGTGTTTACCTTGTTGAGGGGAATTATTTTTCGATGTTTGTTTCCTAAAGGCTGTGGGCAAAGCCTCGGGGCCCAGGAGCATGGGTTCCTGCCTCGCCCTGGCTGCTCTTGGCCCTCATCTATGAAGCCAGGATGGCCGGTCTGGTGGGGCAGGGAGACACTGGCTTCAAAGGCCTCCTCCCATCCCCCCACTCCATCTCCAAGGGAGTGGCTCTGGGGATTGAGGAAAGAGCAGCCTGAGTCAGGGCCAGATGCTACTGGGACGCCAGGATTTTTCTTAGGTTCTGTACTCATAGCTAGAGTAACAGCGAGCAGAATCCTCACCCTCTACTCCTGGGCTTTCAAGCAGAGGCCAGGTGAGGGACCTCGAGCTGCAAAACTCTTCCCTCTACGCCAATCCACTGATGAGGGGTGGGAGTGGGGAGGTCATTTATAGGCTGCCCCGCCTCTCAGAGCAGTGACACTGTGTTACCCTGCCCCTTCCCCCAGCAGAACCAGAAACAGGTTCTCCCTTAAGTCAGCAGCATCACCACCCCTCCTATTTCTGGGCATCAGAGAGAATTCTCCCCTGGGTCTTTAAATTGCAGCCGCACAGAAGCAGAGCCAGGTACCTCTGGCTGCTGCTCAACTCCCCCAGGTCTGCTAATGCAACTGCACCACTCACTCCGTAGCCTGGCAACCAAGCTGCTTCTCACTGCTCCCTCCATTCTTCCCCACCCCTCTTCCCCCACCTCTGCTCCTGGCAGCTCCCCAGCTCCCCACATACTCATGGAAGATGTTGGGAAGACTGCGTGGGAGGTGCTGGCCATGAAGTCCGCGATCTGCCGCAGGGCCCAGATGTTGGAGGAATTGTTCCCTTTCTTCATCTGCTCCTGGATGAGGCCTTCCAGCTCCTCCCTGAAAGACTGAAGCAGGCCCGAGGCGCTGGTCCCCCCAGTGCATCTCATGCAAGAGACCCAGGGCCCCTTAACCTCAGCAGCCGACTGATGAGCTCTTCCAAGTGTCCACCCCTAGCCCCTGGGTCAGCTAGACCAGGGCCACACTTGGGATCCTTGGGTCCCAGAGGGCACTGGTCATTCCACTGGGACCCCAGGAGCCACATCAAACTGCTGCGTGGGGAGAAACAAGGAAATACTGGGAATGGATCCTGTTCCCTTTGCCCTAAAGGCAGTAATCCAGATTCCAGGTCCTTCCTGTGTCTAAGTGATGGCCAAGACCCCTCCTCCCCATCAGACATGGCAGGGCTTCACTTTCGCAATTAGGAGTCACTGTAAACAGCAGAACTGAATGCAAGAGTGTGCCACCCTCCCTGTCCATTAGCCACGCCTATGGCTCTTCTGGGCCTCAGTTTCCTCATATACAGAAAGATCTGATGACCTCTCTGGTCATTTCCACTTCTGACATCCTACTACTCTAAGCTTGGTTTTTCAGACCATCAGGCCATAAATCAGGCACGCCTACCCACCAGGTGGCAGCAAGGAACACTCAGGAGGAAACAGGAGCCACTTAGGTGTTGGCAAATCTATAAAAGGACAGAAGTATGATCTCTTCTTGTCCCCATCTCCTGCCTGAGAATAGAGTCCCACCCATTCAGGCCCTGAAACTTGGGTTAGCACTAACACTGCCACTTCTCTTACCACTCCTGCCATCCCTCCTAGTCACACTCGGGGTCTTCCATCATCTCGATGCTTTTAGCACCTGCCATATTCCTCCAGGCTCCCCAACACCAAGACCTCAGGCCCATCCCCTCAGTGCTCCTCTAGGAGGCTTGGGCATTCACTGTGTGCTCTCAGCCAGGCTCACACACAACCCATGTACATGCCCTGGCTCCCTAAAGCCATAGCAGCTGAGGCAAAGCCCATCCTGACAAGCACCTGGAGACGCCAGCTCCCTCCTGGGCTTCCCAACCCTTAGAATCATGCACTGTTTCCCAGGACCCCCCAGCTCTACTGCCCTCAGACTCCCTCTTGCCTCCTTCCACACTGTTCTTCCTCTCCCCGCACCCCCTGGCCCTAGCAAGGGCCTGTATCACTCTCCTGCTTCACTGGTCCATAGGCCACACTCTGTCCTTCTCAGCGTACCGGGGCCTCAAGGATAAGCTCTGCGTCCACACCAGGCAGGCCCCAACTGACCTCAAGTCTGGAGCCTTGGTGGGGTGATTCTGTCTTCCCCTCCTGACCCTGACCCCTGTCCCAGTGACCCCTGCACCCTCCACTCTCCCACCTCCCGGGGCGTCCAGGCTTTCACCCCTACCTCATACATATCAAAGCCTTATTTGCCCTGACGGTAAGTTCTTGCCCTGTTCAGAAAGGGGAGCTTCAAACCTCCCACGTGGCGCCCCCTGCTGGCCTCCGTTTTACAGCAAGTTATTCCTTGTTGCAACTTTTGGTGAAGAGGGAAGACTGGAAACTGAGGCTCGGAAGGAGCACAGGAAACTGGAGGTGAGGCTCCTGTCTCTCAGGCCCACCTCCTCCCACCACCGAGCCCGACTGCCTCACATAAACCAGGTTTTGCCATCCACCGGTGACCAGGGAGAGAATCAAACACCCACGTTGCCAGACGCAT
Source organism: Equus caballus (assembly GCF_041296265.1). Classification (NCBI taxonomy): domain Eukaryota; kingdom Metazoa; phylum Chordata; class Mammalia; order Perissodactyla; family Equidae; genus Equus; species Equus caballus. Next base: position 47,572,256 of record NC_091698.1, on the reverse strand, counting down.
CTTGCTCAGCCGGCTTAAAATAGCTACGACCCTGAGCAAACGGCAGAGGACTTATTTATCTTTCAGATTCACCCCGATGAATCAGCGCCGCCCCCTCCCCTCCCCTCCGCGCCTCCTTCTGCCTCTCCCGCCCGCCAGGATCAGACCCCACTCACGGGGCTCTGCAGGATCATGGTGACGCGCTTCTTCTGCTCCATCAGGTTGAAGTCCTGCCGCAGGTCCGCTGCGCGGTTGCGAAGGCGCATGTACTCAGGGTCGTCCTCAGAGAAGCGATCGAAGTACTGCTGCCCCTGCGGGGGCGGCGGGGAGGCAGCCTCGGGGACAGTCTCTTCACTCATTTTCCTGGTGGGTTTGCAATCCACGCCTGGAATCCTACAGAGAAAGGAGGAGGGGGAGCGAACAGGTTGGTGATCCCCGTCGGGGTACACGTTTCCTAAAGCAGAGAGGCTGGATTCGGCTGGATTCACAGAGGGATGCGGCTCTTCCCAGGAGGGTGTAAGCGGAACCGCAGGATGGAGGGCAGGGCGCCGGCACCTGCCGATCTATAGGGGGCGCTAGTGCATCATGCGACTAAGTGAAAATATGGCACGGGCTCAGGGGTCCACCACCCTTCCCTGACTTAACCGGCCAGCCCTAAACTGCCACACTCCAGTGGAATTGGACAGTTCCTCCCGTGCAAGCATGACCTGCAGACCTTTGCGAGCATTTCTGACATATCTACATAGTGTAAAACTATCAGGAATTAGTATTTCATCTTAAATGTAAACCCCCTAATAAGCCTCCTAAAAAATGTGGGGGCCCGCCCGGGGGCCTAGTGGTTAAGTTCGACCCCTTCCCATTCGGAGGCCCAGGGTTGGATGGTTGGGATCCTAGGCCCGGACCTACAGCACTCATCAAGCCATGCTGTGGTGGTGTCCCAAATACAAAATAGAGGAAGATGGGCACAGATGTTAGCTATGGGCCACTCTTCCTCAAGCAAAAAGAGGAAGATTGGCAACAGATGTTAGCTCAGAGCCACCCTTCCTCACCAAAAAAAAAAAAGAAGAAGAAGAAGACTGGTAGGAAATTCATAAAAGAAAACTGAAAAGACAACAGGAACTACTAAAATGCGGGAAACATTTTACACAGTGCTTTTCCACACAACTCGGACTTTGCTCTGGCCTCTGGAAAAGAATTGTTGGTGAATATGTTTCTGTAAAACGTGTCTCAATGCAGAATTAGATTCTTACTCCAATCTTAAAAGAGGTATGAAATTTTTACTAAGGGAAAATTAGTTTCTCCCAAACCCCACTAAAATGAATACTCAGAGGTAGTAAAAGCATAAACACTGTTTGAAGGGCACCACATTGCCAGGATGCCCAGAGTCCCACATATCTAGACCTGGTCCCTGGAGTGAGGACTGGGGCAGCCTTTGGAGAGCTGAGCTGGGGAAAAGCCCTAGTTTTTCTATTCAAGCATACTTTTTTAATGCCTGAATGATGAAAGAAGGAAGGTCTTCTATTGGTATATTGGAGCCCTTCTGAAGTGGGCTGCAGTTCCAGCCTCTGCCAACCAGCTGTGGGACTTGGGCCACACCAGTCTCCCTTTGTGTGTCAGCACTGCTAGGCCGTCACATCTGGGTAATGCCCCTTCGACATCCAGGCAGCCTTACGAGCTTTAGACTGCTCCCTCTTGGCTGATCCCCTTCCCAGCAAAAGAAGCCAAGTGCCTCGATTGAACAATAATTAGCTTTTGGACAGAGTAGTGAGATACCAACAAGAGAGGGTTCCATGGGGTCAGGACACCTGGCTCTCATCCTTGACCTGCCCCTCCACCTGCACCAGGAGGTGGGGTGCTCTCTTGTTCTCTCAGAGCACTCCTGGCCTCCTGGGTCCTGATCTGCTCTTCCCCTCGGCCGATCCTGTCAGCCCAAGCCTTCCCCTTCGTTCCAGCCAACAGCCCATTACGAGAGGGGCTTTGCTGACAGCCAGGAAAGCATATTCTCCTTGTCGGTGAGCTGCTCTTCCACCTTCTCTCAGGACTCTGCCCTCCACCTTACAGTTCCTCTGAGTGGGGTGGGCGGGGAGCATGCACTAGGTAAGAGAAGTGGGAGTCCGCCCATCAGCCCAGAACACTCAGGTGATTTTTCTTTCTTTTTGCATTCTTCTCCTTTGGGGCAGGGCAAACAGCAAGTTCCAGGGAAGGCACATGGACAGGGTCCCTCAAGGGGTGGCTGACGGCCTGAACCCTTGGCCTAGAGCCAGGTTTTCAACCTTGGGTGCACGTTGGAATTATGTGGGGAGCTTTAAAAAACAAGGAAATCAGAGATTTTGATGTTGTTAGTCTGGGGTGTGACCTGGACATCAGGATTTTTAAAAGCTCCCCGGATAGTTCTAATGGACAGCTAGGGCTGAAATACCACTGAGTAGATGTCAATGGTTGTAACATGGGATGGAAGGCGTCCAATCCAGGTGTCGGCCATTTCTAGCAAGCCTGCCAAAAATGGCACAAAGCCTCATGTTCTATCATTAGTGCCAGGTGCCACTGCCCATGGCTGTCCAGGACCCCTCCTCCCACTCCAACCACCACCTGCCCCCTTACACTTGACCTGGGACAGCAAGAGTGCTCCAAATGCCATCACAACCAGCTTTGGCAAGGTTTCCAAACCATGACCTTTGATCTTTATTCTCTCACTAATTAGTCATCTCCATATGAATGCCCTCAGCAGAGCTCCCCAACCAGCAGCAGGCCTGTCAGCCGTGTAGATGAGATATTTGGCTGCAAGGGATGGGATATGGAGGAGGGAGCCTTCTGGGAGTGGCAGCCAAAAAAAAATTCTCTAAAGAAAGATTTTGAAACAGATTTGGCAGGTTGCTGGAATTGTTGAGTTTGTACTTAGTGACATTTAAGCCAGATTCTCTTTTTTTTTTTTTTAGGAAGATTAGCCCTGAGCTAACATCTGCTGCCAATCCTCCCCTTTTTGCTGAGGAAGACTGGCCCTGAGCTAACATCCGTGCCCATCTTCCCCCACTTTATACGTGGGACGCCTGCCATGGCATGGCTTGCCAAGCGGTGCCATGTCCGCACCTGGGATCCGAACCGGCGAACCCTGTGCCACCGAAGCGGCATGTGCGCACTTCACCGCTGCGCCACTAGACTGGCCCCTTAAGCCAGATTCTTCATCTAAATGGAGAAAGAGTGATTGTGTCCATCAGGGATGTCTCTGGTGGAATTAGCTCTGGACTAGAAGTCAGAGCCTGTGATGTTGCCCCAATTCATCATTCTCTAGCTGCATGGACTTGGGCAAGTAATTTCCCTCCTTGGGTCTCACTTTGTCCATCTCTAAATGAGGGAGTGAACATATGACCTCTAGGGCCCCTTCCAGCTCTGACACTATAAGGAGGGAGACAGATTCATGTAGAAAAGGCAGAAGGATTGAGGATCTAGGTTTCCTGGAGCAAGAGGCCTTCTTCTTGCATCCCCTCTCCCTCAGGAGTCTCTCTTAAGCCAAATGCCAAAAGCGAACCATCTGCAAAGAACACACAAGACCTACTGACAGTTGCCTTGTGGGTTAAGAATCTTTCACCTCGATCACGCTCCCAGACAGCCTCGGAACTGGAGCTGGGCAGAAACAAGGGTAGCAAGTCAAACACAATGGGGATGTACTGGAGCCATGCAGACACGTGGTCGCCGTCCAGATTCTCTGGGGCAGAACGTGCTACAGACCAAAATTCTTCCAGGGGCACTGCCGCACTCTGCTCCGCCCCTTTTAATTCTCTTTGGCACTTTCACAGCCCCATATCTTTGATGTTATCTTTAAAACAGCAGCAAGCAATGCCCCCAGTGATTGCACACTGGATGTGAGCATGGGGAGGAGCTCCCTGCGTTCATTATGACTCCGGTCCAACCAGTGACAAAACCACCTGAGCTCTCAGCTTCCCTGGGACTAGGATCATGTGAGCCGGTGCAGCCTGGTCCTGAGCCTTCCTGGCCTAAATCCTTTCCTTTCAGGCAGGAAAAGCTTGCCTCTCTCCCCCTCAGAGGGGCTGCATTTCCCAGGAACAGGTATGTGAAGGCTCTGACCTAGCTCTCCCCTCCCTGAAGCAGGGGAAAGAAGTTCTGGGCCTGATGGACAGGAGGCCGGACCACCACACCCCCAGGCCTGCCTGCACTTCTTAGAGCCCAGCCCAGAGGGCTGCTCCCAAGGTGCTCCAGTGGGGTGGGTAGGAAATGGAAGCCCTGACTCCCTCACCATGACAACAGCGGCCTGAGCAAACCCTATGGCTCTGTGAACCAGAGGCATCTGTTTGTGGTCCTTCCTTCCCTTCCCAAAATGTTACACAGGTGATCAAAGTTGTGCAGTGTGGCTTCGTGGTTAAAAGCATGGACTCTGGAACACAATGATGAGTTCAGAATCTCAGCCGTGCCACTTATTAGCTGTGAGATATTGGGCAAGTTACCTAACCTCTCTCTGCCTCAGTTTCCCCATATATAAAACTAGGGCTTGGGTGGTTGTGAGGATTAGATGAGTCAATGTATGTGATGTATGTAAAACAGCCTGGGTGCCTAGCAGGTGCTGTTACGAATTTGCTCTTATTGTGCGTCATTAGGGGCTAGAATCACCGTGGCATTAGGAACTAGAGTAATGAGAGGCTTACGATTCAGTCATAAACAGGTGCTCGCTAAATAACTGTAATTATATGTTTTAGTCCAAAAACCTAATTCAATCTTGAGCAACGTTAACAAAAGGAAGAACATCCAGAAAAAGACTGACGAGAATACCTACTTCTCTGACCAGAAAGTGAGAACATGTCAACCTGGAGATCACAGAAAAGAGGGTAAGCAGGATGCTGAAGATCAGAGAGGCCAGCATTCATGGGCCAGGTGTGATACCATAAAGAATGTATCTGGCCTTTGTCCCCGGTTCCTGGCACAGAACTTTGAAACCCTTGGGATTCTTAAAATGTCCAAAAGACATTAGGAGTGTCTTTTGTTATTCATAATAAGCCCCTTTCACCAAACCTGAGTTTACGCTAATAAGGTACTTATGATGGCTCTCAGATATTTCAAATGAGGGACTGGCCACCAAGAAAGACCAAGCACATGATCAGAGGGTTGGAACTTCAGCCCCACCCCCAACCCTGGAGGACGGGAGGGGGAAGGGCTGGAGATTGAGTTCAGTCAAATGGCAGATGATTTAAACAATTATGCCTAGAAATAAAGCCAGGCTCCCCAACAAGGACGCCTGTTAAAAATCTCTGGATACCGAGTCTTGGGGCAGCTTCCTGGTTGGTGAGCACACTGCTGTGCTGGGATGGTGCCAGGGCCTGGTCCACAAGGAGGGGTGTAGAAGCTGTGCGCCAATCCCCCCACCCTCTCCCATACCCCCCGCCCTATGCATTGCTTCCATTTGTCTCTTCCTGATTGGATCCTTTACAATAAAACTGTAATCACAGTTACAGTGCCTTCAGGGTGTTCCGTGAGTTGTTCTAGTGAATTACAGAAACTAAAGGGCGTGGGAACCCCCAAATTTATAGCCAAGTGAGTCAGAAGTGTGGGTGACCTGGGGACCCCACTTGTAGTCGGCATCTGAAGTCAGGGAAGTTTGGTTGGCGACCTTGCCCCTTGACTTGTGGTAGTTAACTTGTGTGCCCTTTAACTCGGGGCAGTGTCAGAATTGAGGACACCCAGTCGGTGTCAGAGAATTGGTGATGCAACAGCACCAGGCAACTTCTATTCATGATTTCTTTTCATTCCCAGGACCGGTCCATGAGACAGACATTACTGTCCCAGTTTTACAGACGAAGAAACTGAATCACAGAGAGGTTGACGAACTTGCCCAAGATCACACAGATAACAGTGGGGTAGTGCTTCAAGCAGGACTGTCCCCAGCTCCAGATCCTGCCCTCCTCCACTCCACTTGTCCCCAGATATCTGTGGGGCAGCCACATGGAAGAGGGATGGGGCTGATTCCTTAGAGCCTCAAGGGCCAGAACTAGGTAGGCAGACTTTAGCTGAGGGTGTGAAAGAGAACTTTCTACCAGCCAGAGCTGCCCAGTAATGGGAAGACGGGACAGGCTGCCTTGTCAGGTGGTGAGCTCTCCTTGGAGTCAGGGGACTACAGGAGGCTGTGAGGGGCTTCTGCCGCTGCTGGAGAGTTGGACTCTAAGGAGAGCTGGAGCCTGAAGGTCCTTTAGATTCCATGTTGGCTCTGGAATCAGGAGGATTAGGGGAGTTCACGGTGATGACCCAAGTGTGTGGAAGCTCATCCTGATGAGATGGACCCAACCAAAAAGGGTGCCTCACCCCCCATCACCACCCAAAACTATCGACTGATTACCGGGAGGCTGGACCAGCCTCTTCCCAGGCTGCCTCTTCTCAGCACTCGGCCTGTGCACCCCGCTCTGCTCTCAGGGACGCCGACCACATCCACAGGATTTCACACATCCAGGTGGAAACTGGAAAACACAAACAACAAATATCAGAGTCTTGTCTGTACCATGGTGACTCCTCACCCTGTTTTTGCAGCACCATTGGGTGCTGATTTATTTTAAGGACTGCTGGGAAATTCTTCAAAATGAACTTGAAATAAATTTTTATTTTAAAAGCAAATTATGTCTATAAAAAGGTAAAGAAAGCTCTCTTATCTTTACAATTAGGATCAAAATTCCTTCCAAAGAGAGGAATTGGAAAGTCCCTTTGCTGAGTGTTGGCTGTGAGGCCTCCAAGGAGGGAGGCTGCTCTGCCACGTGGAGGGAGTGGAATGTGGGACTCCTACAGGAGCCCAGAGGGGTCATAGGCTGCTGGGCCGGAAGGAATATGACCTCTTCCTGACCTCCCCCCCAAAGAATAATCACTAACAGCCACTAAACTCACAGATGCTGGTCTAAGTGATTTTTGGATGCAGCCCAAAAGGCAGAAGAAGCCTGAAGAATGTCACAGCCCAGGAAAGCAGGAGGGGTTTGGAGTTGCACAGGCCATGAATTAGAGGATTCAAGACAATTTCTCCCAGAGTTCAAGGGGAAGAAAGGCCCCCAGCTAAAACTGGGTAACAGGTCATAAAGTACTACTGAAGGAGAAATGTAAAGTTGTTGATATCTTACAAACAAGGTTGAGTTACTACTCCAAAAATCCTAAGAATCAAAGTCTTCAAAATGTTAATCATCACAATATTACAAAAAAAGAGAAAAAGACAAGCGACAGTTTCCCATTTTCACGTGGGTGCTTTGTTGTTCACACACAGGATGCTTGTCTCATCCAGGGCTGGCAGCATCCCCGACCCCACCCCACCCCCACCACAGCTCTGGGTCCAGGCCCTACCGGCCCTGCTTCACTGGCCAGCTCAGCTCCATCCCTGACCCAATGTGTCCACATCCCACAGGGGAGCATCTGGGAAGCCTTGTGTCACCAGTGCGGGGCAAGGAGAATCCGTCTTGGTAGGTATGGTGTGCCTGAGGGAGTCTAGGAAGCTGCATGCCCCCTGAGGCACAGCTTCCCTCTCAGGGAGGCCTAGCCAGAGCACCCAGGGCTCAGCATTTCAGTGCCGAGCTGGCCCCTGAGCCAGGCCCTGATGCTCGCACCTCTAGTTAGGGAGCTGGCAGTTGCTTCCAAAAGCTATTCTCTGTGTTCTGCATGTCCAGCTGCCAGCTGGGGCCCTCCTTCCACTGGTCTTATTTTTTAACTAGAACAGAAGCCACTTGATGCTGCTTCTGGCCAATGCCTACCAACACGGGCTCCCTTCTGTTCCAATGCCTCCCTTCCAGGGTGGGCTGGTGCCAGGGTGGGGTTTGCTGACACACCTCTGGATGCTATTCTTTTGATAGGTGGTCACTGAACCACAAGGACCAATTCTGCAGCCAGGTAAGTTGTCTTACCTGAAGTACCAGCTTCCTCCCCTTCCCCAGCAGCCCCTGCCACGAAGGTGTGAGGTTGTCCCATGGCCACAACCTACCAAGATTTGGATTTTCAGAGTCTGAGCTATTTCTTCTGTCCACTGAGAGAATTAATCCTTTGCCTCTAGAAGTGACATGTACCATTCATCTAAGAAGACAGACATCTGTCCCCCAGACAGGTATACACTGAACAAGATAATTCCCATCCCAATCTCCATCGGTGTTGAAATTCCACTATTAGAGCTGCATTCCTTGGGTTATGGTGTTATCCCCTGATTCAAATGAAAATAGCCCTGAGAGGTATTGTAGGCAAACGCGTTATTTGTAAAACATTCTCTTATGGTAGCAAAACTGTCAAATCTCTGACTGCAGAGTCAGGTTGAGCAGGGCCAGAGCAAGCACCAGATCAGCAAGACTTAATGAGAAAGAGGCTTGATGCAAGGGCCACTCAGGAGGGTCCTGCCCCCTGGGTGGGCCTTGGGGGACCCTGGCCTGACAACCCTCTGAGCCTGCGCCTGCTGCAGTATCAAGACCAGCATCACCACCCATTCAGCCTTCGGTTTCCCCAGCACCTGCTTCAAGAACCTAGCTCACCCCAGGTCCTGGCCACCCACGCCCCTCAGGCAGAGCTGAGAGGCAAGAAGCACCCCAGATAGTGAGAACAGCAGCATCAACCCCCAGGGCCCCCAGCACCTCTCGGGAGGCATGGCACCTTGGGGCCACCTGCTCCTTGTCTCACTGTATAGTCAAGCTGGGCTGTGAGGCGGGAAGAGTTAGGACATGGATTCCAGCCCTAGTTGGATGCCCACTAGACTGTGAACCTGGACAAGTGACAGGCGTTCAGAGGCCTTTACCCACCTTGATGTCCCACAGCCACCTTAAAATCCACCTGTTCCAACAGACCATCGCTTCAGCCAACCCTGCACCAGAGCTTCCCTCCCTTGGCAGCTGCTCCTGCCTGCCCCCCACCCAGCCAGCCACCCCACCAAGGGGCCTGGAAGGCAGCTTCACTCCCTCTTCTCACCCTGTGCACCCACTGTGTCACCAAGTTCTCTGGTTTTATGTCCTAAATATCTCCCCCCCCAGAGCATCGCAGCCTGAATCATGCCGCCAACCCTCCAGCCCTTTCGAGGTCTCTATGCAGTTCTTGCTCTCCCATACCCACCTTCCGGTCAGTAGCCAGACTTGCTGTTCTAAAAATGCAAATCTGGCCCATGCCCATCACCGCCCTGCTAAAAACCCAATCCTGGCTCCTGTCACCTGGGGCACTGTTCCCTCACGTTTTTTCTAATTCCTGCTCCTCTAGTCAAAATTTAGTGAGCTTTAGATTGTACTACAAAAGTGACAGATATTCCTTTTATAGTTATCAAATATAAAATTTTAAATCTGAATTTGCTTTTTCAAACTGAATGCATGCTCCATGTTGGGAATTCAAACCCGCCCATCCCCACCTGAGGGACCATGCTTGTCTCTCTCCACCTGCCTCCTTCCTCTTGAGGATCATCACCCTATAGAATGAGGTCCCAGCTCTTAGCTGGCATGCAAAGCCTCATGGGCCTCTCAGTCCCCGCCCTCGCCCTCCCTACTTAATCATTGCTACTCCGGGGGCTGTTCCAGGACCTGGAAGTCACCAGGCTGGTTCCCTCCACACGCCTTTGTCAATGCGGGTCTCTGCCTGGAGCCTTCTCCCTTTAGCTCAGGTTGTCCTCTCCTCCTGGAAGCCTTCCCCCCACACCGCTGTCCCTTTGGCTCTCGCATCACCTTCACTTACCTTTCATTCACCTACAATCTGACAACAACAATCTGTTACCACGAGCTCTAGCAGGCAGGGCCTGTGTCCGGCATTTCTCTATTCCCTGTGTTGCCATAGGGCCTGGTGCCGGGTAGATGCTGAAGAAATGTTAGTTGGGCTAAAACCCAGGAAGTTAGGCCTGTTCCACAAAGCAGCACCGTCCAGGCCAAGGGGTCCCAGATGTGAGTAAGGCCCTAGGGGAGCTCAGGGTGCAGTGTGGGGAGACAGAACCCTGAGCAGCCCGTTTCAGGGTCAGATGCCAAGCATTCATGGAGGCTGCACGGCAGGTTTCCTAGTGCCTAAATCGGCTCCTCTAAAACAAAATGTGCTTTTGTTATATAACCCAAATGCCTGGGCACCCCCCCCCCCCCGGCAGCCATTCTTCTTGCCTATTTTGAAGCAGAATTCCAGCAATTGATTGCAACTCTCAAACTAACAAATCCAACTCCACCTGTAACATTGATTATGGGGAGACAGAGGAGAAGATAATATACACCACACACCACAAGCCACAGCCCCCTTGGCCCCTTGTTCAGCCCTGTCCCTTTATGTGTTTCTCTCACCTCTTCCCTCCAGCAGCCGCTCCCCCACCCCCACCCAGAGCCCTCCACTCTTTGCTCAGGGGAGCCCTAGAGCTTGCTCTCGGCGGCGTCTCCAGTTTGCCTCCTCACACTCTTGACCCCTGCTCAGCAAAGACTCTGCTTGGGATTCACCCTCCCAGGAGAGCAGCTGGGGACTGCAAATCATGAAAGACGCTCCTTGTCACAGGTCATTTTCTTCCCTGTCCAGGTACATGTAATCACTGGAGTATGAAATCGCATTTCTATGGGTTGTTCCTTGTAGCTATAAAAGGAGCAGAAGGCCTAGAAGGGGAGTAACAGGTGCCCAAGTTGTCTGACTTTTTGTTAAAATCTATTTAAGCTCCGTGTGCACTGAGGCGAGGCGGGGGCCTGTCTCCTTCCACTTCAGTGGGAGGTCTCCAGGCAGGAACAGACAGTGTGAGCACCCCGAGCCCAAAGTGGAAAGACGCTGCAAGTTGTCATTTCCCAGCTACTCCCCCTACTGCCATGGGCACAGCCACCCCCATGGTTGTGCCAGTCTCTGAATGCCCCAGACCCCCAGCCCCACAGCACAGCATTTGCTCCAAGCTTCTGACTTGAAGTCAGAACTCAAACTCACCCATCGCAGAATAAGACCTCCCAAAGGGAGGGAGGAGATGTCGTAGTGGCCTTGCTGCTGTTACTTTGCAGAGTAAATGGAGACCGTTGAATAAGGGACTAGACCACACCCTGCCTGGTTTGTTCAGATAGAGAAAGGTCATGCCTCTGCATGGTGGGATTATGGGTGAAGCTTATCATCATCTTTTTCACACGCTTCTGAATTTCCCAAGTTCTACATTAGGTAGTCACTGCTGTGCCCATTTAGGACGAAAATAGTTTAAAAGAAGAAAGGGAGAGGAAGGAAGGAGAGGGATGGTAAAGTCTCCCTCTGTCTTTCTCTGGAAACCCCCTTGGCTGGAAGAATCCTTTAACCCCCAACTGCAGCAGGCCTGAGAAGTGCTGGTGTCTGAGCTTCTCTGAGGCATACCGTCCTAGCGAAGGCCAGTGAACTTTAACACTCTTGTAGCAAGGGGCCCCAAACCTAACCGTTGGTAGGCATTTTTTTCCATTCTTCTATTATCCAGGAATTGCACTGCTGTGGAATGAAGGGACCCAGCATTCTTTCTCACCACTGAGAATCAGTTCCATCTCCTCTCACTGGACAAGCACACATTGGTTGAGTATCTATTGGTGCCCAGAGTGAGAAAGAACTGGAATTGGGCATGAGAGGGAAGATTCCCAAAAGAAATACGATTTAGTCCCTGTCTGCTAGAGGCCTACGGTCATGATAAGGTGAAAAATACAAATACAAATAAAACTATATAGTTATATAGGCATATATAGACATATATATATATTTCCAACAAGCATTGAACACATTCATTTCAGACCACATCTGACATTTACTTTCAGTTTCCCGTGTATACAGTCATGCATCACTTCACGACAGGGGTACATTCTGAGAAGTGTTTTGTTAGGCAAGTTCATCATCGTGTGAACATCAAAGAATGTACTTACACAATCCAAGATGGTATAGCATACCACCCACCTAGGCTATGTAGTATAATCTTATGGGACCACCGTCGTATATGAGGTCCACCCTGGATGAAAACATTATTATGTGGTGAATGACGGCAAATGTTAATCAACTAAGTTCAACACACTACAAGAAACTGAAAATGAATGAATGTGTTCAATGTTTTTGGAACAGGAGACCAGAAACCTTGGGTCCACATTTATGTCCTGAGTTAGATCTTAGTTAGACCTGAGTTAGACCTTGAAGGAAGACATTACTCAATCAACAAAATTTGGGCTGTTGAATCCAAATAGCTACTGGTGCTGTACTGGGCCTTTCTTGTTGGTGCTGCAGTGAAGGGCCCCTCATCCTGGTTTTCAGGTGAGGAAATTGAGGTTCTAGGAAACGGGGTCACTTGATCAGTGCCACAGAGCTGTTGAAGAGCAGGGCATGGGTTTGAACCCATCTGGGTCCAGAGCCTGTCCTCTCTTTTCACTTCACCATGCTTTCCTCCCCTCCTCCAAATGAAGGTGAGCAGGTGTAAGCGGCCTGGTGGGAAGGTGGAGAAGGAGGTCGGCAAATGGCCAAAGCCCAAGGCCAAGGCTCCATATTCCTGGAAGAAGCCCCAAGGATTCAGCCGGCAACTTAAAGGACAATTCAAGTTCCTGTTTCTGGCATGGGGACACCAAAGGATGTAATTCACAATCCCTGCTCTCAAAAGGCCCACAATGGAGCGGGAGCAGGAGGTGGCTCAGAGAGAGATCATTATAATACTCGGGGGGGACAGTGCTCTGATAGAGTTCATGAACCACGGGGTTCCAGGCAAGTCCCAACCTCGAGGCTCCAGCGCTGAGCTTTAACTTGCTTGTCATATACCTCTGCCACCACCCACAAAACCATGTGGACTTCATGCCTCCAACGAAGGGGAAAGAAAGGGGGATTCAGGAAGGCCTGGTGATGCAGAGACAAAGCTAACCTAGCAGGATGACTGGGCTCAGGCTTCAAATACTCAGTCCCTTCAGTGAAAAGGTCAGCCAAACTTGCATACTATGTGGATAAAAGCTCATCAAAAAGCCTGTCTAATTGAACTGACACGGGCCCTGATTCACTGTTCCACACCTCAGGCTGTCCTTGAATTCAGTCACAGATACTTTTAAGGGGTCATCTTGTCTACCTTTTGCCTTCAGGCAAGACTGTACCTAAAACCAATGAAGCCATGTTTTGAAAAGTTTCACCTTGGTCAAGTTCAAACATAAAACAGTTGATTCTGCTTTTTGGCCTAATCTGAGAGCATCTGTCCTTCAATAGGAAAGCGAATGGAACCCACTGAATCATGTGGCAGGACTACCCTCTCCCCACTCCCCACCTCCAGCCGGGAAGTCCAGGAAACAGCTACTGATGATGTGTCCTTCTCTGCCTAATAGAATAAAGTATATCCTAGGCCACAGAGGTGGAAATAAATGCTCTTTTAGCACATTAAGGTCAAAGTTATTTTGCTGGATTTTTTTAAATTGGTTTTGTTGGTTTTTTTTTTTTTCTCACTAATTGGGCATCAGATAAAATTATAAGAACAGCTTGCATCTAGGACTGGAGAGGGATCTGACACCATCTCTCCCCTCTCCAGACTGAGGAAGCTGTAAAAATTCACAAGTCCAATGAGACTTGGGACTTTCTGAGTTGCAAGGGAAGGAGGAGGGTGAGTAGGTTCAGGAAGAGGGAATGGTGGGAACTGCAGGAAATATGTTAAAGTGTGAGAAGGCGTAACTGCTCACATGAGGAACTCTGCTGGCCTCTGGAACATGCATGTGGAGACATCCCAAGAGCCTGAGAAGTGAGGTGCAGGCTGTCATAGGGTGTCAGGAATAAGATGGAAAAAATAGGAGGCACGTTTGAATTTCCACTCCTCCATGATCCTCCCAATGATCCTGTATGGTTTGGATTTTATTATGAAGATATTAAGAACGATTTCACCTTCTCTATGTACCCGTTTGTGTGTTTGCATATCCATGTGTCAGAGACAATGTCATGTGCTCACCAAACCCACTTCCTCTTCTTCCTGGGCACCCAGTTTCCCAGCGCCCCTCCATCTGGATAGGGCCATATGGAATGTAAGTCAATGGAATATAAGCAGAAGTGATGTCTGTCACCTGAAGCCGAGGCAATTAAGAGCAGGATGCCTTCCCCCGACTCTTTCTCCTTCCTCGCCTCCCTGCTGGATGCAGAAGATCCAGTGGAAACTCTGGGACCCTTGGGGATGATGCAGGCCCCAAATGAAAGGAGTCCGGCTGCCACTGAAGGCAGCCCAGTGAGCATCCGATTGGAGATTCTGAGGTTGTTACAGCAGGTACCCTACCCTGAAAACATATTCACACCTTTTCTTTAGCTTGGGGCAGTTTTATTAACTCTGTGCTTATTGCTTCCATTTCACTTATTCTACTGTCTCCTTCAGGATCACCAATTATCCATAGGTTTAATCTCTGTTCTCTAAATTTTTTCATTTTTCCCCTCATTAGTTTTATCATTGACACTTTCCTTGCATTCTGACACTTTGTCATTGTTCTTTCCAACTTCACTGATTTTAACTCAGCAAAATTAATGTGGATTTTAATTCTAATATTGAACACTTTATTTTTTGCATACTTTCCTTACCTTATCTTCATTTTCACTTCAGACCTTTTCTCCTTGGTCTATTCTCTCCTACAACCACCTTCTTCTTTTTTTAGAAGCCATCTCTTTCTGAACTATATTAAGGATACCTGATTGTTTTCTGACATTTTTCTTCTGGCTCCTATAGCAGATTATTATAAGAGGTAAGTCCTTCTTTTAAGATTTCCAGATCATTTATCTTTCTCTGAAGTGTCTTTTCTCAAGGCACTTCTGTTTTCCTTTGTTCTCAAATAAGGTGAAATCAAGTCCCCTAAGATACAACCTACAGAAAAAATAGCTTCTAACAAAAGGTGATCAGGAAACCACATGTTTTCTGGAAATCAAATGTGGTGCACACACAATGAATGGTGACTTTTAATACCTCCAGGCAATTTCTGCACTAAACTGACCATAGCAATTACCTTAATAGTCAGTCCACTTAAGATCAGAGAGATAAAAGGACAATTATCAAGGAAACCAGCTCCATCCCACATCCCAGGTTATAAAATTGGTACTCCGTTTATAGAAAACTTAATAAAGTTCAATCAAACTCATTTCTAGGTGGCAGGGTGATTGATCTATTAACACCAGACTCGAAGAAGTGAATACTCAGGTGAATCCACAAATCTTAAAATCTGACCCTCCACCTCATAACTTCATGAGATTCCATAAAACTATCCATAAAATTTAGGAAGGATGGAACAAAACATAAACATTATGGTAACAATTTGAGGGCTATCAGATACTGGAGACTCAGTTAGCTTTGCTTCCAAGACATCTCCTGCTTGAACAAATGACATGGGAGGCTAGTCATACAGGCGAGCACAAGGAAGACCTTTGATGGCAGAGAGATACAAGCCCAGGAATTGATTTGATAGTGAGGGGTAAAAATAAAGTCAACATTGGCATTACTGTATTTCTTCAAATCTAAGACATCATTGACAGACACATCATTATTTTAAATATTACTAATAAAGGAAAACCACTGCAAATTATAATTGTAAGTCATCATTAATTGGAGGACACATCCCAATTTCAGAGATATTGACATGAAGGGAAAAATGTGTTCCTTAGAAATGATGAAGTATAGGAACCCAACTTAGAAATTAGTGTCACCAACTTTGGGACTACCCTTCACATGGGGGGGCAGCAGGTCATCCACTGGGTCAGGAAGCCAAGGGAAGAGACAGGAGAAATGGGCATGGAGCTTTAGGAGAGCCCTGTGACACACTGACTCGGGGTTTATTGGCAGACAAGGTTTGTTGGCTTCAGTCCTGCTTTTGCCAGGTACCGTGTCCTGAGATCTACGACAGCAAGGCAGATGGATGTGCCAGGCTCCCACACAGGTTTCACTCAGTGCACATCTGTGTTCTGCTCAGGAGGCATCTTCCTCCTCTGTGAAAAGGAGATAATGTCAGAAGACAAGACCAGACTGGGATGAGAAGGCCAAAGCTTAAAAGACAACAAGATGAAATGAAAATGGAGATGGATCCACTACCTGGATTTCTGATTTGCTGAACCGATGAAAACTGCCATGGCTGGAAGTGTTCTCCAGAGGGACTAGCATACGGTAGGTGCTCAACCAGTGCTGGTTCCCATCCCCTATATCCTCCCTCCAAGAACGTTCCTAGATCTGCCATTCGGATCTGCTCTGCATTTCCCCAATGTTTGAAGCAGAGAGAGAGAGGCAAGCAGAGAGAAAATTAAGAACTACTTCAGGGGTTGGAGGGTGGTAAACAAGTCAGTAGGAGTCCAAAGCTATCTCACTCCATTAAGAGTCCAGGGAGCTGGCTCCACCATACAGCATCATGGCTAAGAATCCAGGCTCTGAAGAACATTAAGGGCCCAGGATCAATTCCCAGCTCTGCATCTTTCTGTCTGTGTGACCTCGGGCAAGTTACTTAATTTCTCTGAACCTCAGTTTCTTCATCTGTACAATGGAGAGAGGAACAGTACCTCCTCAGAGGATTATTTGAGATAATATATGCAGGCACAGGCTTTGCACAAAGCCTAATAACTACTATGGGCTCTAAGAGCTCAATAAATGTTTGGTGCTACTATTAAATCATTCTTCATGTGGTCTATTGACATTGTAACAACTGAATTTTTAAAATCATAGTCTGGATTCCATCTTGCCAGCAAGCATACAGCTGGGCTGACTGCACCATAAAATATTCTCAAGGGAATGTCAATGAAGCTGTGAAGTTGAGCTTAATAAAATTAGGCAGGTTATGTTGGCTGCTGAATTTCTGTCCGACAGACACAGGTAGATTTTTGACTGATACACAGTGTTAAACGGTGGGCTCCACTTGTCCATCTGAGCAGGTAATCTAGAGCTTCCAGTGCTGGTAACAATGCGGCTTGCATCACTGATGAGAATGCCTGGACTGGGTTGCAGGTTTTTCCAGCTAATTCCCTGACTGCCTTGACCCAGCCATTTATTATAGGCACATCTGACATGCTCGCGCCTTAGGAAGGGCTTCTGGCCCTTCTTAGCAGTCAAGCTCGAAACTCAAGAGAAAGGGGTGAGATTGTCAGTCTGGGAAAAATACAGGAGGCAAAGGATTGCAAACCAGGGCAGAAAATCATGAAGGATATAAAGAGGGTGAGTGCAGGGGGAGATCCCACTTGTCACCACTCAAAACAAGGGCATTTAAAGCAAATTAAATGAGGTTTCACATAGTGGTGAGTAAACAAATGGACTGTGTTAGCCAAGGCATGATATGGAATGAAAGTGGATGAAGCCATGCTAAATATCCATCTAAAGACCTTCGATAATAAACACTCACAAGACGTTCAGCCATGCCAAGCCGTCTCATGGAAAAGTGTACCTATACAGCGTTAAATGAAAAAGGATTTGGGGTGGAATAAATAATAGCTAGGGGCCTCCCCACCTCCCAACCTCCATGCGCTGTGGGGTGGGGGCGGGACAGCTGCCTGCGCTCCATCTCGCCCTTCTTTGTGCCCAGCATCCCTGGGAAGTGTGACAAAGGGCCTGGATGCCATCTCTCTCCTCCACCTTTTCAACCCACCATAATTTCAGAAGCATTATTACATATGGTGAAGAGCACAGGTTCTGGTGAAGACTACCTGTATGTATCCCAGGTTCAGCTCTCCTGGCTGTGAGACCATAGGCGAGTTACTGAACTACCCCACACCTCAATTATGGTAGCAACCCGAAAGGGTTGTTGCAATCAAACGGATTCATCCATGTAAAATACACAGGACAGTGTCTGTCATAGAAGAGGCATTCAATAATGCTGTATTATTTGGCAGTTTTCAACAGTATGGGTAGATCAAAATCCCAAGCTGCTGGAGCAGCTGAGGAGGGTGAACATTGGCAAGCAGCTCAGAAGCAAGCTGCCTGGGAATGTTCCAAAGGGCTCTATAGTGGCTTGAACAGTTGCCCCTCAAAAAATATGTCCATGTCCTAACTCCCAGAACCTGAGTGTGACCTTAGTTGGAAAATGGATCTTGACCAATGTAATTAAGTTAAGAATCTCAAGATAACTCATCCTAGATTATCCAGCTGGGCCCTAAATCCCATCACAAGTGTCCTTATAAGACACAGACACAGAAGAGATGGCCATGTGAAGACAGATGCAGAGACTAGAGTGGTGCAGCCACAAGTCAAGGAACCCCAGGAGCCAACAGAAGCTGGAAGAGGTAGGCGAGGACTCTCCCTTAGAGCCTTGGAGGGAGCGCAGCCCTGGTGACGCCTTGATTTTGCCTTCTGGACTCCAGAACTATCTCGAGGTTTCTCCAACCTTAATGTGCATACAAATCACCTGAGGATCTGGCTAACCTGCAGGTTCTAATTCAGCAGGTCTGGGGTGAGGCCTGATATTCTGCTTTTCTCAAAAGCTCCCTGGTGCTGCCAATGCTGCTGGTCACAGACCACACCTTGAGTAGCAAGGGTTTAAGAGCATATTGTCATCAGCAGCACTATGACAACAAAGGAGATCCCTGGAACAAAGGGACAGAAGTTATAGATCCAATCAGCCACTACACTGGACCGCTGTGACAGTGGAGGAGCCCAGCTTTCAGCTGTGGGATAAAGAGTAGATGCGAGTCATTGACCTCTGGTGGTACATCTTCCTGAGCTCTGTCGATGCTTCTGAACTGAACAGCAGCTCCCTGGGGCAAGGCTAATGGGTTCTGACTGCTCCAGTTAATCCAGTTTATCACTCTCTAACAGGGTCAACCAAGCAGTGGTCTCATCCTTTTGGATGAAAGAAAGAAAAAATATTTTCTCATCCCTGGCTTATGAAGGGCCCAAAACAATTCCTGGGAGAATGGAAACTTTGAGACAGAATCCCAATTTCTTAATTTCAGTTAACTTGATGGAGACATTTATACCAGTACTTTTGCTCACATGTTTTTATAGAGTGAAGAACATTTGGTCCAAAAAGGAAACCAGAATGAGCCTTTAGTGAAGCCTGGGCTCTTACTTGACTGGGGGTATTGAGAAGCTCAGGTTAGTTGACAAGAGAAGAGAGGCCACGGGCATATATGCCTCAGGATGAGGGTGGGAGTGAGGTAGCTTTACCCACTAAAAGAGCCTAGGTTTAAAAACCAAAATAAGCTGATCCACTAAGTCCAATGTAGGAATGGGCAGAAGAAGATACAGATGTCCCTTGGCCTGAATTCTCACTACATTCATTTTCCCACCGATCTTTTTCTCCAGAGCCCCTCCTCCAATGCATTCTGCACACATGGTTATATCTCTAAAATGCTTCATAAAAGCCATCCATGACTGCTTGTTTTCTGTAGTCAAGATGGTCACAGGCTTTATATCATGTACCAACTCCAGTGGATTGGTGGCTCTGCCTTAGGAGAACTTGAGTCCTCCCCTGCATTCAGTCAGAAAGGATGTGAGGACGAATTTCCAGTGTCTGCCATGGGCTCAGGGAAGGAGGAGTGGCCATTTCTTTCTGGACAATAGGATAAAGTCATCTTAGCTTTCAAGCTCAAGCTAGCACCAAGGCGTCATCTCCTACTCTTCCTCTATATGAAACACCCACCCCAGACAAGCAGAAAGAACCACCCTGTCCATCCCATGCCAGCTGCCAGCTCCACACATGTCCCTGCCTCTGTGGCTTGGTTCAGACCAGACCTCCCGTCTTCTCCTGGTCAAGTTCTTTTCATTCTCTAACGCCTAATTCTCTCCCTCTTCTCGGCTCCAGTACCTCATTTATCACCAAACTGGCATCTTTTCCTGCTATTACTCACCTCTGTATATGAGTCAGGACAAAAGTGATTAATGTCTGAGTGTTCCTAGCTTTTCCCCTCTCACAGGCCTCTCTCCTCCCAGAACTCCAAGGAGAGCCTGCCTCACCTTATTGGTTCTTCTGGGCTTCACAATGCAGGATTGACAGGGAAGGGAGACAGGGAGGGACCAAGAAGATGGGACCTTCAAGGAAGTTGGTGGTTTTTTAAGGCCTTATGTTGAGAGAAGAGCACCAATGTGAGGTGAGGGCAGCAGGTGGCAGAGAAAAGAGGATTTGTAGGAAGCATTGCTATGGTCTACATACTCCTCATTTCAGTCAAGAAATGCAAGACTTCAAGTTATTACGAAGGACTTCAGGTTACTTAAGTCCGTCCTTCAGGCCACAGCTGTGACCTCAGCCTGGACTCGTGGGATGTGGCCATGTAAGTGTCCCTTTTACTCCTCGAGTGCTCTCCTCCTGGCATGGCTTGAGGGGCCATTTCCTGCACCTGTCTGCCAGGGCCTGGAGCAGATCCCAGTGTGGTAGAGTTGGGAAGTCCCTGAAAGCACACCCAGCCCCCTCACTTTACAGATAAAGAGCCTGAAGCCCAGAGAAGGGGGTCTGTGGGCACCTCAAATTCCACTGCGGCTGAAATGCCTGCATGAGCAGTTTGTCCTGAGCTGATGGCAGAGTGTGACTAGCACCACTTCCCCTTCTTCCGGAGGAGAATACATTAGGTTGGCGGATATCCAACCAATCCAGTTTGACAGGTATTGACTGAAGACACTCTATGAAAAAGTGCTTTGTGTGACAATACCTTAAACATTCCAGAAAAGCCTGCTATGGACACTGCCCTGTTGTGAACTATTTTATGATGGGAAGCATCCTTTTGCACAGACAGTAACCATCCCTGGTCATGGATGAGGCCCTTCGACCTCTGCCTTGGGTTCAGCTCTCCACCCACAGGTGTGACCCCTCCCCCATCTCCTGTTTCTCACCCTCTCCCCCGTCTTGTGCCTTCCCCTCCTCCCCTCACCCATAAACACCTTATCTGAAGACTTGTTTCCTCTTCCCCCTATAGAGGCAAGTCCAGTGCAGAAAAAAGTAGGTGCACCTTGGGAATGTTTATTTCTGATGGTGGGAGTAGGGGAGTCTCATTAAAGACCACTCTGATCTTATTGGCCTGGTTTCCCCACTGGCAAACCCACAAGGCCATTGAAGTTCTAGCCCTCATTGAATGTGAGTTATAGGGGACTTCAAAGGCAGCCTGTCCAGGGCTGCCTAAGCATTCCTCAGCTTTCCTTGCTGACCCCTGCAGGCTCCATGTCAGTTGGCTTCCTGCTGGTTTGGGCACAATAGGAGGCACTGACCCAAGATGGGGAGAGACGCCAGGGCATTTCCTCCCTCACTCTCTGCCTCAAGTGGCATCTCCTCCTCCATGGCCCCAGCTCCCGCCTGAGAAGCCCACCATATTCCAGCTTCCGCAGAGTGACTCTGGCCCCTGGGCTGGGACAACTCCACTTTCTCACCTTCTACTTCTAGACTCAAGACTTATGACTGGGGCTAATCTTTGGGCTACCTCCCCAAGCCCTGTGTAAATGTCCTGCATTAAATTCCCTCTATTGAGATACTTGAAGAAGTTCATATTTCCCTTGTTAGCCCCTAACTGATACACAGCCCAATCTTCCCCTCCGCCTTCATTAAACTTATGAGGAAACGGAGGCCGAGAGAGTGTGATTTGTCCAAAGAAGGACACAGTGACACTTAGTTGTCAGGGACTGGACTGGGTTTCCTGCCTCTGTCCTCCTCATCTCTGCAGAACATGGCAGGGAATGCTCGCTTTTCACTTTTAAGGCAAAAGAGTTGAGAGTCATTGGGATCGACAAGTTTGAGACACGTGACTTCTCTAGAACAGCCCCAGTCATAGAAACCACAGCCCTTTCCTGTTCCAAACACACCCTCTGGATGTGAGGAACAATTTAAACCTTTACTATGGGGATGAAGGCACATCAGAGTGGCCCAGGCTGTGACCATAGCCAGGTCACCACCTGCTTCCGTGCCTCAGTTTCCACATCTAAGGAAACAAAAGTGACCCACAATTACCATTTCCAGAAGCGTTTAAATATTTCTCTTAATATATGCAGCAAAATTCAACTCCTCAAATTTTTGGACCAGATGGTTTCTCAACTCTGCAAAGTAGGTTTAATTTAACAGTTATTTAAATATGCCATATATTTTAAATACACAGTGCTTCTGCTAATTAACACTTCATAATTTCTCGAGAATCCCACGGGCAATTGTTACCATTTGTAACTGGTGAAAGATAGTATCAAGAAAATGAATTCTATTTCATTCCCAAATTGAAGCCCTGGGATAGTATACGTGAAATATCTCGTCTCTTGCACCCCGTGCAGATGGAGTGGTGGGAGAAGATGAGTGTGACTCCCCTGAGCCCCCTGGGGTTGCATAATGGGGACATGTGAGCATAGCACCTTCTTGGGCACCTTGAACATTAATGTTCTTCAAAAGGGCTGATGGGCCAAGATTAGCTACACAGATGTGTCTAAGTTAAACAGTGACCTAACAAGAAGACATGGACATACGTGCACACACATATGTGTACACACGGCCCTTGTAAGAAAACAGCAGTCAGTAGAGCAAAATGACCCCCACATGTGTGAGCCTGCAGCAAGGCAAACTAAGCCACAGGTGCAGAATGGGGGCTAGGGGCGCCCTGCCTCCAAATCTCACCGGGCTGCCTAAACATCCTCAGCCCGCTCCTCTGTGCCTGAAGTTCGATCATTGAGAGGTTTATTTGGCTAAATAGGTCTCCTGTTTTTAAAGGCCAGCACTCCTGGGAGAGTTGATCAGATATTTGCTAATCTTCCCTACATCGGTGTGACCTAATGAGACAGCTTTCCTCCTGGAGTTTCAGACATCAGGAGCTCATAGGTCAGGGAACCCGAAGAGAACATGGAACCCTTAGGGAGACGCACCGGGAGGATGCAGGCTGAAGGTTTGCTTGGCCAAGCTTCTGCCTAGGACCCCCTGCCTGGCCGGGCTCCCACCATGCACACCCTCTACAGCCTCAAGATGCTGCCTCTTTGAGGAGAGAGGAAGAGACATGAGCAAAAGGCTGACGCTGAGGCAGGGGACAGAAATAACAGGAAAGACTGAGTGCCATTGGGGAAAAGCTCATTGTGTAGAACCTTCTTTCTCAAAATTGTAAAAATAACAAAGAAATAGACCAGAAGTTCTAAGAGGGAAGGGCCTTGTCTGATTTTGCTCATCACTGTGTCCCTGGCACCTAGAATACTGCCTGAAAGAGAGGAGGTGCTTGCTGGGAATTGGCTAAATGAAGAAGATGGTACAGACCAAAGTGCAATGAGATGACCCTCAAGGCCCTTCTAAGAGCATCATTTCTGAGGGCCCACTGACCATTCGTGGCTGCACAACCTCTTGCTGGAGGTATGGACGGGCTCTGGGGAAAAGGACGATCCCTCTGCCGACCCCTACAGAGATGTATACTGAACTCTGCTGGCTTTCTGCCGTTCCCCTGGGTCACCACCTTCATTAGGCAGCATCTGCCAAATGGCCAGCCCACATGTCACATCTTCCCTGCTGACGCCCGCAGCAGGAGGGAGATGCTGCACCAACCAACCTTAAGTTTCCCTTACCCAAACCTGTTGCTCAACAGGCAGCAGGCTCTGCACCAGAAGACACTGAAGGAAATTCTTTGGGGGTATTTTGCATCCTTCATTTTGGGGCACCACAGGCAAAGTGAAACTGCCGATCTTCTATTAGACCCAATGCCCCAAGGTGATGTTCATGGCCGTAGTTTCAACTTTCCCCTCCCCTCTCATTGGGTTCAGAGGAGTAAGTGGCACAGGCAGCAGGTGAGAACCTAGCCATGATTCTGTAGTAAGGTAGGACAAAGTTAGCGTTTTGTAACCAAACCATGAAGCAGTACAAAAATATATAGTATGAGGCCTATGGATCTTTACAGTTTGCAAAACCATTTTGTAACCAATCCAAAACAGCAGTGGATGTAGCCAGTGACACTCCTCCCTAAAGCCCATCTAAAAATCCAGATCCACGCAGAAGCACCTTGCTCGATGCTAGGTGCACAGTAAGTCCTCAATACATTTCTGTCCGAATGAGAAACATTAGAATGCAATGTGTGTCTGGACCAATCGAGATCATGTATGTATGAAACAGAAAGCTTTCCCAATCCCTGGATACACTTGAACCGTACGCCATACCATCGAGAACCCAGGGCACTAAGCAGGCATTCATTCCTGGGGCTGTGTCGTGGGGAAAGAGCACTGGACAGACTCCAGAGACCAGAGGAATGGTCCTGGATCTCCAACTAACTCGCTCTGTGATCTAGAGCAAGTCACTGAGCCCCTATGGGCTTCTGTTTCACCATCCATGAAAAAAAGTGCAGGACGAGGCAGCCTCTGAGGTCCCTTCCAGTTCTCAGGTGCTCCTTCACTGAGAGTCTGTGCTTTGCACAGCTCCAATGGTGTCTCAGCTTGGTCCCTGGGGGTGAAGGGCTGAGGGGAGAAACAGCCCCTGGGCTCACCTGCTCCCAGCCATGGTCAGATGGCCCACAGGAATGTGGGTGGTGGGGACGGAGAGGAGGATCCTGCGCCATCTAGAGTCAGAGTGGCAAGGGCACCAGGGGCAGGGAGGCAGCCTCTAAACAAAGAACTCAGCCCAGGAAGCCTCCTCTAAGCGGAGCCCGGGACCCCGCTGTTTGTCTGGAGGAGTCGGTGTCTTTCCTTTAGGAAGATGAAGGAAACAAAGGAACTTATGGAAGGCTTTAGAATGCCACAGCCTGTCCCCTGGTTACTGGGGGAGAGGGACATGCAGGCGCTAAATTCGAGCCACAGTGCTGCAAACTTCACAAGAGGAAGGAGTCGCTGAAACATCCCATGGAAAAGGAACCAGGTTCTGGCTCCGTCTGTTCATCCGTCTGTCTGGATCCGCCTTCCCCTGCTAATTAATTCCCATCTCATCACAGTCACTCTTGGCACCTAAGTCCCGCTCACAATTTCCCATCTATATTGCCTCACATTCAAGAATTCCCTGCACTGACATAGACACACAAAAATAAGACATGATTGAATAAATTAGCTGCTTTCATAAGCTCAGGGTCTAAGGGCCATCTTTATTAGATCTGCCATAGGCTATACAATTGTGCAGAATCTTTTCCATGAGTTTTTCTGGCAGCAGATGTGGTGGGAGACCCGAAATCACTGCTGGCACGTCTTCTCCCCTGTGATCCCTCGGCTGCTTTTTAAGGAGTCTTTAATAATGCATGGGAAGGGAGGGGCGGTGCATGAATTAAACACCACGCAGCTACCAAGACGTGCTGCCTTGAAATCAGGCCTGGTGGGCAAAGCAAATGGACCAGCTTTCAGCCTGAGTGAAACTTCCGGTTTGCATCAAGAATGAGGGTTTGGATCCCAAAGCTTTTTCTCAGGATGCCATCTGACAAGTGCAGGTTTGAGCCAACATCAGCTTGTCAAGCGCCAATTTTCAATTCCTCCCAGCAGCCTGGCCACACAAATCATTGCTAGCTGAAGAAGGAAGAAATGCTTTTCCTTTAGCCTTCAAGAGCGCTAGGGGTGAGTACATATTTGACTGACATCTTAAAACATGTTATCAAAAGTTGTTGCAGGTATGGTAGGATGCATCAAGGATCAGAGGCAACGCAGTGGAAAGGAAGGGAAGGCTCTATATCTGGATTCCCAACGTGCAGATTACATAACTGATGTCAATGTGCCACCTGGGAAGTTTTTAATATTGTTAATAACACAGAATTGGCAAGTGCTCAGAAGTGGGTTGCTGCCCTGATAAAGAAAGGATCGCCTTTCTTGTCCCCAAGTCCCAGCGCTTTCCACAGACACACAAAGCCCATCCCCAGGAGCAGAGGAGCAGACTGCATCTCTGTTGTCAAGGAAACCAGTCTGTTCTTAGCTCTAGAATTAGAAAACCTGGGCCTTGTCTCAGCGGTGCCTTCTGCCCACTTCTCCTGACAGGGCTGCCATCTCCTCCCCACTGGGGACACTGAAGACCCTTTCACAAAATCGCTAGCATTGGTCAGTGGAGTGGGGGCTCCATCGACAGCCCAAATCAACCAGCGGGTGGGTGCACAGGCCACACCAACAAATCCATAGAAAAAAATGAGTTTATCCACACAGAAAGGGAGAGGACAATTGACAAGGGCCTGGGACAAGTGCCAAATGAGTGACCCGTGTTACCAGGAATGGCTTAGGGAAGTAAGGTTGACCACCAAGCCGGCCCAACACTTTTCCCTCCAAAACATCCACCCCCACAGTCCTCCACACGGGAGACTCAGCCCGCTGGCATCCGATGGTTCAAACCTGGTGCTCTACCTGAGGCAGGGAGGGGGGCCCAGGGAAGCCTTCTGGGGTAAAGGGCCTGGGTTCAATGCTCCTGGGTGGGTGGGGGCATTTGGAGAGTTCAGGGTAGGACACGGGTCTCGGAGGAGGGGAGAGGAGAGCCTTGTTATTGCTACCACCATGAAGGGGTAGTCCAAGATGGAAAGGAAAAAGGGAAGGAGAGAGTGGACCAGCTGCTGGCAGGAGAGGGGAGAGGACAACCGGCATCTTCAGGGATCTTCTCTGTGAAAACCAAGCACGGGGAATAAATTTGAGAGGCCCTGAGGTGACACCTGCTGAGGACAATCTTGCCCCCAAAACACCCCATGTGCTTGATCCTCTGAATAACCTGAGCCAACGTTGTGTCAGCACCTCTTTCAGAGTGAGCACCCTCTGCCTGGCCTTGTGCCTACTTGGATACACGTTTCATCTGTCCTTTAAACCAAGACTCTGAGGGATCCATTTCTGCCTCCTCCCTCCGTCCTCCACAGCCCTGAGAGAACAGCTAGCACATCCTAGGACTGTCGAGGGTCTGCCAAGCTTTCACAAATGAAGGAATGCTTATTCTAGACCCTGTGAAATCACCTACAGAAAGTGTTCAGAATTTTGAAGTGATTACGAGAAAGAATTTGAAGATTTCTGTCTCTAGACTTCAAAGAGTATTAGCTGGATTTTTACTTCTAGTGGTGCTTTACCTGACTGTCCCAATTATTGTGATTGCTTTATTGTTATTAATAATAATAACAGGGGCCAGCCCGGTGGCATAGTGGTTAGGTTTGCTTGCTGCATTTCAGCAGCTCAGGTTCACGGGTTCAGATCACAGGCACAGATCACGGGCATATACCCACACACTGCTCATCAGCCATGCTGTGGCAGCATCCCTCATACAAAATAGAGCAAGACTGGCCACAGATACAAAATAGAGAAAGATTGGCCACAGATGTTAACTCTGTGAGGGCAAATCTTCCTCAGGAAAAAATAATAATAATAATAATAATGATGATGGTGATGATTCTTGTCAGCACAGGGAAGCTACAGTGAGACACTTGAACAGAGACATGGGGGAATTAAGAGTGACCTCTGAATTAAACCCTAAGAGTATCCACCATGCTTTGGGACAGAGATCTACATAATGATTAACTGAAAGAGAAAATGACTTCTTGGCCAGTAGGACTAGACTTTAATCTGACAGTGTAATGGCACGACGAAAGGCCATCACACATGTGAGTCAGTCCTGGAGGGATGTCACAGTGCTGGGGACACGGTTCATGCAACATGAAGTTTAAAATATCCCAAGTCCTTTGCTTGAATTTCTCAAACACTGTGAAGAACAGAGAGTCTCCAGCAGTGCTTTTTAGATCCCCCTTTTCCTCTCTGATTCGTTGCGCTCACCTACACAGCTGCCACATGCCTTTTCCTCAGGCTCCACCCTCCCCACCCCTGGAAACTCCTCCTCTGCCCCAGCCAGCTCCACCTTGTTCCTACTTCCCTATTCCCCGTTTCCTCTCACTCTGTGCTTGACAGCCTCAGCTTTATTATGCAAATTTATAACCTCATTCAATTTGTCCTTCCTTGACCCCACCTGCCCACCTCTCCTCCCAAGCCTGTCTCTGGTCCCCCACTTTCCATCCCAGAAGCCAGAAGAGCAGGCGTGATTGGCAGCCACCCTCTTCCCCGCTTCAGGAGCATACAACATGGCAAGGAGGAAGCTGTGTACACAAAACCAGAGTCTTCTTCAACCGCCAGGGGAGCAGAAAGGCTGAGGACAGTCAGATAGATGGTAAGGACTTTTGTCCCAACACCTAAAGAAAGACCATGTCAGGAGGAAGGAGAGTTGGACAGAAACGGAGGCATAAACAAGACTGTCTCAGGGGCAGCAGGTGGATTAGAGCTGGATTAAAGGGTGGGCCAGTCGGACAGACGCCTGGAGCCCTAATCATCAAGCAGCATTACAATGCCATCAGCACAAGTTAACTCAAGCTTATGTAGAAATACAGTGCGAGTTAGCCAGATTTTCATAGAAACAGCACCAGTTAACTCAAGTTTCTGTACACCACTCCTCACATTATGGTGACATTTAAACTGGTTCTGTTCCCATTGAGTAGACAGAAAACTTATGACAGCTCCCTGAGTGTGCTGACCTACAATTTTTAAGTATTTTTGCAAAATACCCCTCCAGGTTTCATGGTATAAGCATGACAGTCCCCTGGCATCTGTCACCATATTCAGATGAAATTTCCAAAACAAATAAGACATGATAGAGCGCTATGTACAGATAAGTTATTTAGCTGATTATATAGCTTCTAGAATCTTTCATATGCCTTTCAAGAAGCTGCCTAGTTCAGAAAATCATGTTAATGCTTTCTTTATTTTGGACATGAAGAGAATCCATTTCTCTCTATTCTCGCTTTTTAAAAAAAGAAAGAAAGACTGAATGGATACTTAAATAATATCAGCTTGGAGGAAGGCAGAATCATTAGTCCACCCAGAATGCTCATGAAAGCACAATTCCTGAGAGAGGGAGACCCACCCTGATATAAAAGGGATACTTCAGGCTTGACACTGTTTTGAAACATTTAATTCATCCAGATTTCCCTGTTCTGATTCTATCTCCCTAAGAATTCTTCTGATTGTGATTCAGCTTCTCACATCCATGTGAGGCCCAAAGAGAGCAAATTCTGGCGAAAATCCACAAATTAACTCTAATCTTCACTACTACTCTTTCGAGTGGGAATTATTCTCCCCATTTTACAGAAAAGAAAACGAAGGCCCAGAGGGCTTAAATTGCTCAGGAAAACACAACTAACAAGTGGCAGGGTTGAATGCTGGAACTGGGTTCATCTGATTCCCAAGTCCAGTGTACTGTAAGGCCTCCAATTGTTTCTATAGTTTGTTTATTTTTTTTAATTAAACAATACTTGAGAGACTTATTTATAAATGAAAACAAAAATCCAATAAGGGATGACCAGAGTTTTTTAAATGATTACAAATATTATAAGAAATTCCAGTTTAGGATGGTGTCTGGTTAGTGATCCATAACTCACCCTCCCCCAACTTTTCACTGTAAACCAATATCAACTTATACACAAAATCAGATCGTAACTCATAAGCACTCCAGAAATGAAGACTGACAATTAGACTAGATAGAGTCAGAACGATGGATGAACACATACTCATCACAAGACCAGTGAAAGGACAGGCACAAACAGTGACTGATACAGGCACTTGTCTTTGTCGCTTGGAGGAGAGAAAGCTCCACAGCCAGAAGGTGAGGCCTTATTCCTTCCCCATTGTCTCCTTCCTGCCTCAGAGTCTGTACCCTCCAGAAAATTTAGCAACCTTCTCACTATGATGTGGAAGCTGCACCTTGAGTGGTCAGAGCTATTTTACACACATATCACCCCTGTGAGCATCTCTCACACACATCTGTACCAGGATTGCAATGTCAGTCATGCAACGTGGCCAGGGACCGACATGGATTACAACGCTGTGTTGCAGGCAGAGATCTGAAGAAACAAATAAGAAGTGGCTGTGACAGGATGGGTGTGAGAGTCAGAAAAAAATCCACCTGTGGCCACTTACAAAAAGATATATATATAATGAGGTCATACAATCTGATTAAAAATAACTAGCTGGACAAATATGTACCAGGAAAAAGTAAATGTAAACAAACTATGGGTTGTAATATTTATATCAAAGACAATAAAATTCAAGATAAAAACCTCTAGATGACACAAAGTCTTTTTTTAAATTTTTTTGCTGAGAAAGATTGTCCCTGAGCTAACACCTGTGTCAATCTTCCCCTATTTTATATGTGGGACACCGCCACAGCATGGCTTGATGGGCAGTGTATAGGTCTGCACCCTGGATCTGAACCTGGGATCCCTGGGCTGCCAACTTAACAACTATGTCACTGGGCCAGCCCCTACAAAGATTCTTTTTATTTTTGAAAAGTGTAATTCCCATAATGAAAATATATTGAACTGTTATGCATCAAATAGCATAGTATTGTACGGAATATATAAAGCAAAAACTATTGAGAATTGATGAGAAAATAACAGGATCCCAATAATAACAGATGAAATTAATATGCTTCTCAGTCCATGACAAATTAAAGAGGCTAAAATAAGGATGGAGGAAATAAAAAACCTGAATAGGTTGATTAATTAGCCTTAAAGGTATCCCTCGCTGTCCACATTTGCACATTACAAACTCGGAAAACTAATAGATTTTGACAAGATGTACACTAACGTTATACATTAACATTACAGAAAGCAATTTCACTGCATGTGTCTAGAGCAGGACAAAATGCCAGATAAAACAAACACTCCAGCAAAGCATTTCTTCATTCTAGGAGAAGCACTATTTATCCTGAGAGAGAGAGTGGGGGTTTTGTTTTGGTTTGGTTTTTGATGGGCTCCTTAAAATGCGAAAAGTGAGTTCCTGTCTCCCTTGCTGTGAAATAATAAGAAATATATATCCCAGTCTCCACCTCTAGATCCTAACACAGAACTCCTAAAAGACTTGTAATTTCCTAAGTGATAAGGGCGATAGAAGCATCTTACACAGAGCTCTTAAATGCCTTGGAATTTCCTTGGTTATAGGAACATCTTTTGTTCTAATGAGGTGACTGTTGGTGGGCTCCTAGATGGCTCCTCGGTGGGGGCTGGTCACCAGGAAGACCAAACCACGATTAGAAGCTTGGAATTTTCAGCTCCACCTCCCCATTCTCTGCAGGAGGTGGAGGAGATGCTGGAAATTGAGTTAATAATCAATCATGCCTATGCAAGGAAGCCGCCATAAAAATCCCTAAAGTATCAGGTTTGGAGAGCTTGCAGGTTGGTGAATGCATCCATGTGCTGGGAGGATGGTACCCCCCAACTCCACTGGGACAGAAGCTCCTGCGCTTGAGACCCTTCTGGACCTCACTCTATGTACCTCTTCACCTGGTTGGTCATCTGTATCCTGTATCATGTCTGTTATTCTATAATAAACCACTGGATGTAAGTAAATGCTTCCTTGAGTTTTGTGAGCTGTTCTAGCAAATTATTGAACCCAAGGAGCGGGTTGTGGGAGCCACCGATTCATAGCCAGTCAGTCAGAAGTATGCAGAGGGTTAGACTTGCAGTTGGTATCTGAAGTGGGGGCAGTCTTGTGGGACTGAGCCCTAACTTGTAGGATCTGACACTAAGTTCAGGTAGACAGCGTCAGAATTGAATTGAATTATAGGACATCCAGCTGGTGTTGGAGAATTGGTCAATGTGGGAAAAAACCCACACATTTGGTGTCAGAAGTGTTTTCCGTTTACTCGCCAACCCTCCCTAGCCTTGATGTGGAAGAAGATGGTGAAACAAAGGGCTAAGTTGCCCTGCAGAGGAAGTAACAAGAAAATCAGAAGTGGTGCACCAACAGCGAGTGGGGAAGGATGGGAGGTGCAACGACAGGCAGGGGCCCTGGGACAAGAACACAGCGAAGAACAGAGGCCTATAGAAAGAAACAGCCAGGGAGAAATTCTCCGTAATGGAGAATGGCCAATAAATTTCGAGAATCATTGATGTCTGACTTTGAATTTAAAAGTTGTTTCCGGCCCTACATATAAATAGCTTCTGTATGCCTAATCCTTTGATTAAAAGTCTGACATGTAGAAGAGCCTTGTGTTAGTGGTGCTTTGGGAGAAGAAAGGAGAAAGGACAGTGTTTAGTGAGGGCAAATGTATTAACAAAGAGGGCAGCTCCTCTGGGAGGCAAGCTCTCAAGTATGATGGACGCTATTGTTCACCAGTATCTGCCTCCTCTCTACTTTCGAGTATAGGAAAGAATGATAATTTCCCACTCTCTTCC
Source organism: Equus caballus (assembly GCF_041296265.1). Classification (NCBI taxonomy): domain Eukaryota; kingdom Metazoa; phylum Chordata; class Mammalia; order Perissodactyla; family Equidae; genus Equus; species Equus caballus. Next base: position 47,540,372 of record NC_091698.1, on the reverse strand, counting down.
AGTTTGGCATTGCCATGTGTCTTTTTGTGGTCAATGAAATATGAACAGGAGTTCATCTGGAAAGAAGCAGTTTAGAACCCTTCCCCCTGCTGCAGCCACCAGCAATTTTCAGATGGTGGCAACTCCATCAGCCTAAGTCTCTGAGTAAGGAAGACATGGGACAGGTCCCCCCCAAAACTCAACAGACATGCAGCAGAAGCAAGAGAGAATCTCTGCTGTGCTCAGCCACTGAGATCATGAGGCAGCTTGATACCGCAGTGTAGTTGGCCTGCGTGACTAATAGCATGAGGAAGGTCAGGGTCAGAAGCACCAATAACACAGAGTATGATGGACCAAGAAATGCATGCCCTTCCACCCGAAAAATCTTGGGGAATCTGTGGAAGGCGTGAGCCTTCCCACGGTTTGTAGAACAGGGGCTTGAGTGACACTTTGATTCGTATTGAAAGAAAAGGTAAGTTGCATATTAAAAACAGAATGGAGGTCTTAGAGATATTTGAATTACACATTAACGGAACGTTTATAAAAATTTATTGCAAGTTAGGACACAAAGGAACTTTCAGTAAATCCTTAAAATTGACAAAGACATATTCTATGACCACAAAACATTAAAACCAAGTAATAAATTTTAAAAACAAAAACCTGCCACCTAGAAATCTTAAAACTCTCCCCTAAATATTGTTTGTTCAGAAAGGAAATCTAACTTGTAATTGCATGTTATTTAGAAAATGACAAGGAAGGCACAACATATTGATAATTAGGGGCTGCAGCCAGAGCCACATTTAGAAACAGACTTATAGCCTTTACTACTTTTATTAACAGGAATGAAGATAAAATATCTAAGCATTCAACTTGAAAAGTTAGAAAAACAGAATAAATCTAAGGAAAGAGAAAAGAAATTAATTAAAATAACACAAATTTGGGCCAGCCCCGTGGCCGAGTGGTTAAGTTCGCGTGCTCTGCTTCAGCGGCCCAGGGTTTCGCCGGTTTGTATCCTGGGCACAGACATGGCACTGCTTATCAGCCCATGTTGAGGTGGTGTCCCACATGCCACAACTAGAAGGACCCACAACTAAAATATACAACTATATCCTGGGGGGATCTGGGGAGAAAAAAGCAGAAAAAAAAAAAAAGGTTGGCAACAGTTGTTAGCTCAAGTGCCAATCTTTAAAAATAATAATAATAATAATAAAATTAGTAGAAGAAAATTGATTAATTAATCCCAGAGCTGGTTATAAATAAATAGACACATTTACGCAAAGCAGTAAAGGAGAGAAGCAGCAAATAAATAAAATTGGAAATGAGATTGGGAATATATCAGCATATATACGGAAAACAAAAATCTATGAGGGCTGGAGGAAGCAAGAAATAGGGCAGGAAGAGGCCACCTGCAAGCAAAGCCAGCCCAGCCCATGGCGCTGGGGAAGGATGTGAGACGTTTGGGAAATGGCTGCTTGTTTGCCTTGGATATCAGCAATTATTCTAGCAACTTCTAGGGAGAGTCATATTTTCAACAATCCCCATGCTTAATGAGCCCAAGCATAATTCTCCACACAGAGAACAATGCAACCCTGGCTTTACAGTTGTTGGGGAGGACAGGAACAGCTCCATTTCCATGACCGGTTCATCTCGCATCACACTGCCTTGGATCAGGAGGGTCGCCTTACACTAGGATTGGCCTACAAAGTGCCATTAGTTCTTGGAGAGGTGAGAGGGAGCCACAGGCCACGGGGAGAACAACATGCCCCCAAGATGCGGTACAACAGTTAAGTGCTAAACCTTCGTGGGTGGTGACGATCTAGGCCCTACTTTTCCTTTCAGGGCTAAGTCAAGCTCCTCCTCCGACTTGAGCCCTTACTTAAAATCTAGCTGGTAAGAGTGAGCCCTAATGCAAACTATGGACTTTAGGTGATAATGATGTGTCAATGTAGGTTTGTCAATTGTACCACTCTGGTAGGGGATATTGATAATGGGGTAGGCTATGCATGTGTGGGGGCAGGGGGTATATGGGAAAACTCTGTACTTTCTGCTCAATTTTGCTGTGAACCAAAAAATGCTCTAAAAAAATAAATTCTATTAAAACAGTCTAACTGGTAACCATCATTCGCAGGTCTAACTTGGCAATCACTATTTATTGCTCTCCTCTGGCATTTCCTGGATCTCTCTCTCTTTTCTCTCCTTTCTCTCTCCCCCTTCCTCTCTCACTTCAGACCAGTCCTAACCACCCTGGAGTCAGGAAGCCAGGATCACAATCCCATTCCCTCCACCACACACCCCATCCAGCTGTGGACTCACAGGCAAATCAATTAATCAATTTTGACATCTCTCTAATCAGCAATAAAATGAGGATGTTGGTCTCGATTAGAAGTTTTCACACTGTGTTCTGAGAACCCTGGAGGTTCTAAAGAAACGCATCAGGCATTCTACAAGCATTTGATTCCATCTGTTCTAACAATCTGAAAGACTATAAAAAGCCATGTCCTTAATATTTCTAATTTAAATATGTCTGAGACTACCAGTACCTTGTGCTATTTCTTCTTTTCTATGACTTCTTTTCCTTCTGCAGATTTGAGAACTGCCTAAGACACTGTCCTTGGATAGGAAAGTTCTATTTCTGAGCTGGTAATTTTTTGGAGAGTAAAGCCTGTTCATTCTGCTCACGTGAAAATGTACCATCAAGTACATCACCGGAGAATACTAGCACTGGGCCCCATGAAACACCACAGGCAGCTCAGCGACATCTGGGGCCAGCTCTTGACATGGCAAAACTAAGTTCTCAGAGTCTTATCTAACTTTCAATATTTCTACATATTGTTTCTTTTAGGTGAAGTGAAATAATTACCCTTAAAAAGAGAAATGGACTGCTGGTGGAAGAGAGGCAATTTTAAAAGAAAATATGATGATGCCTGTGGCCAAAGTCATCAAGTTCAAGGTGAAACATCAAGTCAGACTCAGCTGGTACCTACTGATCCTTCAACTCTTGCTGGCTACAGGACAACAGTGAGTGAAACAAGAGGAAGGCCACAAAAACTCAGACAAGAAAATACAGTCGCTATTATCTGTCCATGGGCTCACCTTTTAGGTCAATACAATCCACTCAAGTCCTTGATATGCTTTGTAGAGAGAAATCTGACAAAACAGCTCTAGGGTCCCCACCATAGAACATGTACCTAGTGAACCTAAAAATGAGGTTCTTGGCCACATTCACTGTAAAACAAACATCTTAATGTTACTTTTTTAAAAGTTATATAATATTTGAGTTTGACAATGCATATTTAACATTGCCCAAGAGGGAAAAACACATGCTCCCTGGAAAAAAGTTATTAAATCTTACACTATGGACCTTGTTATACATGTGTGAAATGAAACGCCTGCTTCAAAAATACCAGTACTGCTGTCAGATAGCACAGTCCCCCCAAAATGTCAAGACTGTATTTCATGAATTCGTTAAGTAGGTCAAAATTGTTACTGCAAAGTCACATCTTATGATGGGTTAGGTTCCAAAGTCCATCAGTAAGGCCAAAATTGGCTATACTCAAAATTATCCTTGAACATCTCCATGGCCATGAAGAAGACAGTGTGGTTTTGTATGTATTGCCCTACATCATAACGTGCAGTGCAGGTATAGAGTATGTGCATTATAATGTGTGACTCATAAAAGGATATGTGCAAAATATAATCTGGTCGAATTTTTGCTCTCTTTCTCTAGGAGTTGGGTCACCGTGAGATAAACGTGAGCATAAGGCACCTCCACTCTACAGGAAATGTTCAGCGTTTCACTCTCACAGAGGCAGCATCTTACGCTTCTCTTTCTGCTGCCTCTTTACATTACAATCACCCAGGGAATTTGTAAGGGAGAACACCTGCTTCAAAACACTTAACAGTGATAGAAGGAAAAAAATATTTTTTCTTCTCAATAAGTGGGTAAATCTCAAATAAGTTTGTAAAATTCTCAAAGATTTGTCAGGCTTATTCTTAAATTAACCCAGTTTTAAAAACCCAGAAGTAGAGGCTTCCCAGAAGCTGAGGCTGGACCTTATTTAAAGTCACCCCTGTGCATGGCGAAGAAAAGCACAAGCTGTTAAGAAGGTGGCAATGCTCTTCAAACCAAGGTTTTAATTTGTCAAGCAAATTAAGATGTTTTAAATACTTCCTTCTCAGAATTACTTATAATACTTTGGGTAGGGAAATCCAGCACATTCATTTTTCATTGGTAAGTTTATTGGCTTCTCCAAGGCAAGGTGTTGGTATAAATATTTCAAACGAAGCAAGAAATTATTCTGAGTTTATTCTTCTGTTAAGAAACTTAGCTAAATACCTCTGAAACATAACAAGAGTACCCTACCTTGTATATCTTGTTGATATTTTTAATAAACCCAAGAGCTTCATTTGGCAATGCAGGGTCCACAATATCACCTGCTTACACATCATTCAGCACTGAAAATGAAAGCATTTGGGCTTAGCTTTCCAAACAAAATGCATTTGACTATTTTAAAATCCTGAGTAAATATCTAACAGAAGTCAAAGCTAAAGAAAATTTTAATAGCATTGTTCAACACTTCTTAGTGTTAAAATCACATCAAGAAGAATTTTCTACAAAACACTGAAGATTTAAATTGGCTGAGGTGCTCATTCAATCAACACTATGTAAATTGAACACTTGCAGAAGGAAATGAACACTGTTGTTACATGTTGCCAGTGATTCAACTGAGGAAAAAAGCATTCAGCAAACACTATGTAGAAGGGCGAAGGCAGAGCAAAACCACACAACAGCCCAGCAAGCATGGAAGTTGCAGTTTGGTGCAGGAAACAGGCATTGATCAGTAATCAGAAACTATTGTCCCAGCAGCCACGATAGCTGCTATGAAGGAGACACAACTGGGCCAGGAATACCTGTAGTTGGAGAATCTGGCCTCCTAGTAAAGCAAGTCAGAGACAGCTTCCCTGAGGAAGTGACATTTGAGCTGACATTGTAGGGAAGAATAGAGTCAGCAATGAAGCAGGAAGGAAAAAGTATTCCAGGTCGGGGTACTGGCAGGTACAAAGGCCCTGTGGTGGACCAGAACATGAGGAATCAAAGGAAGGCTAGTGTAGCCAGGGCAGAGCCAAGGAGGCTAGAGAATCCGGGGCAGGGGGGAGGGTGACATGTGGGAGCCCAACAGTGCTGGGTCATACTCATCCATTCAGCCATTTACTCACTCACTCATTCATCAATCAAATATTTACTGAGAGCCTTCTATGTGTCAGATAGTGTTCCAGGCACCAGAGGAGATATAGCCATGAACAGGACAGGTAAGGATCCTGTTTTCATGGGGTTTACATCCTAGATGGATAATTAATAACATAATTTTTAAAACCCAGAGTGATGAGAGCTATGAAGAGAATTAAAATAGAGCAATCACCACACTGTACATCTAAAAATGGGTAAGATGGTATGTTATGTATATTTTATCACAATAAAAAAATAGAAAAACAGACTCTCAAGAAAAAACAAACAAAAAAAGAATGATGTATTCACCATTTGGCAACCAACCTGGTAATAATTATTTCTCAAACAAGAAACATCACTGGATGCTAAAACTATTGGGCAAAACTGGGATGGGAAACAGAATGTTTACACAGTCTCAGAATGTATCTTCCACAAGATACTAGTGATTACAAGAGACTGATACTAACTTCACAGTAGAGAAGGCTGACAGTCACCACCTTAGCCAGTCAAGTCCATGTGCGCCACCTGACAGGACGCGGGGAGAAGAACATGGCATCAGCTCTCTGGTATTCCTGCTGAGAATGCATGAGCTGACCCTATCATGAGAGCACATCAGGCAAATCCAAACTGAAGAACGCACAGCAAAATAACTAGCCTGGACCCTTAAAAAATGTCAAGGTTACAAAAGATAAAGGAGAACTGAGGAACAGTTCCTCCAGACTGAAGGGATCCAAAGAGACATGATCCTGGATGAAATACTGGGCCAGAAAAAAATTGTTTTATTTTGCTATGGAGAATACTAGTGGAATAACTGGCAAAATATGAATAAAGTTGATTAGATAATAGGATTGTACCAGTGTTAACTGCCTGGTTTTTGGGTTTTTTTTTTTTTTTTGAGGAAGATTAGTCCTGAGCTAACATCTGCTGCCAATCCTCCTCTTTTTGCTGAGGAAGGCTGTCCCTGAGCTAACATCCGTGCCCATCTTCCTCTACTTTATACGTGGTATGCCTACCACAGCATGGCGTTTGCCAAGTGGTGCCATGTCCGCACCCAGGATCCGAATCAGTGAACTCCGGGCCACTGAAGCGGAACATGAGCCCTTAACCGCTGCACCACTGGCCCAGCCCCAACTGCCTGGTTTTGATAACTGTATTTGGTTATATAAAAGAATGAGTGTTTTTAGGAAATACACACTGAGGTATTTAGGGGTAAATGGGCAGCGTTACGTCTATACTTTATTCTCAAACAGTTCAGAAAAAAATTATATATGTGTATGCAAATATAGATGTATATGTATGTATGTATATTATGTATGTAAATACATATATCTCTCTCAATATACATAGAGAGAGAGAGAGAATGCCCTCTGAAGAGGTGATACTTAGGTTGAGCTCTAAATGACAAGAAGGAACTAGCCAAGGGAGACTCCGTGAAACGGCAGTTCAGGCAGAGGGAACAGCTAGTTCCAAGGCCCTGAGGCTGGAAAGCACTTGGTGAGTTTAAGGAGCAGAAAGAAGTCCAGTGTGGCTGAAGCGGAGTGGGCAAGAGAGCAAGTGCTGTGAGACCGGAGCAGAGAGAGGTTTAGCCTTTTTTCTAACAATAACGGAAGTACTAATGGGTTTTAAACAAGAGGATAGCAAGGCCCAATTTGCATATTGAAAGCTCACATTGGCACCGGTGTGAACAAGAGAGCAGGGGATGGGGCACAAGTGGATGTGGAGAAACCAGTCAGAAGCTACTGCAGATGTCCAGATGGGGGCGTTAGGACTTAGATTCAGGGCATGGGGGAGACGGAGATAAGTGCATGGGTTTAGGCATGTTTAGGAGATGAAAAATCAAACAGGACTTGGTAGTGACCTGGATGTGCCCTCTGGTTCTCTTCTTTCAGGCTTTGGATTCGTTAACGGAACGGAACCTAAGATTCCAGGTGAACTATTAAAGTGCCCCTACCCTACCCTTCCTATAGGTTTAGGGATTGTTTTGTTTTCTTTTGTTTTGTTTATTTCCACACCCATTTTCCAGACAGTGCCACAAAATACAGAACCAGAGACGGAGCAAGTTTACGCCGTGGGGAGGAGGCCTTACGAGTATGGAAATAGTACTTAGATGTAAAGGGGGCTGTTCTCCTCCTGAACACAGGCCACATCTCTGAGGTTAGCACAGCATTTCTAACATCCCAGCACAAGACAGACAAATGCCATGTGCTGGGGGCCAGATCCCCATCCCCAGGCAGACTGTCGCCTCAGAAGACATCCCCCCAGGGAGAGCAGCTATCTGTGCTGACTGGAGGATTGCCTGCCCCTCCCTCTTGAGAAAGCACAGCAGATGCTTTTTATATAATGTCTAATTACTCCAAGGAATGTCATCATTTTTATGATTAATCAGTTGCATACACTCAGGGACATACGTGAGGTGCACATCCAAAGATAATAGAAGACCCTGCAGAGAGGAGATAAATTGAGTCCAGCCCCTGTGGCCAATTGTTAGAGAGACAGATTAACTGTCCATATTACATAAATATCTCACCATGTAGATTATGGCCGAAACAAGGACTATTTTAACCTAAATTCACTGTGAAACAAATCTATTTTTAAATCCTACAGGTTATGTAAATAGTAGGGGAAAGTTGTAAATAATAAATATCTCCTTGACAGAACTCAAATAATAATGAGTTAGGGAGCCTGCAACTGTGATTATTACTCAGAAAACAGTACCCAATAAATAAAAAATAGCTTTTGGGCTTAAAAGGATTCTTCCAAGAAGGAATCAGATCAAGCAGGAGTATTCTGTGCTTTGTACGGCCCGGCTCAGATGTCAACCTCTTTGTGAAGTTTTCTCTGATCTCTCGGGCAGAAGTAATAGGCCTCTCCTCCACGCCTTACGGCCCTCAGCAGTGGGTAGCGGAATTATTTATCATGGTGAGTCTGTGTGATGATTCTCTTCAATTTCAGTACCTAGCATACTACGCAGCTTCCTTCTCATTCTGGAGCCTTAAAGGGGATGCCAATATGAAAAGCACTCATAGTAATTGAGCTGGCAGCTGCTAACACTTCTGGAACAGGCATGGGGCCAGGCACTAACCCCATGCAATCATTCCTTTAATCCTCATAATAACCCTAATGAAGTAGGTACCGTCAAGATGAGGAAACCAAGCAAAAGCAATGTGTCCAAGGTCACACTGCTAGTAAGTGGAAACAATTGGGATTCTAATTCAGCCAGTCTGACTCTGCCACCTCCCAGACTGGGGCAAAAAGGTAAATCACTGGCTTGGGTGTCAAAATACCTGGGGTCAATTCTTTACCTGGTAGTTTACAAACTGTGCTCTCCCATCATGCCGCATGCTCTCCCATCACGCCACAAGCTCTCCCATCATGCTACAAGCTCTCCCATCATGCCACGTGCTCCCCCATCATGCCACAAGCTGTCCCATCATGCCACATGCTCCCCCATCAAGCCACAAGCTCTCCCATCATGCCACAAGCTCTCCCACCATGCCATATGCTCCGCCATCATGCCACATGCTCTCCCATCATGCCACATCCTCTCCCATCATGCCACATGCTTTCCCATCATGCCACAGCACAGTCACTAGTGCAAGAGAAACTCATTCTGTCTTCTGCTACATTACCCTCTTCCTTATACCTTCTACATACATTTTGCGTTCCAGGGACAGTATCTTTTTATGGGTCAGTTGCTTGGAACCACTTACAATTTTCAGGCTGACCTTTCTGAAACATTACACAGTGATAAACAAATCATTTCCTTTGGACTCAGGGGGGGTTACAATTTGAAATTCAATTTTTTTGGACACTAGGTCAACTACCAAAATGGTACAAGAGCATTTGCTCCTTTCAGTTGCTCCCTTTGAATATGAGGCCATTGTGACCTGTGCTGTCTTAGAAATCTATTATGATGTAAAATTTTAATGGTTTTTTAAAAATCTTGACACGTTTTGCTGATGGGTGTTTTGACATCCCAGATTGGTTACCTCCACCCAGAATGAGGGAAAGAGCTTGTATTCAGAGCAGAGAATGGAGAATGACATCCTCTCCATGACTGTTTTCCCCCAAGACCTCCAGGCCCTCACTTGCGAAGAACATTCCTCTTCTCAGGTTTGAGGACCCGATTGCCTTATCATGGGGGTCCTTTCCGCCTCCTCCCCTGCTCCAGAGGTAAGATTAGAAATGTCACATATTCAAGCAGAGATAAAAAAGGAAACCTTTTCTGGAATCTGCCGTCTGTCTCTGTCTCTTTCTCTTTGACATTGCAGCTTCTGTTATGTTATGCTGCACTAACCAGCCTCTTCTCCCTTGGCCTGTGTGCTCTCCCTGACCACACAAAGTAAAAGAGGGAGAACCAAAAGGACAAGGAGACCTTTCTGGCCCCTTCTCCTACAAGAGGCTCCTCATTACAGGTCCTCCCTGGGAATGGAGGCATGCGCTTTGGCTCCCCTGGTGATTAGAATGTGTGACCACAGCGGGGATCATTGAAGACCTCTGCCATAATGAGGTTTCTTAAGCCACAAGGCAGCATCCGTTGCCTCTGAGAAGGTAGAAGCCTTTGCCTTTTCTCTGCTTTGAATGTTGGCCAGAAGAAACGGCGATGCTTCCACAATGCATTCCAAGTGTATTACTTTACATATGGCAGCTGTCTATCTAAGGGATTTGGAATTGTAAAGAGGGAAGTTCCAAATTCCACTAGAACACATTAAAGAAAACGAAATTAGGAGTGCAAACACACAGAAGCCGTTAAATCGTTTAGAAGGCACTCAGTGTATCCTGGTGCCATATAAGTATGGGCACCCTTGAACTTCGAGAGTTGTACTGCGCTAAAATGTTTGGCAGGATTAAATTTGGAGGCTGATGCTAAAAACCTGGAATTCTATGGGAAGCACTCTCTTGTGAAGGACAATGGGGACAAATTTTAACAAGGGCGATCTCGCGGTCACTAATGCCATGGGAAATTATGTGCGTGGCAGTCACTGCCAGCTGCCTAGGCAATATTCATCCCTCCTTCCTTCCTAACAGAACTTCAGTTCTGTGCAGGGTACGATGCATCCAACAAAAAAACTGCATTTCTCAGTCTTCCCTGAGACTAGGAGCAATCATTTCATAGCATCCTAGTCAACAATGCGTAAGCATAAATCTGCTGGGAATTTCTGGGAAAGTCTAATTTCCTGATAGAAATGCTATCCCTTCTCCATCACCACTTCCTCCTCCTTCTTCCTATCTAGAAGGGAGCTGGGAGATTGGAAATGGAGTAGCTGGTTTGCAAACTGTCAGGAGAAAGAACACCACCTGCTAAGCATGGCAGAGCAGAGACAGAAGGAGCCTGGCACATTGGTGCCGTCACGAGCCACTGTGCCAGCCCAAGACTGCAACCTCTGAACTTTCTAGATGAGGGAAATAAACCCCTTGTTGGACCAAGCTACTGTGGTTGGGTTTCTGCTTCATGAAGCTGGAGGCAATGCTTAAGCAATGTAGAGTGTTACACAGACACAGGCCCTGGTTAAAGGACCACTCCCAACCTTTGATATCCTAGGAGCCAGTGATGCTTCAAGAGGAGGGTAGAGTACAGTATCTCCCAAATTCTTTTGACCATTGAAACTTTTATTTCATGTTACGTTTCTTGGGAATAGTGTCCACTGGATACACTTGGGAAGCAGTGCTCCACGTGCACTTCTCTCTCTTTCTCTCCTGGACCAAGGAAACAACATGCCTTTCTAGGACATACAAGTATAAATTCCTAGCAAAAGTTAAAACATAAAACCATTGTAACTTTGCATAGTGGATTGAATAGTGTCTCTCAAAAATTCATGTCCACCTGGAACCTGTGACTATGGCCTTATTTAGAAATAGAGTCTTTGCAGATATAATCAAGTTAAGATGAAGTCACAGTGGATTAGGGTGGGCCCTGAATCCAGTTGTGGGGGTCCTTATAAGGAGAGGGAGATTTGGACATACAGAAACACAGAGGACACACAGACACAGAGGAGGGGGCCGTGTGACAATGGAGGCAGAGATTGGAGTGATGCAGCTGCAAACAAGGAATGCCAAGAATTGCCAGAAACTGCCCAAGGTAGGAAGAGGCAAGGAAGGATTTTTCTCTAGAACCTTCAGAGGGAGCAGGGCCCTGCTGACACCTAGATTTCAGATGTCCGGCCTCCAGAACTATGAGAGAATAAATTTCTGTTGTTTTAAGCCATCAGTTTGTAGCACATTTTAAGGCAGCCCTAAAGAAACTAATATACTTTGTAATATTGTAACAAAGTTTAAATTGTTGTAATTTTTTTCCTGGGTCCAGGGATGAGAACTAAAGATCAACACGGAGGCCTGGCCATCTAGAGAGCCTACCTCAGCCCCACCCATCTCTTCCACCATCTTTTAGATTCTTGTAAGGAACTCATATTCCTCCTGTCTCTTTTCCTTGAAACTAAATGGCATCTTGAAAACTCTGACATTAAAAAAGGGAGAAGTTGACATTTAGAAACAAATGGCCTGAAGAGCAGCTTTCCAGGACCCCCGGATTTGCCAGGAATTACGAGCCTCGCTTTCAGTGCCTTGTTTTCTCTCTGCTTCATTTGTCTGCGCTCCATAACTCAGGGGTCGGACTGGAAGATCTCCACGGTGCCTTCCGCTTTGACATGCTGGAATTCCAGTGGGACTGTTCCACATATGCAACATCTGCCACATGTTACTCAGAAATGTAAAGCCAAGAAGACCCTTGCTAATGCTTAGCACTTCTCTGAGTTCATTTATGTATAAGAATTCACTTATATATAAGAATCCTACTTCTAGGATATTCCTTTGACCTGAACTAGAGAAAAGAATGCAGTGTTATGTTGGTTTAATGTTTGCCTTGGCATACTGAAAGTTCTAAAGGAGAGGACTGATTCTTAGGAGAAGGCTGTGATAGAAATCACTAGGACAATAATGATGTGTGTTTCTCTTTGCCACCCTTAAGAGAAACTCATGCTTATAAAACTAAGTGAATTATTCTTATTACTAAAGATGTCTTTATTTTATAAATAAGGTTACTAAAGATTTCCTTTAAAATAAACAGCATAGCAAAGCAGTCGCTTAACCCAACACAAGTTCCTCGCCTGTCTTCATATGAACTAGCTTCCATCTACTTGACCATGGAGCCTGCTTCTTCCTGAACCCCAGCCACTTCTCATCACGGTTTGTGAGTGTAATGACCAACACACAGCGCAAAACCCTTGAAATTGATGAATGTAAAGGAAGCTTAGGAAAGGAATACATCTTGAAGCATGAATGTCACTTTCTCAATATATCCTACAAGTTACAAAATATGCAGTGATGTAATGAGAAATAAAAGGATCTCTGCTTTTTGCAAGGACACACAAGACATAATGTCTTCATAAAGTGCATCACAATATTGTAATTGTCAGACATAAATAGCTTTAATGTTTTAAATGCATAAAGCCCTTGTCAAAGCTGGTTTGAGGAAGGCAATGAGACTACAAATTCCGTAACACACATACCCTTTGGATATTTGCCTGTGGACATTTGCAAGTAATTTGTGCTTTGCAAGGACACAGAAACCTTAAAACAAGATACTGTCTCCCTAATTCTCTAAGTATATTAACAGCACTACTGACTATTATATTTACAGCCAAGGAGAAAATTAACCAAAAGAATGAACTGGATTTTTTAAAAACATAAACTGCAAGTCTCTGTAGTGCTACCTAGCTGTAAGTTATAAGTTATAAAGATCGTTCATTTACTCAATTCACAAAGATTTATTTACTGCCTATTATGTGTCCACTTTTCTTACTCAAAAAATTGGGATTAATAATACCATCTGCCTTACAGGATTGTCATGATAATAAGACTTTAAATACATATAAATAAAAATGCATATCATTATCTTAGCTCAGGCCGCTATAGCAAAATACCATAGACTGGGTGGCTTATAAACAACAGAAATTTAGGTCCTAAAGTTCTGGAGGCTGGAAATCCAAGATCAAGGCACCAGCAGATTCAGCGTCTGGTGAGAGCCTGCTTTCTGGCTCATAGAAGGCCCTCGTCTCACTGTGTCCTCATATGGCGGAAGACGAAAGAGAGCTCTCTGAGGTCTTTTTCGTAAAGGTACCAGTCTCATTCTTGAGGGCTCCACTCTCACGACCTAATTACCTCCCAAAGGCCCCACCTCCAAATACCATCACAATGGGGCCTAAGTTTCAAGATATGAATTTGGGGGGAATTCAAACATTCAATCTATAGCCATCATTAACACAGCCTGACAGGAAGTACTCAGTAAACGTCAGCTACTACTATTATTATGGAGCCAAGTGGAAAGATTTGGGATATGTTTTAGAGGACTGATCCAATAAAATTTGCTGATGGATTGGATGGGAAACTGAAGGAAAGAGAGAAACCAAGGACACTTCCAAGATTTTTGGCATGAGCAACCAGGAGGATGATGTAATGCAGAGAAAAGTGGGTTAGAGGAAAGAAATCAAGAACTCTAATAGGGTCATGTCAGGTTTGGTCTGAGATGCCTGTCAGACATCCAGGTGGAAATGTCAAGGAGGCATTTGGGTAGATGAGTCTGCATCCTCACCACTCAACACTACTCAAAAAATCAAGACCAGCAGCATCAGCATCACCTGGGAGCTTGTTGGAAACGCAGAATCTTAGGCTCCACCCCAGACCAATGGAGTCAGAATCTGCATTTTAACAAGAACCCCACGTGATCGGCATGCGCGTTAAAGTTTGAGAAGCACTAAGCTATAGCTCCTGGGAGATATAAACTTTGGATCCTCAGCATACAAATGGAATCTAAAGCTAAGGCCTGGAAGAGCTCCCTTAAGGAGACTACGTAAGAAAGACTGGGTGGCCCAGGGCAGGCCATGGGGTGCTCATCACTATTCTTGCGCTTTAGGGCCTAGCAAGGTGGGTAGGGGTGGGGAGGGAAGGAGATTTCCACAAAGGAAGTGCGAACTCGTCATTTTGGAGAGTGGAAAAGCAAACGCCTCAGGATTGCCAGTAGTGCAGGGTGCTTTCCTGAGATTTTTGGCCATGCATTTAAGAAACCCCGTTTTCCCATAACGTGCTTCATTCCTCCAAAAATGTCCTGTTCTGATGCATGACCCATAAATTATGAGAAAGTGCATCTTCCCCATCAATTCTCATTATTCTCGTAAGCAGTTTATTATGTTAAAGGTCACCATCAGCAGAGCAAGGCTAGACAAGGGAGTCATGGCAGAGCCACAGCAAGAGGGTGATATGAAAGGACAGAAGGCTTCATCCTCTCTCTTAGATTTATGGCTGGGGGATGACGCAGGAATTAATGACATGAAAACACAAGATGCCTCAGGAGAGGAAGTTCTTTCTTCTCTACTCACAATTCCCAAGAAGTGCTAGGAGATCCCTCAGGGGACTAGTACTTTGGTAAACAACACCAGATACTGTTAATTGCCTTTAATTGAGTTTTGAACAAGCCCAAAGTCAATAATGCCTCGTTGGTTACCTTTCTTCCTGCTTGGAAACCAATCTCATTGAACAATCACATAATTCTTTGCAGCATTCGCTAATGCAGCTACATAAGCCCTATTTCTGTGATCTCAAAATCAAAAATCTAAAGCCTGGCTCTCCCCTGAGCACACTGTTCTCTCACAGCACACATCCCACATCCTCAGGGCCTGGGCGCAGTGTAGATAGCCACCTTGTGCCCTACAGCCACATCCATCTCTTTCCACTGCCTCAAAAACCCCATTGCCATGGGATTTCACTCCCTCCAACTAGACTTCTTGTCACCCTCCCTTCAGCTATCCTCTACCACTCTCCGGGTCACTCCCCTCCTTCACTGATGACTTCAGCTCCTGGCTGCCCATCTTCCTCTCCATCATTACCCTTATTCACTGCTGATGACTTCGACAGCAACATCCACATCCACGCAGTGATCTGCCCAACACCCAACCTCACGTTTCCTTGGCTTCTAATGCCAATCATCTCTCCTTCCACCTCAGCCTCAGCCACTCACTGCTGTGGTCGTATAGATATTGCTGTAACCAATAAGATCACCACTTCCAACTTCTGGATTTCACATCCTCCTCCTTGACCCAGCCCTTCCAGCTCACCTGCTCTGATATCCCCCCTCGAACAATTCAACATCTCCAAGACCTCTTACTCACTTTTTCACTCTCTACCCCCAAACTCCATCTTCACATCCCTCTTCAATATGGCTAAATTAACTGGTGGTCCACCAGGGTAACAAACACTTCTAACTCCTCTGTCCCTCTGTCCTCCGTCCTTCTCACCTCGAAGACGCCCACCTTTGGTTAAACACTACGTGAACTTGCTCCTGGCGTGCATCTGAACAAGTGACCCCTGCACACAACTGTGAGGACTGGACTAATTTCAAAACTCCCTCCACACCTTTCAAATGATTTCTTAACATTGCCAGGCAACCTGCCCTTCCTCGGTGTAGACTCTTCAAGGGGATCGTTTTCCACCTTATCGTCTCTCCCCAAATCTCGCACCTTCTTCACTCCCTCTCAGCCAATGATATTGTCTCAAATAGCATAACGAAACGCATGCAATCAGCCACCACTGCCTTATCCTCCAACCCAGGCCCACTTAACCCACCTGAGTGGGCTCAATGTCACCTCCCCAGAGAGGCCTTCCCTGACCACTCTGGCTTAAAGAGGCTTCTCCAATCACCCTCTCTTGTACCTGAATTTATCTTCTGCATAACAAGTATCATTGCCTGGCACTATTCATTTGTTTGTTCACATGTTTAGCATCTTTCTCTCCGTACTAGAGTGTGACCACCTGGTTCACATCAGCCTCTTAGCACCTGGAACAGTGGCTGCACACAAAGGGTGTTCAGTAAACACTTGTCAACTGACTGACTGATATTCATAGTCAAACCATACAAACTTACTGACCACTGTGATAAATCACTCATTGTTGCTAGTATACCTCAATCACATTAAATACACGTATTGTGTATTATGTAATTGTGGTAAATTACAGTAATTTATTGTGGTAAAATACATGTAACATAAAATTTACCATCTTAACCGTTTTTGAGTGTATAGTTCAGTGGCATTAAATACATTCATAATGTTGTGCAACCATCACCACCATCCATCTCCATAATTCTTTTCATCTTATAAAACTAAAACTCTATACCCATTAAACAATAAGCATCCATTCCCCCCACCCCAGGCCCTGGCAACCACCATTCTGCTTTCTGTCTCTATGATTTTGACTCCTCTAAGTACCTCACATAAGTGAAATCATACAGTATTTGTCTTTCCATGACTAGCTTATTTCATTTAGTGTATGTCCTCAAGGTCCATTCAGGTTGTAGTATACGTCAGAATTTCCTTCCTTTTTAAGGCTGAATATTATTCCATTGTATGTATATACCACATTTTCCTTATCCCTTCATCCATTGATAGCCACTTGAGTTGCTTCCCTGTTTTAGCTATCCTGAATAATGCTGCTAGGAACACGGGTGTACAAATATCTCTTTGAGCCCCTATGTCAAACAAATTCAAATACACATTTTCTTGAACATCTTTTATGTAACCCTCCCTTCCTCTCCCCCCAGAAATTAACAATAGGGGTTATGTTGGCCAAACTTACCTCTTTTAAAGAGATATTTACTGAACTAAACTTGGAGTAAGCAAATAAAAAATGGAATCAATATTACAGCTGTCTTCCTCCTTCCCTCCCTCCCTCCCTCCCTCCCTCTCCAAGGGAACAGCCCCTCATAATACCAACCACGAAATCCTCCAGAGAAGAGCTCCAGAAGCAGTCTGTGCGGGAGGAAAGGATCAGATACCCCAGCTCCTGACTTCACCCCCCTGCCATCACCTTCGTCTTAGGCAACTCTCCCCACATCCCCCCAGCCCGCTCCCCCTCAGGCTTCTGCTCCTCCTTTGAGACAAAGGAAACATCCTTCCCCCATTTGCCTTAGAATGTTAGGGTCCGACTGACCTGTAAGGGACAAGAAACAACCAAAGAAGAGATACCGTGGCTTCCAAGCACAGGAAAAGATGCTCGGAGTCATTGCATTAGGGAAATGCAAATTAAAACCACAATGAGATACTACCCCATACCTATCATATGGCTACAATAAAAACAAACAAACAAACTAGCAATATCAAGTACAGAGCAACTAGAACTCTCATACATTGCCGGTGGGAATCCAAAATGGTCCTGTCATTCTGGAAACAGTTTGGCAGTTTCTCATAAATTCAGCATACAGTTACCACACCACACTGCAGTCCCACTCCTCCGTATTCACCCAAGAGAACTGAAATCTCGCATCCACAAAAACCTGTACGCCAATATATATAGTGGCTTTATTCATAATCATCAAAAACTGGAAAAACCCAAATGGCCATTAATGGGTGAATAGCTAAACAAACTGGTACAAGCCATCCAAAGGAATATTACCAGAATCAAAAGAAATGAACTACTAATATTTGTAACAACATGGATGAATCTCAAAACATTATGCAAAGTGAAAGTCAGATACAGGGCCAGCCCCAGCAGCCTGGTGGTCAAGTTGAGCACGCTCTGCTTTGGCAGCCCGGGTTCAGTTCCCAGGCATGGACCTACATCACTCGTCTATCAGTGGCCATGCTGTGATGGCAGCTCACATACAAAAAATAGAGGCAGATTGGCAACAGATGTTAGCTCAGGGTGAATCTTCCTCAGCAAAAAAAAAAAAAAAAAAAAAAAAAGTCAGACACAAAAGGCCAAACTGTATGAACCCATTTATATGACATTCTGGTAAAGGCAAAACCAAAAACAGAAGGGTGGTTGCCAGGGGCTGTGGGCGGATGGAGGAGATCCACTAGAAAGGGGCATGCAGGAACTCTTTTCTATCTTGATTGCGGTGGTGATTACGTGACTGCGTAGATTTTTCAAAATTCATGGAACTATACATTTAAGAAAGGTGAATTTTACTGTGTGTATATTATCTCAATAAACTTGACTTAAAAGTTAAAAAAACACTTTTACATAAATTAAAAAGTGACCTTCTAGATCCATACCAGAGTCTCCATGCAGAGGACCCAGGCTCCAGCTGTGGCCACCACATAGTTTTTATACAAGAAAAATAAAGTTAAAGTTAACTAAGCCTGTTTTTTTTTTTAACGTTCTTTTGTTTTATACTGGGGGAGCACAATAATAAATAATACCAACAACATAAGCAGCATCCGAATAAATCATTTTTAAAGAACTGGTTTCAGATCCGACAGTAGCAGCATTCTAGCCTTGAAAGAACCCGTATATGATGCAGTCCCTTGCATGGTACTCCTGGGCTCATTTCAAGCTGCCATCTGGGAGCTGGGCAGTCATCCATCTCAGCCCCTCCTTGAACAGGGCACAAAGGACCTCACTCTAAATCCACAACCACCTGGGCCCTCCAATTGGCAGAATCAAAATGACTGACATCCTGAAAGGGAGAGCCCACCCTTGCTGTCTGGTCCAAGAGCCTCAGCTGCACCACCTTACAAGAGCAGCAGCGAAAACATCGCTAAACCGCATAATGATGTACCATGGGAATCACAGAGCGGGAATGGAGCACTTCTTTCTCAAAATCTAAGTTTGAAAGAATCTTTCAGCAGATTAAAGGTAATGGAGAACCTCAAATAGGAGAGACACCAAGATAGTCACAGATCAGCATGTGGACTTGCTCTGCAAATAGAAGCCCCGCTTTCTTGGCCCTGCTCCTCATTTCCCAGCAGACTTTTTCTTTCTAGGGCTGCATCCACCTGGCTGGCCATAAAATCCTGATGAACCCAATTCACAGCAATAAAAACAAGGCTCCTTTGCATAATTAAAGCTATAGATCTGCTTTATAACATTGTCAACTTAATTAAGTACTGTATTGCTTCCTGGGTGTCCCAGTTGCAGAATCTGTGGATACTTGTCCTGTTATTATAAATCAACTTAACAGATTTGTCCTTTAACAATATACTCTAGCTATTTTCATTTGGGGTTTGAAGTTGACTTAATGTTTAACATCATGGTTAAGATGAAAGGCTCAGATTTTAATAAAACAGCAAACAGTACAAAACAGTAGACATTTTTTAATTAGGGAAAAATTTGAAAATATACAAAATTAGAGAGCATACCCTGATGACCCTCAAAGCAAAAGATGCCTCAGCCTAGATTTCAGTCAGAGAATGCTGGAGCCAAGGAGGCAGAAGATGGGTCTGGCAGAGCCCTAGAGATGTCCCAGGCTCTGGGATGGCAGGTGTTACGGAGGGCAGGAAATAAAGAGACTGAACACGGGCACAAATTGCAGGTCTCTATATGAAGCAGTGGACCCTGCCCGCTCCCCCTCCTGTCCCCACGTACAATGGTCCACAGCCAGACACTCAGCTGTAATTACCTCTGTATCTGAAAATACTACGCATACACTGCTGTTTCTGAATTTATCAACTTGGACCCCTCGATGGGTCGTCAGAGAAACCACACATCTTGCAGGGGCAAACTAGAGCAGCTCTGATGGTACTAGTGCCCCCAGACAACAGAGTCCATTTGCACCTCACCCTGGGAGCATTTTCCACTTAGTGACCCAAGGGGTGAGACTTTGGAGCCCCTGAGAAGGATATGAAATCCTAGCATGTTACTTATTGTGTGGTGAACAACATCAACCCCGTCAGATAATGAACACTGTAAGAGTTTTCAGCTTTTAGAATTACCTTGTAGACAAATCACAGAAACCAACCATGGCTATGGAACAGGATGAATATTTCATCAACATTGATAATGCAAAAGTAATTGCACAGCTAGAGGGAAGGAGGAAGCAGGCAAGGAGAGGTGGTGGTAATAGCCTTATCTTACAGAGCAGAGAGTCACGTGACCCAATCAACAGTCCATGGACTAAGAAATCTGGTTTTAATAAATGCATTGTCTAGAGTGGCAGGGATGACCAGGAGAAAGGTGGTGAGAAGATGCAAGCATGGTGTAAATAAGCTACATCCTTGATTATCACGGCAGAAAGTCACTTGACAATGACTGAAGTTGATTAAATTCAGAAATAGCAGTGTATGCATATTATTTTGAGATACAGCGGTTACCACAGCAGAACGGAAAACACAGCTAAAAGTGGTTTGCCTGTGGATAAGGGATGGGGGTGGGCAGGGATTGTTGCTTTTTCTTAGAAGATCTTCAGTCCCATGTGATTTATTAACTATGCACATGCATTGCCTTAAAAACAATAAAAATTGGGGGGCAGAAGAAAGAAAAATACTGGTGTATTTTATGAAATAAAAGAAAAGAAGTCTCATGCACAATATGGTAGGAACAAGCTTGGAATGGGTTAAGCTGGATAGTGCATAACTATGGTAACAGATGTAGCTAATTTAGGACACAAATGAGGGTGTTGGAAGGATCTAAGAGAAATGTGGTGCTAAGAGGGAAGGAGAATAAATTCTAAATAAGGGAATGCTAAGATGATCAGTATGGATGCTCTGCCATCTGACACGAATAAAGGAGGAAAAAACTGAACCCACCCTCACTTTTCCAGTGTCTTTTCACCACAGATTTACACCAAAGTAAAAGCCAAGAGATTCTTATATGGGCTCCATGCAGAGTAAAGAAAGCGAGCATGATGAAATTCATACTCAATAAAATAAGATGGGCGGAAGATCACGTCGGTTGTGAAATGAATTCTGTCTTCATAAAGTCTCCATGCATTTCAAAGTGTGATAACTCTATTTGTTCTTCGAGAAAAACAATTTATAAATGACATTCAAATACACATGTATTGGCTTTCTCATCAATAAAATGATTTGCAATTGAGCATATGCGGTTAACTACCCCTTTCAAAATTCCACAGAAAATTACCAAAGGAATGTAAAAATAGGAACAAATCTGCATCACTTCTGGTTACCAGGAAGGCTGCCATCCACGCAGCAGAATATGTGAGGAATCGACGTCTTTGCAACATCCATTTTTCCCATCCAGGAACATGACATTTGATTTCTAGAATAAATAGTAGTTCATATTTTCTGTGAAAATGATCCATTTCATCAAGATTTTAGGATATGTTAGGATACAATAATGCGTAGTGTTCTTATGATTTCAAATCTCTTCTTCTCCCCTTTGTTTCATACATCATTTCTAGTATTGTGAAATTTTTTTCTTTTTTATCTTCATTAGGCTTGCTAGAAGTTTGTCTATTTGGTTGGCTTCCGCAAAGGTCCAGCTTGCCAGACAAAAAATGGTGGAAGGGCATCTAAAGTGGAGGACAGAGCCTGTGAAAGGTGTGGAAGCTGTGGGGGATGTGTGGCAGGGGGCACGTCCAGGAAGATGGTGGTTCAGCCCACCTAGGGGGTAGAGAGTGAAGGGAGAAGATGTCAACCAGCAGAGATAGGTAGGGCTTTGGGCTTTATCCTGAGGGTAGAGGAGTGACAAGATTTGATTTTTGCTTTGGGAAGATCTCTGTGGAGGGATGGAGGAAGGCTGGGCTCGATGCAGGGAAGAGAAGTGGGAGGCTGTGGAATAATCAAGAGTTCTAGCTAGGAGCAGTGTGGTTGTAGAAACAGAAACCTAAGCAAACTAGCCCAGGCAGGATGGAGGGCAACCTCATCAACATAGGGACCAAAGTCTACCTGGGCCTCATGGAAGCTACTAGAACTGGAATCACTGTGGCCATCTCAAGGAAGCCAAGTGGCTTCTTCTCTAAATTGGTGATGGGAGTAGGGGGATAGCCCATGGTTTCCTTCATGTCTGTTTTTGGTTGGTTCGTTGCTTTTTTCTCCTTTTTTTGGTCTCTTCACCCTGACCCCCTCCCCTGTTGGGCCTAATATGGCCACTAGCCCTAAGATTCCAAGTCCTCACAGGTCCATGCCTGGTCCAATCAACCATCTACATGTGTGTGGGGCTGGGGTGGAGGGTGCCAAATGGCCCTTAGAGCTACCGCTCATAAAAACCAGAGGGATTTGCTACTTGGCTTGGCAAGTTCTTTCCAGCCACCTGAAGGCTGGGTCCAGGGAAGACCATTCCGGATATCATATGGAGCACTGAAATTTGTTTTCAGGCAATCACATCCTAAACTCCCTGACCATCAGGTCCTGCCTGGGCTGTTGGTGGGGTGAGGTCCTCTGTCAGATCAAATACGTTAGGAATATTTACTGCTGGGACAAGTTGCATTTGTTTATCATGTACTTACGTATGTTTATTTTTAGCCATAACCGTTGGAGTGATCAGAACTGACCTGATTTGAAGCTGGCTGTGTTAAAGTCCCAGTTTACTGGGGGCTCCCTCAGCACATGGGGGCCTGGTCACTCAAAGTAGAAGGTCCTGACAGAGCTCCTAGAGCCCTTTGTCATATACCCCACCCTTCCCCGACCACACCACAGCCATGGGGGCCTGGTGCAATGAGCCCAAAGATTATTCTAGGATTCAGCTGGGAGAACATCCCTGACTTTTACCAGGGGGGCCCCTTGTTGAATCAGGGGCTGGCTGATGTTGGTTGGCACCACTGTACCATATCTTCTAGAAAATCCTTATAGAATCTGGGCCCATTGTTTGTCCTCTCCCTGTCCTCTAAAACTAAAACGGAGCTGTCTTCCTTTGCCTGGCACTGCCCTGGTTTTAGTACCAAAAGTCCCATCCCAGGAAACCCATCAGTCCTGGGCAACCAGGGCCCTAAGTAACACAGCATCAAATATAACTGTGTGCATGTATGACATGTACTATGTGTGTGTATACATATAAATGCATATGTCTCTGATATGTATATATCAAAAGGAAAGCTATCAAAAATATGATTACAGTGGGAGACTAACATATTTCCTGTAATCTTTGACAGATCACTTAGGTACAAAGAAAATTTAAAATTAGGTTTGGACAATATAATCCATAAACTTGCTTTAATCCATACAATTGAACATTGTCCTCCAGAGAGAATAGACCTTCTTTTCACCTCATTCAACAACATTGGCAAACCTTCTACACGCAGCTCATCTGGGAAGACAGGCCAGGATGAACCTTTGCTGGAAGCTTTCCATTCCGCAGGTGTTCTTTGTGTCTGGGGCATTTTGCTGTTGTTCTTGAGGACAGAGGCGGTTTTTGGTATTACTGCCTTAAAATTCTTTCAGGCTAAAACTATAGCAGTCCAGGTATATGGAGTCAGATACTGGCTGCAATCTGTCTTCTAGAGATTCAAAAATTCCAAGCCAAGACTCTTGGGTGTGTCCTTGTACACAGTCCAAAATGGCTAAACTATATAGAAATCCCTTTGGAAGGAAAAAAATTTCTCATGGACCCGGCATTGACCTAAGTCACTTTTATTAAAATCTAACTTAAATATGTACTCTCATAAAGATTGGTTCTAAACACCTATACTTTATAGCTATCATATAACTTAGATGTCAAAACGAATGTGCAAATAAATACAACTATCAAGCTTTATAATGTCAAATTAATAAAATTAATTCACTGCAACAGATATTGCTTGGCTGAAACTGAAACATCATTTTGGGTTTAGCAATAGAAAGACGTAGCTTCAGGTCCAGTTAGTCTGTGGCATCATTATCGGAATTTCGACTTCAACAATACTAAGGCAGACAATGCATCAAGCTTGTTGTGCAAAACAATGTTAATAACCTCAGAAACGCACTTGCTCCTTGAGGATAATAAGTTACCATAATCTAAAATTCAGCTATCAAACCATCTTGGAAAGCGTACATAAATGAGGGGCCATTTTATACTAATAAAAATAGTAATAATCACTAACATTTGTTGAACCTTACTATATGCTCCAAGTCTTTCCCATGTAATACCTCTAATCCTCACAGTATCATTGTGAACTCAGTACCACATGTTTATTCACATATTATCATAAGAAGAAACTAAAGAACAGAGAGGTTGAGTAACTTGTCCAAAGTCTCACAGCTAATAAGTAGAAAAATTACTACTTTCGGCAGTCTGGCCCCACTTAACCATTACAGCAAACTACCTGTCTCATTGTTTTGGACATAAGGTATTTATTGGGGGGTTGCAAAACCAGTCTTAAATGGAGATCTAATCCAATTATTGCTGAAACCAGCAGCAGTAACTTTTTCATTGCATTTTTACTACAACACCTGCTGCTACTAAATTGCTGTAACTTAGTCTGTAGAAGGTGAATTGACATGAGAGTTTCATTCGCTGCCAATATAGCAGTGGCCACCCCAGGAGCTGTTCTTTCGAGTTTGGCAAGCTGTGCCCTGTGTGGACTGCCCTTTCTCTCCACACACCTCTGTTAAACTCCCCTCCCTACCCATCATGCTATGAGGGGAGCCACCAGGGCTGCCCCTGCTCACATGGCAGGATACAGAGGCAAACACAGGCCCCAGCGCTGGTTTTTGGGTTGCCATCAAGATGATCCAGAACACATTTTTATTACTCATTATTAACGATTATCATTGAAATAAAACCAATAATCTTAGAGAAGACACAGATGCCTCAAAATACATATATCCCGAGAAGCCCAGGGGTCTGAGAGACCCACAGTGTGACATCATGAGCTCACGCTGAGGGACAGCATACGAAACAGCCGAATGAAATCCACCCTTGTGATTGACAAGGACACGATTGAGGACATCCTTCCAAACACTGCGTCATATTTGAAGAAAGTTCCTTTCTGTTCTTAGATCAAGAATGGTTGTACTTCTCTTAAGAAGTCTTATTACGTGTTTTCACATTCCGGACATGTGACCGTTCCTGCTTCATGCTTTTCCTGCACAGCTCTTATCACCATTTGTAATTAGACATTCATTTGAGAGCTTTCTTGATGAATACCAGTTTCCTGCATTTGTCCGTAAGTGCCGTGAGGGCAGAGACCACATCTGTCTGCTTCACCCCCTTGTTCCCACCGCCTCTCACAGAGCCTGGCGCGTAGTGGGTCCTCATTGAACGGTTGTTGAGTGACCGAGTGAGTGAATGAGTCAACGAATAAATAAAACATATGAGCCATGGGTTGGTCAATTCTCCTTTTTGCATGAGCTGCTAGAAAGTTTAGACCTGGATTGTTTCCCCCTCATAGCAGGTGTAGAGGGTCTTATGCTCGTATTTGTGTATTAGCCTCATTCTTTTTTTTGAGGAAGATTAGCCCTGAGCTAACATCTGCTGCCAATCCTCCTTTTTTTGCTGAGGAAGACTGGCCCTGAGCCAACATCCGTGCCCATCTTCCTCCACTTTATATGTGGGACACCTACCACAGCATGGCTTGCCAAGTAATTGCCATGTCTGCACCTGGGATCCGAACCGGGGAACCCCGGGCCGCTGAAGCGGGATGTCTGCACTTAACCACTGTGCCACCGGGCCAGCCCCATAGCCTCATTCTTAATACCATTTTAGTCTCTACCCTTAGTTTCCTTTTTTCTTTCTCCTTTACTTCTAAGTTAGTCTACCTTGCTATATTTTATGAATCCCCGTAAACTGTCTTAGTTCCCTTGTGGAACAAGGTAGGTGATACATACATTTATTAAAGTCTTTTTTATATATATTTAAAATCTTGACACTAAACTCTCTGCCAACAAACACATTTGATCACCTGTAAACCCTTAAGAATAACTGAGATTTGCTAATTCTAGCACCAGACCAATATTTAAAGCAAATCCCACCCTAGCCTAGAAACCACCCCCGGTGTGTTGTTTTAGGCAGTGTGGTGTGTTTTGTATGTGACAAGTACATTTCTAACAGGGCTATGCAATCGGGCGGACAAGAGAGAACATAGGGCTTACTACAAAAATGTTATGGATTGTGGATCAAAGAAACATTTATCTTTAGTGGTTCTCTAAAATGTATTGACATCAAAGTAATAATGAAAAGTTTGCTTTTACTGTGCCCTATTGGGGATGGGGGGATGGGGAGCAGAGGTGAGTAAGGGGGTCTGGGTGACATCCTGGTTCCTAGGCATTGAGAAATCTGATCACTTTCTAGAATGAAGGCAGAACATTATAAAGTAAAAATAGTAAATGGCCGAAACCCCTTTTTAAAATCTCTAACAGATACTATTCATATGCTACTGGGAGGAGTGACTTGCAAGTATGAAACTTCACAGTTATCTTCTCTGGTCTTACTCATTTACAGAACTTTCACTATTTTTCCCTTAAAATGAAACATCATTTTCAAATCCCATTATTGAGGACCCCCCTCACTGCGCCAATTAAACATCTCATGTACCCCACCTAGCCCCACGCACTAAATGTGGAAGAAGTGCAGTCCCCACCTCGGATCATCTGCTCCTGCCAGGATGCCAGACCAACGCCTCCTTTGGGGTTAGTCAGAAAGCACAAAACGTCCATTTAGGAAACTGAGATTTGATTTCTATTATCCATAAGGCTCGTTTGAGTCAGTTGAATCTTAGACGGCAACTGCAAGAGGGGTCAAGAGGGGGTGTAAAGAAACAGATGGAAAATAATCATGTGTCAGATAAATGACAATTTTTAAAAGAATTTGATAGCATGTGGGCTGGGACATTTTTTCCCTTCCCTTTCTCTCATTCGTTTTGGGTTTTTTTTTTTTTTTTTGGCAAGGGGGTGGAGATTAGAGAAGAAAAGTAAGGGGAGAAAAGGCAAGACAATAGGCTAGCCCCGAGCGCCTGATCAGCATCCTAAAGCAGTCTGCCCCTCCCACCCTGCCCCCCAACACCAGGTAGGCTGTGGTGGCGATTTCAAAACAAGCAGACGCTGGCCGCCGCCTCCCGGCCAGAGGGTGGCCTCCTCCCGAGCGAAGGAGGGGAGGGGAGACGGAGGAGAGAGAGGAGGGAAGATGGAAGCTAAGAGATGAACTGAGTGGCCAGACCTCCTCGGGGACAGTGGCCTTTTTTCCCTCCAAATTGGTGGAGCTGCATAAAGATCCAAACCCACCGGGGCGCGCTCACGTGCCAGCTCCCCTGCTCCAAATGCGGGCGGCAGCCGACGCCTCACCTGCTCGCCCCGCAGCTGCGGCGGAGCGCGGCGCCCCCGGCCATGGCGAGGCCGCGAGGAACGCGCCCAGCCCCGCCGAGCGCGCCCGCACGGCTCCCCGGAGGGCGGCGGCCGAGCGCGAAGGGAAGGGAGGCGCGGCCCCGCGAGGCGAGCCTTACCACCCGCCCGCCCGGACCGAGAAGAAAGCCCCACCTGTCAGGCGTTGCGCTCCGGGCGAGTGGGTCCCACTGTCCCCGAGCAGAGGCCAGCGCTCGGCTGCCCCGCTTTCCTAAGAACCTCCAAGGGTTTCTCCATCAACAGAAACCTTTAGGCATAAACCCTCAGCCGCGGGGGAGGGCTGCATCGCAGACGCACTCACTAACAGATGCTCACCCATCTGGACCAAACAGCTCCCGCACGGTGGAAGGATGCTGTAGGGGTCTCAAATTCCGTTAAAATAAAAACCAAGGCAAGCCCACAGTGCCCATTCCCCAAACGGGCTTACCTCCTGCACGGCATCTTATCCATCTCTGGTCTTCCACTGTGGGCTGTTGGGTTTTTTTGTTTTGTGGTGGTGTTTTTTTCTTTTTTTGGATCTGCTTAATAAATGCACCCAGCTAATCTGCAGAGCAATGTTTCCTACCCATCCTAACAGCACCGCACTTGTCAGCGCTGCCTGGAATTCCACCAGCAATGCAGCTTCTCCGCGTCGGTGGTAATCCCAGACAACAGAGGCTGCGACTCCTTGACAAAAGGCTTTCCGTTCCCGCTCGTGCCTTACAGCCCTGCCGTCAGAATTAAATCCATTTCCCGCAAGAGGCGGGGAGGAAATGAGAGCTCTCTCGGCGGTGCGCGCTGACAAAAGGACGCTTGGCGGTGCCCACAGCGCCCCCTCGAGCGGGCCGCTGCCGGCCGCCGGGGGCCGCGCTGCTGCAGTGCCCCGCCCGCGCTGCCCGCCGCCCGCGCTGCCGCAGTCCCGCCGCCCAGGCCCTCGGCCCACGGCCACGCCACCACCACCGACTGCCCCCGAGAGCCAAAAGCCAATATGAGGATTCTGGTACTAGGAAGAAAATCTGAAACGTGAGCTCCATTAGGGGATGCACCCTCCCTGGGATTAAAAAAAAAAAAAAAGTCCTACACTTGGAATATTTTTTGTCTGGAAGGGACATGTTGCCTTTAAAAGATTCGCTCTATCAGTATTTTAATAGCAATCGTTTGACCATTTGAATTCCAGCCAAAATTTTCCCTATCCTAATTCTGACTCCATTTTCAATAGGGCAAAATTTTTGTTGTTGCCACACCCTCTGGGGCCCTGCGCCCAGCTCCCTCCAATTCTCACTACTTCCTGCTCTCACCGTCTCCCCTCCCCAGGCTCCCACCCCAGCGGGAACAGGTGTTTAGTGAACGGGGAACTGAATGGAGAAGCAGAATGCTCAGTTACAGTCTCAGACCTGCCATTAACTATCTGTGTGACTTTGATGAAGTCACTTAACCTTTCTGGGCCTTATCTTAACTCTGTAAAATTGTGGTTCACCTAAAGAAAATCCCACTTCTACTTTCTGACAGTGTTTCTCAATACACGGCCCTCAGAGAGTAGGGATATCAAGTGGTAGCTTGAGACTTTCCAGCCCCATAATCCCCACCAGCTCCTCAAAGCTCCTTTAAATCAACATTCACTCTGTTTCTTAAAATGTTGATTGCAGGACAAGTACAGCTTCCATAGAAGCCCCTGGTCACTACCCCCAACCAGATCATGGCCCCTCTGCTCCTTCTAGGTTCTAGGGCACCACCGGCCTTAGACGCCCCAATAGAAATCACCAGACCCACCACAGTGCTGCTGCAGAAATCAGACTCTCTGGAAGTGGCCTAGGATCCGTATTTTTAACACACATGCCCAGGGATTCCTTTGCACACTAACATTTAAGAAATGCCACTTGATGCAGGCTACTCCTGTGTGGAAAAAAAGAAAATGCCCACCACCGCAACCGCAGAACAGCTGGCGGGCATTCAATCTCAGACACCAGAGGAAAGTTTGTCCTTCTGCCCTAGCTCCTCCAACCCCTCCATCCCCCAGTCTCGACACCCTCCTTCCCCACTCAGAGCTTCTCATTCCTTCCCATTTCATCTTCAGAATCCCTGAGTCCTCAAGCCTCTCCCCATTCTCCTGTCAAATCTGCTGGAACCACAAGCATCTCAGCCACCAGGACCAGAAGTCCGTCTGGCCAGAACGAGGAAGTGCTGTGTTGGTTGAGACACTCCAGGTGGCCATGCTCTGTTGGTGCCCAGTGTCAACATCTAGGAAGTCAGGAACGCCTTCTCCAGAGCCCTGAAATCACAGGTATGGTGGGCCCTTTTCTGAACTAGAACCCCAAAAGGGAATCAAGAATTTTTGTTTAGTCCAGAAATAGCACGTTTCATAAATCCCGGGACTTGGTCATCTCTAGGATCACTCAAAAATTTCTCTTCCCGGTGTATTATTTAGTTTTCTCAAACTAATAATAGAAAATTCTTATTGGCTCCTGCCACTGTTCTGAGGGCTTTACATGTATTTTTATTCATTTAATCCTCACAAGAACTCTATGAAGGTGATACTATTACTATCCCATTTTACAGATGCAGTGACTGAGGCACAGAGAGGTTATGACACTTGCCCAAGGTCCCTCAGCTAGTGGGTGGCCAAGCCAGGATTCAAACTCAAGCGTTATGGCTCCAGAGCTTGTGAGCCCTAACCACTAGCCTGTACATGGCCTCTCAGAGGGGGCAAAAAATTGACTTTAAAAAGAACTAGTACAAGACTGATAGAGTTGATAAGACTGATATATTCTCTTTTTCCCAAAAAACCGATTCTGCTCTTCTAGCCATCACAGACTCTAAAAAAAAAAAATGTCCCTCCAGCTTCTCCCAGATGTCATCTAAATATAACATCTGACTATGAGGCACGCCGGGAAGAGTGGCGCCATCCTGTGGCTTTAGGAATTGTTCAATGTCAGAAAGGAAACAAGACCTCATTATATTAATTTCCATATTATAGCTTATATGGAATATAGTTGAAGTTCCTGAAGTTCTCACTTACTCAATTCCAAATTCACTTTGAAATCCAACAAAAGGAACTATAACTAGGTAGCTCCACAGGCTGTCATGAGACGATCACTGGAATTCAGAGTTCCCACTGCAGAAAGCCCAAGACGCCTGACCCTTAAGTAGGGACAGGAAAGCATAGGAGACTCCACATTGTACCCAGAAAGATCACCTTTGGCTAGCCCTCAATGGCCAGAGGGTTTAAAATTAGATTTTCTGACTTATCTGCAGTAAAATTATTTCTAATCTCCAAGTCTCTTGACAAAAATGTTTTTGGCCAGCAATAACTTGTAAAGAGATCAGATGGCAGTGTAACAGACATCCACAGTGTCCCCACCTCCTGTTACTCATGCCCTTGTGTAGCCACCTTCCCTTAGGTGCTGGCAGGACCCATGACTTGCTCCTAACCAATAGAATACAGCAAAGGGGATGGGATGTCACTTCTGGAATTACGATACATAAGATTCTTCATCTAGCTAGCTGATTCTCTTGATTGCCTTCTTGGCTTGCATGCTTTGACTAAGCAAACAGCCATGTTGGGAAGATCTATGTGGCAAAGAACTGAGGGCTACATTTGGCCAACAGGCAGGTAGAAACTGAACCCATCAGTCCAAAAGTCCTAGAGGAAAAGAATTCTGCTAAGAACCACGTAAGCCTGGAAGCAGATCCTTCCCCAGCCAGGCCGTCGGCTGAGACCTCAGCCCAGAATGACACCTTGATTTCTGCCTTGAGAGAGACATTGAAGCAGAGGACCCAGCTAAGCCATGCCCAGGTGTAACTCTTGACCCACAGAAACTGTGAGATAATAAACATGTTATTTTAGGTTGTTACGGTTGTGGTAATTTGATACACAGCAATAGATAACTAATACGGTGCCTTAGCACTCTCCAGGTCCAGGCAATCTTATCAACCACTTTCCCCAGGGCATGCCAGAGGAGCTGGAGGAATCGGCACCCTAGGAGATCAGCTCTCAACCAACGACTATCAGGAGTTAGTGGATAAACAGCCTGGCTCCCTCATGCCAGGCGTGTTGGGGGGACACCTCTGAGGCATGTTGCACATAGTCTCCCAGAATGCCTCAGCAGGACTGAGCCCTGGCTGCCCGCAGCAGTAACCTGTCAGCCATGCATCTTGTAGAGGCTGGCTTTTCTTCCCTATATTACTTTCCTGCTCCCCATTGGTGTTTCCTGGGCTCGCCTTCCAAATAAACTACAAATCATGGCGTACTTTTAAGGGAATCAAGTTTAAGACAGGAGGGGGGAAAGACAGCACTTTCAAAGCAAGACCAATGATAAATTCTAAGACTAGATCTCCTGAAGACATCACTCTCTCAACAAGTAAAAGTTCAGCCAAACCCATGGCTGAAGCCTGCTGTGGAAAGAGAGTCCAGGGCCTGGGGCTCTAGCCTTGGTCCCCGTGACTGTGTGGCCTCAGGAAAGACTCTGACCCTGAGGTCTCACTTCCCAGCTGTAAAGTGAGGGTAACAGTGCTTACTCTCTGATATGGGTTGAATTATGTGCCCCCTAAATTTCCATGTTGAAGTCCTAACCCCCCAGTACCTCAGAATGTGACTGTATTTGAACATAGGGTCTTCAAGAGATACTTAATGAAGTACATGAGATAATTAAGAGGAAAAAATTAGGTCATGTGGGTGGGCCCTAATCCAATAGGGCCTTATAAGAGGAGGAACTGTGGACACAGACGAGCACAGAAGGAAGACCAGGTGAAGACACAGGAAGGAGAGAGCCTCAGAAGAAACCAACCCCGCTGACACCTTCATCTCTTGATCTCAGATAAGTTTCTGCTCTTCAAGCCACCAGTCTGCAGTACTCTGTCATGGGAGCCCCAGAAAACTAATGCCGTCTGCTACCACCCAGCGTTGTCATGCAGACAAAAGGGGAGACCAGGTAGAAGTGCTTACAGTCTTATTATTACTGATCAAAATGAGATAACCTGCGCCTTTAATCCCAGCCACATGAGAGGAACCACGCAGGGCAGCAAGGCACCACACACAGTCGTTGGAGAGGCCCAAGACTCCAGGGGAAAGGCAATCCTTGTTATAAACTGGCAGAGCTTGGCTCAGTTGTGTTCTAGTGTTTCACAGAAGGTAAAACTTGCAAGTGGCGAAATTGAATATTTAGCAGAGGAGAATTCTAAGCCAACTGTTGAAGGTGCAACTTGGGTCCTCCTTACCACTTACAGTAAAATGCAAAAGGAGAGAGATCAATTAAAGACGACTTGTTAAACAAAAAGGAACCAGAACTTGGAGATTTGGAAAATTCTCAGCCTATCGATATTGCAAACAGTGAGACAGCTTGTTCTGAAGAGAGCAGTAAGCGTGTAGCTGAACAACCATTTGATAAAGAGATCGTGGGTGCAACCCATGGACTTAATCAGCATCTCAGCAGAGGCCAGGAATAGAGACGAGATTATACCAGCAAAGACACTGCCAGATTGAACTAAAGGGGACAGAGAACGCAGGACAGAATGAAGGCAGGCTGTTGGACTTCTTGGATTCTACGAGACCATAGAGCTATTCAGTTGCAACGTGCACTATTCTTCAAGGAAAAAGAAGAATGACCCCAAAAGTGATTCAGAGATCATCGGGACTGCCACTCAGACCACAGGCCCAGGCGGCAAGTCTGTTTCCTCCTAGTTTCAGAGGGTAGGGCCACTGCAGAGTGTTGTATGGGGTGACACTGCCACCCCAGTGGGCCTAGAAGTGGGACGCTGAGCCAAAGAGGATTATTCTGGAGCCTTAAGATATAATGAAATTGCCTTGCTAGGTTTGGGACTTGCTTCGAACCCATCGTCCTTTTCTTCTTTCCAGTTTCTCCCTTTTGGAATGGAAATGTCTATCCTAGGCCTGTTCACCACTGTATTTTGGAAGCACATAACTTGCCTGTTTTCACAGGTTCACAGCTGGAGAGGAATTTCGCCTCAGGCTGAATCATATCTCCAGTCTCACCCGTACACGACTGAGATATTTAGATGAGACTGCGGACTGCAGACGTTAGGGTTGAGGCTGGAATGAGTTAAGACTGTGGGGGATGTTGGAATGAAGTGAATGTATTTTGCATGCGGTGATAAGGGCATGAATTTTGGGGGGCCAGAGGCGGAATGCTATGGACTGATTTGCGTCCCCCCCCCCCCATTCATATATTGAAGCCCTAACTCCCAAAGTGACTGTGTTTGGAGATAGGGCTTCTAGAAGGTCCTTAAGGTTAAATGAGGTCATTAGGGTAGGACCTTAATCCAATAGAATTGGAGTCCTTATAAGAGGAATGGAGACCAGAGTTTGCTCTCTCACTGGCTCATGCATGCTCTAGCACTCTCTCCCCGCAATGTGAGGCCACAGAGAGAAGGCAGCTGTCTGCAAGCCAGGAGAAGCAACCTCACCAGAAACCAAACCCTTCAGACCTTGATCTTGGACTTCCCAGCCTCCAGAACTGCAAGAAATAAATATCTGTCATCTAAGCTACCCAGTCTATAGTTTACGTTATGGCAACCCGAGCAGACTATACACTTTCTGTGCCTCAGTTTCCCCATCTGTAAATCAAGAATAATCATGCCTATCTCATAGGACTGTTATGAGAACAAAACATCCGTAAAGTATGGGGAAAAGACCCAGCATGTATTAAGTGCTATGTCTTTGTGAGCAATTGTTGTAAAGATGAAGACTGCCTCTGTGCTCAAGGTCAAACTTGCACAAAGGTGCCACGTGGCCTTAGCTGGGTATTTAGATAGCCTTGAAAACTCTCACTCCCACTGACCAATGCTTACGACTCCATATACTCTTTGGGGCTAAGTTTGTATTCCTATTAAAGGTTAATTTCCCCAGGAAGGGTAACAGGCACTTATTCATCAAGTGATGAAAATAGATGGAATGAAAGACATTAGGTATAGGTCCTGAGACGATGAGGATGGAAACTTCATGAGGTTAAGAAATCAGACTGAAGGCTGAAGGCCCTGAAGCCTATTTCTTCAAAGCATGAAATTAAGGAGGAAGCAAATTTATGAGAGACAGGACCATTTGAAAGGTAATTGTTAAAAAAAAAATTGAGATAATACCAAGTTTTTTAAAAAAGAGACTCCAAAACTTTCAAGACTGCATTTATTTGTCTCAAGAAGGTAGCCCTGGGCTGGTCTTTTCACTTTTCACACTTGAGGGAGCCTGAAACACAGAAAAGAGTCCATTGTAAATGGCTAAAGAATAAGAACAGACCGATCACAAAAGAAATATGTAAAAAAAATTCATTTCATTAGTAATCAAAGATGTGTAAATAAGACACCATTTTTTACTATTAAAATTCTATCATTTTAATAGATCTCATTTTGTCAAGGATATGATGAAATTGGCGCTCTTACACAGCTAATGGTATTATAAATTGGGACTATGCACCAAATCATAGATTGTACCTACTTGTGTCTCAGGAGTCTCTCTTCTGGGGATTTATCCTAGAAAAATAAAATTCAGAAAGAGCTAAACATATCAGGTTATTTGCCATGTTTATGAGAAAAACTGACAACATCTTAAATGTCCCACAATTAGAACACTGTCCCATTTAATGGCCCATTAAAACTTGTTATAAAGACCGTATAGTAACCTCTAAACATGCCAATGGTAGAATAAGAAAAAACAGAACACACAATGTTTTGTACTGTATAATTTGCAAATTCAATGGTATAGGAGAAAATTTTGGAAGCATTTTAGTACATTTCCGTCAGTGGTTTTACTAAGATGGTAAGATCATTTGAGTCTTCTCAATTTTCTGAAATCTCAACTTGAAGAAAAAACAAATCCATGACTGAAAAATAAAGTCACTCAAATCATGATCAGGCAGTTCAGATATTGGAAACTAGACATATATCACCATGGATAATAAAATACTACAATCAAATACTTTAATTTAGCTTAAAAAAACACATTTACCTATTTCCTAGTTCGCTCTTCTTTACATTTCAAGGGTGAGTTTTGTTAGAATGAAAGGCGGTTAGAGGGTTTAACACTATTACCCACATCCCTCAACTCCACCCCCTCACTGACTCCCTGGATATTGGGCAAGTTACTTAACTTCTGTTCCTCAGTTTCATGTGATAAGAAATTGTCACATATTGAGGTATATGGGGGGTAGCTATTCTGGTTTGAACCTGATTTGGCCTGAACTAAAGAAGTCGGACTTACGCCTATCAAACATACATTGCACATCTGCTTTAACCATTAAAGTGAAGAATGCATTAAACATTATTGCAAAGTAAAAGAATGCACTCTTTAAAGACAAGGATGCATGCTTCGCCTCCACAACGCTGGGACCAGTACTCCTGAGATAAGTTCCCTTCCCACCATCAGGGTCATGTTGACCTGCTAATCTGCAACTGAATATCTCTCTGAAACTTTGATGAATATGCATCCTGGGTGTGTTTGATGTGTGTTCTTTGTTCTAAAAAAGGGATAAAACGGTACTGAGGGGCTGGCCCAGTGGCTCAGCCGTTAAGTGCGCACGTTCCACTTGGTCACCCCGGGGTTCACCGGTTTGGATCCTGGGTGCAGACATGGCACTGCTTGGCAAGCCATGCTGTGCTAGGCATCCCACATATAAAGTGGAGGAGGATGGGCACGGATGTTAGCAAAGGGCCAGTCTTCCTCTGCAAAAAGAGGAGGATTCACAGCAGATGTTAGCTCAGGGCTAATTGTCCTCAAAAAAAAAAAAAAAAAAAACTGTACTGAAAATCAAGCTTCTCTGGAACACTGTCTTCCTTTGTGGAGGCTATCTTCCCAGGTTATAGTCCTCAGCCTGGCTCAATTAAAATTCACCTTCTCTCGCCTATATATAGAATGGTTATTGGTTATTTGCCTCGACACCTGACATGTAAAATGGATATCGTTGTTTGTACATCACAGGGTGGTTGTGAAAATTAAATAGGTTACTATGTATAAATTGCCAGGAATAGCATAAAATAAGTATCACTATTTTTTCTGATCTTGATCAAGTCTTTCCACTATACGTCGGATCAAGCTTTCTTTTTTTGAGTTCAAATTTAGCTTTAGAAGTTTTATTTATACTTTTTTAACTTTTTATATGTCTAGAACATTTTAAAGCTAAGAAACAAATTCAGATATTGCTGTGTTTACCTGAAGGGTTAAAGAATGATTTAATGCTATCAGTCTATAGTCTCAGGTATTATACATCGCTGTCTTTGCTTTTAAGAGTTAACTGGAAAATTCCAGGAATGTAACATTTAAGTATCAGAATATGAAAACTTGAATTTGATCAACGTTGTCTTATTCTCACAGTTATGAAAAAAGTGCCTGTTGGTCTCATCTGAGTCAAGGAGTTGAAGGTCCAAGAGAGGGTGGTCTGAGGAATAGAAACCCAGCTTGCTGCTCAACTCCTTCAGTAAGGTGGGTACACTCCTGTTGTTGGTTGTGTAGCTGGATAATTTGACACATTATCCAATTTACTTTTCCCTCCACCTACTGAGCCAAGGCTTGGTAGTGGGGATAGGGTTAGATAGATACGGGCCAGAATTCCTTGTTTACTCAGCTTTAGAGCTCAGTTCCCAGCTTAGCAACAGTCTGGAAAAGCAAGGCTCTCATTTGAAAGAAGCTGACTCTGTTGAAAGGGAGAGTAATGAACATGTAGGTTCCGATGGACCAGAGCTTAGATGGCTGCTCATCAGGTAGTCACAGAGCAGGGAGGAGGCAAGAAATGATGAGAAGAAGACCTCCTACAACCCAAACCAGAGAGGAATGTTAAAACAGCAGGAGGTAGTTATTCAGAAAGGACGGAACTAGTGTGTAGAAGCTGCCTGATCCCTGAGAAGGGCCCCTGTACCAGGCCATCCTGGGCCTCGACCTAGGGATGGGGAAGAGTTACATATGATAATAAGACTCAGGAAAGGTAAAGTGGACTCTGAGGAAAGCAAGGACTTGTATCCATTTCTTAGGATGTAGCCTGACAGGAATTTAGCGGCCACATAGCTAAGGGACAGCATCAGGTATATGAGCCTGAGAGCAGCCTCTGAGCCTGCCTGGGAGTGGGAAAGCCAGGGAGACCAGAAGAGCTCTGGGTTCTGAACAGAGAAGGCCCAGCAAGCCTGGCCTAAAGAAAAGAGAAGGCACAATGGGGCCATGGGGGTCAGGAGCAGATGTCAGCTCAACATTGCTCACGATCAGGGCCAGAGGACTACCTGGGGTCAAAGGTGGGGAAACATACATGAGTGCTCCCATTCCAGCCCCCGTAGTGCATCCACTCCCCACTGCACCTAGAGGAGAAGGCGGGTGGGGAGATCCTCTTGGGTGAGGAGATCGTGTAAGAGGCAAAGAGCCCCCATAGGGATGCTGAACATTGAACTGATTCAGTATTTACTAGATAGACCTTAATGAGGCAAG
Source organism: Equus caballus (assembly GCF_041296265.1). Lineage (NCBI taxonomy): Eukaryota > Metazoa > Chordata > Mammalia > Perissodactyla > Equidae > Equus > Equus caballus. The sequence continues at coordinate 47,502,796 of NC_091698.1, read as the reverse complement.
ATAAAGAATTCTCCCACCATCTGAGTCATAAGGGTATTACTGGGTTCTCAGAACAACTGGAATACAGTGTACAAAGTTACATTTCTTCCCATCTAAACTGTGCTCATAATTGTCAATCCTGCATCAGTGTGTGAAAGTCCAGCCAGGACCCATAGATCAGAACCCAGCATTGTGGCCACAGCCTCACTGTCTCGAGGAAGAGCCATACAGATGACCTTCCAGCAAATGAAGGTCCCTTATAATGAGTAGGGCTTTGGCCACCAAGCCCTATGTGGTCTGTCTCTTCCCTTGGGGACCTGGTCCAAATCACAAGATGCAGGGGGACTCTGCTCCTGGATTCCTTTCACCTCAGAATACCCCAATGAGGCAGGTGCCCCTGGCCCATCTTCCACACCAGAGTTCCTAGAAGGACACATTCCTGGAGGGAAAAGTCTTCCAAAAAGGAGGAGAGTGCTCCAAAGAGGACCGGAAGAGCTCCTAAAAATAATCAAGTTGCATTTAAAATCCCTTTACCCTCCCCCACTAGAAGAGCTACCTTTAACACTGTGTCTTTGGAGTCCATTTCATCCCTGATCTGTTGTGGATAACCCAGGGATTAGAATAAGGGGAGAGCGTGGAGGGTGGGAGGACACACTGACCTCCCTCAGGGACAAGCTAATGTGGTCCGAGCACTTGGTGGTTTTCTCTAACCCAAAGAGCTGACTGTCTCAAGGGAGGCTAGCAGCACCTCAGAGAAGTCCTGCCTCCACCTTCAGAGACCCTTCCATCCAATTCTTGACATTCTTCTCGGTATAGCTGTGGGACCGATGAGATGGACCTTTTGTAAAACTCATAAATATTCTCTCAAGAAGTCCACTAGAATAGATGAGGTCTTACTTCAATTAATTTGGCCACCAGGTCCATTACATGTCAGAGAAGTGGAAAAGAAATTACTGGCTTTCTCAAATCATCCTTAGCTCAGTGACAGGGTTAGGAGCCCATACCAGGTAGGGATCTTGTCAAACACACCAAACTTCACAGGCACACACACTCACTCACACACAATAAACTCAATTCCATGATTGATTCAATCTTTTGTCCCCATAGAAAAATTAGAATTCCAACAAAAGAAATCTCCCTCTCTTATTTTCACAAAGAAATAGAAATTTGTCTTCCTTCTGACATTTTCTTCTTATCTTCATCAGATTGGGCCTTAAGACTCTTCCTCTGGTGCTGTTGAATCTCTTCCTGAGTAGCTGCAGCCTGGGGAATCCACCATCAGAGGTGGCATCACTCCAAAGTTAGATGGATCCTGTTCTGCATGCCCCAGATCTCACCTTTCCAAAGTTCCAGAGAGAACAACCAGCATCCATATCATCACAGCATAAACCCCCAAAGCGCCAGAGTTTAGAAGACACGATAACATCCCAGAGCCAAATGCAACCACCAGAGGAGCCTTTCCTCTGAGCCCCAGTGCCCTTGGTCTGGGGCTGCAAAGTTAGATGCCTAAACTGGTGATGCAATAAGGGGTGGTGGGGACTGACAAACCAGAGAGCACCCATCCCATCAAAAAGGAAGTTCAATTTTTTAAAATACTCCATGGACTAAACTCATCAGAATATGCCCCCTAGGCCACCAGTGAACATTGGGCAGACAAATGTGCTTCCCTGGGAAAAGCTTAGACCCACACCACACTATTGTGGTAGAATTTTTGCTATCACATAAAGCCACTATCTGGGGAAATGTGAGATGGAAGACAGAAGATAGATGCTCCAGGGCTTTCCCAGGGTGCTAATAAATTCATCCCAACTAGCCAGAGCATCTCATTTCAGAGCTTAACACGCTATTAGAAGAAATGTCCCCCGTGATCAATTTCACACACAGATTACCACAACCTGCAGAGGGGGTACTGGAAATCCACCATCCACATAGGCTTCCTTCTCTCAGAAACTCCCCAAAATTAGAACCCAGGCCAAAATTCAGAAGCACACGATGACGGCACATCCAGGCCCCATAACAGACACTTACATTCATCTGTGTAGCTCTTTCCAGAGCCCCTCTGACCCCAGGACAATTGGCATCTCACTCCAACACTAAGGGTGGCCTTCGTCCTGGGACACCGCCTCTACGGGATCACAGGCAACACTGAACAAATTAGAGCCCTGCACGATGTGACATGCCCAAGCTATAGCCACAGGTGACAAATAGAAGGAATAAACAAGCGTGGGCTAGTGAACATCTTGCCACCCAGCCATGCCCAGTCCCAAAACAGCAAATCTCACACCTTGAAAGTCCAATTTGAAAGGAGCCTTGCCTGGACCTTGACGTTAATCCCTATTGCTATCAAGGCCAGATGCTGTGGCTTTACGTGGCTCACGGCCCTCTCCATCCACACACAAACTTGCTGATTCAGTCCCCAAGTGAACCTGCTCTGGCTGGAGAGGTTAATCTCCATCCCTGCCATCAGCAGATTCTTATGAACTTCATTTGGGATTTTGCCTCTCAGGAATGTTGTTGATCTGGCACAGCCTGTTCTGACCCCATCCCCAAACCCCCCAAAATGCCCATCTCTGCCAGCACCAGGATGCCACTCCTCAGATCCACTCCAAGCGTGGGAAGAAGGGGGCCACTCCTGCAAACAGAAGCAAGAGGCAGCCTGCCTCCCAAATCCTAAACCCCTCCGTACATATGCATTTCCATCCAATGAACCACACCAGCTGTCACCAGGTCTCCAGTTAGGGTACCTGGCCAGGATCCGGAAACCCTCTGTAGTCAACCCCTCAGGTAAACTGGGCTGGAGCCTTATGAGGATCATCTGGCAAATAAAGGCCAGCCTCAGCTTTGTTTCCTTGGCCCTTTATCTTGATCCATACTGGTTACTAATTGTAAAATGGATGCTTTTTTAAAGTTAGTAAAAGTGATGTCCAAAATGCTCAAGCCACATGCAAATAAGGATCTCAGAGTTATATCTAGTAACAAAGAGAAAACTAGCCAGAAAGATAGTCACTTCAAAGAAAAAAAGATTTCTCTCTCCCTTTCCTGAACAATTCAGTCCTAAGGCTGTTAGTTGGGTCACAGTGAGGTAGGAGGAGCCATGGTGGCCTGGAGTGAACTATGGGAGCCTGAGCAGGGTGAGGTCAGCATCCACACAAGGAGGTGGCCCGGCACAGGATGTCAGAGACCAAGTGGATGTGAGGAGTGGCCACCCAGAGGGGTGGCCCAGTACAGAGCAGTAAAGCCTAATCAGAGTGAGAAGGGCTGTGGAAGGGCGGCCTGGCATGAGTTGTAAGAGCCCAAACTGGGTAAGGAGGGTGTCCAGGCAGAGGGCCGGCGCAGCACAGGGAGGAGAAGCCCAAGCCAAGCGAGGCAGGAACCCACGTGTGCAGGCAACCTGACACAGTGAGCCAGAGGCTGAGCAGAGTGAGGGGGCATCCCCGCCTGGGGGAGGGAATGGCCCGAGTGGAATGTGAGAGAGGGAGAGGTTCTTGCGGGGGGAGGGGTGGCTTGTTGTGAGTGTTGTTATGGGCTGCGTTGTGTTCCCCCTCGAATTCATATGTTGAAGCACTGGCTCTCTGCACCTCCAATTGTGACTATATTTGGAGACAGAGCCTTAAAAGGGGTGATTGAGTTAAAATGAGGCTGTTAGCGTGGGCACCAATCCAGTGTGACTGGTGTCCTATAAGAGGAGGAGATCTGGACACACACGCGGACGCCAGGGGCACACACACAGGAAGGGCCACCTGCAAGCCGAGGAGAGAGGCCTCAGAAGAAACTGAGCTTGCCAACACCTCGATCTGAGACTTCCAGCCTCCAGAACTGTGAGAAATAAATTTCTGCTGTTTAAACCACTCAGCCTGTGTATTTCCTTATGGCAGCCCTCGCAAATGAATACAGGTGCTAAAGCCCAAAAGGGGTGAGGAGAAGAGCCACATAGGGAGGAGATGGCACAGAGGTGGGAGGCAAGTTACACACGGGTTGTCCTTGATGAAAGGCTCATTCCAGGGCTGGAGGTGGGAGTGTACAAGATGCGCCAGCTCGGAACATCTCCTGCTGGAATGGAAGAGATCAAAGAATGATGGTGACTTGTCGAATGGAAAGGTTTGACTCGAAAGGGCTGTCACTGGCCACAATGAGGACAATTTGAATAACAAATCATGAAATACTATATGATATTATATGATGATATAATAATCCACTGAATTAAATATAAAACCATGTGTCTATAATATAAAAATGAAATGAATATGGAAACAACCAAAATGTTCTACAATAAGTGAACGGTTAAACTGTGGCACTTCCATACCATGGACTAATACTCAGCAATAAAAAAGAAGAACAGGGGCTGGCCTGGTGTTATAGTGGTTAAGTTCATGCACTCTGCTTCGAGATGGCCCAGGGTTCGCAGGTTTGGATCCTGGGCACAGACCTAGCACCACTCATCAAGCCACACTGTGGCGGCATCCCACATAAAATAAAGGAAGATTGGCACAGATGTTAGTTCAGACACAATCTTCCTCAAGTGAAAAAAAAAAAGGAAGAACAGATTACTGACTATTGATACAACTGGGATGATTTCAAGGGCATCATGCTAAGCAAAAAAAGCCAGTCTCTAAAGATTACGTACTGCATGATTCCATATAGCATATAACATTCTCAAAATGATAAATTAGAGAGATAGTGATCAGATTAATGGTTGCCAGGGGTTAGGGAGAGTGGAGGAGTGGGGGCAGTGAGTGAGTACGACTCTAAAAGGGTAGCATGTGGGAGCACTTTATGGTGATGGAACAGTTCTGTATCCTGATTGCAGTGGTGGTTCCACAAATCTACACATTTGATGAAATTACATGGACCTACACACACATAGCACCAATATCAATTTTCTGGTTTTGATACTGTACTATAGCTCCATAAGATGCAGCCATGTGGGGAAGCCAAGTTACGGGTACATAGAACTTCTCTGTACTATCTTTGCAACTCCCTGTGAATCTATAATTATTTCCAAATAAAAAGTTTTATGGAATTTTTGATAAGTAACGGGATATCTAGATATCCTCCCCACACAGCACCTCCCCACAAAATACACATTACAAAAGAAAAAGGCTAACTTTAAAGTGGAGAGATCTGGCAGTCACCACATTAAGCAAGTGATCAAAGTGAATATCCCTAATAATGGGACAGATCAAAATCTCCCCCATCTAACAGGGTGCAATGAGTAGAAAACGCATCACTTCCATGATATTCCTGCCAAAGATGCATATGTGAATCTAGTCAGGAGGAAATAGATATGCTTGAATCAAGACACAGTCTACAAAACAATTGGCCTGTAATCTTCAAATGTGTCAAGGTCATAAAAATCATGGAAAGACCAAGGAATTGTTCCAAACGGAAGGCTAAAGTGACATGACATCTAAATGCACCTCATGATTCTCAGCTGGTCCTTTTGCTGGAAAGGACATTGAGGCTGTTGATGAAACTTGAATGGAGCCCGAGGATTACGTGACAGTACTGCCACAATGTTAGTTTCCTGATTTTGATGGCTGCACTGTGGAGAATGTCCCCATTGGTAGGGAATGCACACTAAAGTAATTACTTTAGTAAAGGAATGGGTGATGGGCATCAGGTTGGCGACTTACTCTCGGATGGGTCAAGAAAAAAGTTCTTTGTACTGTACTTGCAACATTTCTATAAATCGATTGTTTCAGAATAAATGTTTTTATTTTAAAAATGAATAATTTGAATGTCAAAGAATGAGAAACCCTTGACAAAAACATGAAATCCTAAAATGCTTCTGCAAAAAATGGCTCTCTATATTCAGGCCTTGGAAGTCACACTTGACAGAAGTTACATGCATATATAAAAATCTCAAATACATGATTAATTTTTTGTTCAGTCTAAGAATTAGCACACTCTTCGGACTAATAACTTAAACTTGGTTAGCTAATAGACTAAAATTTAAGTGTCTTGTTTTCTCTTTAAAAGAAACTTCCGGTCAGAACTTTTCTATTTCCTACAAGAAAACGTTAATAGCCACTTTAAATCAATTTACTATAAATGACCTGTCCCTGGGATCAATTATCCTTGGAAAACAAGGACCTCCCGTACATCCTTGCTGCTGGCCACCAGGTCCAACAGGCCTGACAGGAGGGAATAGCCAGGTAGCTCACCATGAGAATGACACGGTGATGCCTACCTGATAAGGATCGGTGAGGACTAAATGCAAGTAAGATTCTTGCCTTAATATCTAGAAGATATTGAAACTTACAGTTGTAGAAGAATTACTATTGTTAACTTAGATAACTAGCTTCAAGGTTCAGTTGAGGTCATATCTTCACTCTTGTTCTGTCATTCCCTGTCAGCTCATGTAGTACCAACAGGAATTGTGTCTCCTATGGGTTAACCAGCAAGGGAAGATTTATCTCTCAAGTGGCCAGAATTTGAAAATCTAGACTGAACATGTGCACAAGTGGAATCCTTAGAAAGCAGTAATCAAATCAGAAATGGGAGCCAAGGCCAGCCAGTCAGCAGGAAGCCTGTAAGATCTCAAACCAGAGTGGAGCATTGGAGAGAGCAAAGTGAGAAAACCCAGAACCCTTGTTACAAACAGAGCTAGGATGCTTACGGCTCACTGTTGATTGCTCACCAATCAATACTGATGGCTCACAGTGAGTCAAGCAGACTTAATAATGTATGTCCAAGCGAACATTGACACGCCAGGTACCACACTACACACTTAGCTGACATGGTCATCTGAACTTCACAGTTACCTTACGTACAAGGCAGGTACAATTATCATTCTTACTCTACAGATGGGGAAACTGAGGATTGGCAAGATTCAGCAGCTCACCGGTCACACAGCTAGTGAGGGTAAAACCAAGGTTTCAACCTCTGCATTTTGTCTCCAGAGCCTGCACTCAACTGCTGTTCTAAACATTCTCCCACCACCAACCATCATTTGTGACTTCACAGCCCACACAGTCCCTTACGTCACTTGCTTGTTACAATACGCTTGGTTCCAGATTTCCAGAAGCCTTTCTCATTTCAGCAGTAACTGTGTTGTAGGATGGAGCAAGGGGTCTCATTTGTGTAACACGGAGACACAGCAGGGCAAGAAGCACATCTTCCACACTTGGAGAAGCAGGCTGCTGTGTCCAGCGGCTTTGTTGATTTAGCAAAGGACTAAGAGCTGTCACAATAAACTCCTTTGTAATCACGTAGAAAATGCTGCCTTCCAACAAGGCCAATTAAAAAAAAAAGTGTGTATGTGAGCGAGTGTGTTTGTATTTGGTATCACCATGCAGCTTTATGTATGGCAAACTACTTCTTTCTTTCTCTGGAGACCTCAGAACCCAGAAAACCTTTCGATGTACTAATTAGGGTCATAAAAACATAAGCTTCGGTCTGTGTTGGGTGATTCTGGAGGAGCTGCCTTCCCCTTGAGCTGCTTCCCAGTTCATTTTAGTAACAGATCTGCCAAACTGGCAGACTCCACCTCGCCACCTAGGCGCTTTTGCAAAATGACCTTGTTTCCATCATGTTTTAGCACAGAAAACACCACACACCTCAAGGGATGCACTTTGAGTTTTTTTTAACATCTACATGGTGATTTAAGAAGAAGCACTTTACCAGACTCCTGGTTGGGGAGGTAACTCCAGTCGTAGACACCACACGCTGGCAGCAAGCGTATGCCGACTCACCACGGCCACCGTCTGCCCAGGGCCCTTCCTCCTCATTCTTCAAGCCCACAGCACAGCCGGCATGTTGGGTGATGTTTCTCGATAGCTCTCTAGCCAAGGATATCTGTGGTTCAGAAGTATTGTTGCTATAGTTCTGATGATCTGGGTCTTGTTTCTAGAAATCATATTCAGTTGTCAAACAGAAGGACAGTCAGATTTTGAAGTTTTAAATCAACGTATTTCAAAGTTTTAACCGATGAAGTTTCACTTAAGCGATCAGGGCTTAAGTGATTATGGAGAGAAAAATCATTGCTCAATAGACTGTATTTTGTTCTTCTATAACCTTAAAGTGTTGTGCAATGGGCAACCGCAACAGGAAGATTATAGCATGGAACAGATCCTATGTTTTATAATGAATGTAGCACAGAACAAAGCACTTCTATTACACAATTAATATCCCAGGAAAAACTAAGACAGCCACCAGCACATGTGCAAACACCATGCCCATGCCACAACCCACCCGTCCAGTCTAGTCAACAGGACAATCCACTCCCATCATGGTGGAATGAAGCCTCCCAGGAGGCACCTAAGTTGAACTAGTGGACAAGGCAAAAAACTAAAAATACTGGCTATTTCTGCCCCAAGTTTCTAGAATGAGTTTCTCTTCTCTCTACTATCTGTCCTTCTCTTCTGCCCCTTAAACGCGATCACACCGCAACTTAGAAAAGACCTTCGCTGGCTCTAACGGCTTTTCTACTTCCCTTTATTTTGACCCTTCTTTCCAGCTTCAGATTTCCAGGTTGAATGCACTTGCAGTCTGCCACCTCCCTCGGCTCGGACTCCAGACCTTTACCAACAACACGCCCTCCGCCCCCTCTGAGTTGACTTCCAGGCCACTCCTATTCCACATCTCAGATGCTGGGCCTGGGTGCCTTTCCTGGACTCTCTGTAGCTTCTCACATTACTTCCCACCCTCGGATTCTCAAGATTGTCCCCTCCCTGACTTTAGGACCCCATCTTGCTTCTCCACCTTCCTGCCACCTTCCCTCTGTTGGCTCCTCCTTCCTGTCAATGGAGTCACTTAGTGCTCATTTCTAAGGCCTTTGTCTCTTCCTATCTTACCTCTTCTGATAACTAATCCATTTTCAGGCCTTGAAGATTTGCCTCTCCGTGGAACAAGCCCATAATATTAGCCCACACCTGCCACTACCTAATGGATACTTCTGAGCTGAGGACCCTGATAGCGGTGGTGACACTATGGTGCCTTACGGTTTGCAAAGCAGGTTCATTTATGTTCTTCTGAATGGTCTCAAAACCCCTCGAGACTGGTATCACCAGACCATTGCTGAGCTCTCCAGCAGTGCTGTCCCTCAGGAAGGGCCGCTCCCAGGGGAGGCCCCTTGGGGAAAGAAATGCATCTTCCTTTCTGTGTCCTGTCTGCTGTCTGTCCTGCTAAAGGGAAACCACCACCACAGAGTGGGTTTATGGAAGCCTCCTCTCGTGCCCCAGCCGCCACAGTCCTATTAAAGATTCGGCAGTTAGGAGCTGAGTGCCCTGGACAGTGACAGATGCTAAATATATAGATGGTCAGGAACTAGCCTCCAAAGCTCACACAGACCTGGATTCAAACCCCAGTGCTGACATTTCCTAACTGCATGGCCTTTCCCTGTATTTTGGTTTCCTCCTCTGTAAAACAAGGATCATAAACAGCTCAGAGGAGTGTTATAAACTAACTGGTATGTATACATAACATTGCCTGGCACATAGAAAGGGCTCAATAAACGGTGGATATAACTTCTTAACTCTTTACCTCACAGTCTTTGGCTCCTTCCAAAACATCATTGAGAACTTGGATGTATTCAATTGCACCTTTAAGAATATCAACTTTGCTAGGCTTCCTACTTTGGGGAAGAAATGGCACCAGTGCCTTCAATTTGGCAAAACCACGGTTGAGATTTTTTATCTGGAAAACAAAAAGGGACATTGACACACAGAGAAGCTAATTGGTACAGATATCCCCCCAAACCACAGGAGGGGGTCGTGAGGGTTCATTTCCACAGCTGTCTTGTGCAAATCTAAGCAGGCACATGCCAAAGAGTCACGGCTCCCCTGACGATACAGTGTATTCCTTGGCAGAGAAAGGGGAGTGGCGTAAACTCAGCTCTGTGGGCGGATGGGCTGGAGGCGTGTCCATGTCCACATGACCTCCTCCTCTTCCTCTAAGGGCAGACCCACTGCAGTGCAAGGCAGAGGCAGCGGGGGTAGGGGCTAAAAGCTCTGAGTCAATACACCAGGATTTAAAAACCAGCTCTACCATTTAGCTTTACAAGAGTGTGTAGGATACTTCATATTGCCAAGCTGTGGTTTGTTTACCTGCAAAGTGGAAAATACCCACCTTGTAGCTTTTTGGGGGTGATTAAGTGACATAGTTACACATAAAACACTTCTTCCTGACCTGGCACATAGAAAGTCCTCAATAAGTGGTACTGATGATAATAAATAAAACGTACTAAGACCTATCTAGTCAAGCACCGTGCCATCAACTCTTCAACCTCTTTCCCAGCTGAGTTGATGATACGAAGTGTTAGAGTCCAGAGAGTCTGCATGTTGGTGAGACTTGAAGCGTAGAATGGGCCGCCTCATTTATTTATTTTTATTTTTTGAATCTCTAGGGTCTGAAGGCCTGGAACTCTGATGATCACCCCCTTGCTGAACACAGGCCCTGGAAGAACTGGCCCCCACACCACCACAAAGCCAATATACTCACTTATATCGAGAGCCCGCTCCCACCCACATCCAAGTGGACGACTGACATAGCCCATTCACAGCAGAATACAATGACCAATAAACATGAAAATATGCAGCTTTACTCATCAAAGAACTACAAATTAAAACAGAAATTAGATTTTTTTTTTTTGAGGAAGATTAGCCCTGGGCTAACTGCTGCCAATCCTCCTCTTTTTGCTGAGGAAGGCTGGCCCTGAGCCAACACCCGTGCCCATCCTCCTCCACTTTACATGTGGGACGCCTACCACAGCATGGCTTGCCAAGTGGTGCCATGCCCACACCCGGAATCCAAACTGGCAAACCCTGGGCCGCTGAAGCAGAACTTGAACGTTTAACCACTGCGCCACTGGGCCGGCCCCTAGATACCATTTTTTATGTACCAAGCTGGTAACATTTTGTTTTGGTAACCATACCCAGCACTGGGGATGGAAAAAAGGAACAGTCCTATATCTTGTAAAAGGGGATAAAAAATAGTAAACTTTTCCAGAAAGCAATTGGCAATTTGTATCAAAAGTCATGAAATTGTACATATCCCAGTAATTCCACTTCTAGCATTTTATTCTAAAGTAATTATCAGATATGCACATAGATTTATGTACCAGTAAAAAGCTGCAAAAAAAGCATACATGCCCAACAATACGAGACTGGATAAATTATGGTCCATTTATACGTCAGACTATGCAATCAAAAGTTGTTCTTTGAAAGAATGCTTAGGAACATGAGGAAATGCTTTTGATAATGTTAAGTGAAAATATACAAAGATATGCACTAGATAATCACAGTTTTGTAAAATTATATATATGCACACACATTACTGGAAAAAACATTGTGAGGATATATACGTACATGATAGTTCATGCTAGTTATATATGTGTTATGGGAGTTTCCATCCTCTATTTAGTCATTTCTATATTTTCCAAGTGTATTAATTTTATCATTATAAAGAATAAAAGTCATTAGTTTCAAAATAGTGGATAACACCAGGGCCAGTTCCCCATAGAAAGCAATTCCTTTCTGGCGGGAAGGCCCACTTAAAATGCAAAATACTGGATCAGAATCTTGTTTGAGGGCCACGTCATCACATCAGACCACAGGGTTATTTTCAGCTGGGTCTTTCTGAAAATAGTGCCTGGTAAAACCATGCTGCTCCACTCTTGCAATTTTCCCGACTTCCCCTAAGTCTTCTATTCTTACTTGGTCCTTTCACCAGAGCTACACCTCTAACAGGCCCGCAGCGGGTGGGAGCAGCCCCCAGCAGAACTTCCTCAGGTCCCAGGCCTCGCCGTGCGCCCTCTCCGTCCTCCACCGCCCACCCTTCCCTCTCTAGGATCTCCTCTGCTGCAAACAACCCCACAGACCGCAAAGGGCAGAAAGGCGACCGGACCTGACAAGTCTGGGGCCCCAGTTTAGTCAGAAATACTAAAAGCTACCAGTAGATGCCGCTCGGCCCATGGTCGGAGGACCATTCCGGTCGGTGGTTTACCGCCCGCGCCTGACTTTGTAACACTTTCTCTTGACGGGGGATTGAGTGGGAGTCTGGGGGCAGCCTGGGGCACTGTGTTTCTTTGTTTAAAGTAAGGAAAAGAGTAACCTCCATTAGGTCCCCTCACCCCATCTGTGCTTCGAGGCAGAAAGCAGGGCAAAGAGCTGAGGGGGCCGTGCACCCAAGCGCACAAGGTTGTGAGACCAAAGCGCGCCTCCTGCGCTCTAAGCCTTGAAAAAGCACCTGCCCAAGGGAGACGTTTTCCAACTTGTCAGGGGCCTCCTCGGCCCCCCAGACCCGGTTCCCGCACAAGTCCGGGGGCTTAGCAGGTGGGGCGGCCACCCCAGCAGCCGCGAACGAGCAGCTGGACGAGGGCGAAGAGTGACAAGGCCACGGTCATTCTCCCAAGCTAGGACACGAGCCGGCCCGCGGGAGGTCGAAGTCTCCTGGGGCCCCACGAGTGGGCGGTGAGTGGGTGCCCCTGGTCCTGAGCAGGTGTTCGGGGGTGGGCAGCGGGGATCGGGGAGAGGAGAGGAAGTCGGCCCAGTCCCGGGTGGCCCGGGGACCCGCGCGGGGCGTGGAGCTCACCCGCTCGCGCTCCTTGGCGTTGGCCACGCGCCGCCGCTCCAGCACCAACTGGAGGTCCTCGGTCGACGAGTAGCCGCCCGAGGGCAGCCGCTTGAGCCGGCAGATGGCGGCCAGCTGGGGCAGCGGCCCAAACTGCTCCCGCAGCACGTCCTCCAGCACCTCGGCCTGCGGGACGCCCAGGAGGCCGGGCAAGGCGTCCATGGCGGCGCGCGGAGGCCGGCGGGCGGCCGGGCCCTTCGTCGGGGGCACCTGGGGCGGTGCGAGGCCGCCGGGGGCCTGGACCACCTGCGCCCATCCTCCTGCCCGGCTTGTTACAAACCGGGTCCGGCTCTTGCAGGTCCGGCTAGGAATCTGCGGTTAACAAGCTCCACAGGTGATTGTCGTGCACGCTGCATTGTAGCGTTGGCTCTCAAATTTGGCTACACACTGGAATCACCTGGGGAGTTTTTAAAAAAAAAAATCCACATGCCTGGGTACAAATCCCCTAAATTCTGATTTAATGAGCCTGCAATGAGGCCTGAGCTTTTGGGTATATGTATACCCATGCATGCAAATATACATATGCACATACACATTTACCAGAAAAATTTGATGAATACACAAAACCTTTTAAAAAATTCATTTCAAAATAAATAAAAGTTGCAAAACAAGTTGCAAGAATAGTAACAAAGAGGTCCTGTATCTCCTTCTCCTAGATTCTCAAGTTGTTTTCACATTTGCTCCATCACCCTCTTTCTCTCCACGAATATTTCCACTTTCCTTATTCTTTTTCTGAACTATTTGAACTGGTTTTTTTCTAAAGCGTTTCCTCAGTCTTGTCCTGCCTTCATGACCTTGACAATTTCGAAGGGTCGAATCCTTTCATTTCTGAAAGATGTCCAACCTGGATCTGTGGAATCTTTCCTCATGTCCAGACCCAGGTCATGCCCTCTGGGCAGGGACCCCATAGAAAAGATGCTGGGCCTTTCAACTGCATCACATCAGTAGATAAATGATGTTGACCTATCCCACCAGTGATCACGTCACCTTGATCACCTGGTCAAGGTGGTGTCCAGGTTCCTTCACCATAAACTGACTAATTTTTCCTTTTAATTGATAAACATTTTGTAAGCAGATATTCCTTAGCATGCATTGCTGCTTTCTGCCTGAATTAACCACCTCCCTGAATATGGCCAAAAGGTTGACAGCCTACTGTGGGGAAGAACTTTCCCTTCTCCCCATTTACTTATTCCTTTTGTATTTATGTCAGCATGAGCTCATGAATGTCTGTTTTATTCAATAAGATGTAATTCATTCATATCATTATTTCTTTTAATGCTCAAATTTCCCAGATTTGGCCTGTGGGAACCCCTTCAAGCTGGCTTCTCTGCCCTTTGGACGTGACCCCATCATTCTTTGAGCACTCTCTTACTTGTGCCTAAAGTCATAACGTGTTCCAGGCTTATCTTGAATTTTCCTAGCCCCAGCCCTGGAATCAGTCAATTCTCCTTTTAGTGGAAGGTGGGATTTAGAAACCAAAATTGGATGCTTTATTGTTCATTCCTTTTGAGATGTCATTGCTTCTAAGCCCTTTGCAGACAGGAAATATAGTAGGGATGTACACAAGCATACATACACATACAGCTGTATCTATCTATCTGTGTATAGAGATGGATAGATATATTTAAAAAGCATGAGTTCACACTAATACCTCCAATTCCAAACTAACACCTCAGGTTTCTCTCTAGTTTCCCCCTTTCCTTATTTATAACTCCTTTCTCCAACAGCCAGAAACCTGACTCTGGTTATCCTCAGTATATTGACTTATTTGCACAATTCTCATATATAACCAATTTCCTAGCCACCTCCTCAAACCCATCCCCTCCTCAGCTTCCACCACAGCACTGCTTCCAAGGGAAGGGCAAGGGGAAGAGAAAAGAACACACCAAATGCTTAACTGGGGTTCCCCTGAGCAGGGGGCCTGGGAGTGGGGAGATATGATCCATGCATCCCATCTTTTATATTGCTTGCATTTTTTCGCAATAAGCATAGGTCACTTCTAGAATTAAAAAAAATATTTTTTTAAGAAGGAAAATAATTTTGTTTGCTCCAAGTTCGTTTGGTATTTTCTGCTGGGAGGCAGATAGAAAGCAACAAGAGCCAAATATATGGGAACGAAGCTTAAAATGGAGATAGTTTACCCATTTACTTAACTTTCCTTGAGAACTTTATTTTTCCAAGGACATTATTGACGTTATTCTATTTTATTGCCAAACCCTTGAGAGGATAAGCTGGTGTGCATTGGAACCCAGTGTGAGAACTCCAGACTTTATTCCTTCATACTCCCCTCCGTCAACTCCAACTATAACTTCCTGGCCTCTTGTCAGTTAAATTCCTACACTGAGCCATCTGTTCTGAGGGAGGGCAATCATGTGAGCTAATTTGAGCTAAGACGTTACACCTAATAGTGACTTAGTGCCAATACCTTGCCATCACCCAATGATGCAATGGCCTAATGAACAAAACGGTTTATTTCTCTCTCTCCTCTAACAGTGTGAAAGATGTAGGTCAGTGGTGCATCTCTGCTCCTTATGGTCACTCAGGGTCTTAGCTTCCTTCCAAATCATTGCTCCTCCATCGTTGCTCCTGGGTATCGTTTCTGAAAATGGAGCTGTCCCATTAGATGCTTCTGACATCGCTGGTGCCCGGCAGGGATTGAGCCTCAGGTTCAGAGCAGGATCAGAAACTTTTCTAGGGATTTAATTCAAGGATGTAGGCGCTTACACATTCATTGGGAGGGCTGGAGGAGCCGGAGGAGCTCTGAGTTTGAGAATACACCACCAAAGCTGCAGACTGGGAAGCAGGAAGCCACTGCTCCTGCAGCTGCCAGTCACCCACTCAAAGCTAGAGAAGGGGCTCTGGACCACTGCTGCAGGGAAACGTCAAGTCCCAACCCCCTGGCTTGCCTGCAGGAAGTAGGCAAAAGGACAGGGAGGCGAGCTGTGCCTCACATCCATGCTCACAATCTTACACAACTGTTCCTAATGAAATCATCTTAATTGGCATTCGGAATCCTGGGTACAAGGGGTTCTGAAAAATGGGGCTCTGCCCTTCCTGCTTCTGCAATGCAGAAAGACACCCTGGAAAAAGGGAGCGAGCATGGGCATTGAGGGAGAAAATCCATAGGATCTTCCATCCCGAGCAAGACACAGAGAAATTGCCCCTCGCTCCATCTCGTGCCCACTAGTTTCACCTCATCAATCTTTGCCCATTTGTTACCCTGGGATCAGCTTAGAGGATCACCTCCTCCTATGTCTGCCTGGGCCCTCGGCAGCCCCTCATCACACCGACCAGATCCTGGCTCAGACACAGCTCCCTTAATCTCCTTAACTCAGTCGAGACATGAAAGAGCTGCTAAAAAACAGCTTTAATGAGAGTAGGCAAAGAATGAAATTTTAGAAAGGGATCAAAAACTATAAAGAGACAAGTCTACATTGCCCAGAATTCCTATCCAAATCAATTTGGCAATTTCAGATTATTATTCATATTCACATAAATTCATATTATTTTTATTACATAGTATGTATTATTTTATCTCACCACATTCCTGAGAATTACACTTTACTCCCATTGTACAGATGAGAAAATCAATGTCAGACAAGTTGAGTGACTAGCCAAGGTCACGTTGCTGGTCAATGGCGGAGCTGAGTCTAGAACTCAGGTTTGCTGCCTCCACTGCAGTTCTTTTTCCTCAAGATCTGAGTGGCCTCCATCCCAAGGTCCGTGGGCCCACTCCCAGGCTTCTGGCTGACTGGTCCCCTGACACACAGGCCCTGGTCCTCTCTTGAGGCCCTGCTCACCATAGCCCATACTTTCGCTTTCTTTCAGGCTCCTCCTCCTCCACCCCCATGGGCATGAGCTGGGGTTAATATCTTGGCCACACCAGAGCAGAGTTAACAGTGGGTCAGAAGTGCTTCTCCTCCAAAAATAAAGAAGAGGAATAGACCCACAGGCTTTGTTCCTAGAAAACTGGTGAGAGGTCGTTTCCTCACAGGGGCCTCAGCTCAAGTCCTTCTGGTTCGTGCGGCTGTGCTTCAGCGGCAGCCAGCAGCTTCGAGCTCTGACAAGACGCAGAAAGATGCCTGGCAGCCTCGCGAAGAGGCTGATGCAGACCTAGAGCCCTGTGGGCTGAAGGGGCCTCATAGAGGAGCTGAGACTTAAGCAGCCTCCAAGAGTTAGTCATGGCTCAGAGAGGAAGAGCTTCTGTGACACATTTGGGCAAGTCATTCAAACTCTCTAGGCCTCATCTTGCCACCTGTAAAGCCAACATTGTGATAGAAGCTTCCTTGGAATTGTAGCGAGGAGTCAATCAGGCCATTGGCATAACAATAACATCTAACACTTGTACAGTGGGATCCGTGGGCCATGTGCTACTCTAAGCTTGTCATATGCATTAACTTTCTTAATCCACACAACAGCCTCAAGAGAGATGTACTCAGAAGAGGGAATTGAGACACAAAAGTCAAGTAACCAGCTTTCCCAGCTAGAAAGGAGCAAAGCTGAAATTGGACCCAGATAGTCTGGCCACAGAGCCTGAGTCTATAAGCACCAATCTCTCCCACTTCATGTAACTCCCACCATATTGTAAGTGTTGGCTACCGTAGCAATGATGGTTTACGAACCAGACAGAATGTCCAGAAACTTGCTATTGTACAGACAAATCCTAAGTGACTCAGGCAGAGGGATGTTTTGAGCAATAGTGCAGAAGCTGTGATCAGAGTTGGTTGAGGGGACATGTCATGAAAGGGCCGTTGGGGTCCCCTTGAAGAGGACCTGAAATCCTGGTCCTGGGACCTGTACATCTAGGAGGCAGTGGGAAAGGCTTGTCAGAGCCTAGAACGGTAAAATTGCAGCAAAACCTGGGCTTTGGGGAGGTTCAAGAGGAAGCGGGGTGCAGGCTGCTTTGAGGAGGGCAGGGGAAAAAGAGGGACAGCTGTGCTTGGACTCCCTGCTGCATGGGTCCTTGTCCTGCAGGAGGAAGCTTTCTTGAGGCCCAGTGGCAGGCCCCTCTTCTATCCTAACTCACCTGTCCCAAGGGCAACCCTGGCCTCCTCACTCCTCTGTGGCTCTCACTGGGGTCCAGGGCTTTCATCGGTGGTAGGGGTCCTGGGGTTGATTAGCTTTGAGCTGCAGGAACTGCTAACCGCAGATAGAGGTAGAGCCACTTATAACTCGCCCTTATAAGTGAGAGCAATGCAAAGGGAGAGGGTCTTTCCAGCAGGCATGACGTAGGCATACACGGGTGATTGGGCCAAGGCCCAGGCACAAATCTGGGTATATGGGAGCAAGTGTTGTAAGAATTCTGGAGCATGGACAGCTGGGATGTTTGTTGGTAGAGGATACTCAGAGTTGCCGACTATTGGCACGTGTACATTTTCCTCTAAACTAGTGACTTTCATCATCCTCAAAATGCTGTGACCTCTTCCTCCAGAGTGTGTTCACTCCCCTGACTAAGAAATTCTCCCCTGTCCCTAGAAAACCAGGCCTGGGAGGTCATTTCATGACAACCAAAAAGTCTATGCCTTCTTCTCCCTGTGCTAGAATCTGGCTCTCCCCCAAACCACAATCGGGTCCTCAGACCCAGAAAGACTGGAAACCACGGCTCTGGGAGAAAAGACTGCGGGCACTAGGGTGCCAACAGCACTCCCCATGTGGTGGCAATTGGCTATCACAGCCTGCTATTGCCACCAGCGCAGTCCACGGTCACAAGAGTACAGGGGTCCCACAGCAGAGGCAGGATGGGGCAGGCACTCCGCAGTGACAAGCTGACCACTTCCCCCCAGGACAATGAGGACTTCACTCTGTCTCCCCCGATGGCTCCACTCAGTCTGAGGAGAACTTAATTCCTCATCGTTTTGGCTCTCTCTTGGGGAAATTGCAGCTTTCAGAACCTCCTCTGGCAGAGAGAAAAGACAGCCCGGGCATGAGAATTGACCCTGGAGTGTGAGCAGGAGAGTCCTTCCTCTCTCCCTGTCCTTGTCCTGTTAGCTTTAGATCACAGGCCGTGGTTGGCTGGATGATCATGAAGAGCTGCTTGCTACTCCTGAATGTCACCACCCCAGGTTTTGAGCTCGACAGGACTCCTTCCTGTGGCTGTGAGAAGTGGCTGCGTGTCCTCGAATGCTGGCTTCGCGAGGGCTGGGATTTTTATCTGTTTGGTTCACCTTGAAGAGCGCTTGACACATAGTAGAGGCCCAATAAATATTCCTTGATTGAGTGAATATTGATAAAAAGTAAAATTCTTCAAGTAGGTTTAATGGTTATGAATCCTTAGACATCAATGTATCACTGAAATACATAAATCAAAAGCTATTAGAAACACAAGAGTGCGATGAGATGATAAACATAGATAAATGTTAAGTATGGGAGAATTTAAAGAATCCTCTTAGAGAAACTGATGGGTTGAGTAGATAAAATATAAATGAGGAAATAGGAATATCTGAATAATGAAAGTTACAAGCCAAATCTCATAATATGTGTATGGAACATTTATTAAAAGTGAGCATTGATAGGCCCCACAGAAAATCTCAGTAAATTCCAAAAAAGCAGGACATATTATCTAATACTCGCTCCTACTTTTTTTGTATAAGCTAGGAAAACTCTAAAACAAAGAATAGAGATTCATACAAAGAAAACAATAAACACATCTCTATGTATATTGCTATAGATGCAAAATGTCAAGGAATAAACTATCAGGAAATGAAATCCAGCAACATATTAAAAGAATACCATGACGATATAGGTTTCTATTCAAGAAATGCAAAGATAATTGATCATCAGGAAATTATTAATGTAATTTATTGTGCTAACAGATAAAAGGATAAAGATTTTTATTAATATTTTGGTAGATGCTGAAAACCCATTTGATAAAATTCAGTATCCATTCCTAATTTAGAAAATAACCTCCAGTGAATTAGAATTGAAGGAAATTTCCTTCACTTTATAAAAGGTCATTATCGGCAAACCGATAACAAGTGATATACTGTAAAACTAGAAATAGTCACGTTGATGTCAGGAACAAGTCAAGCATGCCAGCCATCACTGCTACTAGTCAACATTTTCTAAAGTCCTTACCAATACGATAACAAAAGAAAAAGGAATGTTATAAATTCCAGAAAAGAACTATTAGTTATTATTACTTGCAAATAATTTTGTTTACCAGAAAACCCAATGCAATTAACTAAAAAATATATATATAAGAACTAATTGGAGTTCTTATGCATATATTCAATAAAGTGGTTAATACATGATAAATATGCAAAGTTGATAGCTTTCCTTAATGTCATAATATCTTATTGGAGAATATAATGAATTTCCAGTTAAAAGAGAGAGATACAATGCACGCATTTGTGTCTGTTTCCTCCGAAAATCTACTATAATGACAGTAAAGGAATGAAAACAAGAAAAACCCATAATGACAAAGAGAATGGGTGGAGAAGCAACAGCAGACAAGAAGTTTTGACAAAATTTGGAAGCTGGCAGTGGGTGGATGAGTGGTAACTGACTTAGCAGGACTGAGAAATGGAACTCTAACTGGCAGTAGAGGAGGAATGACAAAGATCAGGACAACCTGGGTGAGCTCGCAACTCAGAAGTACCCGTTACCTCTCCGGGCAGGGGTGTAGGGCAGACTGAAAACAGGGGAACTGGTTGAAAGTTTTTTGAAGACCATTTAGAACTCACCCATCCCCTCTTCCACCTCCTGTAACCAGGCAACACCCCATAGCTGTCCACACTGCCAAAGGGCGGTTTATAACCAGAGAGGTCTGCACAGCCAAAGTGAAAGCAGAGGGCCTCAGGGGCCATCTCTATACCAAACAGTGAGACACTCGCCCCCCTTCCCCTCAAGGGCCTGGAGGCTGCTGGAAGCTGAGCTTTTATTTCCTAGGCAAAAGTTTGGAGAATTCCTGAGAAGTCCTCCTCAGCCATTGGATTAACTGAGATTAAAAATACAAGGATACTTAGAGGCCGGCCCAGTGGCACAGTGGTTAAGTGCGCACGTTCCGCTTCTGCGGCCCCAGGGTTTGCCAGTTCCGATCCTGGGTGTGGACATGGCACCACTTGGCACGCTGTGCTGTGGCAGACATCCCACATATAAAGTAGAGGAAGATGAGCACGGATGTTAGCTTAGGGCCAGTCTTCCTCAGCAAAAAGAGGAGGATTGACAGCAGTTAGCTCAGGGCTAATCTTCCTCAAAAAAAAAAAAATAGGGATACTTCAATGAAAAATCCAGCTAGTAACATTATGCCCTTCAGTAAAATCCACCAATCAACAAGCCTGTGCAAAAACACTGATCTCAAAGTTTTTGAAAAACTTAAAGGGGGACTTGCCCTACTGGATAACAAAATATATTACAAAACTATAATTAAAACAATGTGGTTCCTGTAAAGGAAAAGAGAGCTCATTGGAATGCAATCAAGAGTCCAGAAATAACTTGTGAATTTAGTATTTGAGAAAGTTGGCTTTTCAAATGAGTGAAAAAGAGTAGGTTATGATTTAATGATATTTGAGAAAAAGTAAATGCCTATCTCATGATATTCTCGAAAATAAATCCCAGATGGCCTAGTAATGCAAATTTAAAAAACAAAACTATAAAATTACTAGAAGAAACATAGCAAAATGTTATTTCAACCCGGAGATAGAGGAGGAGTTTCCAAGATTGATAAAAAAGAAAAGCCATAAAAGAAAAGGCCAAAGGAAAGCCAAAAGGAAAATATGAATACAGATTAAAGTCAAAGATATAAGATTTTCATTTCTGGTCATAATGGAGTAACTGGCTGGACCAGCTCTTCTGTTATAAGCAAAACTCTTGAAACAATTGTTATCAGACATTGGACAACAGTCAGAGCAAAACTGTGACCCAAGTTCCTGCATAAGGAAGCAGACTTGAGGAGCCCACGGATTTCTTCCTGGTGGCTCTTTCCAGACCACAGGAGGGAGAAGGGTCCCACACAAGGCATGACGGTCTCACTAAGCTAGAGAGAGAAAGAAGGGCATTTGTGGAGACGGAGTGTGATAGAATTTGAGGAGGAGTATGTAGGAGAGGGAGTTATGCAGAGAAAGAGCTCCAGAGATCTGCATAGGGCTCCCTGTGCATGCGTGCAATGGACGCTACAAGGTGGGGCAAAGAATTGCTCTAGAAATTCTCATTCTAAATTGAGCTGGCAGAAAGCTGAGTACTTTGAAGGGTGACTGGGGCCACAAGAAGAGGCCGAAGCCAGAGAGGTGGCTCTGAGAATTAACAGTCTGACGATAAGGTGAGGCCAGCCACAGCGAAAAATAAGTTCTGGGGAGTGGTTTAAAGGCTTGGAAAAATCCAGCTTTGGCCCCATCTGCAACAAAGGAAATGCGTGGAACACCTGGGATGGCTATGACGTCCTGGGAGTCTGTACCTCCTATGTACGATGTCCCTGTAGTTTGTGTTAAACCTCTGCTGTTTGGTTTTTTTCCTGAGAATGATTCACTCTGAGCTAACATCTGCTGCCAGAGACGGCCGCTGAGAGACGAGGGGTGTAGGTCTGTGCCCAGCAACCGAACCTGGGTCACCAAAGCTGAGCGCACCGAACTTAACCACTAGGCCACTGGAGCTGGCCCAAACCTCGGCTGTTTTTCAGTGAACTAACTAAACATTCCTAGCTGTAAAGTCTTTAAGCAAAGACATGTTTATTTCAGGACAGA
The DNA here is from genome assembly GCF_041296265.1 of Equus caballus. Classification (NCBI taxonomy): domain Eukaryota; kingdom Metazoa; phylum Chordata; class Mammalia; order Perissodactyla; family Equidae; genus Equus; species Equus caballus. Next base: position 47,480,570 of record NC_091698.1, on the reverse strand, counting down.
AAAGACAGTAAAGGAAGGAGGACTAATCCAGGGGGAAGCGAGTGTGCTGGCTGTCACAGACACAAGTACAAGCTTTCGTTCATCCAACGAGTATTTATTGAGGACCTGCTGTCTGACAGGCCTGTGCTGGTTGCCGATGGGGATAGAGAGGCACAGCAAGGCTCTTGCCTTGAAGAGCCATTAATCCTACTGGGTCACGTGAGGTAAACGTGTTTGAAGGGTTAAGTAAAAGGACAGAGCAGGAAACACAAAAGGCCAATGATGGGCTCAGAAGGCATCATGGTAGAGAGGGTCCAGAGCTGGCAGTGGTGGTGACCTCTCAGCTCTGGCCTGCCTCAGGCCACACCCTGGGCGATGGTCTTCTCACAGATCCAGGGATAGAGGGCATCACAGATCATGTCATTCCACTTCTGCTGAGTGTGGACACAGTCTTCAACTTGCCCGTTACTGTGCCGCCAGTTGTCTGGCTGATTCGTATCCCAAAACCTGGAAACAAAGGGCTTTATTCTGAAGATGAAGGAGGTGTCCCTCCTGCCTACTGTGGCTTAAGGAGCTGAAGCGACAGGGGCCCCTAATCCCCTGGTGGCCCCAGGATGGGGACAGAGCTGGGGCCAGGGCTGCCCTGAGGGTGGGTCTGCCGAGGTTACTGAGGATCGAGGGACAGGAAGGGTGCTGGGGCTGCAATCCTCCATACCAGAATTCTCGTCCAGATACCTTCTGATGGGGACAGGGCCCCTCGGGACCAGGCCTACATAGGGTATAGGATAGGCAAGAAAAACCCAAAAAACAGGAAGACCCACTCACAGGCTGCCTGCCAGCCCCAGGACCTGTCCTGTTCTGACGCCTCCCTGTGGAGGGGTCCAGGCAAGGATCACAACTTCGTCCATGTGTACACACACATCACACGCATCGTACATATCATACACACATCACACCACACACACATCATATACACACATCACACATACACTCACACACGTGCACTATACATACGTCACACACACGTCATACACATACAACACTAACTCTTAGTGGACAGGGATACACACACAGGACAGAGACATATACGAGTCTCTAGCCAGGCCTGCCTGAGAGAGCGCCTGGGACTCACTCTTTGCTCCGGGCATCATTGAATCGTGTCCCATCCACCCAGCGCCAGGAGCCCTCTGTGCCCCTGTCAGTGAGGCCAATCCAGTAGTAAGAATCACTTGTGGTCTGTGTCAGAAATTTCTGTGGACAAAAGGCAGCATTGTGTGACCCTGTGTGAGGAGCTGGTTCTCCCGGCCGTGTGGAAGAGGAGTCCAGGTCGTCTCCTCTACAGGACCTGGGCCCCTCCCTGTGCCTTCCATGGTGTGTCCAGGATCTAGGGCAGCAGCCAGGTCCCCTCAAGGGAAGTCCAGCTTCTCTCCTGTTGACTCGATGATAAGTGTGGCTTTACTGGGACAAAGACAGACCTGGTCACAGTTTACTAAGATGTATTTTACAAAATACCATGTTCTTTGACAGACATACAAGAACAGCCTCAGGAGAACCACAAGGGATGGGCAGGTCTGTAAGCTGAACTGGACCAAACCTATTGTGGTCCTTTGTCAATAACTAATAAATTCTGAGAAGGACCTTTGGCAGATGGGCTACCAAGGGACTATATTGCCGTTGGCGGTCCCCAAACCCCTATGAGTGTGTCTGTCCTTCCCAAGAAGCCTGGATCTCCTGCTCATGGTCCCTCCACAACCATTGGATGAGCTGACATTAGAATCAAGATTGACAACTAGACAGGAAGCTGAGGGGAAAATATGGGGATAGGGAGGAAAGTATGCTCCCAACACTTTAAGGGTGTCACCTGGTGCCACCTCCCTTTGCCCTTGCTCACTGCTGACATCTGTGGGCCTCTGGGTGTCTCCCTCATTCACTGAGGACCTTGGGATTCGCTGTCAGTGCTTCTACCCCCAGTGGAAGATGCTCATTGGAACTCAATAAATATTTGCTCCCTAACTGACAGAGGAGACATGAAGGTCTCTGCCACGCCCTCTCTGAGAGGGAGAAGATCAAAGGACCAAAGTCCCTTATCCCACAACAACCCCATCAGCACCACCCAGTCCTCAGCTCTGACCTGCTCCTCCTTCGATGTCACTGAGGCCAGGTGGGCTCCCTGGGACACACAGAAATTCTCAGCCTCCTGCCAAGACTTCTTGACGTCAGAAAAGTAATACAAGCTCCCACTGTAGATCTTCCAGCCTTGCAGAATCTTCTGGAGAAGTTGATCTGGAGCAAAGGTAGGGGAGGAAAGAGAACCAGGGGCTGGCTGTGGATGTCTGAGAACTGGCTTTCCTGACTTCTCCAGGGACTGACCACTGAGGGTCACAAGCCCGTGCAATGCTTGGCGCCCAGTGCTCCAGGGGCAAGGCCTGAGAGGTTGCACCCTCAGCCCACTACCTAATATGCCAGGAAGCAGCAGCTCAGGATACCCGGCTCCATCACTCCAGGGATCCTTGGACAGTTTTGCTGCCCAGACAACACTCTTTCCAGACTCCTGCTCTGGCTCCCCTACTCTCTTTCCCAACTCATTGCTGTCACCTGCCAGTCCTCTGTGCCTCAATTCCTGCCATTTCCCTGGGAGATTTTACAGCCATCCCATAGCATCACTCGTTTCCTTGACTTCATCTCCATCCACTTCAGCTGCCCACACCCAGGGCCATATCTGGGACCTGGTCAACCTGACCTCACAATTTCTAACTCTAATAGCTCATCCTGTGCACACAAGCCCTGATTCCCTCAGCTCTTTCATCCCCTCCACCATGATTCTCTGCTCTGTAACATCATCTATACCACAGCTGTTTGAAATGGTGCCAAAACAGACTCACTGAAGACGTGATTTATGCCCTCAAGGAACTTACAGTCTAGCAAATGAGACAGATGTAAAAAAAAGGTGTTGAAGATGCATTGATTGAAAACCATCTGCATGTTAAATGAGGCATGAAAGAGGGTATGGTTTATTTCACCTGGGCTGGAGCTGGGGCTCAAGAGGGACATCCTAGGTAAGATGTCATTTGAGCCGAGTCTTAAAAGACTAAGGAACAGTTTGCCTGGTGGTCAGTGCCAAAGAGAGCATTCTAGGCAGGGGAAACCGTAGATGCAAAAGCATGAAGGCGTGAAACAGTGTGGTCCCGCCCGATCTGTTAAAGTACTTGGTATGGTCGGCACATAGAGGTGGGAGAGGAACCTGGACAGTGTCGCCAGCACCAAATGGTACATCCCCTGTGAAGGTGTTTGGGGTTTTTTTTTCCCCCGTGAGGAATGGGAAGCGCTGAAGCGTTTAAGAAGGAAGGTAATATGCTCCGATTTGCACTGTAAAAATGTTAACCCAGTGACAGTGTGGAGACTGAACAAGAAGAAGGCAATCCTAATTGGGACGGAGACACCAATTAGAACACAATTTCTAATCTCTCAGTAATGGATGGTGAGTGTATAAACCAGGGGTTTTCAAAGTGTGGTCCCAGAGCTGCATCAGAATCAGCATCACCTGAGAACTTGGTAGAAATGCAAATTCTCCGACCCCACCCCAGACCAGCTGAATCCGAAATCGCTTTTTTAACAATCTGTGATTTAACAAACACTCCAGTTGATTCTGATGCGCTCCAAGGTCTGAGAACCAGTAGTCTAAACTGAGAATTGGCAAACCACAGCCTGCCAGCAGCCTCTTTGTAAATAAAGTTTTATTGGAAGACAAGCACGTCCTTTAGTTTACATACGGTCTTTGGCTGCCTTATGGCTACAATAGCAGAGATGTTGCAACAAAGACTCTTCAGCCAGAAGCCCAAAATATCTACTATTTGGCCCTTTAAGAAAAAGTTTAATGGTTCTCAGCCTTGACTGCCCATCAGAATCACCTAGGGAGCTTTTTAAAAAATTCTGATGCCCAAGCTGCATCAAAAAAGAAAAAAAAAAAAGAAAAAGTCAGAGTTGTGGAGGTGGGTCCCAGGTATCAGTATTTTTAAAGCTTCTTGGCTGATTCCGACGCACCTCGAAGGTGGAGAAACACTGGTCTGGACTAAAGCAGGAGCAAGACAGAGCAGGGAGTCGGGAGAGCAGCAGGGGGGCAGAGGAGACGCATTAAGATGGGAAGAGTTCCCGGCTTCCGACAACAGGTGGGGTGCAGAGCAGAGCAGCAGAGTGGGTCCTCAGTCCTGCCTGCCAAGCCCCTTATTTGTCAGCCCCATCTCTTTCAGCAGCTGCTCCAGCCCCGCCCCACCTCCCTGCATCCTCTGTCATCCATAACCTCCTACTCTACCTAGAGACACTCCTAAATATCAGCTTCCTCAGTTTGGTGATCTCACATCTCATAATCTGATGAACATCTGCTTCCACACCTCCTCCCTTCCCAGCCCCAGAGGTTCAAGTACTGTCCCAACCCTTCAAGGCCAATCAGTGGGCTTCGCATTTGCTTCTCTCCTCTCTCTCTGTCTCCCCCCACCCTGGGCTTTCTGCCCCCACCGTCTCTCTTTCTCCTTCAACCTCCTCCCTCTCTGGTTCATTGTTCTCACTCTCAGATCAAGCCTATCCTAATCTAGAAAAACCCTCTCAAGGAAGTTCGCCAGAATGTTAGCAGTGGGTTCATATGGAAATATGGAAACATTCATGGAAATACAAGTGATTATTTTCTTATCTTTCTCTTTTTCAAGATTTCCACATTGTCTATAAGGAATATGTAGGTTTTGTAATGGAAATATCAATGATACACATTTTTTAATCGTCCTTTTACCTTGCCATCCCCCTCTCCTCAGCCTCATCTCTCCTTCTCTTCTCAGCCAAGGTCGCTGAATGACTTGAGCACCTGATCTCTCATTCATATCCCTCTGACTGTGATCTGGCCTCCAGGCCGCATACAGCTCTCCACTGAAACTTCATTCCACTAACTTTCCAGTTGCCCAGAGTGAGTGGGTGCTTAGTTTATCTTACCTGGCCTCTCGTAAGCATTTGCCAGAACTAGCCACTCCCTTGAAATTGTCTTCTTCCTTGGTTTCCCCAGCTCCTGGTTCCAGACATATCTCCTAGTCCTCCTCCTGCCTCTCAGACTGCCTCCTCCAGTCTCCTGCATAAACACCTCTTTCCCTTCTTGCCACTCGATGGTTGACTTCCTGTTTCCACCCTCAACCTTCTTCTTGCAAAGCACTTTATCTCATGCAAGCCACCGCACTCCCATTGCCACAACCAGAACCAACACACCCAGGGCTCCCACATCTATGCCTGCAGCCAGGGCCTCTCCCCTGCACTCCAGAGGCCTGCAGATGACGTCCACTTGAATACCCCCAAAGCACCTCAGACTCAGCATGTCCCAATGTCGCTGCTCTTCTTCTTTGCTCCCTGTCTCAGTTGGATGACCCGCCTAGTCAGTGCCCTTGAAGCCCTTCAACAGATCCTCATTTCCTAAAGGATGAAACCCAAGCTTAGAGACCTTCCACATCTAGATTGCGTCTCTCCAGTTCTGCCTACCTTTCTAGCCTAGAGTTTTTCAAACGGCAATCATCAACCCATTAGCGGGTTGTGTTGAGGGTTTTTTCTTTTAAAAAAAATAGATTGTAAAATATCAGAGTGCATTCATGCAGGGATAAGTTTTACTTTTTGAAACTTTGTGTGTGTGACACACACAATTATCCTGGGTCACAATGTAAAATGAATTTCATGCTGTGGTTATATTCCGAACAGTTTGAAAACTATCGCCCTGGCCCCTGCCTGCTGTCCTCTCAGCTTGCACCTCATCAGCTGCCCTCTCGGCCGCAGTCTGTCGGACAGAACTGCCTGAAGTTTCCTGAACCTCATGGTTTCACGTCTCCAAGCATGTGAACCTGCTCCTCTCTTAGCCTATTTGCTTGGCAAACACCTGCTGGTCCTTCAGCACTCAGTTCAGGGGCCATCTTCTCAACAGAGCATCTTTTGATCCTTTCTCCCCCAAGAGATTTCTTTCCTCCTCAGGAGATCCTTTTCTGCACCAGAGGACATTGGCCCCCGGAAGATCCTTTCTCTTCCTCATTTTTGCTCCTCCCCACCCGCAGTTCCTAGACCTGCTCTTAATATACAACCTCTCAACAGCTCTCCCATGTCTTCCACGCATGGCTGCTCTTCTAGCCTCTAAGCCTCAAGGGTAGGCATCGCATCTTATTCATCTTTATGCCCCTGACACATAACAGGGCCTCAAAAAAATTTTGTCAGATGAATGCATGAATGCTGGGTACTTCGTTCAATGCTATATATGTGTTAACTCATTTGATCCTCACTGTGAAGCAAATATTATCGTCCCCACGCTGTAGGTGAGAAAACTGGAGCTCAGAGAAGGTGAGTAACTCGATCAAAAGCACACCACTTGTGAGAGCAGGAAGTCAGATTAAGGCTGTCTGGCCCCATGAGCACACACTGTCCTTGTTACACACCTTCACAATACATAGTTTGTTTCCCAAGTGTTTGCTTTGTCACTCTGGCCAGATGACAAGCAACTTGAGAGCAAGGACTATGCTGCCTAAAGCTGCCTCCACTACTGCCTAGGCACATGGAGCCCATTTGACTGGATTCGGCCCCTCTCCAGCACCCACGCTCCTTCCCAGGGGGATGCATGTTGAAGTAAAAAAAGAGGCTAAAGGGACAGGAGACTCTACCCGCCAAGAGACTGCACCCTCCCCAGCCCATCCCCTCCCCCCGCCCCCGGCCCTCCCACTTACGTTGTGGCTCCAGCGAAGCAAAGGCTGCTTTGAGGGTGTTCAGGTGACTCTGCACCTCCTGGATTTTGTTAGTCAGCGTTCTGGCACCTGGTAAATTGTCTTTTAGCCTCTGGATCTCAGCATTGGCTTTCTGCAGACTGTTCTCTAACGTCTGGGTCTTCGAATATAAGGCCACAGCATTCTTCATTCCTTGTTTTAGGGTCTGTATCTCTCTGCTGGCATTTTTCAAGCCACCATTTAACACCTGAATCTGGGAATTTAAGGCATTGGCCTTCTCCAGCTCTGTTTTGAATACTTGGATCTGAGCATCTGTCTGCTCCAGGCAACGATTTGCCTCTCGGGTCTGGACAGTGACAGTCTCCAAACCTCCTTTTAACAAGTGAATCTCATCACCAGCCTTCTCCAGATGACCTCTTAATAACTGGATCTCAGCACTGGTGTTGTCTAAACTGCCTTGTATAAAGGTCTGCGTCTGAGAGTTTAAAGTGTTTGTGTTTTGCAGACTTCCCTTTAGCTGCTGGATATCAGCATTGGCTCCTTCCAAACTACTTCTTAAAACCTGATTCTGGGCCCTTAAATCATTGACACTCTCCAGACTGCCTCTCAAAATAAGGATCTGAGCATTAGCATTCTTTAAGCTACTATTTGCCAAGCGGGCCTGGGTGTTTGCCATTTCCAGCCCTGCCTTCAACACCTGAATTTCAGTGTTGGCGTTTTCTAAGTCTCTGTTTAACATGTAGAGATCAGCAGTGGTGCTTTCCAAACTGCTTTTCAAGAAACTCTGGGTCTGGGAGTTTAAAGCATTTGCCTTTTCCATAGCTCCTTTTAGCTTCTGGATCTCAGCATTGGCCCCCTCCAAGGAACTCCTGAACATCTGGGTCTGCAAACTCAAGGAACTGGCCTCCTTTAGAACATCTTTTACCATCTGGATGTCAGCATTTGCATTTTCCAGATGACCGCCGAGCATCTGGATCTGAGAACTGACATTGTCCACTCTGCACATCAGCATCTGGACCTCCACACTGCAAGTGCTGGAATTCTCCACGTGGCCTTTAAACATCTGGAAAGTCTCTTGCAACTCTGCCACCCTGCCATAGTGGTGGGGATCTGGAGGGAGGAAATAGAGAAGGCAGCCAAAGAGGCCCGTTACATAGGGAAGCATTCATGATATGGGCCAACCAGAGTGTTCTTGAAACTTACAAAGGAAATGTCTACAGCACAGCCCTGAGTGCTCTTCAAGCAGCCTGCTGCTCGCTGCAACCACCCAGACCCTGGGGATGGGCCACCTGAGAACGCGGCCCAAAAACAAAATAAATAAAGGCCTACTTAGCCATTCCACATGAGCTGAGCGGCAGAAGGATTGGAATACTTACCTACTAAAGACTAGCTACCACCACAAGTCATGCTGGTAAGGCTTGGATTATCTTGCCATCGTAACTGAACTTGAAAGGACCCGATTATATCGTTTAGAGCTGTTGAAGTTTAATTTCACCATTAAATGAGTCATTATGAAAAGGAAAATCGGGATGAATAAAGCCCACATTTAGTCCTGTGCTGTATTTGTACAACACCGAGCATGAAGCCTCTTGATTCACCATGGTTACTTCCCAAAAACCGTGTAGACCACAAACAGAAACTTTCTGAAAACAAATTCCATAGGGAAAAAAAAACAGAAACAAAACAAAACAGGTGGAGATGGAGGAAACATCCTGTTCAATCCACAGGCCTATCGTGGAGGCCCTCCAGGCGATGCTGGACCCTGAAGCTGAAATGGTCTTTTAAAGGGCTGGCACCCCCAATCTTACACGGGACATACATACAATGTTACAAGGGTCCCTACAGAACAGTTTGAGGATATGGAAGACCTGAGTGAAAGGGGGTCATTCAAGGAAACTCTGTAGACCTTTAATCTGCATTATTAAAACCTTACCTGGAGCGGCCTCTGGTCCTGTTAGCACCCTTTGCCCCCGTCATGAGTTAGGACCTAATCTCAGACATTCATGGTCTCAAGCTCCTGATTCCAGCCTTTCCTCAGGAATAGGGAAAAGAACCCAAATAGACAGAGACCCTTTCTGGAGGATTCCTACCCTATGCCTCCTGCTCTGCATTGGTAGGTTTGTCAGGCCTCAGCCACTATGCTGAGGTAAGGCCAGGTGGAGCCCAGTGGCCTTTGAAGGTGTGGGAAGTCCACTCAAATATTCCACCTTTTAAAGATAGACAGATCAATGGAATACAATAAAGAATCCGGAAATAGACCCACACATATGTGGACAATTGATTTTCAGCAAAGATACAAAGGCAATTCATGGAGAAAGGATAATCCTTTTAACAAATGATGCTACAACCATTGGATATCCATATGCAAAATAAAAAATGAATTTCAATCCATACCTTTCACCATTATACAAAAATTAACTCAAAATGAACCATCGACCTAAATGTAAAACCAAAAACTATAAAATTTCCAGAAGGAAGCAGGAGAACATCTTTGTGGTCTTGGCATAGGCAAATGTTTCTCAGATATGAGACCAAAAGTATGATCCATAAAATTAAAAAAAAATTGATAAATTAGACTTTATCAAAATTTGCATCTTGTTAAAGAATGAAGAGGCAAGCCACAGACTGAGAGAAAATATTTGCAAATCACAAGACTGATAAAGGACAAAAAAGAGTATATACTGTAAGATCCCTTTTGTAGCAAACTCTAGAAAAAGCCAAGTAATCAGTAATGACAGCAGGTAGAACAGTGGTTGCCTAGGGATGACGGGAGGAGGGGAGAGGGAGGGAGGGCAGCGGTAAGATTTGGCGGGGGGAGGAGGAACATCATTCATTATCTTGATTGTGATGATGGTTTCACAGGAACACACATAGGTCAAAACTTACCAGATTCTGTGCTTTAAATATGTGTACTTTATGATGTGTCAATTATACCTCAATAAAACTGTCTTTTTAAAAAAAGAAAAAAGATTACGCCTTTCTGTGAGGAGAGTGGAACCCATTCAGGGGCCTAGAGGTGCCTGGGGAAAAGCTCATGCTAAGGTCTGGGCATCCGAATGCCCCAGCTTCCTGCCACCGCCATCCCCCAGTGTGACTACTCACTGTTAGCTTCCACAGGGAATTGCCCCATGGTGCTGTCTCCTGGAACTGTAGCTTGAAACTCTTGGAAGGAGGCATATGCCTCTGGTGCAGGTCTTGGGTTCTGTAGCACTGAGATGCCCAGTTCCTGGGTCAACACAATCCCTCAGCACTGAGCCTGAGGGAACAGGCTCCCCCACGCCCAGTCACAGTTCCAGAAGGAGGCAGGTGGCACCAAGGGCCCCTCAGAGTTTCCCTTGCGGGCCTCAGCTCTTGAGAGGCTCCTACTTGGACAGTGGCCTCGGTCAGGTCACAGGAAAGCTGTGGTTTGGGCCTGGGCCCAGAGGTGAACTGACCCTTCTGGGAGCAGAGGGTGTGCATCTAGTCCCTTTGGGGCCTTTGTGCAAGAAGAAGGAGAGAGAGGCTGGGGGTTCGGGTCACCTAGGAACTTACCCACAACAAGGAGAACCACGAGAGAGAAGACAATGGTCACAGCTATACATGCCAGGGTGGCCTGAATAAGTCTTGTCATCCTGGGCCTTGTGGGAGCCACTTCCATGGAGTCCACCCCTGCAAGGGAGAAGCCAGTGTCCAGGAGAAGACTGTGCTGTGGGGGCCGGACCGGATCAGCCGCTCAGGCTCAGTCTCCTGGCCTGTCTCATGCGGATGAGAACACCTGCCATGCTTATCATTGGGAAGGGGAATGAAGCAATTTGAAACAGTCACCAGAGCTCATCAGGGATGTGGTAGCAACACAAAGGCTAAGATCACAGCCCAGAACCGGAAGGAGGTGCCCAGAGCACAGAACCTGGCACAGAGCAGGAGGGCAACAAAAGGGTGGTTTGACTGAAAGAAGAAAGGAAGGAGCGAGGAAGGGAGGGAGGGAAGGAAGGAGAGAGCAGAAACCCTGACCTCAGAGTCCCAGGGCCAGTCTTGCTCATGAATCCTGACCAAAGCATGCCTCACAGCCCTTTCAGACTGCTGCTGCCAGCACAAACTGATATGGGTCAGTCCTGGAGGTCGCCTCTGCTGGGGTCAGAAAGCCCCCATGCGCGTCCTAAGAAGGGCTGGTCCTGGGAGTGCGGGGGCTGTGGCTAGGGATAAAGACTGTACAGGAAAATCCACTCAAAGGTGGAGAAACCCCCGCCTGGAGCCCTGGAGGCCTCATGGGGCCAGCCCAGCGTGTGGAGATGGGATTCAAAACCAGTTCCCTCTGGGTTCAAAGTTCACCCTCTTTCTCTTGCCAGGTGGTCATCCCCAAGGAAAGGGGTCTGAAGAGATTTCAGGTGGGGACCGGCTGTGTGCCCCAGGCTCCTCGTCCTTGCCTGACCCACCTTCTGCCCCTGCTTGTTTGTTCTACAGGCTGAGACAGTGATGAGCTCTGGCCTGCTGAGGAGGGGCTAGGAAAAATGGCAGAGGGCTGAGAGACAAGCAGGCCAGTCCCTGAATAAGGATGGGCTGAGGCCCCAGTTTCCTCACCTCCAGGCTGCAGGGAGACACTCTGGTTGTCTGTGTGGAAGTAGACCTTGTCACCATTCATCTCTTCTTCCTTCAACCTCAAATGCTGTTCCCTGCCACCTAAAGAGTCGTGCTGTGGGCCAGCAGTGGTGGCAAGCAAAGTTTAGATACCCCAGACTTATATGCTCCCCAGTAGGTCCTGACCACCCTGGAAGCTCAGCCTCCATCCGCTGCTGACTCTGCAGAAGCACCCCAGCAGGGCCCCTCCCCTCGGGGCTCCCAGGCGCCAGTCTGTCCTGGCCCATCTTCTCCTTCTTCCCATCAGCACCTGCCCCTCACCCTCCCTCCGCCATCCATTGGCCTTTTACCTCTTGTGTGTTGAAAGTGGACGTGAGAGGAAGGATACTGGAGGAATGTGAAGGCATCCACTTCTGGAGCAGTCAACAGCTCTGCCTGAAACCCGAGGAGCCCCTTCCCCTCCGTGTGGGAGAGGAGCTGCTAACGGTACATCCCCAGAGGCCCGGGAGAGGCCCAGAGTGGCAGCAGAAAAGAAAGGGCCTGCCTTGGTTTCTATTTCCCCACACACAGGAATGGCTCAGGCCAGGCCCACTCAGGAGCTGATTTCTCCTAGGGCCTGAGAAGTTGAGGGAGCCTCAAAAGCAGAACTGTGTGGATCCCTTGCCCAGCTAGAAGGGCAGAGGCTGGGCAGGAGAAAGGTATAGTCCTCCAGGCATCGTGGGGATACCGAACCTGCAGTGAGTTCGCTCACCCGTTGCATAGCAAGCCAATCTCTGACACTGGGTGTGGTGGAAGAAAGTAGGAATTTTATTTTCACACAGCACTGAGCAAGGAGAGAGGGCAGCTAACGCTGAAATCCCAAACTCCCCAAAAAGCTAAAAGGAAGGGTTTTTGTTTGGGGTTTTATGTAGGGGAGAGGGAGCATATGGCCTTGCTGGTCGGAGCTTTCCCACCAGCCTGTCTTTGGCCTTCAGACTACTTGCAGAGAGGAGGGAACCCATGACCTTGCTGGTCAGCAGCTTCCCCACCAGCCTGTATCTCTTTGCAGGGAGGAGATAATCCAGGTGCTTGTCCTTGACGGTGTCTGTCTCCATGGAGGATAGTGGATTCTGGAGCCAGGAAGCCAGAGAGTAAGCAGGGAATGAGTGTTTTGGTTTTAACCCCATATATGCTGGGTTTAACGTGGGGAAACTGAAATCAGGGTCGATATCAGTGGCCTCAGAGGCGTGATCAGCAGCACCTCTCCTCTCATCCCACTTCCCTGTCCCCACGCCCCTCCCCACCCCAGGCTCCCAGCTCTTACTTCTCCACAGGAACAGCATCTGCCAACAGGAAAGAAACACCAGGAGGTTGCTGCATCCTTGCCAAGAGAGTTCCATGTTCTGTGGCTAGAAAAAAATCAAATGGACATTTTATACATTAATACCAGAGCCACTCGTCAGCTGGGACCTCTCACACAGTGGTTCTTCCCGCCCCTACTGAAGGATACAGTGCCATGCTGCTAGAGATGCAGACCCCTCACTTCAGACACCCCAGAAGTTTTTCAGTCATCCATATCAACCCCTAACAACACAAGGTGGTAAGCTGTCTGCCAGGAAGTGGCTAGATCCAACAGCTTTGATGGAAAGGAGAGACCCACGGCCTGTAAGCAGGGGCCCAGAGCAGCTGAGAGCCGGCAGTCCCCCTTCTTCAAGCATCACCCCTGGGATTTATCTTGAGAACCACCCTTCTCTCACGCTCAGTCCGACTGGGAAGGGCGAGGCTGAACCCATACTCAATTCCCAGCCCCAAGAATGAGCTGTGGCTCAATCAACATACCCCATCTCCCTGACCTCCATTATTGCTTCAGAGAGAAGAGCGTGTGACCCAATGCTGGTTTTTTGTTGGAGCTTTTGGAAAAGGGAGTTCTTTCCTCTGAAGTAGTAGAGCCATGAGGTTGTGGGCTTGGAGCTACCCAGACCGCCACTGCGGGGAGTCTGCCTGGCACTAACGCCAAACCAGAGACAGGGCTGGAGAGAGGCAGATTCATGACATGAGCTCCTGCACCCAGCAGCACAAGGTGTCCCAACTTCACATCCCACAGCAAACCCAACAACAGCAACAACAATCCCTCACATCACAGGTCTCAGTGCAGCCCACCATCCCACCTGGCTTTCACTCATTTAGTTTTCTCACTGCTCTCCCCGTCTCTCGTCTTGCCCCCTCTCAAGGGCTGTCACCATATAGCAGGCATAATGGTCTTTCCAAAAAACAATTAGGTGTATACACATACATGAACTAACCTTCTTAGCCAAAAAGAACCAATGACACCCCAATAGCAGTGACGACACACAGCACCCAGATCTTGGTTTCTAGTACCATTCTCCAAAAAAAAGAATCCAGGGCTCTTTGGAGAAATGGCTGATTCTAGGATGGAGGCAGGAAATAAACAAAATGAGCTTGGAGTATCTTGTATCATCAGAAAGTAAGGAGATGCTTGAAAGAAATAATGCAGGTATCTCACAATGACACAAGAGTCAACCGAAAGAGCTCCCAGTGGCCAAAGCTGGAAAAATTTGAGCAAGAAAATACGTAAAATAGTATTGGATTATAACCCAAAATATAAAATCCACAAATCCATATTCATATAAATAAATGTTTAAATAAATAAATAGATAAATCTCCCATGCACAAAAACTCCAAATAATTTATGTAGATACTTCATTCTCAAGGAAGTAGAGCTTAACTCCCTACTCCTTAAGTGTGGGCTGCACACAGTGACTGCTGTGGTCTGAATGTTTGTGCCCCTCAAAATTCCTATGTTGAAATCCTAACCCCTAATGTGATGGTATTAGGAGGTGGGGCCTTTGGGAAGGGATTAGGTCATGAGGGTGGCGTCCTCTGAATGAGATTAGTGCCCTTGAAAGAAGCCCCAGAAAACTTGCTTGCCTCTTCTGCCATGTGAGGACACAACTAGAGGTCTGTGACCTGGAAGAGAGCCCTCACTCCACCATGCTGGCACCCTGATCTTGGACTTCCAGCCTCCAGACTGTGAGAAATAAATTTCTGTTGTTTATAGCTACTCAAGCCGTCGCATTTTGTTATAGTGGCCCAAACGGACTAAGATGGACTTCCTCCCAAAGAGTACAATATGGAAAGGTAGAGGTAGAGTCACTTTACAGTGAACAAAATGGACAAACATTACCTCAGTCTGGACATCAAGGTCAACATCAACAGGGATGAGTCATGTTGACTGTATGTACCCATGATGAGCATGGATTTTACCTCTGAAGTTTTCCTCCAAAAATGCATTACCCCAGTCTGATGAAAAACATTAGACAAGCCCATTTTAAAGGCTACTCTACAAAATACCTGACCAGTACTCCTCAAAACTGTCAAGGTCATCAAAAACAAGGAAAGTCTGAGAAACTGTCACGGCCAAGAGGAGCCTAAGGAAACGTGATGACTAAAAGTAATGTGGAATCCTAAATGGAACCCCAGAACAGAGAAAGGACACAAGGGAAAAGCTAAGGAAATGTGAATAAAGAATAGACTTTAGACTTAGTTATCATGTGTTGATATTGGTCCATTTATTGTGACAGATGTACCACATTAATGTAAGATGTCAATAAGACAGGAAATGGGTAGGAGTATACAGGAGCTCTTGTTACTACCTTCACAATTTTTTTTGTAAAGCTAAAACTATTCTAAAATAAAAATTTGTTTTTAAAAAAAGATGTTGTTATTTTACAGCATCTCAGAAGACCAGAAAGTCTGGCTTTGGAGTCTACACTGACAGGAAGAATGCTCTGACAACAGTGAGATACCTCTAGAACCAGCAACACTAAACCCTGTCTAAGCCCCAAACCAGGACCAAATCAAAGGTTTCTCCTGGGTGCATCTGATCAGTGGGGTCTGGATCACACACTTGCACCTTTCTGCAAGGAAGACCGCACAAACTGCTTCTGCTGCTGACTGGAGAAGTGGGGGAGGGAGGCAGAAACCGTAAGTTATCTACAGCAAGAGGCTACTCAGTGTGAAAGAAGGACCACAAAAGCATGACAAATGTTGAGAAAAACAGAGAAAGAAAGAAATTGAGAAGAGAGGAAGAAACAGAACGAAGGAAGATGGATGATAGATAGATGAAGATGATAGATGACAGATAGACAGGTAGATCGATCGATCGATAGATGATAGATAGAAGATAGATGGATGATGATGATACATAGATGATAGATAGATGATAGAAGATAGATAGATAGATAGATAGATAGATAGATGAAGCATGAAAACACAGAAGTAAAATATTACAGTAAGTACCTGTTCACAAGAGCTGGGATCAGTCAATCCATAAGAATGAGTCCAATATTTTTTGTCCCTCTTCTTTTATATTCAAATACAAAAGTACAGATTTTTCAATAGTACTTTATTGCAACATTGAGAGACAGCATGTCAAGAATTGTTAGCCTGCTGAATCAGAAAAAATTACTGTAATAAAATAAATACACAAGTTAGGTGAGACTAAGTTCTTACTGGTCTTTGGCTCCCAACTTTCCATCTGACAATGGAAAAACTCCTGGAATTTTATTAGAAATATTACAGTGTCCATGACCTGAGGAGCCAAGTACTGCTGATGCCCTCCCCTCACTTGAGATAGGGACTGAAGCACTGTCAAGGCCGGGACTTCTTGGGTGAGGCCCCGTTGTCAGCAGAAGGCAGGTACCCATATAGTGACCTCACTGGAGAGGTGAGCCCTGCATGAGGGGGTAAGTGAGCCAGGGTCACAAGACAAGGCAAAGCAACAGCCGTCCCAGCTTCATGAAGGCAGGAGGCCATGGCAATGCTCTGCTGGCTAGTTACAGGATGGGTCACAGACTCCAGATAAAAACACATCCTCACTGACTCGGGCTCTGTCACTTTGGAATAACAGCAACAGGTGGGGGCAGGAGGCAAGTCTTGCCATGGGATCCACACGCACAGAACCCAGGAGGATCAGGAGGGCCTGACTGGATCTTGAGTGGCACCAGGAACCTCAGCAGCCAGAGCCCTTGGGCATTCACTCTGCTGCCCTCCTCTCCGCATCTCAGCTACTCTTCCCTCTGCGCCACTCTTCCTTCTCTGCCAGATACACTCCTCACGTGCTTTCCTTCTCTGCCTCCTGGCTTCTGCTTATTCCTGGTTTCTGCAGATGCCCCATGATGGCCCCTCCAGCCTTTCTCTAACTCAGGGCCTTCCAGCACGACTTCCCTCTGTTAACCGCATCATCCCCTGGGTATTTTCAGGTTCACATTCTTTCCCCAGAGAAGTGGTCAGATTGTCCCGCCCATCCCTTCACACCAGAACCAACCAGAGATCTCTGACCAGCCTTGTTCTGATCACCTTCTATTCACCCCACTGGTGAGAGTCTTCATCAACTCAGGCTGCTATAACAAAAATACCATAGACTAAGAGGCTTATACAAGAGAAATTTCTTTTTCACTGCTCTGGAGGCTAGGAAGTCCAAGACCAGGGTGCCAGTAGATTCGGTTCCTTGTAAGGACTCTCTTCCTGGTTTGCAGACGACCATCTTCTCATTGTACCCTCACCTGGAGAACAGCAGAGAGAAAGAAGCAAGTTCTTGTGTCTCTTCTTAAGGGCACGAATCCCATCATGAGGGCTCCACTCTCATGACCTAATTATCTCCTAAAGTCACCACCTCCTACACAATCCCATTGGGGATTAGGGTTTCAACATATGAATTTTGAGGGGACACATTCAATTCATAGCAGTAAGGAAGGAATTCCCCACCCCAAATAGTACAATATGGCTGAACACTTGACATCTGACACTACACAGATGAGACTGACACTAACTTATTAGTCACATACACTCACAGTGCAAAGAAGAGGACACTGCACATCATTTGGGCCACACGGGGGTTACACCTGGGAGCAGAGTGAACCAGCAAGGGCTGTGGGAGGCAGGCTTTGTAGTAACAAGAGGACAAGGTGTTCCGGGTTTCAGCAGGAGGATGTGACAGGCTTGTTTGAATAGTTTCCTGGGTTGGTGGAACCCACTAGGTTGAAAACTAGGTTGAGTGCAGGTGGTCCAGTTAATAGGGGAACTTTCCAGGTGGGGCAGCATATCTGGTGAGAGCAAGGGAACTCACATGAGGCTTTTGGGGCCCTGCAAGGCTCATCACAGCAGCACATGAACTTTTAGGCCTTGCAATATGAGCCTGTGAATCAGCTGCCTTAGTAACGAGTGCTCACCACAGGGAGGAAGGTGGAGTGCGGAGCAGGGTCCCATGCTACTCAACATGGCAGCCCAGACATTGTGACTAATACGTCAAGTATGAGAGCAAAATGGAGAGCAGCGCGATGTCTAGAAACACAAAGGGGCAGTTCCCTAGAGGCAGCTCTGGAGCCCATCACTTGTATTTAATTTCTACATCAGCTTGTGCTATGCCCAGATAGCTGACACGGGGAAGAAGTAAAATCCTCCCGTAATTGCTCATTTGAATCTGTGAAGAGCAGGAACAACAAAACATTCCTTAGGGGCGATGTAGAAGAATTCTTTTATACCCGCAGCAGCCCAGTTCTGGCTGCCCATCTTCTCTTCCCTGACACACTCACCCCCTCAGACCTCCACAGTCTCTGGAACTGGCCTGCAAATGCATCCTGCGTGGATGCAATCACTGACTACCCATCCCTCATCCATCACATTTTAAAATCCCCATTTGTCCTTCAAGCTTTCTCCTAATGCTGTAAGCCCCGACCCCTTTGCACCCAGAGCACCATGCTGCTGGCCACAGACATTGAAGGAAAATATCCTCTCCCCAGGACCCTAAGGAGGGCCCTAACGAAGACCCCAAGGAGGGGAAGGCCGCCCTGCTGAGCCCACCCCTGTGCTCATCGCGTTCCTTCCTGCTTCCCCTTCTGTCTGCTGTGGTCTGGGTTCCTGCCTCGGCTGCCGGAGGTGGGATTTGGACCCAATGCTTCTGAACAGGGTCTCTGTGAAGAGTGGGAAACCTGAGGCGTTGCCCCTCGGGAGTAAAGCCAGAGGCTAGAAGATGGTCCACTGAACATCCGAGAGGAAAGACCACCAAGAAAGTCGTGACACTGCAGAGCTCGCTCTACTTGATTTCAGTAAAAACCAGGGGTAAGGACTGCGCGCTGTCTGCGGCATTTCCAGGGCTGGAACTTCCCCACTCCTTGTTGTTTTTGACCCCTCAACCGTTTCCTGAGACTGTCCCAGAACTGCATGGCTAGCAAAGCAGATGGCCTTTCCCACACAATCACCCCTACACCCAGGAATAAAAAGGTACACTGAGGCAGGCCTTCACCAGGGCAGAGCTTTATTCTAATGAGGCTTGAACTCTGTAGGTACTGAGGGCCACTTCGCCTGCACAGGGCATGGGAATAGAGGAAATACGGAAGAAAGAAGAGGTGCGGGGAGGTGAGGCAGAGGGCTGGGCAGAGGATGAAGACAGAGCTGGGCCGGGAGTTTACTGAGTGAGGGACGTTGGGGGAGAAGAAGCGTGGTTGCTGGTCCAGCTCTAAAAGAGACATGTTTCTTGTCGGCCCCTGATCTGAACCAACTGAGCCCATTCCAGGGAAGAAAAGGCTCAGACCTCAAGCAACGTGACAAAGAGGGTGATGCGACATGGCATGCACAGGGTCACCAAGAGCAGAGCTCTTCCCGCTGAGCACACGGCAGCCTAAGCGGACAGCGGGGAATTCTGGGGCATCAGCTGGAAAAGCCCTGAGTCTCGGTATCAGGAAAATTGCCTGGGTGGTCTGCAGTAACTTCCACGTGATGAAACTGAGGCTTCTCTGAAAGGAAGCGACCCCCAGGGTGTTGCCCCAGATTATGGGTCTTGATCTACCTTACTGAGGCAGTTTGAACTTCTAAATCCTCTCTACCCTCCCGTCCCATTTTAACCAAGATCTCCTTTCCATTCCAGCTATCTCTATGGGGTTGGAGAATTCCCAGCCAAGGCAGACAGACTCCAGGATGCCTTTGGGACAATTTCGAAGCAAGAAAAATTAAGGTGCAAAGTGACCCTGGAGTATGGAGGAAACAGCAGCATTTCCTTGAGTTTGACTAGCTTTGGAGCTCAAAACATGAGCTTGGGGGCCAGTCCTGTCACGCTTCTGATGGGGTGTAGGGCCGTTTACAGATGAAAAGGAGTGTTATGTCACAGGAGGCATCATTCCACGACTGAAGCGAGAACAGCTTTATATTGGCACAGTGTTCATTGCTTCCATAATTGTTGGGCTCACCTGGAATCCAGAATCTACCATGAGAAAAAAACAAGAAAAATGCATTTACAAAGTTGGAGAGCAGTGAAGAAATGAGTCACTTCAATCTCAACTTTGGTCCTAGGTGATAGCATCACGAGTTTTTGCACCCAAGCCTGAGAGGCAGGGGATGGATTGGTGACCTGTCAACCTGTGAGTCTACAATCACCCCCCAAGTTAGGGGAGAACCAGCCCACCACTCTCCCGGTCCTACGCAAACCACAGTGCAAAGACCCAGACCGAGCACAGGGTCCCTGCTGAAGCAGGGTGGAGGGCCATGCTGCCAAACCTTAGAGGGCACGGGGAGGCCATGGATTCATCCCTGGTCCCACAGCCAATTAGTGGCAGAAGTGAACTAGATCTCGGTTCAATGCTCCTGCCACCCTAGGACAGGGGAGAATCACAAACTCTGTAGTTGGGGGAAATGTCACCTAACCCTTCACGCCCTGGCCCTGGCCTGGGAAGCCAGGCTGGGAAGGAGGGCTCTGGGGTCTTACCTGGCACTCTGGACCTTGTCGAATGGAGTGTCATCCACCCAGTGCCAGTCCCCCTCACTCCCTGCTTTGGTCAGGCCAATCCAGTGGAGAAGGCCACCTGCTGCCTTGTAGAGAAACTCCTGTGGGGAAGACGAATGAACAGAGACGCTGCCATGACTCACAGTGGGTGCATGTGTCTCTCTGGGTGCTCTTGCCCTGTCCTCAGTGACAGTCCTTGAACCCAAGACACACCATGCACGCTGACCTCTCTCAAACCTCTTCCTGTCCCTGCCCAGAGCCCAGAGTCCATCATCCAAATTCTGATTTGTCTTTGCCCTGCAGCTGACAGACTCAGGACTCAGGCCTTTCTGCCCCTCAGGAAGCAGATGCTCAGGCACAGGAAACACTCAGCTAAACCCCAGAGCAGGGACCCCAGGAGAACAGCCCCCCTAATAATAGCTATATTTAGTGAGCACTTAATATACGCAAGGCACTATGCATTTAGATGCACAGGTATGCATTTACTTATTTATTCTCGGAGGGAGGTACCATTATCGTGAACATTTTGTCAATTAATAAGCTGAGGCCTAAGGAAGTTGCATAATCTACCCTGGGCTCTGGGGCCAGTTGGAGGCAGGGCTGGGACTCTAAACTGACCCCAGGGTCCATGCTCCTTCCTGTGCTGCTAGCCCACCTCCTGTATGGAAGGGGTTTATTCCGTATTCTGCCTCACCACGTGGGAGGCTTCTTGGGTTATATAGTGTCATTAACGCATTTCAAAAATATTTCTGGTTTTGCGGCACTTGAAAGATTGTACCTCCCTGCCCTCTTGGAAGCTAGGAGTATCGCGTAATTTGCTTTGGCCAATGAAATGTGAGCAGAAGTTACATCTGTTGTTTCCAGGCAGAAGCTTCAAGAGCCAATGCAAATTTGTCATGTTCCCTTTCCTGCCTCAGCAATCGTGGAAACAACTGTTGAGATGAAGTCTCCTTTGACCTGGATCTTCAAGTAACCACCATGAGCAGAAGGTGTAGTATAAATGAGAAATAATCTTTCATCATTAGGTCACTGCTATTTGGGGATTTTTGTCACCACAGTATAATCTTGCCCCTCCTGCCTGGTACAGCTACTCATACAGCCCCTTCTTAGAGCCCATGGGGGCAACAGCACTCACCTGTTCACTCTCTGAGGTCACTGAGGTCAGATGTGAATTCCTGGATATACAAAACTGCTGGGCACTGTACCAGGTCTTTGGGACACGAGAAAAGTAATAGAAGTTCCCCTTGAAGTACTTCCAGCCTTGAGAAACCACCTGGAGGATGTCATCTGGGGAACAAGTGTGAAAGGTGACCACCGGTGTCCTGTCTCCTCTGGGTGCTGGCTGGGAAGGAGTACTTGAGTGGGATCCCAGAGGAACAGTGAATGGGGCTGGGCTCTGGGGTCCTTGGGTCCTTGGGTAGGGGCTAGGGGACACTCTCTCAGGTTCTGAAAGTCTGACTGAGATTAGTAGAGACCCTGGGCTCAGAGAGGGGAGAGTGAGAGAAGATGGATCAAGAATCTGTCTCTCTCACGAAGGAGAAACAATTCTCCATTGGCCATCACAAGTCGCTGAGCCTATGGTCTCTAGGCAAGGAACGTAATAGAAAATGGCTAGGTTTGGGCCAGAACAGAGGCCTCCCTAATGCTTGTATATTGTGTGCCTTGGTATGGGAGCCCTAGCTGGTCCCTGGTCGCCTCTCTCCAGAACAGTCCCTAAATCCTCCCCAGTGCCAGTGCTGAGCCCTCTCTTCTTAACTTTCCAGGCATTTCTGCCCTCCTCCTCTCTCCACACCCCAGACCAGTGGCCTCAGGCCTGAAGTTGGCAAGGTCCCATGGGCTGCTAGTCAGCTTGCAAAGTGACTTCTTTTCTGAGTCACTTACTTTGCTGTTTGAGCAACTTGCTGACATTCTCCAAGCTGCTCTGGAGTGCCCGGACCTTTGCATTTAAAGTGCTGGCTTTGTCCAAGTCTCTTTTTAACTCTGGGATTTGGGCGTTTAAATTATCGACTTCCTCCCAACTTTTTGTTAACGTCTGGATCCGAGCATTGGCTTCCTTCACATCAGTTTCCAACCTCCGCATCTGAGAACGCACACGATCCAGGCTGGCATTCACCATCTGGACCTGAACGCCAGTCGCCGCCACGCCACCTCTATTCCTCTTAATTTCAGAACTTAGGGTGCTGATGTTGTCCACACGACCTTTCAGCAACTGGGCATTGCTCTTTACATCTGATATTGTGCCCATAAACCAGGAATCTGGATTTGAGAAAGTGAAGAGGTCAGCTAAGGGGATCCCCAGGGGCAGGAGGAGGGTGTTGTCAGGGTGATCAAAGGAAGGGAAGGGAAGGGAAGGGACAAGCTCAAGCTTCTCAAGGACCCAACCCAAAGAGCTGTCACCTACCTTCCATTCACTCATAATGCATTCACTCAACAAACCTGCGGTAGGCACCTACCATGTGCCAGGAACTCTGGTGGCTGCAGATAATGCAGAGATTGATAAAACACAGGCCCTCTGTTAGAGCAGAAGTGGGGATTAGTACCCAGTCCTAAGTTTTCTTTGAGTGTTCAGGGCATATTTGGCAAAAAGATGCCCTCAACCACCCCCTCGTCCCTGCCCCACATCCCTCTGGGCCCCGTCACTTGATTCCCAGCCCTCTCTTTTCAGAGACCCCTGCAGCGGCCATCAGCCAGGGCAGCAGTTTCCCTCCCACGTCTGTCCACAGGCCCCCGTGACCATGCGAGGGGCCAGCCATGCAGTCTTCTATTCTGGAAGTGACTTCTCCAGAGAGTGCAGACAGGAAGATTTATGAAACCACTTTTCCCCTTCCCTCATCCCACCCACTGTCACACTCTGCTCAAGTGACAGGCTCGGGTGCCATAGAGGAGACCAAAAGTAAACCAGAAAGTCTCAAATCAGAGGAGACTCTGCTCAGAGGCTCTAAGTCTGACACCAAAAATATCCCAAGGCCTAAAAGGGAGAAGATAGACGTTCCCTCCCTCTGCTTTCTGGAGACGTAGTGGGAGCAAGAAAGCTCTGCCAGCAGCAGAGGCCATGAGGCTTGCCAAAGCCAGAAGAGGAAGAAAGATAAGTCACACACCAGTGAAGAAGTAGGAAGCCTCCCTTGAAGGAACTCCACAAGAACAGGAGGATGAAGAGAGTGCAAAGGGGTCCTGGCGAGCAGATGAACCACGGCCATGGGTTGGCTCGTTGGCCACATTCTCCATCTAGCCATTTGGGGCTGAGGGTATAGTGGGGACCCCATTGCTTGTGGGGACAGGAAACCTTTTGCTGACTGTTGGGGGCTGCCCAAAAGACTCTGAATCGAAGGGACACAGAGCTTAGAGATGGAGGAGAAAATGACATGGGATGAAGAAATAGGTGAACATTTCTTGGGGACAAAAGAGCATATCTTTGTGCACAAGCAGGTAAGTGCTGGTCTCACTCAGGAAAATCTCCCCAGAATTGGGAAGAAGAGAGCAGGAGCGCATCTTGTGGGGACAGGGAGCTTGGGACTGCACGTGAAAGGAGGAGAAAAGAGACAAATGAAAAGCCACAGGTGGGAGACACCACTGGAGAGCAGGAAAGAGAGGGTCCAGATGTCGAGGGAGCTGACTGGCTGTGGAGAAGGACCAGGCCCAGACAGCTAAGCCTGAGGACTTACAGAGAATGGCCTGCAGTGTGACGGAGGCGACCAGGACCAGCAGCAGGAAGATTACTGCAGCACGGACTGTGAGAAGTTTCCTCAGAACCAGAGACGGACCCATCTTGGGAGGAGGCTCTGTTGAAAGAAGAAGAGAATGTTTGTTGAAGGACCGGCAAACAGCGGGTTTGGGCACAGAGCACGGAGCCCGTTCTGAGCAGTGACTGGTGCTTGCCTCGGGGCCAGAGGGAGATGTTCTGTTTATCTACAGTGAAGTGCGCATCAGGGACCTCGCTCTCTGCAGCCTTCATCCCGCACGCTCACTCTTGCAGCACAGGTGCTTCCAGCTGGCTCTGTCTCCAAGGACCTTTTATCTAGAGGAAAAAGGAAGTGAGTCCCACAGGAAGCCATCATGTCATCCCAAAGTTCCCCATTCCTGACTTACACACCTTGCCTAGCCTAGGCCACAGCTCAGTCTTCCCCTTAAAGATCTAAACTTTCAGGAAGAAGCCATTTGTCCTCTTCTCTGGGGGGGTCTGTTACACAGACACTTTAACCATCTTGTCCCAAGGCTATCCTATTTCTCTTATAAGATTCCCCTCATCTATCATCCATCCACCCGTCCATTCATCCCACAAACACATATTGAGTGTCTTCTAGGTACCAGGCACTGGACCAGGACTGGGCCACAAAGCTGAACAGCTCAGTCTTTGCACTCAAGCAGCTTATGGTCCGGTAAGAAAGACACGCCTGAGGTAATAAATTACACTACAAGGTGATGAGCATAACAATAGAAGAATAAACACACTTCAAAGGAAGTACAGAGAAAGGAGTAATGGGGAAAATTTCCAAAAGTAGAAAGATTAGCATATTCAAAACTATGGAGTCAAAAGATGGCATGGAGTGTCTGGCAAACTGGAAGTAGTTTGGCAATGTTGGCATGTACAATATATGACAGCAGCCGGCAGGGCATGGGCTAAAGAGGCACCTGGGGTCAAATCATGGAAATCCTCTTGGGTCATGTTAAGAAGCTTGAACTCTGGCTTATGGATGTCTTCAGGCAGGAGAGAGATAAGGACAGGGACATTGCAGAATGATTGCTCTGATCATGGTGAGCAGCATAGATTAGGGCGTGGGGAGCCTGGAGGCAGGGAGACCATAAAGAGACCACTGCAATAGAATATCCTCCTTTCTGTTGTCAAGGCATCTTAGATGATACAGTATCCCTTTATAAAATGGGCTTGGCGATTCAAAATATAAGTGTAAGATGTGGATTCTCCTCCCCGCTTCCTGCACACGTCACCTTCCCAAAGTGGGTAGGCTCAACTAAGAACTGTTCTTTCATATATGGGAGATGTGCAAGGCAGAGAGGAACTATTTGGGGGCTCAATGAAGGACTAAGTTTTCTCCTGGGCAGCTTCTCATGCTTTGAAGAAGTCTGAGGATCTGAGAAACCGGGTATATAACAGATTCTAAACAAATATTTCTTGGAAGGTAGGAAAGAGAGGAAAGGAGAGAGGGAGAGAAGGAGAAAAGGAAAGAAGTCAGTCCAGATAATTAGATGAATGGATGGATGGATGGATGGATGGATGGAGGATCGATGGATGGATAGATGGAAGATAAATGAATGGAAGAGTTGATGGCTCATCATTACTCAACTCTGAAACCTATAGTCTATGGACTGAGATCTGTCTTCCAGAAGCTACTGCTTCTTTCCAGCAGTTCTCATTCATTTCCGTAGCACAGGCATGAGGGAAGTGTGATTTACACCTTACCCAAGAATGCACAAGAACTCTGGCCACAGGACCACAAAGCTGGCCCAGACTTGCTGAGTCTGAGCCAGTGGATCTGGATGACAGAGTAGTGTCAGGGACAAGGGTTGGAAGCTAAGAGAGCAGGGCCAAGGAACTAGCCACCTACACTGCTGCCTTTGATGAGTGATGTGCTCAGCCCATTGTACCTATAGGCCCCTTGCTGCTTCTCTCCAGGCTGACTAGGCCTCAGACTGGAGCTCCTTCTCTGACTGGAAGAGGAAAGGCAAAGAGGGCTCCACCCCACACTTCCCAAGTGCTAGGAAAGAGGCTGGCTCACAATGATGGTGACCCATTCATCCTATCTCATCTCCTTTCTACCCACATTCTGTCTATAGCTTCCAGGGCTGCTATCTGTTCTAATCTTTGACATTAGCTAACACCGCAAATTGAAGGCCTCACTAACTCACTGCCTGTCTCTGAATGTTTACAACTACACCCACTCTCTTCAGGCTGCTCATCTAGTTGCAGAGCCTGGGTTCCACAAGGGCTCAGAAGAGCTTAGAATGTTCTGCCTCTGGGCTCTCCTGCTTGGTACCCAGTCTAACCCCAGAGTCACCTCCACTCTTCTGCTCCTGGCTCCTGGCCTTACATCCACACACTTGCTATAGTCCAGGGCCCAGAGGGGTGGATAAGAATCTGAGTTACTCAAGACTCTGGTAAAAGGCACCCTTGGGGGTCCTGGTCTCCCCCTAAGGCATTTGAGGGAGAGAAGCTGACACACAGCACAACTTGAGGGTGTCTGGCCCCTTCCCTCTGTGTCAAAAAGTTGACTTTTCCCAAACCTCTGCTGGTTTATAGAATGAGTTATTGAGGCAATGCCCATAAGCCCTGTCAGCTGTCCCAGGAAAGGATACAGAAGCCTCATCAAGGTTGGGGAGCATTTACTCCAAGTGATGAAAGTGGAGACCTCAGGTAGATATTCTGCTCATCACTGGGCAAAAGACTGATCCAGACCCAACATGAGGAAACCGAGAAAGAAGCAACCAGAATCCTGGGCCATGGGCCCCCTGGGGTTTCAGAGACAGTGGGTATGAAGTCCCAGCCATAAGGAGTTTCATTTCCCACTTGGTGAGGAAGGAGTGAGTCACAGCTGTTTTCCTGTGGCCATACTCATCTGCAGGTATTTACTGAGTCCATCTGCAGCCTGTTCCTCCGGGCGCTCTATGTGGCCCCTGGCCTGACAGCTTGGGAGGAGAAAAGACAGCAGGAGGTGGGTGCCTCAGCCATGATTTCCAGCCAGGAAAATGGGTGATTCTCCCAGACACTCAGGCTGTCCCAGCTCTTCCAAACAGAGGAGGAACTTTGAGCCAGACCTAGAGTGACCAAAACTCACTGCTGTGTTGAAAGAAAGGGAAGTTCGGGCCCATTTTTCTGTTTCCCCATTTGTCACGCTCCTGGGGTTCTGGGACCTTTTCTGGATAAGGGTGGAGGAAGGAAGCAGTTGGGCCACTTCTCCTCTTCTCTGGTTGGGACTCTCCTTACGCTTGGGCTTGGACCACCGATATAATCAGTTGGAGTGGAAAAGAGGCCCAGGTTGTTTGAAATGCCCCAGCAGGGCCCAGCATCATCCCCAAGGAGTAGCAATCTGAGTCCCTCCTCAAGGCATGGAGGAAACTAGAGTGGACAATAAACCAGGGAGAGAGGACAGAGGAGGAGAAGTGGGGAGAGGAGAGGGGAGAATGACTATGAAATGAAAAAGGAGATGCTATTACAGCTGGTCAGGCCTGCTCCACAGGCCTCAGAGGGGGACTCTCGTGTATAATGTAATGTGGGATTTGACTGGCAGATCCCAGATAATCAAGGGATTCCATGTCGCTCTCTGGATGTGTGCCCTGGGAACAGGGATAGGGCAGAGAAGCCAAGAAGAAAGGAGTGGGAGGTGAGACCATTCATCCATCTATTCATTTGGAATGCCTGCTGTGCACCAGGTGCAAGGACAAAGATAGCCTTAGCCCTGCCCTCAGAAACAGTGTTCCTCTTGTTGAAAATATGGAATCCTTAGTCCTAGGGAGAAGGGAAGTCTCTCCCAAGACTGAAACGGACCGAGGACACTACAAGGGGCTTCTCTTGGTCCCCCTTGATCTTGGGAATGTGCTCCCCTTTCTTAGGACATCATATAGGGGCAGCTTTCTCTGGAACAGTGACAATGGGCCAGACCTCAGTGAACAGGCCATTATCTGGTGCCATAATAAGCGGTGTGGTATGGATATGTGTGGGCAAGCTGGCTACATGGACGAATCGCTGTGTTCCAGGCAGAGGAGGTGGCTCTGAACAATCCAAGTCAAAGAGCTCTTGCCTGTGGCCTTAAGTGGGCAAATTCACGTCAGGAAAGTTACAAAGGGCTCTTGGAAGAAGTATACATAGTTTATTTTTAAATCTTTTATGTCTTTATTGTATAACATGATATTCATTATAGAAAAAATGCAGGTAAGCACAAAGAAAAAAAATTACCTACCATCCAGAAAACAAAAACCCAGCCATACACAGTCCATTCTTCCTAACTATCTATGTGTATAGGTATCTACAGCTACATCTGTATAGATTGCTATATCTAACTAAAACTGTGCATATATTTATATAAGTCTTGAATGGGACAGTTCCTGTGTATTTTCTCCAGCATCCTTCCCACCCCCATTCTATATCAAGAATCTCTTCCCTTGAAAAATTACTCCCCTTTTTAGCACCCACATTGCTGGGCTCGTAATCAGCATCAGCAGGTTGAGTTTTCATCACATCCCATCATTCTGACACTGAGTCTTCTGCCTCCTGCTGCTACTTTTAAAGACTCTTACATTGGGCCCACTCAGGTAATCCAGGATAATTTCCCTATCTTAAAGTCAGGCGATTAGCAACTGTAATTCCACTTTGTCACGTAACTTAACATACTCCCAGGTTCTGGGGATTAGGATAGGGACATCTTTGAGGCCATTTTTCTACCTACCACACTTCCTCCGTATTAAGTTAGAGTAGCCTTAACAGAGCCATTCAGAAAACTTGTTATATATCCCTGGAGTTTGAGAGATATAGAGTCTGGTACCTGACACAGGAATGAAAATCTAAGGCCTTCAGATGGATAAAAAAACTGCAGTACATTCAGACAATGGAATATTATTCAGCACTAAAAAGAAATGAACTATCAAGCCACGAAAAGACAAGGAGGAACCTTATATGCATATCACTAAGTGAAAGAAGTCAATCTGAAAAGGCTACCTACTATGTGGTTCCAACCATATGACATTCTGGAAAAGGCAAAACTATGGACACAGTAAAAAGATCAGTGGTTGCCTGGGGTTATAGGAGAGGGAGAGATGACTAGATGGAGCACAAAGGATTTTTCGGGCAGTGAAACTCTTCTGTATGATACTGTAATAATGGATACATGTCATTATACATTTGTCAAAACCCATCAAATATACAACAAGAGTGAACCCTAATGTGAACTGTGGACTTTGGGTGATAGTGACATGTCAACGTAGGTTCATCAATTATAACAAATGTACCACTCTGATGAAGGATATTGATAGTGGAGGAGGCTGGGGGAGGGGGGTGAGACAGGGGGTATATGAGAACTCTCTACTTTCTGCTCCATTTTGCTGTAAACCTAAAACTGCTCTAAAAAATGGTCTATTCAAAAGGTGGGGGGGGGGGGAATCTAAGGTAAGAAGCTTTAGCTAGCTACTGCCTTGGGACACCAGAGTAGGGAAGAAAGGCAAAATTTAGAGGCAAAATCTGCCCTTCCAGAGTTTGTTGGGGAAAAGATATGTGTCAATGGACCAGACTTGGGCTCCCCTAGTAGGAAGTTATTCTTTGTTGATTGAGAGGGACTGTGCTGATACGGAGCACCTGGAGGAGTGTGTGGAGGGCCCACAGGAAAGCAGGCGCTGAGGCAAGGCCATAAGCAGACAGCCAGAAGAGGCATCGCTGTGCCAAGAGCCAGTGAGACATCTCCACAATATGGGTCTCCCAAACACCCCCAAAAGCATGCCGAAGAAAATGAATTGGCATTTAGAATATGCTCCACCTAGAGGTCTCAAATACCAGATTTCAACTGTTCCGGTCATGGAAGACCTTTCTGCCACCTGGGGCAAGGTGCAGTTTAGGGATGGGTATGGGTAGGAGTGAGGAAGAGAGACAGGAGGGGAAGGAGACGAAAAGTCAAGACCCTTCTGCCGTCTCATACTTCCAAGACTGGAGCCTGGCTGGGGAGGAGGAGAAAGGCTAATTCAATGAGAGATGTTCTTTTGTGATGATTTGACTGGATTTTGGGGGTATACTAATGTGAACAGAAAAGCTATGATACCTGCCTGAGGTTCCATCCAGGTGTGAGAAAGAACAAGAAAGGAAGACAAATTCGAAGGTGAAATGGTGGGAAATCATAAAGGTGCTTTGTAACCAGTCCAGCTCATTCAGAAAGCGGGTTATTGAAGTCTAGTTAACTTTTAGGGGTCCCCAGAGCTGTAGAGACCACAGGCTCAACACGGGACAAGAATCACAGCCTCTCCCATCCACCCTGCACCCCCAGCCATTCTTCTCAGATCATACAAGACCTGAGCTATGATGGAGAACTGCTGATTACGGCCTTGGACAGAGAAAAGGACAAGAGGTGAAAATGAGAGTAGCCCCAGCCTTTTGGGGAAGAGACCTCCTGGAATACCCAGAAGAGAATCCCCAGAATCGAAACTGTCCGCTTAACCACACTGGTCAGGAGTTAGCGCTAGTTCCTTACAAGGAGGAACTGAAGAACTGACAACGACAACAGCATAACCCGTGGTATATATTCTATGATGCATTCATCCATATTTCACCTTGCTCTTGGCCAGGGTCCCATCCCCCAGAAGTGAGGGGATGGAATGAGAGCTGACCTTTCACCTCCATGGATAATGTATAAATAACTTGTGTCATAATCACTTAGTACTTAACCTCATGGATCCTGCTTGGTGATTGGAGTCAAGTTCCCAGAGAAAGTAAAACCCAGCAAGAAACCCAATATCCAATATTGCCTGAATGGGACTTTTTTGCACTGCGTGTGCTACTCAAACCTACACCCAAACCCAGAATCCCACAATAATAACTTCAATCCCACAACAGGACATACTGTCCTCTACAAACTAAAATCATCCAGCCAATAAATTACAAAACCCCAACATACGCCCGCATTCTAATGAATCATAACACTGCTCACTTTACACACCAATGCTGTGTATGGTTCCCTCCAACTCTCCTTTTCAACTTCAACATTAGTTTTCTTTTTCCAAACTTTTCCATTTTGCTCTTTTTCACAAAGTAAGTGAGATAACTGCTCTCAGCTGCAATTTTCTGCTTTTAGTTTCTTTTCCCATCTTACTAAGGTTACAAACTTCTTTCCCCCACTAAGCTCTCGAGCTGGCTCATTAGCTGAGTCAGTTTCCCTAAGTGGAACTTTAAACCTTCCTTTGCCTCTGCTGCTCCCTAGAGATGTCCTTGCAGCTGCTGCTTTGACCCAGGATGCTTAGAATGGGAGTCTCCCACCATATCTCCATTGGGAACCTCCCCACAGAATGGATGGTATTGCTGCTCCTTCATTCACTCAGGCGTTCATTTCTTCATCCAGAGAAATTTATCAAGTGCCTACCGTGTGCCAAGCTGTATGCTAGGCGTTGAGGATTCAGCCTCAAACAAAACAGCCATGCTCCCTGCCCTGCAGGAGAGTGCAATTCTCTCTAGATAATTCTTAGCATCTACCTGCCTTCTTGCAGTATATATATATACAAAATACATATATATTACGTACATACTTTATATATAAAGTATATCCCTGATTAAGCCTAAAGCAACAACAAAAAAAACTGTAGCTTAAAGTGGTGTAAAACATGACATTTTTTCAAACTACTTTTGTTTAAAACATAGTACAGAGATATAGGTGCGTGCTTTTATTTCCTGCAAATAAATCTATTTCTCGCAATATATCTGACTCTCAACTACATGAGAACCACATGTTCACACAGCCCTTGCCCAGAGCCCCCTTCCCTGGGTGGGGTGGGAGGAGAATGAGAGGTACACGTCTAGGGCCTAGCGCAGTGGTCCTCAACCCTAGGAGCACGTTTGTAAAAATGCCAGTGCCCCATTCCCAAAGATTCTGACTTAATCAGTGTGGGATGGGGCTCAGGCAGAATCTTTACTAATTCTTGAAGTGAGTCCTACGTACAGCAGGGTTGAAAACCGCTGATCCAGTGGAAAAACGTGAGCCCTGGAATCCTGGCTCTGCCACATGCTGGTTGGGTGGACGATTTGGGGAGCCTCTGTCACCTGTGTCAGTTCAAGGGTAGTGAGACAGCTTTAGGTGGAAACATCTTGCTCAGAGCCACGTAAAAGAGAAGCCAACTTTGTCTGCAGGGATTAGAGAGGCTTCTCTGGAAAGTGACATTTGAGCTGACATCTGAAGGAAAAGTGGAAGCAAACTTTAGTGACAGAGAAAGAGGCATTCCCGCAGGAGCGGGGTCCCGAGGGAGTGTGACACATTGGAGGGGAGAAGGAAGGTCAGAGAGACTGGGACAAAGGGATGGCACAGCATGGCATTTGAGAACAAGGGCTCTGGAGCCAGACCACTGGGGTTCAAATCTAGGTTGACCACTTTCAATACATAACCCTGGGCAGGTTACTTAACTTCTCTGTGCTGCAACCGCCTCACCTGTAAGATGGGTATGGTAATGATATCTATCTCATATGGTTTTGATAGAGATTCAATGAGTTAATACAAACTCAAGCATATAGTAGCACTCAATAAGTGTTACTATCATCATTAATAATAATGATACTCCTACTTCTACACACCTAGGGGTGGAAACATTCAGCTACCTAGTAACATGTTGATCACATTGGAACTTTTCCATCAGGAGTAGGATTACGAATTGGCCCAGAGTGTGAGAATATGCTTGTCCTACATCAATACTCACCTAAGAGTCCCCTAGAAGAAGACACTCTTAATAATCAGTGGACCAGATGACCCTTCTGTGGATGAAAGTCAGCTTCTTTGCCCAGCCTCTTGGTAATTACTCACTGGGTTCATGTTCAAAGTGTCATGTATGGAAGCTATTCGTAGGCTCAACAGCACGGATTTCTCCTCACTGGTGCTGCCACTGCTGAGTACCCAATCTGCCAGCACAGCAGCTAACTCTGAACCCTCAAAATGGTACCATTCCCTAGGTGAGTCAAACTGCCACCTAATAGCAGATTGATTGCTTTAGACACCTGCCATCATGAATGGGCAGTGCTTTGTCTTCATTGCCAAGAAACTTGTTTTGGATTTGGGTTTGTTCTCACTGTTTGCCATGCTTCTGCCAGCAACACCATCCATAGTCACTTATTGAAAGTCATAGCATCCCATACAACGTATCCCTTCTCTAAGGAACTCACTTCAGAGTGAAAGAAGAAAGGCAAAGGGCTTGTGCCCATTTCTCTGGACTTATCATGTATTCCATCACCCAGAACAGCTGGCCTTGTAGAAGAGTGGACTCGTCTATTGAAGAGTCAGTTCTAGTACCAGCTGGGAGACAACATCTTGAAATGTTGGGAGCTGTTCTGCAGCATGTAGCATAAAAGGACTATTTCTTCAAAAAAAAATCCATAGACCTGGGTACCAGGGAGTATAAATAGGTAATATCTCTCACATTGTCATATAATGACCCATCTTCCAGGGTTTTACTTCCTATTTCTGAAACTCTGGATCTGCTGACTTAGGGTAGCCAGAGGACGAATATTTCTAACAGGGCATTCAACAATGATTCCCCTGAATTAGGAGCTGAGACTGCTACAAGGCTATTTCAATCATCTCATGCCACTGGGAAAACAGGTTTTTAAAAAAATGATCACAGGTTTGGCAATGTCTCAGACTGAGTTTTCCAGAAGCAGACACTGAGATGGAGTTTGTTGTAAAGGATACGTATGAAGGATCAACATCTGGGGTAGGGAGTGGGAGGAGGCAGGATTGGAAAGAGAGAGAAACTGAACTTTTGAGCTGTAGTGCAGGCCCAACAAACCTCAGTTAACCCCACGGGAAGCTCTGGAGCATATATGACCCACCAGAGTTGTCCTACGTTGGGCCAAAATGGCCACACCTGATTAGCCCTGGATCACTGGGTATACGCCACCCAGAGAAGGACATGCCCTTGGTTGAGGGAATCTGTGTAACTGAGGCTCCCTGAAGGAGTTGACAGCTGGAGACCATCTGTTGACAGCCCTCCCAACAGTTGGGGCAAGTTGTTCTCCTTTGAAGGGGGATCTTAGAAATATACCTCCATGTCCACCACATAGGATGGTTGATAACTGACAACCAAGGGAAGAAGGTTCACTGAAACACAAATGGGGTGTGGTAGGTATCCTCTAAAATGGCCCCCAATGGGCAAGAAAAGACCCCAAATTTCTAAAGCAATCCTGAGAAAAAAGAACAAAACGGGAGGCATCACAATCCCTGACTTCAAAACATACTACAAAGCTACAGTAATCAAAACAGCACAGTACTGGTACAAAAACAGGTGCACAGATCAATGGAACAGAATTGAAAGCCCAGAAATAAAACCACACATCTATGGACAGCTTATCTTTGACAAAGGAGCTGAGGGCATACAATGGAGAAAAGAAAGTCTTTTCAACAAATGGTGCTGGGAAAACTGGAAAGCCACATGTAAAAGAATGAAAATTGACCATTCTTTTTCACCATTCACCAAAATAAACTCAAAATGGATCAAAGACCTAAAGGTGAGACCTGAAGCCATAAGGCTTCTGGAAGAAAATGTAGGCAGTACACTCTTTGACATCAGTATTAAAAGGATCTTTTCAGACACCATGCCTTCTCAGAGAAGGGAAACAATAGAAAGAATAAACAAATGGGACTTCATCAGATTAAAGAGCTTCTTCAAGGCAAGTGAAAACAGGATTGAAACAAAAAAACAACCCACTAACTGGGAAAAAATATTTGCAAGTCATATATCTGACAAAGGCTTAATATCCATAATATATAAAGAACTCTTGCAACTCAACAACAAAACATCAAACAACCCAATCAAAAAATGGGCTGGAGACATGAACAGACATTTCTCCAAAGAAGATATACTGATGGCCAATAGGCACATGAAAAGATGCTCATCATCGCTGATCATCAGGGAAATGCAAATCAAAACTACACTAAGATATCACCTTACACCCGTTAGAATGACAAAAATATCTAAAACTAATAGCAACAAATGTTGGAGAGGTTGCGGAGAAAAAGGAACCCTCATACACTGCTGGTGGGAATGCAAACTGGTGCAGCCACTATGGAAAACAGTATCGAGATTCCTCAAAAAATTAAAAATAGAACTACCATACGATCCAGCCATCCCACTACTGGGTATTTATCCAAAGAGCTTGAAGTCAGCAATCCCTAAAGTCCTATGCACCCCAATGTTTATTGCAGCACTGTTTACAATAGCCAAGACGTGGAAGCAACCTAAGTGTCCAGCAACAGACGAATGGATAAAGAAGATGTGGTACATACATACAATGGAATACTACTCAGCTGCAAAACAGAACAAAATCATTCCATTTGCAATAACATGGATGGACCTTGAGAGAATTATGTTAAGTGAAATAAGCCAGCGAGAGAAAGATAATCTGTGTATGACTCCACTCATATGAGGAATTTAAAATTATGGACTAAGAACAGTTTAGTGGATACCAGGGGAAAGGTGGGGTGGGGGGTGGGCACAAAGGGTGAAATGGTGCACCTACAACATGACTGACAAACGTTAATGTACAACTGAAATTTCACAAGAGCGCAACCTATCAATAACTCATTTTAAAAAAATAAAATAAAATGGCCCCCAATGATCTCTGCCTCCTGATACTCCTGCCCTTGTAAGCTTGGAAGCATGACCCCCCCCCCACCAGTTGAGTCTTCAGATGAGATCACAGCTCCAACCAACAGCCTGAATGCAACCTCATGAGAGACCTTGAGTCAGAGGCTCCCACGTAGGCTGCATCTGGATTCTTGACCCACAAAAACTGAGATAATAAATGTTTGTTAAAGCCACTAGGCGTTGGGGTAATTTTTTATGCGGTAATAGATGACTAATACAGGGGCAGGGAAGACCACGACTGGAACCGAAGCAATAGATACCCTGGGGGATCTTCTAGTTCAACCTGTAAAATCTGGAATTCTTCTGGAACTCTTGGCAAACAGGATGACGAACAAAGTAAGATGTTTGATTCATCCCACCAAGTAAAGAACCCAAGCAGTTGATGTGCTGACTAGCGGGAAAAGGAAAACGGAATAAATGGTTATATGAGGGCAGAAATGAGGATTAAAGCCACAGCTTGTATTTCCTTCTTGCTGTGTCATGTATATTTTTACGTTTTTAACTTATATTTTATTTAATTTCATTTTTATTTCTTTTTCCTCCCACTTACCGTTGAATATAACACTTCAGAATACCCAGAAGGGACCATGACAGAACTAAAGAGGAAGATCTGTTGCTCAGTGATGCTGCACTTGGAGCTGGACGCAATAACTTAAAAGACAGTGGGTTGTCTACTCTTGGAAAGAGGGTGAGTTTCAGTTGGATAAGATATAGCTGCACTAGGTCAGGTGACAGCTGCTTGAGGAAGTGTCAGTATGAGGAAAGAGGTGTATATGGCTGTTGGGCTGCATAGATGGTTGTCTTTTTTGACTGTCCATGATATGAATACCCTTCTTAATAAAGAGAAATCCCAAAATCAGTGGTAGACAGGACTCCAACTCCAAGTCAAAAGACAAAGAGGCTCAGACATTTCTTCTGCCGAACCCCCTGGCAGCTGGCTCTCAGGCACATTACCCGGACTCGGGCAACCAGATGCCACCACCTGTGTGACTGAGAGAATAATGCATTGTCTCAGAGATATCTGAGATTGTTCAAAGGACGTCTTGGGATTCTTCTCTGAGGCCCACTCTTCCTCGTTCCTGCCCCATTTTCCAAGCCTTCACCTTGAGTCTGAGAACAAGTGGTTACCTTCCCAATAAACTCCTTTTATGCTTAAATTATGCAGACATGGGCTTGTTGTTGTTTCCAATCAAGAACACTGATTGATACACCCACCAAGACATCTCCTTTCCTATTAAAACTGATCCAGTCTTCCCAAAGTGCGTTGTATGGAACATTAGTCCAGAAATATGCTCAAAATGGATTTGAAGATTAAATAGGTTTGGTAAACATTCCATGCTGTATGCCTTTCTTGAAGATTCTTGGTAACTGTGAACATATTAAAGCTTCTGTGAAGTCCTGTGTTAAGAAAATCTGTTTAACATTGTTTATAACAGGGCTTCCATTACCATTTTTCTGTTACACTTACTTAACGGATGACACTTCTCACTCTGAGAAACACTGGCCTGAAGTCAAGAAAGGAAGATTCAGAGAGAGATTGCAGTTCGGTTTGCTCTGTGACATGTCGCCACTTTCCAGTTGAATCACACAAAGAATCATCGCCCCCTTCCAAGGAAGCCACACTACCCACAGAATATCGGCACCATTCTGTTGAGTAATCTGCCCCTTCCCCATTAATTTCAGATGCTTTCTTTGACATTAATAAAGTGCTGTATTCTGGGATCTCTTAAGGGCCTCTCTATTTTGTTTTACTGATCTTTGAATTCTTTTAATATTACCAAACTAATAATTACTTTGCAAAACATCTTAAAATATGGCAGCTCCCCTTTTAACTATTTTTTTTAAACTCTAATATTCTTAGCCATCCTTAACTTGTCCTTTCAAATTACCTTTTGGCAAGTTACAAAAACAAAATCCTATTGAAATTTTAAGTGAAGCTTAGTTTTAGCAAATTTAGTAATTTTAGTAAAGCTGGAGAATAATTTAGGAAGATTTGATATCCTTAAAACAGTCTTTATACCTAGATGCACTTGATGTCCCTCTGTTTCCTTTATATGTCAGTCAATATTTTTTAGTTTTCTTCATGTAAGTCCCAGCCTTTTTTGAAAGGAAGAAGACAAAGTTATTATCATAACTTGTAAGCTTGGAAGCTTGGAAGCTTGGATTTTTACCTATGAAATCTGAAAGAATCATCTGGAAGAGTTATTTAAATTGATAAGAGAGGTCAATAATCATATGGACAAAAATAATCCACATGAATAACTTTCCTGTATACCAGAAACAACCCATTAAAAATATGGATATACAGAGAAATTGGGAGGATTCCACACATATTTAGGAACAGAATGAACAGAACTTGGGAATGGGTCTGGTCCAGAGTATGTAGAGGTGGCAGTAACAATGAAATTTTTCAGAATTTTGGGTGCCTCTATTTGCCCCACTATTACTCTCCAGAAGAATTATACTGGATTACATAATCGCATTTCAATTTTAGAGCCCAAATTTTTGTGTCCAGATGACATTTTTCAGAATTCTTGGCATTCCTAGTTCCAGCACTGCTAGTGAAGTCTTTGCAACTTGTATTCGTTTCGCTCAGGTGGAAGTGGCTGTGTTTAGCTAGTCAGCTCCAACCCCACCATTATTCCCAGAAATTTGCCTGTAAGGTTCTCAGTGACTATTTCCCCCTCACTCTTTTCTGGTTGTTTGATGAAGGAAAAGGAAAGACTGCGTTGGAAATGAGAAGGATCGTCTGCTGGCATTGCCTAGGGGAACTGAAAAGAAGAGTGAAGATTCAGAATAGCAGCACAGGAGAATGGAAGGGGAAACTCACCAAAGACAGGGAAATGGACAGGCACCCCCGAGACCACTTATTCACAGTGGCCTTGTAGTTCAAAGTGCTCCTGCCAATTTCAAAGTCTCTCAGACCCTTTGAATAAGGAATCTAGCAATGAATGGGGGTAGGCAAGGGAAATGCCAAAGCTCCTTTTCTGGACTAACTTAAAACTTTGCACACTATACTCTCAGAAAAAAAAATATCAATGTAAATATTGTTATCAGGGCATCAAAGTTTTGAGTGATAACCAGTCAGAATTATGGACTTTCAAAGGTTAAAATTTTCACTTCACAATACATAACAACAATCTCTGAAGTCCAGGCATTTTAAAAGACTTCTCTGTTATATGAAAACAGAACAGGATTATACACTTCCAACAAGTCTTCCCACTGGGCAGGAGAGTAAAACTGATGCTTTTTGTGAATAGTCTCAATACACTCTTCATCAGAACTCACTTTAAATAGGTCTGCCTTCCTATAGTTTTGTGGGAGGGAATATTTTCTCCTTAAGTTTCTAAGATCTTTTTTGTGAGCATCATACTCAAAGTTAAGCCTATTCTCAAGGTTAAATCCATTAGTCCAGGAGAAAAGAAAAGTCCTGAGAAACTTCAATATGGAAAAAAAAAAAAAAAAAGAGAGAGAGAGAAGAGAATTTTAAACAAATAGAATATCCAGTAGTATCTTCAAAGATGTTTAACCACTGGTCCTCTAGTTCTAAAGGGGAAACCTTGACTTGTAATATTTGCCAGCTACCATTGTGTAAATATTCCCACCATGGCCATCAAGTTACCAACAGGAGGTCACTGAATGCAGAATTGAGAAGAAGTGCATACAATAGACTCTTGAGAGCCTGTAAGGGCCAATTCCAGCACACCACTAAGGGACAAGTCCTGTTTTCCTCCTATGGCCCCAATCTACCCATTTTTGTGGGTTTTCTCCAGCCTTGCTCCAGGAAAGAGAGGAAGGGATTCAGCTGTAGTTTTGGGATGGGAAAACAGGGGTACTGTTAAATGCTGTCAGGGAGACCCACAGTGGGGAAAAGATGCAAAGACCCAGTATAAAATGGAAGGAGTGAGTTCCCATCCTTCTTGGAGATCCTCTATTCTGAGAACTTATTTGTCCATTTTCAACAATTTCCACCAATAATGTGCTGTTGCTTGTTTTAAGTTCTCTCTGTAAATTCCAGAATGAACCATTCCTCTTCCGTGACTGTAAGAGACCTGGCTGCCCCTCGCCCATGACGGCAACTCCTGGACATGGGCATGGCTCCCTTTCCTGGGTGCGGCCTATGGTCACATTCTCAGGAGTGGGTGACCTGACAGGAAATTCCCCTGGCTTCTGGGTAGTCTCCCCGAAACAAGAACCACCAGGACCACAAAGGCCCCGTGTTTGGCCACCAGAGAGATGGGTGGAGGAACAGCTACATGTCTACAAGGAACAAAAACCCTTTCCATGGGTGCAGTAACCCCAGGGACCTAGGGACACTGCCCAGGTACATGGGAAGAAATTAGATGAAGAATGGGATTCTAAAACATGAATCTGATCATGTCAGTCCCTTGCTACAAAGGATTCTCATTACCCTTAAAAGAAAAGAAAAAATCTTTGTTATCTTTAACAAGACCCTTCAGGATCTGGCGCCTGTCTGTCTCTGCATTCCCATCCCTCAGCACTTCTCAGTGGCTTCTGTTATGTTTGGAAATATGCCATGCCTGTTTCTTCCGAAGGTCCTTCGCACTTGTGCGTGTATATACGCATACACACGCATGTATGTGTCTATATACATATACATATTTTTTTCTTGCTGAACCATTTGAAAGTAAATTGCAGCATTGTAGCATTATTTGATATTTCAGCATTTATTTCCTAAAAACAAGGACATTATCCACCATAATCATAATACCATTACCACACCCAAGGAATTTAACGTGGCTACAACATCTAAACTGTGCATATATGTCTAAAAAAAGAAGTCCTTTATGGCTGGAGCTTTTCCCTGACTCTAGGATCCAATTAGAGTTCGTGCATTGCATCTGATTGTCAGGTCTCTGTGGTTTCCTGTAATCTAGAACAGCCTCACCGCGGCCACCATCACTCACACACACACCTCTTTTGATCTTTCATAACACTGACATTTCAGAGAGTCCAGACCAGTTGCTCGTAGATTGTCCCCAGTTCTGGATTCGTCTGATTGTTTCCTTGTGATTAGACTCGAGTTATGGTTCTCTTCTTTAAAAAAACTGTTAGTTCAGCCTGACAGCCCCTCACGGACAGGGTTCTGAGTGGTGACTGAGCTGGAAACTCAGCAAGTGTGCACCAACTGTGGCCCCGTCTGGCCTCTAGGTGTCCCCTGGGCTCCACAACCCTGACTCTGCTCAGGTCCTGAGCCCTCCTCAGCTGGAACCATAGTGAAGAATTTTCTGGGCCAGCAAGTGCTCTGGAGATCCTGGGACAAGTGTTTGTTGCCTTCTGACAGCAATACTTGAACCCTGGGGCAAACATGTCTTGATGGAGGAAATAGAAATTAGGAAGTAACTCTATGCAGAAGCCCTCATCCCAAGGACCACTGACCCAGAACAAGAAGATGTCCCACTAGGCAGAGAGACTGTTTCCTGCCAGTGCTGCCACTGGGTGTATATCCTTGAGGACTCCACTATGGGACCACAGAACCAGACACATCACACACCTGCAATACCAACCACACCCAGCTGGGATGGGGAGGAACAATGCCTTTACTGTGTGAACCCTGAGAACAGGGGCTGGGACCAAGTCTACTGAGATGCTCTAGGACTCCTCTAAGTGGCATCTTCAAAGCCATTTAGGAATTTGGCCTGGCCTAGTTCAAAACTAAAGAAGTCAAATGAAGACTTCTACTTCTGGCCAAGATGGAGTAACAGAGACCATGTTTACTCTCCCACCTGGGCGAGAAAAGGGCAACATTCAGAAAACAATGGTCTTTAAGACACTGGACCTTAGTCAATGAAGGATGCCATCTCTGAGATGAAGGGAACAGGTGAGATGAGCCCTACGATTGCCCCAGATTATATCCTGAGAGTTTCCACAGCATAGGGAAGAAGAACAGGCAGGGCCAGGCAGACTCCCTGAGTTGAGGAGACAGAACTGATAGTCCAGGGAGACTGAGGCAGCTAGAGAACATAGGACAGAGCGCTCAAGAGGGGAGAGCTGCACAGATACAGAACTCCAGAGATCTGCAGAGGGCCCCCTGGAGTATCCAGCAGAGTACTGATCATGCACGAGTGTGAGGGAAGCATGTGAGGCTGCGGAGAGGACCATTCAAAAAGCTTAGGAGGACCAAAGGCTGGCACTCACAAAAAGCCTAGAATGGTGTCTGTTCCAGCTGGGCAGACTGGAAACATTCATAATTTACCAGGCACCGAGTAGAGTTCTCAGAAGGTATTACCTCAGCTATAGAGGACACCCAGCCTAGACTGGGCACTTCTCTCACAAACCAGAACAGCTGGACCTGAAAGGAGCTCACTGTGACCCAGTGACGTCACTGCACCTCAGGATAAAGTAAAGAAGACTCACAAATATACAAAAATAGCCAGTGTCCAAAAAGGAAAAGTTTATAATGTCTGGCATCTAATCAAAGATTACCAGGCAGGCAGAGAGGCAGGAATACAAGATCCATAATGAGGAGAATAATCAACCCACTGAAATCAACCCAGAATTGATATAGACATTAGAACTAGCAGAGAAGGACATTAAAACAGACATTATAACTATATTTCATATGGTCAAAAAGTCAAGGAGAGGCATGGAAGATTAAAACAAACCAAAAAAGTCCAAAATCAAACTTCTAGAAATGAAAACTATAAAGTCTAAGCTTTCTTAAAAACACACACAAAAAAACCACCAGATGAAATTAACAGATTAGACATCGCAGGAGAAAAGATTAGTAAACTTGAAGGCATAGCAATAGAAGCTATCCCAAATGAAATGAAATACGAAGAGAAAAAAGAATTTGAAAAAATGAAAAGCGCATAAGTGAGCTGCTGGACAACTTTAAGCAGCCAAATGGATTTCCCACGGAGAGAGGGGGCAGAAAAAATTTTGAAGAAAAATAGCCGAGAACTTTTCAAACTTACACAGAACTATAATCTACAGATCCAAGAAGTTCAACAAAGCCCAAGCACAAGAAACATGAAGAATACTTCACCAAGGCACATCATACTCAAATTGCTCAAATTAACATGGTCAATATTATGAAGAGTTTTAAATACATCTTAGCTGAGCTAGACAGTGAAGACCCTTCCAAATGGTCAGGACAGCCAAGGAAGCCTTGAGGGGAAGTTAAAGAGATGATACCAGCATCTATGGAGACATCAGCCAGGCCACTACCAAGCAGCAGCGGCAGTCAGTAGTCAGTGCAGCCAGCCCAGGCCCTGGTAGGGCCAGGGCCCTCACCACTACTGCCACAGCACACCAGACAGTCTAACATGAGCTCACCCACACTCCCAGCCTGTGCCCCAGTTGTACTTTTTTATGAAAAGTCATTCTTTCAGTTCTGTCTACTATTTAGGGATATCCTGTTTTGTACCCAGAGTATATTACTCATTATTACATGCCTCATCTCATCCAAAACAACCTCTCTGAGCTGGACCCATGTAGCCCCCTTGAACAGGAGAAGAAACTGGGGGAAAGAGAGCCATAGTGGTTTGCCCAGGATAACAGATGATATGCAACAGAGCAAGTGTTCAAACCCAGCCTGAATCTGAAATCAATGATTTTCTGGCAAAGGCAGTTGGTGAAGCATAACAAGCCCTTGGCTACAAGCTCCATGAGGTCATGAATCTTCATCTGTTCCACTCTCTGTTGCATCCCAAGTGCTCAGAACAATGTAAGGCACTCAAGTAAATATCTGTTGAATGGATCAGCGGCTCTGAAGTCAAACAACTTTAGTTCAAATCTTGGCTCCACTATCTCCTAGCTTTATGACCTCAGAGCAAGTCTTCTCAGCTGAACAGGGTTGGTAACCAACAGTCCCTACCTCCCAGAGTTGTAGGGATTGACTGTAGAGATCCATAAAAATGACTAGCAGTGTCTATTACAACATTCAATACATGTTTAAAAAACTAAAATAAGTAAATAAAGGAACCTGGGAAGACTCCCTGGCCACCTATGTTGGCTCTATTCTTGTGGGAGAATTTTTCTTTCATAATTTTTTACTTTCTTAAAATGGAGGGTGCATGGGCCCTCTCTTTTCCATGAGGACGCCAAGAGGGAGGCTGACAGTGGGGAAAAGAGGGCTAGGGAAGAGGTGCAGACACCATTGGAAGCTCTGCCCGTCTCTTATTTACCTGCCCCCCAGAATAAGCAGTTTGGGAGAATGGCTGAAGTCAAAGGGCAGTGAATGAGGGCAGGGAGGCAAACAATGCGTGCAGAAGGACATCGATGTCCTCCAGGCACTGCTGCAGCCACCCACGCCATGGTCACACCAGACCACCTGCCTCACTGAACACAGGATTTCCTGGCTTTGGAGGTCTGGTGATGGATACCGAAGGGCAGGCATCTGATCTGGGGTACCAAGCACCTCAAAGGCTCCCCCTGCTCCACATTACCCCTCAGTACCAGCAGCTCGGTGAAGGTGGG
This sequence comes from Equus caballus, assembly GCF_041296265.1. Classification (NCBI taxonomy): domain Eukaryota; kingdom Metazoa; phylum Chordata; class Mammalia; order Perissodactyla; family Equidae; genus Equus; species Equus caballus. The sequence continues at coordinate 47,436,764 of NC_091698.1, read as the reverse complement.
GATCTGGATTGGAACCCCAGGGAGGAAGAGCCCAAAAGGGGGCTCCCATCCTTGAGCAAGTGGAGTGTGTTAAGCTGAGTCTTCCAAGAAGCAGATGCTGAGACAATGAAACATGCAATAGGTTTATTAGCAGAAATGCCTGTGGGGGGAAATCTGGAAGGGGCTGGAAGAAGATGGGAGCCATCAGACCACCAATGCAAGTATGACCCCAAGGAAGAAGAGAGGAGAGGAGGTTGGGTGGAAGTGTTCCAGGCTGCTGGTCATCTAAGGAGTGTTTGGTAAGGCCAATGGGAAGTCCTGGAGCCAAAGTGACCCGTCAAAGGATTCTCACATTTCCCCAGCATTCCCTTAGTATCCCGCCATAGTGTCCCCACTGCCCTCTGCCTCTGGCTGGGAGCAGCTGTGGGAACCGTGGCCTCAGCACCAAGGAAGTGATGGGTTTCAGAGCGCAGCAGCTGAGAACCTCGGTCAATTACACCCCCGGAGTTGGAGATCCGACAGCTGCATTTTTGTGGTCGCCACAGGGCAGGTCTAGCAAAGAGTGGAGGTTAAGGGCAGGAAGTGGGAAAGGGGTTCTTGCAGAAATTCCGCAGGGTGTGAAATTTCTCTGAAGGTCGCTGCGAACTTCTCACCAAGCTGGTAGCTCAAATCTTTCTGCCACATCAGGATACCTCCTCTTGGCTCTTGGAGCCTTCACTTGTTTCGGATTCCTGCTGCACACAGCAAAATGAGAAAGAGAAAGAAGAAAATGACCATTCCAGAAAGGACTCATGAGTCATCTCATCTGGCCCCCTGCCTGTGGGGGTCCCTGCAGGCCGAGGCCAGAAAACTGTTGTTATGGTTATGGAGGGGGCAACCCAGGTGTAGGGACTTTGTTTTTATTGAGGTAACATTGGTTTATAACATTACGTAAATTTCAGGTGTACATCATTATATTTCGACTTCTGTGTAGACTACATCGTGTTCACCACCCAAAGTCTAATTGCCATCTGTCACCATATACATATGCCTTTTTACTCTTTTTGTCCTCCCCACTCCCCTCTTCCTCTCTGGTAACCACCAATCTAATTTCTATCTATGTGTTTGTTTGTTGTTGTTGTTGTTGTTTTTATCTTCCACATGAGTGAAATCATATGGTGTTTGTCTTTCTCTGTCTGACTTATTTTGCTTAGCTTAATACCCTCAAAGTCCATTCATGTTGTCACAAATGACAAGATTTCATCTTTTTTATGGCTGAGTAGTATTCCATTTGGTATATATATACATATATACACACACCACGTCTTTATCCATTCATTTGTTGATGGGCACTTAAGTTGTTTCCATCTCTTGGCTACTGTGAATAATGCTGCAGTGAAAATAGGCATGCATATATCTTTTCAAATTAGTGTTTTCATGTTCTTTGGATAAATACTTAGCAGTAGAATAGCTGGATCATATGGTAGTTCTATTCTTAATTTTTTGAGGAATCTCCATACTGTTTGGACCAGTTTGCATTCCCGCCAGCAGTGTATGAGGGTTCCCTTTTCTCCACATCCTCTCCAACACTTATTATTTCTCATCTTTTTAATAATAGTCATTATTAAATGGGCATCAGTGATATCTCATTGTACTTTTGATTTGCATTTCCCTAATAATTAGTGATACTGAACATCTTTTTGTATGCCTGTTGGCCATCTGTATATCTTCTTTGGAAAAATGTCTGTTCAGATCCTTTTTCCCTTTTTTAATCAGGGGAATTTGTTCATTTTTTGTTGTTGAGTTGTATGAGTTCTTTATATATTTTGGAGATTAACCCCTTATAGGATATGATTTTCAAGCATATTCTCCCAATTGTTAGGCTGTCTTTTCTTTTTGTTGATGCTTTCCTTTGCCGCGCAAAAGTTTTTCAGCTGGATGTAGTCCCATTTGTTTATTTTTTCGTTTGTTACCCTTGCCTGAGTAGACATGGTATTCAAAAAGATGCTAAGACCAATGTCAAAGAGTGTACTGCTCATATTTTCTTTGAGGAGTTTTATGGTTTCAGGTCTTACGTTCAAGTCTTTAAGGCATTTTGAGTTGATTTTTGTGTGTGGTGAAAGATAATGGTCTACTTTCATTCTTTTGCATGCGGCTGTCCAGTTTTCCCAACAACTCTTATTGAAGAGTCTCTCCTTTCTCTCTATGGTCTTGGCTCCTTTGTTGAAAATTAGCTGTCCACAGATGTGTGGTTTTATTTCTGGGCTCTCAATTCTGTTCCATTGATCCGAGTGTCTGTTTTTGTGCTGGTACCACAGGTGTCAGGATTATATGTCCCCCCAGGAGACCACAAGCACTTGACAACAGAGCTCATGTCTCCAGATCAGACTCTTCCCACCTACTCCCCAACTAGGGCTCTGCAACTCTGGACAGGGAGAGGACTGACTTCTCAAGATAACCCATAAAAGACCCTTTCCTCCAAATTTACCCTCAGCTGCCGCTAGATCCATCGGGAGGTCAGCAACATCTCCCTTCTCACCATCATCCCTCTCTCGGCACTCTTTCACACTCCTGCCTTCCTCTTCTTCCACGTCCCCAGCTGAACCCAGCACTAGACTGACCGCTGCTAAGATGCTTAAGCACAAGGCCCAAATCCTCCCCAGTGGACTTCCTAGAGCTGCAGGGGGAGACAACTGCCAGAGCGGAGAGGAGCCCAGAAAGGAAAGCTGTGACCATTAGGCATCCTGGGGGAGGACCATGCCTTGGGAGCACTTTGAGGAAGGAGGAGGGAGAAGACGCACCTGACAAGACTCTCCCTCCTGAGTGTAGTCCCTTCCTGGTCCCCTGGGCCCTGGCCTGGCCTGCTCTGAGGATCCTCCCATACTAGTTCCCATCCCAAGATTCCCGGAGAAACCAGCAGGACTATTTGCCTGGCGCTCTGTCCTCTCTAAAAGGGTTGGGTGGGGTGCCCACCGGACTAGGAGGTAAGGCACTCACCAGGGTACACAGCAGCCATTGCCAGCTGGATCTGCTCCATCAGGCAGGCACAGCCCGTCCCTGTATCCCCAGTCAGCAGCACCAGGGCAATGCACAGGTAGAATGTGCCCTCTCCATTGGGCAGAATGTCAGCAGAGTCCCCCAGCCCCACTCACCCAGCAACTAGTCCTTCTTCCAGTGAAGCAAGACAGAGGAAGGGCAAAAGCCAGTGGCCAGCAGGACGGGTGACACTGTCTTCTGGAGCACTCTGGCAGGACACAGTCACCTCGGGAGGCACTGGGGGAAGAGAACAGGGAATAAGATATAGGGTGTCTGATCCCAACTCACCTGGGCCCTCCATGCCCCTCTCCTCCTCACTCACAAATTCCACCTCTGCGCCAGCCCCTAGAAGACCACAGAAGCCAGGCCAGGAGACCACCCCTGTAGGGGCTCTGGCTTCACAGTCATTGCCAGGTCTCCACGTCCATCACCCTTGGAGACCTAAATCGGCTTCTAAAACCTAAATCAGACCATGCCACTCCTCTGCTTGAACCACTTCCATAGCTTTCCATCCCCGAGGGGCAAAGTCTACAAAAAGTAGACTCAAGAACCCCACATGACCTGGCAGCTGAGAGCCACCTCTCAGCAGCCCCTGAACCTGGGGCTGGATTAGTGCAGTCGTGAGTGACAAACACTTTAATCTAAACCATCAATAAATGCCTATTTTATGTTCATCATGCTCCAAGTTAAAAGCCATGGAACATGCAATGCACTTTAGAAGGACATGGAGTGCATGTTGGTGGCAGATGTCAGAGAAGCAGGACAGTACAGCGGTTAGGACCTGGGCCTGGAGCCAGACAGCCAGAGTTACAGTCCTGGTTTCCCCATGCTGTGTGGCCTTGGGCAAGTTATCTAACCTCCCTGTGCCTCAGTTTCCTCATATATACAACAGGGGCTAAGACAGCATCTACCTCGCAGGAATGTTGTGCGTTAATGAGTTAATTCGAGTTTTGAAATGCTTAGGAAGATGTCTGGCACTTGGTGAGCAGTGGTGGGTATTATTAAATAACTGAGGCACACAGACTTCACCTCCCCAGCTCTATTTGTTTGCATCTGGCCACAAACTTGGCCCCGAGCTGTGACCCACTGCCTCTCCCCACACAAGGACATACCCCAATCCCACCACTCTTTTTGTCATATTCTAGAAAGGAAGCCTTTAGCACTGCTTCTGTAGGACACAGACACCCACAAGCTTGATCTTCCCCCCTCCCTAATTCACACCCAGGCTCAATATTGCACCATCCATCTCTTGGGTTACTTTCAAACACCTGGTCACTAAACAAAGATCATGTCACCGTAGAGTTCACTTCTCACTAATCAAGAGGAAGAACCTGGAATCCCATTCCTGAGCGCCCTGCCACTGTTATTACAATTACACCCATGCTTCTCCTTCAGTGACCTGTAGATGGCACCATTACCCTCGGCTGGGCACAGAAGGACTGGCCACTGCTCAGAGTAATCTTTTTACTATGTGTGTGAATCTGGTCCCCTCTGAAATTTGTGGGACTGCACGATAGATATAATGGAATCCTGGCCTTCCAGGCATTCCAGACCCCTCAATAAATGTAGCTGGTAATACTAGTAATACCATCCCTATGGCTCTCTCCCTAGGCCAGGACTCATGAGACTTCAGTAAATGTACAAAGTTGCCACATTCTTTAAACAGAGAGAGGCAGGTGATGGCTTCATGGCAGGCAGACAACTGTGGGCCTCGTCCCCAGAGAGCAGACACACACGATCAGTCTTGGTCTTCAGGACCCAGCCAGCATGGAAGTGGCCTCTCTCCCACCAGATTGTGACTGCTAAATACAGCAAGCCCTGGCAAGTTCAGTCCTGAGAGTTCAGACCCTCTAGAAAGGCAGAGTTCCCTGTTATAAGTAGACTCTCACAAACCGGAATCAGGCAGTGGGGGGCTCCACATATCCCCCCACCAAAGATGTTCTTGCCAAGGACACGGTGAAACGACCCTTTTGTTTCATTATGGTCCGAATGTGTGTGCCCCCCAGAATTCATACATTGAAACTCTAACCCCCAATGTGATGGTATTAGGAGGGGGGCCTATAGGAGGTGATTAGGTCACATGGGTGGAGTCCTCATGAATGGGATTACTGCCCTCATAAGAAGAAACATAAGAGAAATGGTTTCCCTCTCCGCCCTGTGAAGATACAACAAAAAGACGGCCGTCGGTAAACCAGGTTTGCCAGAACCTGACCACGCTGGCACCCGTATCTTGGCCTTCCAGCCTCCAGACTGTGAGAGTTACATGTTTGTCGTTTCAGCCTCCCAGTCTGTGGTATTCTGTTACAGCAGCAACTAAGACAGTTTCCAGATTCGACAGGCACTTTCCTCTCTTTGTCTTTTTTTACCTCTTTGCAGCATTCCTTCCCATCCCGCCCCCTGAAGCTCCCCAGGCCCTTGGACTCTGAGGCCCCGCCTGCTCCTGGTTTCTGCCTTGCTCCCCCGCTGCTCCTCCTCAGAACCTCCATGAGTTCCTCTTCTTCCAAGTCTGCCCTGGCACTGCTCTTCCTGTGCGTCTATTCTTGATGCTCTTCCCTGCTCTCCACACAGATTCTCCCTGGGCGGTCTCCTTTCTCCCTCCTCCCTCCCTGACTCTATTTCAGTCTGAACCAGACTCGTGAACCCAGCTGCTGAGGGTCATTTGCTTATCACACAGACTCGTCAAAGGCAGGCTATCCAAACCTGAACCAAACCTCCACACCATCTGCCACAGTTCCCATTCCTCCGGCCACCAAGTCTGACCCTGGCCCTACGTCCCTGGTCACCTAACCCAGAAACTTGAGTATCATCCTTGACACCCATATTGGTTTTCTAGGGCTGCCAGAACAAAGTACCACAAACTGAGGAAGGTGGATTTAGACCCACCCTAAATCCAGAAGGATCTCATCTTGGGATGCCATTCTCTTGCCACCTCACTGACTCCTTCAAGTCTCAGGTTAGACTCCACTTCCTCTGCTCAGATATCGCTGACCCCCAAACCAGGGCAGATTCCCACTGGGGCTCTTCCAGCTCGACAGGCCACCCCCAGCACAGCTGAGCATACCGTCCTACCTGTGTCTTCCTCAAGAGCAGACACGGGGTCATGTTCTCTATGCGGCCTCCGCCCCTAGCTCAGTACCTACCATACAACAATTACAACCACAAAGAACACGTCGTGAGCGCTCCATGTGAGCCAGGGACCCTTCTCAGCAGTTCACCTGCATGAACCCATTTGCTCTTCGCAACAGCCCCGTGAGACGGTTAGCTAGGATTACTCCTACTTTTTAGATGTAGAAACTGAGGTACAGAGAGATTAGGCAACTTATTCAAAGTCACAAATCTATTAAGTGGCAAATCCAGTTTTCCAACACAGGCAGCCTAGCTCCAGAGTCCACTCTTAACCGTTACACTATACTCAAATATTTATTGAAATAATTAATTAGTGATTTAGTTAGTTAATTAGTTAGCCAATGTAAAATGGAGCTACCAAGGCCCAGAGAAGTTAGCCAGTTTTTCCCAAGGTCACCTAGTGACGTCAGAACTTTGACTTAAGTCCTCAAACTCCCAGACCTGGGGTTGCTATGAACTTACCAGGAAAGGGCCAGGGGGCCAGGGGGTTCACTGGGCACCTGCAGTTGCAGGATTCCCAGGTGGGTGCCCAAGAATAAAGGGGCACTCTTCCCTTGCTACCCTGACCAGAAGGGCTTATTATAGTCAGAGCGGAAGTCCTCCAGCACAAAAGAAAGACAGCGGACAGTGCGTGCCTCCTGATGCGACGCAAGAGGAGGCACCCAGCACCACTCCTGAGGGTCTACTGTCCAAAAAAAGGAAAAGTCAAGCCTGAATGTGATTAGACCCCAAAATCTAATTGCCAGGGGACAGAGCAACATGGTAAAAGATACCAAAGGGACCACCAAAATCCAGAGTGGAAAATTCTAAGCACATATGATGTAGTTTTCACACACACACACAGGAAGGTGAACAGTTACAGATTTTAAAAGCCCAACGATGTATCAAAATGCGTGGAGTTTGTTTGGATGCTGACTGAAACAAGCCACTCATAGAAAGACACATACGAAATAGTATAGAACATGTGAACAACGACTAGATATTTGGTGATGTTAAGAATTAGCACTGAGGGGGCTGGCCCCGTGGCAGAGTGGTTAAGTTCGCGCGCTCCACTGCAGGCGGCCCAGTGCTTCATTGGTTCGAATCCTGGGCGCGGACATGCCACTGCTCATCAAACCACGCTGAAGCAGCGTCCCACATGCTACAACTAGAAGGACCCACAACGAAGAATATACAACTATGTACCGGGGGGCTTTGGGGAGAAAAAGGAAAAAAAAAAATCTTTAAAAAAAAAAAAAAGGAAAAAAGAATTAGTACTGACCACAACTAGAATACACAACTATGTACTTCGGGGCTTTGGGGAGAAAAAGAAAAAAAAAGATTGGAACAGACGTTAGCTCAGGTGCCAATCTTAAAAAAAAAGAAAGAAAAAGAATTAGTACTAATTTGTAGCTGTAATTATTGTGGTTTTTCTAAAGAGTTCTGCCTTGTTAGAGATACACACTGAAGTATTCACAGTAGAAAATCGCTGGGATTTACTTTAAAACAATTTGAGGGGGAACAATAGGGATGTAGATCAAATAAGATTGGTCAATTGTTGAAGCTGAGTAATAGGTATATGGGGATCTTTATACAATTCTCTCTACTTTTGTATTTGCTTGAGAATGAATAATAAAAGGATCTAAAAAAAAAAAAAAAAAAAAGGAGTCCCCAGCACAGTGCCCCAAGCAGCCGCGCTCAACCAATCAGAGTGGAGATTATGGATCAGCCTTCTCTGCTCAATTCTGGGCTGGAGTGTGGTAATCCTGGGCAGGGGGCTGTGAGCCAGGAAAGAACCCAGGGTTCTTAACGGTGAGCCATTCCGGCAGAGTCAGAAGCCTGATCCTTAGAATCTGGCTATTTTTATAGGATGCATTTTTCTTTCTTTTTCTTCTTTTTTTCTTTTGGTCTTTTTTGTTGTTATTGTTCTGCCTCAATATTTGGTAAAGTTATTTTATGAAAATCCCAGCTTCCTTCAGAAGTGATTAAAGAAGCAAGGGAAGCAGGGTTTGTTTACCAGATATTGAGACCTCCACTCCATGCCCAGTCCCCTTCTGCTGGCTCCCAAACTGCTGGCAGCCTGGCCTTTCCCTCCCAGCAGGAGACTGGGAGAAGCTTCTCTGGGGAATCTGGCCAGCCTAGGAGAAATATCTCAAAGATGATGAAATCATAGATCTTTCTGAAGGTATTAAGAGGAGTTTCAGAGAGCTGGCAAAGTTGGAGTTTGAATAATTTCAAAGTACACAGAAAAATAAACAAATGAAAAAGAGAAAACAGTTATTCATTCCCCCCACCCACCAAAAAATAGAGCAGGAAAGGAAAATATACTTTGTGATTCAGCTGTGAATAATGTTTACATACTTATACTAATATTAATACTGAATTGATGTGCCAAATGTTATTTAACGATTTTCGGCATTCGTTTCCATTCCTGCTACGTTCTCCCTTATATCATAGCAGGTGGAAGGCTAGAAACTACATTTCTAGACTTGCATAACGCTTCCGATCTGATTGTGATTTCAGATGTGCCACAGAGATATCATTTCCATCTGTTTGGCCTATGAATAATCTGGAAGTGTGCTGAAATCCCCCACTAGAGATGATGAATTTTTACATTTCTCCCTGTGATGCCATCAGTTTTTGCTTTATCACTAGAAGCTATGTTATTAAGTGCATACATGTTTGGAGTTTTTATATCTTCTTGGTGAAGATATAGATTGATATCTAGAGTCCCTCTCCATCTCTAATGATGCTTTTTGCCTTAAAGGCCCTTTGGTAGCATATTAACAAGGCCACATTGGCTGTTTGTTTGTTGTTTGCCTGATATATATTTTTCTATCTCTTTACTTTCAGCTTTTTTGTACCTTTATGCCTTAGGTGTGCCTGTTTTAAACGATACATAGCTAGGTTTGTTTCTCTTCTGTTTTGAGTTCTTTCTCCAAAATTGATTTCAGTGCAGGTCATTCCTCAGCATATACTGAGAAAAAATGTTCATTACGCCCTCATATCTGAATGACAACCTGCCTAGATATAAAATTCTAATTTCAAAATTCTTTCTGTTTAATATTTTAGAAGTACTGCTTGATTATTGTTTGCATCCAGTGTTATTATTGAGAAATCTGATGTCAACCTGAGTTGTTTCTTGGGTGGTGATCTGCTCTTACTCTCTGGAAGTTTTTAGAATCTTCTCTTTGTCTTTGATAGTCTTAGCTTTCATTATAACATATCTAGGAATGAGTTTTGCCTATTCTACTATTTATCCCATCTGTGGTGTTCTTTATTTCAATTATTGTTTGCATTTAATATTTCCTCTTGCTTCTTTTTTATGAGAGCTTGTTCTCACTTCGTATTACTAATATTTTCCCTTGTCTCCTAAAGTATATTTATCAAGCTTATTTTACATTACTGATCCATCTATTCTAATGCTTCAAAAGATATATATTGCCTCATTTGTTATTTTCTTTTGAGATAATTGTTCTCCTCAGGTGTCTAGTTATTTTGGCCCGTGAGTTCATATTCCTCACAGAATTCCAACTACTCCATCTGATAGTGAGTTTGTGGGAAGGACTGAAGCTCAGACCTTAGTCCATGTCAGCCCTGTGAGCACAAAAAGAAGGTGGGAAGAGCCCAAGGGATGAGCACCAGACCCACAGGTAATCGTGTCTATTTGCTACCATCCCACCAGGCAACTTCTCAAGTCAAGGCTTCAACTTCAGACCCCACAGAGAAGCAGCATTGGGGGGAGGTGGTCTCCCTGGATTATGACCTACCAGCCCTGGGGAAGTGGAGGAGGAATATAGGGGATAAATGCAGGAGGCCAGTCAGTCCCCAAGGATTTTCCCAATTACCCCAGCAAGGCCTGTGCTCTGTCCTAACAGTACCCCATGGATACCCCACAAAGCCCTATGGGCCATTTTCACAGACTGAAGGAGGACACAATGGTTGTCCCAAAGCAATGTGGTGGGAGCGGGGCAAATCAAAATTAAAATAACAGTCTACCCAACGTTAAACTGACAGCTCCACCTCTTTGCAGCTTTTTAATGGCAGGGTTGTTGAGTGTAGCTCGAGGCACATTTCAAAAACCACAGGGTCCTGTTCTTGGCTTCAGTGGAAATGCTTCCAGTGTCCCCTAGCAAGCCCAAGGACGTGCTCCACACACTGAAACGGAACCATCTTCAAAATATAAGTGAAAAAGCAGGGTACAGAACACTGTCACATGCTGCCATTTGTGTAAAGAGGGTGACATGTGTGCGTGCATGTGCATTTGCTTGTATGTGTACACGACACTCCTGGAAAGTTTCACAAGGAACTAACACTATGGAATGCCTCTGAGCACTAGGGACTGGGGTAGGAAATTTAAGCTGTTACACTTTCTTGTAACTCTTGTTTTTTAAACCATATGATTTTTAAAATTAATAAATATCTCAAACACACACACACACACACACAATGTCTTACCTTCAGGTTCCAGGAGCCTCTCCCAGCCTGTGACCCTAATGTCTTGATGGGTACAACATTGCCCATGTCGTCCCAGCCTGTTGAATCATCCCCATTTTTCACAATCCATCAAAAATGCCACTTCCTTCATTAAGCCTTCTCTGAACACCACAATGAGAAGGTCCTCTCTCCTCTGAACTCTCGGCCCACTTTGGGGGCAACTATTTTAAGGTCCTCATCACCTTCTACCTCATAATTTAGTTATCTGCATTATGTGTCATATCTCCACTGCCTTGAACAAGGGTACTTTGTGCTGAAATGGGCCCAGTTTCTAAAACACCACAAATTCCCAGCAGCATCCTCCAGGACCATTTTAGATGATTCTCACTCAAACAAGACACACATTTGCCCTTATGAATGTCCCCTGGTAGCCATTGTCCTGGTCAGAGGTCCACCGACATCCTGGGCCAGTAACGTGAGGAGCAACCAGGATCCCACATTCAGACAGATGAAATAAAGCCATAGTCCATTTCCTCCAATTTTGCACATAAGACAAAACTGAGCCACAGAAACCAACAGTCCAAAGTGGCCAGATTTAGGAACGAGAGCAGCAGCCTCTGACTCCCTTCTGTGACTGCTCTCCTGGAGAAGAGTTCTCAGCCAAGGATGTCCTCTCTTAGCAGAAGAGGGGGCTGGGAAAGGCCTGTCATCCTCCTGAGCATTAGGGGCACCCGCCTTCCCCTGAAATATTTGGTATTCCTGTTGTCATGTTTCATCTGTTCAGTTAAAGACAATAATTGTCCTCAAGTTGGCAAACACAGTAAAAAACTACCACCCCATGGTCTCGAAGGACCCAGTCTCCCACAGCCTGCCAAGATGTAAGGCAGGAAGTTCAGGAGAGACAGGTGCCGCCTGGAACAGAGCAGATACAGATGTACACATCAGAACCGCCCCCCTACATCTCTGTTCCTGGGGCCCTTCTGCACAAGAAAAGTCCGCCTGGTGGGCTCCTATACCTGCTACCTTGCGTGCTCAGGTGCAATCTCTTGGTGACACCCGACCCTCCTGGTACCATGCTCGTACTTTACACCCACAATTATTCTCCCACGTAGCATCCTTTGTCGTCTGCTCCAATGTCTGTCTCCCCCAGCAGACTCTCAAAATGGCCTCCAATCACTGAGAGGAGGACGGTGACATCAGGCCACGGGGCAGCCTCGGGTGGGGGCTGCCATTGTTCAGTACATCCAGGTGGGTGTTTTCATCATCCCTGTACCCTCAGTACTCAGGATGTACTTCCGGAAGAAATATAGGACGCCCCCTTGCCCCGGCCACAGCCCTCTGGGCTCCCGGTCCTAAGGGGGCCTCGGTTCCGCCCCTTCCCGTCCATCCAGGGTTAGGGACAGCGGACCCCTGCACTGGGAGCAGACAGGTAAACCAGAGAAGTAAGACACGCGAGCGGCATCTGGCGCCTGGCCTCGGCTGAGACATCCGCCCCGACCTCCACCCCCACCCGGGATCCTGGGCGGGAAGGGGAGGCGTGGGCAACCGAGAGAGCGGGTGCCCCTCGCCCAGGGCGCATGCGCAGGGAAGTAGGCTCTGGGCGAAACCCCTCGTCTCCGTAAGTTCGCGACCAGCAGGGGGCAGCACGAGGCCGCTTCCCTGGAGGCGGCCAGCACGCTAGCGGCGTCGCTGCAGGAGCGCGGGCTGCCCCCGGACTGAGGGCAGCGGGAGAAGGAGAGAGGGCGTCCAGCCTCTGGGTGGTTAGCGGAAAGACGGGGACGGGGCATTAGTGCGCATGCCTGGCGCACGTCCTGCGGTCCCCGACACCCAGGACAGCGTAGTTACATGCTCAGTCCATGGGCGTTACGGTACGGCAAGGGGTGGAGGAAACAGGCTTTGCCCTGAGACTTAAAGAATTTCAGTCTCACCTTTACCGTGTCACTTTGGGCAAGTTATCTAACCTGTCTGAGCCTTGGCTTCCCCTCTGTTAAATGAGGGTAGTAGGGCCCATCTCATTGAGTCATTATGGAGCTCATAGGCACACAAGTAAATGCTTAGTAAGTGTTAGTCCTTATCAGCACTTTTCTTTATATATATATTTGTTGTTGTTGTTGCGGTAACATTGGTTTATAACATTATATAAATTTCAGGTGAACATCATTATATTTCGATTCCTGTGTAGATTACATCATGCTCACCACCCAAAGGCTAATTATAATCCATCACCACATACATGTGCCTAACCACCCTTTTCACGCTCTGCCCCTCCACCCCCTACTTCCCTTCTGGTACCAGCAATCCAGTCTCTGTCTCTATGCGATTTTTTGTTGTTGTTTTTATCCTCTACTTATGAGTGAGATCATACGATACTTGACCTTCTCCCTCTGACTTATTTCACTTAGCATAATACCCTCAAGGTCCATCCACGTTGTCAAATGGCCAGGTTTCATCGTTTCTTATGGCTGAGTAGTATTCTATTGTGTATATATACTATGCCTTCTTTATCCATTTGTCCCCTAATGGGCACTTAGGTTGCTTCCAAGTCTTGGCTATTGTGAATAAAGCTGCGATGAACATAGGGGTGCATACATCTTTACACGTTCATGTTTTCATGTTCTTTGGATAAATACCCAGCAGTGGAATAGCTGGATCATATGGTAGATCTATTCTTAATTTGTTGAGGAATCTCCATACTGTTTTCCATAGTGGCTGCACCAGTTTGCACTCCCACTGGCAGTGTATGAGAGTTCCCTTCCCTCCACATCCTCTCCAACACTTGTTTTTTCCTGTCTTGTTCATTATAGCCATTCTGATTGGAGTGAGGTGATACCTCATTGTAGTTTTGATTTGCATTTCCCTGATAGTTAATGATGTTGAACATCTTTTCACGTGCCTGTTGGCCATCCGTATATCTTCTTTGGAGAAATCTCTGTTCAGATCTTTTGCCCATTTTTTAATTGGGTTGTTGGTTTTTTTGTTGTTGAGACATATGAGTTCTTTGTATATTTTGGATATTAACCCCTTATCTGGTATATGGTTTGCAAATATCTTCTCCCAATTGTTAGATTGTCTTTTCGTTTTATTGATAGTTTCCTTTGCTGTGCAGAAGCTGTTTAGTTTGATGTAGTCCCATTTGTTTATTTTTTCTATTGTTTCCGTTGCCCAGTCAGACATGGTACTTGAAAATATTCAGCACTTTTCTTATTGCATCATAATTGCCTGTCTGTGCATGTCTCTCCTCCCCCCGCCCCACCCTGACCCACCTCAGGGGCTCACATTATGAGCTCCCCTGGGTAGACAACTCAGAGTCAGTCATCTTGGCATTACCAGGGCCCAACACCAGCCCTGATAAAAATAACTGTCAGGAAGCCAGTGAGAAGCCAAAGAGCTGAGTTGGGATGAGGTTATGGGGATTCCATGCAGAGCCTCACAGAGTCCCCACTCAGATCTCAGTCCAAATCAGACACTCAGACCCTCAGATGCCAGCCCCGTGGAGCCCAAAGGCTTTGCTCTGTCCGGGCAGCCTGGCCTTCCTGCTGTGTGAAGGATGCACTGTCCTCTCCCATAGCCCCTGTGGTCCATCCAGCTCACCTTGGGTGTTTAGTCCCCCTAAGAGTGCTCTGCCTGCGCCTGGGTCTCCACCCACTTCTGTTTCCAGCTCTGCCTAACTCTGCCTGTGCTGGGAGGTGTCAATGAGGCTGTGGACCCTGAAGGAGGAAGAGGGAACACCATCTCTTTATAGCTCCTTCATCAAATGCCAGATGTTGGTATATATGATTAGCCCTCCTCAACTCTCTTCCAAAGAAAGCTGGTTGGAAGCTCAGCCCAGTTGCTTCACCTGCAGCCTGTGGAAATTCTACTCTTTTGATCACTGTATGGTCCCACTCAGGCCCAGCCCAAAGAGGCATGGGGCGGGGGGGGGGGGGGGGGGGTCTCCCCAGAGAGCCTGGGCTGCCCTCCCTGAGGGACTGCTGGGGAGGGAAACATGTCCTCTTCAGGAAGAGAGGGCTGGTGAGAGAGAGGTCCTGGGGCCCCTCCCCTGGACAGTTCCATGTGGCTGGCCATGAGGCCAGGGAGCCTTGGGCACTGCCTTCTCCTTCATGCCTCAGAGGCAGTCCACCTCTGACCCATGCAGCACCTCTGTGAAAATTAGCTCAGGCTCGTTTTCAGTTCCCATGTACCCTCTGGGCCGGGTGACCTTTATAGTGCACAGACTGCCCAACTGTACATGGCAGAAAACTGCATCCTGCCATGCTTCATGGAGAGTGGAAACTCAGACTGTGTATAAGTCAGTGATTAGGCAGATGTCCACTTGTCCACCTCCACACTCTGGGGCCATGGGGGGAGGGGGTAGAGGGGAAGGAAGTCACTGTTTGTATGAGAACATAACACATCTTACTCCCATCAGTGGAGCCACAACTCCCTGTGGCTTTCTTCAGAGCCTCTGACTCTAGACCTGATGGAGTCTACAGGGCAGTTTCAAGAAGCTTGTGGCCGCCTCCCCTGCTGTCTGGCACATCCTGGCCAAGATGGTTGACTAGTCCCCTGTGCTCAGCTCTGTCTCCTGGAGACCTTCCTCACCACCTAACTCCACCTTCAATGCCTCTTTATATTTCTAAAACCAGGAACGCTTCTCAGCCACACCTTCTTTCTCCCCAAACTCTTGTCCCTGACTAAGTCCCCAGTGTCCACTACAGACTTGAGGACACTGGTACGTGTGACTAAACCCACTGTCTTCAAACATGCACACTAACTTAAAGACACCACTTCTAGGAATTTATCTAAAGAAATTCTGCCATGGTGCAAAGATGTGTGTTCAAGGACAGTGATGGGAGTGTTTGTTTGTGGTTGTAAAAACCCTACAAGTGCCCAGATGCCCATTAATAGGAAAATGCTTAATTCTTTTTGGGTCACCCAAGATGTGGACTTCCATGCAGCTGACAAAAAGATTTTCAAAACATTTGAAATGAAGGGAGAAAGTTGGAGAACAATATGAACAGTCGAATCCATTTAGGTTTTAAGAAAATAGAGGATTAACACGTGGCTAAATGCATAGGAACAGACCTGGGAAAGCCAAAAGGCCAACAAGCACCTGGGAGATGCTCAAGATCATTGGCAATTGAGACATGAAAATTAAATAACAGAATATCCCTTGATGATGAGTAGACTGGCAAAAACTAGAGAGTGGGAAATACCAAGGGGCAAAGGGGACATGTGGATGCAGAAACTCATGTGCCTTGCCGGTGAGTGTGGACTGGAGCAGCCATTCTGGACAGCGAGCTGGCAGTGTTTAAGCAAGTTAGACATTTTCCTGCCATGTGACCCAGAAATGCCACTCCTGCGTGTGGATCCCAAAGGTATTTCCCATAGGTGCTTGAGGAAACTTGTACAAGAACATTCGTTGTGGCATTATTTCAGGTGGCAGAGGCGTTGGAGGCACCTAGGTATCTTTCCGTGGAAGAACAGACAAGAAAACAAGATAGCCGCACACTGCGGAGTGCTACACAGCAGTGGGACCAACAGATTCGATGTGCATGGAGCAAGAAGTGTGGATCTTTAAAAGCATAAGGTTGCTCTTTCTTTCTGAAAATTCCACCCAAAAGCAATTATGTGGGGCCCAGAAAGGCAAGTGTCTGCACAAGGGAGGCTATGTGCCACAGTGACCTGGTGTGGGTGTTGGGATCCAAGTAGGGAGATCTAGTGTCTCAGCACCAGGTGTCACATCCCCACAGGGTGAGAAGGGCCCCTGCATTTGGGCCAGGGGGTGAGTGGAGGCAAGGCAGCAACAGGAAACTGGTTAGACACGTGGGGGATTGATCAAATAGACAGAGTGAGGATGATAGGAGCCAGGTGTCTCACTGTCAGGGAAGGGAGCTACGAATACAGAAAAGAGGAAAACTAGAAAGAGTCCTGTGATGTTGGATTGGAATTGGAGCTATTGGTGTGAATTTATGGGTCTCAATAAATGTAAACATAAATGTGTTATAAGTACATACATATGTTCCCTGGCTCTGTCTGCTGCCAGGGTCTTGTAGCTGTGACCCCCAACAGCAATGGCCATAGCTATGACCCAGATCTTGGCTTCTAAATAACATTATCCACTAAAAGAATCAGAACTCCTTGGGAAAAATGGCTGATTCAAGGGCTAGAGGATGGAAAAGTACAAGGTGAAATTAAAGCATCTTGTGCCAGAAAGTATGGAAATGCTCAAAGAATGAGAGGGACAAGTCAAAAGGAAGCAGAACATTTTGACAAATTGTACCAAGACAATTCAATGGAGAAAGAATAGTCTTTTCAACAAATGGTGCTGGAGTAACTGGATAGCCACAAGCAAAATAATGATGTTGGACCCTCCCCTCACACCATATACAAAAATTAATTCAAAATGAATCAAAGATCTAAATGTAAGAACTAAAATTCACCTCTTAGAAGAAAACATGGGCCTAAATGATCATGACCTTTGATTTAGCAATGGTTTTTTAGATATAATACCAAAAGTATAAGCAACAAAAGAAAAAATAGGTAAAATGGACTTCATCAAAAGTAAACACTTTTCGGGGCCAGCCCCATGACTGAGGGGTTAAGTTCGCCCGCTCCACCTCGGCAGCCCAGGGTTTTGCCAGTTCGAATCCTGGGTGTGGACATGGCACCGCATGTCAGGCCACATTGAGGCGGCATCCCACATGCCACAACTAGAAGGACCTGCAACTAAGATATACAACTATGTACCAGGGGGATTTGGGAAGATAAAGCAGGGGGAAAAAACATAAACACTTCTGTGCTTCAAAGGACACTATTAGCAAAGCAAAAAGACAACCCAAAGAATGGGAGAAAACATTTTCAAATTATATATCTGATAAGGAACTTATATTTAGAGTATACGACCAACTCTTACAACTCAATAATATAAAGACAAATAACCCAATTTAAAAAATGAGCAAAGGATCTGAATAGACATTTCTCCAAAGATATATACATGGCCAATAAGCACATGAAAAAAATAGCATCATTAGTCATCAGGGAAATGCAAATCAAAACCACAGTGAGAAACCATTACACACCTACTAGGATGGCTATAATCAAAAAGACAGGTAGTAAGTGGACGAGGATATGGAGAAATTGGACCCCTCATACTTTACTGGTGGGAATGTAAAATGGTGCAGCCACTTTGGAAAGCAGTGTGGCAGTTCCTCAGAAAGTTAAACAAGAGTTAGCTGTTTGACCCAGCAATTCCACTCCCAGGTATATACCCAAGAAAAATGAAAACATATACCCACACAAAAACTTTTACAAGAACATTCATGACAGCACTATTCATGATAGCCAAAAAGTGGAGGCAACCGTAATGTCCATCAACTGATGCATGGATAAACAAAATGTGGTATGTCCTTACAATGGAATGCTTTTCAGCATTAAAAAGGAATGATGTGCACATGCTACAACATGGCTAACCCTTGAAAACACTATGCTAAATGAAAGAAGCCAGTCACAAAAGACCATACATGTCATACAATTCCATTTATATGAAGTGTCCAGAATAGGCAGAACTATAGAGACAGAAAGTGAATTAATAGTTGCCTAGGGCCTGGGGACATGAGAGGATGGAGAGTAGAGAGCTAATGGGTACGAGGTTTCTTTTCAAAGTGATCAAAATGTTCTAAAATTGATTATAGGGATGGTTGCACAACTCTGTCTATATAATAAAAGCCATTGAATTCACTTTAAATAAGTGAATGTGTGGTATGTGAATTATATCTCAATAAGGTTGTTACAAAAAAACAAGGACAGAGGCCAGCTTGAAGGGGCTTCACTGACTATATTTGGAACAACTTGAAAATTAAGTAAATAATGATAGTAACAAGTTATAATCCATTGAATACAATAGGAATCCATTGTATTTATTGATATAAACCATGCATAGAGAATTTGATGAGTAGCCGGATATATACAGACTCAAAGTTCCTCCCTGAAAAATACTTATTAAGTACCAAGGGAAAAATAATAGCTTTACAGGGAGAAACTTAGCAGACACCACCTTACGCAAATGATCAAAGTTAACATCACCAGTAATGGGATAAATCAAAATCATGCCCCACCTGATAGGATGCTGAGAAGAACTCAGCATCACTTCAGTGATGTTCCTGCCAAAGATGCATAATCTGAATTGAATCACAAGGAAATATCAGACAAACCCACAGAGACAGGCATGCTACATAATAATGGGCCATGGAAGTCAAGACAAGACTGGAACTGTTACAGACTGAAGGAGACTAAAGAGACGATGACAAGCAAATGCAATGCATAATCTAGACTGGATCCCTTCGCTATAAGGATATTGTCAGGACAATTGGCAAAACTGAATGAGGTCTAAGTAGTTGACGGTGATATTGTTAATTTTATGATTTTGATGATTATATTGTGATTATGAGGGAAAATGTCCTTGTTTTTTGGAAATACAAAGTAAAGCATATGTCAGCAATTTATGCTCAAATGGATCTGGGGCAGGATAAGTTCTTTATACTTGACAACTTTTGCATGAGTTTTAGATTGTTTAAAATAAAACAATAAACCATAATGTATATAAAATTGCTGGCCTGTGTTCTTCAAAAATATCTATGTTACAAAAGGCAAAGAAAAGTTGATGGACTGTTTCCAGCTAAAGGAGACTAACAAGAACTTGAAAACTAAATGCAATGAGTGATACTGATTAGATCCTGGACCAGAAAAAAATAATAATATTAAGAACATTATGGGGACAATGGGCAAATTTTGAAGAAGATCTGAAGATTACATAATAGCATTGTATCAACATTAAATTTCCTAATTTTGATTATTGCACTGTCACATGTAGGTGAAGGTCTCCTTCTTAGGAAGCACCCACTCAAGTATTTAGGAACAAGAGTGCATGGTGTCCGCCACTTATTCTCAAATACTTCAATAACAATAATTTTATAAATATATAGGGAAAGAGAAAACAAATGCACCTAAGAAATGAGTATACTGGAGTTCTTTGTACTATTCTTGAAACTTTTCCATAAATTTGAAATTATTTAACAATGAAGCTTTTTTAAAATAATGTGAAAAAAAGAAATATAAAACCCAATGCACATGAATGAAAAACACGCACAAAACAACGCATATTTTGTGAGAACATATAACAACAAAAACATACACAGTAACCACAACCCAGTTGTTCCCTATTGGGCCGGGAGAAGACAATGGGCATGCGCTGGCTAAAAAGAATAAATAAAACAATTTTTTTAAAGACTGGCAGCCTAGAAGAATAACCACCAAATTTCTCACCTCACACTTCTGAGGAATGGGGTGGGACAGGAGTGGAGGCAAGCATGAAGAGGGGAAACATCAGCCAAACCCACACTGTCGCATGTTTTATCTTTATATTTTAGCATAGTTTGAAGTGTTTTATGATATAAAATATGTTCACATATTATTCATGTAATTTTTAAATAGAGGAAAAATGGTGGAACATCCATATAATTTTATCTCGACAGCTATTAAATGTGAGATAGAGCTACATCCCTTGACATGTAAGAATGTCATGGCCTATTGTTAAATTTATTTTTAATTCAATTTGTAGAGTAGCAGAGACAGTATGAATCATTGTTGCAAAAACCAGTTTGTACATGCAACACTGTAACTATCAGTCACCCTACTTCTGGAGAAAGAATTAAGGGGACTTCTATACGCTTCAGTCTGATTGTTTTACAGTGAGTTTGCACTAACTTATGATTTTTAATTAACCATATAATGCATGAACATATTCTCATGAAAAAAATCAATAGTATATGTATTGCTTTTAAGATACACATTACTGTGGGAAAGAGAAAGAATTGTTTCTTAAAGGACAATTGGCATTTTTAAATAAGGAAAGATAAGCTCCTTTTCAACCAAACACAATTTGAAAAAATAATGATTATGTAACTATGCTTCTATCAATACAGCAACCGTTTAAAATAGTGCAAACGCCCAGTGGTGATGTCGTCGGTTTCCGATTTCCCAGGAGAGGATGATCAGACTCTCACCTTCCCTGACTTTCCCACCCACTCTTGACACTCCTGCAAAGTATAAGCCACTCCGTGCATCTCCAAACCCACAAAGCTCTGGGGCTGCCCTGCCTGTGCACGCGAATGTCCCTTTGTCCCTCCCTCAATTTCCACCTGACAAACTCCTGCCTGAGGCTGTCGGGGCGTCACCTCCACTGGGAAATCCTACCTGACTTTCTCGAGGCTGGGGAGGGAACCCCTGTCCTCCTCTCCCCCGACCCCCACCCCGCCACTCCACCCCATCATCCCCACACCCGCCTCCCATCCCAGCCATGCTCCCATTGCCTCGTGGTTCCTCTCCCTAGAGGGCTCACGCTTCGGGCAGTAATTCTTGCCCGGGGGAGTCTCAGGGTGCGGAAAAAGTGCCTTAAGGCCTGACCCCTAGCACCACGCCTCGCCCTAATGACTGGAAAATACGTGCCCGTGCAAATTGCTTTGAAAAGCACTTTGGCAATATATTAAGAACAATGA
Source organism: Equus caballus (assembly GCF_041296265.1). Classification (NCBI taxonomy): domain Eukaryota; kingdom Metazoa; phylum Chordata; class Mammalia; order Perissodactyla; family Equidae; genus Equus; species Equus caballus. The sequence goes on along the minus strand of NC_091698.1, from coordinate 47,415,693 downwards.
AAATGTCCAAATCTTGTTGACCCAGGAATGATCCTGAAAAAATAGTCCTCCCCAAAGGAGAAAACCGTATCTTTGAAGATTTCTTTTGAGCATTATTTTAAGGCTGAAAAACTGGACACTCCGGAATATCTAACAATCGAATGGTTAAGTAAATTACACAGTAACAGAGTATTTCTCGGGCGTTGAAGAGGACTTATGAGAACTACGGCACGTGGCAAACATTTAGGCGAGGACTCGAGTAGAAATGGCTGAATACTAAACTGCATATTCACCATGACTAAATGATGTAACTTAAGTACGCGGTGAAAAAAAAGACTGAGTTTTTTTGTTTTGTTTTTTAAAGAAAGAGGGTGATGAATTCAGGTTTGGCCACTGGGATTTTTTCCTTCTTTAATTCTATCATTGTTGTTCTAACCGTATGAACAGTGTGTAGAGGTTGGAAGCGGCGTTAAGAGGTCTCAACACAGTTTATACGACTTAAAAACCGAGAGAGGTATTTTTCAGGCAGAGGAGTGCATTTCTAACGGAAGGATTCTGGCACCTTGACCTGCCCGTGGAGGCCGGGGCCTGGGAATGGGATTCCCAGCGTCTTTCGGAACAAAGCCACAGCCACCGAGTGCACCTGGACGAACCGGGGGGACAGGCGCCCCGCGCCCGCTGCCCACCGCTCTGCAGCCGCGACCCGAGTCCGGTGGGGCGGAGCGGAATGAGGGGGTCTCCTTCAGCGATCGGTCCCTTCAGACTGGCTTCCCTTTTAGCAACCCGCACGTCCCTACCAAGATCAGCTGGTGCGCTGACCAAAACGAAGGATGGAGAAAAATTGGGGAAAAGGCAGATCGCTCTAGCGGAGAGGCGCCCGCGCTCGGTTCGGGTCGCGGCCTCCCCATTTCCGGCCCCGCCCCTCCCCACTCTCCCGCCCCGGAGCCCCGAGCCCGGCTCTTGCGCCAGTGCTCCGGGAACCCAGCTTTCGCGGCTTCTCTCCGCTCCTCGCGGGCCTCCTTCTCCCCTCCCTCTTTCCCTTTCTGCCTTCTCCACGCACACAGTCCTCCCCCCATCACCGCGACCTCCAGCACCGCCTTCACCACCACCATCACCCCAAAGATTTGCAAACTTTGCCCCTGCAGAGTGGACTCTTCCGAGGGTTCTCCACGGAAAACTGGCAGGACCCAGTCCAGAGATGAAGACACACGCCTGAGCATCCCGGCTCCATCTCTCCAGGCGGCGCCGGCCTCGCCCGTGGGGAAGGGAAGGCGAAAGCCCGAGTATGGGGAAGGCCGAGGCAGGTCCCTGGGCGAGGAACGACGGAGCGAGCGCGGGGACACTGGAGATGGCGACGGGGCGGAGCCAACTCCACCCTGTGACCCTGAACGCTATCCGTCTATCCGCCCGTCTGTTTTTTGGGATTTGGGGATCGTCTACCAAGGCCAGGATTTCAGAGTGGAGCGCTCACTTCGCATCCCGCAGTATCCCCAAAAGTTTGTTCTCCAGGAGTATCCAGGAGTGAGAGAGAGAACGAACTCAAGTAACACGTGAATGCATTCTCACTCTCCTAAAAACATGCAGTCAGGGCCTCAGAGAATGACATACGCTCACTCCCCCAGCTCACTTCTTTCGGGAAAAGCTGTCTCGCTCAGTTGTTCTTCCGGCTCTCGCTCCATACTCTACGGGTCTCACAGAAGTGCGGAGCGTGGGTCGTGATTATTCTTACACAAACGGTGCGACACTCCGAGACTGTTCCTCAGCAGAGGCCGCAGGTGTCTGCCCCAGAAAGGGAGAGAGACCAGCTCCCGGCGAGAAATGCCTTTGCACAGTTCGATGCAGTTTGTTGAACTATTTGCCTAAGAGACGTTCTACTTTCCCAGGAAAAAAAAAAAAGATGTTAATAATGAAAAGGAAATGGGATTAAAATCTTTTTTAAAAGTAGGTAAACAACCCGGTTCGGCAGACATGCGCGCGCGCAATCTGAGCTTGGATACATTTGCGTTTTATTCGCTGAAATTGCCTCGGACTCGTCTCCGCGCTCATCTCACCACCCCTGCCCCCCATTGCCCGTGGCCGAGGCCCAGAATCCGCGACGTCTTCGTCCTGCGGCCGCCAGAGGACACGGCCTTCCCTGGAGAGCCCAGCCCCTCCGCGCGCTCGGAACTCGGGCTTCCCGGTCCAGCCTCCCCGCGATCGCCGCGCCCCCGCCGCCCTTCCCGCGCCCAGCCCGGAGCCCGCCACTACCGAGGACCTTGACCTCGCGCGGACCTCGTCGCCTCGTTTAGCTCTCCCTGACCTGCTTTTGAACCCGCTAATCCTGTCCCGAACTCTCGCCCCGCAGCCATGCCTCGCCCCAGCCCCGGCGCTCTAATTCCCGCTGACCCCGCCGCCCCTCGCGGCTCGCCGGGCTTTGAAGGGCGGCGAGGGCTCCGGGCCTCCGAGTGCGGTGCGATCTGGTGCGCGGGCTGGGACCGCCCGGCATCGCCCCTGCCCGCGCTCACACGCCCTCGGACCCAAACAGTCTCGTGTTGCAAACATTCTTTCCTTCTCTTGCTTTGGCTGGTTTCCCCTTAGTTTAACTCGTTTCTTTAAGAAACCTATCAGACCCACAAAGATCAAAATGTTGGGTAACATGCTAAGCTGGCGACGCTGTGGGGAAGCCGGCACCTTCACACGGAGCTGGAGAATCATGAGGGCGCAGAAAGGGTAAGCCGGAGGCGGGCTGTCCGGAGCGAGCGCCAGGCGCGGGCCAAGGCGGAAAAGGCAGGACCGAGAACGGAGGCCAGCGTGACTTCACTCCTATTTTTAAGGGGGGAGGGTGTGGATACATGTCTGAGATGGGGCAAGAACTTGTAGTTTCTAGGGATGGGGCTGAGGGTCTGGAGAAGAGACCCCCACTTTTCATTTTATAATCCTTTGTGCTGTTTAGAATTTTTTCCCTCAGATGAATGTTTTCCTTTTTTTAAAAAACTGGATTTTAAGAAACTGCTTAAAAGTTAATGGAATTAGTGCACTCCATACGCACTTACCAACAAAACCCCCCCACACACACACCCCCAAGATGTGGGTCTGCTTGTTTGTTTGGGGTTTTTGTCCTTATGTTTGTCTTGTTTCCTCTGCCAACTGAACACGAGGCAATGTGTTTCCCTTCTTGGCCCTTCGTTTATTACAAGGCCTCTGAGGCTGTGCAAAAGAGTCTCTTTAAGGGGAACTATTTTCAGAGGCAGTATTCTAGCCAGGAAAACAAATCTGTGCTTAGTTGCCAGCTGGCAGGTGCATCTGTGAACCACCAGGCGGAGTGGTCCCAAAGGATCAACCTCAGAGGTCCCCTGCCTTGACTCCCCGTTGGGTCGGACTGTCCGAGGGAAGGTTAACAGTCTCCAGCCAGCACGCTGCCCTACCACTGGATTTAGATCTGTTTGGTTCACAACTGTCCCCCAGTACCTGGCAGCACGTTGGGCATATAGTAGTAGCTCAATAAATACTTGTTGAACGAAGGCTATTCCAAAGAGTGTACAGCAGCTCCTGGAGAATCATCCCCAGAAGACATAAATTCCTGACGACATCTGGGGTGCGAGGACAGTCTCCCTAAGTGGTAATTTCAAGCAGACCTTGGCTAGACCAGGGCATTCCAGGCATTCCGACAGAGGCCCAACAATCACCCAACACCAGCTGCCAGGCACCTCCTCATCCTTCCGTTTCAAAAGTCCCTTGCCACCGTCAGGAGACGGAGAATTCTCCCAGGCCCTCTGCACCCTCGCCCCTGGGTAACTCCCTTTACTACACAGCCAGCGCCAGGCCTGGTGGTGGAGAACCCTCAGGCCCTACTATCTGGACCCACCTCACCCCGAGAGCAGGGAAGCCTCAGCCATGAGGTAGGGGAGTCCGCAGAGCCAGGGTCACCGCAGAAAGCATGCCAGACGCGGCCTCCTTGACTTCCCTTCGCCGAGCTCAGCCTGGAACCCGCCTGCGGGTGACACTGATCGCAAACGATCGCTTCTTGGGGCAACAAGGCCCAAGACTCGCGCGTTCCCCTGCGCTGGGGACTTGGGAGGAGGGTGGTTGGTGACCTTCAATGTACAGTGTTGCGGTGGGTGCGGCCAAGACAAAAAGGGGCCGTGTCTTTATGGTAAGTCGCATGAAGTCGGGGAGGGAAGACCAGCAGCTGCCCTCGAGGCAAGCATCGAAACAAAATGGCTTTTGAAACCTATTCCAACAACGTTGAAAAGGGTTTCACTAGATTCGTCTGAATTGTGACACCTCAGACAGTCAAAGGTTTCAAAGGATGTAGAAGCCACCGGCGCAGCCCAGGGGGTCACTCCTGCTCTCTCCCGGGGGAGCCTCGGGGGAAATGCCTGGGAAAGGTGGAAGGGGGTCAGGACACTGCCCGCCGCCGTGCCCCTGCCTCCGGGCCGCCCGACTCGGGTCCTTGGATACTTCTCGGGCTCGCGTGGCTGTCCCTCCCTCGCATATCCCTGAGTCGTTCTTCCCAGGACCTGGGGAAAGGACGCCGGGCTGCCGGGGGTCCCCGACTGAGAAGGGGAGAATCTGGCTTGCGCTGCGGCGCTATAAACACGAGAAGCTTGGCGGTGTCCCCGCCAGGGCCCTGAGTTGGATGCCTCGAGTCGGGGTTCCAGTCGCGGAGCGGGGCCTCGGCTCGCGTCTTCTCTGGGCTCAACGTCTTTCGAGAAAGGCGAGGTTGGGCGGGACCAGCCGGAGATGTGCTCTCCCGCGGCTGGAGATTTATTTCTCCCGCTCGCCCACCCAGACTGCACCGAGGCAGCTGGGGTTGAGGGCCCTGAAGCTGGGCTTGCAATTCACAGACACACAACCTTTCCTTGTCCCCATGGGTGCGGCTAACCTCGTCATTCCTTCATCCACCGGGCGGGAGGAGGATGGGGGGGGCCAACTAGTACTGCCTGTGTGCTCTGGCTCTAAGCCTTAAAGGATAAAAGCTTACGTTTTCTTTCCTCTGACACCCACCAAGTGCCAGGTACTAGATAAAATGGCAACGTGGATTAACTTACTCCTCATAGCAACTCTATTAATTTGGTACTAATATTATCTCCATTTAGCAGATGGAGACACTGAGGCATAGGGAGATCAAGCACCCCATTAGCAGCTAGTTAGTGGTGGAGGGAGGATTCTAACCCAACCTACTCCAGAGTCAAGGCTCTGAATCTTTACTCCAAAGCCTGTAATTCCGGGGCTGGCCCCGTGGCCAAGTTCGCGTGCTCTGCTGCAGACGGCCCAGCGTTTCGTTGGTTCGAATCCTGGGCACGGACATGGCCCTGCTCATCAAACCACGCTGAGGCGGCGTCCCATATGCCACAACTAGAAGGACCCACAACGAAGAATATACAACTATGTACTAGGGGGCTTTGGGGAGAAAAAGGAAAAAAATAAAATCTTTAAAAAAAAAAAAAGCCTGTAATTCCTACAAGCCTCCCAGTCTGGCCCTCCCCTCCTCATTGGACAGAAGTGGAAAGGAGGCTTCCGGAAGGTGACCGATTAGCTGGGGACACACAGCCAGTGGTTGGCCTGTCGCTGAGCCTCACCAGGCTCCTCCAGCTGCTCCTAGAAAACTTCCTCCTTCTGGCTGAGCTGCCAGGAGGGATCCCCGAGCCCAGGGCACACCCACACTCTCACACAGTTAAGGCAGAACCAATGCAAATGCCTATCAATGAGGAATGGATAAGCAAATGTAGTAGAACCATACAATGGAGTGTCATTCGGGCACAAAAAGGAGTGAAGTTCTGATAGATGCTACAACACGAATGAATCTTGAAACATTATGCTCAGTGAAAGGACCTAGACACAAAGGCCACATATTCTATGATTCTATTTATATGAAATATTCAGAATCGGCAAATCTATAGAAACAGAAAGTAGATTGGTGGTTGCTTAGGGCTGAAGGGGGACAGGAAGTTGGGGGTGATAGCTAAAGGGTACAGGTTTCTTTTTGAGGTGATGAAAATGTCCTAAAACTTACTGTGGTGGTGGTTGCACTATATCTGTGCATGTACTAAATATTTTAATATATGTGCGAAAATACTAAAAGCCATTGAGTTGTGCACTGTAAATGTGTGAACTGTATGTAAATTATATCTCAATAAAACTGTTACCAGAACAGCAAAAGCAAAACAATACATACGTTGTTCTGGCCGGTGAGGCCAATGCCAGCCACAGTAAATGCAGATTCTGCTCTTCGAGAGCCTGCGTCCTCGAAGTCCAGGTTTCTTTCTGTCTCTGCAGAGGCCACCACTCCCTGCAAGGGCCCCGTGTCCCTAAATCTGAAAGCCGCCACCCCAGCTGCTGTGCCAGAGCCACCGAGCAGCAGAATCCACCCCGTGAGTGAGTTTGGGAGGGAGCCTAGTTCTCAGAGTGAAGTGAGAGGGAGGGGAGAGATTTTCGCCTTGGCATGACCTCAGGATCTGGCGCCTAGTTTTGAATCCACACAAACCAGCTGTATGAACTTGGTCTCAGTTTCCTCCTCTGCAGAATAGGGCAATCAAGTCCACCCTATGGGTGGTCATGACCATTTCATGGTAGCAGAGCCTAGCACAGCTCTGGGCGCTTAGCCATGTAGCCCTGCTAGAAAACAAATCAAAGGCCAACCAATTTAGGGGATGATCCAGGTAAAATCAAAATGTAATAGGAGTGAACAGATTCTGTTTGTTAAGAAAGCAGGGAATTTTTTAGAAGATTTTCTCAAGTCTCTGGCTTCTCTTCGTTGGTTTAAACTCCGCACCTGGATGGGATGGTAATTTCCAAAGAAAGACTAATAAAGAGGGTGCTCCTGCACCAGTGGGGAGAAGGCTGCTGGAGAAGAAGGGAAATCAGGGTGTGAGCAGGGGGGCAGGAGGGAAGATAGAGGGAAACTGCTGAGGTCTGAGGGGCCAGGTGGGGAGGACAGCACAGGGGAGGGATGGCCCAGAGGAGAGAGGAAGGCCAGAGAATCAGAAGAAGAAAAGGCCAGGATGAGGTGGCAAAACCTCCGAGCTGGGGAGGGAGGAAGGAAGATTTGCAGAGAACTACCCGGGAAGAGGAGTGAAGCGGAGAAAGCTTTGGAGGGACTGTCTGGAGGAAAGCAGATGGGAAGACAAGATCACCAGATGGGGAGTCCCCAAGCCTCCATCTAGAGCCTGGGGACACCCATTCCCACAGTGGCTGCTGACTCCACCCCCGTTCCTGCTTGGCCAGCCACCTCCCCCCTCACCCTTGGGGAGCCTTTCCTCAAGAGAATCCTGAGTTCTATGGGTGGGGAGCTTTTTGGATCAAGTTGGATACCTGTGGCTTGGGTCTGGTTGGGTGCTGGCCAGGCCTATTCACTCTCTCTGACCCCCCTACCCCCCAAACTGCCCCTACCTTCCAGACCCTACCACTACTGGCTTTCCCCCTCCCCCATCCCACCCCCCTACACCCCAGCCCACCCCACCACACCCCACCCTACCCCAAGTCCTGGCCAAAATAACTGTTTCTCATTCCATGAGTCTACTTACTGACCACCTCCAGACCTTGCTCCTGCCTTTCATCTGGCAATGCCCTCTTCCCCTACTCTTGGCCCATTCAGGGGTTCCCAACCAGGCTTCACCTGGAAGCCTTTGAAATATGAGGAGCCTGCTGGGAACCCCATTTGAAACCATTTGGTCTGCAGTCCAGCACTAATAATTGTTTCTAAGTTCTCCAGGTGATGCTGTGTGGCAGGTGTTGAGAACTCCTTTGCCTCCTCTCTTAAGCTTTCTTGGCCCTGGTCCAGGACCAAAGTCAAGGCAGGAGCTGATACCCACTGGGTGGTATGTACCTGGAGGATCTCATCAGACCTGGCCTGCTGGCAACAGTCCCTCCAGTCTGGCCCTCTTTACAGACTGGCCTAGACCCACAGCCTCCTATGGGCAGCCCTCCCCAACAGGCCCCGAGACTCAGGCTCAGGAAAGGCACCAGCGGGTTTGTATCAGACCTGGCACTGGCAGCAGATTTTGATGACCCTAGAGCTCCAACAGCCCAAGTGGAAGAGGAGACAAAGCCAAGCAGGAGGCTGTTGTCTTGGAGGGCCCAAGCTTCGCCTAGGAGACAGCTTAAGGAGTCCAGGCTCACACCCCAGGACCCCGGACTGGTGTGGCACCCTGGGGTGGCAGCTGAGGCTACCCGTCCTGCAGCCTAGAGGACACAAGTGAACTGGAGGCAACTGGGTGTCCATAGGCCATGGCCAGAGAGGGTAAATGCCAGGCAGTAGGACAGGCAGCCGCCGAGGTGGTGCAGCAGCTGTGGCCTTCCCCATCTCATCCTGCACTAGGCCAGCCCAGCCCAGCTCTTCCCACAGGGGTGACCTCCACCCTCAGAGAGGGCACCACTAAGGCCCCAAGAGTCCTATTCCAGCAGAATCCTCAGCATTCAACACCAGCATTGAGCACAGTCAGGCCTCCGTCATTTTGTGTTGCCTGAAATGAGGCAGTGACTGCAGTGACTGAGCCCGCAGGCAGCTGGCATCTAGGAGGGGCCTGAACCCTGGGGTGGGAGGAGGCTCCCTCTGCCCCAGCACCTCTCCTGCCCTCCCAAGGAACCACCTCACTCACTGTTAACACTGCCCTCCTTGGGTTCCAGCACCGCTACTCTTCTCAGAAAAAAGAACATTTTATTGTGTTTTACAAAAATAATAATGCTCATTGTAAAAAAGGCCCCAACAGCATCCTATCTCCTTTTAAAATGCCAACCCCTCCCCACCAGCAAGTGGGACAGTGGGTCCCTCCCTTATGCACCAGTGCAGAGGTCTGGCTCCCAGGCACATAGGAGTGGGGCGCAGGCGGGGTCAGAGAGGGAAGGGAGGCACCAATTGTTTTTGCCAGCTGGGGCTTGTGCTTCCCAGCTGAGTCTGTAAGGAGTGTCCTTCTCTGTTCACCCCAAACCCTGGCACCCCTAAGCTGCAGGGGAGCCCCCTATCTCAGCAGTGATGTCTGGGGGCCCAGTGAGTGCCACACAGGATCTCCCAGGGACCTTTTGATGGGGTCCTGAAACCAGCAAGAAGAAAGGTGGACAAGAGACCAGACAGAAAGGGGGTGAGGCAGGGCAGAGAAACCCAGACCTCCTGAGCCTCTAAGCCCCCAGGAATGGGCTGGGGAGATACAGAGGCGTGGAGGGGAGCAGGGTGGTAGAGACAGAGAGGCCAAGGGGGATGACAAGAAAGAAGCAGAATTCAGCCAGAGAAGGCACCTCAGCAAAGGGAAGAGGCAGCAGAAAGGGTGGGGCTGAGCTGATGCCAGGGGCCCAGGCCGGAAGAGCTAGACTGGTGTGCCTGCCAGAGCACCCTAGGGATACGGAAGAAGGAATAACAGCCAGACACTGGACCAGGTCTCTGAAGTTCCAGGTTCTGAGCACCAGAAGAGGATGCTGAAGGCTCCCACCAGAGCAGCAGGACCACTGGCAGTGGAAGGCTGGAGGGCTTGGCTATGAGGTCCAAGTAGCACCTGCTGGAACCCAGGCTCCGACTCCCACCCAACCAAGCACACAACTTGGCTACTCTAGAACCCAGGACAGGAGGCACATTTCCAATCCCAGAGGGCCCACTGGCAGGCATGAGAGGATGCTATTTACCCACAGGCAGGCAGGGACCCAGCTCTCAGAAGCATTGAGGCTCAGGAAGTCAGTATGACCCACTGAACATGGAAAAGATGGGTGGGGAGAGACTAGTGGATCCCTGGAGAAAGACTAGATCAGGCTCAAACCCCCAAAAAGCAGCAGGAATTGGAGGGTGGTGGATGGTGCTGAGCAAAGTGAGGCTGGAGGGAGGATAGCCTCTTTCCCCAACTCAAGCCGATCCTTGGAGAAGTCCTCTGGAGACCTAGTCCTAAAGAGCATGTGAGTGGAGCTGGGGTTGGTAGTGCCCCTTCACGATGTGCCCTCTTCCCACTACGCCCCCTCCCCCACTGTGAGTGGAGGACTTGCACCACGCGGGGGGTGGGGGGGGGGGAGAGAACTTGTGGACTCCAGCCCAGAACACAGCAGCTCCCTGTGACCAGACCCACTTGCCCTGCAAAGCTGAAGTCCACTAACTCCCTGGGATGGGTGGAGGCCTGCATGGACACTGATGGGGGGATGGAGCTGGGCCTCAGGCAGCGGCCCCACAGGATCCAGGAAAAGCCAGATCAGCACCTGGGGTTTGTCTACACTGGAGCCCTGGCAGGTTTAGAGCCACTGAGAAAGCAGTTTAGGCCATCACCCTGCCTCCTATCGGCTAGCATCCCCCCTTCCCCAACCAACATCCCTCACTCCAGGCTCTTGAATCGCTTTACAAAAAGGGAGGGGGTTCAAGAAGCAGAGGACATTCTCCGGATCCCTAGGATCTTGGCTGGGCTGAGATGACAATGAGAACGAGTGTGTAGACTGGCAGTGAGAGCAAGGCAGCAGGCATGGGACGCCAGTCCTCCGGACCAACGGCTGCGGGTGAGGAATCCCAAAACGTAGTGAATTCGCACCAGGCGGACTTAGGACGCTTGGAGATCTGCGTCCAGCTTACCCTGGGCAGAAGGCCCCCCAGAGCCAAACACTGTCCTAACTATGCAAGCGCTCGTGCACACACACACAGACACAGCAAGGCCAACCCCCCCATCCCTGCCACATTGAGGTACCTGGGTACAGGCACTCCCAGCCTTCCTAATCCAGCATACGCAGGAGGTATCCCGGCAGGATGCAGTTTCCCGAGAGGGAAGGACATGGATGGGAGCCCAGTGGCTCTGCATGACCCGCCTCCTGGGCGGGGAACAGGGCCGCCCTGGCAGCGTGCCCCAGGAGGAACTGAGGGGCTGGCGGCGGCCTGGGTTGAAGAGCCAGGACACAAGAGGCAGCCCAGGCGCCCGGATTGGCCTGGCCGGAGTCTCTCAGCGGGGCCAGAGCCCGGGCTTGGCGAGGAGATGCAGCGCCTTCTACCCGAAACACACACGCTCACTATGGGCGCCCTCCGCCTCAGCGCGCAGAAGCCCCGAGTTCCCTCCTCAGTCCGCACATCCCAGGCCTGCGGAGAAGAGAGAGCCGGGACTTCTGCTGGACGCCAAATCCCGGACCGCCAGGAGAATGCGAGGAAAGAAGAAAGGGCGCGGGAGGAAGAAGACTGGGAACGTCAAAGAGTTAACCTGGAGCTGGCCTGCAGCCCGCCTCGCGTGCTCCCTGCCCGCTCCTCCCGCAGCCGGGGAAAGGGAAGCGGCCCCCACTTCCCAGGTCCTGGCTCCGAGGACGCTGCCAGAGGCCGCCCGCCTCTCCTGGCAGAACGGCCAGGCTCACCCGGGCGTGTGCGCGCACGCGGAAGCCCATCCCTGGACTTCAGAAGAGGACGCTGGACCGAGACCTGGGCTACTGGCATGGAAAGACATCATTCGTGAAACGAAAACTTAAAAGGGTGCAAACAAAACCTGGCTGGTTCAGTAGGTGCTGTTGCATTTTTCTTCGAACGGAAACCTGGGCCTCGCATGTGGTCGGAAGGTTTGGCCCGAGCGTTTGCCTTCTGCTAAATTTTTCTATACTAGACGCGTCTTACTTGAATAATAAAAAGTAAACTTGAGAGAGCCAGAGAGGGAAAAGACTGAGGTGCGGAGCGGAGATGACGGGCTGGAATCAGGCGCTCAGCATCAGACTGGGCTGGGGCTCAGCAGCCCCTCCAGGGGCCAAGATCAGAAGGACCAAGCGCAGGGCTCATGTGGCACACGCGGCATGGGTTCTTCCAGCCGAGCTCGGTCCCGCTGGGTCACACACCTCAGGGCCTTTCTGTAGCTATAAACCAGCGCCCCAGGCGCCACCAACTCTGAGCACTCGGCTCTGGTCCGCGCTGCTCTCCCTCTGAACACCCTGCCCCACACCCTGGGTGCAAACCCACCGCTCCCCTCCCCCCCCCCCAAATTACCTTGCGGCGGAGTTTCTTTCCTTCTTTCCTTCCCTCCTTTCCGTTAGCAGGCTTCCTCCTCTGCCCCCTTTACCCTCCCTTTTTCACCCCCGAGTCCCAACCCCTGCGCGGAGGCGCCATTAGTCACCCAATTAAATAATTGGTGTTCCTCCGCCCACCTCTCCTTCTGCTGGGGACATCTGAGATTGGACACATACACACACTCAACTGCTCACATGCACACTGGACACACACTAAGGTACTGACACACACGCACACTCATATACCCGACCACGCGCTCACCGGAGTCAATGGAGACGGCATCAGCAACATAGCCCGCCCTGCCACAGCCGCGTAAATCCGGCACCTCCACGGGCCCTGCCCCCACAGACACTCTCAGACCCTCTGACAGACTGAAGCACCCTTCTCACTCTAGCCTGAGGTTAAGAAAAGGGAAGCAAAGTTTTCGGTTATAGCGCTATTGGGGAGGGGTCAGCGGACCTCCCGCGGGCACACACATGTTTGCACACATGTCTTCCTGGGGTCTCTGAATCTTTCCTCCAAGCCCCTTTTTGAGTCAAAGGAAGGGAAATTCGGGCCCGGCCTCTCCTGGCGCTGTCAAAAGAGAAGCTAGACTCTGGCGAGTGCGGGCTCATCAGACAGTGTTGGGGACCTGGATGCCTCGGAGGGCTGAGCGCTATGCCCAAGGACTCCCACGGCTGAGCTCCACAGCCCAGCCTGGCTTCCAGCCGCGCTCACCTCTGCCCTTCACCTCTCGCCAGCCCAACGAAGGCGGGGGGAGATCCATAGTGGGAAGGGGGGGGCAAAAGGAAATGCCCACCTTCTATCCCTGTCTGGGGGTGCAGTCCCCTGGGTGAAGGTCTCAGAGCCGCAGGGAAACCGGACGTTGGCTGCCTTCCACAGTCTCGGCCTCACTCGACCCTCTGGGCTCCTGGACCCGGCTGTCTGCCTGCACGTCTGTTTTCTCTCCCCCGGCGAGCTTGGGTCACTCTGTCCATCCCCTTGCCTCACTCTTTCAGGCTCGTTTACCACATTCCTGGCCTTGCTCTCCCAGGAGCGCCGAGAGGGGCCTGTGGTCTGTGTTCAGGAGTGGAGGTGGAGGTATGAATCTGGGAGCTGGGGCCTGAGCCCCCGCCTCCAGTCCCCACTCGCCAAGCGCCCGAGCAAGGCCAACCTCTTGTGTTCTGTTCGGTCTCGCCGGGGTCGCCTTTCTGCAGCACTTTGGTTATTGATCCCGAAGAAAGAGCTGGAGCGCGGAGGCTGCGCTTCCCTGGGGGCGGAGTGGGGCGGGGAGTAGGCTGGCGGTTGGGGGAGGGAGATGATAAACTTCAGGAGAGGATGTAGGGCGTTCCTCAGTACCCCGGGGCCGCCCCAGCCTCCTCTGCCGGGCTCGGAGCAGAGCTAGACTAGGGTGGAGGAGTGGGGGCCCTCGCCCCTCAACCCCCGGGCACACCGCTGGGCCGGGGACTGGGAGTCGGGAACCCCGACTCCGGCCCAATCAGCAGGGAGGGGTGGATCCGCCGGGCGGGGGCGGGGCCGGAGGAGGAGGAGTCGGGCGGGAGGCGCGAGGGGCGGGGAGCCGCGGGCTTGGCCAGCCCGGGCTGGCCAGGCGGTGGCGAAGGCGGCGGTGGCGAAGGCGGCGGTGGCGGCCGGCATGGGCGATGGGGGCGCCGAGCGCGACCGCGGCCCCGCACGCCGGGAGTCGCGCGGCGGGCGGGGCGGGGACAGCGGCGGAGCGGAGGACTCGAGCGCTGATGCCGGCGGCCGCAGCGCGAGGGATATTGCCGGGACATCCGCCTCCAGCCCCGCGGGCTCCAAGGAGAGCAGCGCCGACAGCGACGGGCAGCCCGGGCTCGGCGAGGCAGACCACTGCCGCCGCATCCTGGTACGAGGTAAGAGGACAGCTCGCGGCCCTGACCCCCTGGACCCCACTCTACCCCTACTGGGGCCTCCGACCTTCCTGCAGCCTCCACCTCGCAATTCACGTGCTCAGTAACTCATCATTCAGTCATTCATTCAGCAAAAATTATTTTGAGCGTCTATTGTGTGCTGGACATTGAGCTGAGGGCAGGGGACAAAGCAGCAAATGAGACCGAAGAGATCCCTATTTCTTTGCCTTACAATTCTCATCCTCTCGGGCCAGCCCCTCACCCTAGGCCATCCTGCCGGTTACTGTGGCAGAGATGGGAGTGTGGGATGCCGAGAGCCAGGTCCCCGCCCCGCGTCCCTCGCAGAGAAAAGCGTCACGAGCGCTCCGCGGGGTCAGGATGAGGAGGGACCGGCATCCGGAACCGCAGGAGGAAAAGGCCCGGGCTCTGCTCAGCGGCCGGGCGCCTCCCCGCCTCCTGCTCAGCCTTGTTTCCCATTCCCAGCGACGCCGACCGCAGCGGTCGCTCGTAGGAGGGGACCCCGGAACGCGGAGGGTGGCGTGCGCCGCGCTCGCCCGCCTGCGCTTCGCTCTCTCGGTTCCACTGCCTCTCGGCTCCCGGGCCCAGGCGGCTCTCCGTGCGGCCTTCTCCCGGCCTGGCCTTTTCTCCCGGCGTCTCTCCCTTTCTCCCTCGCCCTTCGTCCTTCTCTCTTCTTTCCTGGCCATTTCTCTCCGCCGAGCTCGCCTTCTCAGCACTCTCTTCCTACAAGCGCCTCCGGACTGCGCCCGAGCGCCCCGCTCTGCCTGGCCTCCCTGCCGCGAGGCTGCGGCTCCGCCGGTCCCCAGAGCCAGCCTCACGCGGGGCTCTAAGCTCGGCTTTCGCCGGATCCGGGCCTCGCCCAGCGAGATGGGAGAAGAAAGGGGGTCCCGGGGTCTTGCTCTCGGCCCATCCCTAGGCCGCAGCCAGAGCCTGAGGTCTGTTTGCCCCACCATCCCGGAGCCCCGGGACCAGGAGACCCAGCGCCCAGAAGAGGCCACTCTTGGGAAAGTCGTCCCGGCCTCCTTCTCCAACTGCCTCGCTCGGCTTCCTCCTGCTCGCTGCCTTTTTCCTGCCTCTTCTTCCTGCGCGCCGGTCCTGCGAGCCGCCGCGGGGCCTCGGGAGTCGACGGCCCGAGTTCATTTCCACGGCCACCGCCTGGGGAAGCGGAACCAGCCTGACCCCGGCTCGAGGTAGTTCTCGCGCCAGGATCCCTAGTTTCTCTGGTCTGAGCTGGGCTACCCACACACAGACTGGGTCACCTGGGCCTGGTTGCACACAGCCTCCCCACGCCACTGGATTGGGGTGGCTCTGGAAATGGGGGACAGAGCTAGGGTAGAGTGTGGAAGCAGCCCAATGTGAAGCTGACTGATGACAGTCTTGGACACAGACTTGGGGACCCTGGACTTCCAGAAACGCTCCTGGTGCCAGGTGTGGTCGCCCAGAGATGGGGTGCCCAGCGCTATTCTGGGGACAGAGCATTGGGGGGGGGTGTCCCCATCCAGCAGGGATTCCAGCAGGTATGTGGACCTGTTGGGCACCTAGGATTAAGTGAGATCTCATTGCATAGACGGTGGGTGTCTTAAACGCAAGATATTTAAGCCAACTTAGAGCTCCTTATTAAGGGCATCTTCAGGGCCTTCAGAAATGGAGAACTCAGCCCCCCAAGCCCACGCTCCCAGATTAAGGCCCTCAAGTCCTGACCATGACACTTACCACCTTGCACCCCGTCTCTGTGGGCCTTTCCTTCTGCCTGGACAATTATGAGTTCTGTGCCCATCTACCATCCAGTACGCTCTACAAATCCTGCACGTGGAACAAATACATTTTGTGTATAGATGTCAGTTAGATAACTCCCAAGTGTAGACACATAAAAGGTAGGAGTCAAAAGTGACCCTGCACCGTGTGGGGTGGGGGCTACCCACACTGGGCGCCATCCACAGCCAGGCAGGGATGGACCCCATGTGTGTGGGCAGCTTGTGGGCATTTTCAGGAGGTGCACTTTTATAAACACGTGTGCGCACATACTGCGAAGCCGTTATGTTTGTACAGTATAATGGAAACGTAGCATAGAGGGTGTATTTACACACCCGAAAAATAAAAGGTAAACAGATCCCTCATAAATCCCTATGTCCTTTCCCAATTAATGATGAGGAGGTTATTACACTCCTAAGATACTCGGGATGTCATTTACTACTAATCCCTCCCGGCCAGGGTCACCTTGCTCACGCCTGGCCCCACCAGGGCCCAGGGCAGAGGCTCTGACGCGTGAAAGGCCCAGCGTTGGTGAAGGGACGTCTGCAGCCCTTTTTCACCCCCCACCCCCCCAGATGAATATCCCTCCAGGATGTTCTCACTGGGAGTACATTTTGCCCCTGGCCTCAAGGACACATCCTGCCAAGGTGCCTTCGGAGGAAACCTTGAGAAGGTGGAGGGAGGCATTTGCCATCGCAGCCTCAGGTTGCCGCGGGTGCAGGTTGCCGGTGGGGTGAGGACTCTGGGAAAGAGCCCGACTCTCTCTGGGTGTTTGCCTTTCTTTCTGCCTCTTTTCCACTCCACCTTTGCTCCCCTGAGGGCCCCACCCCAGGGTTGCAGATCCGTTGTGGGAGGCTCAAGACATGGGGAAGTAGGAGGAAAGCACGGGCATTGGGATTTTGTGAAGTTAGTTTGAAATACTGGCCTTATAGCCCTTTCAATTTGAAGCAGTTTCTTTGCCTCTCCGTGCCTCAATTTCCTCGTCTGTACAAAGAAACTGTTACCTTGAAGGGCTATGCTAATGGTCAGGGATGATGTTTATAAAACTGCAAACACCCAGCTGGATCTCCATAAATATTCCATTGAATGAAAGGGGAGGAGCTCGGAGGTGACTCACAGATCACTTCTGGGGGTGGGCCTCCTTCCTCAGAGGCCTCTCCCAACTCAGCTCCCCATGAGGGACACATCTCCTTCTGGCCCTGGGCCCAGAGGCTGCGCATGTGTGGGGAGGTGAGCAGCCAAGGGGTCAAGAACCGCTGATGAAAGGCGGATCAGCGCTACCTTGCCGACCACACGGTGCGGGCTTCCCCAATCCCCTTCAAAGAACCCTCGCTCAACCAATCACTCAAGTTTCCGGCTGCCTCTGTGAAATGTGGGTCAGGGAGCCAGGGAGGCTGACCTTACTGAATCCCCCGCCTCAAAATGGAGGCTGCTTCGTGCCACACACGGGCGCAAACAAGGCCACCGGGATGACAGGCCTGTGTGCATGACAGGCACCTTGCACACCCCACCGTGGACACAGCTAGGCTTCCATGGAGACCCTACAGTGGAGTAGGCCGCCCCATACCTCTGCGTGCACGGCCTATTGGTGTGTGAGGGGTGAGGATGGGGGTCCTTTTGTTTTCTATTTGGAAAGGCCTCGCCGGCCAGGGCAGGAGGCAGTGGGAAGGAACAGGCAGCCTCCCCACCGTGGCTCTAACGGCACTGTGCAGGCTCGGTGCAACGGCCTTTTCGGTGGAGCCGGGATCCTGGCAGTCAGAAGAGATGGGACAACTCTCACCCAAAACTCCCTGCAACCTCACAATCTACAGTCGCACCCGCACACTCAAATCCATCTACATGCTCCCCAAATTAATCCGGACGTGAATTCAATGACCCGTCTGGGTTGAGCAGGGATGGCCCTCTGCCAGCATCACTCCACCCAGCAACTTTTGTAAACAATGCGTGGAGCCAGACCCTGCTCACCCGAAGCCATCCCTCAGGCCCGCTGGTCTCAAAACCACATTAGGGCCGCACCCTCTGCCCCTAACTCTGTGCTGCCACCGTGGCCCAGGTAGGGCAAGACTCAGAGGCCTTCATAAGAGCGCTCTCGCACTGTGAGGCCCACGGTGCTCCCTGCCTGGCTCTGCACCCTCCGTCTGGGAGCAGGAGGGCAGCAGAACTGCGGGATCCCTTGACTGAGTGAATGACTGCTCCCCCGACACCATCACCCACTAGCCAAAATGCTTTCACCTGAGAGCTTGATGGATGCACCGGTGGCCAGGGACCAGGAGGATGAAGGAAGGCCAGGGCCTCCGGCTGTGGCTGGACAATTCCCACTATGGATGTGGGTGTGGGGAAGGGGGCATTGAATTTAGAGGGGTCCAGCCTCCCCTGAGAATCTGGGGGCAGTGCTGGACCCCCACTCCAGAAACATGCACCTCCGAACAGCACGATGGCGCATGCAGTCAGGTGGGGCCCTGGCTGCCACAGATGCTTCTGAAGATGCCAGGCCACCCCTTCTGGGGGGGCTTGAGCTGGGAGCGGCCTTTGGGAACAGACTCCCCACTTCAGCAGCCAGGTCTGGGTTCAGAGTCGCAGACGCAGCATCCACTCGCTTTCTCCTTGGATTTACAGATGCCACTGGACCTAGGGTGTCTTGGTCTGGACCCCGAAGGCCTTGCCCCCCGCAGGTCACAGCAGCTCCATGAGGGCCCACCTGCCCGGCAGTCGCTCTGGCAACGGAGAAGGTGGACAGAGTGATATATCGGAAGGAGCACTGGATTGTGAGTCCTGGCACTTGGGCCATCATATACTTGGGCCCGAATATGGCCTTAGTATCTGAGTCTGTGGATAGAAGCGATTACTCAGGACCCCCAGGCAGCGCTGAAAGGTTTAAATGTTTCATGCAGGGGACTGCACTTTGGGATTTCTGTTTTATTTCAATTTTTAATTTTGGGGTTTGTGGGTGTATTTGGTTTCTTTTTTATTTTCCTGAGCTTTTTTAAATGTTTGTTGTTTTTCTTTTGCTTTATTTATTTTTGGCAGAAGGACCGACATTCTCCTGGCAGGTCTTTGCCGGGCCCTATCATTTTGGTTTTTATCCCTGCTGACCCTCCCCCCAGAAGCAGCCCAGCAATTGAACATGTCTCTGTTGGCCTGTCCTGCGTGCACCGTCTTCCTTTTCAGGGAACTGTGCGGGCCTCGGGCGGCTGCTTGTGTTCTCATGCTGTTTCTGCCGTCCTGGGGGGTCGCTTGGACTCAGACGCCTGTGGACCCGTGTGGCATCGGGCACACACATGCCTGCAGGGTCGGAGCTTCCAGGTGCCCCCCACCCCCCCCTCCAGGCGACCAGCTGGGCAGGAAGGCCGAGTCCTTCGGAGGCTGGGACAGTGAGGGTACTCAGGACTGACGGGGAGGGAGCGGACCGCGGCGGAGCGTGTCCCTGGGCCGCGTGCGCTGGCACCAAGCAGATTCGAGTCTTCACCGATGGTGCAGCGCTATGGAGAGAGGGCGTCTGTGGGTCCTGTTGGCTCCCCTCCGTTTCCTCAATTGCCCCCGACTCCGGTCTGGGGCCGTGGTAGCCGCCAGCGCCCTCTCTGTACGCTGTTTCTTTGATTCATATTTTAAGCAAGCAGGCAGGCAGGCCGCAGAGGCGGGGGAGGGCATTCAAAGCTTACGAATTTTGCCTTCTATTTCCTGTTTACTTACTATACAATAAAGGTTGGCCTGACTGTCCTCGGAAAGCGGTAGCCGGTTACCGGCGGCGCGTCCCGCCGAGTGCCGGCCCCCAGTTTGAGAACCTGATAGAAGACGCCGAGGCGGACCGCCCTGCCCGGGAATCCCCGGGACCCGGGCGGTTCCGGCGCCGGGTTCGCCCCACCCCCGACCTGGGAGGGAGGTTAGAGGGTCTCTCGGCGAGGGGTCCCTGGGTGGCATCGGACGCTGTAGAAAGAGGTGGCAGCGCCTGGAGGAGACCTGGCCTACAAAGCCGAGGAGCGAGTGGGCCCGGAAAGCCAGGGCTGCGAGCGTGGCGGAGTTGTGGGGTCGGCTGTAAGGTCTAGTTGGGGTCGGCGAAGGCCCCTCTAACCACCTCTCCTACGGCCTTGCCCTTCGCTTGGTTGATTCATTCCACAAACATTAATGAGTACCTACTATGTGCCAGACCGATCCGGCTGGGCTGCTGGCGCTCAGCTTCCCGGCCGAGAGACAACCTTGCACGCGGGGACCCGCGGGCCTCCTGACCCACCCGCGGCGGGCCTGGGTGTAGGGGGCCGATGTCGGCGCTGAGTTCGAGGCAGGCAGGTGCGGGAGCCGGGTTCCCTTGATGGCGCGCCGGGACCACGTAGGGGGTTGTCACCGCGCCCACCCAATCCACGCGAGCCCCCCACATGTGTGCTTAGCACACAGTAGGCACTGATAAATATTAGTCGAATGAATGAAGGGAGACAATCGTCTACTTGGCGTGTTTCACTAGGCAGGACGTGGCAACGCCCTTTCCAGGGGAAGACCGTCTGTTTTGAGATGATCTTATTTTTTGACGTTACAGTCTCGTTTCTTAAATGAAATGGCGATGCTGCCAGAACATAGAATAATTGTTAAAATATAAAGTGGGCAACGCCATATTCTTGGAACTTTGTGCAATCCTCGACTTTGGGAACCGCCGAAATATAAAAGCTGAAAAACCTCAAATATGGTTCTTTTACTAGTAGCTGCATCCCCAGGCGGGGGAGGCCGCCTAGAGGCCGGCGGGGCCGGAGCAGGAGGTCGTGGGAAGCGGAGCGGTGGGCCGCAAGATCGTCAGTGAGTCTCCTGGATCTCTGCGGCTGCCCCCCGCAAAGCCAGCCAGGGAGTGAGAGAAATAACTAGATAAATCCATGCCCCTCATCTCCGTCCAATTCGCAAGCTTCCAGTTCTCCGCTGGAGCTGGAAATCACCAGATAATTAAAGCCAGGGTTTGTTCTGTGTTTCGCTTCTTCTGTCGCCCACCGCGTCCACCCGTGGACCTGCGGGGAACCAGCGCTGGGAGGGTGGAGGACGCCCCGAGAGGACCCAGCCTCGGGCAGGGCCACGCCTACAGTGTAGACAGGTCGATAGGATAGAGGATTTAAATTCAAAACGTATTACGTGCTCAAACCGTAAAAACAAAACCCGAAGCGGTAGAAGGCTCCCCGAAACAGCCACGGTTCCCAGGTTCAGGCGCGCCCTTCCAGCAGTTTCTCCCCCTCTCACATGCAAACATTAGCAAACGCAGAATCGTATTACGTAAGTTGTTTTGCAACGTATCTTTTTTTCTTTTTGAGGTCATATCGATTTATAACTGTGCAAATTTCAGGTGTGCGTTATTATATTCCAGCTTCTGTAAAGACTTCGTCGTGTTCACCGCCAACAGTCTAGTTTTTATCTGTCACCATATATATGCGCTTCTTTACCCGTTTCGCCCTCCCCCCACCTTTCCCGTCTGGTAACCACAGATCTGTTCTCCTTGCTTATGTGTGTTTATCTTCCACATATGAGTGAAATCACACGATATTTGTCTTTCTCTGTCTGACTCTCTTCACTCAGCATAATACCCTCAGGATCCATTCCTATCGTCGCAAATGGCACAACGTACCTTTTAAAAAAATTTAATCCGCAGAGGTCGTCTTTTCTGCTCAACCGTTTCGCGCTGCGCCGTGACTATAGAGCATTCCTTTGGTTGGGGAAAGCCGAATTCTCCTAACCTCTGGAAGGATGTTTTGCTTGTTTTTCCCTAAAAATAAACACTGCAACGATCTCAAGGCTCAGGTCTTCCCGCACCGCCTTGAGTATTTCCGAGGGATAAACTCCTAGCAGCGGAATTGCTGTTTCAAAAGGTTTACACACACTAAAATTTTCTTAAACTTGTTTCCTTTAATTTTAAAGTAGTTATTAATTCATATGATCCGAACATCAAAAAGTTGTTGTTGTTTTAAGTACACAGTGAAAAATCTCTCTCCCATCCCTGTCCGTCATGCTCCACTTCCCGCCTGTCTGAAAGGCAGCCATTTTTTACTGCTTTTTCATGTGTCCTTCCAAGTAATTTTTAGGCTTATGCAAGTCAGCGCAGCTATATTGTTTTTTCTTGCTTTTATTTTTTACTTATATGGTGACATCTCTCTATGCTTTTTCTGGACCTTGCTATTTTCACTTACCAATCTATCTTGGGATATAAAGAATTTCTTGCTCGTTTTTTACAGATGCTTGGTATTCCGTTTATAAGGACTGGGCAGACCATAATGGATGTTACATACTCGCTGCGCTATTGATAGACGTTTAGCTTTTTTCTTATCTGTTGCTGTTACATACAAGGCTGCAGTAAATAAACTTGTTCCTTGCTCATTTCACATGTGTGGGTATATCTCTAAGAGAAGTTCCTAAAAGTGGGTTACTGGGTCAAAGGGTATCTGTGTTTATAATTTGGAAGATCATACCAAATTCTCTCCATAAGATGGTACCCTCTCCCCATCCCAGCAATGCCTGAAAGTGCTTGTATATCCAAATCTTGCCATCACAGTTTACACTTTATATCTTGATAGATATTGTCAAATTGTTCTGCAGGGGGAAAATGTTTAGCAATTTATACCCCTACTTTTGCCCTCTCCCCATTTTGGACATTACATATCTTTTTTACTTTTGCCAAACTTATAGTTGATAAGAAGTACCTCACTAGCATTCTAATTTATTATTATTATTATTATTATTATTATTATTATTAGTGAAGCTGAGCATCTTTTCATGTTTATGGGCCAGTTGTATTTCTTCTGCTATCTATCTGTCAATTCGTTTCCTTTGACCCTTTTAATTTTCAAATATCCCTTTTCTTTTCGATTTGTAGAAGCTCTGTATTATGGATAGTAGTCGATTGCTTTCAATATGTGTTGCAATTTTTTTAGTTTATAATGTCTTTTAATTTTGTTTCTGACGTCTTTTGTTTTCTGAATTATAAAATATCTTTCTAACTGAAAAAATGAATCTTGCTGTTTTGCTATATCATGTAAAAGTTGAATGTTCTTCATTTCCGCTGCATAATACATTGTCACTCCCAAGGTGTAATCTCCTAAATTTTCCCTAGTAATTGAAAACCATAAATATGTAAGTTATGTATTACAAAAGTGGGATTTTTTTTTGCAAACTCCTTTTTTTCATTTACCAAATATTTGTGGAAATCTTTCTATCTGGAACTGCTTCATTCTTTTTAACAGCTGCTTAGTATTCCATTATGCCAATAAAATATAATTAATTTAACCAGTCTCCTACTGATAGATATTTAAGCTGCTTCTACTTTTTCACTATTACAATGTTCCGGTGAACATCTTTGTATCCTAATTTGAAAAGAGTGTTCTTAAAGTCTCATTTATGAGACAATCTGAAAATGTGATAACAGGTGGGACATTTTATCATATTAAGGAATTATTGTTAATTTTTTTGGTTGTGATAATAGAATTGTGGTTGCTTTTTAAAAGGATTCTTTTTTATTTAGAGATACATGTAATGTCTATGGATGAAATTATGTGATGTCTAGGATTTTCTTAAAATTATAAGGATGTAGAAGAAATCGGCTTGTTCCTGAGGTTATAACTGCTGACGTTGGGGGACAGGTATATCCATGCACATTCTACTATCCTCTCTCACTTTGTGTGTTTGAAACTTCTCAAAACAAAATATTTAAAATAATAAATATCATTTCACATATATCTGGTATGAATATAATTACAAGATAAACTTGTAGAAGTGAAATTATGAAATCCAAGTATAAAGACTTAAAATTATGATAGGCATTTCCAAATTTTATGCCAAAAAGTACTAATTTATACTCCCAGAAGTTGCGTATAAATGTGCCATCTCTCCACATCCTTCCAACCCAGGATCTACTCAATCTTTAGAGTGAAATCTTTGCAAGTGAAAAAGAATATTTTTATTAGTATTAAGCATATTGTTATACACTTATTCTTCATTTTTATTTCCTCTTCTGTGAATTTCTAATTCATGTACTTAGCCATTTCACGTGCTTTAGCCATTACATACTAAAGAAATTATTCCCTTTTCTGTGACATGTTGTAAACATCCTCAGATCTTTTCTCTTTTTTTAAACTTTGCTGAAGTTTTGGGGGTTTTTTTCTGAACTGAAATTTAAACTGTAATCACGTCTAATGGTCGTTTCCTTTTTGGCTTCTAGATTTTAGTTCTCAATTGATTAGGAAGTTCTCCAACTAAAGATAAAAATATTATAATATATTATATGTGTATATGTAATATACATAATTATAATACTCAAGATTTTTGTTGCAAAATTTTTGTTACCAAAAAAAATTGTTGCATTTGCAACAAACCAAATGGTAAATAAGTACAGAAAGTAAGAGGGAAGAAGTCTTCCCTCCCTGACCAGCTTCTACTCCCTAGAGGCAACAGAAAAGAGAGGCATTCATCCTGCCAGACTCTATCCTGTGTAGGTATAATCACACACACACACACACACACACACACATTGTTTAGTTTTACTTTTTATTCTTTATAAAAATGGTTTCATACATTCTTGCTGTTTTCCCGGAGCAGTACATATATAATGGGCATCCGTCCAGGTCAGTGTATGGAGATGTACCTCATTCTTGTTAATGTCTGCATAATAGCCAAAGGCGTGACTATACTCTGATTCCATCAACAATATTCCTATTGGTAAACACTCAGCTTTTTCCTCTTTTTTTTCTCTTACAAACTCTTCTACAAACAGTGGATCTCTCTTTATCAAAGCATACCAATATTTCTCTGGGGTAGAAACCTCTATAAAATTTTTGGAACAAAGGAACTATGCGTGTTTTAGTTTAGCTAAGCGTTATGAAATTGCTTGCCAAAAAAACACATATTGTATTAATTTGTATTCTTACTAACAGAGCTTGAGAAAACCTACTTTCTCTCATCTTTGCCAGCACAATTTTCCCAGTCTGATTGATAAAATATGGCATCTCAAAAAAGTTATATCTCATCACTGTTCTAACTTTCATTTCCTCTGATTCCCTCTGAGCTTAAGTATGTTTTCATATTTATTAGCCACTTGTGTTTCTTCTCCTCTGAATAACCCTTTCATACAATTTGTTCAGTGTCCCGCCGGACTACTCGACTTTACTCTTGGTCTGTGGGGACTGTGTACTAGGCATTAAGACTCTGTTATGCATGTATTACGAATATTTTCTCCCAATCACATTGTCCTTTAACTGTCTCTCATCCTGCAGAAGCTTTTATTTCTAGATACTCAAAACTGTCATTTATTTTTTAAAATTCTTCTTTGTTTTTTCCCCCATTTTTAGAGCTTTATTTTTTACATTTACATTTTTAATCCATCTTGTGTTTATTTTTGCATGCAGTGTGAGATAAAATGGTTTATTCCAAATAATGAGCTAATTGTCCAAAAGCCAGCTCCTTGACAATCCTGTCTTTTTTCCAACTAACTTGAAATGTCATCTTTACTGCTAGGCCCTCCTGTCTGCGTGGGTTGGCGTCACGGCTCTCGTGACAGCATCATGCCATTTTAGTTGCTGCAGATTGGTGACATGTTTTGCTGTGTGGTAATGCAAGTATTCTCTCCTCATTCTTTAACGTTTTTTTCTTAACTATTCTTTCATTTTCAACATTCCCAATAAACTTGAGAATAAATTTTCCACAAGGAATTTTTATAGTAATCACATTATATTGGTAGATGAAGGCAGGAAGGACATTGTCACGCTTAAAAATCAGCACCTTCGCAGCTCTTTGTGTAGCGGATCTACCGGGTGCTGGGAGATGAAGTCAGTAGGGCGTTGAGGTCTGTACCCGCAGTGGGTACTCTGGTCCTGGTGGTCAGGAGCGTTAGCTACCTCTTATCAGGCAGGGGTCACCACCTGTCGCAAGGCAAAGGCTCCTTGGGCAGAATTCACCCTCCCCTGTACCTCTAGGGCTCACCTCTCTTTGAGGAGACCGGAAGGACAGCAAACCCCAGGACTTGTTCCATTTAGAGCCCTGCAGTTTCACCCTAACAAGCACCTCCCCACAAAGAGGCCCTAGAATTAAGGCTGTCCCTCCTTCCTGGGGATTCCCCTAAACTCCACCCAGAAAAGGAACAATTCAGGCAAGTGGGCTGCGTCAGAGAGCCTGGGCTGGATTTTGCTGCCGAGACCACCCAAAATCTCAGAGGTTTAACGAAACACAAGTGGATCTCTCACTCACGTGATAAATCCATCACAAGCGGGCAGGGCTGATCGTGGTACTCAGAAACCCAGGCTGATGAGACTCCATCTTGGCTCCCGCTTCCGTGACCATCACAGTAGGGAGAAGGGGCTGTGGCAAAATATGAACCAGCTTTTAAAGTGTTCACCCGAAAGTGACTGTATCCTTTCCTCTTTGCTAAGACAAGTCATATGGTCATATCTCATTTCAAATGGCAGAAAATTAGTGCAACCCCACCATGTGCCTGGAAGGAGTTGGACACACTGGTGAACAGCGTTC
The DNA here is from genome assembly GCF_041296265.1 of Equus caballus. Lineage (NCBI taxonomy): Eukaryota > Metazoa > Chordata > Mammalia > Perissodactyla > Equidae > Equus > Equus caballus. The sequence goes on along the minus strand of NC_091698.1, from coordinate 47,389,686 downwards.
ATGGTTTTTACACTAACTTGACTTGGAAGAGTGGCCTCCTCTGACCGTCCTAGCGAGAACAGCAAGTACAGACACTCACACTATAGTTATTGGGTTTTGGTTATTTGGAGTGGGTCTGTAATAGCCTCCTATCTTGTTTTATTGTCTCTCAGCATTTATCATTACCTTACATATTAGTTTTTTAATTTATTATCTGTCTCTCTTCCCAGTACAAGGTCTATGGGAACAGCGGCCTTGTCGATTTTGCTCATTTTTATATCCTTAGACCCTAGAATAGTATTTGGCACATAGTAGGTGTATAGTAAATCTATGTTGAGTGGTTGAATATATACAGTTGTTTTATTTACATAAATGGGATAGTACTATACATATTATTCTATAACTTACTTTTGTCACTTAATGCCAGTTCATAGAGATATTGCTTCATCCTTTTTAATTGCTACATGGTGTTTTATAAAATAGGAATGGTAAGAATGTACCATAATTTATTCAGCCATTTCCCTTAAGGGGAACATTGAAGATGCTTTCAAATTTTCAATATTTTTACAATGCTGCAACAAAATCCTTATATATACTTACAGCACGTGAGTTTGTGCTTTTCTTGATAAATATCTACTAAAATAAAATTACTGGAGCAAAAGTTATGTACGTCTTTAATCTTGGCAAATGCAGCCTTAAAATGTCATGACAATTTACAATCCTACCAACAGTGAATGGGAGTTCCGAGTCCCCTACCGTGCCTCACTGTTTTATTAATCATCTACTAATGTGCTTCTACTCTTATGGGAGACAGATGATAATCCATTGTTGCTTGAACTTGCATAATCCTGATTAGGTGAGGCCATGCTCATCCTTTCATGTGTTTGTTGGCCATTCGGATAACTTTTCTGTGAATGGCTCAGGTAAATTACTTGACCATGTTTTTCTACTAGACTATTTCCCTTTTTTTAAAAAATCATGTATTTATAATTGCATTTTATATATTCTAGATATTATCTCTTTGCCTTTTTAAAAAGAATTTTCTTCAATTCTGTCTTTTGTATTTTACCTTGGTTTTGGTGCTTTTGTCATACAAAAGTTTTTAGCTTTAATATAAACAAATATATCCTTCATTTTTCCTTTACAGCTCCAGTTTTGTATCTTGCTTAGAAAGCTCTTCCCAAGCTTAGAATTATAAAAATATCCTCCTTTATTTTCTTTTAGTGGCTTTATCATTTTATAGTCTATGATTTGCTCTCTAGTCCATTTGAAACATTATTTATGGTGTGAGACATGAATTTAACTTAATTTTATTCCAAACAGGTAATTTATGGTCACAATCTGCTTAACTCCACTTATAGACTAGACCAACCTTCCCTCACTTAGAAGATTCCCTTTATCATAAACTCTGTCACTGTGTGCACCTGGGTCTAATTGTGCACTCCTTATTCCAGTGTTTTCCAGTTGCATTTATTTGGATATCATTTCACCATTTCCATTATATTAATTTTCCATTTATTTACTTAACATTTTATCATAGTACATTTGAAAATTAAATACCTACTCTAGTCTTATCCTAAGGCTTTAAAATTATAGGTTTAAATTTTCTTCTAGTGAATACTAACATAACTGCATAACTTTTGAAATGACAAATGTGTATTTATGTACCATTTTTAATCATCTTACAAACAAAAATCACCTTACAAATAGTGTTTCTTGGGGAAACACTATTATATGCTTTCCATTAATGGGTTTGTCAATTTCTGTGACAAAACATCATGGCATGTTTTGTTTTTACTTATTACTGTCATATTTTGAAATAATTATAGACTCACAAGAAGCTGTAAAAATGGTATAGAGAGGTCCCATGTGTCCATCACCTCACTTCTCACAATGGTGACATCTTACATATCTATACCACATTACCAAAATCAGGAAATTAGCATTGCACAATATGGTTAACTAGACTACAGACCTTCCTCAGATTTCACCCATTTCAGTGTGCACTTTTTTTTGGTCTTTGTATATAGTTCTGTGACATTTTACCACGCTTAGAGATCCATATAATGACCACCACAATCAAGACACAGGACTGTTCTCTCGCCACCAGGAAACTTCCTCCCTTTACAGCCGCACCCTCTTTTACCTAACCCCTGGCAACCACAAATCTGTTCTCCACCTTGATAACTTTGTGATTTTGATGGTGTTATATAATGGAATCATACAGTATGTAATCTTGGGGACTGTCTTGGTTTTTTGCACTCAGTATAGTTCCCTGAAGATTTATCCAAATTGTCGTGTTTATCAATAGTCATTCCTTTTCATTGCCGAGTAGTATTCCATGATGCAAGAGTTTGTTTAACCAGTCACCTATTGAAGGACATCTGGATTGTTTCCTTTGGGGGTTACTACAAATCAAGCTGCTTTGAAGATCTGTGTGCAGGTGTTGATGAGAACGCAAGACTTCATTTCTCTACGATAAATGCCCTGGTGGGAAATCATTGGGTTCTATGGTAAATATATGTTTAACTCTTTAAGAAACGGCTAGGCCAGGGGCTGGCCCCGTGGCCGAGTGGTTAAGTTGGCGCACTCCGCTGCAGGCGGCCCAGTGTTTCGTTGGTTCGAATCCTTGGCGCGGACATGGCACTGCTCATCAAACCACGCTGAGGCAGCGTCCCACATACCACAACTAGAAGGACCCACAACGAAGAATATATAACTATGTACCAGAGGGGCTTTGGGGAGAAAAAGGAAAAAAATAAAATCTTTAAAAAAAAAAAAAAAGAAACGGCTAGGCCAGTTTCCAGAGCAGCTGCACCATTTTACATTCCCACCACTAATGTATGAGCCATCTAGTTTCTCTCCATCCTCACTAGACTTTGGCATTCTCAGTATTTTTGTCTTAGCTATCCTACTAGCTTTCTCTTGGTTTTCATTTGCCTTTCCCTAACGGCTAGTGATGTTGAGCATCGTTTCACGTGCTTATGTGTGCGACATGTTTGATAACTGCCGAGCAAGTCTGAAGTTGCCTTTCTTATGTGGTTCCTGCCTCCTGTGACCCCGAGTGAGGGAACTAAACTTAGCTGCTTCCTGAGGTGGGAGTGCCCCTCTTAGCTCATCTGCGAAAAGGCAAGTGTGGGGGCATGTGTGGTTTGACTTCAGCGGTTAGGAGCACAATCTCAGAGTTTCCAGGGGACTCCAGGAGGCTTGCTAGGGAGAGGGTGGGAAGCTTCTGGCATCACGTAAGATGCCCATCACCCTTCCACCAGTCCACACCCCCAAAGACGCTTTTAATAAAATCACTGCCTTTGGAGATGGAATCACTTGGGTGTCATGAGGAAGTCCTGAGACTGGTCTCACAATTGGAAACCAGGGACCCAGTCACAATAGGGTCACAAATGTTATCCCACCTTCTTGGAATGTAGAAAGATTGAATTGGGGAAGCTTGAGTTATCCCAAAAGGACTGTGGTTCCCACCAATGCTCCAAGAGCTGAGCCCACATCCATTTGATGCCCTCTGCCCAGCGCCCTCACAAGACTTGCCCAGTGAGGGGAGGCAGCCACCTCTGAGCAGTGACTGCGTCCCCCCACCCTGACTCACCTTCTCCCTGACTCACCTCTTCGTGTGAATACGAAGGTGCTTGAGAACCTCTGATATCAAGGGAAGGACCTGCGATCCTGGAGCCCATGAGGAGCTAGAGCACCCCCAGGAGGAGCGAACATCGCCTGGCCCTGGCGGGAGCTGGGAAGAACCAGTTTCATAAATCACATGGTGGGGGTTTGAGGGGGAGGTCTCAGGTTCAGCCTCTAGAACAAGGATTCCAAAAGTAGGATCTACAGTCCTGTGGCTCACAAAGACCTCCTGGCAGACAACATCTCCCAAATGCAGGTCCTTTCCTGCATCTTCCAGGGCAACGATGAACTCATCCAGAAGATTCCATTTTTCACCCATGACCAAAGTCCTCTTATAACCTATCAATCGAATCATTAGGGATTAATAAAAGAGGATATTCATAAAGTAAAATGAGAGGGTTTCTAGAGCTTATTGAACACCATCTGTGTGATCTTGGGCAAGTACTTAAAATTTGTTCCTCCATTTTCCCCATCTGTAAATTGGGATAACAATGGTTCCAACTTCATTGAGACATTGGGAGGGTGGAAGTGCTTAAAGCAGCAACTGGCCCAGAGCAAGCCTGACACAGGTGTCAGCCGTTATTATGACTACAACATGAGCAGCCACAGCTCCTAATGCTTCTGGCCACATTGCACAGTCCAACTGTGCACGCCCCCTGGAGACGGTGGGAATTGCTACACCTGTGGAGGGTGTCTCGATCAGGCTGCCTTGCATTGCTAAGTTTTCCACTGACACTGCTCTTCCTATGTAATGATAAATGGCTGTTAGTTTTGCTTCATTATTATCGACATCATGTGCTGGGAGTGGTTTGGTAAATCCTGCAGAATATGATGCTGCAGATTTTCACGCTTTTAACTTTTGACATAAAATTTTCTAATAACTAGATTTCAAGCCATCAATGTGTATGGTTAAAACATGGATCATCTTTGCCCCATGGTTAAAGCTGGTGTATATATATATAACCACCCCTCCAAAAATATTTTACTTTTGCCAAATGCTTTGTTGCTGTTACTGAATTCTTCAAGTGGGAATATCAGGTGAATGTGGGCTGCAGGGTTTTCAGCCTCTCTTGGTGGGCTCCAAAATATTGGAGGCCCCATGTATGGACGGCAATGGTCCAGGGCCCAGGAGGGCATCCCTGCTGTTCAGGACTAGGTACATGGGGAGTGGCAGAAAGTCCCCTCTCTGGAAGGCACCCCAGCAGCTTGACGTAGTAGCAATGGTCCTTGGGCTCCTCTTGGGGACCCCAGTTCCCCAATTTGTCCTCTACCCTATACCAGCTAGCCTCTTCATGGACCCCAGGAGGGTCTGTGGGCAGAGTGCTCACCCAGGCACGCACACGTGCCCACACGCACACCCACCCACACACACACACACAGAAACACACATGGCTTAGGACCTGGCTCTGGACGTCTCCTCCAGTAAGCCTTACCTGATTGACCATACCCCGTTCTAAGCCATCTTTTCCTGCACTTGAGGACTCAGTATATCCCCTTCCATTTCTCCTTGATTCTGCTAAGGGAACAGAATTCTGGCTGGATCAGAGTGAGTCCTTTCTGCTCAGGCCATGATGGTAGACCTGACATTTGTACTGAGGCCCCTTCACATGCATACACCCATTACATACAACATAGTGCTTTGGGTGATTAAGGAACCCAGGCCCAGAGAGGGTAAGTAACTTGTCAGAGGTCACACAGCCAGGCCCAGGCCTGAGGAGCTCCCCATTAGACCACAGTGCCTCTTACGGAGATGCTTGTTGGTGGCCTAACTCCTTAAGCAGAAAACTAACCTGCCTCCTTTCATGGTCCCTGCAGACGCCAAAGGGACCATCCGAGAAATTGTCCTGCCCAAAGGCTTGGACCTGGACAGGCCCAAGCGGACACGCACCTCCTTCACAGCGGAGCAGCTGTACCGCCTGGAGATGGAGTTCCAGCGCTGCCAGTATGTGGTGGGCCGTGAGCGCACCGAGCTGGCCCGCCAGCTGAACCTCTCGGAGACCCAGGTAAGAGGGCAAGGCCAGGCCGCTCCGCCCCTGCCCTGGCAGCCTGGGAACTCCTTGGGGTATGAGGCCCAGGGGCTGCTACAGGGAGACCCAACTTCGGAGGAGTTCAGACATGCATTAGGGAAAGGCTTAAAGCTGTAGGCAAACCAGAGCAAATAAATATGGTGCACGGAGAGAGTCGAGAGTCGGTCTCTGATGCATCAGGCCCTTGGGATGGGATACGGGGAAAAGGCCAGAGAAACAAGAGGGGAGAGACACTCAAATACAGGGAGTGGCTTAGGGGGGTGTTGGACTTCGAGAGGAGCCTACAGGAAGGGATGGTGAGGGGGTGGAGTGGGGAGAGAGGAGATATTACAAAAGTGGGTTAGGGATCTCTCAACCCCCATCCTGGGCTTTTCCACCCTCCATCCCCTTCCTTCCATCCCAGCGTGCCTCAGAACCTCCTGTGGAAAGAAGGGCTTAACATAATATTGTTAAGACATAACAATATTATGATTAACCCAAAGGAAACACTTTAGTAAACTGAGCACCTACTCTGTGAAGGGAGGTGTTTCAAGCTGGAAATAGAGCTACATAGTGATAATAACCATAATAATACTTACTTAGTAGCACTGGCACCAAGGCACTATTCTAAGTGCTTTGCGTATATTCATTCACTGATCCCTCCCAACAACCCTTTGATGGAGCCACCAGTATCATCCCATTTTACAGATGAGAAGAGGTTATGCCCAAGGTGGTACGACTAATAATTTCCAGAGCCAGAATTTGGACAGGCAGTCTGGCATCTTGATGCTGCCTGTAAACTGGGCAGCCATCCTTGGGCTTGTCAGAGTGATGCAGAGACCCCTCGTTAGCTACAACTCTGGTAGTTTAATCTTCTGTGTGAGAGAGATCAGTCAACAGATGTACTGCAAACAGTGGCCCAAACAGAACTTCTAAAGGGAAGCGGAGAGGAAGGAGAGGAGGAAGGACGCAGACAGCCTGGAATGAGGGTACGTGAGGCTTCTCCGTGAGCCGCCTCCTGCTGTTCCTCCCTCAGGGCCCCCTGCTGCAGTTAAGTCAGGCTCTGGCCCTGCTGGGGAGCAGCTGCTGTCCTGCAGGCACGGGTCCTCTCCGGTCCTCTCCGCCTGGACCTGTTTTCCTCCAGCTGCCTTGCAGGGCCCCAAACAACCCAGCAGATGGCCCAGGGCAGCTGGGTGCTTCCTCCAGTGAGGCTCAGACGGGGGGGGGGGGGGGGGGGGGGGGGGGGGGGGGGGGGGGGGGGAGGGGGGGGGCGGGCTGGAAAGCCGGGCTGTGCTCAGAGCCGGGCTGCGGTGGCTGGGCCAGGCCAGAGCTCCTGGGAGAAGTCAGGGAGGCGCCTCAAACCCTGAGGCCTAGGCATAGAGTCACCCCTCAATACCTGCCCCTCCTCTTTCTCCTAACTACCCTCTGCCTTGCCTAGTTTTGCCCCTACACTCTCCCCTGAAACTTTGTTCTTCAAGGGCACCTCAGATGCCCAGGTCGGCAGCTCCTTCTGGGTCCTCATTCTTCCCCTGCCCTGCCCCCCATGCATCTTACATTTACCCTCCCTTGAAGATCAAGGCCAAGCCCCTCCTCTTCCAGGAAGCCTTCCCCAGGGCTTCTTGACTTTGTCCCAGGAGAACTTTTCAACGTAGCTTGACCTTTAGTGTGAGTGTGTGTGGTGTGTAGTGGGCACCAACTAGTATGTACTTCCCAAGGACAAGAATGTATTTGGAGGCCACGTCCCCTCTTCAGGCCTCGTTGGGGAGTCCAGCACACAGCCGCACACCGTGAGCCCTCAACGAATCCTTAACTCACTGATTATTGCTGACCGCCTCCTTTCTCTTTCCCCAGTTCTGGGGTTTTGCAGATAATATAAGGCAGAGCCAACATTTATCGAGCTTTGTGGGCACCAGGCACTGCTCTAAGTGCTGGACGTGTCCTAACTCGTTAGGCTTCACCACAACCTGGTGGGATGCGTGTGAGGTTTTTCTTCTGACACCAAATGTCTGGTGTTTTCCGACACCAACAGCAACCAATTCTGCAACACCAACTGGGTGTCCAACTGTTCAAGTCAGTTCAATACTGACACTAGTTCCAGGAGTCCGCACAGACCCTACAGGTGAAGGGCTCGGTCCACAGGCAGATTCACAGCAGATGCCAGTTGCAAGTCCCAGGGGCCACCCATACTTCTGACTGACCAGCTGTACGCTTGGGGGTGCCCACACTCCCTCCTCAGGTTTGATAATTCGCTAGAATGACTCACAGAACTCAGGAAAACACTTTACTTACATTTACAGTTTTATTATAAAGGGCACAACTCAGAAATAGCCAGATGGAAGATATGCATAGAGTCAGGTCTGGGAGGAGACTCAGGGAGCTCCCACGCCTTTCTGGGTGCGCCTCCCTCCCAGCACTTCCACATGTTCACCAGCCCAGCTCTCCAAATCTCATTCTTCAAGAGTTGTTAAAACCCCATCTCCAGCCTTCCTCCCCTCCCTGATGTCAGAGATGGGGCTGAAGTTCAACTTTCTAATCACAGGTCTACTTGTCTGGTCTTTTGGGTCCAGCCCCACCCTGAGGCTATCTAGGGGCCCACCCTGAGTCACCTCATTAGCATAAACTCCAGTGTGCTCAAATGGGGCTCCTTATGCTTAACAAAAGACACTCCTGTCACCCAGGAAATTCCTGGGGTTGTAGTAGCTCTGTGCCTAGAACCAGGGACATGGACCAAATATATTTTTTATTATACCAGAACAAGTCTTTATTATCTCTTCTTTAAAGAGAAGGAAACTGAGGCACAAAGAAATTAAATAGGCTCAAAATGTAAAGCAGGCACCTTCATTAGCTCATCTAATCTTTATAGAAAGATGGCTTCATGGGTAATATTATCCCATTTCAGAAATCTGAGCCTTAGGGAGGTTAATTAACTTGCCCAAGCTTATATAGCTAGAATTCTGTGGAATTCTCAGTACATTCACCCATACTTTTGTTCAAAGCTATTACTGAAGGCCTGCGGTGTCCCCGGTCCTGTTCTGGGCACTGGGGATACAGCAGAGAAGCAAACAGACCAGGCCCCTGCCCTCACACAGCTGACATTCTGCTCGGGAAAGACACGCAGCATTTACAGGAGTGCTGAGTGCTGTGAGGGAGATGAGGCAGGACGTGACAGAGACCAGGAGGAAATGCTTTATTGGAGTGTTCAGAGTGGTCCCCTCTTTGAGGAGATGACATTGAGCTGAGGAACAAGAAAAGATGTGACTGTGGAATAAGGGAAGGTGAGAGGCTGGCCCTGGGGTCCCCCTCACTCCGCTGCCCTAGGGGACTTTTTCAAGGCCAGGTGCCAGGGGCCAGGCTGAGGACAAGCAGCCAAGACCCAGTAGTGACAGGATCACCACTTAGCTTGGTAAGAGCAGCTCTGGCCCTTCAGCAATTGTCCTCAGCCCTATGCCCATCGCCTCTGCCCCAGATGGTTCTGACAGTCGAATAGGTGGTACCTTCCTAGTCCAGGTTACAAAAGCCAGGGCCATCCCAGCCCACAAACTGCTGTCTGTCCGTGACAAGTTCAGAAATGGAGGGGGTTTAGAAGTGTATATAGCAATTTCTCTAGTAGTTCATTTTAGTTGTATTTTATAAAAGTATTGGTCCACAGCAGACTGGAACCTTTAAAAAGTGGTCCTTCACCACAAATAATTTGAGAGGCACTGCTCGAAGCACCTGCCCACCCTGCCTCTCTGTCCGTATTTGTTCTTTATCATCCATCTCCCACCCTGCATTGTCCACTCCACACGGCAGGGGCCTGCTCTGCTTTGTTCACTGCCAATTCCCAAGCCTAGAACAGCGCCCAGCACGTAATAGGCGCTCCATACATATCTGCAGAATGAATGAGTGAGTGAGTGAATGAATGAAGCAGTCCATCTCAAGTAGATCCTGTGTCTTTCTGGTCATTTTCAGTTATTGAAACTGAAATGGGTTTAAAACATCAGACTCACCTCTGTTTCACATCTCCTCTTCTCCCCACTTCCCCACTCAGAACAGGCCTGACTCACTGCTGGAGGAAGGTCCCTGCTGTCCTGAACGCCTCCCGCTGTGGCCTCTGGAAGGCCTGTGTGACCTGTCTGAGCCACCTGCTCTCTCCCCCCATCAATGCACTCCCTTAGAGTTGGAGGGTAGGAGCGGGGTCGGGGTGGGGGGGCTGGGAGGCAGAGAGCTTTTTACATACTGGGCCCTTCTGGTGTGAGGAGGGAGGCACCCAGGCGTCCCTGGCTGGAGGCCTTTGCTCCTGCAGGAGGTTTTGGGCAGCCTCAGCTCTGCCCTCCTCGTCATCCACGCCTGCTTCCTCCTCACCTCTCAGCTCCTTCATCCAGAGCCACAGGCGTTGCTGGCCTCCCTTAGGTCTTCTGAAAGCGAGAGGGAACTGGCAAGGCCTCCCTATCCTTTTCTTTCCAGGCCCTCCACTCCACGGTTCCTGCTGGCACACACTGCCCAGTGGCTGCCAGCCTCCTGAAACCTCCAGGCCAGAAGCAAGGCCAGCCTCTGTGCTCCTGGGGACACAAGCCTGGGCACAGGTGACATGGGCCTGCAGTTGACAAGTTTTCCAGCTGGGGAGGGAATCCCAGCCTCTCCTTCTCTCAGGCTCTTCCAGTCCCTACAAGTGATTCTTTCAGGGCCCCCCGACTTGCCTTCGGCAGGGGGGCACCCTCTCCTTCTCAGAGAGGGGAAGAGATCCCCTGTCACCATGAGGGCTGACCACTGGGCTTCCCTCCCAGCCTCCTTTTCTTCTAAGGACAGGACAGGGGCCGCAGAGCCCAGTGCTGGGTGGTGGTGGAGGGTGAGATCGGCTTCCTCTCAGAGGCCTGGAAAAAGGTGTCTCTGCCCTTCTGTTGGTGGCTCTATTTAGGAGGTAAGGTACTTGGCACCTCTTTGTCCCCAGCTTTGAGTGTGTGGCCATTGGAAGTTCCCCTGAACACCCTGCCACATCCTCTTACACTTGGTATCACACTGAGCAGCCCGGCCTTTACAGGTGAGGGGGCAGGAGGGGGCTGTGAAAGGTTCAAACAGGGGAATGGCAGACTGGGTTAGAGAGCCAAGTGTGGGGGCTAAGACGAGGAGAGGTGGGACCGTCCTCAGACCGGGCTACTGGCCCCTACCCTAGGTCCCATGCTTTAGAGGGCCCCACTTTGGCCCTTCTCTGGCCATGTCCCTTCCTATGGGGTGAGGACTTTGTAAGGCCAAAGAGTCATGCCCAGCAGGAGCCCGTGCCCACCTTCTAGGCCACACCCCAGGTGTCCAGGGTTCCAGAATTGCCTACCAAATGGCCTGAGCCCACTTCCAGTGCCTCCCTGGGCTTTCCCTGAGTCAGTCCTCCCAAGGACAGACCATGCAGCCATTATCCAGAACCCCAGGTCCAGAAAGCAACCATCAGGGGCTGTTTGCGGGGTGTGAACAGGCAGAGTGCCCACACATGTGCAGGTCAGAGTCAGGAAGGGCCATGACCCAGGCCTTCCAGTTTTCCTCTTGCCCCGGCCCTGCAAACAGTGAGGCTGGGATGGAGGCACAGAGACCCTTCGAACAGTGGTTCTCTCACCTTGGAATCTCCCAGTGAGCTTTCAAAACTAGTGTCAGGGTCCCAGCCAGCCCCCTTCTGAGTTGATCAGCCTGAGGTTAGGAGTGAGGTAGGCTCCCCAGGGGTCTCTCAGGGGCCGGCAGAGTTGAGAGGCTGTGCTGGAGAGACTGCGGCCACAGTCCAGGCCAGAGTGGGCAGGGGAAGAGCAGAGGGCCTGCACTGGGGAGTGGGAGGCTTAGGGAGCTCTCCTAGGTTTCTGCTTGGACAGATGGTGATGGCCCTCATGGAAGAGGGAAGGCGGGAAAGGCCCCTGTGTAGGGGAGTGGATCCGAGCTGGTCTGAACGTGTGGAGTTTGGGTATTTTGTGACGTCCATGGAGAGGTCTAACAGGCAGTTGGACAGCTGGCCTGGATCTCAGTTCCAAGCCCTGGGCCTGAGGTAGAGTTGGGATTGACCAGCACATAAATGGTGGCTGAAGCCATGGACCTGCCTAAGAGTGGAATGTGTGTGGGCCAAGAGGGGAACGGCATGTGTGCCCTCCAAACTCCACCCTCCATCTGCCAGCCCTTCCATCTGAGGCTCAGCAGTGGAGGGGCGTCCATGATTTGGGGGGCCAGGTTCCTTATCATCAGTTCACCCAGAGCAGGCTGGTTGTGGGAAGGCCTTAATGACAATCGAATTGCTCTTCTTTCCCCTCTCACTCCACCTGCTCCCCACTCCCCTACACCCCCATGCCCTTCCCCTCCTTTTCTCCTCCCACTGGCCCCCACTTGGCTTGGCCTGTCCCCTCTCCCTTCCTGACACCCCTCCCCACCCTCTGCCCCAAGGTGAAGGTCTGGTTCCAGAACCGCCGTACCAAGCAGAAGAAAGACCAGAGCAGAGACCTGGAGAAGCGGGCGTCCTCTTCAGCCTCTGAGGCCTTTGCCACTTCCAACATCCTGCGGCTGCTGGAACAGGGCCGGCTGCTGTCCGTGCCCAGGGCCCCCAGCCTCCTGGCGCTGACCCCCGGCCTGCCTGGCCTGCCTGCCGGCCACAGAAGCACCTCCTTGGGTGGCCCCAGGAACTCCTCCCCACGCCTCAACCCTCTGACTTCGGCCCCGGCGTCCCCCACACTGCCGCCCCCTCCGCCAGCCCTCTGCTTTTCCACTGCCCCGCTCCTGGACCTGCCTGCAGGCTACGAACTGGGCTCCTCGGCCTTTGAGCCCTACAGCCGGCCAGAGCGAGGAGTAGGCAGCCCGGTTGGCGGCAAGAAAACTAATGCTTAAGCCTCCACCCCTGTGTGACACCGAGTCCCCAACACAGCCCCGCCCCCACCTCCTGTGCCCCAGCGGACTGCCCTGAGCAGGCCCCCAGAGGAGGGGTGGCAGCCACACACCCTGCCCCACCCGCCCCCCGGCTCAGAGACTCGACCAGACGACAGCCTTGGTCCCACGATGTGTGTGTGAGTGCAGTGTGCGTGTGCCTCTCACTGAAATAAAAGGAAAACAATGACAAGAAGGGAAACAGAGTCCCCACAGCACCACCACTGCCCTCAATCCCCTCCCCACCCCCACTGGGAAGGAAAATGGTCAAAGATCGGGCCACCACTAATGGGAGGGGGCAAAAACCGGCGTCATGTTCACAGTTGTGGGGGGATCAGGGTACTCACGTGGGTGGGCGACAGGCACGTGACTCTGATAGCTCCCACCCAAGCATCCCAAGGCCCGTGTAGAAACATCAGTGCTTTTGCTGGTTCAGCACTGCCCTTTACAAGCTCCTCTTTCAAACATAGCACTGGAGAGGGGGAATCATGAAGTCCTTCAAGAGGGTAGACAAGGAAAGGCAAGACCAGGATCCAGAGAGCCCGAGAGAGACGCCAAGGTAAACCCAGGCAAGACCCCGCATGCCTTAGAGGACCCACCCCTCGCAAATACTACGACACGAAGCACTTCAAAAATATTTTTGCTCAAGTAAGATGCTTTTATTTAACTTTTCATTTTGCAATAATTGTAGATGTATAGGAAGTTGCAAAGATAGTCCAGAGAAATCCTGTGTACCCTTCACTCAGTTTCCCCCAATTGTTATACCTTCCGTAACTACTATCACATAACATTGAAACCAGGAAATTGACATTGGCACCACGTGTGTATGAGGTTCCATGTCATTTTATCACCTGTGTGAGATTCATGGCACCAACGCCACAATCAAGATACAGAACTGCTGATCACCACAGAGGTCTACCCTGTGCTCCTCTTCATAGTCACACCCACCGCCCTCCCCCCGAAGAGAATTCTTTGGAAAAATGGGACTTGTGAGAGCAGAGACCAAGACCTGATGTTTGTCCTGAGACCAGAGGATGCAGGGTGAGATTTTGACTCTGTGGGGAGAAAAGACAAGCACAGTCTGCTCCGGTCTGCTCTGGGAAACATATTTGGTTTCACACTGACTGCCCTGAGTCACCCAGAGTGGGTGCTGCAAGGGAAATCCTGAGTCTAGAATGAGGCATGGGGGTGACTGGGGCAGACTCTGAGCTGGGCGGGACTAGCCACCACCCAGTGTCCACCCACCTTGCCCGGCAGACCTGTACCACACTGCTGCCCTAGGGCAACGGACACATCCTCTAGCCTCACAGCTCAGAGGGGGTTCCTTCCTTTGTACTTTCTGCCCTGGGCTGAAAATGTCAGGGCAGGCCTGCAGCACGGATCCTGGAGGTGAAATATAAGAAGCCGAGACAGGGTCCTAAGATCAGATGAACAGAGACCTGTCCTGGTTCTTAGGGAGCTCTCAATATTGTGAGACAGAAAGGCTGAAGGAACCCAAGTCTGATGGAGGACACACAGGCTCAGCTTGTGGGGGCTCAGAGCTGAGTGGCAGGAACAAAAGAGAACTCTCCAAAAGGGGACCAGACATAGGAAAGAGACCAGATGTGTGGTGAATCCAGGGTGCTGTAGGGTTCAGGTAAGGCTTCCTGTAGGAGGTGGCGCTGAAGCTGGCCCAAGAATAACCCTCTACAGATGTTCAAAAAAAGATGATGATGGAATTGTGCAGGGGAAGAAGTACCCAGGTATGGCCAGGAGAGGGGTGCAGGGTGAGGGCAGCTTGGGGGACAATGAGGAGAAGACCTGAGGAGAGGGCAGCCTGCCAGAACCTGGGTGTGTGGGGGGAGAGCAGGACGAGTGTTGAGGCGCGCAGGGCTGGGAGAGCACCTGAGGTTCCAGGAGGAAGAACTGAGTACACAGTGGCTGCAGGTTGCAGGTGGAGGGACAGCCAGGAGCAGAGGTCAGAGAAGCCAGCCTCGCCCCTCTGCCCCTCCCTCCCCCACCCTCCTGCTCCCAGGTGGCCTAGGGCAGCTCCCAGATCTGGAAGAGCTCCAGAGCCAGAGCACGGCTTTCCCTGTTTACAGTCAACTCGGGGGCGGAGGGGAGGGGAGGGGTGGCCACGGGTTTGGCTGGTCAGCTCTCTCTAGTTCCAGCTGAGCCTGAGGTGTTGGACCTGCTACCAGCAGGCTCAGGCACTCGGCTCCCAGCCGGACACCTCACCATGGCCACGAAGGTAGACAGTAGGCCTGGTGGGCTCCCCAGCAGGAGCTGTGACCTGGGCGCAGCCCGCGAGCACATGCAGGCGGTCACTCGAAACTACATCACCCGTCCCCGTGTCAGTGAGTAGAACCCCCCCAGAGCGTGAGGGTGGGATGAGCTGCTTGGGTCCCCAGGTCTTGCTTCTTAGCCTCAGGGAAAGAAGAGGACCTGAGACTTGGGGAGACCTAGGGGGCTCTGGATCCAGTGGAGTGATGCAGCGGGCTGCCTGGAAAAGGGGCCATCTCTGCAGGTGGAGGGACGGGGATCCCCAGCCCAGGCTACCCCAGAGGAAAGGGCAGGGGAGTCACCACGGAAACTCCCTGCCATCACCCTGATCCTGCACTAAGACCCCAAGGCCAGAGAGCTCCCAACTGCCCCTGTGTGTGTGTGTGTGTGTGTGTACACGCTCCTGTGAGAATGTGTGTGTTTGGGCTATGTGTGTGTGTGCACCAGAACACTCAGCATGAGGAAATGCATGACCAAGTGTTCTTGGGGAATGTGTGCGGCAATGCAGAGTACGTGCATGTTCTCAGGATGGGGAAGCATGTGACACTGTGTGTGTCGCGTCAGTGGGCGCATGTCCTGTGTATATAACCAGAGGAAGACATGTGCCTTGGTGAGTGGGTGCTCCCACCTTCACTTGGGCGAGGATATGTGTGAATATGTATGTGACAGCGGGAGTGTGTGTGTGATCAGAGGTAGGAAATGTGTGTGTGTGTGTGCATGCTTGTGTGCTCAGCATGAGGGTAAGTGTGTGTGTGCACGTGTGTGAGTGTGCACACTCCTGAGGAGAACATGGGTGAGTGTGTGGTCGGGTGATATCACACGTCTGTGTGGGTACAGCTGGGGGCAGAGCGAGAGCCTGGCACCCAGGTGTGAGAGTGCCTGTGCCCATGGGGGCTGGAGTGTACCCTCACAGGCTTCGCAGGGGCCATCCCCCGGTGTGGCTCGAGTGCCAGTCCTGCAGGGGTGGGCCAAGTCCAGATGTCTGGGATAGAGAGACCAGTAAGGCCCCCGGACCAGAGGGAGTCCCCCCATCTCTCCTTGTCCAAGGTCACCCTCCCTGGCCTGGTGAATTCTCGAATTCTCAGACAGCCCAGCTCACTGGAGTAAACTGGCCTGGCCGGCACCAGCTAAGCAGGGCCAGAGGCTCTGAACAGGTTGTGTGTGGGGAGAAGTTGGCCTAGCCCAGCTACCCCTCCCTCCCTCTGCAGTTCCTTGCAGTCCAGTGGGGGAGGGGAGTGACCTGAGAGGGCAGCTGAGAGCTGGGTCTACTGTGGGGGCTGACTGTTCCCTCTCTCCAGCTCCGTCCCAGCCAGGCCCTTGTTTAGAGTCAACAAGCCCTGGCACAAGGGACACACCCTGGGGGTTAGACCCTGGCTGGAAGCATGGGTGGCAGTGCCCGACGTTTGCATGTGTGTTGCTCCATGTGGCCCCCACCCAGGCAAGTGTGTTCACACCAACAGCTGACCCACAGACAAGAGGCAGAGCAGGGGAGCCCCACCACGGGGCTTTGCTCAATGCCTGTGTTAAAGATGTCACTGCAGTGATAAAGACCACTGCCCTCGATTCTGCTGCACACCAGCATCCTCACAGGGTCCACCGAGGGACCCGCCCCAGCCCAGCCTGGACACACTCTCACCCAGGGGCGGGCTGGATTCCTCCGTGCACCTCTGCACCTACAGCTCTCTCCTCAGGGCCCTGGGCAGTTTTCTCCCTGCGGGGGCACAGTGGGCTGTGGACTAGGGAGGGCTTGGAGACCCCCCAGAGCTACTGCACCCAGCATGCTGAGGCAGGACTCCTGAGTCCCTCTCTGCCCTCTTCCCCCAGCCTGGCCTCCTCCCTGGGGACTCTGCGCGGTAGAGACTGAAAGAGCCTTGGTGGCGGGGAGCTGGGGGACCAGAGGACCAAGGGGCTCGCTCAGCCATAGGTGGGTGTGAGTCTAGGAAGTTTCCTTCCTGGAGGAGGAGGCGAACTGAACAGGCCTGAGGCAGTAAAGGTGATTTCACTGCAGTGGCTGAGGGAAGGAATGGGCCCAAAAGGAGGGGCTTGGGTGGAATCAGGCTGGGGAGGGGACCCCAACAATGTCCACCCTGGGAGAGAAGGGACCCCCTGCCTCCCTTGGAGCTAGAGTTGCTCCCCACGGAGAGAAGGCGGCATGGAGCTTTATTTGGTCAGATGATGCTAGGGTGAGGGGCGGGGGGGGGGGGGGGGGGGGCGTTGCACAGCATGAGCCAAGGCTAGGACAGACAGGCTGGCAGCCTTGTCAGCTCGCCCAGGAGCTCGAGTGCCTCGGTTTCCTCAACTGAAAGGCGAGGGGGATTACACTGCGAGACTTCCACCCAGCAAGGTCTTGGGCTGATTCTAAGCATCTCGGCTTCCAGCCCTTGCCCTCCCTCCCCTAATCCCTCCAGCGGGGATCAGGGAGGAGGTGCGGGACCTGCTGCCCTGGCTTGCCCCCACCCTGGCCTCACGCCTGGGTGCGCCTGGCTCAGCCCTCTCCCAGGACGCTGCAGGTGTGGCTGGCCCGGCCCTAATTAGTGGGCTGCTCGGAGCCCTGCTGAGCCTTTGACAGGGAAGGCGGTGGGGAGATGGGGGCAGGGAGGGGCTCCACCCGCCTGCTGCCCAAAGTGCAACCCGAAGTGTCAGCCAGGACAATGGGGTGGGGGGGGACAGAGCAGCTGGAGGGAGTGTCTGCAAAGTCTCAGGAAGGCCCACTGAGGGAGCGCCCCTCAGATGTCTTCCGGTCCAGCCACTGCCTCCAGCACAACCCCCCCAACCCTTCACATCTCCAGGATGGAAGGGCGCGTCCCAGGGCTGGGGTAGTGGCCCTCAACCTTGAGTGCCCAGGATACTGTCCTGATTTGTGGTATGCCCTAGGAGAAACCAGCCGACTTCCTGGGCCTTGGTTTGCCACTCCACGCAATGGGCACAATCAGAGTTGGGGCTGGGCACAAACAAAGGCCTGGCTTCCAGTCAAGGACACCTTTGTGGCTCAACCGCCGAGTTCACTGTGTCCAAACCAGAGAGCCTCCAGGAAAAGATATGCTCTAGTCTGACAGGGAGACACAGAGCCCTAGTGTCTCTGGGAGAGACACAATCCGCCTCAAGGTACAGAGCAGCTGGAGAGCAGGATGCCCTCTCAGGTGCCAGCCTGTAGCGCTGTGGGACTTCAGAGGGAAGAGGACCCTGTTGGGCTGCAGCAGTCAGTCAAGGGTGAGGCCTTGAAGGGATGAATAGCCTGAGGTGGACCTAACTGGCCACGTGCATGGATTATCCACAGTGAAGGGTCCAGACCATGGAGTGATGTATTCATCTAGCACCTATTTACAAAGCCCCCTAGAGCCAGGCACCCTGCTTGCTGGAAGCCTGGGAAGGTGGCTTATAGATAATGGTGGTGAGATGAGACCAGACGGGTGACTTAGAGACCTCATGCCGGTCCCGGTGTGGCTTGGGCTGGGGGAGGCATGGAATTGAGAAGCTGGCAGCCAGGGGGGGCCTGGCTCTGCTGCAGGCAAGCACTTTGCCCCCCGCCCCTATGCTCCCCCCAGACCAGGCCCTCCTCCTTGGGAAGGTGGGTGAGGGGGCAGCGGGTCTGCTCCCCTCTTTGTGCCCACCACTATCATCACTCCCCCGACTCCTGGGGCGCCCCCCGCCCACGAATGTAGAGTTGTTGGCTGTTGGGTTAATGAGGTTTTCACGTGGCAGAAGCTGTGAAGTGGGGGCAGCTGGCTGTGAACGAAGGGAGGAAGTTGAAAGACTTGTCTCCGGAGGCGGAGGCGGAATTGGAGATGATTCCCCGGGGCTTTCGGGACCTCGGGGCCCCTCCCCTCCCCCTCCCCCACCTCCCTAGACGCCCACCCACCCTGCGTCTTTCTTCTGCCATCTCAGCCCTTTTGGCTGGTCTGGTATTTTCCCTCCAGGGTCAGCAAGATGCCAGCTCTTCCCGGGGCTTTTTAAAATGCGGCGCTCTCCACCCATGCTCATTCGCGTTCTTGCGATCCAGCACCTCCTCCCGCTTCCCCATCCTCCCTCCGCTGGGCTCACATGCTCCGCTCTGCCCCACAAGGGTCTAGAAATCCAGAGAATTTGATCAAAATGCCACGTGCGCAGGGGTGCGTGGCTGCTTAGTGATTTTTCTTCTTGGTGGAGAGGGTGATGTCCCCTGCCCTCCCTCACTGGGGTCTGCCTATGCCCACCACCCCCCTTAGCCCTGAGCATTCTCTCTCTCATCCTTTCCACCCTCTGTCTTCACAGGAGTGGCAGGAACCAGGAGAGCAAGCTCTCAGACGGGAGAAAGGACACTCATTTGGTTTGGGGCTGGGAAGGTGGGGGTCACGCATGGCTCCTGATGTGGGACATAGGGGAATGAGCTGGTGGGACCAGGCGGACCCTGTCCATAATTCATCCAATAAATATTCACTGAGTGTCTATTGTCGACAGAGGAAAAAATCACTACAATTTGAACAGCAGATATTTATTTGGGCAATTAGAATTGCAATTTGGAAGACACAGATTGAGGTAGAAATCAAAACCGTGTGTCCATTACAGGAGAGGGGCTTAGGGTTTTTATGGGGAAAAGGGAGGATGAGGTGAGTTGTATTACAGAAGAGTTCAGCGGCGCTAGATGAGGTCAGGCTGTTTGTACTTCATAGGTTGGTTAGCGATTTGGTCATTAGCAAAGTCTAGTTTTATCAGTCCTTACAAACAGGATATTCTTGTCCTTATTGACTTCTTGGAATGTCAGTGGTTTGGTCCAGTTTGGAAGATAAAGAAAACAAGACGTGCAAGGCAATCCCTCTGGAACGGCTGCTCCAGCTCTCTTTTAATATGGCTCCACTCCTGTCATCTTTCACACTACCCTATGCCGGCATCATCCTTAGAGGTGGGATTCAGCCGTGAACATCGCAGACATCCCTGCCCGCATGTCTCATTGGGCTGAGTGTTCTCCTGCGCCCCAGAGCGAGCCTCTGCACACCAGCCGCACTGCCCTTCTTACTGTCCCCCAAAGGCGCCAAGTGCTTTCTCACCCTTGGGCCTCCTCACCTCTGCCAGAGATGCCCTTTGCCCAGCTCTCTGGGGGCTGGCTGGGTGACTCCAACTGACCTTGAAGAGGCCCTCCTTGCAAGGTGCTTCCTCCCTGGCCACCCAGTCTGGTCCTCCCGCCCGTTCTCACTCATCCACCCTGTTCTTTCCCTTCATAGCACCTACTGCAGTTTGTAGTTAAATTGTTTCCTCCTTATCCCCTCGTTTAAACTTTGGCTCCACGTTTTATTTGCTACCTTTATTTGCCTAGCTTGGTGCCTAGAAGGATCTGATAAATATACTTAAAGAGAGGGAGGGAGGAGGGAAGGAAGGGAAGCAGCTCATCCAGGGGCAGGAGAGTGAGAAGTCAAGAGCCAGGTCTCAGCTCTGGGCCCTCCGTTATCCTAGGGGCCTCAAAATAGGCTGAGGAGCCGCCGAGGCCGGGGGTAGGGGGTAGAGTGGTGCACCCAGAGCCAGGGCCTCCCAGGAGCTGAGGGAGACAGCGCCTCCGGCTCTAGTCCCTTTGGATTCAGCAATGCGCAGGCCAGAGGTGGCCTAGAGAGAAGCCAGACTGGAGAGGGTGGGGTGTGGATGGAAGGTGGGAAGGGAAGACAGCAATGGAGACGTGCTTTCGAGAAGCAGGGATGTGAAAGGGAGGAAAGAAATCGGGCATCCCTCCATTGGAGAAGGACAAGGGCTGAGGGAGTGGCTTTTAAGATTGGAGATGCCAGAGCTTCTTTGCTGGGAAGACCACAGAGAGAGGAAGGTGCTGACTCTTCACCCCAGGGAGCTGTCAGCTCTAAGGCCGGAAGGTGGGACACCGCGTCCGTGGGAACCCACGAGGAAGGAGAAAGAAGAGGGTGACGCAGGTGCACACGGGCCTATAGTTTGAAGGCAGAAAGGTGAGGGAGTTCCCCTGCTCCAGCCTAAGCCCAAGAAGAACTTATCTTCTTGTGCCCTCCTCCCGTTCCTGAGTTTCCCTACAGGCCTTAAGCTTGGAAGAACCTTGCAAATATCCATGCAAGGATCGCCTTGCCCGGTAGGTCTTCCTAGCCCAAGTTTCGGGGAAAGGAACTTAAATCGGACAAAAATAAAGAGTGTTCCCCCTCAACTGCAGAGGGCGTGAGCTAGGGGCCTTTGATTTCCCTTGGCGTGGAGAGGCTTGGAGCCAGGCTTGCTTGGAAGGACCAGGGTAAGTGGCTGGGAGCCCATGTGGTCTGAAGGGAAGCACAAGGTGGTATCCTGGCCCCTGTCCTGCCCCAAGTGTGCAGTGTGGCGCTCGGCCAGGCTTTTCACCGTGCCGGGCCCTGTTCTCCTTGCCTGTAGAAGGAGGGTTGGACTCGGAGGTCCTTCCAGCCTGTGAGTGACCAAGCAACTTCACAGACAGCCCTGCCCACCCTGCCTTGCCAAGTTCCTTCATCTCAGTTGTCACATTAGCACTTCACAAGGACCCAGGGTTGTGGGTGAGGGACACCCCAGGGTCCCTCAGCTAGCCCCTAGTGGAAACAAAATAGGCTTCCTGTCTGCCAGTCCATGGCGCCTTCTGTTGCGGTCCCCCACACTGGAGTTAGGAAGTGTTTCTTGATGTCTAACCCAAATGTTCCCTGTGAGTGGAGCTCGTTTTCCTGTTGTAGGTCTCTCCAGCCACTAGGACTGTGGGACATTCTGCTTCTTCCTCCTTCCTTATTGATCTCCCCTCCACCATGGGTACCCACTGAGCCCAGGGAGTGTGGGAGCCTCCCAGGCAGAGCAGAGCACGGTTGGAGCAGGCACCCCGGCTGGTTTTTCTCACCACTGCCTGCACCCCCCAACACACACACCATAGCTCCCCATGCACACAGTGCTCCATCAGTGTGGGGCGATGGAGAGAAGTGTGGTCCTGGGAAGGAGCAGGGGAGGACAGTTCTCGGCCATAGCTGGGAGCCAGAAACTTTTGGAAAACGTTCTGGGTCAGAGAGGAGGGAGTGGGTAAGGTGGGGCTGAGGCCAGAGGGATGAGAAAGCCGCCTCAGGGATAAGAGAGGCCTCTGCATGGATGGGGGAGGGGAGGACTCTGAGGGGCCTCTGCCCTTGCCCTGGCCCTCCCCCAGCCTCCTGCAGGTGTCCGAGGCAGCGGGGGCCCTGCGGGCAGGGGCATGACCCTTACAGCAATGGTGGCTGGCCCTGTCACAGCTAATGACCCTGATGGCCTAGGCTGGGAAGGAGGTGGGGGTGGTGCCTAGAGGGGGAAGGCAGAGGATGCCTCTGTGTGTGTGTGTGTGTGTGTGTGTGTGTGTGTGTCTGGGTGTCTGGGTGTGAGACCCTCACCCACCCCCGCCCCTCCTGCAGCCTACAGGACTGTCTGCAGCGTCAACGGGCCCCTGGTGGTGCTGGACCAAGTCAAGGTAAGACTTCTGCCTCTTCCCAGGCACTAAGGCTGAATCCCAGGGCTCCCCAGCCCCTGTGCAGAATTTCTTCTAAATTGTCCTGCCCCTGGATGGCCCCCGGGCCTGCCCTGTTCTTTCTGATCCCCTGTCACCCACCCCACATTCTCCCCCGGCCACAGCTGTCTCCCCTGCCCTCTGAGGTTTCCCCTTCCTGCCTTCTCAGTGGGGGCCCCACTCTGGGCTTTGGGAAACCTGCTTCTACCATCAATGGACCAGGGTGGGGATTCGGGCTATTGCTACTCTTCTTCAGCAGTTGAACGGCTGGGTCTGACTTCCTCACCAGGCGGGACTCTCCCACCTGCTGTCCTCAGGGGTCTTCTTGTAAAAGGGAGAGGAGGGGGTGGCAATCAATGCCAGCCCACTTTTCTCCAGAGCTTGATGATTTTCAGAGGCCTTTGGAATATCTCAGTCTGGGAAACAGCAGCGTGGGTGGGAAGTACCGTGGGCCTCACAAAACGAAGTGGGATATGCCCCTGGGGAACTGGAGGAACATGGCAGACACTGGCAGTATTTTGAGTCCTGGGGTTGGGGATTCTTGAGGCATAAGGAGACCTGCAAAGGGACGAGATCACTCTGCCTACCCCCAGTTCCACCCCTCAGTCTCCCATTCCATCCCACCCTGGGGGGTGCACCTCATCCCCAAACTGGAAATCTGGGGGCCACCCTTGACTTCTCCCTTCTGGACTCCAGTCTGTCAGTGCCCATGTCCTGTCAGCAATCTCACACCCCACCACCACCTTATTACGGCCATGGCCTCTGGGCCCGCAGCCTGGTGCCCTCCCATCCTCCACTCTGCAACCAGGCAGCCCTGACCCCTTCACTCCCCTGCTTCGAACTCACTTAGGGCCCTGCCCAGCGCCTTCACCTTACAGGGCCCACATTCCATCAGGGTTCCTGCATACCTTTCCACTCTTCCTTCTCATCGTGCTTCCTTCCCCACCTAGAAACCCACACTGTCTCTGCATGGAGCTGCCATTGGATGTCTCCCGGCCTTTGCACATACTTGTCCCTCTGCCTCCTCTACCACCCTTCTCCATCCCCTCCCTGTGACTCATCCCCAGGGCTAGCAGAGAGTCACCTTCTCCTGGAAGCCTCTCCCAGCTTTCTGGGTAGTGAGCCTGTCCCTGCTCTCCGCTTTGTATACTGTCTGTTGGCAGCAGCCGTCAAGGCATTTGGTTACTACCTGAACATGTGTCTCCTCCATGTCCCCTTCCTGCCACACCCTGTGCCCTCCTGTTGGACCTGGATGGTGTTTATTAATCCTGAGCTCCCAGGGCCCCACGCTGCACTTTTACTGAACCCAGACCGTGGTAGGTGCTCAGTTTGTACAAAGGAAGGGTGGATAACTGAGGGAGACAAATGAAGGAACGTGTTAGCGTGACTAAATATGGACCTGGCAAAACTGGAGCTAACTGTAGTAGAGAAATCAGACCGACTCATTTCTGGAAAACACATTCCAAGTTCATCTGGACCAAGTTTGGTCCTCTGGTGTCAGGGATGCCCTGGGAGGAAGTGTGTTGGAGCAGCTATGCATGTGTGCACTGGGGCCAGATGGTCTTGTCTTGTCTAAACTCTTCTTGAATTTTAATCCCAGCTTCATCCCACCTCTTACACTAGCTACCTGTCAATTCTAGATCAGCAGACCTGCACCACCTCGGAACTTGTTAGAAATAAAGATTGTTGGGCTCTACCCCAGACTGACAGAATCCAAACCTCTGGGGGTGGGGCCCAGAATCTGTTTTTACAAGCCCTCTGGTGATCTGATGCTCCCTGAAGTTTGAAAGCCATCTATCTAGGGTCGTAAATCCCAGTTTCCATCATTAAATGATATCAGGGTTGTTATGAGAATCAAATCAGATAAATGTATTATTATTATTTCCTCTTGAGAACAGCTAGCCATAGGTCTGCCTGGAATGCAGAAATGCTAATACGCCTGCTGAAACAGTTGGTGCCACCTCTGTGCCCTCACCCATCTCCACCACACTCCCCACCACGCCTGTCTGTCTAGGGGGGACCCAGTGTGTATGGAGAGGAGGTACCTATGCCGACATCCATTTTCCCAGCTGAAGAGTGGGGTGGACTAGGAAACTAGAGATAGATCCCCAGCCCTACGGTTCTGTGAATGTTGCATGCATCTGTGACTCTGGCAGAACAGAATAACTGGGTGATGGAGACACCCAGAGAACCCTGGGCTTGCAGAGGGAAGGAAAGGAATCAGTAGTTTATGGTCTCATAAATTCAGGAGGTGGAGAAGGCACCTCTATGCCCCGCTTTCCACTGTCCCACGCCCCTCTCCTTGTTCTAGAGTTGATGGTGCAAATTCCCACAGTTCTGTCTCTACAGCGCCACCTTCTGTCCCCATTGAATCATACAGCCAATTACTGCGTCTGTGTCCATACTTCTCAAATGGAAAAATATTTGGGGAAAGAATTTTGTGTAGATCGGAGGTTCTTAGCCCGGGGACTAAAGCCTTTGAAATTGTATGCAAACCTTTGAAGGTATGGATTCATGTGCCTGTGCATTTTTCTGGGAGTAGGTTCCACACTTTCATCTGATTTTCCAGGGATGTGACCCAGAAAAGGCTATCCCCATGATTTGTAGAGGGTAAAATTGACTCCCCTGGG
Organism: Equus caballus; assembly: GCF_041296265.1. Classification (NCBI taxonomy): domain Eukaryota; kingdom Metazoa; phylum Chordata; class Mammalia; order Perissodactyla; family Equidae; genus Equus; species Equus caballus. The sequence goes on along the minus strand of NC_091698.1, from coordinate 47,364,874 downwards.
TCGTTAAACATCCATACCCACAGGCCTGATCTCACAAAAGGACACCCACACACAATCACACTCACACACAATCACACTCACACAAGGTTGTACAAGCATTAAAGAAGAGTCTGGATATCTGATATCCACCGGCCTGGAATATTCTAGACAGATGTCACCAGAGCCCTGGTTCTCAAACTTGAGCATGCATCAGAATCCCCTGGAGGGATCCTTGGGACCCCAACCCAAAGTTCTGATTCCACAGATCAGAGGCCCAAGAATTTGAATTTCTAACAAGTTCCAGGCGAGGCTGCCACTGCTGCTGGGCTGGGGACCACGCTTTGAGAACAGCTGCTGCAGAGCATCTTCCAACTCCTGTTTTCTGTGATTCACATCAGTCCTTATTGGAGCCTTGGAGCAAGCACTCACCTTGTCCACCAGACTTGGTTCCTAACATCTGAGGCTGCTGCCAAACTCTTACAGGAAAAAGCTTTCAAAAAAGAGTGTCCATCAGCTCTGAAGAGAGTCTCCACAGAGGAGTTCCAGGCTTCCCTGGGCACTGTGGGAAAGGAGAGGCCCTGGAGGCCAGCGTGTCCTTGGACAAGTCCCGCCAGGCTTGCTAAGAACTCCCCCAGGAGCTGTGCAGCAGCTCCCCCGGGCCTGACCCCTGCTGGTTGAGAACTCAGCTGAATCTCCGGCAGAGGAGACGGGCGGCAGGGAGGCACCCCCACTCCCTGTGATTGCTAGTAACCAGCAGCGAGAGTGGACAGAATCAGGCTTGCTCAGTATGTGGCTGGGAAATAGGGCCCCTTTGGGTAAAAGGGCATTGCTGCACACTGGAATTCTCCTCTGCACTCATTGCTCTAGCTGGCTATGACCACCCCTCCCCCAAAACCAATACCCAACGCACACACACATACAGCTTGGCATTTTCTTCCTAACGGATTCCAGACTACATTCTCCGAGCCTGGGCGTGATGGTTCTGACAGTTCTTCCTCGTGTCTGACTATAATCTCTCTGCTGTTCAAAAAGTTCATTTTCTCTGATTTCATGTTTCAGGGCCACACGGTGCACCACCTCCTGTCCACTGTCCTTTCCTCTCACTTTCCCTCATCCGCATAAACCCACATCAAAATGACCACATTTTATCACTCCGTTGCCTGGTTTTTATTGGGCCGTTGCCTGAATTCCTTTAGGCCCACTCTGGCCTAAAATTGCTGTCCACCAACTTTCCTCCTGAGGTTAGCAGCCCACCATGACCTCCACACACAAGGGAGCCCAGGGGCCCTTTCAGACAGACAGACAGACAGACACAGGCCGACATAGAGCAGAAGAGGGAAAGGAGCTAGGGCTTTTGTTTAACTTGTTTCCCAGGGTCTCGCAGTTCCTGCTCTTGGGCTCCCTCTTGTGGTTGAGAAGCCAAAGACAGCTGGGCATTAGCCGCTGGGGGGCCCTCAGAGTGTGCCTCTTGGGACCAGCCCCCCTCCCCCAGGGCCCCCACTCAGCAGCCTGAGGGGTGGTTCGGAGCAGAACGAGAGTGCCTTCCTGGCATGCTCTTCACAGGACAAGCCAGGGCCCAAGCCAGGGCTTCCCTCAGTGACTGCCAGAGCTGCAAGCCCTTCGGCCTCAGGTTCGACCCCAGCAGGGGTGCCCTGGGGAGCGGCCCCCACGCTGGTCACAGCCTGTTGGGGAATTGAGCCACCCTGAGCCATTAAGGTCACCGGTTTGTGAGGAGCAGCGAATGTAATAGTAATGATGGTGATAACCACTTGCACTATACTTGAACATGTCCCAAATTTTTATTTTAATTACTCCCCCCAAACCCCTCCCCCCTCACAAAACATGCTCCTTGTAACTAGTAAAACAAAGAAAGGACACATAAGATTAACTATCTGCCCCTAACCTATTGAGATAACCAACGTAAAGATCCTGCTGTATATGGGCAAATGTACTTCATTAGAAATGTAGTCTCTTAAAACACGTCAAGGGTTCCCTCCATGTCAGTAGATACACACTGTACTCATTCCTTTTGATAGCACCCTAGCGGGCCATAGTATGGATGCACTGAGATTTATTCCATAGTCCCATTATTGACAGACATGCAGCCTGTTTACAGGTTTTGCGATTACAAATAGTACAGCAATATGTATCTCTTTCATATGGATGCCTTTATTGCTCTAGGACACGTGCCCCAAAATGGAATTGCTGGTTCAAAGTGTATATTTATTTTTAAATAGATATTGACGATTTGGGGCAAGATTGTTTGCCTAGAAATGTTGCTGTCATTTGCATTCCTACCAACCATGTGTGAGAGCAGCCACTTTCCAACACCCCAGCTAGCCCCGAGGACGGTATCTCCCATGATCTGGCCCATCTGATAGATGAAAATTAGTACTGGCTTGCTTTTATTTGCATTCCCCTGATGACTTGGGGAGTTGAATATCTTTTTATCTGTTTAGAAAACTTCCTCCTCTGTGAAATCTTCCTACATATCGAGCAGTATAGATTGAGTGGTGAGAGCTCTTTGTTTATTATTCTCATTTATTTACCGTGTCTTTGCCATTCAGAAATGTCAAATGTTTATATAATCAAATATTTCTAATTTTTTCATTTATGGCTTCTGGATTTCTTATCTTGCTTAAAGATATTTCCCTTATCTGACTTTTAACTGGATTATTTCATAAGAAAGAAAATAAGAAAAGCTCTTCTAGCGTTTTGTTTGTTTCAGCTTTATGTTTAAATTTTTTATATGACTGGAATGTATTTTTGTTTCTGATGGGGGCATCTCCTAAGTAGATACCCAATTATGTTAGCACCATTTGTTGAATAAATTTTTTTTCTCTGTGAACTAATATGCCACATTCATGCTATGATAGTAAAATCTGGGATGTTTCTGGACCCCAGGCTGTCGCACTTATCTGTTTGTCTGTGTCACACCAACACCCACCACATGACTTGAGTAGCTTTAGAGCACATTTTGATTTCTGATAAGGCAAATCCTCCATCCCTGATCTTTTCTGTAATTGTTCTTGGATATTCTCAGACATTTATATGAATTTTAAGATCATTTTATTAAGTTCCAGAAAAAATAATAATCCACTGGAAATGCATGTAATCTATAAACTTTTGAAAAGGATTTATATTTTTATTATGGGAAGTCATTCTGTCTTGGGAAGCAGTGTTGTTCTCCATTGGTTCACGGCTTGTTCTGTGTCTTTTGATATGATTTTATTATTTTCTTATACCTTTCTTGTTAAATTTTATTTCCAGATATTTTATGTGTTTTGGCCCTATTGGGGATGGAATATTTTTCTCCATTCCCTCTTCTAACTGATTGTTGTTGGAATAGAAAAAAAGAGATTGATTTTTATGTCTTTATCTTGTATACAGCCAAATCTTCTTATTAATCCTGGATTGTTTTGTTTTTTTTTTAACTAGAGCCTCTCAGGTTTTTCTAGATCTAAACAATATTATCTGTAAATAAAGGGAATTATGTCTCTTTTCCCATCGGCATACTTTAATTTTACTTTTTATTTTGAAACAATTTCAAATTTAGAAAAAGTTGCAGAAATAAAAATAGTACAAAGAACATCCATATACCCAACTGTTAACATTTTATCCCATTTATTCTATCATTTGCTCTGAGTGTGTGTGTATATGCATAATTTTTTTCGAGATCTTTTGAGAGTAAATTATCCCCAAATACTCCAGTGTGTATTTCCAAAGAATAAGGATGTTCTCTTAGATACCTACAGTAGTTATCAACCTTAGAAATCTACACCAATAGTGTTCTCTAATCTACCCCCTACGTTCCAGTTTGCCAGCTGACCTGGTGAAGTCCTCTCTAGCATTCCCATCCAGGATCCAGCCTCGAGTCCGGGGAGCCAGGCAATGCATTTAATCATCATGTCTGTTCCGCTTCCTGTAATCCGGAACTTTTCCACAGCCATTCTTTGACATGTTTGGAGAATGCAGTCTCCTCCTCTCCCCACTTTTTAAAAAATATAGAACATTCTCCATTTATGGTTATTGGTATACTTTTTAATTTATTTTTTGTCTTATTGTATAAACTAAAATTTCCAAAACAATATTAGTAACAGCAGTGATACAGGCATCTGTCTGGGTTACTGATCTTATTGGAAATGAAAATGAGTTGAGCATTTCACCTTTTAGAAGGATGTCGATGCTGGTTTTGGTAAATAGTCTAGTGTTGGAGGAGTTGCTTTCCGTTCCCATTTTACATAGAATTGTATTAGAAGCAGATGCCAAATTGTATCAAAAGCCTTTTTGGTTTCTATTTATATAATCCTGTGGGATTTTTCTTTTAATACATGTTGACAAACTCTTTATTATTATGACTTGTGTTGTCAAATGTTGACAAATTCCCAAATGTTGACTGACGCAGTCTTCTATTCTTGGAATAATCCTATTTGGCCATACTTGTTTATTTATTTAATATCCTGCTTGATTTGACTGGCTAACAGGTTATGTATAATTTCTGCATCTATATTTATAAGAGAAATTGGTCTATAGTTTCTTTGGGGGGTACTAACTGTCTCAGATTTGGGGTGGGGGGGTTTCCAGTTTATGGTTCTGTTTCCTTCTAATCTTTATTTTCCATCCGTCTTATGACTTTGGCTGGTCCCTCCAGCACAAGGCTGAGTAGAGTGATGACACCAGGCATTGTTGTTTTGCCCCTAATTTTAAAGGGAATCTTTCATGCATTATACCATTGACTATGATATTTTCTGTAGGTTTTTTGAGGATACTTTGAGGTAAGGAATTTCCCTTTTATTCTCTGTTTTCAAAGAGTAGTTTTGTTCTTTGTTTTTCATTTCTAATAATGGATAGTTTTTTTAACTTTCTTTAAAATTTTTTTACTTGATCACAGTAAAAAATTTTCTAATCCTTTAATCCACTTATGAGATAAATTACTTTAGTAGATTTTCTAATATTAGACTCACCTTAAATTCCTGGAATACTCCCAGCTTGGTCTTCTTTATTTTTATTTGTGTGTGTGTTTATCTTCATTTTTTGTTTTTTAATTTTTTTCTTTTATTATTTGGTTTGTTTGTAACTTTGTCTTTTTTATACATTGCTGGATTTGGTATGCTAATATTTTGTTTAGGATTTTTGCATCTATATTCATGAGTGAGATTGCCTATAATTTTCCCATAATTATCTTATCTTGGTATCAAGGTTATGCTTGCCTCATAAAATGAATTAAAGACTATCACTTTTTTTCCAGTCTTTTGAAGAGCTTAAGTAAATTTTAAATTGTTCCTTGATTGTTAGAACTCACTGGTAAACTATTAGGGACTGGTGTTTGTGGAAAGATTTTAAATTATTCAATGTCTCAAGCATTACAGAACTCTTCTGATTTTCTATTTAGTTTTTAATTGTTTTTGGTTTGAGTAGTTTTCTACTAGGACTTTATTCATTTAATCTAAGTTCTGTAACATATTACATAAAATTGTTCATAATTCCTTTCTATTCTTTTTAATAATTTTTAAAATTATTAGCATAGCTAGTTTTGACTTTTTTAATCCAACAATTATTTATTCATGACTTTACTCTTTTCTTAATCAGTGTTGCCAAAGATTTGTCTGTTTTATTAGGCTCTTCAAAGAACCAATTTGGCTTTGTTGATCTTTTCCATTATATATATTTTTCTTCCTTAATGATTTCTGCTCTCTTGTTACTTCTTCTACTTTCCAGGAGTTGTAATGCTGTCCTTTTTCTAACTTCTAAGTTGCATACTTTTAAGCTTCCTCAACCTTTTTTCTTTTCTAATATAAGCATTTAAAGCTTTAAATGCATCACACACATGTTAATATATAATTTTTCCTTATTCTTTAGTGCCAAATGTTTTCGAATTCTGATCATAAATTCTTCTACATTTAGAATGCTTTTAAGTTTCCAAATGTATGAGGTTTTTCTCTCTTTTGTTATTGATTTCTAACTTACTTTGATTATGATCAGAAAGCATCGTCCCCCTCGATGTGTTCCACAGATCAAGGCTCGCAGTGATGCCTTTCATTCTTGTCTAGATAATCTGTCATTTCAGTTTTGTCCAAGGAGTAATTTAGAGAAGTACTTTAATTTCCCAGAATATTAGGAACTTCGGTGGGGGCAGGGGTGTCATCTTTTTATCATTTATTTTTATTGGGTTAAGGCTCTGATTTACTCCCTGAAGCAAATCAACAAGCTGGGAAGCAAGGTAGGGAGGCTGGGTGAAGACACCATCCTCGCCAGTTCCTCCCCTGGGAAGAGGTGCAGATACAGGACCCGGCGCTCTTGGTGCGGAGGACCAGGGTCAGTGGGGAGGGTGCTCTCTCTGCCCAGTCTCCCTGGCCCAGCTGGTAGCCTCCTCCAGATGTGGGTGAAGACTGAGAACCTGGCTCCGGGAGCATGCGCAGACAGCAAAGCTGGGGGACTCCCTGGGGGCCCACCAGCTGCTGGTGGTCCTGAAGGGAAAGCCAGGTCTTTTTTTAAAATTGAGTTCTAATTCACATCCCACAAACTTCACTCTTTTAAAGTGTACAGTTCAGTGGGTTTTAGTATATGTACAGAGGTGTGCAACCATCTCCACTATTTAATTCCAGAACACTTCCATCACCTCAGAAAGGAAACCCTGTACCTGTTAGCTGTCACCCTCAATCCTCCCTCTCCCCAACCCCAGCAAATACTAATCTGCTTTCTGTCTCAATGGATTTGACTATTCTGGACATTTCATGTCAATGGAATCATGCAATATGTGGTCTTTTGTGATCAACTTCTTTCATTTAGCATATTTTCAAGGTTCATCCATGTTATACCATGCATCAGTTCTTCTTTGCTTTTTATTATCAAACAACATGCCATTGTACGGATATATCACATTTCCTTTATCCATTCTTCAGTTGGTGGGCATTTGGTTTGTTGCCACTTTTTGGCTCGTATGAATAATGCTACTAGAACATTCATATACAAGTTTTTATGTTTTTATTTCTCTTGGATATATACCCGGGAGGGGAATTGCTAGGCCATATGGTAACTCTACATGAAACCTCTATAAAAAGGTTTAACCTTTTGAGGAACTGCTACACAGACTGTTTTCCAAAGTGGCTACATTATTTTACACTCCCAGCAGCAGTTTATGAGGGTTCCAATGTCTCCACATCCTCAACAACACTTGTTATCTTTTTTCTTTTTCTTGTTCTTTTTTTTTTTTTTTTTTTTTTGCTGAAGAAGATTCGCCCTAAGCCAACATCTGCTGCCCATCTTTCTCTTTTTGTATGTGAGCCACCACCACAGCATGGCCACTGACAGATGAAGGGTGTAGGTCAGTACCTGGGAACTGAACCCATGCTGCTGAAGTGGAGCATGCCAAACTTAAACACTAGGCTACTGGGGCTGGCCAACACTTGTTATTATCTTTTTTATTACAGCCGTATTAGTGAGTGTGAAGTGGTATCTCACTGTGCTTTTTTGTTGTTGTTCCAGCAGTACTTTTTATGTACCTCCCAAAGGTCAGGCACCATGAGTTGCTCAAGATTAATAAGGTACCTGCCCTCATGGAGCTTACATTCTGGTTGGTGAAGGGAGACAATAAAAAAGTAAACAGAGGGGCTGGCCCCGTGGCCGAGTGGTTAAGTTCGTGCGCTCCGCTGCAGGCGGCCCAGTGTTTCCTTGGTTCGAATCCTGGGAGCGGACATGGCACTGCTCATCAAACCACGCTGAGGCAGTGTCCCACATGCCACAACTAGAAGGACCCACAACGAAGAATATACAACTATGTACCGGGGGGCTTTGGGGAGAACAAGGGAAAAATAAAATCTTAAAAAAAAAAAAAGTAAACAGAATTTGAAACACGATGCACATCTGAAAAAAATAAAAATTTTTTTAAAAAAACAAAGAAACAACCACAGCCTTTTAGAATGAGCTTTTTAAATGAAAGTTCACCTCTCAAAAAAAAAAAAGCAAACAATTAAATAGATGAGATTATTTCCGATACTGGTAATTTCTGTGAAGAAAATGAACTGGGTGATGAAACGAGAAGATTTGAGATGGGGAGATAGGGAGCGGCATTGTTCAGAGAAGTTCTCTTTAATATTTTTAAACGCAGTCTTATTTTTTAATTTTTTTATTGCAGTAACATTGGTTTATAACATTATATGAATTTTAGGTGTACACGGTTACACATTTCAGTTTCTGTGTAGATTACATCATGTTCACCACCCAAAGACTAATTACAATCCATCACCACACACGCGTGCCTAATCACCCATCCCTCCTCCCTCCTCCCTCCTCCCTCCTCTGGTAACCATCAATCCAATCTCTGTCTCTATGTGATTGTTTGTTGTTTTAATCTTCTACTTATGAGTGAGGTCATACAGCATTTGACTTTCTCCCTTTGACTTATGTCACTGAGCATAATGCCCTCAAGGTTCATCCATCTTGTCACAAATGGCCGGATTTCATTGTTTCTTATGGCTGAGCAGTATTCTATTGTGTATATATACTGCATCTTTATCCATTCATCCCTTGATGGGTACTTAGGTTGCTTCCATGTCTTGGATATTGTGAATAATGCTGTGATGAACATAGGGTTGCATGTATCTTTATGCATTCATGTTTTTGTGTTTTTTGGGTAAATACCCAGCAGTGGAATAGCTGGATCATATGGTATTTCTATTCTTAATTTTCTGAGGAATCTCCATATTGTTTTCCCCAGTGGCTGCACCAGTGTGCACTCCCACCAGCAGTGTAGGAGGGTTCCCTTCTCTCCGCATCCTCTCCAACACTTGTTTCCTTCACTGTGCTTTTGATTTGCATTTCTCTAAGGACTGATGATGTTGAGCATCTGATGTGCTTATTGGCACATTTATATATCTTCTTTGGAGAAATGTCTATTCAGATACTTTGCCCATTTTTTACTTGGGTTATTTGCCTTTTTACTCTTGAGTTGTAGAAGTTCTTTATGTAGTCCAGATATTGGCCTGATTCCTTTTATTCCTGAAGCCTAGGAGGAAGACATGTGAATCAATCCCAGCTTCATGGCTAGGGACAGACTGCCCCTGGTACACAGGGACGTCTGGGAGCCAAGGAAAGCACTTTGCCAGTGTGTTCACCATCTTCCCCCAGGGGCAGACACAACTGTGCTGTCCAGGAGAACTAAACAGCCATAATAGCTACTACATTCTACTGAGCTGTGACGAGCTGCTGGGCACCAGCTAGTGGCTTTCCATATATTATCTCATTTCCTCCCCACAGCAGCCCTGTGAAGTAGGTATTATCATTATTACCCCCATTTTAAAGATGAGGAAAGTAAGACTCAGGAACGTTAAGTAACTTCCACAAGGTCACACAGCTTCTAAGCATCAGAACTTCAATTCTAACCCCGGTCTTCCAGCTCTAAAGTCGGCACTCCTACCCATCCAGGTATACTGCCTCCCAAACAGAATGCAAGCATCCCACCTCCCAGACCCTCAAGTTCATTTCCAAGAGTGTTTGGGCACAACAGGGGAGATGGGAGCTAAAGACTGGATCAAGGAGGGGTGGGGAGGAGACAGGGACTTCACCTGTGGTCTCACTGGCACTCTGGGTTGCTCTCTCCTCCCACCAGTTTGCCCAGTATGCCGAGATCGTCAACTTCACCCTCCCCAATGGGACTCAGAGGAGCGGGCAAGTGCTTGAGGTGGCTGGCACCAAGGCCATTGTGCAGGTAAGTCAATGAGATGTTGGCTGGTGGAATAAATGAATGAACCCACAAAGTTCCCACACTATCTTATAAGCTGCAAAGACAAGAAATGTCCCACTTTTCTGAGAGCACCTTACCCAGAGCTGGGCAGAAATGGCAGAATGGGAGGCCCCCTTCTCCCCAGCAAGCTCCTTATTAGAGTAACTAGCCTCTTGTCCCATAGGTGTTTGAAGGGACCTCTGGGATCGATGCCCAGAAGACCACCTGCGAATTCACAGGGGACATCCTACGGACTCCAGTGTCAGAGGACATGCTGGGTGAGGCACTGGGGTGGGGCGAGGGGTGCTCTTCTGTCCTTCCAGCCCGGCTTCCCTGACCAAGCACTTAGCACACTGCACTGTCGTTGCCTCTTTACACGTCTGCCTCCTCTGTGAGCTCTTTGAGGTCAGGGGTTGTGTCTTCTTTTCTCTTTGATCCTTGACCCCAGCACAGGGCCTGACATATAGCAGGTGTTCAATAAATGAGGAAGGCGGGTTCCATAAACTAGAGGCACAGCAGGTGCCATCTATTTGGGGTCAGGCTGAAATGGACTGCACGTCCCCTAATTTCCTCCCAAGATCTGCCATACCTGGCTGTCTCCTCTTTCCAGCCCTAAACCACCCCTCCCCCATTCAAGTCATGGTCCTGGGCCAAGATCTTGCCTGTAAAGGTTTCCAGGAGAGAAGGGAAGACCCTTCAAAGAGACAGTCACTGTATCCAGCTCTCTGGGGGCTGAGGGGGAGGGGGACACAGGGCAATCGGGACATGGGGGGGCGGCGGGAGCTGGTGGTGGCATGGAGGGGGAGCAGCAGGGAGAGACACAGGGCTGGCCCTGAGCACCCTACAACACCCCTCGCCCACCCACAGGTCGGGTTTTCAATGGCTCCGGCAAACCCATTGACAAGGGGCCAGTGGTCATGGCAGAAGACTTCCTGGATATCAATGGTGAGTGACCAGGAGCTCTGGATGGCTTTCGGGAGCCAGCCTCTAACCATCTTCCCCACCCCCAGTCATCACCTCTGCCACCTTGCCCTTGGAAGCTCTGCCCCAGACACAGGCCAGGGGCAACTGCCCAGGGCTCACCCCCAGGGCTGCTCAGGCTAAGAGGTGGATCTCCCAGGTAAGAGGTCTCTGGGTCACCCTCAGGTCCTCCGAATCCCACACAGTACCTATAGATCTTGGAGAGGGCGCTGGTTCGGCCCACGGGGGCCAGCCTGAGCTCCCGCCTGCCTGCCACTTACAATGCACCAGGGCAGCGCTGTCCAAAGGGAGCGCTGACATGTGGCCATTTAAATACAAATGAATTCAAATAGAATAAAATTTCATTTGAAAACCACATTTCACGTGCTCAGTAGCCACATGTGACTAGGGCTACTGTGTTGGGCAGCGGAGTCAGAGCACATTTCTATCATCACAGAAAGTTCTGTTACACAGTGCCACTCTGGAGTCTGGGGCAGATTTGGGGGGCAGGTTTGGGGGGCAGAGAGAGACCTGAACCCTGGTCCATCATCACCTCCCAGGCCAGCCCATCAACCCCCACGACCGCATCTACCCCGAGGAGATGATTCAGACGGGCATCTCTCCCATCGATGTCATGAACAGCATTGCCCGTGGGCAGAAGATCCCCATCTTCTCAGCAGCCGGGCTTCCCCACAATGAGGTTAGGCCTGCAGGGGCCTGCAGACAGGGCCAGGTGGAAGGGACAGAGCTGAGGCCGGGGCTGGTGGGTGAGCAAGGAGGGGCGCCTGTGCAGAGCAGTCAGGGGCCGGCCCAGCTGGCACCATCAGCATTCAGACTGGCAGTTGTCCTCTGCTAGCTCAGGGACTCAGGGCTGCACAAGACCCCCTCATTGTCCCCAAGCAGGTCTTCAAGCCTCTGCCTGAGTGAGTGGTGCACTCCTTGGCTCACAAGAGAGCCCGTTGCTAGCCCCAGTATTGAGAGTCCTGCTCAGCCGGGCTGACAGCGCTGCCCACTGGTCCTTGTAATGGGCTTTCCTCCCTGCACCGGGTGAAGCCTTCTCATGCCGCCCCACAGCCATCTGAAGCCTCTCTTTGCAGACTCCCTGCCCCACTCCCACCACCAAGAGTGAACAGCCGGTTCTTCTCAGAGCAGCCAGGTGACAAGGTTTCTGGATGCTCCTCCCCTAACCAGCCACATAATGACCAATCCTGGATGTGTCCCAGTGCACCCTCGAAATAGTGGTTAGAGGGCATAGGCGTCCCCGCTCTCCCCCTGCACACGCACATCTGGACCTGTGTGACTGGCAGCTCCCCACCCTGCAGGCCTGCAGTTCTGCACTCAGATCACCCCCAGCGGCCTCAGGGAGGCACCGGGGGCGTGAAGGGCCAAACCACCCCAAACCCGTGCTGAGGCAATTGCTCTTTGGAACTGTTATTCTGCCCTGCTTCTCCTGACAGGCACCCTCAGCCCTTTAACAGCCACGGAATAGGGTGCCCCCCTCCCCAAAAGGCTGTAGGACCTGGGGCAGCCCTTTCACCTTTCAGGCCTTGGATCCTTCCCACCAGAGGCCCTGGCAGGAGGATGGACTGGACATTGCTCCATCCATCCTCCTCAGTGGTGCTCAGTGGGGTGGGCTCTGGGCTCTGGTGCTGACATGCGCAACTCCCCCGCCCCTGCTCCGCCCCAGATTGCCGCCCAGATCTGCCGCCAGGCTGGGCTGGTGAAGAAGTCCAAGGCTGTGCTGGACTATCACGACGACAACTTCGCCATCGTCTTTGCAGCCATGGGGGTAAGAGGGGCTGGGCAGATTGGCAAGTTCTGGAAGCCATGGACGGGCAGCCTTGTCTCCCTTGGCCCCTGGCATGGCCTGATCTGATGGGGGAGGCACAAGTCTTCTCCTTGGAAAGCGTCCCGGTCCAGGTCTGTCTGGTGGGAGAGGCAAGAGCATGACTAGAGGGGGTGTGGCAGGCTCAGTGACCAGGGCCGCGTGTCCCTTGAGCATCCCAAAGGCTATGGTACCTACAAGATGAGCCCAGCTTGGCCCGGAGGAGGGGGAAGCCAGAGAATTTGGGGAGACAAGACAGCTTCAGGAGGGGGATGCCAGGGGGCTCTGAGAAGGGCCCCAGGGGGGTATGGGAGTTTAGTGGGGAAGCAGCTGGCCAAGGTGGTGCAGATGGTACTGAGCAGAGTTCAACCTGGAGTCTGAACCTCTCTTTGGGGGTCTGATGAGACCCTACTCAGGACTGGGCAGCAACCCCAGCCCCTGCCTTCTCAAGCCCCAGGGTCCCCCCAGTGACCATGGCATCTTCACCTCCAGTGACTGGTAGCCAGTCAGTTGATAGGCTTTACTGAGAAGAGATGGGAGGAACCCGGGTCCCCGCTCTCAGGCCTCTAGGCCCTGCCTCCAGCCCTCCCTGCTGTGTGTCCAGGTGAACATGGAGACAGCCAGATTCTTCAAGTCCGACTTCGAGCAGAACGGGACCATGGGGAATGTCTGCCTCTTCCTGAACTTGGCCAACGACCCAACGTGAGCCCTCCCCTGATGCCCATACCGCCCTCAGGCAGCAGGCCCTGTCCCCTTCCAAGATTCAGAGTACCACGGCTCAGGGGCATCCCAGAACTACAGCTACGGGCCAGAGCCGGGACAACAACCCCTTATTGTGCAGATGGGGAAGCTGAGATTGGGCACGGGGCAGGGACAGCCCACGGAGAGACAGAGGGAGCCAGGCCACCACCCCGCCTGCCACCTGCAGCCCCTCTGCTCTGCCCACAACCTGCGTCCAGCCACTGTCCAGAATCAGGGCTCCTCATCCTTAGGTCCCTTCCACAAAGTCACCCCTAAAGAGATATTTCCCTAAACCATTTGTTTAGAAAAACTCTATTTTAAAAGTTTAGAAAAAGTGAGTTTAAATCTGGGGATCAGGTGGATGAAAAAAAATTCTAATAAACTATCCTGGGTACTAAGAGTACTTAAAAACTAAGTAACAGAGCTCTGGGGGCCACGATGAGTCACCAAAGGAAAGACTCACAGGCACAGAGCCTGAGGACTGAGTAGCTGGAGCCAGAGGGACCGCCAGCCAGTGGCTGCGGGCCAGGGAGCGCGTGGACCGTGCAGACTGAGTATGCTTAGGAGCAGGGAGGAACAGCGAGGAAAGAATCCTGAGGACATGGAGGGAGAGTCTCCAGTGACCCGAGTGCAGGGTGCCCTGGTGAAGAGGGAGCTAGAGCAGACCCCACCTGGCTCTGAGATGCCACAGGTGGGCCACTGTCATCCTCACTAGACATGCCTGGCCCTGACTGTCCCACCCTCACCCAACTCCCCACCTGCCCCAGCCTCTGCCCCTTTCCTACCTTGAACAGTAGGAGGAGGGAGTGTCATACTTGGCTGAGTGCCCACTCCCAGGAACCATCGCCCTGACCTGGGGGCTGGGAGCAGGGGCTCAGCATACCCACTCTGCTACTATGCACAGTACCAGCTTCCCAGTTCACTTTGCACTCAGCACTGGGGCTAAATGGAGCAGAGGCCGGGGCCTCCAGGCTCTCTCCACACTGGCCATACCTCCAGGGTCGAGCGGATCATCACCCCGCGCCTGGCGCTGACCACTGCTGAGTTCCTCGCTTACCAGTGTGAGAAGCACGTGCTGGTCATATTGACGGACATGAGTTCCTACGCAGAGGCCTTGCGGGAGGTGAGGTGGCCGGCAAGGGGTGTCAGGTTCATCCCTGCCTCTCCCTAGCCCCTGGACCCCAGAGCTCACACACCCAGGCCTGCCCCCACTCCCGTGAGCTCCAGGGAGCAGTAGCAGCCTGGCCATTCCTCTCCTGCCCCCCACGCACTTCTCACACGGTTGCTGACCCTCCCACTCACCCTTCCTGTGTCTGCCTCTCACCCTTTCTCCTACCCTATTGCCCTCGGACAGGTCTCGGCTGCTAGGGAAGAGGTGCCAGGGCGCCGAGGCTTCCCTGGATATATGTATACAGACCTGGCCACCATCTACGAGCGGGCGGGCCGCGTGGAAGGCCGGGGCGGATCCATCACTCAGATCCCCATCCTCACCATGCCCAATGATGGTGAGCTTCCTCACTGCCCACTACCTCCACAGCCCCCTGCCCTCTCTTCCCACCTGGACCCTTAAAGGGCCCATGCTTCTTTGCATAGATGTGCAGTGGCTCTGTTCCTCCATCAAGGTGGACACTATCCTTTTCTTGCCCCCCCTCCCAACCCCTATCACTCCAGTGAGGGGAATAGAACCCAGATGGCCCTGAGGGGGTGGAGACATGGGCCCCATCTACACTGAGGCCAACGCATTTCCTTGTAGATATCACCCACCCGATCCCAGACCTGACGGGCTTCATCACAGAGGGACAGATCTACGTGGACAGACAGCTTCATAATAGACAGGTACTGTCCCCTCCATACCCACTTCCACCCCAAAGACACAGACTAACAGATGTCCCACCCCCACCCCCTGTGCTTTGTCTCTCTGTGAATTAGGAGGGGCCAGGCAAGGCTAACCCCAAACAAGAGATAACCCCCCTCCCTGGAAGACTGTGTGGTCCACAGACAGAAGGCAGGTCAGGGCAGAAGCCAGCCTACCTGGCTGTGGGACCTGGAGAAAATAATTTCATCTCTCTGATACTAGGTTTCCTCTTCTATAAAATAGGAACAATAATACTTATCACACAGTTGCATTGTGGAGGATAAAATAAGTTGGCATATAGAAAGCATCTAGCAGATAGTATATACTAAATAAATACCATTTCTCTTCCTTGCCAGTAGTTTGCTTTGGTGAACAGGAAACAAGGGTAACCGACACAAATAGATAGTGAATAATGTGCCAACGGGTTAGAAACTGTGTCTGTCCTATCTGAGGTTAAGGGCACCCCACGACCTTTTCTTCTTCGCTTGGCACGTTCTTTCTTTGCAGCTATTAACTATTAAGCTTCAACTTGGTTTTTGGCCAAATAATCAAAAGTTTTGAAATAGCAAGCCTTTCACTAAGGTCATGTCATCTCCCTTGATACTCTCCTGTCTAGGAGCACACCTGGGGACACCAGCATACCCAAGACCTAGAATCTGTGGGAGATGAATGAGAGCAGGGAGTGACCAGTGTCCTCTCTGTAGGACAAATGAGGACCAGTCTCCCGAGAACCAGTAGGGGGAGGGGAGAGAAGTAGCAGTGGGAAGAAAAGGAAAGTTCGGACCCTGCCTCTGCCACTCCCTTCTTCTGCTCCGCTCCCCCCCAGATTTACCCCCCCATCAACGTGCTCCCTTCCCTGTCGCGGCTAATGAAGTCCGCCATCGGGGAGGGCATGACGAGAAAGGACCACGGAGATGTCTCCAACCAGCTGGTAAGAAGGAGAGGGCGCAGGGCTGGCGGGTAAGCTAGTTTCAGAAGCTGGAGGTTTGAGCCCTGTCTGGACCACGAGCTTTTCTCCTGGAAAAGTCGCTCCCCCAGAAAGGGGCCACGCACGGCCAGTTTGGGGGCCATTGGGCTCCAGTGGTAAGCCTGCGGTGACCGCCGACCCTCCCCCACCCCCCCCCCCCCGCCCCGTCCCCTCGCCCGTGTCTTCACCCAGTATGCCTGCTACGCCATCGGGAAGGACGTGCAGGCCATGAAGGCAGTGGTCGGGGAGGAGGCTCTCACTTCGGAGGATCTGCTCTATCTGGAATTCCTGCAGAAATTCGAGAAGAACTTCATCAACCAGGGTGAGGCGCTTTGGGGGCGTTAAGGCAGTAAGCCCCTTACCCCGCTATACACACACACACACACACACACACACACACACGCGCCTAACCCTCCCGCTCTGTCGCTAGGCCCCTACGAGAACCGCTCGGTGTTCGAGTCGCTGGACCTGGGCTGGAAGCTGTTGCGCATCTTCCCCAAAGAGATGCTGAAGCGCATCCCGCAGAGCGTGATTGATGAGTTCTACTCCCGCGAGGGGGCGCCACAGGACCTCATGTCGGACACCGCGCTCTAGCCCGCCTGCAGCCTGGCCCGCGAACGCGGTCCCGGGACTCTGCGCTCCGCGTCCAAGTCTACGCGCCCCTCCCCATCCGCCGTGGTCGCACTCACCCGAACCAACTGCTTCCGCGCCCACCTGCAGCCCCCCGACGGCTACGGGTTGGGGCTCCCACGCTCCATCCCCCGCCCTGGATTCCCGGCAGTGGGAAAGAACAAAAGGTGGTTCCGTCTGTATTCTATTTGGCTCTGACAGGAGCGTTTGAATTTTTATTTTAAAAGCCCCCAAAATAAGAAGTAACTGAGATGAAGTATTTGTCTTATGTGAAAACAAGATTAACAAAACACTGATAATTGTTAAAGCTGGGAGTGATGGATACATGAGGTTCATTAAACTATTCTCTCCACTTTAAAAAAACAGTCACATTAGTATCTTAACAACTGACAATAGAATTCCTCTTAGGGAGATATTTATCTTTGTTAAGAAATATTTTGATAGATTTCTTGGGTGGAACCTCAGCTCAGGGGCCATAAAAAGGACAATGAAGGCCACAAGAGAAGTGTCTGATTATAAACGGCTCTGCCTGAGAGATGCTGGGGAGGTATTTGGTTTGCTCCAGACAGGAAGGGAGGGCAGTTGCTGGGAAGATGGCCTGAGGGACACGGGTGGGGGGTGCAGAAGGCTGAGGAAAGGCCTCCCCAGTTAAGAAATGGGTGAAGAGCGTCCTAAAACCCAGGATACCTAATGTTCGTTGGAAAGCTGCCTGCTCTTCTGTAATGTCATCCCCTCCCTCTGCTCTGCCCCATCTCCAGTGCAGTCACCACTGCTTCTTAAGAGGCAGTGCAGGGCGGGAGGACAAGACTTCAGCAAAGGGCCGAGTTCCATTTCTGGGTCAATGCGTTGTGGAACCAGGCCAGAATTCTTGGATCAAGAGGTGATACCAAAGGAGGCCCACGAATAAAATTCCCATCCCCGAGCCAATTTGCAGTCATTTTAGGGAAAGCTTTTGGGTGTCCACAGGGCATAGAGTTGTTTTTATTTAATAACAGCTTTATTGAAATATAATTCACATACCATACAATTCACCTATTTATAATTGTAAAAGTCAACAGTTTTTAGCATATTCACAGAGTTGTGCAACCTTCACCAAAATCAATTTTAGGACATTTTCGTTACCTCAAAAAGAAACCTTGCACCCCTGGCCATCACCCCTTAAACCCCTCTTCTGCCTCTTCCCCAGCCCTAGGCAACCACTAATCTTCTTTCTCTCTCTATAGTTTTGCCTATTTGGACATTTCATATAAATGGAATCATATAATATGTGGTCTTTTGTGTCTGGCTTCTTTCATAGTGTTTTCAAGGTTCATCCATGTCATCGCATGTGTCAGTACTTCATTCTCTGTATTGCCAAATACTATTTCACAGTATGAATATACCACCTTTGGTTTATCCATTCTTCAGTTTGTGGACATGTGGTTGTTTCCACTTCTGGGCTATTATGAAGAATGCTGCTGTGAACATTCATGGTTTTCTGTGGACTAAGTTTTCATTTCTCTTGGGTATCCCAAGGAGTGAAAATCCTGGGGTCAGATGGTAGCTCTCTTTAACCTTTTGAGGAACTGCCAGACAACAAAGCCACTTCCCAAGTGGCTACACCATTTTATATTCCCATCTGCAGTGGATGAGGGTTCCAGTGTCTCCACATCCTCAACAACACTTATTATCAGACTTTTTGATAATAGCCATCCTGGTAGGTGTGAAATAATATCTCCTTGTGGTTTTGATTTGCATTTCCCTGATGACTAATGATGTTGAGCATCTTTTCATGTGCTTATTGGCCATCTGTACATCTCCTTTGGAGAAATGTCTATTCAGAAATGATTCTTCACCCATTTTTAAATTGGGTTATTTATCTTTTTATTGTTGAATTTTAAGAGTTTTCTATATTTTCTAGACACAAATCTTTAATCAATACATGCAAATATTTTCTTTCATTCTGTTGGTTGTCTTTTCACTTTTTTGATGGTGGTTTTGAAGCATGAAAGTTTTAAATTTTTATTATGGCTAGTTTATCTGGCTTTTTCCTTTGTTTCTTTTGGTGTCATGTCTAAGAACCCATTGCCTAATCTAAGGTCACAAAGATTTATGCTTATAAGTTTTTTCTAAGAGTTTTATGGTTTTAGCTTTTACATTTAGAGTTCATTTTTGTTATGGTATGAAGCGGGGTCCAAATTCATTCTTTTGCATGTGGACATTCAGTTGTCCCAGTACCATTTGTTGAAAAGACTGTTCTCTCCCACACTGAATTATCTTAGTACTGTTGTCAAAAATTCTAATGTGAGGGGCTTTTTTTCTGGATTCCAAATCTATCCCATGGATCTATATGTCTACCCTTATGCCAGTACCACACTTTCTTAATTATTCTAGCTTTGTAGTAACTTTTGAATTTGAGAAGTAGGAGTCCTCCCACATTTTCAAGGTTGTTTTAGTTATTCTAGATCCCTTGAATTTCTATATAAATTTTAGGATCAGTTTGTCAATTTCTGCAAAAACGACAGCTTGAATTATGATGAAGATTGCATTAAATCTGTAGATCAATTTGGGACTTATTAGTATCTTAACAATCTTAAGTCTTTTGATCCATGCACATGGAATATCTTTCTATTTATTTAGGTCCTTAATTTCTTTTCAAGTTTTTTACTTTTCAGAGAATAAGGTTTGCACTTCTTTTGTTAAGTTTATTTCTAGATATTTTATTCTTTTTGATACCATTATAAATGGAATTGTTTTCTTAATTTCATTTTCTGATTATTCTTTGCTAATCTATAGAAATACAATTGACTTTTGTATATTGATCTTGTGTTCTGCAGCCTTGCTGAACTCATTTATTAGTTCTAATAGGTTTTTAGTGGATTCCTTAAGATTTTCAATATACGTGAGCATGTCATCTGTAGAGATAGCTTGACTTCTTTCTGTCAAATCTGGATGCCTTTCATTTCATTTTCTTGCCTCATTTCCCTCGCTAGAGCCTTCAGTACAATGTTGAACAGAAGTGGCAAGAGTGAACATCCTTGTCTGTTCCTGATTTTAAAGGGAAATCACTCAGTCTTTCACCATTAAGTATGATGTTAGCTGTGGATTTTTCATAACTACCTCTTATCAAATTGAGGAAGTTCATTCTCTTCCAAATTTGTTTGCTTTCAAGTTTTGTTTGTTTATTTTTTTCCAAGTTTGACTGCTTATCATAAAGAGGTGCAGGATTTTGTCAAATGCTCTTTCTGTGTCTATTAAGATGATAATGGGTTTTTGTTCTTTAGTCTATTGATATGGTGTTTTATATTAATTGACTTTCAGATGTTAACTCAATCTTGCATTCCTAGGATAAATTCCACTTTGTCATAGTGTACAATCTTTTTATATTGTCAATCGATTATGAAGTAAACTCTGGTAAAACTTAAAACAAAAGGAAGTTTATTCGGGGTTTGTTAGGACTACAGCCTGGGAAGCACAGATTCAAGTAGCCCTTGAATTGTGTTCTGGCCATTGGAGGGGGAAGGAAGGTTTTATAGTCATGGCTAACAAAGGCAAAGAAAATAAAGGAGGAAGGTATGTCTTTTATCAGATTCCAGGCACAAGGTAATCATCAGAGTGAGAGTCAGTGGAAACAAGCCAGTAAACTTAGGAATGTGGGAGGTGACTCTGACAGGAACAGTCTCTGCCCCGATAATCTCATCTTCTTTGAGAAGACTTGCAGACTCATTTCAGGCAGTTAATGAGCTCAAAAGTTCATCCTGAAGGAGAAATTTGTTCCTCTCCTCTTCATGTCTGCTTGGCTCCATTTTGGTGCCTTAACATGAGAGACTCCATCTTTTTTCAATTCCACAATATGTTACTGGATTCTGTTTGGTAGTGTTTTGTCAAAGATTTTTGCCTCTAAATTCACAAGAGATATTGGTCCATAGGATTTTTTTCCCCTTGCAATGTCTCTGTCTGATTTGGGTATCAGGGTAATACTAGCCTCATAAAATAAGTTGGAATCGTTCATTCTTCTATTTTTTTGGGTGGGTGGTGGGAGTAGGGAGAGAAGAGTCTGTATATAATTGGTACTGATTCTTCTTTAAATATTTGATAGAATTCATCAAACATCTAGGCCTGGGCTTTTCTTTGTGAGTAGATTGGGATTTTTATTTCAGTTATTATTACTAATTGAATTTCTTTGTTATAGATCTATCCATATTTTCTATTTACTTCAGAGTCCATTTTAGTAATTTGTTTCCTTCTAAGAATTTGTCTATTTTACCTAAATTATGTAAATTTTTGGAAAAGAATTGATCATAGTATTCCCCTATAATCTTTTTATTTCTGTAAGGTCTGTAGTAATGTCCCCTCTTTAATTAATGTTTTAGTAATTTGAATCTTCTCTCTTTTTTCCTTGGTCAGTCTAGTTAAAGATTTGCCAATTTTGTTGACCTCTTCCAAGAACCAATTTTTACTTTTGTTAATTTTCTCTATTGTTTTTCTATTTTCTATCATTAATTTTCACTCTAATCTTTATTATTTCCTTCCTTCTACTTGCTTTGGGTTTAGTTTGCTCTTCTTTTTCCATTGTGAGGGTAGAATTTTAGGTTATTTATCTGAGACTTTTCTTCTTTTTCAACATGGCATTTATAGCTATAAATAGTCCTCTAGGTACTGCTTTAGCCACCCCCAATAAATTTTGGTATGTTGTGGCTTTGTTTTCATTCATCTCAAAGTATTTTCTAATTGCCCTTGTGATTTCTTCTTTGACTCATTTGTTATTTAGGAGTGTGTTGCTTAATTTCCATATATTTGTGAATTTCCCAAGTTTCTTTCTGTTATTGATTTCTAATTTCACTCCAATGTAATCAGAGAATATACTTTGTGTGATTTCTATTCTTTTAACTTTAGCGAGGCTTCTTTTATGGGCTTTGCTTTTTGTCTATATTGCAGAATGTTCCATGTACACTTGAGAAGAATGTGTATTTGCTGTTGTTGGGTGGAGAGTACTATAGATGTCTGTTAGGTGGAGTTGATTTACAGTGTTGTTCAAATCTTCTTTTTCCTTGATGTACTTCCGCCTAGTTGTTATATCCATTATTGAATGTGGGGTATTGAATTCTCCAATTATTATTGTTGTCTGCTTCTTCTTTCAATTCTGTCAGTTTTTGCTTCCTATATTTTGGGGCTCTGTTGTTAGTACATGTCTGTTTATAATTGCTATATTTTTCTGATGGATTGACCCTGTTGTTATTACAAAATGTCACACTTTACCTCTAGTTACAGTTTTTTGTGTTAAAGTCTATCTGTCTGATGGTATAAGCACTCCAGCCGTCTTACGTTTGCTATTTGCAAAATATAGCTTTTCCCATTCTTTAACTTTCAACCTATTTGTACCTTTGAATCTAAAGTATATCTCCTGTAGATAGCATGTAGTTGGATCTTGATTTGTATCCAGTTTGGCCATCTCTGCCTTTTGATTGGAGTGTTAAATCCATTCACATTGAATGTTATTATTGATATGGTAAGATGCACATCTGCCATTTTCCTTTTCATTTGCTGTATGTGGCATGTCTTCTTTTGTTCCTCTATCCCTCCTTTAAGACTTTCTTTTGCATCAAGTGAATCTTTTGTAGTGTAACATATTAATTCCTTTAACAATGTTTTTCACTCTAGGTTTGAATTATTTTCTTCGTGGGTCCTCTAGGGCTTACCATATACATCTTACCTTAGCAGAATCTATTTCAGATTTATACAAACTTAACTCCAGGGAGATAGATACAGAAACATTACTCCTATATATCTCTATTCTCTCTTCCAGTTTTTTTTTTTTTTTGTGCTAGTGTTATACTACTACATCTGTATATGTAACCTATAAAACAACACTTTGTTATAATTATTGTTTTATGTAATCTTCTATCCTTTAGAGAAGTTGAGAAGGAAAAGAAGTATATGTTTATGGATTTTGTTATACTAATCTTCTGATTTATCATTTCTGGTTCTTTACGTTTGTTCCTGTGGATTCAAGTTACCATCTGGTGTTATTTTCTTACTCCAATACAGCTTTGCTCCCACCCACTTCCTTTGTGTTGTTATTGTCAAATATGTTATATTTCTATATGTTATAGGCCCAATAATACACTTATATGCATTTTGTTTTATATAATTTCTTTTTAAATCAGTTAAGAGAGGAAAAGAGAAGGAATATACATTTGTATTATCTTTTATAATTACACAATTACCTTTACCAGTGCTCTTTGAGATTTTTCTTTCTTTTGTTTCTGTTTTGCAAGGATTCAATTATGGCATAGGGTCACTTGCTTTTAGCCTCAGGATCTCAATTTAGTAATTCTTGTAAGGCAGGGCTGTAAGCAACAAATTCTCTCAGTTTTTGTTTGTCAGGCAATGTCTTTATTTTGTCTTCACTTTTGAAAGATAGTTTTACTGGATACAAGATTCTTGGTTGATTGTTTTTTTCTTTCAGCATTTGGATATGTCATCCCACTGCGTTATAGCCTTATTATTTCTGATGAGAAGTCAGCTGTTAGTCTTATTGGGGTTCCCTGGTATGTGATGAGTCATTTTTCTCTTGCTACTTTCAAAATTTTTTCATAGTCTTCAGCATTTTTAGTATGATTTCTTGGGTGTGGATCTGTTTGTCTTTTCCTACTTTGAGTTTGTTGAGCTTCTTAGACATGTAGATTAATCTTTTTCAGCCATTACTTCAAGTATTTTTTCTGCTCCTTTCTCTTACTTCTCCTTCTGGTACTCCCATTTTGTGTATGTTGGTGTGCCTAATGATGTCCCATATATTTTTTTGAGGCTCTGTTCTTTTTTCTCCATTCTTTTTTACCTCTGTTCTTTGCATTGTAGAATCTCTAGTGACCTATCTTAAAGTTTGCTGATTCTGTCATCTGAAAGTTCAAATCTACTGTTGAGAATTTCTAGTGAATTTTTTCTTTCAGTTATTGTATTTTTCAATTCCAGAATTTTGACTTGGTTCTTTTTAAAAAAATAATTTCTCTTTATTAACATTCTTTATTTCATGAGACATTGTCATACCTTCTTTTACTTCTTTTTAGCATGGTTTCCTTTAGTTCCTTGAACATATTTATAATGGTTGCTTTGAAGTCTTGGTTTGTTAAATCTGATATCCAGGCCCTTTCACAGACAGTTTCTATTGCCTGCTTTTTTTCCTGCTTATGGGTCACACTTTTCTGTTTCTTTGTATGACTCTCAATTTTTTTGTTGTTGAAAACTGGACTTTTTAGGTAATATAGCAACTGTGGATACTGATTTCTTCACCCCTTCTCCAGGGTTTTGTTGTTGTTTGCTTACTTATTTGTTTCGTGATTTGGGTGGACTATTTTAGTGAAGTCTTTTCCTCCCTCAATGTGAAGGCTCTGCCATGATTGCTTAGAGGATGCAGCCCTGGGCATGTGCATGGTCACTCTGGGATGATAGAATTAGCAGGACTCTCTTAGACTGTCTCTTTTCCTGATCTCTCTGTGAAACTGCATACCTCTGCTCGTATCATACCCAACTTTTAGGCTCTACTAATTGAGCTTACTGCTCTATTTTCAACAATGCCCTAGGGCATAAATTGTTCCAGGGTCTGATGCAATTAAATTTGGATCCCTTGTGGAAGTAGTCTTGAAGTCAGTCTTTGAGATTTGTTCTGACCCAAAGAGGGCTCTTCTAAGCTCTTTTTCCCTGTTTCTCTCTGGTAAACTGGCTGGCCTACAGTTTAGCTTGTTGTTTTTAATTTCTTATCACCAAAATTGCCTCTTAAGATTGAATGTCCCCACATTCTGTTCCAAATAAAGTCAGTTCCTCTGGTGCGAGCTTCGGAGCTCTCAGTCTATAGACTGACTGGGAATAATCTCTGAGTATCTATTGTGGAGCTGAGGGCAGGGACTATGGCTCACATCTCTCAGAGTGACATCCTGCTTTATGTGCAGGTGTGGGGCAGGCGTGGTACCCTCTGGTCCACTCAGTTTGCCTCTCCTAACGTGGAACCTGTACCATGAGCAAGTAAGTTGGGACAAGGGTGATCAGACCTCCAATATTCTCAGGCTGCCATGCTTCTACTCTATGAGTGGGGGCAGGGTAGAAGAAGGGAGTCCCCAGACTCTTGGGTGCATTCACCAGGAATTCAGCCTCTACAAGTTGGAGCTGAGGGGGAAGTGATGATTAGAAATGCTGGCAGCCTGCTGCTCCCAGTGAGATACTAGATCTCTTGACCATGAGCTAAGGGGAAAGGGAACACCATTTTCTTGGCCACACCCACCTGGATCAGAACTTCAGTCATTGCTCTGAGATGGGGAGGGAGGCAGTGGGTTGTGGCTTAAGTGCCACAGACTCTCACTCTTCTTACTGAGATTTAGTAGATGTTCTTGAATAAATGTTTCTTCATTTGCTATATGCCCTTAGGAAAATTTCCGGAGATCTGAACAGTTGGTTTGTAAAATAATTTTTACCAGTTATGGCTGTTTCCTGGGGAGCAGGTCTGCAGAGCTCCTCATGCCACCATTCCAGAAGTGGAAGTTGGGCATAGTGATTTGAGACAAACTTATTCCAGGTCTCACAGTCCAAGAGACATTGGAATTTCATTTTAGATCCCTTTTGGGATCACCTGAATTAAGCATGATACTCAGATGCTAGTCTGATTAAATAATCTCCTTGGAACTGAGAGCCTCATGGTAGCTGCCAATCTGTGAGACACTCGGTAGACAGGAGCAGACATCAGCCCAGCTAGCATTCTACTGGTCCTTTGGGATTGCTCTGAGGCTGAAGAAAAGGACCCATCCAGATTTGGCACACTCATTGAGAGTCCTGGGGGGAGCAGAAGGAAATTCCCACATAACTTGGAAGTCTGGTATAAGAGATATGACTTGTTCTCTGCGGTTCCTCTCCTATGCAGACTCCATCTGCACCCCCACAATGTGGTGGAACCCAGAAACTGTCTTTCTCCAAACCTGGTCTCAAGAGGCGGGTATTCTCTCTCCCACCTGTTGGGACCTGCCTTTCAAGCTTCCTTTCTCCTCCAGATGAGAGGGTCTACCCCATCCAGGTAGCATTATTCCTCCCCCTACAACTACAAATGGACACCCCAGGATCCTAACATAAAAGTCAGTCATTCTTATTTCCTACTCCCTTACTACCATGGCCAGAACCCAGACCTGCCACTCAAGGATTTCAGCTGCTTGCAGCTAAGATCCCCTGTCCTGCTACCATCCTCAGGAGACATGCTAGGCCCTGCCAGACCACAGTGTCAGCCTCCCCCGACCCTAGTCCATGTGAGGGTGTGCCCCTAGTCAAACAAACTGGTCCCAGCACTCAAAGCATAATTCTTTAGTTTCACTTACCTGGCCATTTTCCTGGGGGTGCACACCAACCCATGGAAGGACAGCTCAGGAACAGGTTCCAGCATCCCCAGGGGCTTCAGGGTGCCCTGGACCACAAAGTTCCTTTCAGGGACCACCTCACTGGTCCCAATTATTTGTTCCTACAGAGGATTTAACCTCAGGAGCTTTTAACTAGCCAGGTTTTAGTTGAAAGTGATGGAAACTCAATCCAAAAGAGCTTAACTTCAAAAGGATCTTGAGGTGGTTAGAGAACAGGGATGAGGAGCTGGAGTGTGGACACAGGCTCTGAGGTCCTGCCTCCACTGCTCTCTGGGTGTGCCTCCTCTCTTGCCTGGGGGCAGTAGAAACCAATTGCTCAGGAGCCATATCCTTGCCATCCCTTTCCAAAGAGGACATTAACTCTTTCTCTGGGCATTTTCTGCTGTCTGCCCTCCCCATGGTCTCGCTTCCGTTGTTCCACCAGGCACTCTCTGTCTGCTGAGCTGCATGGCTCTGGCTCCGGCCAAGGGGTCTTTAGGGAGAGGCATCCTCTCTTCCCAAGGACTCTGCTCTGTTCCTGTATCCTGCCTCACTCTAGTGACGCCCCTTCCTCAGGATCACCTGCAGCCTCTTGCCTCCCCGGGAAGAGGACTGAGGCAGGAATGACTGCACATGAGAATCACCCAGTGAACTTTACGAAATGCCAATGGCCAGGCTCCAAACCAGATCAGTTCATCTGAATCCGTAGGCATAAGTCCCCTGCATTGGTGTTTTTCCCCCAAGTGATTCTAATATAGTACAGCCAGCGTTGCAGCCACTAGTATAGAGACCTCGAGATAACCCAGGTGAAGATAATGAGGGTGAACTTGAAGAGGTCCTGAGACCCACTCTCCAACCCCAACACACACATAGAGTCTTATCGTTAGGCTTCTAATAATACCCTAGAAGCAACAGCCCACAGAATCCTGCAGCTGCCAGGAAATCCTCAAACTTTGTCCTTGAAAAGCATGATCACTTTATCTTAATTTGAAGCCAGTTGCTAAGGCCACACCTGGGGCACAGAGCCAGTAGGCTTTGCTGGTTTTTAAGGTGCTTGGGAGGGGTGCTGACTTCCACTGGGGGTGGGAGGCAAGTGCGCTGCAGAGGAGGCTCCCTTGGAAATGGGGAGAGGTGCCTCTGGGTGGAGAATCTGCACTTCTGTCCCTCTCTGCAGGTCACAGTGGTCTTAAGAGACCCTCCCCCTCCTTCTTAGATTTTCCCAGGGGAAATGCCTGGAATGTTGGGGCTCAGTGGGGAGAAGGTGGTTAGAAGTAGGCGGTGTGGTCAGTCATGCCTGGGGCCTCAGTAGCCCTCTGATAAGTTGGAGGGCATTCCCCCTGAGAAGGGGTGAGACGTGGATGGTTCAGTAACACTGATTCAAGCAATGTTACCGCTTGGCTACTGTATACTACAAAAGTTAAAAGGCCAACTGAGGAAAATATGGACAACAAATATACATAAAGGTTACTATGTTAATAAGTTTTACAAGTCAATAAGAAACACATTAAGACCCTCAAAGAACAATGAATAAATAGATAATTCCCAGAAAAGAAAAACACTGATAATTGTTTTGCTAGTAATCAAAGAGTCAAATTAGAACACCATTTCTACTACCGAAGTAGCAAATATTTATTTAAAATCATAATATCCAGTGCCGGTGAGGGTTCGAATAGTTCCTCTTTTAATAATTGCAAATTTGTAGATAGCACTTACTCATGTTACTCAGCCCGGTCCCACTGCTCACATCCCTTCCCTCCTTGTGAAATGTGAGAATAAAGGAAAACCTCCTTTAGAATGGAGTCAGGAAGCCCTAAAGGGGGCGCACTCACGCATGTGCCACTCGTTGCAGCCTGCAGAACCCGCAGGAAGAAGGAAGAAACAGGATCTGTTTGTATGGGTTTGTATAAAATTCTCTCCGTCTCCACTTCTTATCCGTGATGATGGGAATGTTACTTTTCTTCTAGTGCAAGGGAGGACCTTTCTCACGTGGGAATTTGATCTGCTTTTAAGAAAAGGAAGGAAGATCCCTCTCTGTCGTAGCAACACTCACTAACCTCCACTCGCAACCAATAAGACGCTGCCACAACCTCGAACTCTTGTTCTTCTCCAGTGAACTTTTATTCAAAACTACCCTCCCCATGGGCGACCCCGGGGCGGAGTGGTTAAGTTGGCGTGCTCTGCTTCGGTGGCCCGGGGTTCCCTGGCTCAGATCCTGGACGCGGACATGGCACCGCTCATCAAGCCATATTGTGGTGGCATCCCACGTAGAAGAACTAGAATGACCTACAACTGGGATATACAACTATGTCTTGGGGCTTTGGGGAGAAAAAGAGAGAGAGTGAGAGGAAGATTGGCAACAGATGTTAGCTCAGGGCCAATCTTCCTCACCAAGAAGAAAGAAAGAAGAGGGGGGGAGAAAGAGAGAGAGAGGGAGAAAGAAAGAGAGAGAGGGGGGGAGAAAGAGAGAGAGAAAGAAAGAAAAAAAGAAAGAAAGAAAAAGAAAAAAGTATACTTAAAAAAAAAAACTACCCTCCCCATTTTGCGCCTAAAACCTAAACCTAAGAAAACCTTCCCTTTGTCTCTTAGGACTTGCACGTGGTTCACCATAGTTTGCTTGTCCTAAATTTCAATTTCTCTGCTGTTCCGGAATAAACGCATTCTTTTTTGGAGCTTGCCTCACTTTACCTAAGTTGACAGAAGTACTATAATCCCCATTTTGCAGATGTTCCTTGACACAGGTCAAGGAACTCGCCCGAGTCGCACGGCTGATGTGCTGTTCCGCGTCGCTGCAGATGGAAGTGTAAGTGGTATAAAACCCCGCTGGAGGGCAGTTTGGAAACATATCTAGAGCTTAAAAATGTTCATTCCCTTTCCCCCGTAATTCTACTCACAAGAATCCATCCCAAGAGAACACCCAGCGATGAGCCATTGTTTTCCGCGGCGCGTGTGGAATGACAGCGCGTCTGGTAGATGTGGGGCTGCGGGTGCGTCACAATGTACCTTTAGAACTTGTGGAATGCGGATGGAAGCTGGCTCATAATACGACGCTAAATGAAAAGAGGTCCAAAATGTATATATGATACGTACATCGTAATAGACCTTGATTTCTGTGGGTGATGGGACTGTGATTTTTAATCTCCTCGTTGTCCTTTTCTCTGTTTTTTTACTATCAGCGCTTATGAATTTTATAATCAGAAACAAAAGCTAGGTGTCTTTCGGCTTGTTGTGTGTGTGTTTGATGCCGAGTTTCCAGGACAGGAGGGCCCAGGAGGTTGGGGTGGCGGTGTTGGCAGCGGCAGGGCCCCTGGAGGCGCCGGCTCTGCCCCTCGAGTGAGGCGGGCGCCCCGCCCCCGGCGGTCTGGAAGCGCGATCAAGCCTCGGCCGGCGGGCCCCTGCGGGCGCGTGGGTGCCTCTCGGTGGGCGGGGAGGGCAGCCGGGGAAGCACAGCCCCGGCCAACAACACGGAGTCCCCATGCAGCCGGCGGAGAAGGTCTCGAAGGTCTCCCGGAGTGACTCGGAATCAAGGCAGCCGAGGTGGGCCGGGATTAGGTGGCCCGGCTGCGGGGCGGGAGAAACCCGCTCAGCGCCTCCCGGGAGCGCAGGGCCTGGAGCGGCCCGAGGAGCCCAGGGATCCCGGCTGGGGCCGGGCTCGCCTCCTGAGAGGTGCCCGGGGCCCTCGACGATGGTCGCCTCCTCGTCGCCCCGCCAACCAGGCGGCCTTGCCTCGGTCTCCACGAACGCCCCGGGGCGCGAGTGCCGCCCTCGCCCACACGGCGCCCCTTCACAGGCCGCCCAGCCGGGACCAGCCTCTTCCTCGTCCAGTTCCCCGCATCCTTCCCCGCTTCCCTCCCCACTACCCCACAGCGACTCTAGTCCCGTCGATGAGCGGGACCAGAGGGCGATTGGGAGAGACTCCGAGCTGTTCGCGGCCGCGCTGGGCAACCTGGAATGGTTGCGGTTCTGTCTGAATCGGGACCGTGGAGAAATCCTGGCCAATGACAAGGTAAGGCCTTGGGGTGCCGGGGCAAGAACTGAAGTCTTCTCCAGCCCACACGTAGTGGTTACCTGGCGCAGATCTGACTATGGAGCATCCAGAGATGTCCTTTCCTGGGTAGATGGTCCTAAAGCACCTTCTGATTGTGGGAGGGCCATTTTAGGGGCACCAGAAAGGGTGAGCACATACTGGAGTGGGAAAAGGGTGTGCGCGACTCCTGAGGCACAGGGAAGAGGGGAAGGGTAACTCCAAGAAATTGCTATCTGGGTTAGGTTGTGCATCCTGGGGCCCCAATCTTGCTCAGCCTCCTCCTGTCCTCCTCTGGCCCCCACAGGGTTTCACTGCCATCCACTTTGCAGCCCAGAGCTGCAAGCTGGCATGCCTGCAGGTCTTGGTAGAGGAGTACAAGTTTCCAGTAAACCTGCCCACCAACAATGGCCAGACCCCTCTGCACCTCGTCATGCACAGGGACAACAAGACCATGGCCCTCCCCTGCATTCACTACCTGCTTAAGCAAGGCGCGGCCCTCAACACGTGAGTCCAGCCTGCCTCAGGAGAGTGGCCTGGAGGCTGGGCAGATAGGAACCGTTCCCCTTTCCAGGCAGCCAGGTCCATGCAGGACAGGTGGAGGGGCTGTGGGGTGACGGGGATTGGGTCCCCACAAAGCAGTCAGGGAGCCCACGTGGTGTAGTAAAGAGATCGGGCTTTGGGAGAGGACAGACCTAGTCCATGTCCCAGCTTTGCCACCTGCTAGCAAACAGTGAAACCTCAGGCAAGTCACTCAGCCCTAAGCCTCAGGTTCCCACACCTGTCAGTACATTGGAATCACCCGGGGAGTTTCAAAAATACCAGTGCCAAAAATACCTTATTCAAAAATAAGACTATTGTGATAATCAAAAAATGCATAGAAAGTACATGGATGGCATATGGGAGGCTGCATTCATTCAAAATATTTATGGAGCATTCACTATGTGCTCAGCACTCTGCCAGAGTTGAGGAATATGGCCATGAACACACAGAAATGGTCCCTGCCATTGTGAAGCTGCTATACTAGTGCAGGAGCAGACAGTGCATCAGCAAACTAATAAATGAACAAAATGACAGAAGGTAGTAAGCGGTTATGAAGGAAATCAAACGGAGTGATGGGGTGGTGAGTAGGTACTCTGGAGAGGAGAGGATCTATTTTGGAAAAGGCAGTCGCCCCTACAGAGTGACGTTTAAATTGGAACCTGCAAAGAGTGAGCTAGCCATGCAAAGAGCCAGGAAGAAGTGTTCCAGCAGAGGGAACAGCATGTGCAAAAGCCATGTGTTGGGAGAGAGTGGGGCAAAGTTGGAAGATGGGGTTGAGGAGGAGGCAGGGCCCAGGTCCTGCAGGCCCTGTGGGCCATGGCCAGCCTCCGGGAAGGGGCAGGAGGGCTGGTTGACTTAAGAGTGGGTGAGGGTAGTGGTCTCTGACCTCCAGCCAACCCAGCTCTCCTTCCAGCAGTTCCTAAGTGTCTTATGTCACCAGAATCAGACTTCTGTTCATTTTGTCCAAACCCCCCTTCTACAGTTGAGGAAATTGAGGTACAGAGAGGAGAAGGGACATGCCAGGATCACTCAGTGGGCTGGTGGCAGAGCAGGGCTGGAAGCTGGTTTGGGCACATATCTGACAGGCAGATGCCCTTTGTCGTTCCTTTCTGCCCTCTTCCACCTGGTGGGGCCCTCCACAGTCGGACGTGCAATGGCTCCACGCCCCTGCACCTGGCAGCCCGTGAAGGCCTGCTGAACTGTGTGGAGGTCCTAGTGCAAAATGGCGCCAATGTCCATGCCCAGGATGCCATGGGCTGCAAGCCCATCGACTATTGCAAAGTATGGAACCACCGCATCTGTGCCCGGTGAGGGTGAGAACCACCCACAGCCTGCCATCCCTTCCCTCCTCCCAGCCCTTCCCCCAGGGCCCTCACCCAGGGCTGAGCCTTTCAGAGAAGGGTCTAGGAAGCCAGACGGCTAGGGGGAGAAGTCTGCTGAGGAGGCCCCTTCCCAGGATATTATTCCCAGGGCTTTCCACAGGGCCCGGCCCCTTCGGATTCAGCATTGCCCTTCTTCCTTGCCCCGAGACCGTGGCTCCTCAGCAGGAGGGTGGTGATCAGACCATCAGACACTTTCCTCTCACCTCAAAAGAAGTACTTAGCCAGAGGGGCCCTGAACAGCAGGAACTGTGACTCTGGCAGCTCCCCACCCCCACCCCCATCCAGGCCCTCAGTGGCAGCCAGTCTTCCCAGCCCAGGTTGAAGCTTGGTCACTGGGAGATGACATGCCCCCACCTTGGCACCAGCTTCTTGAAGGATGCCATGTGGAAATGGGACAAGAAGAACTTTGCTCGTGAGATGGGGAAACTGAAGAGGCTCAAGGACCAGCTGGCCCTCATGGAGCAGGACTACCTGACTGACTATCAAGTAAGGGGTAGGGCGGGCAGGGGCGCCAGGCACCAGCTGCTATCCAGGCACATGAGTAGAGGAGGCAGTGACACCCACGTGGTTAGAAGGGTGGCCAGAAGCAGTCCCAACCAGAAAGAGCCTCCCTCTGCCCCTCCTCTGGCTGAAATCCCACCCATATAAGCCACTCTTTTAGGTCAAAAGTCTCGTCTTGTGTTAGAAAGCAAATACAGCTTAAATTAGCAAATATTTAGAGAGCCCCTCCTAGTGCACTGCCTCCTTCTGGATGAGGAGAATCTCTAATGAGCCCAGGCCCTGCCTATATCAGGACACACACTGGTTAACAGGATCCATCCTTCCAGCAGACACTGAGCTCTCACTCTGCTGGGCACCTGCTAGACCCTGAGGCTCCAAAGACAAATGAGCTGTGGTCCCTTCATTCAAGGAATTTAGAGTCTAGTAGGGGAAATGGGTATATTCCCATAGAGGAGGAAGGGGTTCAGGGTGTGCCAGAGGGATAATGCTTGAGATGAGTCTTTATTTTTTTTTTATTTTAATTTTAATTTTTCTTTTTGAGGAAGATTAGCCCTGAGCTAACTGCTACCAATCTCCCTCTTTTTGCTGAGGAAGGCTGGCCATGAGCTAACATCCATGCCCATCTTCCTCTACCTTATATGTGGGACGCCTGCCACAGCATGGCTTGCCACGTGGTGCCATGTCTGCACCTGGGATCCCAACCGGCAAACCCCGGGCCACCAAAGCAGAATGTGTGCACTTAACCGCTGTGCCACCGGGCCGGCCCCTTAAGATGAGTCTTTAAAGATGGGCAGGAGTGGGCCATATGAAGGAGGAAAGGGCTGACCAGGCATAGAGAGGCATGAGGCACATGGGAGAGTGGTGTATGCTGAGAAGTGCAAATTTCAGTACAGCCAGGGGGTCAGATGTGAGTTGGAGATTGACAAGCTAGAGATTTGGTGGGGGCCCAGATCAATGACAGACCTTGGCTGGGGAAGGAGGAGGGGAGCAACTAAAGGATTTTAAGCAGATATAATTACATAGGATGCAAGAACCAGAAAACCCAGAAAGAAGATGCTAGGAATCCTAAGTGGATCCAGAAGTAGGGAGGGCTTTGGGGCTGGCAAAATCTAGTACTCCAACTCTGTTCCAGCTGCATTTCTTGCCAGTTTTCTCAGCCCTACCCTCCTCTGCTGCTGGTGTCACCCAGTCCTCAAAGTCACACGTGTCCAGAGGAGGCAAAGCCCATCTGTTCCTGTGGCTCTAAACTTTCCCAGAAGCCCCTTGCAGATCTCTCCTCACCTCTCATTGGCCTCAGTTGGATCACATGTGTCGTTCTTGTTCCAAACCCTAGAGCTAAAGGAAAGCCAGCTGAATGTGCTGACTGACCTGGGTCTAAGGTAAGGCTGACGGAATTATTATGATTGGCTTAGCCTAATCAGAGCCTACATCTGGAGCTGGGTCAATCTCTAAACCACTTGAGACTGCTTAGCAACAGCCTGCGAAGCGAGGCACTGAGACAAGGGGGTTAGAATGGGGCCGTTCAGCTCTAGGGGAGGCTCAACTTGAAGTTGAAGGTTGAAGATTCAACTCTAGGGGAGGCAAGAACAGAGAGACAGACCAAGTCATTACCATCCAGCCTGGAGCGCTAGCCATCTGTATCCTCCCTACATGACTGCTCAAGGCTGACCATTTACAGGAAGCCTGCCTGGATTTGCTCCACTCAGTTCCAGGCCTTTCTGGTTTCTCCTTCCAGGGTCCAGGATGCAGTTTGCACTTCTCACTTGCTCCCCCACCACCCATCAAACCAGAGACTCTCTTAGGGCAGGACATGCCTCCACTATCAGACTGGGGACTCCTTTAGTGGGGTGGAGACTTGTTTCCCCCGTAAGCCTCGAGGTTTCTGTAGGGCAGGAACTGTGTCTCTGCCCCAAAGTTGGAGGCCTCACCTGGGAAGGAGGCTGTATCTCCATAAGACTGGAGAAGCCCCCTACAGGAAAGGTTCTGTCTGCCCCTTCAGCCCAGGCTCCCTTCGAGCAGTCCTTATCTATCCATCAGAACATGGGCTGCCATAAGGCAGGAGTTTCCCCCATCAGACTCAGGGCTCCCCTGGGGCATGACTGAATATGGCCAATCAGACCTGAGGTTTCCAAGGGCTCTAGTCTCAGGGCCTCCTTCCACAGAAGCACAGCAGGCGCAGCCCTCCACAACTATCCTGTGCCCTCTGACATTGCAGAAAGAGCACAAAAGTCTGAGAGAGGCTGATTTCAAGAAGTGGCTTCATGGCAAGCGGCTGCCCGGAGGCCAATCCCTGATGGGCAACTCTGAGCAAGAGCCTTGTGCCCCACCCCAGGCCGTTGCCGTCTCCAAGACGCCCAGGCACAGGGGATTGTGGCCTCCCAAAAGCTTCCACCCCTCGCCGGAGGCGCGCCTGCAACAGACTCTGCAGCTCAAGCCGCCGCCCTTGGTGATGCCCAAGCCCATCTACATGCGGCCCATGGTCAGGAGGCCCAAGTTGTGGAACCTTAGCAACAACCCCGCCAGATCCCCCACCATCCAGATCGGCTACCCACAGGGCATCCGCCTGGGAGTGCATCCAGACCCCTGGCCAGAGCACGACTTCAGCAGCTTCCTCAGGGTGAGGTCCAACGGGCACGGTGGTGTGAGCCTATGCACAGTGACCGGCAAGCTGGTGTCGCCTGTGCCCCGGCTGCCTTTTGAGGTGATAGTCCGCGGGCTGTACCCTTCGGTGCAGCCATACAGGATGAAGGTGCCCCAGGACCTTTACTCCGTCAGCATGAGGGACGTGCCCAGGAAGCGGCACTTGGGCGACGACACCTTCTGGACTGATAGTCTGGCCATGAACCTGCGTGAGACGTTTGATGAAGCCTTCCTGGCAGCTGTGCGAGCCCATCAAGGGCTCCTCACTCTGTCCTCCCCTAAAACCCACCCATAAACTTATTTTGGTAGCCTCTCGGCCTGAGGCAGCCCAATGAAGGCTGAGGCATGGCAATTTGTGTTGTGGATGGGGAGGAAATGGGGGGAGTGCCCACTCTCAAGCTCAAGGATTGGAGCCCCCTCCCCCCAACAAAAGCCCAGACTCCAGGTTTCCCTTCTCTCCACAAAGAAATCTCTTGGATCTTCCAAGAGATCCAAGTTAGGGCAATGGCCCAAGGCTCAGTCTCTATCCTGGGCCCCAGCATCATAAGAGTAACACCTTGGTGTCCCCTTTGGCCCCCACCCCAACCCAACAGCCCACCAAGGACAAGGCTTCTAGGATGAGGGACCACTGGGAAATTCGGCCTCTTGTTCAGATTAAGTCTTTCCTGCTGCAGGCTCTAAGCCTCACTCTTCATCTCCAGATCCAGAATGGGAGGGGAAACAGCTAATGTGTCACGCTGCCAAGGGCTTCCCTGCCACTTGGGGCTGCCACCCTTCATTCCTAGCTGCCACTGGGGCTCTGCAGTTCAGGGAGGCAGAGGCGGCATATCTGGGGGAGGGGCCTCCTACGGCTTCAGTTTGAGACTATGACAGCACTTGTACCTCCTCCAGGAAGCTATCCCGGATCCCCTGCTCTCCCCCATACACATCACTATAAACCATTCATTAAACAAACATTTATTTAGTGCTTTCTATGTGCCAGGCACCAAGCCAGGCACAGCTGATACAAAAACTGAAGGACAGTCCCTGCCCTCAAGGAGCTTACAGTCTAGTGGGGAGGTAGACGGGTAAGCCGGCAAGTAAGCCCAGGGTGATCCGTGTGGCGTGCTGGGGGGAGAGGGGACACTCAAAACTCCTGGGAGGAAGTGAAATCTAAGTGGAGAATTGACAGAGAAGGTATCCAGGCACCTTCAGAGCAGAAGAAAGGGGAATCAGAATGGCATCTCTGGATAGAGGAGGCTGGGACCCAGAGTGCAAGGTGGCAAGTGATGAGGTCAGAGAGGCGAGCAGGAACCAGGACACAAGAGTCTCACGAGCCATGCTAAGGGGTCTGGACTTTATTCTGAGGGCAGTGGGGAGCCATGGAAGGTTGTAGGCCAGGGAGTGCCTTGATCAACTATGCATTTTAGAAAAAGACAACTCTGGCGGTGGGTTAGAGAAGCAGGAAGCTGTCACAATAATCCACGTGAAAGTTGATGGCAGTGGGAGTGGTTCAAATTAAGAGATGTTAAGAAGGTAAACTTGACAGTTTTGAGAGATTGGATGTTGCAGGCAAAAAGAGAAAGCAGGGATAGAAAGCAGGTTTCTGATCTGGCTCCTGAGTGATCTTGGGGCCACGTCAGGTACCCAAAAAAGGCAGGTTTGCAGAGGACAGCAACACGTGTCATCTGGACCAGGAGAGTTGTCTGTGCATCCAAAGGCAGCAGAACTGTGGTTCACAAGACCAGGAGAGATGCTGGGGCTGGAGGTCAACTCTCAATTCCTCGGCAGAGTCCTTGAAGCCATCAGCATGGATGAGCTCCTCCAGGGAGCCCACGACAGAACCCTGAGAAACCCCACTGTGCATGGGGTGAGTGGAGAAGCCGGCAGAGGACACTCAAAGGAGCAGCCAGAGAGGTAGGAGGAGAACCAGCTACAGAAGTGCCAGGGACCTGCGATTCAAGAGGCTGGGGGGCATCAGCCCTGTCCGGTGCTGCAGAGATCCAGGAGGAGAGCAAAAGGGCCGGCTGGATTTAGCACAAGGCCACCGGCCACCCCTGGGAGAGCATGGCAGTGGAGTGAAGGGAGGGGGCGAAGCCACATTGTTGGGGCAAGGATCAAAGATGTGGACAGCAAGGTAGAGCAGGGCCAGCTGCTGGCCCCAGTGTC
This sequence comes from Equus caballus, assembly GCF_041296265.1. NCBI lineage: Eukaryota > Metazoa > Chordata > Mammalia > Perissodactyla > Equidae > Equus > Equus caballus. The sequence continues at coordinate 47,327,611 of NC_091698.1, read as the reverse complement.
CTCTACCCTGTCCTCCCTTGTCTGCATAGGATAAAAGGGCCTGGCAATCTCATTCCCACCGAGAGAAGGTGAAAATGTGTGGCTCCTCCCAGCGAAAGGGAAGGCTGCTATTTTTAAGAGGATGGGAAATGCTAAAGCCAAGGAAATGAAGGGCTACGGTGGGACCTGAGGCAGGAAGCAAAGATTTTCAAGCATAGGGGTCCTCCCAGTGGCTTAAAGGTACCACATGAGTGCAGTCCATCTCTGCACCTGCCAGCCTCGCTTTGAGGTGTAGGACATGGCCAGTAATGGCTCTCCTGGGGACTGCATTCCAGTCTACACTGTTGAGTACTTGCAAGGCACTGGAGTTGGGGTGCAAGGTCAACCATGCTGGTCTGTGCTGCGACCTGGCCAGGCTTCTTGGAAGACTGAGTCATCTCTCGAGGAGCCAAGAGCACACAGGAGACAGGGCCAGCCCTGTGTGCTCTTCGAGTGACAAACAGCTCCTCCTGCCAGTCCTGTTTCCTACAAAACAGGCTGTAGCCCAGGCTGCCTGGAAGCCATTTTTATTTTGTTTTGTTTCTCCTTGAGCCTGAGATAGAACTCAGCCAGAAACCACTGCTTTTTCCTCAGGGGAAAACTTATAAATAGGATACTGTAGATGTTCTTCTGAAAATCTAACCCAGTCCTAAACTGTCCCCTCTCTGCCCCAAGCTTGACAGTCACAGAGCCTTGGGGAAAGAAGAGATGGAAGAAGAGGGAGAGGCATAAGACAGGCGGCCTCCACCCCCAGCCCCACCCCCGGACCAGACTCAGCTGTTCATCTCTGTCCCTTCGGAAGGGCAGAACCCAAACCCAGAAAAGGAGCCACTGGAGCAGAAAGGCCAGTCCAGGGCAGGAGATGAGCAGGGAGAAAGGAAGATGAACTTTCAGGGCATTAAGGCAAACAGTGCCACCTAGAATCTTTATTCAAATGGGAATCAGCACTTGGACAGAAATCACAGTTCAACAGCAAAAACTATTTCTCTTGGAAGTGCCAAGCCACGGCCCCTCCCCATGGCCATCTGCCCAGAGAACTTATCACTGTCTGCTCTCCAGCTTCACGGCTCCTGCCCTGGCTATCCCGGCTGAGCCAGAACCTCGAGACCCACCATGGAAGTGGGCAAGGAGGGCCATAGGGAGCTCAGCTGTCACACAACCAGGTGGACCACAGCCTCCTGCTAAGCAGGCTCTGCCACCCTCCCTGGTGCCCTCTGAGGTCACAGCCTCTAGCAGCATCAGAACTGAGCCAAGCTGAGCCTCCTGAGGAAGGTGGGGATGGGGGCTTCAGGGAGAGTTGAGGGAAGTAGGGCCAGGGCTGGGGGAAGGTGCCTCCCAGGCTCCCAGCCCTGACCTAGTGCAGAGGCCCAGGGCCCGACTCTCCTGATCTTGCCCCTGCATCCCCTCCCCCAGGGGGTCAGTATATCTTCTGACGACTGGGTAGAATGGCCTCTTTGATGAAAGAGAAGACAACCAGGATCCCTAAGCGTTTGCCCCGCTTGCCTTTGGTGAAGTAATTGGAGACCACGTCATCTGTAGAGACACAGGCAGGGAGATGAGTGTGTGCGTGTCTGAATGTGAACACAGCTCTCCCCACCTGGAGCCCAAGTGTCTCCACCACAAGGCTGGGCTCTGGCTCCCTGAGCCAACTCAGGCCTTGCTGGCATCCTCCCACCAGGACCCCTCACAAACCCCTTCTCACCTCCTGGCTGCATGGTGGAGGGCAGGACGTTCTCCCCAGCCGACAGTGACACAAAGAATGCAAACGGGATTATCCAGAGACAGAAAGTGAAATAGGCCAGGACCTGGCAACGACAGACAGAGAAGAGGGTGCCCCTGGAGGTGCCAAGAGTGGGCTGGGCCTGGTCACTGGGCACCTCAGAGAGGTGGTCAAGGGTGCACAGAAGACCGCACACCTGACCTCTGAAGGGAGCCAGGGCCCAGGAAGCAGAGATAGGACATCCTCAGACATGGAGATAACTCAGTGGGGAAAGGTCATCTCAGTGGCTGAAGATGACCGAGTGTGGCCACAATCCCCAAATCTAGGTCACCAGGACAAGAAACTCCTCTGAAGTGAAGGAGATAGATCGAGGGCAAAACCATGACCGACCCATACTCCCCAAAGAAGTGACCTGTTCTTCCCCAGGGCTTCAAACTGGAGCAGCAGGGTGTGGAGAGGAGAGAACCCTGGTAGGCCACTGGGAAGAGCTGGGGTTCAAGGCTGCAGCTTACCCCAGCCCTCGAGGTCTGCATCAGACAAGACCACCCTGGGGCCATGTCCTGACCTCAGGGTGTTAGGCTGGGACCCGGGGAAACCCAAAGGACTCACTGTGAGGAGCAGTGTCCTCTCCACCTTAGCCAAAGGGATCCCTGCTCCTCGTCCACACTGCTCTCTAAAATCGCCTATACTGCGTGTTTTTGAAACATGTTATCCCTGAAAACACTCAGTTTCAAACCATAGCTGAGTTCACCGAGCAAATCATGCAAGTCCCCTGTGCTCCCCACCCTGTTAAGAGCTTGATGTACTGAGTGCTTCTTACCTCTGAGAAAGGATAATATTCCTCCGCAAAAAACTGAAATGCTAGGTAATGATTCACCACCACTAGCCCTGTCGAGGGAACGAAGAGGACGTCAGTTCGGAGGGAAGAACATCAAGTTCGACTTCAACCCTCAAAAGGCCCCTGGGAGCTGGGAGCTGGGAGCCCTGAGTCTTAGTCTCGACTCTACACCTGACTCAGAGTATGGCTCTGGGCCCACAAACCACTCTCCAGAACTCAGCTTCTCGTCTGTTCAAAGAATGAGCCCCACCTGCCTGCTGCACAGGGCACTTATGAGTAAAACTAGAAGAAAGCTCTTTGAATGTTAGAGAGAGACTTCAGTGTTACAGAATCCAAAGCACCGTGACAAGTGACCCGGTTTTCAGTGGCCATGCGTACTGAAGAGCGCTCCCTCCTGGACGATGTGGGGGCGGGGAGAGGGGTGTGCAGACCCCACACGCCCGGGAGGTTCTACTCCAAACCTGGCAGAGGGAGTGGCTGCCTCGCGGAAGGAGGCTCACCCCCCTCAGGAATGAAAGGGCACAGCCTGTAGACACTTTGGAGTGCAGTCTTAGGGTGCCTCAGAATTCTGGGGGAGGAGTCCTTCCTTGTCCTGCCCCAGGGTAAGGCACACTGGGCAGAACTGGGACGTTCTGGACCCACACCAGCCTCCTCAGTGTGTAGCCGAATTTATGGGAGAGAGCGAGCAAGCAGATCCTGGGAACAGGCTGCTCAGAGACAGGCACCTGCCTGTTCCCATGGTGAGGGGAAGGGCAGCCACCAGAAGAAGGCTGCCCCCAAACTGAACACCCCTCACATATACCTCACAGCCAACTGGCATGTCCATTCCCCTTTCTCGCCTCTCCTTCTAAGGCAGGGACCGCAGCTCTTCCATGCCTACCCACACTCTAGTGCTAGGGGACACTGGAAGATAGGGTGATCTTTCAGAAGAACCCTCTCGGGCAGGTCAGGGGAGCCCACTGCTTTGGGGGGCTCTCCCCGCTGGGAAGATGCAGAAGGGGCCTGGTCTCCAAGGAAGGGCTCCCCACGCCAACCCCAGCTGAAGAAATCCTTTGGTGCACTCACACCAAGGCCCTCAGGGCAGAGCCGAGTCCTAGCTTTAACAGTGCGCCCTCCTTGTGGATAATATTCTCTTTCCAGGTTCTGCCACAGAAATAGAAAAGTAGCTCTTAAAAACCCCAATTCCACCTGATACCCTGACCCAAAGGCTAAGATGACCAGTGATGACTAATGGGAGAAAAGGCAATCCTGGTAACCAGATATTCTCCAGAACCTTCTCCACGAGTATCTATAAATATCTCTAAGCACCTACTATGGGCCAGCTGAGCCTCCCAAACATCATCTCTGAACAGATGGAGAAGCCAAGGCCCAGGGAGGGGAAATGCCTCCCCAGGGTCAGAGTGGTGGCAGGACCATGGCAGGAGGGCCAGAGGCCTCCAGATAGGTTCGTCAACCCCAAGGCAGCAGCTGTCTGCAGCGGGGCCCATGCTTGTCTTGATCATGACATTGGGCCAGAGACTGGATGGGGAGCTGCCCGCTTGCCAGGGAAGGGCTCTTCCTGGCCAAGTGGTTTCTTAGGGGCTACAACTACTCAGCCAACCCACCTCCTCTCCTCCCAAACCCCTCTGCACACTTACCTCCCTGGGAAAGCCCTCTGTGTCTGAGCATCCGCCTGCCCCCACCCCACCCAATTCCAGTCACTAGAGCCAAGGTGGGCTCTCGGCTCCCGATGTGTGAGAACCCCATCTCCCCAGTCAGCCTGGGCTCCTGGAGGACCTAAGTGGTTTGCCTCTTGTCTCTATGCCACCCCAGCTGCCTCCCCAACTCTGCCCGCTCACCGCACGACAGGATGAAGTTCGGCGAGGTCAGCATGATGAAGGGGAAGGTCTGCAGGAGGCCAAAGTAAACGAGGTTGGTGAAGAGGCCCACGCCAATCATGCCGGAGGGGAAGCGCTCAAACACATAGAGGCCAATCAGCACCGCCGTGGAGAACTGAAACAGCCAAAGGCACACAGTGCAGGGAGCCTCTTCCAGGCAGCCTTCCTGGACTCACTAACCCCCAGCCCACTCAGGGCAACACTAGGTTCATGCTTCAATCTCTCCTCGTTGCCCAGTCACAGGTCTGACCTCCTCAACTAGTCTCTTAGCTCCCAAAGGGCAGCATCTTTTAATGCCATGTCTCAAAGCTTTTAGACAGCAACCCATAGTACAAAAAACAGTTTACACTGTAACCCCAACACATACATATATATGATCAAAGTTCAAATTTCAATTCTAGTCTTTTCTATTCCATTTTTTTAAAAAAACACTAATCATGACCTACTGAATCAATTACACAGCCCAATAATGAATTACACCTGCAGTCTGAAAAAATACTGTTCTGAAGGACTTATAGTTGTCACTGCTTAACAAACAGCAGTTGATTGAATGAAGGTCTAATTCCTGTACCAACACCCATGAGCCAGGCCTCTGAACCCAGAGCTGAGAGCTACGGTCTTGTTTCCGCCACTGACTCCCCACCCCAGGCCATGCCCAGCATGGAAGAGGTGGCTGACACCACATGACTTGAGAAGCACTGGGCTCCTCCTGTCCAAATGTGCCCCTACCCCCACCCCCAGCCTTTCCTGCAGCGGGCAGAAACCTATCCACCAGCAGGCACTCCTGTGGCCTTGACATCCGCGGCAAGGATTGTGTCTTCAGGAAGAGAAGCCTTCCATGAGACCTGGGGAGGGTAAGGCTGGGCCAGGGAAGTTGTCTCCCTCTTAAGACAAGTCACATGATCCAATTAGAAAGAGGCCAATGAACAAGTGCTCAGAACTGTCCTAAAGGTTCCTCTCAGTTATAAATGCTGTAAGCAGCACCAGGGCCTAGAGACAATGGAAGACAGCCGAGCAAGGGCCAAGCCATGGTCCTATCAACAGAGAATGTGCACTCAGCTGTCACCTAAGGAACCGAGAACAGGATCTGCAGTGAAGTGATACCACTTGGGGAAAGCGGCCAGGAAAGACCTGCCCCCAGGAGAGCAGACCCAGAAGATAAGGTCCATGGCAGAGCGGTGGGGTGGTACCTCCAGGAAACAGCACGGAGAGAGATGGCTCCTCATTTCCACCTTTGGAGGCAGGGCAAGAGTGAGGCGCAATCCTGGGGAAAGCTGCCACTTACCCAGATCATGTATTTTATGATCCTGCTGGTGGCCACTGTGTATTCTTCTATCAGTTCTGCCAGGTAATACAGTCCGGCCGCTGCGGGGATGGCAAGAGGGACAAGCAGGGAGAACATTAGCCAGGGTCACTCCCACCATCCTGGTCATCCCTCTCTCTGCAGTTGGGTCCCCATCAACCCTTCACAGACTCCAGAAGGTAAGAAACAAACCAAACAACCCATGTGTGGCCCTCCCCAGTCTGCAGAAGTAGAATTTTGTCAGGGCAACTAAGGAGAGATTTCATAAAAGTAAACAGAAACCTGTATTTGACGCCTGGGCACCATGTTAACCTCCGGCCCATAAAGGGGAATTTCATTCACTCATTCAATGAATATCTGTAGGGCGCTTAGTATGGGCCAGTGCCGGGCTGAGGGTTGAGAATACAAGTACCACAAGACAGGCAAGGTCCCTTCCCTGACCCAGCTTGCGGGGTGGCGGGGGAATAGGGAGGGGAGTCAGACGATCCCAGTGTGACAAGTGCGACTTTAGGGAAAGTACAGGGCACTGCTGGACCATCAAACCCCATAAGGAGGGCTTCCCGGAGAAGGTGAGATCTCAGCTGAGATCAAGAGTAGGAGCTAGCCAGAAGCGGGAACCGTGTCAAAGAGAGCAGGAAGTACGAAGGGATGGAGGCGAAAGGGCGGCTGGAGGCGTCGGGTAAAAGGTCGGCGAGGTTGGCCCGCGAGGATGGCCGCGGGCAAGGAGCACCTGAGTCCGCCTCAACCGGGCACCGCTGGGGTGGACTTTGGGACACCTGGAAGGACCCGCGGTCAGGCTAGACTGCTGGGGTCAGCAAGAGGGGCAGGACTGGGCGGGACAGGAGAGGGGATTCGAAGGCCGGGAACACCGGGCAGGGGTCTCCCGGGTCGCTCCGGCGCCCTCGTGATGAGACCCCCGGCGAGCACAGATGCCAGGGCGGGAGCCCGCGTGGGCCGGGGTCGCGCACTCTCACCGACGGCCAGCGTGATGAAGGCCACTTGGATGAAGAGCGACAGCCAGCTCAGCACGTACATGAACCACATGGCGCCCGCGCCCCGCCCGCCCCGCGACCGCCGGGACGGGCCTGCGCGCTCGGGCTCCGGCGACACGGAGCCGCCGCACCGCCGCCGCGTCCCCGCCCCGCGGGCCGCCGTGCGCCGCCGCCGAGAGGAGCCTGGCCCGAGCGCCGCCTCGGGCCGGGTCCGGACTAGCGCCGCCTGCCGGCGCGGAGGGCCAACCGCTGCTGCCGCGGGCGGCGCGCTCGCCGGCCGACCGCCAGGCTCCAGAGGCTGCACGCAGGGGACGGTTGGTGACGCATCCTGGGGGAAGCGGCACGGTCCCGAGGGACGGGGACGCAGCGCCTGTGCAGGGGCTCTGAAGGCAGCCTCCGGCCTCTCCTGTGCGCTCCCGCCCCAGCCTGGAGGGGGGTCCAGGGCAGGGGAGGGCCGCCTGACCCCTCCCCCGCAACTTCCCTCCCGCCAGAAGCCTCTACAGAGCTGTACAGGGCTTTCCCTTGCTACCTCTGGTAACACAGACAAAATTGTTGAGTGCCTGATGTGTGCCAGGCACTGTGCTAAAAGGGTTGGTGGTCTGTTCATGATGGAAATCGACCCGATGATGGAGATCACTTTATGGATGGGGAAGTTGAGGCTAAGAAAGGGTACTTGACTCAGGTTATCCTTCTCGGGAGCGGCACTGGCAGGAGTTGGGACGCCTTTGATCAGTCATCCTCAAGCCTAATTCTCCCTCTGGGCTGAGTTCCTCTGGGGGTATATTCTGCATCTTTGTATCGCCTGCAACTCGCCCAGTGCTGGTACGCAAGGCGCCTACTAGGCGCTGAGTGCATTTGCTCCACCTCTGGGAGAGTGGGCTGAAGGAGCGCAAGAAGCAGGGCAGCTCTTGTCAAGAAGTCTTCCATCTAGTGGCCGAGACAGGCATGCGAAAATAAAGTATGTACGACGGCAGTCGTGTGCTTCTCACTTCAGAATTACTCTTCATGCGTAAAATAAATACACATTCCTCAAAAATTTAAACATAGAATTATCATGTGGTCCAGAAATTCCACTCCTGAGGATATACCGTAACGTATTGAAAGCAGGGACTCGAACAGATATTTGTACATCATAGCAGCACTATTCACAATAGTTAAAAGGTGCAGACAACTCAAATGTCCATCAACAGATGAATGGATAAACAAAATATGGCGTACACATAATGAAACATTATTCAGCCTTAAAAAGCTGTGAAATTCGGACACCTGCTACCACATGGATGAACCCTGAAGACAGTATGCTAAGTGAAATAATCCAGACACAAAAGGACAAATATTGCATGATTCAACTTATCTGAGGTATCTAGAATAGTCAAATTCGTAGAAACAGGAAGTAGAATGGTGGTTGTGGCAGGGGGGCAGAGGGTAATGGAGAGTGACTGTTTAATGGGTACAGAGTTTCGGTTTGGGAAGATGAAAAAGTTCTGGAGACAGATGGTAGTGATGGTTGCACAACACTGTGAATGTACTTAGTGCCACCAAACTGTACACTTAAAATGGTTAAAATGGTAAATTTTATGTTATGTATAATTTACCATGATTAAAAGATGAGATTACAAAGCAATTATATCAAAATATAGATATGAAAATATTTTTTACAAAACTAAATATGTGATATAATATATGTGCTTCTTTCTTATTGCATAACATAACCAGATCTAATGGCATAATAAAAAATATATATATATTTGGTCTCTGCCCCTAGTTCCTGACACAGAGCTCCTAAAACTCTCGTAATTTCCTGAGTGATGGAGGTGATAGGAGTGCCTCCTGCGCCAGTCCTAAATCCCTTGGAATTTCCTGGAGCATCTTTTGTTCTAATGAGGCAACCCTTGGTGGGCACCTGGATAGCTTCAGGATGGGGGCTGGTCACCAGAAGGACCAAGCCCTAATTAGAAGCTTGGAACTTTCATTCCTACCCCACATCCTCCAGGGAGGGGAGAGGGGCTGGAGATTGAGTTAATAATCAACCATGCCTACATAAGGAAGCCTCCATAAAAATCCCTAAACTATGGGGTTCGAAGAGCTTCCAGGTTGATCAATGCATCCACATGCTGGGAGGGTGGTGCACTTCAACCCCAAGCCGAGAGACAGAAGCTCCCCATCTCAGGACCCTTCCCGACCTCACCCTAATTTGCCTCTTCACATGGCTATTCCCATATGTCCTTTATAGTATCTTTTATGATAAATTGGTAAACATAAGTAAGCATTTCTGAGTTTTGTGAGCCATTTTACGAAATTATCAAACCTTACAGGGGGAGTCTTGGAACCCCCAACTTTGTAGCCAAGTTGGACAGAAGCGTGGGTACCCCAGGGACTCATGACTGGGACTGGCATCTGAAGTGAAGGCAGTTTATGGGACTGAGCCCTCAAACTTGTGTGTGAGGCTAACTCCAGGTAGTGTTAGAATTGAATAAAATTATAGGATATCCAGTTTGTGTCCAGAGAGTTGGAAAGTTGGTTGATGTGGGGAAAAAACCCCACACATTTGGTGTCAGAAGTGTTGTGAGTAAAGAAACAGTTTTCCTTTACAACCACAATGACAAAGTAGGGATGAGCGTAAAAATTTCGAAATATCTCCAATCACATAAGATGAGAAAGTCACAGACACTGCTAACCACGGTGGGCTTGTTGCCTGCGTTCATAATGGACGGAAATGTTACATTTCAGATAGAAGTCAGTGCAAATAAAGATGGAAATTTTTTCCCTTCCATCTGTCCTGGGTCCTTGAGTTTGTCTCTCTGAATTCTATATCTGCTGACTTCTAAGGGTCCTCAAACCCGTGGTTAAGAATTCCTTAGAGATATGTATAAGGAGCAGTGGGACCTCAAGTGACTGTGTTTATTTACAAGGCTCTTCACTGCAGCTGTGGGAGAGACTGAAAGCAGCCTAAATGTTCACTGATGGGAAACTGGACCAGTACATTTTGGTACATCACAAAGCTGAGCCATAAAAACAATTGAGGATGTTTTTATGTACCCATGTAGGAGGATTCCCTCTTGCAAAAAGCAAAAGGACGGGGGGTAGGGGTGGCGAAGAATCTACATAGCTATCTCTTTATACAGAATATCTCTGGAAGGATCCGTTAGAAATGGTAACATTGCTTACTTCCCGGGAAGAGAAAGGGTGGGGTTCTAGAGTAGGAGACAGTGTTTCCACTGTATGTCTTTTTATGTCCTTAAAATATTGACCTATATAAATATTTGTAAATGTGTTACCTATTTATAAATTAAGTTTAAAATTAAAATGTTTGTAGTATGCTGGATCTGCTGGGATGCCTCCAATTTCCTGCGGGTCCCCAGCCCCTTTGTGAGAAAAGCCACCGTGTAGTGCCTTCCAGGGAAGTTGGTGACCCTTGGATCACGTGCCCTGGTCGCCCCCATGAGCCCATGAGGGGAGCTTCATGCTCAGGTCTTTTCTGCTGGGGACGTAGTATTTGAGACACAGAAGCCTCAGTGAGCAGAGGCACGATAAAAATCTCAGTGTTTTTCCTAAACAGTGTCCTCCCAGGGAGCGAGGAGATATAAAATCTCCCTCACCCCTCCCCTGAACTGTAGATACGGGAAACTCAAGGCCCAAAGAGGCTAAGAGCATTCACCTATGACTAAGCCAGTATTGTGATTCCAGGGCTGCGCACTTTCACTTCCCCACTGTCTTAGAGCCAAAACTGGCCCCAGGAACCAAGCCTGAGGATTGGCACTTCCTCCGACAGCAGAAAGGGGAAGCCATGGTTTCCTGAGGGCCGGGAGAAGCAAACCGGAGGCGCTGGCTCCCATCTGCCCCGCTGACCCAATAAGGCAGGGCAGGGCTCCGGGGCGGCTCTTTGGGAGCCCTGCTTAGGCAGGAGGTTACAAGGAGGGGCAAACCCAGCCTCCCTTGTAAGAGGGATGGGAGGGAGCAGGAGGGCCCCCACACTCGATTTAAAGGACTTAAGAATAAAAGGGTTTGTAGATTCAAGTTTGTTGATTTACATATCCACAGATCTCAGTAACTACATACACTTATTCCAATGTTACACATACTCCTTTAACTTTTGCTAATTCACACATTCATATGTTACCATTTGATGCCCATGTGTATGGGGACCAATTCCTGTATGTCTCATGAAGATGTTCTAGGGGAAACGAGCCCTTTCGATATCATATGGATCTCTTCCTCAGAAAACAGTAACTGCTAGCGTTTATAGTGCTCTTACTGTGTGCTATACACTGTTCTAAGTTATTTGTATGTATTAACCCATTTAAGCTCACATCTAGAGTAGGAGATAGTGCTATTATTGTCTCTGTTTCACAGATAAGAAATCGAGGCACAGAGAGGTTCAATACCTTGTCTTAGGTCACACAGCTAGTACCTGGAGGAACTTGGGTTTGAGTCTCGGCAGTTTGACTCCAGAGCCACATGGTTTTCTCTGGGCTCTTAAAGTCACCTGCCTTTGCTGAAGTGTGATTCTGCCAGCCTAGTCAGTGCCATTTGGCCAGTGGTCTGGCTCCTGCTTTATCTCCCTGCAGCCTGCCTGGTCCCCTGGCTCTTCCTTTTCCACCTCCGCCCTTATCCTTACGGGAGCTAATGAGTACACCTCAGGGTTCTGGCCTTGGCCAACTGTGGTCACCTCTGGTCCCCTCCAGCATCTTCACTCACTCACCTTCTCACACCCTCTGACTCGTACCTTCACTGTGCCCAAGGCCAGGGACAGGCATTTACTTGGTTCTGTGGTCCCAGTGGTCCATGAGGCTGGGGCCTGTGCATCCCTAGGGGCTGTGCAGGGCAGGGAAGTGTGGAATGAAAGGGCTGGGGGCAGTGGGAGTCTGCAGCAGGAGGTTCCAGAGGCCTGGCTGTGTTGACTGCTGCCCTCTAGCGGCGGCCAGAGAAGCTGGAGGGGACCAAAGCCAGGGGTGGTTCAAGGCCTAGTAACGGAGTTGGGAGAGACAATTGGGGGCCCCACTGCCAGTCTTAGAGTGAGGACCAGGAGGGCAGGCCTGAGAGCGCACGCACACATTACACACAGTTGGAGTCAGGGTCCACATCAGCACCTGGGCCTCTGCTGCCCCTGCCTGGCCTGGCTACTGACAAATTGAAATGGCAAGCAATAAGATATATTGGAGTATGTGAGGAAGCCATTTGGTATAAACCTAATTCGGCCTGACTTTGTTTTTTCCAAAAGGGCCTGACTGTGGCCGTTGAGCACAGCATTGTATATCTGCTTTAAAACATTTACTATGGCAAGAACAAATGGCCTTAAGATAAAGGTGCAGCTTCCCCCCACATTGGCATTTCCTTAGGGATAAGCATCTTTCCTTAGGCTAGGAACTGACTGCTGTGCTCTCCTTTGACCACCCAGCTCACCTGTGACCAGTCAGCTCCAGACAACAGACCTGCCACCCTGCTGTGTCCACCGAGACAGCAGACCTACCAGCTGTTTCCATCAATCGCTGGGCCGACAGAGCAGTCTCGCGACTATTGTAAAAGGGACATTTCAATCCTATGTGAAACATCCTGTTTGGGGGTATATAACCACTCTGTGCACCCCACTTCTTTGGTGCCCTTTCTTCCTTCGGGAAGAAAGGTCCTGGGCCATGGTCCTCAGATTTCAGCTCAGAATAAACTCACCCAAATGTTCATTTATAGATTGATTATGGATTATTTTCGTCGACACTACAAACAGCAGTGGTTGTGTGAGAGACGCCATGAAGGCGGAGACAGGCAGAAAGCCGGGCTCCTCTTCCCTCCTCATCCTCTCCTCCCCCTGCATAGATCTCTTCTCTTTCCCTGCCAGCTCCCCAGCCCCAACAGAAGCACAGTGCCGGGGCAGGAAGATTTAAGGACGTTTTACCCCCCACCCCACTCCACCCCTAACACAGACCCACCGCGTGATGTCCCCTCTGTAAGGCGCCCACACCCGAGGGGGAGTTTTTCCCGCGATGGTCCATGCAGGCAGCAGGTTTATTGTTTGGCATCTCAGGTCTTGGTTCTGCAGCAGGTCAGCCAGAGCAAAATTCTAGTGAGAGACAAACCATAAATGTTGAAAAACAAGGACCACTGCTGTGTCCACACAATGTATCTGTTCTGGTAATCTAGGCCTCCCGACCCTGTTTCTCCCCTCTGCCTCTGCCCCGACCCAAGCAGCTGCCTGGAGCTCCTGGCACCCCTCCCCCATCCTTGTCACATGCCTGGGGCCCCAGCTCAGGTGGCTGAGTTAAAGAGCTTTCTAGTGGCAACTCCTCAGAGGGCTCTGTTAAGTGCCTCAGCATTGTCTTGAGCTAAGCTACTAGGCCTGGCGAGACCGTGGTCAGGGCAAGGGGCTGGGGAATGACAGCAAAGAACAGGGAGGGGGACGGGAAGCAGTCTGGGACCTTGCATACATCACATGAGACCCTTGAAGATCCCTCCCTCCCTCTGTCTCTCTCTCTCTGTCTCTCTCTCTCTTTCACCACCCACCCCCCGACACGCACATGCACAGCATAGCCCCTGAGCAGGGTTGTAGGCAGGCAGCCGGCTGATGGCAGTCCAGCCAAGGCTTGGAGCTCCTCTCCAAGGAGAGGAGGCAGCCCCATTAGCCAGGACAGCAGAGAGCCATCACGTTCGCTTCTGTCTTTGGCATAACTCGGATCAGTGGAGTCACGACTGGAGTATCTCCTGTCTTTATTCAAACAGCCCTGGTGGTCTACCATGATAGGAATCCCGATTAGAAGAAAAGGGACAGCTCTCTCTGTCAAGCTAGCTCTCCTCCTTAGGGAACAAAAGAGGAGGGTAAGATGAATATGTGAGAGGACTAAGAAATGTCAAGGCCCAGAGGAAGCTAATTCTATCTTCCACTTCCCAAAGCAGGCCCAGTGTCATCCTGTATTTGAACACCTTGGCAACTCACTACCCCATGAGCTGTGAGGAAATCTTTCCTTATACTGAGCAGATTGGCCCAGTTTTCCTTCTTGGGACTACTCAGAAAAAGCCTATATATCTGATGTAATATAGTTATTAATGGGTAATATTTGTTGAATGCGTCTTTGCACACTAAGTCCTTTGTACAAACTCTCTCATTTAATCCTCACAAAGATTCTATAAAGTAGGTATTATTTTTATATCCATTATACAGAGGAGGAACCTGAGGCACAGAGAGGTTAGGTAACTTAATCAAGTTCACACAGCTAGTAGGTCCCAGGCTAGGTGACCAACTGTGCTCATATACCCAGGACACAGGACTTCCAGGAAAGTCACAAGCAAACTGAGAGGAGTTGGTCAACCCAGTCCCTGGTCTTTCTGGCACTGGCACCCCCATGCTTAACCACAGAGATACTATCGAGCCACATACCATGCTGCAGGAACCAAGGCCAGGAACGGACTGCAGCTCCATGGAGGAGAGCCAAGGTCATCACAGCACCAGCCACCAAGACTACGAGAGCAAACACTGTGCCCATTGCGTCTTGGTGTTGGAGTCACCAAGAAAGACACAACACAGTCCAGCACCGGATGGAACGACGCTTCGCTCACACAGAGAAGAGACAGAGCAAGACCAGCGTCAGCAGTGGGCGTCGGTCCCTCATGGCCAGTGGGTGCCCGACGGCGGGTGCGGCTGACGCAGGGCTCTTGGTCTGTGCACACACCTCTTGCGCCACAGCAAGGAGGACCCTGACCCCTCCTCTGTGGGGTCTGAAATACAGAAAGCTCAGGGCGTGCCTGAGGGCCATTGAGGTACAGGCTAAGCAGAACAAAGGAGCACACAGTGAACTTGAAACAGGGACAGACATTCCCACGCGGGGTGATAAGGCCAGCACAGGCTGTGTAGGCTCTTAATCTCTCAATGAGGAAGTGTTTCAGGCCCAAGGCCTGTGCTCACATGGCCCAGTGAGGGTAGAAAGACTGTGCGTGTGAGAATGCCTCTCCCAACAGGTACACCGCCTTAGAATATCCTCTCTGCAGATATTTCACACACCCACACACTCCCCCCAAGTCCTCTCCTTCATCATTCCTCACAGGGAACGCTCTCACATCCCTTTGCCAGCCTCCTCCGCTTTTGCACACTTTTCACGGGAGCACACCCCTCTCCTCCCTGTGCTCCCGGGGGGCAGAGTCAGGCGCTCACAGTTGAGGGGAACGAGCAGGTGTAGGCTGAGGGGCTGCCGCTGGATCTCCTCTTTTCCTTTTTCCTTCCTAACAGACACTCTATTTTGTTTAGAGCAGCAATGGACCCCGCTTTTCAAAACAAAACAAAACTCTTTTATCAGCCTCAGCCCACCCACTGGAGGAGCGGGCGGTGGCAGAAGGAGGAGGAAGTAGGTGCATATGAAATTCAAACCACACGTGGGCACGGTGCCCACGGGGGAGCCCTCCTTGCCTGGGCGTTCTCTCTGTCTGTTCACACAGAGGCAAGGAAGCTTGGAAGTTCCTCCTCTTTCTGTGGTGTTCTTGCCTCAGACACAGATTCCTCAGCCTCGCCCATTACACCTTGCCCCATTTTCCACCTGGCAGCCTCCTATTCATTCTTCAAGACCCAGCTCATAGATCTCCTGAGAAGGCTGTGAGAGCATGCTCATTTCTGTATCCCCAGTGCCCAACCCAGGCCCTGGCATGAAGAAGTGCTATGGTTGGCAAGAACCATCCCACCTAGAAAGCTGGCCTCTATGCCAGATTTCTCCCAGGTCACACTCCACCCTTGGAGAGGTAGATCCTTGGCTCAAGCTAGCCAAACAGATTCCCTTTCCCAGAACTGGAAAGTGGGCCTGAGACAGAGTTGGATCAGCCTGTGTATAGTGTGTGCCACTTAGCCATTGAGATGCTAACTTGAAGCCTGCCATGTGGATGACAAAGAAGGAAGCCAGGCTGAGGTGCGAGGGCCTGGGCTGATGTGTGAGTAGGATACAGTCGGGGAGGTGTGGCCTGGGCCTTCCAGATCCCAGTTCTAGGCCCTTCCCATCCCCGCTGCCTTTCCTCCCATGGATTCTATGAGGCACCACTGAGTTTCTGTTTCTTGCAACTCAAGAGTCCTAACTGCCCCCGGGAGGAGGCTCCCAGGGCCCAATAGATACTGACTCAAGGTTTGGGCCCCACCTCTCCTACTGCTGACCGTGTCGACTCTCCCATCATTGTCCAGCCCTGAGTCAGGTGGTTCTCTGTCCTGGCTGCACAACGTAATGACCTCAGACCAATGGAATCAGACTCTCTGGGCTGCCACCCAGGCAGCAGTGGTTTTTCAAGTCCCTCATTTGCACAGGGCTTCCACAGGGCAGCCAGGATAGGAACCATTGCCCTAGGGAGAAGCAGAACATAGGAGGCCATGGGGTCACCAGAGCCCTGGGTACCACACCCACCGCCCCCTCTCAGGTAGAGCTATGGAGACATTGGCAGTGGAGGGGCCTGTGTGTGTGGCCATCCCTGTCAAGCCTGCCTTTCCTCTTCCTCCTCTTCCTTCCAGCCCTTACCCAGCAAAGGGCAGCCCCCTTCCTTCCCAGCCCTACCGGCCATCCCCATGCAAGACACTATGAGTCATGGCTCTGGAACCCTAAAGAATCCTGCTCATCCTGGCCGCTGCTCTGCTCAGACCCTCCTTGACCCCACCCCTGCTTCACTCACCATGCTCTTCCTGCCCCTTTTCTCTGCCTGTCCAGTTCCTGCCAATTTCTCAAGACCCGCTTAACATCCCTCCTCCAGGAAGACTTCCTGAATGCTCCAGCCCATCAAACCCCTTCTTCTCTGGCCTCCTGTTTGCATCCAGAGTCCATGGTCTTCACTGGACTCATTTAATAAGTCCAATAAGCCTTCTTGTGACTTCTGGGCTTATTGGACTCTCTAGGAGTTGACACGTTGTCTCCCCAGCCAGTCTGTGAGACCCATGTCTGCCCACCCCCAGCCTGACCAAACCCCAGGCGAGGCACGTGGAGATGCTCAGAAGCCCGTGCCCAGGTTGCTGCTCCCAGGCCCTCTCCGTCACCTCCCCCCTCCAGAGTTTCAGTGAGGGGCCCTTCCTTAGGAGGGTCCTGAGAGAGTCAGGTTAGATGGGAGCAGGCTTTCTCTCTCATGCAAAGATGCAACTGTGGCCACTGGAATGCATGAGTCGGGGAGGGGGGTCTAGATTACCTCTTAATTTCCTCCCAAACCTGAAATCTCTGAGCCCAGCACACTGGATGAACTGACTGTCCCAGGCCCCTGCCTGCCCTTCCTCACCACCACCCTCCACGCCCCCTCAGGGAGGGCAGCAGCAGTGACGAGAGTCTGAAACCACAGCCAGAAGTCAGGAAGAGGCCAGAATGAGCACGTGACTGGTTTTAGGGCCACTGGTCTGGCTGGCTGTACAGCAGCGGGGGTTGTGGGGGACAAGGGAGGTGGATAGTGATGGCCAAGGCAAAGCTGAGAGCAAATCTGTGCCCACCAACAGCAGCAGAATTGAATCTCCTAGGAGCTGCTTGAGTCTCCTCGCCAACCCCGTCTGCAGCCTTGATGAGAGTTGAACAGGCAGCTTGTCCCCCGACAGCCTCAGGGTCAGGCTAGGGAACAGGGTGTTACAGACCTCAGAGGCTGGCAGGAGACAAACCTTAAGACCCCTGGTGCACTCACACCCAGAAAGGTACGTTCACAGGGAGGCCCCCACACAGCCAGCACGTGCAGGGGCTACAGAGGGGCCTGGAGGCAGACATATAAGTGCAGGGGCCCCTAGGGACTCACTCATAGATACGTAAACAATCAGGAAGGTACCAGACTGACCTAGACACAAAATACACACATGTACAAGCAGACCAACAGACGCAGGCTCTCAGCAAGACACACGGACACAGGCTTCACACCTGATTCATCCTGAGACACCCAAATCAATCTTCCCCCAGTCGGTGGAAGACTGGCTGGTTTGGCGTGGTGACAAGACTTTTTCCCACCCATCTGCTACCCTTTTCTTTCATCCACCAACCTCTCCTGGAGGCCATCTGAGGCAGGGCCAGCCTTCGAGGCTCTCTGCCCAAGGGCCGTGGGGTTTGGGAAATGGAAGACAAAGTCTAAAGCCAGATGTTGGCACCTTTGCTGGGGTCTGGACCCTGTCCCTTCCATGGAGAGGAGGTGGGTGGGGCAGTGAAGGCAGGCGAGGCTTCCAGCTTTCCCAAGGCCCAGCCCTGGTTGCTGCAGCAGGCCAGGCCTCTCAAGGGGAAGTCTGGGAGGAGAGACCATGGTCCAAGGTCTCCAGTGTCCCCCTCCAGCCTCTCAGTAGTCCCATCGCACCATCTGCCAGCAGGTCCCATGCATCAGGGCATTCACAGGTAGTCATGCTTCTGGCCACTAGGACACAGCTTCCCGGCCAGTTTTGGGCTCTGGGCCCATGGTCCAGCCTGGCTGTGAGAGCCCTGTTCTCTCTCCCCGGGCAGTAGCCTCTCTTGTGGCTGGCTGCCATATGGACACGGATTGGCAGAGCTGAGGGGCCCACCTGGGGACGGTCCCCAGCCCAGCACAAGCAGGGAAGGCCTCTGTGTACTGGAAAGTAGGATTGGATTTGGGGAGGGGTCAGAGCTGCCCCTCAGAGCCGAGCTGGGCAAGTAGATTCTTACTGAGGGCCATCCCCCTGTCTGGGCTGTCACATGTCACCCCAATTATGGCATCTCCCTCTTCCTCCTGTCCACACCACACACACTGGCAGCACACAGTTCCAGTTCCTCTCACTCTGGCCCTTTGTCTATAGCCCTCCTCCTCCCCATATTCAACAGCCTGCCTCCTTCTCATTTAGGTCAAGGTCACCTCCTCAGAGGGGCCCTCCCTGATCACACTCTAAAATAGCACCCCTCATCCCATTTCTTGTTTCACCTTTCCTCATAGCACTATCAACTACATGTCAATATAGCAGTTTATTTGGGTTTTTTTGTTTATTTGTTTCTTTTCTGTCTCTCCCACTAGAATGTAAGCCTCATGAGGGACTTTGGTCTGTTTGGTCCTAGAATTCCCAGCTCTTACAAAGTAGGCATGAAGTAGACACAAAGTATGCACTAACCATGCTGAGTGAACATGAGCAGGTGTGCACATGCATATGACACACGAGTCCTAAATGATGGCCTTGAGCATGAGCACATCCACCACACACACGTACACACACACACACACACACACACACACACGAGCTTGCACGCAGAGGCTTGCATGCTCTCGTGTCTTACTTGGCCCAGCTCCCCAGATCCCAGGGGGAAGCATTATCACCCACGTTCCCCCATCCAGGCAGCCTCCAGCCGGACTCCACTCAGCACTCCTGGTGCTAACTCGGCCTGACACACCAATCGCACGAGGGGCTTCCCGTGGAAGCGGCGGCAAAGACACCACAGTTGTGGCGGCTGCTAATTGGCTCTGTGTTGGGCCTTGGGTCACCGCTCGGTCAGCCACGGCTGATACCTTCTTCCCACTTGTCTCAGGAAAGGCTCTGCTGTCCCCTCTGCTTAGGGCTCAGCAGGCCACTGAACCGCACATGCCTGGCCACGTGGGACCGGCTGGGCTAGCAAGACCCTCTGATGGTACCCCCACCCCACTCACTCTCGGGAGAGAGCAGAGATAGCTCAGTAAACAGGACTGGCCTTGGGGTGGGCGTTTGCTCAAAGGGTGTGGTGCGCTAACAAGGGTATGCAGAAGGCCCCAAGCCCAAATAGCTAAGCACAACCTGTTACAGTGCCTGAAATGCCACCATTGGAAGGACAGTCCTCTAGGCCAATCTTTGCTCTCCATTAGGGTTTCTCTTAAAATGCACATCCTGTAACTGTGGGGGGGTGGGGAGGGGGAGGGAATGGGAAGAGGAAACACCACTAATTGGAATATTACAACCAATTGATCCTTGCTCATATCCATCTATCAGGCCTCTAAGCTTGATCTTGTTATGCCTCAGACACCCTGTTTCCAGGGATTTTCCATGGATTGCTTTCAGAGTAGGGACAGATGCCCCAGCTTGTCACCATCACACACCATCTCTGAGTTATTAGGGTTCTGGGGAAGGTGAAGTGGCTTTTCCTCAGCCAAGGCAGGGATCCTCAATGGGCGGCAGTCTATCTGACTTTCCTTTCAGTGGGTCTTAGGGGTGGAGAGTGGGGCAGTGCCCGGGCCACAAGAAAGCTCAAGACCTGGCTTTCTTTTTCCTATATAGGGGTGCCCACCTCACTCCCCATTTTCATGCCTCCAGAGCCCAACTGGTACCCTTTCACAGTTTTGCCAGAGCCCAAGCTTCCTCCCAGTTCGGGACTAGACTAGCTCTCACTCTCCATGCCATCTTCAAATCTTGCCTCCTCCAGGAAGGCTCCCCTACTGCTCCTCTGGCCAGTCTCATCTATAAGGGATATAGAATCTTCAAGCAGTTATACAGGGCTAGTGGGCTACAGAGGAGGGCATCAGGGATGTTGACCCCCAGGTGTTGCAGACTGGGAGTCACCACACTAGACCTTTCAGCTGCCATTGATGATTGATAACAGAATAGACTCTCTGTCCAGGGGTCATTACATTCCTAAGGAACTCAAAAGAACAAAGTTATCACCTTATAGCAGGTGGGAGGTATGTATGCAAGTAGGGGCCATAAAATCTATAGAGCATATATACCTCCTAGAGGGTGCATATCCAGCTGGGTTAGCTAATCAGAAGTGATTCAAAGTTACAATATGGCTTCCTTTCTATAATATGGCTTCCCTTATGTCAACCTTGTGTTGAGCTGGTATCAACTTGAGAGATCCTTGTGCAGATGGAACTGTTCTGTCTCACAACTGAAGTGGTGGATACACGAACCTACACGTGTGATACAACTGTACAGACACAGACACACCAACACACTTGTGAACATGGGTACTGGGGAAATCGGAAAGATTGATGGGTTGTACCTGTCACTCTCTGGATTGTAA
Organism: Equus caballus; assembly: GCF_041296265.1. NCBI lineage: Eukaryota > Metazoa > Chordata > Mammalia > Perissodactyla > Equidae > Equus > Equus caballus. Next base: position 47,306,974 of record NC_091698.1, on the reverse strand, counting down.
TATTGTACTATAGTTGTGCAAGATGTTACCATTGGAGGAAAATGGGATCTCTCTGTACTAGTATTTCTTACAACTGCATATGAACCTATAATTGTCTCAGTAAAAACTATGATTTTTTTTTAAAGAAATGTAATGTTATAAAAGGGGACTATGAGTTCCCCACATTTGCCAAGGGGCAAGGCAGGAGGCTGGGAGAGAGGAGGCTCCCCCTTTACCCCCTGCCCACCCCACCCTTGCAGTAGGAACTTCCAGGGACCTCTTCCAGAGGAGGCCTGTTCTGGGAGAATCTGACCTCAGGTCTGGGCTGCATAACCCACCCTACTTCGAGTCCTTTGCCCCTTTCTCCTGGGACATAGAATGTTGGCTGTTCAGAAAGTTCTGTGTCCAGGGCTTCAGCTAGGCACCAAAGAACAAATCCTGATGAAGGAGTGGGACAGGCCACGGGGTGAAAGTCAGTGAAACGTATCCCACTGGCTTTGCATGTCCCAGACTTCCTACAGGAGGTTCAGCCTCACCGCCCTCCCTCCATACTTATCTCTGCATTTCCTGCTGTACCACAGTGTCAGGAGAGCTAACCGGGTGGGGTCAGATGACAGAATTGGAAATTCTATGATTATTTGAGCACCAGTGGCCTAACCCATCATGACCCAAAGCAAGTACCAAGTGCCCCTAATCCACGGAGTAATGGGGCGGTCTGGTAGAGCAGAAAAGGCTTTAGAGTCAGAGAGAACTGGGCTCAAACCCCAGTTTGGCCCTCTTTGAGGCCCCTCACCTCTGAGAACTTCAGCCTCTCTAAAATGGGCATACAGTTTATCTTAAAGGGTGGTGTACAGTTAGGTGACATGAAGCTCCTTCTCTTCTTTCTGATTCCTTGAGACAGCAGGATGAAGGGAGAGCCCTGGAGCCCAGGAGGAAGGAACACAAACCTCCTTGACATCTGCCAAGGGGACAGTTTCCAAAAATAGCTATGTGGGCTGGGCAACTGGAGGCTTCATGGGGCCTGGAATCTCAGGAGATGTCAGAAGACTGGGCGCAAAAGAGCAGAAGCCCTGATGGGAAAACTGCACGTCTCAGCAGACGCCCTGGGCTGCCCCTCCTTACTGCCCCTGCAGCCTTGTTTAACCCGGCCCTCAGATGCAAACGAGAGGAGCTAAGAGGAGGATGACTCTTCAGTCTTAGTTAAAACCTGAAATGACTGAATTCACCTGTAAGTGATTAGATTAAGAGTGGAGAATTGAGACAGAAATCAAATTTGATTGTAAGAAAATCATTGCATTTTTGCACCCCTGAGTTTGTGGTCTATAAAAATCGGACCCGCTACACAGGCGCACATTTTCATATATGTACTTCTAAACTGATATACACAGACCATGGATGTTTCACACACGTACAACATCCATCCACTGTGCTGGTAAATGGTTAACAGTAGCTTTCTGGAAAACAATAACAACCACCTGATTTGTAGCGGTTGCTGATTTCCGTGTTGTAAATACTTACACCATGGCAATTTTGAGCCACCAACATGATATCACCGAATGGAAGTTAGAAAGACATACACAATTAGCTCTTTGAGAGCTAGGCAAGCCAGCTCCAGCACAACGCTGCAAAGTTACCTTTCTACATCTATGCCTCTGCTCAAAGGTGCCTAGATACGCAGGATTGCTTAGGTTCCTTTAAGAATCGAAATTCTAATTCTGTACATATCCTAGTACAGAAAAATGCATAATTTTTATATCTCAAATACATGCAATGTAGACACATTAGTCACTTAGAAACATATACAAAGACAAGTTCACATTGCCCTGGTATGAGTATTCATAACACAGAAACACAAATAAACATGTGTACATTTACAGACAGATTGATACAAGCCAAAACATGCATATAAACGCAGACATAGACACCCACATGCTCAGGAAAAGGGAATAAACCAACCTGATTTTCTGGGTTTGCTGCCCTGGCCTAAGGCCCCACGCTTCTCAGAACCAGATCTGATCAAGGCAGATAACGTGCCTCTTTTCCTTCCCCTCCCTCAGGTGGCTAAGAAGACTAGAAGGGCAGACTGTTTACTGTGATTCTCCTACAACTGCTTCTGCACTCTGGGGCCTCCGTGCTCCCCGCCCGGCCACTCCTGCCCCTTCTGGGTTGTTCCTGGCGGTCCTGCAGGTCTGGAAGAGCCCTTCCCTTGCTTTATAGCTATCAGCGTCTGAGTCCCACCCCCACCCTTAGTAAGGCAGCCCCTCACACTCTCTCTTTCATTGTAGGAAAGCCAACTCCAGTCTCTGTCTCGGCCTTCATCCCACATCAACAGAGGGGAAGGTCAGCATGACCCCCCACTTGGATCCCTCCCCATGACTTCTGCTCTGCCCTGTCTGTTATCACAGACTGGCAAAATTAATTTTAATAATATGTAATTTTAACTATCTCCAAAATATTATCATTTCAATATGTAATTCATATAAAAATTATTGGAGATAGTTTTACATTCTGTTTTGGTATTATATCTTCCTTGTCCATCTCCTGCCTGGGCTATGGCCCCAGCCTTCTGGATGTCTCCCTCCTCCAGGCTCTTCCCTCCCATTTGTTCTGCTATAAGGAACCTGAAAGATTAATCACCCTAAAGCACAAGGCTGAGGTCACACACGTACTGATAACTTCCCAATGCAGGACAGATTAGGGCAAGATCCTTTTGAGGCCCCTTGACCACTTGCGCAACTCCCGCTTCCCCATTTCACAATTTCTCTTCTGTTTTCTCCAAACATCTTTCTCTATCCAATCTTTTCTGCAAATTGTCTCTGCCACAGAATCTGCTTGCTCTCTTCTTTAATTCACAGTGGAGCATTTACTACCTCTCATGTTTGTGATACAGTGCTTTATCATTTATAAGCCCTCTCAAAACTATTTATGGACCTCCTATGATCTGCCTGGGACTGAGGTTAGCCTTGGAAATACAGTGGTGAGTAAAAACAGATGCGGTGTGTTTTCATGAACCAAGTCAACAAAACCTCTTGAGGACCTTAGGCCCCAAAGTCCTCTGCCCAAAATCATAAGTGGATTTGGAAGGGAAGATATTTTTCCACTGTCCTTTTTATCTTCCCTAACCCCTCATGGAAGTACGGCCTCCCTGGAGTCTTGGGGACAAAGTGGAGAAGACAGAGAACAAGAATGCTGCTTGCAGATTCTTAGAGGATTTTACCAACCTCTGAGCATGCAGCTGCTGGGATGTTGCAATTCCAGCACAAAGGCGCAATACACTTTCACAAGACCAGACAGAGGTTAACACTTGTCTGCACTGTAACATCTTTCTTTCTTTCCCATTACAGTAACTGCCCACACCTCTAACAAGCAACATCTATCATTTGTGCGAGCCTAGGCTCATTACTTTGATTTCAGATCCTCAGTTTCCTGACTTATAATATGTGGTTAGAAATCTCTGATATTTTCATGGGGTTGTTAGAATGACCAAACAAGATAAAGATACATAAAAGAGCTTTGTAGAACTATAACATACAACACAAATGTATAGTAGTAGTATTAATCTTTTATTCAATGACGTTTTCTTCTTTAAATCAATCATGTGCCATTATTTATTCATAAACACTTAGTGACTTTGAAATATTCTGGTCTGGATGAATAGGAGACAAGACATAGAACAGTACTGTACAATAGAAATACGTGAGCCACAAATATGAGCCACATGTGTAATTTAAAATTTCCTAGGAGCTACATTAAACAAGATGAAAACAGATTGGCAAAATCAATGTTAATGATATGTAGTTTTAACCCACTATCTCCAAAATATCATCATTTCAATATGTAATTTATATAAAAATTATTGGAGATATTTCTATATTCTGTTTTGGTACTACATCTTTGAAATCCTGGGTGTATTTTACACTTACAGCACATCTCATTTTGGACTAGCCACATTTCAAGCGCTTAGTGGTCACTGTGTTGGACAGCACATGCTAAGAAGTAATGTGAATAAAAATTAGTTATGATCTGTGTAGTACTTTATGGTTTCCCGAACTCTTTTAATATTTAAATCTCGTGTTAGCCTCAGTAGGTGGCTGTTTATCATCTCCATTTTGTGGATCAGCAAAAGCAGTAGCAATTATGTGTAATTCATCCAAAATTATCAGCTAGTAAATGGTGAACTCAATCCTTGTCTTCAAACCCGGGCACTTTCTCTTGTGCTCCCTTTTCTAAACAAGCAATACAAAGGGAAACGTGAATTTTATCTTACATATAAGTTCCAAGGCTCCTTGCACTAGCACATGAAAAGCCACATTCTCAAAAGCTTCCAAAAATCTCCTCTCCTCCAAAAATTCTGCCGAGTTTAATCTCACTAGAATCAGCACCATTATTGTAAAAATATGTGTCTGTTGGATTAAGCATCTTCCAGCTCTGATTGTTATGGATGTAAATGATACAGGTGAATGTGAAAGACGACAGGAGTGGAACCATATTAAAACAGGGCCGGGGCAGCTATTCCAGAGGAATTGCCTTGCACGTCTTCTTTTCTTTAACTTCCAAACTGGACCAAACAACCAACATTCCAAAGAAGCCAGTAAGGACAAAAACATCCTGTTTGTGAAGACTAGTGGAACTGGAATTTATTCACGTCCTGATCGCTAACCAATAAAGGAAGCACAAGTCCAGCTTTTTGCCTGATGATCGAACCTCAAACCAGTCTATGAGGCATAAAACTAGCCTGACCTCATCTAGCACCACTGAACTCTTCTTTAATACAACTCACCTCATCCTTCCTTTTCCCCGTAAAAACCCTAAGCCCCCTCTCCTGTAATCGGGACACTATTTGGGTTTCTACCTGAATCTGTGCTCTTGGAACTGAGATTCTTTGATCCCAAATCAACGCTTTGCCTCTTAAACTGCTTCTGTTTTTGTAGGTTGACGGGAGGATAAAAAAAAGCCTATCCCTCTCTCTGATTCACTATCACGTAGTGATTCACTTTTTAATTACTCTTACAGGTTACATTGTAGTGTTTCAGCGTCCCAAATGGGTAAGAAATAAGGTAAAGACTCCTCTCTTCTAGTTTCAAAAGCACACATACGCCAAATGTTCATACCGAAGCATAACCAGTCAGGGAAAGAAGCTCCTAGCGCAGGATTTCCCTATAAGAAGAAGGCAGGCAAGCAGGGGGCATGGGGATGGGAACGGGGGACAGGCCAGCTTGAGGACTGCCCTGCGAACGACTTGTCCCCAGGCTGATGTTCCCGAAGAGATGCCAAGGGCAGCTGACCGCCTCCTGGCCCGCGAAGCTGCCCCTCGCGGGCCCAGACACGCCCGGAAGAGCCCGCGGACGCCCGCAGGAGCCCCAGCTCGACTCCCAGACCTGGCCAGTGTTTTCCCGCTTCGCGCTCCCTTTCCTTTTTCCGACCCTGTTGTAAGGAAGGGGAGCGGGGTGGTGGCTGGAGGGCAACAACCGGCTTGTAAAACCGTATCTGCTAGTTTGCCGGGTAGTCTATGCCCCGCAAACACCCTGCAACGAGGAGCTGCAACGGGCCGGTGGTACAAGCTGGGCTGCCAGGACAGCCTGGAAGGCTTTCGCCCTTCCCCAGGCAGCCTCTAGTTACTCCCGGGTACACGGTCACACGAGTACAGAGGGAAGCCTGCGTCGGTGTTTGTGTGTGCACGTGCAACTCCCGCCACCGCCGGGCAGGTGTTGGATTGAACATTAGGGTTCACAGCTTAAGGGTAGGCCTAACGACCCCGAGACTTGCTTGCGCCGCTCCCCTGAGCCCACCCCGCCACCCGGTAGGGGGTCTTGCCCTGCGTGCGTCACTGTGTGCGTCACGGACAGCCTACGTGGCTCACAGCAGTGCGCATGCGCCAGGCTGGGCTGCCAGCAACTTCCGGGTGGTGAAGAATGGGCAGGGCGGTGACGTGTCCAGCGGGTCCCACACGGACACCCCTTTCTGGCTCCTCCGTTTGGGCTCTGGTGTCCATCTCCGGAAGTAGGGTCCCGGGGGTGGGGAAGGGCTGGCCGGGTCCGAAGGCGCCGCTGAGGCCCGCACTCGCTCAGCCCGAGGACTTGCCGGGGCGGGGCCAGCCTGTGGTTCGCGGCGCCACGCCCCGCGCACGCGTCCTCGAAGTCAGCTGGACCGCGCTGGCCTTCACGTGACGCGGGGCGGTGCCGAGCGGGCGGGAGGGAGGGAGGGAAGCGCCGGCCGGAGGGAAGCAAACGGCGGGAGCGACGGCGGGAGCGGCGGCGGCGGCTGGAGCGGTAGCATGGCCGCTCTCTACGGGGGTGTGGAGGGGTGAGTGCGGCCGGGCAGAGGGAGTCCGGGTGGGCGGCCTGCAAGCGGCCTGGGCCACAGTAGGTCCGGGGGCGGGACCGAGGGAAGGCTGTGGCCCGGCCCGCAGGCTGGTGGTCCCCCGCATCAGGGTCTGGCCACTTTGTGCTTTTGGGCTGCGTGGCCTTGCGGACGAGGGGTGTGTGCACGCGCGGCGATGCCCTTCAGCGCGCGGGCATGTGCCTTGCAGGGACTGCGTGTACCACGACCACACCCCGGGGGGGTCCTTTGTGTTTCACGGCGGAACCACGCCCCTTTCTCCCACGAAAGACCTGCTTCAACGACCCCCGCTGGAGAAGTTCCTTTTACCCGTTCCCGACCCCGCAGAGAGTTTTGCAGAACAGGTGTCAGGTGTAAAGTTGCTGGTCTGGGGGGTGAGGAGTGGGAGTGTGGTGGCAGCTGTGACAAAGATCTTTGCCGGAGGGTATCTGGGAGCTGGAGCAACTCCGAGCCAGAGTGCTGGCCTATCCTGATGCCTGAAACCTCTCCATTGTTGTCGGCACTCCAGGCTCCTCACGATAGATCCAACCGTCTGTTATTCTTGCGTTTTTCCTGCTCAGAAGCTTCTCTACTGGGCTTTTCGTAATAGCTCTTGCCCCTCGATTTGAATATGGGCAAGACTTTTGCCCTGTCTGGGCTTCAGTTACCCCATATGTATAGGGAGAGTGATGAAGGAGATGATCGCCAGATCCCCTGACGGTGACAACGTTCTGTGAATCGGGGTGTGTCAAATCAGGGCATAACAGGGGGTGGTTGTTGTCTCAGCCAGGGCACTTCCTTTTGAATCTGAGATTGGATCACTTCTTTGGCAGCCACATCTCGCTGTTGACTCAGAGACCCCAAGGTCTTTTTTTCACATGCATCATTAAGGTTAATCTCCCCCATCCTTAATCTATTGCACTTTTTAAAAGAGACTAAGTACAGGAGTTTGCATTGATCCTTGTTATATGCCTTTGTAAGATGTGACCCACTTTTTCAGTTTGTCAAGAGATTCTTTTGGACGTTCAGTCTGCCACCTCGTGCATTAACTGTCCCTTGAAACTTCTTGTCGTCTTTGAGTTCGGTCAGCAGGTCTTCACTGTCCTCTTCCGATAGTCCTAAAAGTACTGATGAATAACGAAACATACATCACTCCCCCGCAGACCTCCCTCCAAACTCCCACTTCCCTCAGTAATAAGCATTTGACCATTTAGTTGCTTAAGTAGGTATAAACTCTCCCTGCCATCTGGTCAGGATTTCTCACAAGGGTGTCTTGAAGACCTTGCAGCTGGTGCTGAGTCTTGAAAGGCAGCCTTTAGCTATTGTGAGAGAAGCAGAGAGATGTGCCATTCTCTTTAGTCACATTTACTGAGTACTGCCTCTGCCAGGCCCTGTGCTAGGCGTGAGACTAGATAAACGATCTAGAGCCTAACCTAATGGAGCTTGTAGTCTAGCAGGAAGCAGGCAAGAAAACTACTAATCACACTGGATACAGAGGAATTTTTGAGAGTTATGGGGACACTGACATGGCTTAACTAATGGAGCCAGGTGGGGAGGGCCACACTTCAGGGGTTTCAAGGATTAGGTGATATATAAGTAGGGTCTTGCAGGATAAGTAGGACATCCCCAAGGGAAGCTGAGCAGGAACTATGTTTCAGTCCAAGAACACAGCAGACACCAAACCACAGAGGTGGATTTGGGAATGGTGATTGGGTTTGCTAAAGCGGTCACCATTGCCCTGGACTCTGTCTGTGACAAGTACTACACAAGCTTAGCTGAACCTGCAGGTTTTTCTGAGCAAGACTGAGTGCCCCCTTGTGTTCTGTAGGGGAGGCACACGGTCCAAGGTCCTTTTACTCTCAGAAGATGGGCAGATCCTGGCAGAAGTGGATGGACTCAGCACAAACCACTGGGTAAAGGCCACACTGAAGGGATGAGCGGGCTTGGTTGTGGTTTTGTTCTCTGTAACTCCTGTTAAGGTGGTGGCTGGGGGCTCGTACAGCAGCCTGTAGGTCATGCAAGCCTTCGTAACTCCTCCTTCCCTTGATTGGGGCCAGCTGATCGGGACAGACAAGTGTGTGGAGAGGATCAACGAGATGGTGAACAGGGCCAAACGGAAAGCAGGGGTGGATCCTCTGGTACCTCTACGAAGCTTGGTGAGTCTGGGGTAGAGCCTGAGAATTAAGTCACAGTGATGCTGAGACAGCGGGTTTGAACTAGATGAGTGAGTGACTTGCAGAGGGAAAGGCTTTGAGGGCTTAGTCTCTGGTCTAGAAACTCACATGATCTTATTCATTCTTGTGGCTTCAGTTGTCGCCTACAAGCCACAAGGATTGGAAGAGCACAGAGTTTTGGAGAGCCACTGAGTGCTTGGTTTGCATCCCAATTTTGTCATTTCAACAGCTGTGTGACCCTAAGCAGGTTACGTACCTTCTCTGAGCCTCAGTTTCTTCATTTGGAAAATGCAGATAACTAGCTATCTCAGAATTGTTGGGAAAGTAAAATGACATGATACATCCCAAGGTGGTTAGCGTAGAGCCTGATCTATAAGCACTTGTTAAAATTTAATTAATTAATTAATCAAAATTAAACGTTAGCCGTTATTCCTAGCTCAGACCTTTCTCCCAAGTTGCTGTAGCTCTGGCTAGTCCCTGGACATACCCTCAGTGAGATGTTCTGCAGGCCCAGTGTGTATTCCATGGAGTTTATCTTGCCTCAACTTATCTTGCTGCAACTTGCTCTCCTGCCTGATTTTGCTGTTAAGGGCACTCCTGTCCTCCCAAGCTCGATACATGGCATTATTGAATCTCCTCTCTCCGTCCATTCCTGGTCCAGGTTCTTGCAGCCACATCCTTCTCATGGGTCACTGTGTGGGGTGGAAGGAGGACTGGGGCTACATGAGCAGGATATGCCCAGATGTAAAGAGCAGGGGGCAGGCATCAGGAGGGGAGGGGGTTGAGAAAGGAGCTGGGTCTGGGGCCCTGCTCGCTCGCTCGCTCACCTCCCGCGTGGCCTAGGGCCTATCCCTGAGCGGTGGGGAGCAGGAGGACGCGGTGAGGATCCTGATCGAGGAGCTGAGGGACCGATTTCCCTACCTGAGTGAAAGCTACTTAATCACCACCGACGCCGCCGGCTCCATCGCCACAGCTACGCCGGATGGTGAGGAGGTGGAGGGATGGGTGAGGTTGAGAAGTGGTGTTACTGGGAAAACCCCTTAGATGTAGCTGGCAGAACTTGCTTTGCAAAGATCTGGAAGGTGGGCTCCATACTCCCCCCAGTTCTTTTCATTAGCTTAAGTCCCTGTCAGAGCAAGGACTGGACAGGAGGGGGCAGGAAGGGTATCTTGATGGGAAGCAAGGAGTGGAGTCAAACACGACTCCGTTCCAGAGCAGGGCGCCCCTGGGGCAGTGCAGTGTTGAGATGCGGCTGGCTGGTGAAAGCAGTAAGTGCTGAGAAGAAAATGGGAGCAGCTCTGTGATGGGAGCGTGAACAGCGTTGGTATCATGGAATGGGCATTTGAATCTCAGCTCCTATTTTGCCAGCTGTCCCATCTCAGAGAAGTTATGGAACTCTGAGTTTGTTTCCTCATCTACAAAATGGGGGCAAGTGTATTCATAAGGTGGCTTAGGGTTATTGAGTGAGTATCACTGTGTGGACGGGGTGGTCCCTGGCACATAGTAGTACCAAATAAAGCAGGTAGTCACTTGAAGGCTGGCTGGGCAAGGAGACAGACTCAGGTTCCTCTTTGTCCCCCAGCGAAGGGCTCTTTGTGATTGGAGTTTCTATGAGACCCAGGCCCTCCACCTTCAGGCAGGAAACTAGTTGGGCTCGGTTTCTACAAAACTGGGTGGAGATCCCTTTGCCTGGGGCTGGTTTCTGTTCCGTCTTTCCTCATTCGGAAGCTGTGCTTTGTGCAAGGCCTTGGCCACACTGAGCCTCCTGTGCCCTTTTTCCAGGTGGGATCGTGCTCATCTCTGGGACAGGCTCCAATTGCAGGCTCATCAACCCTGATGGCTCTGAGAGTGGCTGCGGTGGCTGGGGCCACATGATGGGGGACGAGGGCTCAGGTGAGCTCATGCCAGCAGGGCCTCCCTCAGGGTCCTGGACTCTTCCCTTCCTGCGTCTCCCCATCTTCCTCTCCCCTACCATCGGCCAGTTGACCCCTTGGGACTCTCTGGGGACAGCTTCTGAACTGATGGTTCTGAGTAAAGAATAGTGACTATCATAGAGATGTGAATGCTGAACTAGTGGCTGGTCTTACTCTTCAGCAGTGATTTGTACCCAGGATCCAGATTCATGCCTCAGCATAATAGATATTGCCTACCTGTGTTGACTTTTGGAGTCCTTAGGGAGGAGTTGACACTATGCAGGACAAGGCCTCAGATGCCAGGAGATGCCGTACCAGTCTGCTAGTGAGAAAGGGTATAGAAACTCCACTCACCATCACCTCTTCATCGGAAGCAGGTGTACATTTTCATAGGGGCCCTTGGGGTCCAACTCATGGCAGTGACTCCAGTGGTTTGAGTGACACCAGACTGACCTTGTTTTATTTTTGGGTAGGAACTGGTGTGACACAGCCTCACCTGTTCTGTCTTCCCCCTCCAGCTTTCCCTTCTGCTGATCAATCAGATACAGTTTAATTAGAGCCCCCAGGCTAGGAATTGGGACACCTAATTTGCTGTAATACCCAAGGTGGTCACTAACACTGTCTAGGTCGGGGTTTCCTTCCCTGTGAGCTCGGGGAGTTTGCCCCATCTTAGCCTTCTGCTCTCTGCAGCCTACTGGATTGCACACCAAGCAGTGAAAATTGTGTTTGACTCCATCGACAACCTAGAGGCGGCTCCTCATGACATTGGCTACGTCAAACAGGCCATGTTCAGCTATTTCCAGGTACTCCCTCTGCCCCTGGTAAACACTCACACCTGGGATAGGGCAGTGGGAGCTGAGCAGGAGTGAATGCAGGGGAGGCACTGGGTGAGTGAAAGGGAAGTTGGGGTGAATTGTGGATCTGAGTTGTAGGATGGAGAAGTCGTAGGTGAGGACAGGATTCACAGTGATGTGGGCAGTGCGTTCCAGGAGGGTGTCAGGCATGAGGAAAGGGTAGGCTGGGGATAAGACTTCATTCTTGGGCAGCTAGACGCTGCTGGGAGGTGAAGGCAGATACCGTTTTAGGCTGGAATGAGAGGTGCAGGGTGAAATCATGAGACAGTGCACACAGAGACAGAGACAGCAGGTACAGTCTGAGCACGTGTTGGACAGTAGGCTGCTTCTGGCCTGTATGGGTCAGAGAGGAGAACTCGTTAAAGAGGTGGGCAGGGAGAGTTCTTGGGGAGGGACAGCCTCCTACCCAGGGCATTGGAGATTGACTGTCCTTGCCTGGGCCATGCTCATTTGTAGTGGGTTAGGAAACAGCGGCTGTTAGCTGGACCAGAGGTCAAAGGTGGGAGAGGAGAAGGAAGATAAGTTTATTTGATAGACATCTCTGAGTGACAGCCATGTAGGTGAGCTGGGGCCTGGACCAGGGAAGGAGATTAGAGATGCTGGGAAGTAGGACCTGTGTTCTCATAGCTCAGGGATTGATGATTAAAGAGGAGCTCTGGCCTGGGCCAAGGTGAGGAATAGGGAGGGACCAGGAAGAGAAATCACTTCCTATAGCTGATAGCTTAACTCTATCCTGACTCAGCAGATTGGTTCTAAACCCTACTAATATGTCTACTGCTCCCTCTTTTTATCCTTTAGTTGTTCTTGTAAAGTCATTGCATGGGTTAAATGAGATAGTGTGTATAATATGGTTAATACATTGCTGTAGGGGCTCAAACTTTAGCCCTCCCTTCTCCATTTTAATAGTGTGTGCTGGGCAATCACTGGTTCCTCAGGACCTTCAGAGGCGTTATGGCTGTGTAAGTTTGTTGGAGTGGAAGAAGGACCTTCTTTGGTCAAATAAGTTGGGGAGAAACAAATAGATTTCTTGGGTCAGGACTTCTCAGAGCCTTTAATTTGCTAATGTGCATTGTGACTCTAAGGGAAAAGGTCCTTAGATTCCTTTAACCGAAAAAGTCTTTTCAAGAGCACCTCAAGGAACTATAGAACACACTTTGGTGAGCACAGACCTGTGCTCTGCTGCTCCAGGCTAGTCTGTAAGAAGCAGTGGAGTCCATGTTGGGGAAACAGAACTTTCCTCAAATGAGAAAGCTAAAATCCTTGTACTCTCTAGAGCTTAAAAAAACAAACATGGGCCAGCCCCAGGGGTCTAGTGGTTAAGTTTGGTGCGCTCCACTTGGCGGCCCGGGTTCAATTCCTGGGTGTGGACCTACACCGCTCATCTGTCAGTGGCCATGCTGTGGCAGCGGCTCACATAGAAAATAGAGGAAGATTGGCAACAGATGTTAGCTTAGCTCGGGGCGAATCTTCCTCAGCTAAATAAATAAATAAATAAATAAATAAAATCAACAAACCAATGTTACCGCATTTGACAAAAAAAAGAAAGAAACCCTAAGGAGACAGTATCATTTCTGAACAGAAAGCCATATATGTAGTTATCATCTCTTTTAAGTGATTGCCACTATGCTATCAGTTGTCAGCTGTAACTTCTCTAGGAATCCTATCAAAGACACATGAGCTTCAAAAGAATTAATTTTTATCAGGTAGAGATGGATAATATCTGATTTAATAAAAAAATTAGAACATCTCATTTTTTGTTTTCCCTAATACATAAGTATTATTATTTTTTTTTCTGAGGTAGATTGGCCCTGAGCTAACATCTGCTGCCAATCCTCCTCTTTTTGCTCAGGATGATTGCCCCTGAGCTAACATCTGTGCCCATCTTCCTCTACTTTGTATGTGGGATGCTGCCACATCATGGCTTGATAAGTGGGGCTCGGTCCAGGCCTAGGATCTGAACCAGCCAAATCCCAGGCCGCCAAAGCAGAGCATGTGAACTTAACCGCTATGCCACTGGGCCAGCCCCCATAAGTATTCTTTTATTAATTAATTTTCCTCAAGAAAAGAAGGAATACATTTTTTTATAAGGTCAAGTGATCAATGTATGAAAAATTTATATTAAGCAAACTAAATAAGTATGGCTTTAAAAATAAAACAACATTATTCTAGCTTTTCTAACAGTAGAGACATCAGGAAGACCAACTTGGGTGAGCAGATTGGGAATTTTCCTTCGCTTCTAATGACTTATCTTGTGTCATTTCTCTGTCTCTCAGGTGCCAGATCGGCTAGGAATCCTCACTCACCTGTATAGGGATTTTGATAAATGCAGGTTTGCTGGGTTTTGCCGGAAAATTGCAGAAGGTACTGGAGGCTGGGCAGGGTTTTATTTGGCTTTGTTCCCCAGACTTCCCTAATTAGGGGGTGGAGTAGGGTTCAGATGGGGACTGGCAATTTCCCTTTGACCAAGTGACCTCAGTTCTCTGCCACCATGGGCCTTAGTTGGAGGCTGAAGGACATGTGGGTTATGTTGACAGTTGTTTTATATAACCTATGTTGACAGCTATCATGGCCTGTGCAGGCTGTATGTCTGTTTCTGAGAAATTTATAAAGTAGTTGCCCTTTGGGCAAATCTATAACTTTTTCTTTTTTTTAAACCAATGATATGTAAAGAACTAGGAGATCATGGAGAGGTTAGGCAGATTTGGTTGGGTGTCAGGAGAAGCTGAACCATAGGGCTTGTACATTACTCTTTCTCCACTTTATGGTCCATACTCCCTTAATTTGGATTCTTGCAGCCTCAGGGCATTGTAGGCCCCTCTTAGATCCTGCTGGACTGAGACCCTTTCAGAGCAGAGCTGGGAAGGGGCTGACCAACAGCAGACTGTTGGAAGTGGGTGGGGGCCCCGGCAGGAGCACCAGCCACCTGCTCGAGTGGAGTCCTGGGTGCCCAGAGCTGAGAGACCTTCAGGGACAGACTCAATAACTGAGCGTAAGCTGGAATACAAAGCAGGTGCCAGTGTGCTCTGGTGGGGCTGCCCTTCTCGGGCGCCTGGAATGAGCCACCTCTGTACAGGACACCCCTCCTAGGCTGGAAGTGCCTGGTGAGGGCAGGGGCAGTGAGGACGGAGAGGCAGCTTTGGAGGCTTGCTTACCCACATGCCACGAGGTGGGCATCCATTCCTGACTTAGACGTCTGTTAGTGATAGGTGGTCCCCCCATTGCTGCCCTGCAACAGAGAGAGAGAATAACTCAGGACTGGCGGCTTCCAGGTATTCACCACTCCCTTCCCTTCTCCTCCCACAGGTGCCCAGCAGGGAGATCCCCTTTCCCGTTATATCTTCAGGAAGGCTGGGGAGATGCTGGGCAGGCACGTTGTGGCAGTGTTGCCTGAGATTGACCCGGTGAGTTGAGGTGGGAACTGGAGACTGGGAGCTGCTGGGCCGGATTTGGCCTTTTCTCATTAGGGATGGGACTGTCCCATCAAACTTTGTAAATTGAATATGATTTTAAATGAACTTAGGGTGTGAGAAAAATTCTGTAGAAAGTCTGTAACAAAAAAAGTTCTTTGATCCAGTGCCTCCCCTCTGGTTGGTCTGTAATCTTTATTTATATGTAGTAAATTGGTTTAATGTGGTACATGCACGGTCCCCTTTTCGTCAGTCATGCTTCTGTTTCCCCTGCTTCTTTCCTTCCTCTGTATTGTTGTTTAACCCTTTTCTTTTCCCTTCTCTCCCTTGCCTTTATGAATCTCCCCGTTTTCCTCCCTTTTTTTCTTGAGTCCACTTTCTGGTTCTTGGCTAGAGGGAGAGTAACTGAGATAGGGTGGGCTGACCTTAAGAAACTACCCCCTTTAGCACTGGAGAGGCTTTGTCGCCCCCAATATCCATTTCCGCTCTCCGCCAGGTCTTGTTCCAAGGGGAGATCGGCCTCCCCATCCTGTGTGTGGGCTCTGTGTGGAAGAGTTGGGAGCTGCTGAAGGAAGGTGAGTACGGGGTAGGGGCAGGAGGGAGCAGGCAACGGCAAGGGATGGGGCTGGAAAGGAGGTGGCCCAGGAAAGCTGCTTGCCCCAGGGAGGACCTGGGCCCTGAGGCCTGGACAGGCTGTTGATGCTTCAGGCCAAGGACCTCAACTTTCACTCTGCCAGGGAGCCTTTTACAATGTCCCGTCCAGCTTCCTTGAACTCTTAAAAAGATGTTCTTTTCCAAAGGATTTATTAAATGAGCCCCACTTTAAAGATGAATCTGACTTAAAATCAGAGCTCTGACCAGCATGTGGTGACATCCCCAGTCAGCATGATCCTAGCCAGAGAGAATGAAACGTGCCTTCTTCATTCACCCTTGCAGCCTTGTTTCAGGTGGCTGTGTGATTTCCATTAGACTTTCTGAAGTAGCTTGAGGACCCCTGTTGCTACCTTGGAGTTCCTGGCATCAGCTGCTTGGCAGCTGCTGGCTCCAGTAGCCCACAGCCGTTACTGGGCTCACAGACCCTGGTGCACCATCTGTTAGGGACTCGGCACGTGGGCCCCTCTGGGACTCCACAGGAATGCCTCCGGGCCTGGGCTGCTGCTTTCCCTCCCTCTTTGTCCTCTCCTCCTCCCTGGTCTCCACCAGAAGCTGCTGGTCTCCTCTCACCCCTGTCCTTTTTCTCCAGGTTTCCTTTTGGCGATGACCCAGGGCAGAGAGATCCAGGCCCAGAGCTCCTTCTCTAGCTTCACCCTGATGAAGCTGCGGCACTCCTCCGCCCTGGGCGGGGCCAGCCTAGGGGCCAGGCACATCGGGCACCTCCTTCCCATGGACTACAGCGTCAATGCCGTTGCCTTCTACTCCTACACCTTCTCCTAGGGGGCTGGCCCAGGCTCCACCCCCTCCAAGCCCAGTGGACATTGGGTGCTGGAAGGGAGGAAGCTTTTTCTTCTTTTCCTTTTTTTAAAAAAGAGAAACACCTATAGAAGAAAATAAACGCACTTTACCCACTCCCAATTGGATTGTGTTATCAAGCACACTTGCTGTGTACATCCTCGGTGCACCTGCCAGCCCATATCCCAGAGGGCTCAGGAATGGTTTTAGCCCAAGGTTTAAAGCCCCACCCCTAGGTGCTTGGCCCGTGGTCTGGAATCTGTCCACCATGCAGTTGGGCAGATAATTTATCTGTGTGCCACCCCTGCCCCACATTAGCGTACTTATATGCTATGTGGCTGCCACTTAACCTGTGATCTCAGTTTTCTCCTATCAAAGTGGGTAGTGATCCCTGCCTGACCATTTTCAGTGAAACTAAATGTTCTTCATGCAAAACATCACCGAGAGTAACCTTAGACATACCACAGTCTCCTGATAGTCCCATGAGGATTTAGGGGACAGGGGACAGTTTTAGTCTGGGAGAATTTTTACCTCACTGGATATGGTACTTAGAGGTAAAAAGGCACATTTTGCAGTTTTTCCACTTGAATGAGTTCTCGAGAGGTTATGAAGATGGCCAAGATCTAAGAAGGGCAACCAGACAAGTAGGTGGCCTACCTGTTCCTAGCAACTCCTAGCCTGTCTCTGCTTAGTGTTTGACACTTCATGTTTGTTGTGTGGCACCAGGCATGATGAACATCTGTGAAGAGCAGACATGGTTCCTCTGGATACTGTGGTTTGATGGGTAAAGACAAGTCCAAAGCTTTCTGTTCAGCTGCTCATGCTGCTTGGTGAAGTCTATAAGGCACAATCTTTTTTTTTTTCCCAGGAAGATTAGCCCTGAGCTAACTGCTGCCAATCTCCCTCTTTTTGCTGAGGAATACTGGCCCTGAGCTAACATCCATGCCCATCTTCCTCTACTTTATATGTGGGACACCTACCACGGCATGACTTGCCAAGCGGTGCCATGTCCGCACCCAGGATCCAAACTAGTGAACCCCGGGCCGCTGAAGCGGAATGGGCGCTCTTAACCGCTGCGCCACCGGGCTGGCCCCTAAGGCATAGTCTTGATCCACAGTGGCTGCCTCTACAGTGTTGAGAGTGTGAGCCGTTAGAAGGCGTGGGCCATGTCCTGGACATCAGTTCTCAAACTTACGTGCATCAGTTATTCTAGAGCTGGTTTTAAACTCAGATTTCTGTCTTCTCCCCCTTCCTAAGGTGTCTGATTCAACTGGTCAAGGATGAGATGGGGAATGTTCATTTCTACTAAATACCTTGGGTAATTTCTGCTGCAGAGGTCCAGGATCTGCACTTGAGGGAGCTCTACTTGACAGCTTTTGAGTTCTGAGTAGGCCCCAAAGGGGTCATGGATACTTGTTTCCTAAGTCAGATGACACTGTTATTTCACAGTGTGGAACAGAAAGGCAGCCACTCTCATCTCATCACCTCTAGCCCAACACC
Source organism: Equus caballus (assembly GCF_041296265.1). Taxonomy (NCBI): domain Eukaryota; kingdom Metazoa; phylum Chordata; class Mammalia; order Perissodactyla; family Equidae; genus Equus; species Equus caballus. The sequence continues at coordinate 47,289,380 of NC_091698.1, read as the reverse complement.
GCAAGCTGGAGCTTTCAGCAATAACAACTCAAGCCACGTCCCTTTTGAAGGGACAGCTAGCCATAGTCACATCTAGCTTGGGTCCAAACCACTGGGGCCCAACTCTCAGCAAGTCTCCAACACGTCATCTGGTGAAAAGGTTGTAAAGAGACAAGGACACAGAGGAGGTGCCTTTGCTCTATGTCGTAGTCTTAACACTAATGAGCAGTGAGCTTAGAAGTATTTTTACATGATCTCAGGACCAAGATTTAGCAGAATTTTGGATTTAGAATCTAAAACTCATCTTAGTGAAGAGTTTGTAGATAGAGACCTCCTTATGTTCAGGATACAGCCATCACTCTTCTTTATCACTGTCTAGATTCTACTATTCCAGTTTGGACAATGGAGGTTTTAGAGCAGAGCAAGGAGCACATCTCGATTGATTTTTCAGTCCCAGCACATAAGTGTTGAATAAATGTTAGCCGAGAAAATGAAGCTAATGTTAAAGTCAGATGTCTTCCTAGTTCCTTTAGCCAAAGGGGATGTGATGAGGTAGCTTATTCTCCAGTTAGTAAGACTATCAGAGGTTGCCGTGCAGAAAATCCTAAGTGATTTTTGATGCTTCTCCCCCTTTAAACTCATCTCTGTCCCTAATAAGATATCAGGAGCAATTAATGGGATTCTGTATTCCCAAGACATTGGAGATAGGTATATTCATCTCATCTGTGCCTGTTAACAGCCTTGTGACAAGGCAAGAGAGCTTGGAACAAGAATTGGACTCAAATGAGGCTTGTGTGACCTCATGAACAGCACAGCATCATCTGTACCATTCATTCAGCATACTCACTGCATGTCTTCTAGCTGTGATAGGTGCTCTAAGGATTGAAAATGAGTATACCCTTACACTTTATACCAACTGAAAGTTGGTGAAGATTTATAGAACTGCAGCCTTACAATATCTGAGCTTTTCTGTAACGTACTTCAATTAAGTTTAATGAAATCTATAAAATGAATACAGCATTCACCTCTTCAAGGATGTGAATAGTTCAGGCCCTGTATATACATCACTAGTATCTCAAAAAGCTATAAATAGGCAAGTCAGCTCAGATTTTTTTTTTCTGGTTTTAGGAAGGAGGCAAAGAAATGAGAGCACTCAAAGCAAAACCCATGGGCTATGGTCTGGTCCAACAATCTTTTTACCATATGATAAAGCCCCTCAGAGAATCACTGGGAGGTTCAAGCTAGGTGTAAACTAAGTAAATACGAATTACCAAACTAATCTCCAAACAGCAGGGACGACGTCTGCCTGTTAACCCAGTAGCCCTGGTACCTAGGACACTGCCTGGTACCTAGCAGGCTCTCAAACTTGTGCAGTCGTTGAAGGGTAGATAGAGAAGCCTTTTGTTTTCTAGATAGGAGTCAGTTTTGCCCAGAAACAGGAAAATAACAGCTATCCAATTTCCCCTCAAGCCCAAGGATTTCCTGTTACCACCTCTTTGTTCAAAGCTGTACACATTATTGCCACCATGTATTAAATGCCTATTATGTGCCAGGCAGTATTTTGAAATTAAATTTGGTCTAATTTTCACAAGAGCCCCAGGAGGGAGTTGTCGCACCTTTACAAATAAAGCGACCTTCAGGCCACTGGCACAAAGTGGTGGAGGCGCGATTCACCCAGCTCTGTGACTTCCAAGCCAATGCTTTTATACTATTTTGTAACACTATTTAGAATGGAAAATTATGCAACTAAAACTATAATCCATCTTGAGACGAAAAACCTCTCACAAACATACACATACCACCCTGTATATACACACATTCACCCCCTGTAGTATGGTATATAATGACTCACTCTCAGGAAAAAGGGTACCACTGCCATCAAATGCATTTTATTCTCATTTTATTGAGATTTTTCAACAGCTGCCATTTGGTTTGTATAGCAAATTTTTAAAAAAGTAACTTTTTTCCATTTTTGATATTTTTATGAAAATTTTCTTCAATTTTAAAGCCCTGCCCCTCCCCCAAAGAAGTATTAAATAACTACCATGTAATGTTTATTTAGGGAAAAAAACGTAAGGAACAAAACCAGCTTCTAAACACTTGCAAAATGGATAAAGGTACAAAGTCAAGACCTGGGCTGCCCCAGGACACCATCAGCACTTCACCGTCCACACCAACAGATGGGTGGGCCATGCACAGACCCCCCCTGGGGGCTTCTTGTTCCACAAACTCTACTCCCTTTCTCCTCTTGACCTCCTCTGCTGGCTGTCCTCCTTCCCTTCGAATCAGTCCGACAAAAGCAGCATGATCCTTAATACATGTTCAGCTTTGTAACGAAGACAATACTGTACTTGGAAAGCTCAGAGATCCCCCATCCAGTCGAGGAGGAAACAATATCCAAAATAGTATTGATGGTTTCACTTTCTGGTCAAACACATGCTCGTACTTATTAAATTATCAGATGCTTCAAAAGTCCTGATATGTAGACAGCACAAAAGTTCCTTATAAAAAAGTTGCAAGATTATCATAAAAATTTCTGCAGCAGTTCAATCTCCTCATGTGGAGCTTCTGATGACAAAGCTGGTTCTGATAAGTAGTTCCTTTGACATGCACAGTAGCTTCCCCTGTGAGTTCTATGTTCTGAGGGTTCCTTTCAGACCACAGGAGGTTGAAATCCAAGTTTAAAAGACTCCCTGCTGACAAAATGTATTATCTATCAATGGGATATTATTCGGCAATAAAAAGGAACAAATTACCAACACACCTTATATGTCATGGATGAACCTGAAAAAATATGTTACGTCAAAAAAGCCAGAATCAAGATACCACACTTTATACGATTCCATTGATATGAAAAGGCAAATTTATAGGGACAGAAGATTAGTGGTTGCTTAGAGCTGGGAACAGAGATTATCCTGTAAATGGGCATGAAGGATCTTATTGCAGGGGGATGAAAATGTTCTAAAACTGAGTATGGTTATGGCTGCACTACTCAGGAAAGTTACTAAAATCACTCAATTGTACATTTGAAATGAGTGAATTTTATGATACGTAAAATATGCCTAAATAAAGTTGGTTAAAAAAAAAAAGTCCTTGCCTCCCAAACCACCCATCAAGCATTAAACATTTCTGAAGGTTCACAATCAATGGGGCAGGATTATCACTTAGTGTTGAGTTACAGAGTGAAAACACTGTCCTATTTTACAGCAAATAGCTAGAATGTTTCTTCATTATTTTAAAATAAAAGGTAGCCAGTAAGAAGGTAGGACTGGGAAAGAAATCTCAGAAAATCTCACAAAGGAGACTCCTATTAATGACAAATCTAAGGGGGCTTTTTCTTTTAGAGTAAAGATGGTGCATCTGTCCCTTAGCAGATTTCTCTTCTGTCCCCTAGGGGTAGGGTGGTGAATCTCTTAGCTGACACCCTAGAGATCAGTGTATAGTACTCAGCTGTCCTATTGGTATGACCCCCCCCTCAAAACTAGACTGACTGGGGACAGCAGTAGGAGGTTGGGTGGTAAGGGCTGAAGGCCAAGTAGCAAGAAGGAGACTTGAGTATCTTGTTCGGTCTGCCTCCTACTCCCCTATCCTTTGTCACCAATTGCAGCTTCCAGATGGGAGCAATAAAGACAGAAGATTAAAAACAAAGCGGGGGTGGGAGGGGGACTCTCTCAAAGTTGTAACTAACAAAGTCTGTGGATGAAATTTACAAGGCAGTAGAGCAGTGGCCACAGGAAGTACTCTGCATACTTTACAGGGTGGAGCCAGGAGAACTAATGATCCCTGTGGGCAATGAGGATGGCCATGATTTACACCGGGAACTGTGGGCTGAGGCAAGGCTCCCAAAGCACACCAGACCAGATCAATCCTCCTGTTCTCTCCACCCACTTCCCAAACCAATGAGGTCTGCATTATCCCAGAGAGTGGCTGGGGATATACAGTCTTACCCAATAGGTGCACATCTCCAAATCATGGTCAAATCTGCCAGGTCTCTGCCTGTTCCCATACTGTAACATCACCAAACCAAGAAACATTAGTAACCCGTCATGCTGGGGTCCTTCTAGAATACTTGCCTCTTCCAATCACAGCAGGGTAGATTCCCCATGATGTTTCGACATGGGGTTTTCAGCAGCCCTAATGCAAGAAATTTCAGTCAAACTGTGTCCTTTGACTACTCCTTCACACATCTTTCCTGTCTGACATATATTAATTCCCAGAGTGTTCAAGTGACCTCCTTACTTCCCAGCCTCTCCAAAATCAACACAGAACTTTGACATTATAGTAACACATGATTTTAGAAACACTGCTTGGTGTTTCACTAAGAACATCTTTTAAGCCGTAGTTGGCATTATAGCCTTATCTAAAGAGACCCCAGCTGTTCTGACTTTGGAAACTACAGGTGCTGCAAAGGTCCAGCCTTTTCCTTATGATCTTTTTTGGTTTGGCCTTATATGTTCCCCACAAGTCAAGTGCTGCAGTCAGAAACTGGCCCATGGCCCCAAAGCTGCAGGTGCTCAGGCCTGGGCTAAATCCATCCAGTTCTCTGCAGTTAAAGGCCGGGAGAAACTGAAAAGGCATTGCCTTTATTTCTTTCTTCCCCCTTGAAGTGGAAGAGAGAAAATGGTTTTCATCTTGGAGTTTTAGAGTCCAATAATCACAAAAATCAGAAATCAATCATTAATAAACTAACACTGGGACCAGCCAGAATTGGCAATTATTAAAAATACATATTCTGCTTCTACACAAATTCTCAAATTTCAACTTGCCAATAAAAAAGTTTCAACAGGGTAGTGGCTTAAACTCAACATCAAATGATCACTTACAAATACCAGCCTCACCCTTAAAGGGCAAAGGTGTCCAGCTGGGCTTGCGCCCAGAACCTCTCCTGGGAGAAAAAGTCTGAGACAGAGGCTCCCAGACTTTCCCCAGTGAAAAGTCCAACAAGATCCACATGCATTTTCTGCTAAGGAGTTGGCAAACTCCAACTAAAGCTGAGCCTGTGATCTGGGTGACAACTGGGCTCCCACCTCACAACATAAAATAGATGGAGAAAAGAGTTGGGCTACAAGAGGAACCACTGGAAGCACAAGCCTACGCATTAAAAACGGGGTCACATTGCTAGCTGATTCCTGATCCCAGAGTCAGCACACTGTGTGTCTGAATAGGACTGGAAAGTCCAGCCTCTAGGTTCCACTGCTCGTCTGGCAGGAAGCTTAGTCCTGACCAAACATGCCTGTGAAACAATACTGAAGACTGACATCTAAGACGGAAGCCCTCAGCAGATGGGAAGTCAAACCCTTTGGACTGCACCTGACATCTTAGCCTATCCCGGTGTCAGAAGAGCAAGCCTTCTTCAGATGAAGAAACAGCTCGATCTGGACCCCTGTAGGACTCTCCAGACCAGGAGCCACACAAGACTCCATTGTACTGTTGGTGATGGAGACACCTACGGTCTAGAAAAGGCTTTTTCTGCAATCCCAATGCATTTCTAACAGCCTTTAGAATTCCGAGCTTGGACAAGCTAATGGAGACTGAAGGAGGAAAAGCAGCCCCAGAAGAGCGAGACCTCTATTTCTGCACTTCCAAGGCCCTCTCCTTAGAGGAAACAACCCCATCTGAAAGCTGAAGCTGGAATAAAGTTTCTTTATTCACAGCCCTTCCTGAAAATGAGTTAAAGAGTTCCATTCTCTTGAGGTAGAGGCTTTGGGAACTAATGTGCACATCTGGCAATACCAGCTCCCTAAGCTACTCTCCTATGATATGTGACCTAACAAGGAAGGTCATTTTCCAAACGATGCCATCCTATAAAATGAGGAAAAGATGTGGGTTCATATTTGAAATCAGACATTAGCCTGTGGCTGTTAAAAGGTCAACAAGGGAGCTCATAAGAAAAAGGAGAAATTCTTAAGCTTTCCAGACCCTAGTCCTCTCCTTCCAACCTCTGTCCCACATCCACATACTGAATTTGCACAGACTTTATTTCAAGTTACATGATCTTTTCCTGTTAGGCCTATCACACAACACAGTGGCAGTCACACAGAAGCCACTGTCCTCCTCAGGCCTCTGCAAGTCCTTGTCCTGGGAGAATGCCAGGACTGGACAGACACGCTCTCTTTTAGACCTGACTTTGCCACCTACATCACTGTCACACAAAGGCAGCTCCTGGTGCCCACTTTAGTTCCTCGTGAGTATCAACAAAAACTCATGTGACTTATAGGCAGAAAAGATAAAAGGAACATACCCAGAGAGCCCCACCTAGAAAACTTGCAAAGCTGGGTGTGTGGGAATGGCAAAACTTTGTAATTGCTGAAACCATTCTGGCGGGTTACACAGTCAGCTGGTTCAAGCAGGACTCACTCTCCTGGGCTTATTTTGAGTTGTTCTGCATAATTCTGTAAGGTGGGGAGAAGCATCCACACAGTGACTGTAGCTTCTTGCTAGTGTCCTGAAAAATATATTTACTTGTAAAAGTGTATAAACCTTTCTAAGGGAAGTAAGATACCAAGAGGACAAAGTCTTCATGGGGCTGGGAAAAAACTGTCAAAACAAACTTAAGATATAACTAACAGGATTCAAGGATGACTTCCCCAGCCTGAAGCTGATGGCCAACACAGCTTGCCTCTCATATACCTTTGGTAACAATATCTTTTCTTAAAAAGAGAGTAAGGTTGGAGTGGAAAGGACACAAGGGACCAGACACCACGAGGGGCAAAGTGGCAAATCCACCTTAGTGCTCTTTTACCTTGTAAAGGACGAGTTTGAGGGTAGCTGTAAACAGAGGCTTAAGAGTAGGCCAACAGTAACTGAATGATTCAAGTGACAATCACCACCACAGTCCTCCCCTTCTGATTTACAACTTTCACCAACCACCAAAAGAGCTACTGAGAACCAGTATGTTAAGTCTGTGTTACGGTTCAGGGCAGGGAGACATGGGCTCACAGGCCATTGATAATCCCAGGTCATGGCAGGAAACCCCAAGGGTCTGGGGAGCTGAGCGGTGTACTCTGGTTTGTAACGCCTGCTACTTCCACTTGTCCCTCTTGCCGTGCAGCTTAACAGACTTGATAAGTAGTTCTCCAGGTGTTCACTGCCCTTGGTAAGTATACAGCAGGGTGAGAAGGGCATTCTTAAACACCCAGATTTTCTTGGTCAGCTTATTTTGTTTAAACACACACAGCAGAACATTCCTGATGGAGGGGAAAAAAAAGATTACAATTTCCTTAACTCAAAAATCTAGTAATAATAATAGAAAACTCCTCCAAGTGAAAGTCAGTAGAACAAAAGGGAAACACTCAGAGGCTTGCAGAGAAAGACTGAGCACATTAGTTACTCCAGTCACAGTGTCAAGTTAAACCACTGTTCCCCTCCCCGCTGTGCACCCCGCCCGCCCCACCCCCCTCTTCAGCTCCGCATGTTTGTGCAGCGCTGTCCCCAGATGTGGGGACACACAAGTCCTCCTCAAAGCTTTCTGTCAGCTCAGTACTTCACTCCTGGAATAAATTCCTTGGCATCCGGGTTCAGGTTACTTTTGCTCTGAAATAAGAATCAAGAGATAATAAATCCCAAGGAAACCTGCATTTTAAAACTTATTTTCTCCCTGCTTCCATTATTACCAGTACCTTCCTCTCAGCCTCAAGGAGAGAAAAAAAGAGAATTTCTTGCAACTCAGGCTGTTTTTGCTGGGCTGCTTGCAACGGCTCCTGACATACTAAGCCCCGACCAATCTCATCTTCTCCTTCCTGCTTTAGACTCCTGTTCCCTTCATGACGTTTTCATTAGAGGCTTGTAAGTTTGACTCCAAAGATAATTTTTCAATTCACTGAGTACCTTAAATCAATGAGAATCAAAGTAGTCCATCAAGCCAGTTACTACAGTTGCTATTTTTTCATCTTGCTGTACTCTCTTTGCTTATCTACTCTTGTGAATACGCAAAATCTTGGTAAACTGCAGGGCACAATCATTCAGAACACCAGCTGTGTGAGAATTATCTCACTCACAGAATTCTGACATTAAGTAAACATGGAAGGCAGGGAATTCATTTATCCATTCTTCTAAGTGGAAAATGGCCTCTTAAGAGTATTTTCCTTCTAAAATGAGCAGGAAATTTTTATAACAGCATCATTCAAAACTATAAATACAGATTTGAGGGATAGTAAAAGAAAGGACAGCAGCAAAAGACAATTTGAAACCAAACCTCTTCCATGTTGAATTTTTCATCCTTAATCCCAACTCTACTTTGAAGAGCCCACTGGGGAAAACGAAAGTTGGTAATGCTGCAACAGTGTTTTCACAGTGCTTTATGAGATGCAATGTATCTTCAATGCACCCTCTTATAATGCCCATGTGATGAGTGAAGAAACGGCAGCTCAGAGGGCTCCAGAGACTTGCCCAAGGTTGCAGGGCCAGCAAAAGAGTCTGTGACTCCAAATCCTATATTCTTCTCCCTATGTCACATGTGGAACTACATATGGCTCTTACCAAAATATCTTCAGAATCGTGACCATCGCCAACCGACAGTCCATTTAACTGTTGTTGCAACTGTCCCATGGCCTGAGGCAGATCTCGTGATGGAATAAACCAGTCTTGGTCTTCTTCATCCAGCATCTCCTGGAAGCAACGGTCCAAAAAGTCTTGCTCCTGCAGCTCCTCCTCCACCTAGCAAGCAAAGGTGAGGAGCTCTGACTTACTGTCCCAGTGGGACTCACCCCTTCCAGTTTTTTCTCCATCCCTCTCTTTCAAAGTTTACTATTCTGCAATTAAGAATGACCTTGTATGAGATCTACTAAGAATTAAGAAGCTTCTGATAACTGACTAGAGAAAAATATAATTTTTAATTTTTTCTACCAAATTCCATCAACAATAACACTGAGGAAATAGGTATTCAAAATAGCAGAAATTCCAGGTCTTTACAGATCTTTTAAGATCTCTAACATGTAACACAGAAATTTTCCATTCATGTGGCACTTACAGAAAATCATTTTAAAGCGTGAAATTCTTTTCTCAATCTTGTTAAGAGCAACATTTCTTAAATTTCCCATTTTACAAGTATGGAAAAGGTACAGGAACCATGTAACTAGACCACTACCCAGATAGTGGAGATTAAATCAAAACCAACTCTCAGCTTCTGGCCCACTTTTCTGGTAATGAGGCCTCTAAGGGAGAAAAATACTTCCAGAATCTTAGAAAGATATAAAAAACACTTTTTGGCATGTCAACAAAAAATGATGTCATCAATGCAGTATTCTTTCAAAACAAGCAGAAATAATAGGAATATTTAAACAATTCCCTATTTCATAAAGATTACCCTAAACTAAAGACATATATATATATAGGATATTTTACACCTCTTTGCTGACATTGTCAACTCCAGTAAAGAGCATGGGTCACTCCACAGATTGCGTGTAATTTTAACAGGCCTCCTGCTTCACATTTGACCATCCCTTTCCTGCAGGCTGCCTGGTGACAGATTCGCAGCTCACTAGTGCCACCATGAGAGGGGAGGTCAAGCAGAAATAATCACCCAAACTAGCCAATACAGTTAATCTCATAAACTCAAAGGAAAAGTCACAGGTAGCAAGACTTAAAAACAGCATTTCAATGTTACAATCAGCCACACTGTTTCTGATCTCAAATATATTAGATAGTCATGAAGCTCTTATAATAACCACAAAATATTTCCAAGCCACAAGATTTAACACGAATGCTCACGATCTGCCCTGACTCTCCTCAAGAGCATAACAGTGTGCTCCCCCTTATGAAATCTACCCTTACTCACAGGCACAATCCATGAAAACGTGACCAGGGCACAGGCTTGTGACAGGAAGCAGGGTCTACGTCCTATTCACATAAATCATGACACAGTGTGCCCACTTGGGGTGGAAACTGCTGGCTGCCCCCATTAAACTTGTTCCCTTCTTCCCAGAACACCAGGCTGTTCAGTTAAAAACCACAATTTGGGGGCCAGCCTGGAGGCACAGCAGTTAAGTTCACACATTATGCTTTGGCAGCCCAAGGTTCACCTGTTTGGATCCCGGTACGGACCTACACACCACTTACCAAGCCATGCTGTGGCAGGCATCCCACATACAAAATAGAGGAAGATGGGCTCTGATGTTAGCTCAGGGCCAGTCTTCCTCAGCAAAAAGAGGAGGATTGGTAGCAGATGTTCGCTCAGGGCTAATCTTCCTCAAAAAAAGACAAAAACAAAAAAATACCCCACATTTCGCATCTCCCATGCTGGATATGGCTGTATAACTATTCATCACATAACATCCCCATAAGTGATGTGAGTATTTTGGCATCATTTGGTTAAAAGGAGATCCCTTGCTTTGGCTTTCAGTTCTCTCCCTTTGCCAGTGGCTAGACTTCCAGTTATCCTTCAGCTACTCAGCTGATAAATGCCCTGGGGGTGGCAGAGCAACACTATGGAAGGGATCCTGTGGTCACAGAATCACCTGTCTACCTGGAATGCTTACCTTGGGGCTGTTAACATCGCAGCGATATAAGACAATGAATTACTGCTGAATCTTTGCTGAAGTAGTCTAACCTTCCCACACCTAACACACTTCTCTGTCTCAGACTCACATTCTGCCAGTCCCTGAGTTCCCATTTGGGGCATGCCAGGCTGGCCTGTCTGCTTACAGCTGCTGTTTCCCAGAAGTCTACACCAGATCACATGGTATTAGATCCTCTTTTAATCAATGTGGTAGAAAAATACCAGTATCTTCCTCCCAAGTACTGTCCCTCTGGTCTCTTACCAGCTGAAGATGCTTCTTGGTCGGCCGAGACCAGGCGTCCATGTATTTTTAAGTTATTCTAAAGCCAAAGAACCCATGTCTTTTGTAACAGACTGACAGTAAAATAGGAGAGCTGTTGAGTTACACATATCAGTAGGCTTCCACTTCTTTCTTTACCTGTCTGTTGAAATCCTCTTCATTCTCCATCCACATGTACTCTGCAAATGGGTTTTCCTTCTCATCATGCCCATCCAACCCCTGGTCCTCTTTGGATTTTACACTGGGTGATGTATTTGCCACACTGGATCCATTCATCATGACAGAACCTAAACAGGAGCAAGAGAAAGGAAAAAATGATACAAGGATCAAGGAAGTGAAAACTTATAACATCTATATTCTTCCAGAAGCTTCTGAAGTTTTAAGTTAAAGTTATTAACTATAGATGAACAGAAACTGCTAGTCTGTAACTGTTATATAGCTAACCATATCCTGCAGTTATCAACTATACAGATGTATAATTCTTTAAAAGTTAAAAGAAAAAAATGTCTAGGCTCAGTTAGCCTTTCTAGGCAAGTGGGGGGCAGGGAATCTTTTCAAGCCAAATTTCTGTAGGTTCTAGAACCTAATGGAGCTCACAAGCCTTCCTTAACAGTTAAATGGGTAGAGAAAGTGCATTCTTAATAAACACTCTAAGCAACTGCCCCTTATTCTGATTCTCAAGCTCTGTTTTTGCTTAAAACACATTTCAAAAAATGGTATATGTTCATTGTATTGATAAGCAAAAAGAAAATTAAGGTCACCAGTTGTCCAACCATCCAACATTAAAAACAATTAACAATGTGGTGCATATAACCTTCCTGACTTCCCCCATGTGTATGCAGATACACACACACATTCCCCAAGTATCCACTCTTACAGGAATAGCATGATGCTCCATCATTTGCTTTTTCTCATTTCTAGGTTAATATAGCCATACTGTGTTTTGGGGTGTTTCCAACGTTCCTGTATTATGAAGGTTGGATGAACTTCTTTTGTTCACCTTTCTAATGATTTCCAAATGATAACTCCTAGAAATACAACTGCTATATTGGAAAGTATGTTTGTTTTTTTAAGACTCTTGATTTATTGCCACATTGCCATAAGAATTTAAATTCTTACCAGTAGTAAGCGCTTGTTCCTCTGCATTCATGAGTATTATTATTTTTGAAACCACTACCAATTTCCTAAGAGAAAACTTGCAATTTATTATTTACATTTTCATTTCTTTGCTATTTACTGAGGCTGAATATTTTGAGATATACGTACGGGCCATTTATATTCCTTATTTTGTCACTTTTAGCTAAAGTAATTTTTCTGCTCAAGTACTTTTGCCTACTTTTCTATCAGGGTATATATCTTTTCCTTAAAACAGTTTTTCTATAAAAACTTATTATATTTGTCATAAGTTTTATTTTTCATAAAATAATTTATAAATAAAAAATATTTTGTTTGCTTAACATCTTTGGTGGTAGTTTTTGCTGGCCTTAATTTTTGTCTACAGCTTATGTGTCTGTCTGTCTTTCTATGGCTTTTTAAAGTATGTACATTTTTTTTAATTGTTTATACTTTGGCTTCCAAATCCATTTTGGTGTGTTCACCCACATCTGGAAGGTGTTTTTTTTCTGTTCTTTATTTAAATCTCACCCATTCTTCAAAAACCACTGCAGTCTTTACTCATCTCTTCCTTCCTCTACGATCTTGTCGCTAGTGAGCCTGGGGTTAATAATACTTAATTGTTATGTTTCATATGCATAATTTTCCTCTTTCCAATTAGATTCGCAACTCCTAAACAGTAAAATGGAGGTTTACACCTCAATACTAGGAACTCAATAAATACCTGTGGATCATTGTGCTTAGGCAACTTTCCCTTTCTATCCTGACTCCCTTCAATCTCAACTCCACCCCCTCCCCCATTGTCCTTGGGGTATCTTTAAGTTTTTTTAACAAATAATTTCCTCACTCATTTCTATCTTGGCAACATCCAGGAAAAAGTCTTTCCCTGCTTCTGGATACACTAAAAAATTATTGCTTACTCCCCTTTAAAGTTTTTGCAATTTTCTAACCTGCTATGGACATCAGAAAATCTAATCTTCTTAAAAGACAAGGTGGAATTGTGAAGAGTAAGGAACAGATGGAAAAACAACTCACTGATAGTTCAAAAAGAATTTAAGACAGAATCCATTTAATTCACTGTTGGCTTAAATAGGGCACCTAGTATGAAATATATCAGTTTAACATTTTAGATAGAGACAAAAGAAATCAATGATTATTCCAAATACTGCTCCATAATAATAATTCCATAAGGCTATAGAAGGGAGGGAACCAGTTCTTTATTTTCACCACTTCCATTTGCAGCATTAGCAATGACAGAAGCAAGTCTGCTCTACATGCCAGGGCAACTGCATACCTAAGTAGGGTATTTCTAAGCACAGAGACTCTTAAAGGTCCTGATCCTTGCTGGGTAGTAGGTCATACAGTTTTATATTTCTAAAGACTCATTTGGCAGTTGTTTACAACCAGCACAGTGATTTCACCCCATCAATATGGAAATCATCCACAGAGAATCAGAGTTCAGTTTTCAAAAACATCTGCCTTTGCCCAAAAAATAAACCCTAAGTGCACATGACCATAAGGAAAAAGGGAAGGCAGAGGAAGAAAGAAAATAATTCAAGAGCAAGGCGGAGCACAGAGAAGCAAATTGCAGGATGCAGCCGTTCATGAGAAAGAGAAGAGAAACTTACTATAATCTCAACATGAGGATGTTACCCAATTTAATGCAAACACGTTAGAAGAGTTGAAAACACTGAGATACTAGGAAAGTGGTTCTCTCACAGTAGGCTATACAGTACAGATTTGTATTTTATGCCATTCAGCCTGTGTTTTCCACACAATTGGAAAATTTGGTTTCTCTAAAGAGCAGCAATTGAACAACTTTATTTGTATAGTGCTTAACAATTTGTAAAATACTTTCATACCTATGCTCTGACTTAAGGTACATAAGTCCACCTTCACTCTAAAAAAAAAATATCCAGATAGTGCTATATAGGAAGACCAAAGAAGGTATCAGACTCCGGAGTTAAGCAACCTGAGTTCCTGGGTTAGTTTAAGAACAACGCTAGTCTGCAGGCCTACTGGGTAACAGTGAACTGGTGCTTAATGTTCCCCTCGACGGCAGTGGCAGAGTGGGAATGGGGAGATTTTGCTAGAGACTGGTAACTCCTACGTAAGGCATTTGGGGAATGCCTTCCAACTTGGGGAAGACATCAGGTAAAAATAGGACCATTGCCAGTAACCTCCCTGACTCCCGGTTCCAGAATTTCATGTAACAGTCTCTTTCTGTTCCCAGCTCCTCTCCAGTTCACATCCACCATGGCTGCCCTCTAAGAGCACAGTGTTTCTCTAACCATCCTATTTTGACCTTTCACGTTCATTATTTCACTTGATTCCATCCATATCAAGGGATATCATCAAGAAATTCTAGTGTGTAGGGACAAAGAAAATATCCCCAAAGCTTCCAGAGATGGGGGAAATGCCTGGTTACATAAGAAGGATCATGAATCAGAATGGCTGCCATGCTGTCAGCTACTCTATGGAGAGGCCCAAGTCACAAGGAACTGAATCCTGTTAACAACCAGGTGAGTGGGCTTAGAAGTTCAGCTTCCCCCAATTGAGGCTTCAGACGAGACAGCCATCCCAGCTGACAGCTTGACTAACTTCATGAGAGACTGAGCCAGAGACACCCAGCTAAGCTGCTCCCAGATTCCTGACTCACAGAAACTGTAAGATAATAAATGTTTGTTGTTTTAACCTGCTAAGCTTTGGGTAAGTTGTTACACAGCAATAGATAATACAGGCATTCAATAAACGATGGCAACTAGCTCTGCCATACAAACCACTAGTTGCCATATCTTTCCTGTTATCTATCAAGAGGACAAATGTGCAGCTTGAAGTAGGTCATTGCTGGAGAAGTTCTTCAACAATTTGACCTCAACAGTAGATAAAGGAGTTTATGTCTGGTCTATGTCTATACTGCATTATGAAATCTAAGAACTATTTGAAACTTACTCCCCCTCCACCTCACTTTCCCTCTTATATACAGGCAAACATGCTCAAAATGGAAAATTACAGTAGTCATTTTGGCTGAAGATGGGAGAGCATGTAGGCCTGTTCATAGTCAAAATAGGGGTGCTAAGGCCTGCCAAGCATTTGATTTAGCACTTTACCATGGTCAAGGGCTTGTGTCTAAAATATCTGGCTTGAAATAGAGACCTCCATTCCCAGCCATAACGAACTTCAGGACTTTAAATGTATCTAGGCTATTTCTAGAATACATGCTTCATCAGTTCAACACTTTGAACATCCACAACTCAGATCCAACATGCTCATACCAAAAACTAGCTATTTTTTGAACGTAAATGAGATTTTTCTGAGGCTATAAACCTGGATTGTGCCCATGATAATAGCTTGACTGTGAAGAATACATGGGACTTTAAACTAAATTACCTGGAAAAAAAATCTATTGAGCAGTTGATATAAAAACTAGTCTCTACTATTCTGTTTACTACAGTTTCATTAACTTTGTTTAGTCTGGTTAATACCATTTTAAAATCAAATATTGTGGTAACAGTTTTAAATTTTATTTCAGTTCAAATATGCTGCCACCAGATTCAGGTTTTGTCCATTCTCAGTTGCATCTCAGCAATTCAGGTCATTAGATGCACTTGGTCATTAACATCTGAGTGCTATTTACCCTAGGCACTGTGCTTGACTGGTGCTTTGACAGGGTACAAGTTCCTTGCCCTGGTAGTATTTATATTCTCTCAGGAAAGAGACATGCAAATAATTAAGAATAAGTATGATCCATGTCATAAAAGCAGAAGTAAAAGGGACTATTAAAAAACAACAGAAGGACCCAATCAAGTCCAGAAGTGGAGGATGGTTAGGAAAGGTTTCCCTGAGCAAGCAATATTTTTATCAATTCCTGAAGAATATAAGTTAGCAAGCAATAGGGAGAAGAGGGAAAAGCATGTGCAAAGACTCAGAGGCAGGAAGGAACTTTCAGGAACTAAAAGAAGGTAGGTATGCATACTGTTGGAGGGCAAACGAGAACCACTGTGAGAATGGCAAGGAAGAGGGGTGAGGTTGCTGAGGCAGACGGGGCCAGATCATGTAGGACATTAGAGGCTACATGAAGGCTTCTGGATTTCATCCTAAAACCAAGGAAAGCATTAAAAAGGGTTCTTCGCAGCACAGAGACATAATTCAATTTATATTTTGAAATCATTCAGGCTGCCATATGGAAAATGGATTGGAGAGACAAGAGTGGATAATGGCAGACCAGTAAGACAGTTAATGTGTTAATACAGAAGAAAAAAATGGTGGCTGCCTGGATTCACATAATGGCAGTAAGAAGAGAGTAGGCAGATTCCAAAACTATTTTAGGTTACTCTGGGTGACGAACTGGAAGTGAGGAGACAGAGTGAGGGAAAATATCAAGGATAACTTAGGCACAAGCAACTGGGTGGATGGTAATGTCATTCACTGAGCTAAGGAACTCTGTGGGAAGGGCAAACTTTTCTTAGGTGGTGATGGAGAGTGGGGGTAAAAAGGGTGATGAGTTCTATTTTGGACACTTTTAATTTGGAATGCCTCTGAAACACTCAAATGGTGATGTTAAGTAGGTTGTCTACATGCATCAAGAAAAGGAGAGGTCTGGCTAAATACAGCAATTTTGTGTAGTTGTTTATATAAATAGTAACAGAAGTCATGGGACTAGAAGATGTTGCCTAGGGAGAAAAGGCAAAGTGAGATGAGAAGAAGGTCCAAGACCCAGATGTGATGTATATAAACAATTTAAAAAGTCAGGTAGAGGAGGAGGAGAATACAGGAAAGAAAACTGAGAAGAAGAAGCCAGAGAGTTGAGAAGGAAACCAGAAGAGTGTGGAATCACAGAAACCAAGAGAAGACAGAACCCCAATGTAGTGAGTTGAATGGTAGCCCACAAAAAAGACATGTCCACATCCTAATCCCTATTACCTACGAAGGCTACCTTATCTGGAAGAGGGGTCTTTGCAGAGGTAACCAAATTAAGGACCCTGAGATAAGTAGATCATCCTGGATTATCCCAGTAGGCCCTAAAGCCAATGATAAGTGCCCTTATAAGAGAAAAGCAGAGGGAGATTTGAGACAGAGAGAAGGAGGCAATGTGACCATGGAGGCAGAGGTTAGAGTGGTATGGCCTCAAGTCAAGGAATGCCGACAGCTACCGGCAGTTGAAGAGGCAAAGAACAGATTCTCCCATGGAACCTTCAGAGGGAGTCCAGCCCTGCTGACACCTTGATTTTTGACTTCTGCCTTCCAGAACTGTGAGAGAATAAATTTATGTTGTTTGTAGTAATTTGTTATAGTAGCCACAGGGAACTAATACATCCAGTAAGGTGGGTGTGTTGAGGCTGCTGAAAGGCCAAGAGGAAGGCTGAGAAGCGTCCAAAGAATTTAGAACCTTGGAGGTCTCTGATGACCTTTATTGAGAAAAGTTTCCACAAACAGAACTGAGAGAGAAAGCCAAGTTGAGGAGGTATGAATTACAGGTGACGGGAAGCATTAGACAGTTCTTTCAAGGAGTCCGGCTGCCAAGGAAAGGACAGACACTTGAGGGGTAAGAGGTCCCCGGAAACTATTTTTGAAGACTAGAGAGTCTAAAGCATGTTTAAATGTTCATAGAAAGACTCTAGTGGAGAGGGAGAGGCTACAAATAAAGAAGATAGAAGGAATAACTGATAGTATAGGCCATGGGAAGGCAGGAAGATTTGGCTTTTTTGTTTTGTTTTGTGAGGAAGATTGGCCCTGAGCTAACATCTGTTGCCAACCTTTCTCTTTCTGCTTGAGGAAGATTGTCACTGAGCTAATATCTGTGCCAGTCTTCCTCTGTTTTATGTGGGACACCACCACAGCATGGCTTGAGGAATGCTGGGTAGGTCTGCACCCAAGATCTGAACCTGCAAATCCCGGGCTGCCAAAGCAGAGCACACAAACTTAACCACTACACCATCGGGCCGGCCCCTGTTTTTTAATTTTTTGAATAGCTAATACACTCATGTGATTAAAAATCTAAATGCCTCGATTCTTAATTAGTTAATAGATAGTTGCATGGTGAGCATGAAGTCAGAGCCTAGGGAAGAAGAGCATGGAGAGAGAGGTTTTATCCATTACTAAGGCACAGGAAACATCCTTAGCTAGGGCAGGAGATTTCACTCTCCTAGTAGCAGGAGATTTCACTCTTCCAGTGGCAGGAATGCTTCTGTTGCTGCCTGAGCAGTTGCTGGATAAACCTATCAAACGCCAGCATTGTGACTTTCTGTTTTGTCTTCTAATTTTTTGCAGGGTCATATACATGTGTCTGTGTAGACACACAGACACACACACATATACATACATATACATTTTAAAGCTATATAAGAAATAATTTTATAAAGGCTTTTAAATTCATGTAGAATAGATTTTTAATATGCCATGTTATACTTTATATTAAAATAATTTCTCTGTCTCCTTGCTTTACAAAGTCTTCTACCAAGGAAATAAACCCATCCACTTTTCTCTATCGTTTGGCGGGAAATCAAGGTGGAAAGGAGGCAGGATGAGTAGCTCAGCTTTTTGGGGGGTAGAGTGAGAAGGATACATAGGATGTGCATATAGAGATTTAAAAAATAGGTTCCAGGTCAATCTCTAATTAGAATGATCTTGTCCTCTCTATTTCCACTTCATCTGTTCTCAGAGAAGCTGCATGGACTTTAACAGAAAGAAGGAAGTAATCACCCTGTTAAGCTTTCCTATCTTGACCTCAGTACACAAATGCTCCATTAGTTATCTTCCATTTGATGCAAGAAAAGGGCTTGCAAGTAGAATATCAATGCGCTTGTTAAGCACACAAAAAAGTGAACTTACCTGCAATTAGAAGTTGACAAGAAGCTTTCAAAAGCTTATTAGTTGACAAGAGGAAAATCACTTGGGTTCCCTAACAGTAAAACACATTAAAAACAAAACTAAATTACAAACAGAAGTATCTTCTAAATTCAACTCAAGGCTGCCAGATTAGAAAGACAACATAACCAGAACACAATCTTTCTACTATGGTTTAAAATGTGTCATATACTGACCCATAAATTTGTCCTACTGATGAAAAGGAATCTGAAAATCTGAATACAGACACTTTGGGAAGAATGACAACGCTGAACTTAATTACTCCAATAGTCTACTCCCTGGACCAGAGCCAAGAATACAAAATAGAAGTATACTCAAATAGGACTAAGGACGCATTTAGCAAGTGTTGAGAAGGCATATTCCTATCCAGTGGTTCTCTAGAGTACAAGAGAATCACTTGGAAGCTTTTCCACAATCATACCTTTCAGATATCATGATTTGTTAGGCTTGAGTCAAGGCCCAACATTTGTATTTTTGCTTGTTAACTGCTATAGGTGATTCTGATTATAGAAAGACTAAAGACTAAGAACAATTCCTCCAATACAGGGGCAAACTCTATGTGGAACAGTCCAAATCCCAATTACCCTAAGTTTCACATCAGCAGATCCCACATTGGTGAATGCTCTATGCTTAAAAAAAAGAAAAAAAAAGGGCCAAGTAAATTCATTGCTCTGAGAAGTCTTATTTAACTTTAACTACCAAGCATTTCCCTAATTAATTAATTGCCTTAATTATTTATTTATTATCTATTTATTACATTTTTAATCTAACACCTATTAACACCTCACAAACTTTTAGAAACGATGGCTCAAGGATGTTCTGTGATATTACTATTATCCTATTGGAAATGTACAGAACAGACATAAAATGCACTCCATAAAGCATTCAAAGGCACTTCCAAAGGTAGAATGAACAGACTTGCTGATAGTCAGAGGCAAGCTCTCTGTACCCCGGACCTGTGCTCAAGTTCTACTTCCTCCCAGGATAACATCAAATGATGGCCATCATAGGGACTTTGACTTCTCCATATCCAGGTCCGAAAAGATATTACATGCTATTAACAGGGACATCTTGTGAACTGAAGTCTTAAGCAGACAACATTTCATCAAAACCATTCCTATGGACGAATTACTACATATGAAATACGTCTAACTTTTTTCAATAACAAAATGAAGGCCTCTGTCTTAGACTGATCTGATGACAGTTTAACTTGTTTTTTTTAAATGCATAATACTATCAGAAATGTCACTATGGAAGCCTGAATACCATCTCTGCCTAAGGTCTCCCCCACCTCCATCCCTATTTCACTTTTGATTACATGTATATATTCGAGTGAGAATTATTATTTGTTTTGGAAACAATCTATTTATAACCTTAGAAGTTTCTTGATGGCAAGAATCAAGTCTTTTACAGCTTCTAGCATGCCTCTGTGTACCCACTGGGTCCTTAATAAATAATTTGTTGACTAACTGCCATTTCTAGAATGCTGTATTCTAAATTTCATTGCCTAGGAGGAAGCCCATGCTCTGAGGGGCTAGCATATTCGCTGAGCACTCTTCATTGAGTATTAACAGTTATTCCCCAAAGCCAATGACATCATCACTCAGGAATCTGTTTTTGGCAGGCTAAATTACCCTTGAGGGGAAAGAAATTCCTACTTCTATTCTAGAAAATGTTTTTCTATGTTCTTGTTTACTGTATTAGTGTTTAATAACACCATGTGGCTATAACATTCCTCTCATGAACTATCAGCTAGGCATAAAAGCTTGCCACAGTGGAGTTATCTAAACTAGAAGAAATACATACCGTGGATCCCAACAAAAATCACCAGAAGGGACCACATGCTCACTTTATTTGACATATTTCTACAGAAAAGGATTGTCTACCACGGAAAAGTGGGGAGAAAGGAGCTGAGCAGTTTAAATACATATGTAACCAGGCAGAGAAAACTTTATTCACTAGAAGTCTTTTCAGGAAAAGTACCATTTTGGGTGGGACAAACTCCTTGAAAATTAACTTGGGATAGAAGGAGAGTCCTTGAGGAGCCAGGGTAAGAGCAGAACTGTTCTATGGGAGAAAGGGGAATGTTTCCCTAGCTAATGGAAGCACAGTGCTGGAATAAAGAAGAAGAAAAATGAGTCTAGAGTGGGACATTTCACATAGTGAAAGGCCTCCCATGCGTAATGTGCTCTCTACCCTAAGACTTTTAATTTTCAGTGAAACTAGTAGAGCCAACTAAAGCTTAAGAGCCTATGGATTTTTTGGGTGTGGAAACTATTGAAAAGGCAGGATTTGATGTCTAAATTGTGAGGGCAGAACAGAAGTAGGTCATGAACTGGGGAAGTGTTTGAAGCAAGTTTACCCAGATCCTCAAGGGAAAGAGAGGGCTCCAGAGGACAATCGAGCTACAAACAAGAAACAAGTGATCTACCCAAATACGAGGGAAAAAGATGAGAATAAAATAACAGCTCTTCTAAGTACTTCACTAACATTCTCTCTCATAATCTTCACAACAATCCTATGAGGTATGTGCTGCTATTACCCCAGTTTTTCAGATGAAATCTCTGCCACTTCCTCTGAAATGTTATTAAACACCTTGCCTAAGGTACAATCTAGTAAGTGCCAGAATTGGAGCCTAAGTTTAGGTCTTTCTGTTCCCAAGGCCCATGTCTTAGCCACTACCCTATACTCTCACACCTCCCACTTTAGCCCAGAATGGCTATGAGATAAAACTCTGATTTTTCTCAGATATTGCTAAGGGGAGTGTGGGAACCAGGCTGAAGAAAAATGCTATTCAACAAAAGGACTACGTCTTTGGAAGGAAAATACAAACAAGGTCATACTATATGCTAGTGTGTTTAAATCAAAATAAATTATATTCTCTACCATAAACATACCACAGCTCCATTTAATTTGAAGCTTGCTGGCACTTTTAGGATGAGAAAGCAGACTTCCAAACAGGTCTATAATCCCTTATGCACAATTACAAAATCCAAAAAGCTCTAAAAACTAAAAATCTTCCATATGTTTCATGTCAAAACTCAGCTGACACTAAAACTTGGCCTGAACTGATGTGAAGTTATATATAGCCGTCATTTATCCCACATAGTGTGAATACTCCTGTTTTGCTCAGAAATATTAATGTGTATGACTAACGGTGCTGCATGAGACTACTGGGGCATTACATAACACACACAGAAAGTGCCTCTCTAAAATCTGAAAAATTCTAAATTCCAAAACTCATCTAGCCAAAGGTTTTGGACACTCTATGGACTTGTATTCCAAAGCATTTTAAAAACAATTCCCAAAAATGATTAGATCAGAGGTATTCAATCTTTAGGATTTCACCACCAATAGGTTTTCAAAAATACTTTGACAACGTAGGATTAGAATAATTTTTTTAAACTAAGTAAGGATGGTAAAAATATCCTTATCAACATCATTTTATAAAAGGTATTTTGAGACCAAAAAACACAGGAAGACCTCAATTCAATGCAAAAGACAATTCTTTAAATTAAATGAATTTAACTTTATGAAAAACACTATTTGGTCCTAACTTTTCTTATTTTACCACAGGCTGGTGAAAATTCAGCTGACACCAACACTGGTCTGGTCACAGGCATAGAGCCCAGCTAGCTACATAAAATTACTTCAGGAAGTTAAAAATGCAGACTCCCAGGCTCCATACTAGCAGATAATGATTCACAAGGTCTAGTGGTGGGGCCCCAAATCTATATTGTCTTTTAGAAAGCTGGTGGGTTGTTTCCAATGTGCAGCCAAGCTTCCGAACCACTGGTCTAGTCTGTGGGATCCAGTTCTACTCTCCCTTCCTCACCCAAATTGTTCTCTGAGAGGCTAAGGGGAGCAATATAGGGATGTTTCCAAGTAGGGAGTCTGCCCAACTGACTGTTTCTAATACAAGCTATTTCTCCAACAGTCAACGCTGGACCAGCTGGTCAACTTGAAAAATGAGGCTGTTAGCAGGGGAACAATAGACATTACGTAGTAGACGAGTGAGAAAAACTTGTTGAAGCAAAACTCCTCTATGAAAAGGTGTGGCTTCCAAAGTTTCCTTTCTCTTCAACTCAAAGATTCTATATAAAGCCTAAGTTCAGCATAGGTATATTTGTCTTTAGCTAAAATAATAATAATAATTTAAAAAATATATATGTGTGTGTATGTGTATTATACATATGTGTGTATTATATATGTGCATGTCTATGTCTATCTACTTATCCCTTCATAGCTGTCTCCCGTGTCCAGCTTCTATGCTAGGTCTATGATTTTGGCCTTTTTTTTTCCATCTTCAGAGGGACTACAAGGATTACTAGTATTACTTCAAACAATACGATGACAAATCACTAAAACAATTAAAAATCCATAGCATGCTTGATGTTTTATGTAGCAGACTACATTCTCCAACATTCCAAAAAGATAAAATAATTCTTGTGATTTCTCTATTTTTTGGAAAAAGTTTCTTATTCTCTTAAGTTACCGTTTAAAAGAAATCTTAAGAATAAACATAGCTAATACCTTTAAAAACACAAAACTTTCCATCTAATAAGGACTCAAAGTTCTTTCCCAGTTAAAAAAATTATTGGACCCTTCTAAAGCAAGGCTAAATGGTAAGGGACGGGGGAGACAGAAAGGACATATAAACAACCCCTACTCCCACGGGGTTAATCACTAAATCCTATTTGACCAGAATCCCTTGGTCTTTAACCCTTGCAAACAAAACGGATTTCTTGCACGGTATTTGTCTAGGGCTTCCAACCATAAAACAATAATTGTGTTATGTCACTGTGTACTGCTATTTACCTGAACTCATCACTATGTTGGCAACAGAGGGTTGAATCTTTCATGATTTGCTCCATAACCTGTCCCCTTCTTATACTCCCAGACCAAATTCAACTTTCTTCTGGAACTAGATTACCAGTATTTACAGTTACTGTACAGCAGTGGTTCTCAAAACATAGTCCCCGGCCCATCAGCATCAGTATCACCTGGGAACTTGGTAGAAATGCAAATTCTCAGACCCAGATCTATTGAATCAGAAACCAGGGGTGGGGCCCTGCAATCTGTGTTGTAATAAGCCCTCCAGGTGATTCTGAAGCATGCTTATATTTGAGAACCACTGGTACACAGCAAGTAGAAAAATGTGTTTCCTTCTGTAGATACAAAGCCAGGGGTACTATATATTCTATCTTGATATGATAATTAAGACATCTAATTAGAAGACATAATCTTCTCACAACTCCTACTCTCAATCTAGTGTGTTTTATTTTTATGAGTTAAATAAGAAAAGCCTCAATCAGAGATTTAGTCTGAAATGTATACTTAACAGGCATTAGTTCCCATCCAGCTCTGATTTCATACAATACCATTTACATCCTCTTACATCTAAAGCTTGAAAAAAGAATCTTCATAATATGAACCTCAGACACTTCAGGAATTCTATATAATAAAATATGAACTAGGTATGAATATATCAAACTTACTAGAGAAGAAAAGTTCAATTATTTGCTACATCTTAGAATTGCATTCAACGGAGAATTAAAGTTTAGGATTTTTTTTACCTTCATACCTCCAAGTTAATAGAATTAAACCAGAATATACTATTCTTCAAAAGCTTCTAGCTAGGCAAAGTTTTACTATATTACTTCTTGCTTTCAGTGGGGATAAAGCAGAGCCCTGGCAGGCACATTTCGTCTGTCTGCAAGGCTGCAGAACAACATAGTTACATCTGTCCAACAGTATTAAAACAAAGGTGCCGTAAACCCTGAAGGTGAGTGTCATACATCAGCACTAGCCTACGTAATAAAAAGACACCAAAACCACTATCATCAAACAAAAGTAAGCTCTCACTAGGTAATTACGTTCTGTTCTGCCCCTGTTAATACTAAAATCACTATGCTGAAACTTCACCTCCCCTGAGATTATTGCATTTTAATGGATGGGTGAGACCAGTCTATAGTTCACAAAGAACCTACTTTCAAAAAGCAGGTAATTCCCATGCAACTGTTTCACAGTACAAACAAAAGGAGAGAGCCTTCTAATGATTACTACACAAGTAGCTCAACACATTAAACACAACAAAAATAGCATAAAAGAAAACCACAGACCAACTTCCATGCTACAAACACATACTTTCAAATGAAACATGAGCAAATAAAATCAAGCAATTTATTTAAAAATAAAACAAAACAAAAACATTTTGATCAAATAGGGTTCAGCCTGGAAATGCAAGGATGGTCTAAAATTAAGAAATATAAAAATGTATTTTGTATTAACAGGCAAAGGAAAAAAAAAACCTACATGAGTACCTCAATAGTTGCCAGAAACATATATATATTATGATTCTACTTTTAAAAATGTTTATATGTATAAAAAAGGTCTAAAAAGCAAAAAAATCAGAATGTTTTGGGTAGCAAAATTAAAGATCATTTTATTTATATTTTTTCTGAATTATTATTTAAGAGTATGGTTTCTTCTATAATCAGGGAGAAATGTTATTTTCATTTACATATTTAAGTCTTTTCTTTTTCCTGTTCTTTCTCAAGTACGTGTGTCAAATGTACACTAGAGGGCTTGACTTCCTGCCGCATGAGGCGGTCAGCCCACTTTTGGGATGTGCGCTAGACAAAGCTGCCATACCTTCACTTTTTTAAAGGTCCTTCTGTAGGAACACAGAAAAAATATAATCAAGTAAGTTTAAAAATACGAAAAGTGTGATTACAATTGCAAATAATATGGATGCATATGAAAAAATACCGTAAGAGAATATGAAAAAGAAAGCAGCTATTAAAGCAACAGAGACTGACATCTGGAAATGTTGTTTTAAATTGCTTTATTGTTCTCAAAGTATTTTTAAAATACACAAAACTGAGTAAAAGGAGAAAAAAAAGGCTGCCCACCCCTTCATGGGGCCACTTTTCCAATCTTTGCTACTGTTGCTATGTATTCACCTGATACCAAAAAGATGATAGCCCCTCAGATCCTTTTTTCTTCTCTTTCTCATAATCTCATTTCATTCATTCATTCATTCATTCACTCATTTTTTGAAGAGGTAATACAAACACAATTCAAAAAAATGTTTACATATATAAATATACACAAAGACATATGATGAAATCCCATTCCCACTCCCAGTTCTTTTATTGGTTACTTATACATCATTTCAGAATTTCTTTTTGCAATTACAGCAAATACGAATGTATATTCCTTCTCTCTCTCTCAACACAAACATTAGCAGACTAAACACACTGTTCTATACCTTGTTCCTTTTCTAAAAATCGCAATATATCTTAGAGCTCTTTCATATCAGTACACAGATCTTCAATCTTGTTTTACAACTGTACAATATTCCATGGTTTGGATGTACCAAAGTTTATTTAACCAGTTGCCTGTTAACAAACACTGGAGTCATCCCTATCACGCTATTACAAACAATGCCAAGCATAAACACATACATACATCAAGTTCATTTCTGAATGAGCCTTTCATGAAGCTTCTGAAGTGGTTCAGTATATTAGACTACCACAAGGTCACACGTTCACCAGGCTGAGAAGTTAGCTTCTTTTCTGGTTCTCATATACAGCAATATGTAGCAAAAGACTTAATAATTCCTTGAACCAAGCAATTGTACTCTTAGGGGACTTATGTCACAAAAATAAAGTGACTAAACAAAACACCCAAGATGAAGCCATTTCTATAAAAAAAAAAAGCATACATACACACATGCATATTCATGAATATGCATAGAAAGTATTAAATATATCCATCAAAATGTATGGTGGATCTAAGGAGAACTTTGTAGTTTTTCCCCCCTTTTTGCCTATCAATACTTTTTAATTTTACAGTGGCAAATATGTACTATTTCTGCAATATAAAATTAAAAACAAAATGTTAATTCAAATTAAGCTGGATACATTCCTTCAGTCTGTCTTGTATCTGTACAGTGCTTCAGAGCTCATAAAGTACGTTTATGTGCATCATTTAATTCTTACACTAACCCTATGTATTTTCATTTTATCCAAATGGAAAAGGAGGCAATAGATGGTTAGGCAGTTCTGCCCAAAGTCATTCAAATAGAAAGCTGGCAGAAACAAATTTCAAACCTAGATCTTCTGACTTCAAATCCAGTGTGCTACAAAAACATGATCGCTGCTTCCTTAATTTTAAGAATACCTTGAGAGTTAATCACATAATCAGAATTTGATAAATGAGTTAAAATTACACAGCATAAGGCCTCAGTCCCTAATGCTCCTATGATCAGATCTCACTGAAAGGAGAACATTGACATACAACTCCCAAAACTCCAAAGTCAGAGGAGGCTGTGGGTTTTCAATATCCTCCTCAATAAGACACCTAACTGGCAAACTGTAAGTCTAATATGGGCTAAAAAGCATGCATAAGAAAAGTAGCATCCTCTTAAGCTGGAAGATTCTCACTTTGAAGACAACCTTTGCCTTTGCTACCAGCATAGACTCCTGCTCTGGTTCTGCAGCACCGCGGGGTGTCTCCAATCACCTTATGGAATTTCAAAATATGAATAAGCCATACTTTTCAGGGGAGGGGATGATTAAGAATTTTTTAAAAGTTTGGGACTTACTGACTAGGATGATAATAACTTGGCTATTCTCTCCAAATGTCTCCCCTTCTTTCCTATAAGATTATACAGGTTATTTTACAATGCACATAGAGATCACTGATAAATCTTGGTTTGGTAATTAAAAAAATATATATATATAAATATACATATATATATATATATATTTATTTTTGGTAAGGAAGATTGGCCCTGAGCTAACATCCATGCCAATCTTCCTGTATTTCACATGCAGGATGCCGCCACAGCATGACTTGATGAGCAGTGTGTAGGTCCACACCTGGGATCCCAACCTGTGAACCCCAGGCTGCTGAAGTGGAACATGCGAACTTAACCACTATGACACCAGGCTGGCCCCTGGTAAAAATATATTTTAACTCATCATTCCTCAAACTATGTCTCATATAATTCTGTTCCAAAAGATGTGTAGGTATACTGCAGAGGGGAAAAAGAGAAGTCATGGTCAAATATAATGTACCCCTTTTGGAGATCCACAATTCACAATGGTCATTGACATAATAAAGGCTCTAGAGAGGTCCTGCATTACAGAAACCTTTGTTTAACTCAGTTTATCTTGACAAAAAATTCTACTGTGGCATAATTATTCACACCTTGTGCTCAGGGAAACTGGTTGAATAAACGTAACTATTAATTGAACATCCATAGGATATGGGAAAAATGGATCATTCTTAAATCTTTCCTACCACACAACATTAATTCTTCAAAAAGTCCTTGCTTTCAGTCTAGTGAACTCCTTCCTCTTCACCCACCAAAGCCTAACTCAATTAGCACCTCATTTGAGAACTCATCCTCCTCTGCTCCATATATTACTAAATATTCCTTTCTCCTGGTTTAGCTAGCATTTTATTCACATATTACCTCACTTACCACCAGTTCATCCATCTGTCTCCTCACTAGCTTGTGAGGTCTTTGAGAGTAAGTTTGATGATATTTTCAGTACCTTGAACAGTGTAGAACATATGTGAGCTTCATGATGAAGAAGTAAATAATTTCACTACAGGGTAATAGTTCCCAGAATTCAATACTTGTATTTCTAAACCATTATTGATACCCTATGAACAACTTAAGAATGTTATGCTTTCTCCCTAAAGCTTGCATCCATAACTGAGCAACTGTGGTCACGGTTAACTCAGTTGTGACAGGACCTCTGGCCAAACCGATTCCTAGCTTTTACTTAGGTGATTTTTGTTTCTTTGCTTTTTGTTTGTTTTTTCAATTTACCAGAAGTGTTCAACAAATTTCATTATTTTTTTAGATCTTTGTGCCTTTGCATCTGCTGGTCCCTGCTTGGAACACTGTCTCAAGGTTTTATTCATCCAAAAGGCAAGACTACGCATCCTTTAAGAATCAGCTTAAACAATCTCTTCTCTGGAAAGCCTTCATATCCCCCCATCCTTTCAGAAAGAGTTAGGAATTCCTCAAGTCATATGTTTGTGCATCTGTTACTATATTATCAGGCACTGAACTGAGTGCCAAAGATAGAAGGATGAAGATATGGACCTTGCCCTCATGGAGCTCATGGTCTAGTGAGGAAAACAGCCACATGAACAAATAACCCCACTATAATCATATGAAATGCAACACCAATAGGAAGATTTATGGAATATTATGACTTACCAATTACTTTGTTTGTTGCTTTATTAAACATTATTTATGATCATGTTAGATAGATATTTGAATTGGACAGAAGTCCATGAAACTCTAAGGATTTCCACTGGAGTTGTCTTCTGAAGAAGTCTTCAGTTGTCTTCTGAAGAAACTGTGTCCTGGGGGCTCTTTTTGTACATGCTACAGTCTGTGGGACAGACAATGCATGAAACCAACCCTACTTCTTTGGCAACAAACAACTGGACCAGGACTCAGAGCCCTAACTAAGGACAATCTATAGGTTGAACTTGAGGGAGATCACCTAGGACAGGGCTTGGCTCAAAATTCTGTCCAATAGGGGCCCTCCGTTTTAGAAAGCAACAAACCTATCCAATCAGATACTTTCTCTTGGGTAATACAAATGGTGGTGAACAAAATAAAAGAAGGCAGGTCTCCAGAGTTCAAATTCTATTCTAAATACTGCTAAGTTATCATTCTGTAAGGTTTTGAAAGCACTACAGCCAAGGGACAATATGGCTGCTGAGATGATTTCCCTTCAAGTTTTCATTAAAACCCTCATCATCAAAGGCGATACGTGTGTGCCTCTTCCTTGCAACCTACAATGGCCTAACACAGCATATTACCACTTTTGAAATTAGGAAACAGGCTTAAAGGCTTCAATAGCTTGACCAAAGTCACTCAGTTGGTAGGTGGCAAAGCCAGAAATCAAAGACCAGGTCAGCCTGATTCTTCTAGAATACCCACCAGTTACATGGGTAAATAGCCTCAAAATCGACTAATGGTAAGTAGAGGCTGACAAAGGTCAACGGAAAGAGACTCAAAAGGAAGAGTTTATGCACAGAGAACAGAAATGTTCTGGAAGTCAGTATGGTGGGGGATGTGAAGAGGGGGCACAATGGGTTTCACCTTGGTCAAGTTAATCTATAATTCTAACGTGGACCTCTCCCCTGAGCTCCAGACTGTCTGTCCCTCTTACTTGAACATAACATCTACAAGGGCAGGAGCTCAATCTCTAGTTTGTTCACCACAGTCTAAAACAGAGCCTGGCTTATAGTAAGTGTTTAATAAATATTTGTTGAATAAATGAATAACTGAATGAATTCTAAAAGAAGCTAAAGGAACATTTTACAGTGGATTAGAGGGAGGGTTACCATGAAAGAGACTCCAGGGGTCATTTACAAGTACAGTTAATCCTCATAATTTGTGGATCTCATATTTGCAAATTCACCTACTTGCCAAAATTCATGTAGAACTCCAAAAATTAAGACTCATGGTGCTTTCACAGTCATTCACAGGATTGCACAGAGTGGCAAAAGTTTTGAGTCACCCCTTGGGCATGTTCCCAGCTAAGGTCGAACAAGACAGCATTCTGCCTTCTTGTTTCAGCTCTCACACAGAGATGACTAAAGGACACAGACGGTAGGGGGCAGTGCAGTGTAGTCCAAGAAGCTCTGGCTCTGGGGCCAGTAGGACAGGGTTTGAACCCTAACTCTGGCACCAGTTAGGGGGCAGCCTCAGACAAGTCATTTAACACTTCTGAACCTCATTTTCTCTTTTGTAAATTAAAGGCAATAGAATCTGTCAGGAGTTATATTTAGGATTTAAGATTATACTCGATGTGAGATATTTATATATGTACATATTTTCCCTGCAATGGTTCAGTATTTGCTAATTTGGTGTTCTAGGTGACTTTATAGACCATAATTACACTGACTAATGAGAATCAACTGTAATTATTTATAACAAAATAACAGAAAGATATAGAAAACAATTATTTGGATGGAGTGGAGGCCAGTGGCAGCCTTCAAGAAGACTTTTTCTTTTTTTTTTGGAGGAGGATTAGCCCTGAGCTAACTACTGCCAGTCCTCCTCTTTTTGCGGAGGAAGCCTGCCCCTGAGCTAACATCCGTGCCCATCTTCCTCTACTTTATATGTGAGACGCCTACCACAGCACGGCTTGGTAAGTGGTGCCATGTCCGCACCTGGGATCCCAACCTGTGAACCCCAGGCCGCCGAGAAGCGGAACATGCGAACTTAACTGCTGCGCCACCGGGCCGGCCCCTTCAAGAAGATTTTGAAAGAGGACCTCACCAGGCACATATGACGTGGAAAAGGAGAAAGAGCAGCACCTGAAGAGAGAGGTCCAGGTGTGTGAAATAACAGGCAGGTTCAGGAAATGGCACTTCAGAAAGTCCAGAGCAGTAGGACATGAGAAGGTGTTCTGACATGGGGCCACAGTGCTTCTCTGTGCCCTGTACACACCCTGTACTGCAGAACCTCTCCTGCATTGAATTCTTGGTTTACAGGTCTCTTCCATTAAACCGTGAACTCCTTAAAGGCAAGGTCTTTAGGAAGAAATCATAGCTATAGTCCTTTAAATTCACAAACGAGTAATTACTAAAGACAAATACACCCAAAAAGACCGTACAAAAATAACTTCAGTTTTCAACTGCAGCCTTAGACCAATTCACAATAGTGACTAACTCATAGACTGTCAATTTGTCCAGGACTTTTCTTTGATGATTGCTAATAATTCTGTCATAAATTTTTCTTATTGTTCTAGACACATGGGCATTTGTTAGAACAGCTTTAAGATCTTCCTCTTTTTAGTGTGATTTATTAACAGGGCTCAAACATATGGTCCATTAGACAATGCTGCCTCCTCAGAGTAAAGATTCCTTTTCATTCCCTCTATTAGACTTATTTCTCTATATACAAGTCAGTCTTACCATAGTAAAATACAAGGAAGCATACCGATACATATGTTACAAATAGAATAAGAAAAACAATAAGAATTTTTCACAAAAGTTTGCAAAATTCTGGCCAAAACACAGTGGGCATGGTGTTAAACTCACTGCTTATATTTCACCACTGAGAACTAGGAAATACAATTCCAATTTATGTAAAGTCATGAAACTCAGTACTGTTAGAATCTACTAGGTTTCGTACACGTGTATTTTCTCTCCCAGACGCTCTCTCACACACACACAGCCTAAGGGGCCCATCAGGCTTATCCCAATACTTCAGTTTCCTCCATGGCCCAAAACAAAACCCTCACTGTCCAACATCTAAACTAATACTTTCTAAACTCTAAAGTCTCAATCAAAACTAAGTGTGGTGAGTGAGTTCGTCCCCGTAAAATTCTTGGCATAATTTTATTTAGGCACAACACAGTCTGCACTATTATCTAGAAACATATGGCTACAACCAACACTATTGAAACCAAACTGATACACCACGAAGGTGAATACAAATTCTCTATAGAACAGAGAATGTTTTTGAACTGATTCAATATTATATTATCCATAGGCTGAGTGTTATCAAATTACACTCTGCTGTAGAGCTATGCCATGTCCTATATTTTACGACAAACTAGCCTGGTCAGGTCCTTACTTATACAGCAAACTCTCTGCCACTCCGGTTAAGCTGTTTAAAGTATAATCCAATTCTATCTACTTAAAAAAATAATAATACATTTTAAAATTTCTTCCTGCTAGTAAACCCTTCTCGCCTGCATTTTCAGAAATTATCACCAAAACGACAATACTGGGACAAAGACTCTAGAGAGGAAATAATGATCAAATACCATTTTAAGGAAGACAAGAATGGTTTACCACTGACAAAA
Organism: Equus caballus; assembly: GCF_041296265.1. Lineage (NCBI taxonomy): Eukaryota > Metazoa > Chordata > Mammalia > Perissodactyla > Equidae > Equus > Equus caballus. Next base: position 47,256,784 of record NC_091698.1, on the reverse strand, counting down.
CAGATTAAAGTTCCCAACCTTGTAAAGCTGCCTGTACAGTGTATTCCGCCTCTCTTGCTCTCACCTTCCAGCTGCCTGGAAGGGGCAAGTGGAAAATGTTAGTTTCCACGAGACAGGAGAATGAAATTTAAGGGGTGGGAGGGGGTAAAAGACTAACTTGCGGAAAGGAAGGCAGAAGAGAAGCAGCCAAGGTCCCTAACTCAAATTAGGCATCAAGAATGAGGGCTGGAGTAAAGGGGGAGATGGAAGAAGTAGAAAAAACTCAGAGAACGCTCGGAGTCCAGAGAATGGGGGAGGGGCGAAAACGCGCAACTCCTCCCACTTCCCGCCTGGAGAAGGGGACCGGGGGATGCAGCACCGGTCTATTTGCCCAGCATTGTTGCACTGGGATGGGAGGGGAACTCGCAAGCCCGAGATTTCAGTCCGAGCATTAGAAGGGGGCGGAGGGGGCTCAGGGAAGTCGGGGGGCGGGGAAGGAACAGCGCGCCTGTGCGGGGAGAAAGGGACTAAGATCCCCCCTAGCGCCCCCGAGGGGCAGAGGGTAACCCCAGCGGACGCCCCTTCTCGCCGATGGCCGCGACGTGGGACCCGCAGGCTCACCCTCCCCACAGGAGCTCGGGCAGGCGCGGGCCGCCCCTCAGCCCCGACGGCGACAGAAAGCGAGGCGCAGGGCGCCCCCAGAGCCGGGAGAGCGAGGCTTCCCGCGGGTCCCCTCCCCACTATCCCGGGCGCCCGAGCCCACCTGGGCTGACCAGAAGCCCCTCCTCCAGACCGCACTCCGCCACTCCTCCGAGAGCCTCAGCCGTCGCCACAGACGTCGCCGTCGCCAGGACAGCCTCGGCCTCCAGTACCAAAGCGTGAGCCACAGCACGGCAGAAGCGCCGCTACCACTCGCCAGGTTACCTCTTACCGCACACTGGCTCCTCACCCCGCCCCCGAACCCAAGCCATTGGTTGCTGGGCACCGCCCCACTCGTCTATTGGACCAAAGAGGATGCCGCTCAGTCGCCTAGACGAGCACGTGTGGTGCTTATTGGTTTAAATGTGAAGCAGTTTCCGCCCACTCCTTCAGAAGTTCCAGCTTCTGATTGGTAATAACATCTGTCTTTTCGCTCCCTTCGTTCTTTCCCTCCCGGTGGAGCGCCTCCTCGCGGGAGACACCGGTTCTGATTGGCTGAAAGAGGGCCACGCTAGTCCTGGATAGGTATTGGGCCAGGGACGCGTCCAGCCCCCACGTGGGGGAGGAGCCCAAGACGCAGCACCTCTGGGTTTGTTTACACAGGCTCTTGCTCCTGCTTCCTTCCATTGGCTGAGACAGCAGCCCCTCCCACTTGGTTGCGCCACTCAGTCTCTCCAGGAGGGGCGTGGGGGCGGACCTCCGTGGGATTTCCCCACCTGTCAATTATAAAGGGAGGAGCTTTGCTCAAGGCTGGCTAGGGGCTGGCGCTCCGTTCCTTTGAGGAAAACTGGGGAGCTGGGCTCCTTGGAAGGGATGGAAGGAAGCAGAGGACTCTTCCACATTTCTAAAAACAAACCTAGCTTCTTGAGTGCTTTAAAAAAAATAAAACCTTATTTTCCCCTTGGATTTAGGGTGTCCAGTCTTTGCTTGCTAAGGACTGTGAATATTATCCCTCAGAAGTGGGGATTTTTTAATGGAAGTCTTACTTTATACATCTTTGTCTCTTCCTACCTCTCATGCTAACGATATACATAACACAAAGTAGCAGCTTAATAAATGATTACACAATGAGTGGATAAATGATAAAAATGAAAAGGGCAGTTAAAGTCAGATTAAATAACAGTGAAATAAATGTTATATACTTAATACAAATAATATAATAAAGACATAACTAAATAAATTCATTCATTCAACAAATATTATTGACCATATGCAATGATGTTCCAGGTTCCGATCTAGGTTCTGGGTATATATTATGAATAAGACAATGAAGATGCACCCATGGTGCTTATTCTCTAGTGGAAGAGACTCACAATGAACAAGTAACCAATAAATAATAAAATCTCATGTTGTGATTAAGCGCTACAAAGAAAAATAAAGCAAGGTTAAGAATGGTTGAGGGAATGGCTATTTTAGGTAGAATGGTTAATTAAGAGCTGGAAGGAGCAGTGAACAGAAATGTGAATAAAGTGAAGTGAAGAGTGGGAAGGAAGCTGGTAAGCAGGGCCACTATATTACACACCACCAGAATCACTAGTCACATTACTTTATGTGTTTCCAACTTGTGTTCTTAGGTATAGATCATTTTAAGATGCCTACTCTGGTTTTAAGCTTTATCTGATTAAATAATTTAAGTGGATCCTACAAGAAATGTTTATCTCTTTCAGAAAAAAAAGCTGTCTCAAAGATAACTTCCCCATACCCTCCACTGCTTATTTTCCTAAGGTGGTTTTCAGGTGTACAATGAGAGAGGGGCTTACATGATCTCATAACTTTGAAAAACAGGATCTTTAGGTCCATACAGTGTCCTTACACCACCACAAATACTTTTCAAGGATGATTTATTACCAGGATGGTAATGGGATGTAGGGAAGGATCGGTGGGCTCCTGTTGTTTCTCTCTCTACCGCTGACACTGTCTTATAACTTCATGACTGGATATCACAAGTGAAAAAGAGAAAATTTTAAAAGCAGACAGAGAAAAAAGGTACATTACATGCAGAGGAGAAAAGAAGAAATGAATTACAGCAGACTTCTTATCAGAAACTATGGAAGCCAAAAGACAATAAAGAAGAGAGGTAGCTACTTGAATATCTGGTGGTGGTATGCAGAATAAATAGGAGTCCACATGGAAAGATAGGAGACAATAACCAGTCATGAAGTTATAGGGGATGATACCAGTTGGAGAGAGAGACACAAGAGGAGTCCATCAATCCTTCCCCATATCTCCCTGTTGTCATGGTGATAAATCTTCATCCTTGAAGAGTATCTCTTTTATTTTTCTTGTGGTAAAATACATATAACAAAAATTTTGCTATTTTTACCATTTTTAAGTATACAGTTCATAAGTACATTCCCATTGTTGTGCAACCATCACCACTATCCATCTCCAGAACGTTTTCATCATCCCAAAATAAAATTCTGTACCCATTAAACAATAATTCCCTATCCTCCCCTCCTCCATCCCCTAGAAATCACCATTCTAATTTCTGTCTCTATGAATTTGACTACTATTGGTATCTCATATAAGTGGAATCATACAATATTTGTCCTTTTGTGTCTGGCTTATTTCCCTAGTCATGATGTCTTTAAGGTTCATCCATATTGTAGCATGTATCATAATTTCATTCTCTTTTAAAGCTGAATAATATTCCATTGTATGTGTAAGCTGCCTTTTGTTTATCCATCCATCTGTTAATGGAGTTTGACTATTGTGAATAATGCTGCTATGAACATTGGTGTACAAATATCTGTTCAAGTTCCTGCTTTCAATTCTTTCGGGTATATACCCATAAGCAGAATTGCTGGATCATATGGTAAATCTATGTTTAATTTTTTGAGGAACCGCCATACTGTTTTGCACAGCAGCTGCACCAATTTACATTCCCACCAACACTATAGAAGGGTTCCAATTTCTCCACATCATCACCAGCACTTGTTATTTTCTGTATTTTTAAAAATAATATCTATTCTAATGGGTATGAAGTGGCATCTCATTGTGGTTTTGGTTTGCACTGGCCTAATTATTAGTGATGCTGAGCATCTTTTCGTGTGCTTATTGGACATTTGTATAGTCCCTTTAAGAAATGTCCATACAGGGGCTGACCCCATGACTGAGTGGTTAAGTTTGCGCACTCCGCTGCAGGCGGCCCAGTGTTTTGTTGGTTCAAATCCTGGGCACGGACATGGCACTGCTCATCAAACCACGCTGAGGCAGCATCCCACATGCCACAACTAGAAGGACCCACAACGAAGAATACACAACTATGTGCTAGGAGGCTTTGGGGAGAAAAAAGAAAAAAATAAAATCTTAAAAAAAAAAGAAATGTCTATACAAGTCCTTTGCACATTTTAAAATCAGGTTATTTTTGAGCTTTAGGATCTGTATTTATTCGGGATATTAATCCTTTATCACATATATGATTTGCACTATTTTCTTCCATTCCGTGGGTTGCCTTTTTTTCTCTGTTGATAGTGTCCTTTGATTGTGCAAGGTCTGGATAACCAAGTGGCAAGTTAAAAAACGGGTAAAAAGTCTAGAGGCCACCTATACTCCTTGGCTTGTGGCCCCTTCCTCCACCTTCAAAGCGAGCAGTGTAGCATCTTCTCTCCCTCTAAATTCCACTTCCCTCCTTACATTTTCTCTCTCTGACTCTAATTCTTCTGCCTTCCTCTTAATAGGATCCTGGTGTTTACATTGGGCCCACTGGTAATCCAGGATAATCTCTCCATCTCAAAATCCTTCACTTAGTCATATCTACAAAATCCCTTTTACCATGTAAGGTAACATATTCATAGGTTCTGGGGATTAGGGCATGGGCATCTTTGAGGAGACATTATTCAGTCTACCACACACAGCAAGGGGTGGAGACAGGATTCAAATCCAGGTAATTTATCTCCAGAGTTCTTACTCTTAATCAGTATGCTCTGCTGCCTCTATGACAATATGTACATAGTCATAATCATTTTAACACTGAATATGGGTTTAACAAAATTTGGGATATAACCATATTGCAAGGATAGGGAGAAGGAAAGTGTGTAGTGAGTAGCATAAGAGAGCTCATTCCCCATATTTTCACAGGAGAAAGGTGATAGCCTACATCGTCTAACACTAAAAAAATGTCAAGAACAAATATATAACCAAGTTATTAATATATGAGGATATACACATATCGAAAGAAATACGTAAAAAAGTTGAAAAGGGTTGCCTCAAGGGCAGAGAAGTGTACTGGTGATTTTTGCTAAAAGCCTGGTTTAAAAAAAAAACACCTGCTAAAACCAATGGATTTTGTAAAACATATAGGCATCACTTTGGTTGAAGACATTTAATTAGAAAACCCTAAGATGTGAATATGGGAGCCTGTTTATGGAGTTTCTATTTGCAGTGTCCTCTCTGCTGGTCTTTAATCTCATGTTCCCCAGCTCCCTGACCTTGTCTCAGGATCTTGTTACTTGCTTCTGGCTCCTTGCATGATGACTAGATTTGGCTGAGCTCCTCAGCCTTGGCACCCTTCCTTGGACACAGCTTTGGTATTTGTCCTCCAGCTGCAAGTCTGGAACTCTGGGCTTCTAAACCTCCCTTGTCAGCAGGGGGCCAGACGAGGACTAATCTGGCTTTGGTGGGTTCCAAGCACATTATGTGGGCAGAGCACCTCTTTCACATGTTTATGTGGCCTGAAGCCAGAAGTCAGAGACCAAAATCAGAGGCAAAAGTAGAGATCATAGGACAGGGAGTTCATCTGAGGCGCAATGCAGACAGCAGGAGCCAGGCTGTAGAGCAAATGTGGGATGAGTGAATATGGGTGGAGGAATGGAAGTTTCTTCCAAGAACAAGGAGTAATAGAGAGGACTGAGGCACTGGGTTGGGCCTGGATTGGGGTGACAAGCAAATGGGCCATAACAAGTGGGCCCTGGATCTGTCATTAAGATCATTAACAAATACCCCAGTATTTTTTCTAGACTCATGAGAAATTGCACTTTTCTTCCTCCTCTAAAGTTAGGCATAGATATGTGATTTGCTTTGGCCAATGAAATGCAAGTGCAAGCAACGTGTGTTATTTCTGGAGGGTACCTTAAGAGCCAGAACAATATATGCCATATCTTCTTCTGACCACAGTGATCACATAGCAGGTGTTGAGATAGAGCCCCCATCAGCTTGGGTCCCTTAAGTAACTACAATGAGCAGAGCCCCCTGCTGACTCATTGGCCATAGAGAATGAGGGACAAACTTTTGTTGTAATAAGACTCTGAGATCTTTGGATTGTTTGTTACCACATCCTGACCTAACCCATCATGACTGATGTACCAGAGCAGTGAATATAAGGCAGGGTCTTTAAGAACTTGATTGGTCACGCCCAGAAAACTAAGTTGATTCTGTGAATCCAAAGGGCAGGAACAAAGCCTCAAATGATGACAAAGTCAAGAGTCAAGAGTTGAGAAGAGCTGGATGGGGATGAGAACAGATTGGAAGTAAAATTCAGAGTTAATTCCTAGGGAAGCAACTGAATTAACATGAGCAATACTTGTCTTGTCTTTATTATTCTCCCATTTCTGATCCACAGGCTGGTCTTGGGGGTTGGAAGGCTCAATGTCAAGTGGACATGAGAGTTGGGGCATCACTACCGTGGAGCTTGTGGAGCTTCAGGTTGGTAGTGCAGGGGGATGTGGGAACATGGTGGGGGTGCTCTGATTAGAGAGAGGGAGCAAACTATTGAACATAAACCCTGAAATGAAGAGGAACTGCAGAAGCACAGCAATGTTGATGACAGGTTCCCTTTGAGCCTTTGGATGAGATGCTCTGTTTGGTCACCACTGTGTGTGATGGGCAGTGTTCAGATGGAGAAGGATGCACCATTCTAAGCGGGGGGCTAGGTCAGAAGTCAAATGACTGTGGAGGAAGATGGTCTCACCGATTAACAGATTGGCTATGGAGGTGCAGATGGGGCTAATATGGAAAGTGTCCACTATTGGAGGCTAGATCAGAAACATGCAAGAAAGCACTGGAGTTGGAGAGGATGTATTAATTCCTCAGGCTTTCCAGGCATTCCTTGACTTCAAGGTGGAAGTCTCACATAGCAGCAATTCACAGGATGTCATTTTTAATTCTGTACTTTGTAGACTATATCTGGGCTAGTTAAAACTAGTCGAGAAGTATGGTGACAGAGCATTAACCTGAGCACATGCTCTCTGAGCTTTAGGGAGACAGTGTCCACCTGGCAGTTTTGGCTGTCTAGAGTGAATGAGATCAAAAACTCAGAACACTAAAAAGAGGCGGCCTGCCTGGTGTGAACAGAACTTCCTTGCATGTGGCAGCTGCTACAGGCTGTGATGAGACGTGTGCCCTAGCTTCCGATGCACAGCCTTTAGGAAACAGTGACTAAAAGCTGACTTTAGGCTGGAATTCTCATTCCCTGGATAATATTTGACCTCCATCAGGGTCACCTTCCATGAGAAATGGGCACAGGATTGAGATTACCAGAACTGATGTCCCTCTGAGATACAGTTGTTCCCATAACTTTGTTATAAGCTCAGAGTCTAGAGACTATAAAATGCCAGGTGGCTCAGATAAGGTCAGAGCAGAGATAAACAAGGCCTGCAGCCTCTGGATTATAGAGCAACTTCCAGGGATCTAATAAATCACATTGCCTTCTGAATGAGTCATTTCTGTTGCTTTCAGAGTAGGAAAGGAGTGAACGAGCATTAGTAATATCCCATGCCTCTGGATATGATGATAGCTGTATTGAGGCCTTGGTGGTCCCGGTAGGAGTTCTTTACAAAGATCACTGTGGGGTAGGGGCCGGCTCTGTGGCCCAATGGTTAAGTTCGTGCACTCTGCTGCGGCAGCCCAGGGTTCGGATCCTGGGCGTGGACATGGCACCACTCATCAGGCCACGTTGAGGTGGCGTCCCACATCCCACAACTAGAAGGACATGCAGCTAAGATATACAACTGTGTACAGGGGGGGTTTGGGGAGATAAAGCAGAAAAAAAAAAAAAAGATTGGCAACAGTTGTTAGCCCAGGTGCCAATCCTTAAAAAAAAAAAATAAATAAATAAATAAAAAGATCACTGGGGGAGCCAGCCCCGTGGCACAGTGGTTAAGCGCGCACATTCCGCTTTGGTGGCCCCGGGGTTCGCTGGTTTGGATCCCTGGTGCGGACATGGCACCACTTGGCAGGCCATGCTTTGGTAGGCGTCCCACATATAAAGTAGAGGAAGATGGGCACAGATGTTAGCTCAGGGCCAGTCTTCCTCAGGAAAAAGAGGAGGATTGGCAGCAGACGTTAGCTCAGGGCTAATCTTCCTCAAAAAAAAAAAAAAAATCGAAGGTCACTTGGGTCTCACTGGGGAATTGGTGTGATGGTTTGTGAGAAGAGCTTCAGCTTCAGGCTAGAAGAGGGATGCAGCTGCTTGGCAAGAACTCAGGCTGGGCATATGTTCAACTGGACACTTGTACTAGGGAGGGGGATGAAAATGGGTTAGCTCCTCAGCCTCCTTGTAGATGGTGTACATCTAGAATCTCTGGCTTTGAAGTGGCAGGGAAACTGAGGCTCCAGGGGGACCAAGCAATGTTGGTGGGTACAGGCAGAGTCCTTCAGAAGATGCTCTGGTTGTTGGCCTTCAATCTGGAAAGGCCAAGGAACTCAGACAGCATGGGAAGCATGAGACTAATAGCAGCCGGCTTTGGGCACATTGCCCCAAGAACAGCTGGAATGAAATGGTTCTCTGGGTTACTGTCCTCTCTCCCTCCCCTCCTTCCATTTCAATCTCAGCAATATTACTTCCTCTTTTCTCCCCAACTATTTTTTAAGAAGAGTGGGTCCAGTTAACTGCAAGCCTTTGTTTTGCTGAGTCAAGTATGTTAGTGGTATGTGACCACCCATAGTTCTTCTCCACACCTCTAAACAAACAGTGGACACATATTCTTTAAGCATTGATTTAATGGAGCATCAAATCATTAGCTTCCCCAGGCACCTGTGTGTCCTGCTCTCGCCCTTCTCTACCTACTCGAAGAAGGAAGAATCTGCCCAAGTACAACTGGAATGCAGAAAAATCCTTCTTGTAGCTGAGGACTGGAGCACAAGTACCAAACATACAGTTCAGTGAAGCATCAATCTGAAGATGCCAGATGGAGAGATGGGAGTAGGAATGAGGCCATAGAAGAGCAGTCAGCCACAGCAAAGACAGGGCAAGACTGGTATGGTTGAACTGTGATAGTCAGATCTTCCACATGTTTGAAATCCGCCTCCACCCCACTCACCATGGGCTAAGTGCAAAAATGTCCCGCACCCCTGTAGACCTCAAAGGCATAGTCTGGCTGATGTGGGCACCAGTTCAGTCAAGTATGGTAGAACAGCTGAGGTAAAGAGATCCAGAAGGAGGGTCCAAAAACTGTCAAGGAGAGAGCCAAGGCCAAGACTGGAGAGGGCAATGGTGTCAAGTCTGAGGGACAACAAAAAGCAGATAAAGCTAGGAAGTCAGGAGCCAGATGAAAGAAAGGTGAACAACAAAGGCAAAAAAGGGGAAAGAGTGTCTAGACAGGACTTTAAAGAGGGCTGAGATACCCAAAGTTCCTTTGTGTTAGGTGTCAACCTAACACAGGATAGGAGTGGATATTATATAATTAAAGATAAGTGATACAAACAGCAGTTATTTAATGTTAATGGTGTTTTCAATGACCATTTAAGTAACAAGCTAAAACAGCTGTAAAATACATTCGGAATAGTTGGGAAAATAGAAATGGGTACTGGATGTTACCATTAGCAAATTATTTTTCATTTTGTTGGTGTAATGGTGGTATTAGGGTTATTAGAGAGAATATTCTTAATTTTTTAGAGCTACAAGATGAAATATTTAAGAATGAACTGTCATGATAACTGAAATTAACTTTGAAATGGTTTAAAAATACAAACATATATGCACATAGATAAAGTCAGTAGGACAAAATGCTAACTAGTTTTGGATTCAAATAATGAGTGTATGGCTGTTCTGTGTATTATTCTTTCTACTTTTCTGTTTGCTTAAATATTTTTCTTAAAACTAAGAAAGCTAAAGCATTAGCTTTTATAAATAGTTCAATCAGAAACTAAAATACAGCTATGTAATAAATGATTACACTAATGAGAAATCAAGACTACATGGGTGAAAATGTTATCAATTATCAGTGTTAACCAGAAACATTTGGCCAAAGGTCCTTTTAATATAAAGAGACTTTGCAGAGTAAATCTGAGATTAGAGATGGCTGATAAAATAGTTCTAGAATTTCTCCAGCAGTTTCTTAGGTCTCTCTCGATCTCAGCAATCTAAATTCCTTTGCAAATTAATCTGTTTTAAGGACACTGGGAGTACTGATTTTTTTATTCTTCTGAGTGCTTGTATCTGTTATGTGATCCTCAACATCTATCTAGCATTTTTAATTATGTCGTCATGACTGCCTGATTTATTCCTCAGTAAAATTGCCACCTCTTTAAAGGTCATATTTTGGCATTCTTGATTTACCTACCCGACATGCACACACCCAACAAATACTTATTTATAGATGGACTTTAAAAATTCATGTCGTGAACACGTTTGCAGAGCCCATAAAGTCTACTACCACTACCCAATTTATCTTTTGCAAACCATTATTTTTATATAGTAGCTTGCATTCTGAAAGCAAAGCTCATCTACATTCCCAATGATCAGAAAGGTCCTACTACACTCTGGGAACCGAAATTCCAAGAATGCCTCCAGGTTCCAAATTTACCCTCCTGTAATGGAAAATCCAGAGCTGACCTCTCTTGCTGAGGTGGTAGTTTCTGATTGCACAATACTGTGTTCCCTTCCCAGGGCTGCGGGAGCCCAAACACTCTTTTGAGAATCTCTCTCCTCACTAGAAACACAGGCTGTTCATTTAGCAATTAGAGCTGTCAGCACAGCAAGCCGGCAAGAGAGGGAACAGCTTCTGTCCCTGGGCAGGCAGCCCTTGGCAGAGCCAGGACTTCAGGGCCTAGGGAAATAGGTAGGACAGTGACTCTAATTTGTTACTTCCCTAGCACTTACTTATTTGTATCTTGGCAAATGAAATACATATTAATCACACCTATATAGTAGAGAGAAAAGTTGGACAGGAAGCCTAGGAAGGAAGGAAGAACAGGAATGGTCTCTAAGGGCTCTGATCTAGGTGATGCTGCCTCATCCATTCACCCCTCCATTCAACACCCACCTACTAACCATCTATTCTATACCAGCTGCTGAGCTTGGTGCTGGGGACTTGCTGGTGAGACGCGACATGGTTCTTTTCTTTGAGGGACACACCGTGAGTGGAAAAGACCAAAACATAAATAAGAGCAATGAGTTTCAGACTTTATGGGGGCATAGAGTAGACATACAAATAGGAATGGAATAAACTGTGGGTCTCCACAGTTTTCACCTGCCCCTTTGCCCTAAGGAGCCAAATTTCCTAACCATTTCAGCACGCTAATACTTTCCAAGCTCCCTCTTTGAGGTTTTTCATCATCTTACCAGGAAAGCCCAAAATTCCTCAAATTTTTATGGTACCTCGTATTTGTGCATTATATTTTGGCCTTTAAAATGTGTTGAGCCTGTGATAGCTATTTAAGTGTTACATGTATATAAATCTTGTCTCCCTGAGATACTTGATGGTGGTGATTATCTTGTACTTTCACATAATGGCAAGCATAGTACTAATTATATAACAGTTACTCAATATACTTTTTTTTTTTTGGAGGAAGATTAGCCCTGAGCTAACATCTGCCACCAATCTTCCTCTTTTTGCTGAGGAAGACTGGCCCTGAGCCAACATCCATGTCCACCTTCCTCCACTTTATATGTGGGATGCCTGTCACAGCATGGCTTGCCAAGCAGTGTGTAGGTCCGCACCCGGGATCTAAACCAGCAAACCCCGGGCCCCTGAGTGGAATGTGCAAACTTAACTGCTGCACCACTGGGCCGACCCCTTAATATACTTTTTGAATGGAATAGTTACTGAATTATTAGAAGGCTCCTCATATCTCTTCTAGACCTCAGATACTCCATATGAAAAATGAAGAGAATTGCCCTGCCCTCCTTACCCCCTCCTAGAATTGATGCTCAAGGGCTCTGAAGAGTAACTATATCTTGTCTGGATAAGGGTAAATAACTAGTGTTCTCCCTTTCACTGAATTCAAGATAGAGACATCAGGGAAGGATCAAGGGTAGTGCCCTTTGCTATTCAAGACTCTTTACATGCAACTGACAGAAATCCAACTCCCAATTCCCTTAAGCAAAAAAGGAATTTGTTGGCTCATTTAACTGAAAAGCCCCAGAATTAGTACTAACTTTAAGCATGGCTGGATCCAGGTGTTCAAACAATGTCATTAGGCCCTCTTTCTCTTTCTCTCTCAGTTCTGCTCTCCTCTGTGATAGTTTCATTGTTAAGCGGGTTCTCTCACTGTGGTAGGAAAGATGGACACGTGCAGCTTTTGACTTTATGATCTCACAAATTTCAATTCCAGAAAAAGATAGAGCCTTGCTCTCCAACAATGATTCCAGCACATCTCATGCAGTGACTCTGATTGGCTATAATTGCGTCACATGCCTACTCATTTGACTGACTACTGGGGACCATAGGAGGAAGCCTCAATTGTCTAGGCCTCGGTCACCTCCCCACCCCTGCACCAGGACGTGGGGAAGGCCCTGTGATTGATAACGCTACCAGAACCACTAAGGATGGGGAAGGGACAGTTCACCAGTAGAAAAGGGATATTGGGCAGACAGAAACCAGATATCCACAGGCTCCTTGATCATTCTCACCTAATCCAGAAGCAGGGAGAATTCAAGCGTGTGTATGGGAGGTAGAACCTACTGAGGGACCATTATTTATCCTTTGTTGGATGACTGCATCCTGACTTCCCTTTCCAAAGGCTGGTGGCATCTAACCAGTAGAAAGTGAGCTGACTGCTCCAATTTGCTCCTTACTAGTTTTCTTCTCCTGTGCACAGTAAGTGATAAGTGGGCTCCAAGCAGGTTGTACTCCTTGTCCGAACTTGTGGGAAGTTATGGTTCATTTATAGGTGGGTCAAGGCATGATACACGGCTAGGTCACCTCAGTGTAAAGAATGGGGGGGCAGGTCTGAAAGATAGCAAGCTTCAGGTCTAGATGGGAGCTGCAGTGCACAGGGCCTGTCTCAAAGCCTGATCATAGACTGGGCCCATCGAGGATACAATTTGATGGGCACGTGGGCTCAATTCAGGGGCTTATGGAAGACCATGTCTAAAAGCAAATAAATTCCCCACTGCAACTGCTGGTAGACTAGAGTTACTAATATTTTCCTGGCCCTCTCAACTCCTCCATCCCCTCCCTAGGAAAGAGAAATTACTGATCTGATTGATCAGATTGTAAAATATTAATTGGGTCCTGTTCATTAGTGATCAAAGTCACCGTGGGTTGGAAGATGGTTCACTCACATGATTGGTAGTTGCTGCAGGCTCAGTTGGGGTTATCAACTGGAGTGTCTTGGCTCTATTCCATATGACTTCTCCCTGTGGCTTAGGTTTCCCCCAGCATAGTAACTGGTTCTAAGAAGTATTCCAAGAATAAGGAAGCAGAAGTTACTAGTTCTCTTAGGCCTGGGTTCAGAAGTCCCAGAACACCATATCCACTTCATTCTATTGGTAAAAGCAGTCACAGGGCCAGCCCAGATTCAATAAAAGGAGAAATAAACTTCACTTTTTTTTTTTTTTATTTTTTTTTTATAAAGATTTTATTTTTTTCCTTTTTCTCCCCAAAGCCCCCCGGTACATAGTTGTGTATTCTTCGTTGTGGGTCCTTCTAGTTGTGGCATGTGGGACGCCGCCTCAGTGTGGTCTGATGAGCAGTGCCATGTCCGCGCCCAGGATTCGAACCAACGAAACACTGGGCCGCCTGCAGCGGAGCGCGCGAACTTAACCACTCGGCCACGGGGCCAGCCCCATAAACTTCACTTTTTGATATGAGGAGCAGCATACACAAAAAGGGAGGAATTTTGTTATTGGTGGAGGCCATCTTTGGAGACTAGCTACCACAGTTTGGGCTTTACCCCAATACAATAACATCACATATTTTTAATCTTTTAAAAATATTTCCAACTTGATAATCAAACAATATTATCTTACTTAAGTTTGCAGGTCCTTAATTACTAGTGAGGTTATGAAATATATATATATATGCCATTTATATTTTTTTCTAGGAGTTGTTATATCTTTGCTCATTTTCTCCTTTATGCTATCTTATTGATTTACAGGAGCTGTTTATATGTTATGGATATTAATCGTTTGATGTTTGTTGCAAATAGTTTCTTCTCACTTGTCTTTTAACTTTATTCATTTTGCTATTTGAAATTTAAAAAATTTTATGTAGTCAAATCTACCAGTGTTTTCCTTTAGGTATTCTGGGTTTCACATACTCCTTGGGAAGGCCTTCTCTATCTTAAGATCATAAAAATACTTTCCTTCATCTTTTTCACTATGTATAGTTTTCAAATATTTATCTATAGAAGTACTGAGGTTTTCATATCAATTGTATGAAGAGGGTATATATTAACTCCTTATTAGTCATATTTGCTGCACATATATTTCAGATATAGAAATTTAGTAATATCATTTTGGATTGAGTGACAAATTTAAATTTTCATAAAGTTGATTTGCTGACTAGATTTATTCTATGGTAACAATGCTTAGAAGGATTTTCTTTCTGGGATCTGATACTAAATTCTGTTTTATTTCATTGCTTTTTAATATATTTTACTACTTTTTTTTTTTTTTAAAGATTTTATTTTTTTCCTTTTTCTCCCCAAAGCCCCCTGGTACATAGTTGTGTATTCTTCGTTGTGGGTTCTTCTAGTTGTGGCATGTGGGACGCCGCCTCAGCGTGGTCTGATGAGCAGTGCCATGTCCGCGCCCAGGATTCGAACCAACGAAACACTGGGCCGCCTGCAGCGGAGCGCGTGAACTTAACCACTCGGCCACGGGGCCAGCCGCTATTTTACTTCTTTTTTATATTTCACTCTTTCAGTCATCTGGAGGTTACTTTGAACAGTAAGTTTTACTGTTACTTTGTGGTAAACCATTTACTACAATCACATTCATTAAGTAATCCTCATTCAGTTATTTTAATAGTGTCTCTTTTTTCATGAACTAAATTTTGACATACTTCTGTTCCATTCCCCATAGTTTATAGAAAGATGCTACATTATTTTGACTATAGCTGCTCTATTGTACATTTTAACATCTAGTGGGGTTAGACTCCCCGCTGTGCTGTTCTTTGTTTCAGAATAGTCTGTTTCTCTCACCCAATTATTCTTACTGATGCAGAAGTTGGGCAGTATGCCAGGAGTCCAGCCAACAAGGGTTTCCAGAATGGCTCTAGTGAAGGGACAAGAGATTATGTAGTTCTATCAAAAGACGTAAGATGCAACTCAGGGGCCCAAACCTATGTGGGGCGGGCAGCATGAGTTCAAGGTGGACTGAGAAGAGGGAAGGGGGTACCACAGTTCTAGGGCTATATGGAAGTCATGGGTCAACAGGGATGGGATATGTTTAATTATTTTTAATTAGTGAAAATATTATTTTAATATTTTTTCAAATTTTAAAAACTATTTTATTGACAAAATGATATGCTATATTAATAAATGTCCAATGATTCAGAAAAATATGAAAAGAAAGGCAAATGTATCCAGAAACACCATTATCCACAGAAAACCCCTGTTAATAGTTCCTCCCACATACCTCTCTGTTTAACCACACACACACGTGCACACATACACACAGATGGGACGACTGTAGACATGGTATTCTCTAATCTTTTTTGCATTTGAAAAATATTGTGGGTATTTTTCATGTTAATATATCTACACTAACATCATTTTAAATACATGTGTAGAATTCCATTGTTTGTGTATATGTCATAATTTATTTAACCAGACCTTTTGTGTTGTTTCCAATATAAAAATACTGGTATTAACACTCTTGCAAATATATCTTTAGAAATTTGTATTATTCATTCCATATAATAATTTATAGAAGTAAAATTGCTGGGTAACTTTCTCCTCAAAAGTAACCATTATATAGAATTTTGTGCTAATCATTCTCTTGTTTTTCTTTATAGTTTACCCCATCTGTATTTATTCCTAACTGCCCACATAGAAGATTTTAAAATTCTTGGTCAAACTTATCTATTCTCCTTTATGATTTATGACTTTTGTTTTATGCTTAGAAATGTCTCTCTCATCTGTATATTCACTACACTTTCTTTTAGTACCAGTTTCAATTTTTTAAGTTTAAGTGAAAAAATCATCTGGAATTTATCCATTTGATTTAGGAATTGAGGTAGGAAATCTAACTAACTTTTTTTCCCAGATGGCTAACTAGTTGTCCCAATAGCATGACTTAGAATAATCTGTTTCTTAGGAAGGATAATACAACCCCTTTTCCTGCTCCCTTGTAGAAACCAAGGAAGATGTGGTTCTGAGCTAAGAATGTAATCCAGTCATTAAGGGCATTACAGTAATCCCCACAGCTTTAGCCAAATCTTTGTGCAACTGAGAAAGGACCATAAAGAGCCACTGGGTTTCTTTTTCTCAGCAAGCCAGAATGGGCACAACCTGTAAGCCAAGGAAGGGGAGCGAAACTAACAGAGATCTGCATAATAATAACGAGGCCCTCACACTGGTGGGAGAGTGCTCTAGATGAAGAAGTTAAGAAAAGTCCTTTTCCCTTTAAGGATTTATACTGAATTAGGAGTCATGTGTATCTGATTTAATAATCCTCCCCTCCTTTTTTTTTGCTGAGCAAGATTGGCTCTGAGTTAACATCTTTTGCCAATCTTCCTCTTTCTGCTTGAGGAAGATTGTCACTGAGCTAACATCTGTGCCAATCTTCCTCTACTTTATGTGGAATGCTGCCACAATGTGGCTTGACGAGCGGTGCTAGGTCCGCGCCCGGGATCTGAACCTGTGAACCCAGGCTGCCGAAGAAGAGCGTGCAAACTTAACCACTATGCAACCGGGCCAGCCTCATAATAGTTCATTCTTTTGTTCATTCATTCATTTATTCAACAAATATTTATTGAGTGCCTACCATGTGTCATGTGCTGAGGTTGGATTTCAGGCCCCATTCGATCTTTGGCCAGGTGCCCAACTATCTGCAGTGGCTCTGGGCAGGGAAGATATCACTTGCACGGTGACACTTGAGCAAATATCTGAAGGAGGTGAAGGATAATTGGGGCAAGAGCATTCTAAGTAGAGAAATCAGCAAGTGCAACAGTCCTGAGATGAAAACACACCTGAATATTTGAGGAAAAGCAGAAAAGGCCCGCACGGCTGGAATGAAGTAAGCAAGAGGGAGAGCAGTAAGGGAGGAGGTAAGAACAGTAAGCGGGAACGTAGACAGCGCAGCATCTTGTAGGCCGTTGCAAGAACTTTGGCTTTTACTCTCAGTGAGATGATCTGACTTCATTTTAAAAGGATTTTTTCAGTTACTGGGTGAGAATAAATTGTAGGAGAAGCAAGAGGCATGCAAGAGAGACCAGTAAGGTAAGGGATGATGGTGGCCTGGACCAAGGTGGTAGCAGTGAAGGTGGTGAGAAGTAACTGGATTCTAGATATATTTTTAAGGCAGAACTGCTAGGATTTACTGCTGGATTAGATGTAAGAGGTGGATGAGAGGGGTCAAAGATGACCCCAATAATTTTGGCCTGGGAGACTGGAAGGATGGAGTTGTCCATTTACTGAGATAGGGGGCGACATCTCAGTGGGAGGAGGAAGTTTGGGAGAAGATCAGGATTTTGGTTTTGGACCTGTTAAGCTTGAGATGTCTGTTAGACATCCAAATGGAGATAGGTAGATAGTTAGATTTACGAGTCTGGATTCCAGGAAAGAGGCCCAGCTGGAGCCATGACTATGGGAGTTGAAAGTATACAGATGGCATTTAAACCCATGGGACTGAATGACAACACCAAAGGAGTCAGTGTAGACGACGAAGAGGAAAGGGCCCCCACTGGCCTTCTTGCTGTACTTCAAACACATGCAGCTCATTCTTGCTTCAGGTACTTTGAGAAGCATGTTCTTCCACTAGACATGTGCAAGGCTGCCTCCCTCACTTCCTTTAAGCCTCTCTTAAATATCACCTCCTCAGAGGCACCTTCCTTGACCACCCTACGTAAATAGTATCCCTTCTCCTTAAGCCCACCAATCACTTTCTCTCTCTCTTACCCTGCTTTATTTTTCTTCATGGCACTTCTCATTTTCTAAAGTCACCTATTCATTTGTTTACTCATTTATTGTTTATCTTCTTCATGAGGTCAGGACTTTGCTTTTTTTAAAGTATTTTTTTAATCATTTACCTTAGTTTGGGTTTCCCAAGAAGCAGACCTGAGTGCAATTGTTTATATGAGATATGATCCCAGGAAATACCAGTAGGAGTGCGGAGAAGTGAGGCAGAGATGAGAAGGCAGTCAATAAAGGATGCATTATCAAGCAAGTTACCACTGTGGGCAACTAGACCTTAACCCTGTAGGGAAACTCTGGGCCTCAAAGAATACACCGTGAGGGGTGTGGTTGCTGAGATATTAATACACCAATTCCTATTAGTCACCAATAAGGGCTATTTCTAAGATGTCTTAATTCTTATGTACTTCTGGCCTAATGGGCCTACTTGCCCATGGCCATACCATGTTCTGGCTGCTGCTGAGAGTCAACAGGCAAAGAGGGGCAGATCCTGATAACTAGAAGTGGGACGGTGTGCACTATAAACCCCGAGGGTATGAGGGTGGGGTCACAACACTACCTGCTACACCATTCTATCCCCAGCACCTAGAACTGTGCCCAATACAGGGTGCATACTCAATAAATACACGTTAAATGAACACTGTTCATATACTAAATAAGCATCATAGGTGTTTTCTGGGGGAAAAATCATATTTTGCACTCAGCTCTTAAGTTCTCCCTTCCCACATTGTAATTTTCTTTAGTTTTCCTAATCCTTCAGTAGAATGGAATACACTTGGGTAGCCTTGTATGGCGGTGGTGTGGACACTGCAGGAGCAGAATCTGTGGGAGGGATGTGTCCAGGAGCACCAGGGAGAGAAGGAGGGAGCAGGCAAGTGTGGACCAGGGAGGAGCACACGCAGAGAAGATAACTCAGGGAAAAAAGAGGGATGTGTGAAAAAACTTCTAGTTTTCCAATGTCTATCTACTAGATGATGCTGACTCCTAGATGGAATATCTTTTCACTCTCTGATTTGAAAAGCCACCATATATCAAATATAAAATTCTATAATTAAATACAAAAACCCTTACGTCTATTTGTGGACTTTATTCTATATGAGTGATCCTTCTCTCTATTCTTTTCCCATTTGCAAAATGTCGCTTAACTCTTTAAAGCCACCTGTTTTGGGTTTTTTTTTTTTCCTGATTGAAAGCTTATAGGATTAGTTCTTTTTCAGTTATGCTTGCCTAAGTATGCCTTCAGTAAGTGGCCCTTGAGCTAACTCTTAGAGGAGGTGTAGGAGTTTGCAGGTAGTGGAAGCAAGAGGTACAGAAGGGAGCAGACAGAACTTTGTGCGACTGGAGCACAGAGGTCAAGAAGAGATGGCAGGTGGGGAGGCTGGGGTCGTAGGCAAGGTTTGGTGAAGTTTGTGAGGCAGTCTGCATTTTCCACGGATGGCCACAAAATCTCCCATCTCACATGCTTATCTACAATGAGACTTGATACTCTTTCAATTGAGAGGTGAAGTCGATAACCCCTCCTCTTGAATTTGTACACATTTGCTTGTAACCAAAAGAATGTGAAAGAAGCAACACTGTGCGAACTCAGAGGCTGTCATAAAAGGTTACGTAGCTTCCACCTTGTTTGCTGGAGCACTGGCACTTGGAACTCTGAAATGTCATGTCAGAAATCTTTCTACCCTGAGGCCACTAAGCTACAAGGAAACCAAGCCACAAGGGGAGGCCGAGGCTACATACAGGTGTCCTCATCAGCAGTCCTCAACTTCTCCACCCAGCCCAGGCAGCTGACGTGTGAGGGAAGGAGCCTTCAGATCAGCCCCGGCACCATCCATGGAGACACCCTCAGGTAAGGCCCCAGAATTAAGAAGCAGAGACAAACCGTTCCTCCTATGTCCTTCCCAAATTTTAGACCCACAGAATCTACAAGTCTAATAAAATGGTTATTATTTTACACTGCTAAGTTTCGAGTGTCTTGTTCCACAGCCATAATAACTGGAACTCCGTGTTGGAGTTTGGGTTTTATCCTGAAGGCAACAGGGAATACTGGAAGTGGTTTCACACTAGGGAGTAACCTGGTCACATGTGGGATTTCGAAGGCAAATTTCAACAGTAGTGCACACAAAGCCTCAGTGCTGAACAACTCCAGGGGAGACCAATAATGTGGGATACAGTGTAAGGATGGCGCCTAGAGCCATGCAAAGGAGCAACTCCAGCTGCTGTGCATGAACTGTCAGCAGTCAGCACTAGAAGAAAGTGAACTGTTCATGAGGCTAGTGTAATAATCCAGGCGGGAGAAGAGGAGGGCCAGAGCTAGAATTCGGGACATTTCAGAGAAGTGTCAGAGTAGATCCAGCCGAACCACGAGGCAGATGCCACGGGTGAAGCAGAAGTCTGGAACGGCTCACGGAGGGTGGTGGTGTAATGCCCCAGGTGCAGGAGGAGTGGCCAGTCTGAAGGGAGAGATGGTGGGTAGGATTTGGACGCACTGAGTTTGAGGTGCCTGAGGAATGTATAGGCATCATGTGGACACATGACAGAGGGCTGGGCTATAAATAATGTCTTTGGGCGTTGACAGTATATATTTAGTAATTAAAGTCATGGAAGCGAGTGATGTGGCAGTTGGAGAAGTTACAGAATGAGAAGAAAGAAGGGCCTAGGGCAGAACACTGAGGAACGAAGATGTTTAAGGGACAGGCCGAGGAAGAGGACCTTGTAAAGGATTTTCTGAAAAGAAATTATTGAATAAGTGGTATAAGAAACAGAAGTGTCTGGTCTCAAAATAACTAAGAGGAGAAAATTTTAATAAAAAAAGAAAATGGTCAATAAATTCCATATCTCAAAGAGCAAGGAGGATGAGGACTGAAAAGTGGCCACTGAAGCTGGTAATTATAAGGTCGTTGGAGACTTTGGAGAGAGCAGTTTCTGTGGAGTGCTGGGAATAATGAACAACGGGCCATGGACAAGGACTTACTGCAGAGTGAAAAGAAACATGAGTTCCCTAAACAGGCAGGGAAAGAGAAAAGAGCATTGAAACCTAAAATGGCAGGGAGAGGAGGGAGAAGGGGTGGGTGAGTGGGACGATTCAGCCCTTTGTCAATTATACTGCAGGGCTTTGTCTGTCAGAGAGGCAGGATGGTGCAGTGGATGGTACAGGCTTCAGAGCCAGGCTGCCAGCGGTTGTATCCCAGCTTCCCCATCGCTTACTAGCTACGTAAGCTTGAGAAAGTTACTTAACTTCTTTGTCCTTAGTTTCCTCATCTAGAA
This sequence comes from Equus caballus, assembly GCF_041296265.1. Lineage (NCBI taxonomy): Eukaryota > Metazoa > Chordata > Mammalia > Perissodactyla > Equidae > Equus > Equus caballus. The sequence continues at coordinate 47,235,601 of NC_091698.1, read as the reverse complement.
AGTATAATTGTAACCACTTCTTAGGTCTTTGTGAGTGCTTAGAATAGCACATAGTAAGCACCCAATAAATGTTAGCTATCAATATTATTATTATTAATACTATTCTCATCATTACTATATTTGTAAATTTTGGCTTTTTCTCTCAGTAATACATACTGCTCTTGGTCTAGATCAGTGATTTTCAGTGTGGTTCAGGGACCTCTGTGGGTCCCTGAAACTCTTTCAGGGGATCTGGAAGATCAAAACTATTTTCATAATCCAAACCATGATTTGCCTTTTTCACTCTCATTCTCTCACAAGTGTACAGTGCAGTTTTCCTGGGATGCGTGGGCAATGGGATGCGTGATATGCAACAGATTGATGCAGAAACAAATATGAAAGTCCCCGTCTTCTATATTAGCCAGATGTAAAAACGATTTTCAAAAGTGTAAAAGAACGTGACTCTTCTCACTTATTTCTTTTGTGTTTTGGAAAAACGGTTAATTTTCATAAGTAAATACGGTTAATTTTCATAAAAGTATGCTATTTATGTTAGTATGTTTATTATTGCTATTTTAGATGATTTCAAGCTAAATATTCAAAAAAATTATCTGTTTTAATTTCTAATACAGGTAATATTCAAAAGAATTACCCATATAAACAAAAGCTCTTTGAGGCCACCAATAATTCTTAAGAGTGTAAAGGGAAACTGACACCAAAAAGTCTGAGAATCAGTGCTCTAGGGACTAAATCAGAATAGGAAATGTTAATCACTTTGTACTCCTCTCTCTGGTCACAAACACTGCTTGCTTTTCCCTAAGGAAGTGATTTACATTCACAGCTCTGAATCTTTGCTTGTGCTGTGCCCTCAGTTTAGAAAGGCTGTTTACCTTTCTTTGCCTGTCAGAAATCTGCACATCCTTTAAGATACCTATGACCCAAATTTCATTGGCTAATAGGGATGTAGGTCCTCAGCTGTGCTTCTCAGAAGCTGCTCAGAATTAAGTGTGCTTATGCTTCTTCCCCATGTCTCTTTCTTATTGTTCACCAAACAGAAACATGGAAATAGCCATATGCCAATCTCAGCAGAAGTGAGAGGGCCTTGTCACCTCCACTGTGGCCAGTGTCCTCCATGAGAACCCTTCCTCCCTGCCAAGGGTGCTGCTCTTCATGCTCCCAAGGCTGGAATCCTTGAATGCAACAACTGCACTCTCCCTTCAGTCCTCACTTTATAGCTGCAGCCATGCTCCAATCTGAGCAGAAGTGGGGGGAATTACCCTCTCCCACAATTCTTTTCTAAATTTTGTCGCTTGGGCCCCCAATGACCATTTCATGTTCATTTGCTCTCACAAAACTGCTACTTTAGTTTTGCCCACAAGCCCCTTTCTATCAGAGTCAGACATAGTCTGGGCCTGAACGAGAAACACAATACTCTGTTCTCCATGTCTTCGTCTCTCTTACTCCTCAGGGGTTCAAGCACTAAAAATAGCATCTTTATAATAGTAGCATTTCTGTCAGGTTATGAATTTAAGCTTAGCTGGGATCCCCTGTTAGCATCGTCATCATCATCATTATTCTAATTCTCATATACAGCCATGAATCACTTAACGACGGAAATACGTTCTAACAAATGAGTCGTTAGGCGATTTTGTTGTGCGAACATCATAGAGTGTACTTACACAAACCTGGATGGTATAGCCTACTACACACCTAAGCTCTACGGTACTAATCTTATGGGACCGCCGCCATAAATACACTTTGTCACTGACTGAAATGTTATGTGGTGCATGACCGTATATTCTGATCCTCGCGATAATTCTGCAAGGAACATGTTACCCATTGGATTAGTTATCTATTGCTATGTGACAAATTGCCCCCCCAAACTTTTATTATCTCATAGTTTCTGTGGGTCAGGAGTCTGCACTGGCTTAGCTGGGTCTCCTGTTTGATAGGCTGCAATCAAGGCATCATATGGGGCTATGGTCCTTGCAAGCCTCAATTAGGAAAGAATTTTCTTCCAGGCTGACTCACATGGTTGCTGGCAGGATTCAGTTCCTAACTGGCTGTTGGCTAGTGGCCTCCCTCAGTTCTTTGCTATGGTGGGGCTCTCTAACATGGCAGCTTGCTTCATTAAAGCATGTAAGCTAAGACAATAGAGAAAATCCAGTAAGATACAAGTCAGTCTTTTGAATCCTCATCATGGAAGGGACATCCCATGACTTTTGCAGTATTCTATTTGTTAGAAGCAAGTCACTAGGTCCAGCCCATTCAGGGCAAGAGGATTACACAAGGGCATGAGCAACAGAATCATTGGGGGCCATCTTGAAAGATAGCTGCCACATACATCTTCCTAGATGGCGAAACTCAATGAGGTTCAGTAAATTGACCAAGGTCGCTCAATAAGTAACGGAAGAGCTGGAAGTCTTTCTGACCCCAAAGCTTACCTCTAGCACTTATTTCACATATTTTTACATTGTGTTTGTCACTGTGGCTATCTCCCTCATCCAGCCTTATTAAGGGCAAGAGATGCTTCTATCTGCTATAGTGACAAAAATGTTAGTGAACAGTTGGATGGGTGGATACATGAATCAATTAAAATAGTCCATATGTTGGGACTGTGCATACAGAAATCCCTAAACCAGAGTTCAAAATAAAGCAGGAGTGTAAAAGAGAGCATGGATGGGTCAAACTGAGAAGGGAGGAGTGGAAGCAACAGAGGCAACCCACATCCACTGTTGACCTCAAGGAGTTTTTCCAATTTCTTTTTCCTTCTGAGGGAAACAGGCTATCTCTTTTGGTGAGCAGTGACTAATCCTCTGTATTGTCAGAATTTAGACAGTAGAATGGCCAAGAATGCTCAAAAGGCATTCTGAATAATGCTAGTTCCACTTTCCACCCCAAATGTATTTAATTTATGTATTTACATGTATTTAACCCAGAAAGTCATAACCTACGTCACTGTGCTGCTTAAAAGGGGAAAAAAATGGTAGCTGCCAAAACGTTTATGCTAAAAGAGACTGAAGGAGCAAAAAATTTCATGAAAATTTGGATGTTTGGGTTATTCCTTCACCTTACAATATTTGGGTGATTAATATATTAATAAAATATTGCCTGCAAAAGGTAACATTTCTAATAACCCTGATTTTATCAGTGGATACTTTTGATACACATTTTGTCCAGGTAGTTCTGCTGTTCCTGCTTTTTTTTTGAGGAAGATTAGCCCTGAGCTAACATCTGCTGTCAATCCTCCTCTTTTTGCTGAGGAAGACTGGCCCTGAGCTAACATCCATGCCCATCTTCCTCCACTTTATACGTGGGACGCCTACCACAGCGTGGCTTGCCAAGCGGAGCCACGGTCACACCCAGGATCTGAACCCACGAACCCCGGCCGCCGAAGTGGAACGTGCGCACTTAACTGCTGTGCCACCAGGCCGGTCCCTGTTCCTGCTTTTTATGGGGCCTCTGTAAGATGCTTTCAGATGTGACGCTATGCTGTGGAAAGGCTTCCACCACTCTTACCAGTTAAGTGAGAGCTCACTGAGAAACAGTTGCTGGACCCATCACTTCCTTTCTTCTCCTGTACATTTAGATTTTTGTGTTTCTGGTCAGGGCCTTGTAGAAGGCACAACTGAAGAACTGAGCAGAAGCAGTAACACTGCAGCCTCTCATGCGAGGGGAGGAAACTAGTAGTCAAGAGGTCTACGACCTGTGATTGTTCGTGATATTCCCACTTCGAGCTGGACCAAAAGTATTGACCCACTTTACACAGCAATTGTCACAAAGAACCCTTTCTGAAAAGTGGGAATGGGATTAACAACACTCCTGGACACATAAATTTTCAAAGCTTTCTGTTGACTGGATCGGGCAATGTAAGAATCTATCCTAGAGAACAATCACCTAACAATCACCTCCATAACAGTGGTACTAGTTTTTGTTGTTTTCCTAAAAATAGGAGCATAGCAGCTCAGGCATGAGCAAAGCAGCTAGCTGAGTGATGCCTCCACGGCCTGGGTACCTAGAGACCTACCTTTAGTGGCTAAGCCCTGGGCTCTAACTATCTGACTATCCCATTCTACTTTCTAGTTCTGGTAATTCAGTTAGGAAACTTACAGAATGTTATCACTGAGTGCCTAAGTCTCCAGAAAATCCTATACTTATGAAAAACGCTTAAATGCTTCTGCAAGATCCTGTAAGTTTGCTGTCACTATAGTGTAGAGAGTTATTATTTGGAAGTTTAGTCTTTAGAGAGGGAGGGTCAAAGGTGACAATCTCTATAGTTGAAGCATTACACAAGTAGTGGCTTTGAGATAGTGGAGCTGTGCATTTTTAAAATTTTGCAATTGTCAAGGAGGATTTTTTTTTTCTGTAACTTTTGCTTAAGCGCCCAGGATGTTACTGTTTATAGGATTAGGGAAGTCATTTGTTGTTATCAGGTAGCATTTGCAATTGTTGAGTAAGACTCCTTTAGCCGTAAAACTATGCTAACCACTCCAGGACATTCACTCCTCAGCTCTCTGCTGACAGTACACAAGTTATCATATAGCCTGCATGGGAGTGTGAGGTACAGTTCTATTTTCAGCTCACCCTCTGGCTGGCTCTATAACCTTGGGAAAATCACTTCTAGGCCTTGTGCCACAGACCTGCCATCTATAAAGTAGGGCTGGTTAGTAACCCTCCTCTGGCTAAGTCAGTGGAAGTCATGAATTCTGGAATCGGGCAATTAAGAACTTCAACACGCTCACTGAGAGTCATTCACACATTAATTCTTTTGAACTTTCCTCAAAGACCAACCTTCTTGAACATTTGATAATATTTTTGCTCTAACAACACTTCAACATAGAAAATATAGGATGATTTTTCTAAATCTGGACAGATTAACTAAACTCCTTCCACCCCTACTGCTAAGAGAGAGTGCGTATACATTTTTCCATCTCACATATTCATTTCCATTCCCCCCAGCCACTATCCAGGGTGAACGGAACATCACTTCCACTGGATTCTGCTGTGGAGGGGCTTAGCCAGGATCCATTCATTCTGTCTTAGTCAGTGGATGGAGATGCATATTAATTATTAGAACAAATGAGAATTTAAAAAAAAAAGTCCCACATTTAAGCCTCTCATAAACTTAAAACACCTACACATACTTCATATTATCTTCTTATCCTCATGTAAGGCACTATCAACTAGAGTCGCCCTTCCCTTTGTAACCTAAATAAGATCATCCCAAACGTTCACTTCCGGTGTTGAGAGCCCTCCTCAAGCTTACCCATAATTTCTGAGGGGCTTACTTTCTTCTGTCCTCTCTGTCCCTGAGCCCCTGCTTCCATGAGTGCTGGCTTTTCATGTTCCATCTGCCTCAACTTCAGCTTCTCACTCGGTTTCTATAAAACCCCATTCACACCAAGCTTTAGTGAGACTTTAAGATGTGGGAAAACAATTTAAATTTACATATTATTCCATTTTCCCACTCTCTAGACAGAGATTTCCCACCAGCCCATCACTCTATACAGCAACCCAGACTTTTTTTCCTCCTCTTGGCTCCTCTCTCCCACTCTTTCTTGCTTGGCCCATCTCTTCTCACCGCTCCCTCTCCCTCTCTCTCAGGAGCAAAGATAAATTCCTCCCATGTTTTCATGCAGAGCAGCTTTTCTTGTGTTGCTAGGGCTTCTGCTCAGACCCACGTTTTCAGAGTCTCACCTTAGACCTCAAAAAGCTTATCAGGGTATTTTCCCAAACAGGTTTCTTTTCCTAAGAGGAATCCTGGTACCATTTACTGCTAAATTTTGTCCTCTTTATACTCAACAATGTACATTTATATACACACAATCATCAGCATTTAGAAACTAATTTGTATTCTACTTTTCTCATTATTTTGCATGTACTTTCCCATGTTTGCTACTTTAATAAACTCTCCCAAGTATCAGGTATTTATTTCCAATTTTATTTTCTTTTGCACTATGAATAGTGCTGCTATAAACATTTAGTTAAAATTGATTTTTCTCATTTGGATTATTTTGAGGGAATATATTCCCAAATGTGGATTATGGGTCAAATATGAATAATTCTATATTTTGTGTTTTGCCTCAGTACTTTCAAAAGCAGTTGTCCTAATAAATAACTTTATCAACTTAAGAGCTTAGCCATTTTTCTTAGCTCTGCCAATATTCTCCTTCGTAATTTTCAACTATGCTTGCAGCAAGGCTAATCTTTTCCCCAAGATATATTCCTCTGAGTTTCTTCATGTATGAATTATTTGGTCATATACTTTGATCTCTTTTTCAGGCAAGTCTGGGTATTGATTTTGTTTTAACATTTTTATTGAGATATAACTCATATACCATCCAATTCATCCATTGAAAGTGTACAATTCAATGAATTTTAGTATATTCACAGAGCTGTGCAACCATCATCACAATACATTTTAGAACATTTCATTGCCCCAACAGGAAATCCTGTACCCCTAGCCATTACTCCCCAACCCCTCCATCCCAACTCCAGCCTTAGGCAACCACTAATCTTTCTGTTTCTATAGATTTGCCTATCCTGGACATTTCATATCAATGGAATCATACAATAAGTGATTCTTAGTGACTGGCTTCTTTCATTTAGCATAAGGTTTTCAAGGTTCACCCATGTTGTAACATGTATCAGTCCTTCACTTCTTTTTATTGCCAAGTAATATTCCCTTATATGGATATATCACATTCCTTTATCCATTCATCACTTGATGGGCATGTGGGTTGTCTCCACTTTTTGTCTGCTACGAATAACGTTGTTAAAAACATACATGTACGAATTTTCGTCTGGACACGTTTTGGGGTATATATGTAAGATTGCAATTGCTGGGTCATATGGCAATTCTATGTTTAACTGTTTAAGGAACTACCAGACTGTTTCCCAAAGTGGCTGTACCATTTTACATTCCCACCAGCAGTGGATGAGGGTTCCAATTTCTCTACATTCTTGCTGTTTGCTAGGGCTGCCAAAACAAAATACCACAGACTAGGTGGCTTAAACAACAGAAATTTATTTTCTCAAAGTTCTTGAGGTTGTAAGTCCCAGATCAAAATATCAGCAGGTTTAGTTTTTCCTGAGGTTTCTTTCCTTGGCTTGCAGTTGGTCACATTCTCACTGTGTCCTCACACGGCTTTTTGTGGTGTGTGCATATCCGTAGTGTCTCTTCCTCTTTTTATAAGGACACCAGTCATATTGGATTAGGGCCCCATCCTTATGACCTCATTTTACCTTACTCTCCGAAGGCCCTATCTCTAAATATAATACTGGGGATTAAGGCTTCACCATATGAATTTTGGGGGACACAATACAGTCCATAATACTTGCCAACTGCTGAAGACTAAATGTTTATGTCTCCCTAAAATTCATATTTGAAACCTAATCCCCAGCATAATGACATTTTTTTAAAAGATTTTTTGAAAAGTTTTTATTTCTTCTCCCCAAAGCCCCCTGGTACATATTTATGTATTTTCAGTTGTGAGCCCTTCTAGTTGTGGCACGTGGGATGCTACCTCAGCATGGCCTGACGAGTGGTGCCACGTCTGCACCCAGGATCTGGACCAATGAAACCCCGGGCTGCCGAAGCACAGCATGCGAACCTAACCACTAGGCCATGGGGCCGGCCCCAGTGTAATGATATTTGAAAGTGGGATCTTTGGAAGGTGATTAGGTCATAAGGGCAGAGCCCTGATGAATGGGATTAGTGCTCTTTAAAAGAGACCCCAGAGAGCTCCTTCGCCCCTTCTGCCATGTGGCAAAAAGACAGCCATCTATGAACCAGGAGGGAGGTTCTCACCAGACGCTGAAACTGCCCAGCACCTTGATCTTGGACTTGCCAGCCTCCAGAACTGTGAGAAACAAATATTTGTTGTTTAAGCCACACAGGTTATGGTATTTTTGTTATAGCAGCCTGAACGGACTGACATCAACACTTTTTGCTTATAGCCATTCCAGTGAGTGTGACGTGGTATCTCATTGTAGTCTTGATTTTCATTTCCTAGATGGCTACTGACACTGGACATCTTTTCATGTGCTTATTGGCTACTTGTATGTCTTCTTTGGAGAACTGTTTATTCATATCCTTTACCCTGATTTATTTCTCTATTATAACATATATTATTTTTATTGTAGATTATCTGCATTATGGATTAATCATATAGATAGCAAACATACTAGAAGCAAACATGAGAGAATTTTTCTAAATTTTGGGAGTAGTGACAACCTTTCTAAGATTAAAAAAAAACCTAGAAACTTAAATAAAAATCAATTAATGTGAAAATTAAAAACAATTCATTGCAAAAAACAGTAAACAAAGCTAAAAGACAAGGTAGGTAAAAAATGAGCAATTCATTCACAATGGCCTAATTTCACATATATAGATACATATATAAATATATATTTATAAGTATATAAATAATTAAGGAGAAAAAGACCATTGAATACAAAAATGGGCAAAGGATATGAACAGACAGTTCAAACACAGGAAATTTTAAAAAATTAAGTTTTATAACATACTGTATAGACAGATGTGGTGAAACAGGCACCCTCTTAAATTGCTGTAGCAGCATAAACTGAATGAACTGTATGGAGAGGAATTTGACATTTATCAGAATTTTTTAAAGTCCCTACCTTACGATTCAGCATTCAATACCTAGGTATTTAGCCTGTGTTTAGCACATGCCAAGTGGCTGTAAATAAGAATACTAACTGCAGCATTGTTTGTAAAAGAATAGAAAAAAACCGAAAAGCAAAAGAATAGAAAAAACTCGAAACAACAATGTGATGGAATACTATGCAATCATCAAAAAGAATGAAAGTAGGGGCCAGCCTGGTGGCTTAGTGGTTAAGTTCATGGTGCTCCCCTTTGGTAGCCCAGGGTTCGCACGTCTGGATCCTGGGTGGGGACCTAAACACCGTTCATCAAGCCATGTTGTGGAGGTGTCCCACATACAAAATAGAAGAAGATTGGCACAGAAGTTAGCTCAGGGCTAATCTTCCTCACACACACACAAAAAGAATGAAAGTTGTCCAAGATATAGTGGTAAGTGAAGAAAAGCAATGTGGCAAAAATGTGTAGAGTACCGTATGTGTGTGTGTGGGGGGGAGATTGGGGAAGGAGTATATACATCTGTATATATATATTTACACACACACACATATTTTAATGCACAGAATATCTCTGAAAGGATATGCGAGAAATCAGTTAACTGTGGTAGCCTAAAAGGAAAGAAAACTGAGGGCAGGAGATGATGGAAACTTTTTCATTGCATACCATGTATTTTTGACGCTATTGAAAATTTAGCTATGTTACACGCATTACCCAGTTGCCTTTAAGAAAAAAAAAGAAAAAGAAAATGACGTGCGGACTGTGCTCCACTGTGAATCCCGGCCGCTGGAATTGCAGAGTAATAAGCCTTTTCCTTCTCTTCTGGCCGAAATTGCCCCCATCTCCCACCCGCCATCGCCACGCAGGACTTTTGATATTGGGAGGCACCTTACGCGGGCTCCCTAGTTACCCGTTTCCTTACCTGCTCCTCCACCCGACTGACTGGGAGCTCTTCCAAAGTAGGCTCTGCTTCCCATCCCGGTGTGTCCCCAAGCACTGTGGCCGGCCCTAAATAGGTGTTCTGTAAACAGCAGACGAAGAAATACTTATCTAAATAGGAAAAAGAAGAGATCCCGGAAAAATAGAAGCGTGTCCTGAAAGCCTTAGACGTGCAGAATGTGCTTCCCCTCCCCACCTCCTCACTCGCCTGAACCACACGTTTCCGAGGCTGCTGACTCCGAACCTGGACCACTGAGGCGTCGCTGGGCGGCCTGGCCCGCTCTCGCCCCGCCCCCGGCTTCCCGCGCTCCGCGCCCATTGGCCGTCCTCGGCAGTGGGCGGGCCCCGCCGCGCCAAGCCCTGAGCCCCGGGGCCGAAGGGGCTGCGTGCGCGGAGCGCGTGGAGCTGCGCGGGTGTTGCGCGCGCGCCGCCGGCGATGCCCCGCGACCGCGTTCCTGCTGCGGCTGCAACCCGGGCGGCAGCCGGGGCCGCGGCGCCGAGCTCCGTTTCCTCAACTGCCGCGGCGCCGCGGGCTACGGACCCGCTGAAGCGGTGAGCGCCTCCTGGGCTCCCCGCGCTCGCCGGCGGTCAGGGGCAGCTGGCAGTGGGTGGACAGGCAGGGGCGGGCGGGCCGGCAGGGTCCGCGCCGCTGCATCCTCGCGCCATGGGGTCTGGTCCAGATCGTAACCCCTACCCCCCGTGACTGGCACTCGCCAGTCGGTTGGTCTTTAGCGCTAATCAAGTCGTGTGTGCGGAGGTGCCCAGCTGGGCACCGGATAGCCGTGGAACCCCTCACGGGCACTTGTCGCTCGGCTTCGCGGTTGCAGCAGCTCTTCGACACTGGACGGGCTGGGTGGACGCGGCACTGTGCGGCGGGTCTTGGGAGAGCACGATTAAGTAAACGATCGTTTACAGTGCAGGGGTACTGGGTTGGGAATGGGGTGATCAGGGGTCGCCAGATAGCTTCGTGTTCGCTTCTTTGTCGATGAAATAGCTAGGACGAACTCGAGCTCTTTTTGAAGATTGCTCGTTAAAAAAGAAAATTACACTGTAGAATTGCATAATATGCTGTGTTTCATCCAAAAATAGTTTTTGATGTGAAGGGTAGTCATTTGAATGCAACACTGACACTTTTGTTTCCTATATAAGTTTTGAGCGTTCTTATTTTAGAGTAATAGATTTCTTTCATTAAAGGAATTTCTCAAAGTCCAGAAAAATAAAAGAAACAAGCCATACATAGTGCTTTGAGTCATCAGTATTTTTTTTGAGCCATCAGTTTTGAGGGATTCCCGACCGTTTGCTTAGACTTGCTTTCACCCAGAACTGCGTGCCCAGGTTCCAGATTTTGGAATGGTGTAAATAGCGCGTGCGGCCCCTCCCCCATCCCACTTGACAGCAGAGGGAAAGTCGGCCACACCCCGGAGTCCGGCTCGCCTGCGGACTCGGGGCAGTCCCCAGCGCTGGAGAGGCTGTCGCACCACCCACGGCGGGCAGTAAGATGCCCGCCTGCCCGGGCTGTTTATTGCAGCGATTTATATGTTCCAAGAATCTCCAGAAAGCCAAGCTGCATACCTGTTAGGACGCTGCTCACGTTCCAGCCTGGGGGGCACTTCGTAACAGCATCAGTTCTTTTCACGCTTGTGGCCTGAGTCTGCTTCGGATCCTCCCACTGGAGCAGGCTGAACGGACACTCAGCAGCGTAATTAAGTGAATTTCCCTGACAACTCGATACCAGTACTCTCCTGCCCTCTCCCAATCTTTGTGGCGTTTGTGCGAGTTGATGGGAGCCAGGAGTGGAGAGAATGATAGACATTTCTCAGAACGGAATGTCTAGTGTTATGTCATGCTTCTCGGCGGTCGTTTCTAGGTCCAAGTTCTGGTGACATTGTTTCAGCCAGCTTTGCCCTTTCCCAAGCCCTCGTGGGTTAGTCTGAGTTGAAAAGGAGTGTCTATTTCTTGTCCTGTAAGGATTAGGAAAAAGGATTGCTGGCTGGAGGAAAAAGTGCTGGAATTTAGTCTGCCCTCTTCCAAAGATCAGAACATTATGGATTTTTTAAAATGAGGGCATATTGGAGATTGTAGAATACTGTAATTATTGTTCTTATTAGGGGGTTGGAAAATAGAAATGCTACTCTATTTTGTTCAGTAATTAGGAAAAGTCTAAGTACTTTAAATGCACCCTTTAAAATTGTGAATGCTGCTGTGAATTCTTCTGTAAAATCAAAAAGCAAGCTTAATCTTTTCTGTAAATCTTTTTCTGCATGTGCTTTAAGGACTTGGGCAGTCTTTTGCTGTCCCTAGTTGTCAGGATTCTTAGTGACTTCTTATTTGGACTGTAAGTGTATTTTCAGGAGGGGAGGGGAGGGAGCTATAAAATATAGTAACTCTTTACCTTTTGTCTCTAGGGGTGTTTTGTGGTGAGAAAGAAAACTTATTTAGTACCAATCTAAGAGAATAGAATGGTTTAAAGAATTTGTTGGAGATTGCTCTTTTTAAAAGAAGTCACCTTGTGTTCATTATGATTTCTAGAATTATAGTATGCTGTATCTCATCCAAAAATAGTTTTTCATGTCAGGGTAATCGTTTGAATGCAACACTGACACTTTTGTTTCCTACATAATAAGTTTTGAGCTTTCTTATTTTATAGTAATATACTATCTTTCATTAAGTAAGTTTTGCAAAATACAGAAAAATAAAGAAACACGTATAGTGTTTTGAGTCATCAATTTTGGAAGATTACTTTTTCCCAATTTACTTAGGCCTGCTTTCGCCCACAAGTACATACCCAGATTCCAAATTTGAGTTAGTGTTAATAGTGTTGAATATGCAATTTCAGGGAATGGGGGCTTATAGGTTGTATTAAAATTTTTATTTTTCTCCATTGAAATGCAGTCAGCACCAGCAGAGACTGTTACAGTATTTTCTCCTTCAAGAAAGGGAAGTGATGATAAAATGCTTTAATAATTTCGAATAACTGCTAATGTTAAATACTGTGATTTTCTTTTTAATGGCTTTAAGTTGAAAGGCTTTGAGAACTTGAGTCTGTCATCTCTCAGTGACATGTTATTGCTAAGAGAGTTCTTTTTGCCCTGTCTCTGAAGCCTTTACAGCTTCCCTGCAACATTCATGTAAGAGCTGTGGTTTTGATATCAAGGTTCATCAGGCTTTCTTTTGACTTTGTGACATGTTACATGTGCAAAATTTTTTTTTTTTTTTTTTTTTTTTTTTAAAGATTTTATTTTTTCCTTTTTCTCCCCAAATCCCCCCGGTACATAGTTGTGTATTCTTCGTTGTGGGTTCTTCTAGTTGTAGCATGTGGGACGCCGCCTCAGCGTGGTCTGACGAGCAGTGCCATGTCCACGCCCAGGATTCGAACCAACGAAACACTGGGCTGCCTGCAGCGGAGCGCGCGAACTTAACCACTCGGCCACGGGGCCAGCCCCATACATGTGCAAAATTTTGCAGTTTGAGATTTGGCACTTCACTGGGGTACCTGAAGACTCGCAGGTCAAATCAGTAAAGCATCCTCTGAGTCATTTTCCCTAAGTACCTTATGTTTACTTTCCCACTAAGAATTAATTAGGTTTTTAGAGGGCATATGGCACATTGTTATTAAAATTCTTGAGTTTTTAGATAGATTTTGACCTAGCAATTCCACTTCTAGGAATTTATTCAAGGGAAATAATAATGGATATGTACACAGGGTTAGTTAATGGGATGTTTTGTTGCAATGTTGTTTATCATGATGGAACTTTGAAAAAACAAAATGTCCCTAAATAGGGAAATGGTAAAATAATTTAAATCATCAACTATATGTATAATATAATAATTCATATTACATATATACGAATGTAGTGTAAACTTTTGCAGCCGTTACAAATCATGTTGTAGAAGAAATTTGACAAATGACAAGATGGTCATAATATAATATCAGAGTAAAAAAGAATAAATTCTTAAAAAGCGTGAATATTATCCCATTTAGGTTAAAAGAAGTATAAAAAGATTCTGAAGTGTAGTAAAGATTATACTTGATCTAATATTCAGGCTTGCCACTTTGAGAGAAATTCTTCTGCATAGTAAAGTTTAAAAACCCTTGAGCTTGACTGAAAGAAGGAAGAAAGGAAAGGCTGTACTCACATATCTAGGCATTAAAACCATCTTGTCTTTGAAATAAACATCCAATCTGTAGAGATGAACGGGGAGTTTTCAAGTGTCCCTGCCTATCCACAGGGTTTACTCCTTTCTATTTGATTTGAGCCTTTATAATCTTAATGTAGGTTATAGATTTATGATTTCTAAGGAGTAAAGCCTGGCAGTTTTGTTCTGCATGTGAACATAAGTTAGCATGTGAGTGCGCAAGTTCAATATGTGTGATATGATTGCACTGTGTGTACATCAAAATGTTAAAAGTAGTTATCTCTGATAACCAAAACAAAACGTAACAAATGTTGGAGAGGTTGTGGAGAAAAAGGAACCCTCACACACTGTTGGTGGGAATGCAAACTGGTGCAGCTGCTATGGAAAACAGTATGGTGATTTCTCAAAAAATTAAAAATAGAAATACCTTATGACCCAGCCATCCCACTACTGGGTATCTATCCTAAGAACTTGAAATCAGCAATTCCAAAAGTCCCATGCACCCCTATGTTCATTGCAGCATTATTTGCAATAGCCTAGATGTGGAAGCAACCTAAATGCCCATCAACTGATGATTGGATAAAGAACATATGGTATATATATACAATGGAATACTACTCAGCCATAAAAAAGACAAAATCGTCCCATTCACAACAACATGGATGGACCTTGAAGGTATTATGTTAAGTGAAATAAGCCAGACAGAGAAAGACAAACTCTGTATGACTCCACTCATGGGTGGAAGTTAAACATAGAGACAAAGAGAATTGATTGGTGGTTACCAGGGGAAACGGGTGTGGGGAGAGGGCACAAAGGGTGAAGTGGTGCACCTACAACATGACTAACAATAATGTATGACTGAAATTTCACAAGATTGTAAACTATCATAATTTTAATAAAAAGTTAAAAAAAGTAATTATCTCTGGAGAGATGGGACTTGGGGGTATTGCTTTCTTTATTTTCATTATTTTCCCCAAATTTGAAAATAATTATATTTTAATTTTGGACCAAGATAAAGAGGTATGACTTAAAATCTGAAAAAACCTTTCTTTGAGTAGGCAATAATTTCACAGGGTTAAAGATCAAAAAGGTCTACAATGCAAAATCTCCATCTTTCCCCTGTTCTTCACCTCCTCATTTCCCATTCCTCCGATTCACCTACCCTGGGTAATCATTATTACTAGTTTATTGCTTATCCTTCCAGAGATATTTTATGCATATCTGAGCCAAAACAGATTTACGTTTTTCCCTTGGATGTGTTTGCAGTTTTCTTCCATTGCTTTTTCCACTTGACAGTGTATCATAGAAATCTTTTCACATCAGTAGTACATAGAGAGCATCCTCAATAAAAGGTTTTTTCTAAAAAGTGACTAGCACGGAAAGAGAGAATAAAGACAGAAGATAGACTTTGATGCAAACATTGAAGAGACAATTAAAGGAAGTTTTCTTTGTGGTTGGGGTGTTGAGTACAAGACTGTCTTGCCTAGTGAAGAGGAAATCACTTGGAGTACTTGAACGTGACTTAAGGAATTGTAAAACCTTCCAGTTTAATTAATCATTAAGTTATTTTTTAAGAATTTATTTTCAAATCAAAGTAATACATATACATCACTGAAAAAATAAAGCAGTTCTTAAAATTTTACCAGAAAAGTATGAGACACGTGTTCATTCCTCCTTAGTCCTTGCTTCTCTCCTTGGAAGCAACTACTCTCAACTCTTTTAGTTTTTTCTTCTAGTATTTACCTCTGTCTTTCTAAAAAGTATACTTTATAACTGCTTCCTGATTTCAATGATTTAAGTATTATTTATTGACTTCTTTGATAAATTGAGAATTGATAAATTAAGCTGAGGCTTGAACTCCTTTACTCTCTCCATTCTACTTGTACTTCTTCCATCCTTTCAGCTGAGACTTTATCCCAATATTTAATTAATTCAGTAGTTAGCTTTTATATAATTATGACTAGGTAAAGGTGATTAGCTTTTGAGCCAAAAGATAGACTAAGATTGTTTCTTTAATTTACCTGATTTTCTATCAACATATGTTTTTTTCCAAATGCTCAAATGCTGTCAGATGCTCAAACAAATGCAAGAATCTGTCAATTTTATCTTTTCTTTATGGCTTTTTTCCTGTAGACCTCATTCTTCATGCTCTAACTGCTCTGCTTCTGGGTTTGCACCAACCTAAAGATGAGTGTCTTTAAAGAGAGAAAGAAAAGAGATTGCATCCGCAAAATAAGAATTGGATGCTATGGAAATAAACAGAAAACAAGAACGGGCTCTATGAAATTTAAAATATGATTGTCAAAATTGAATCCTGAATAGAAGGACTGGAAGATAAAGGTCTCTAGGTGTGGGGCATAGTAGAGTCCTGGGACTTCCCTTCACCCCTCTCCTGGTTTGGATCCTTTGTTATTA
Organism: Equus caballus; assembly: GCF_041296265.1. Lineage (NCBI taxonomy): Eukaryota > Metazoa > Chordata > Mammalia > Perissodactyla > Equidae > Equus > Equus caballus. The sequence continues at coordinate 47,219,511 of NC_091698.1, read as the reverse complement.
GATCCTGTTTTGATTTACTCACTCATTTTGGTAAGCACTTCATCCAGTTACCTTCTAAGAAAAGATAATTTTTCTAAGTCCTTGCATGTCTCAGCAATGTCTTTATTCTACCCTTATGCTTGAATTGAGTTTAGCTGAGTATGGAAGTCTAGGTTTTTCTCCAGAATTTTTAAGATGTAATTTTAGTGTGTCTGCTGTCAGTATTACTGTTAAGAAATTTGATATCGTTAAGTTTTGTATGCCTTTATTGATGGGTCGTTTTTCCTTCCTGAAAGCTTTTTAGAATCTTCTCTCTGGTATTCTGAAATTTGATGGTTATATGACTGTGATGTGATTCTTTTTTTCATTCATTGTGCTCTGCACTTGGCGAGCCCTTCCAGCCTGAGTCTTTTTTTTTTTTCCTAGTCTGGTGAAATTTACTTTCATGGTGTCTTCCTTTTCATTTATTCTGTTCTCTCATTTTCTTTAGTTGGATTTTAGGCCTCTTGGATTGATTCTTTATTTTTCTTGTCCTCTCTCTTCTGTTTTTTATCTCTTTCTCTCTCTTTTTTTTTCCAACTTCTCTGGGCAAGTTTTTCAACTCTATATTCTAGCCCTTCTATTCAGAATTTCATTCTGAATTTCGTAATGAATTTCGTTATGATATTTTTAGTTTTATAGAGCTCTTTCCTGTTCTCTGATTGCTTCTTTTCATAGCATCCTACTCTTATTTTGTGAATGTAATGTATTTTCTTTCCTTTTTTTTTGGTGAGGAAGATTGTCCCTGAGCTAACATCTGTGCCAGTCGTCCCCTACTTTGTATGTGTGATGCCCCCACAGCATGGCTGATGAGTGGAGTAAGTCCACACCCGGGATCCAAATGCACGAACCCCGGGCCACCAAAGTGGAGCATGCAGAATTTTAACCACTCGGCCAGGGGGCCAGCCCCAGCAATATATTTTCTTATCTTTTTTTGTTAGTATTGTAGTGAACATTTTTTTATTGAGGTTGTAATAGTTTATAACATTGTGAAATTTCAGTTGTACGTTATTGTTTGTCAGTCACCATATGTATGTGACCCTTTACCCCTTATGCCCACCCCACAACTCTCTTCACCTCTGGTAACCACTGATCTGTTCTCTTTGCCCACATGTTTGTTTATCTTCCACATAGGAGTGAAATCATGCAGTGTTTGTCTTTCTCTTTCTGGCTTATTTCGCTTAACATAATACCCCCAAGGTCCATCCGTGTTGTTGCAAGTGGGACGATTTTGTCTTTTTGTGTGGCTGAGTGGTATGCCATTGTATATATGTACTGCATATTCTTTATCCATTCATCAGGCAGTGGGCACTTGGGTTGCTCCCACATCTTGCTATTTTGAAAAATGCTGCAATGAGCATAGGGGTGCATAAGTCTCTTTGAGTTATTGATTTCACGTTCCTTGGATAAATACCCAGTAGTGGGATAGCTGGGGCGTATGGTATTTATATTTTTTAATTTTTGAGAAATCTCCATACTATTTTCCACAGTGGCTGCACCCGTTTGCATTCCCACCAGCAGTGTATGAGGGTTCCCTTTTCTCTACATCCTCTCCAACATTTGTTATTTTTTGTCTTGGTAATTATAGCCACTGACGGGTGTGAGGTGATATCTCATTGTAGTTTTGATTTGCATTTCCCTAATGATTGGTGATGTTGAACATCTTTTCATGTGCCTGTTGGCCATCTGTATATCTTTTTGGAAAAATGTCTGTTCATATCCTTTGCCCATTTTTTGATCAGGTTGTTCTTTTTGTTGTTGTTGAGTTGTATGAGTTCTTTATATATTTTGGAGATTAACGCCTTGTCGGATATATGATTTGCAAATATTTTCTCCCAGTTCGTGGGTTGTCTTTTCATTTTGTTCCTGGTTTCATTTGTCTTGCAGAAATTCTTTAGTCTGATGAAGTCCCATTTGTTTATTTTTTCTTTTGTTTCCCTTGCCCGAGTAGACATGGTATTTGAAAAGATGTTTCTAAAGCTGATGTCAGAGTATACTGCCTATATTTTCTTCTAGGAGTTTTATGGTTTCATGTCTTACCTTCAAGTCTTTTTTTTTTTTTATAGGAGGATTAGCCCTGAGCTAACATCTACTGCCAATCCTCCTGTTTTTGCTGAGGAAGACTGGCCCTGAGCTAACATCCGTGCCCATCTTCCTCTGCTTTATATGTGGGACGCCTGTCACAGCATGGCTTGACAAGCAGTGCATAGATCTGCATGTGGGATCCAAACTGGCAAAGCCTGGGCCGTGGAAGTGAAACATGTGAATTTAACCTCTGCACCACCAGGCTGGCCCCTTACCTTAAAGGCTTTGATCCACTTTGAGTTAATTTTTGCGTATGGTGAAAGATAATAGTCTACCTTCATTCTTTTGCATGTGGCTGTCCAGTTTTCCCAACACCATTTATTGAAAAGACTTTCCTTTCTCCATTGTATGTTCTTGGCTTCTTTGTTGAAGATTAGCTGTCTGTAGATGTGTGGTTTTATTTCTGGGCTTTCAGTTCTCTTCCATTGGTCTGTGTGTCTCCTTTTGAACCAGTACTATGCTGTTTTGATTACTATAGCTTTGTAGTATATTTTGAAGTCAGAGATTGTGATGCCTCTAGCTTTGTTCTCTTTTCTCAGGATTGTTTTAGCTATTCGGGGTCTTTTCTTGCTCCATATGAATTTTAGGATTCTTTGTTCTATTTCCATGAAGAATGTCATTGGGATTCTGATTGGGATTGTGTTGAATCTGTAGATAGCTTTAGGTAGTATGGACATTTTAACTATGTTTATTCTTCCAATCCATGTGCATGGAATATCATTCCATTTCTTTATGTCTTCATCAATTTCTTTCAGTGATGTCTTATAGTTTTCATTGTATAGGTCTTTCACCTCCTTGGTTAAATTTATTCCTAGATATTTTATTCTTTTTGTTGTGATTGTAGATGGGATTGTATTCTTGACTTCTCTTTCTGTTAGTTTGTTATTAGAGTATAGAAATAGAACTGATCTTTGTAAGTTGACTTTGTACCCTGCAACTTTGCTGTAGTTGTTGATTATTTCTAGTAGTCTTCTGATGTATTCTTTAGGGTTTTCTATGTAGAGAATCATGTCCTTTGCAACCAGGGAGAGTTTTGCTTCTTCCTTGCCAATTTGGCTACCTTTATTTCTTTTTCTTGCCTAATTGCTCTGGCCAAAATCTCCAGTACTATGTTGAATTAGAGTGATGAGAGTGAGCACCCTTGTCTTGTTCCTGTTCTCAGAGGGCTGACTTTCAGTTTTTCCCTGTTGAGTATGATGTTGGCTGTGATTTTGTCATATATGGCCTTTATTATGTTGAGGTACTTTCCTTCTATACTCATTTTATTGAGAGTTTTTATTATAAATGAATGTTGGATCTTGTCAAATGCTTTCTCTGCATCTATTGACATGATCATGTGGTTTTTATTCCTCATTTTGTTAACGTCATGTGTTCACATTGATTGACTTGCAGTTGTTGAACCATCCCTCCGTCCCTGGTATAAATTCCACTTGATCATGGTGTATGATCCTTTTAATATATTGCTGTATTCGGTTTGCCAATATTTTGTTGAAGATTTTTGCATCTTTGAATGTTTGGTAGAATTCTCTAGAGAAACCATCTGATCCTGGACTTTTGTTTTTTGGGAGGTTTTTGATTACTGTTTCAATCTCTTTACTTGTGATTGATCTATTTAGATTCTCTATTTCTTCTTGATTCAATTTTGGGAGGTTGTGTGAGTCTAAGGATTTATCCATTTCTTCTAGATTGTCTAATTTGTTGGCATATAGTTTTTCATAGTATTCTCTTATAATCCTTTGTATTTCAGTGGTATCTGTTGTAATTTCTTCTCTTTCATTTCTAATTTTATTTATTTGAGCCTTCTCACTTTTTTTCTTGGTGAGTCCGGCTAAGGGTTTGTCAATTTTGTTTATTTTCTCAAAAGAACCAGCTCTTAGTTTCATCAATCCTTCCTTCTGTTTTTTTGTTTTCTATTTCATTTATTCCTGCTCTAATTTTTATTATTTCGCTCCTTCTGCTGACCTTGGGCTTTGTTTGTTTTTCTTTTTCTAATTCTGTTAGGTGTAGTTTAAAATTACTTATTTGAGATTTTTCTTTTTGTTAAGCTAGGCCTGTATTGCTATGAATTTGCCTCTTAGGACTGCTTTTGCTGCATCCCATATGAGTTGGTACAGTACATTTCCATTTTCATTTGTCTCCACATATTTTTTTATTTCTTCTTCAAGTTCTTCATCGATCCACTTGTTGTTCAGTAGCATGTTGTTTAGTCTCCACGTATTTGTGACTTTCCCAGCTTTTTCTTGTAGTTGATTTCTAGCTTCACGGCATTATGTTTGGAAAAAATGTTGGATATGATTTCAATCTTCTGAAATTTATTGAGGCTTGCCTTGTTTCCCAACGTATGATCTGTCTTTGAGAATGCTACATGTGCACTTGAGAAGAATGTGTATTCTACTGATTTTGGATGGAGTGTTCCAAATATATCTATTAAGCCTGTCTGGTCTAGTTTTTCATTTAATTCCACTATTTTCTTGGTGACTTTCTGTCTGAATGATCTATACATTGATGTAGGTGGGGTGTTGAGGTCCCCTACTATTATTGTGTTGCTATTAATTTCTCCTTTTAGGTCTGTTAATAGTTTCTTTATACACTTTGGTGCTTCTGTGTTAGGTGCGTATATATTTATAGGTGTTATCTCCTCTTGGTGGAGTGTCCCTTTTATCATTATCTACTGTCCTTGTTTGTCTCTCATTGCCTTTTTTTTTTTTGGTGAGGAAGATTTGCCCTGAGCTAACATCCGTTGCCAATCTTCCTGTTTTTTTTTTTTTTTTTTTTGCTTGAGAAGATTAGCCTTGAGCTAACATTTATGCCAGTCTTCCTCTATTTTGTATTTGGGAGACCTCCACAGGGTGGCTGACAAGTGGAGTAGGTCCGCACCCAGGATCTGAACCCACAAATCCAGGCCACTGAAGCGGAGCATGCAGAACTTTAACCACTCGACCACAGAGCCAACCCCTCAGCTCTATTTTTTAAGGATTCCAGATTTTCCTTTACCTCATTCATTGTGTTTTTCATCTCCAACATTTCTGATTTTTTTTATAGTTTCAATCTCATTTGTAAAGAATTCCCTCTCTTCATTAATTTTATTCCTGAAATCATTAAACTGTCTTTCTGAGTTTTCTTGTAACTTGTTGGGTTTCTTTATGATAGCTATTTTGAATTCTCTGTCACTTAGATAGTAAATTTCTGTGACTTCAGGATTGATTTATGGGTACTTGTCATTTTCCTTCTGGTCTGGAGTGTTAACATACCTCCTCATGCTATTTGATGGGGTGGACTTTTGCCATCACGTAATGGTTGTATCTGGTTGCAGATTACACCTGCCACCTCTGGGGGCAGGGGCAGGAGCTGTGTCTCCTGAGCTGTCTGTGACCCCTGGCAGATATGCCTGTCCATTGGAAGCTGTGCTGACAGGGCCTGTCTGCATTTGCTTGCCGGCTGCTGCTGCTCTCTACACCTGTATGTGTGGGCGCTCTGGCGGGGATCACTTGCTCTGGCCGACTGGCTGAACTGATGCACCAGGTGGAGGATAGGGGTGCTTTCTTTCGCGTGCATGATCCCCCAAACCCCCACTCTGCACTCACTGTCTGCCAGCTTGGGCTGCTCAGCTTGGTATGGATGCCCCTGTAATTGCTTAGCTGCCTTGCTGTGGAGCATTCCCACAGGCTGAGAGGCAACTCCAAGAGTGCAAGTGTTCCCACAGAGGACTACCCATTCCCCCTTTCCCTCTCAGAGTTGTGCTTCAGCTGCCACGAGAGGTCCCACCCCTTAGATCACTGCTGCTCAGGGAGGGAGGAGATCTCTTTACCTCCTTCCACTGCCTCCCTGGGAGTGTCCAGCACTCCTACCTTCAGGCATATGGCTGTGTGGATCTCTCAGATGTCTGTTGTGTTGTGTGAATGTCCTCTGTTGGTTTATAAATGTCCTTTTCATTGTATCTTAGGTGGGGGAGACTAAGGGAAGAACTCACTCTGCCATGATGCTGACCTATTTTATCTTTTCTGGTTTTTTTTTTTTTTTTGGTGAAGAAGATTGTCCCTGAGCTAACATCTGTGCCAATCTTCCTCTGTTTTGTGTGTGGGACACCACCACAGCATGGCTTGCTGAGCAATGTGTAGGTCCGTGCCTGGGATCCAAACCTGCAAACGCTGGGCCACCAAAGTGGAGCAGGTGAACTTAACCACTGTGCCACTGGGCCAGGCCCTTTCTTATCTTTTTAAAGATATTGATTATAGTTTTATTTTTTGGCTTTCCTTTTGCTTTTTTCGTTGTTTCTTCTGTTGTTCTTTGAGGTCCTTTTTTCTCTTTGTTTGGCTTTTCGCTTTCTTCAGGGGGAAGCCTCCCGTCCTTTGCTGTGTGGCATATAATCCTGAGTGTCAATATTCTGGGAGCAGGGCCAATGAAGGGAATATGTGGGGAGTCCTCAAGACCACCCCAGGTTCACTGATTCTCTGGGAGGACTCACAGGACTCAGCATATGGTTGTGCTCGTGGATACAGTTTATTACAGTGAAAGGGTACAAAGCAAAATCAGCAAAGGGAAAGGTACAGAGGGCTAAGTCCAGAGGAAACCAGGTGCAGGCTTCCAAGAGTCCTCTCCAGTGGAGTCACGCAGGATGTGCTTAATTCCTCCAGCACACATGTGACAACATGTGTGAAGTGTTGTCTACCAAGGCAGATCATTAGAGACTCAGTGTCCAAGGTTTTTCTTGGGGACTGCTCACATTGGCACCCTCTGCCTAGATTTCCAGATTTCCAGAAGAAAAGCAGGTGTTCAACACAAACCATAGTTTTTGTGCCAGCTATGTTTAGGCACCTTAAACCACTCTTATCAGTTAGGAAATGGTGGGAACCTTCCTAATATCAAAGTTCACAGACAACAGCCAAGATCTAACCTTGCAGGTGGGCTTTTCAAAGGATAGCAGTCTCATGCCTTCCATATGAATTCTTTTCTGCACAGTGACTGAGGGTCCCACAGTTTAATATATGGGTTTTCTCTTAACCTCCTTAGCGTCTGCCTTGTGCCTTATCCTTGCCCTCTACTGGTAGCCTGGAGGCCAGAGCCTCTCACCTGCTGTGGAGCTGACAATATCACCCGTCTGCAACAGAGTGGGAGAGCGGCCCTGGGAAAGGGGTATCCAGACATTTTGTATCAGTAAACCATTGTTGTTTCCTTGTCCTATAACTAAATGAGTGGTTCTCAAAGTGTGGTCTCAGGGAATTCCTGAGACCCTTTGCATAATAATACTGATATGATATTTGCCTTTTTATTGTGAGCATACAGTGGAGTTTTCCAGAAGCTATATGATATTGTGATAGACTGAATGCAGAAATATAAAGCAATGCCACTCTTCTCTTCTCACTAATGTATTTATTTATTTGTTTATTTATTTATTTTGAGGAAGATTAGCCCTGAGCTAACATCTTCTGCCAATCCTCCTCTTTTTGCTGAGGAAGACTGGCCCTGAGCTAACATCCATGCCCGTCTTCCTCTATTTTATGCGAGACGCCTACCACAGCATGGTTTGACAAGCGGTTCATAGATCCACACTCAAGATCCGAACTGGTGAACCCCAGGCCGTCAAAGTGGAACGTGTGAACTTAACTGCTGCACCACAGGCCTGGCCCCTCACTAATTTATTTTTTATTTTGGAAAATACACTTTTTTTTCCATAAAGATCATGGGTTTATTATTATTTTTAAATGGACTAATAAATATTTTTAAATTTCTCAGTTTTTCTTAAGACAATAAATATTGATAGATACAACCCTCATAAGCAAATGTCCTTTGGAGTCACAATGCCTTTTAAATATGTAGGTCCTTGGACCAAAAAGCTTGAGAAACCTATATCTCCCATTTTTCTAAGTCTAGCAATTTGTTCTTGTACAAGTTATTTATCTACACCTGTGTTGTCCAAAACTGTAGCCACTAGCCACATGTAGCTGTTTAAATATTTTAGTTAATTAAAATGGAATAAAATGAAAAATTCAGTTCCTCGGTCATACTAATGACATTTCAAGTACTCAGTAACCACATGTAGGTAGTGGCTACTGTATTGGACGGCACAGATCTAGATCATTCTCATCATTGCAAAAAGTTCTGTTGGGGAGGGGCCGGCCCGGTGGCGCAGCGGTTAAGTTTGCACGTTCCACTTCTTGGCGGCCCGGGGTTCGCTGGTTCGGATCCCGGGTGCGGACATGGCACTGCTTGGCAGCCATGCTGTGGTAGGCGTCCCACGTATAAAGTAGAGGAAGATGGGCATGGATGTTAGCTCAGAGCCAGGCTTCGTCAGCAAAAAGAGGAGGACTGGCAGTAGTTAGCTGAGGGCTAATCTTCCTCCAAAAAAAAAAAAAAAAAAGTTCTGTTGGGGCCGTCCTGATGGCACAGTGGTTAAGTTCGCTTGCTCCTCTTCGGTGGCCCAGGGTTCACAGGTTTGGATCCTGGGCGCAGACCTACACACTGCTCATCAAGCCATGCTCTGGCAGCATCCCATATACAAAGTAGAGGAAGATTGGGATGAATGTTAGCTCAGAGACCATCTTCCTCAAGCAAGAAGATTGGCAACAGATGTTAGCTCAGGGCCAATCTTCCTCATCAAAAAAAAAAAAAAAAGTTCTGTTGCACAGTGCTGGTCAAAGGCATCAGCATTTAGAAGCCGTTCTTATCTCTTTCCCTTATTCGTTTCTACCCCCATGATCTGTGCTTACATTATGATAGCTAAGGACATATACATGTATTATTGGTTCATAAAACATCTTGTCATCACCAAGGCAAAGGGATGGGACAGGCTCTTTTCTAGTACACAGACCCGTGTACACTTGGATTACTCTTGAAGTGGAGGTGTGCTGTTCATACAGTGCGACCTGTGCAAAGCGCTATGCAGGGAAGCACCATTCACAACGACTGCAATGTGAATGGCACCCTTTGGAAGTGTGCAGTGCGGTGGCCCTGAGGGCTTCAGAGGGCCAGGATTTGAATCCAGGTTTGTGTAGTTCTATGATCTGTGCTTTTTTACTTTGGTTAAGATCACCCAGTCAATCCCTTTTGTCCTATATATATGTGCTGTTGAAGGACAATTTTCAAAAAGAGGTAAAATCGTGATCCTCATACAAATATAAATGAACAAGTGTTAAAGATTTTATTTAATTAAATAAGGGAACTGGTAAGATGGTACAACCAGTTCAAAGGGAGATTCCAAAGAATAGACACTTTGGGGCCAGCCCCATGGCCTAGAGGTTAAGTTCAGTGTGCTCCCCTTCAGTGGCCCGGGTTTGCAGATTTAGATCCCAGGTGTGGACCTACACCACTCATCATCCATGCTGTGGCTGCAACCCACATACGAAATAGAGGAAGATTGGCACAGATGTTAGCTCAGGGCTAATCTTCCTCAAGCAAAGAAAAGAGGAAGATTGGCAACGGATGTTAACTCAGGGCCAATCTTGCTCAGAGAAAAAAAACAACAACAAAGAGCAGACACATTTATAGATCAGGAATATTGAAAGAATGTGCAAATGAAAGAAGAACTGGCCTCTTCTACAGTAGAGGTGAGTCAGTTGACCTCCACCAGATAGAATTTACGTGCCTAGAGGCAAGAGTTATTTTGCACTGCTATCAGTTTTCTTCAGTAGAAACTATAGTCATGCACTGCATAACGATTTTTCAGATGGACTGCATACACAACGGTGGTCCCATAAGATTAGTACCATATAGCCTAGGAGTGTAGTAGACTGTGCCCTCTGGGTTTGGGTAAGTACACTCTATGATGTTTGCATGTGAAGAAATCTCCCAACGACGCATTTTCCAGAACGAATTTCTATTGTTAAGTAATGCATGACTGTAATAAAATGAAATAGCTCAATAGCAGTGAGAGGCTAGAATCGGATAATCTGGAAGTGTGTGATCTAAACAATCGTAGTTTTCCACTGAGGCACACATTTTCTCCTACAAAACTCTTCTAGCAAAGTTTAGATTTTAATTTGCCTTCCCATGTAAAATTATCTATACAAAAATTTTGGTAGAGAAGTTGTATCTATCATTGAGATGAAAAAATTTGTATTCTGGGTTGGTTTTGTTTGCTAGGTTTCTTGCTTGTTTTAAGCAAGTTGTTTAGTTTTATAAGGCAAATCAGTGATGAGCTAACTAGGTAATTTGGAAGGCTTCTGGGGGCCGGCACCAGGGCCCAGTGGTTAAGTTCATGTGCTCCGCTTTGGTGGCCTAGGGTTTTGCCAGTTCAGATCCTGGGCGCAGACCTGGGCCAGTCACTGTCAGTTATTGGTAGGGAAACCAGTCCAAGACGAAAGTGAGAAGCTGCCTTTTTTTTTTTAAACCTATTTTCTTTTGCTTTTTTTTAAGATTGGCGCCTGAGCTAACATCTGTTGCCAATCTTTTTTTTCCCTTCTTCTCCCCAAAGCCCCCCAGTACATAGTTATATATTCTACTTGTAGGTCCTTCTAGTTGTGCTATGTTGGACACCACCTCAACATGCTCCTCAGGTGATTCTCATGTGTGTTTGAGTTTGAGGATGTCGACGAAAATAATCCATAACCAATCTATAAATGAAAATTTGTGTGAGTTTATTCTGAGCTGAAATCTGAGGACCATGGCCCGGGGCCTTTCTTCCCAAAGGAAGAAAGGGCACCAAGGAAGTGAGGTATACAGAGTGGTTATATACCCCCCGTACAAGACAATTCACATATGATTGAAATGTCCCTCCCATAATAGTCACAAGATTGCCCTGTCGGCACAGCGCTTGATGGACACAGCAGGTTGTGGGTCTGCTATCTCAGAGGGCATAGCAGGAGGCAAGCCTATTGTCTTGAGCTGGGTGGTCACAGGTGAGAGCAGCAATCAGTTCCTAGCCTAAGGAAAGATGCTTAATCCTTAAAGGAATGCCAACGTTGGGAGGGGGAGGGAAGTTGCACCTTTCTCTCAAGGGCCTTTGTTCTTACCATAGGGAATATCTAAAGCAGATATACAATGCATGCTCAACAGCCACGGTCAGGCCCTTTTGGAAAGACAAGGTCAGGCCGAATTAGGTGTATACCAAGTGGCTTCCTCATATTCTCCAATATATCCTATTGCTTGCCATTTTTATTTGTCAAGGAGTGCTTCCTTAAAAGAATGAGGATTCCCTTGAAAAGTAAGCCAGTTCCCCAGTACTGTCCTCCCCTCACCCTCCGTGCTCAGAATTTACTGGCACCAGGTGCCAAGGTAGGTAGGGGTAAGATGTGTGTCTGAAAGAAGGGGTGACCCTTCATCTTGGGGTAAGCACCACTAGCATCTGGTTATCTCTGTTTCATGCATCTCTTTATGTATATACACCTGTGTTTAATTTTACACATGAGATCACATTGACACTTTTTTTTTTCCTGAGGAAGATTCGCCCTGAGCTAACATCCGTTGCCAATCTTCCTCTTTTTGCTTGAGGAAGATTTGCCTTGAGCTAACATCTGTGCTAATCTTCCACTATTTTGTATGTGGGTCACCACCACAGCATGGCTGCTGATGAGTGGTGTAGGTCCACACCTGGGAACCAGACCTGGGCCACGGAAGCAGAGTGTGTCAAACTTAACCACTAGGCCATGGGGCTGGCCCTGACACTTTTTAATAGTCACTTTTTGGTTAATCTTTCCCTTCTTATGTTCTACATCTTAGCGATGGAATCTTATATTAGCAATGAAATATATACATCTTAGGAATGTGTGTGTGTATATGTATAGAAATATATATTGCTATACTTTTCTTCATGCTCCTATATATGTATCATATATAGATACAACCCATATGACTTTTTCTCTTTTATAGTAAATCAACTAATCAAATTTTCTATTACTTCTCTGATCAGTTATTATAGTTTATGTTTTGCTAAGAAGTCATTCATTTTCTTTTGGTTTTTAAATTTGTTGCCATGGGGTTGCATATGATAGTCTCTTGCAGCTCTTTGATATCTCCTTTCTTTCTTTTCTTTTTTTTTTTTTTTTGAAGAAGATTAGCCCTGAGCTAACATCTGCTGCCAATCCTCCTCTGTTTGCTGAGGAAGCCTGGCCCTGAGCTAACCTCTGTGCCCATCTTCCTCTACTTTATATGTGGGACGCCTACCACAGCATGGCTTGCCAAGTGGTGCTATGTCCACACCCAGGATCGGAACTGGCGAACTCTGGGCCACTGAAGTGAAACATGCGAACTTAACCGCTGTGCCACCGGGCCAGCCCCAAGATATCTCCTTTCTTATTTCTGATCGTATGCATGCTTGTTCAGTCCTCTCCCTCCTTCCCCACTCTGCCAAAATCAGGGTTTTGTTTCATTGTTCTTTCAAGGAACAAGCTTTTGGATTTCTATATTCTTGCTATTATTTTAAACACTTACTCTTAGTTTTATCTTTATTAATTTCTGCTTCCTATTTTATTTTACTTTTTATCCTTTTTCCTTACTTTGAACAATAATTCCTTTACATTTTTTTAAACTCTGTTTAATGATAAAGGCATTTAAGGCTCTAAAGTTTCCTCTGAGGACTATTTTAGTTCCTAGTGTGGTATCTCATTGGTCTAAAATTTTCTCCTTTTCATCACCTTCTAAATGGTTTGTAATTTCAGTTCTGGTTTCTTTGATCTAAAGATTATTTAGTAGTATGCTTGTTAATTTTCCAAGTACTTATGATTTTTTAAAATCTTTTTGTTTTTTGGAATTTTATTGAATGATTAGAGATTATGACATGTAAAATCTCTACCTCTTTAAAATTTTTTTCATCCATTGTTGATTTTAAGTGACATAGTTGCTTGAGCATTTTGAGATTTTGTTTTTTCACACTTCATAGAGGAGGATGGAATTACTGATTGCTTCCTCTCAGGCAGACAGATACAATATGTGCTGTGTATTTAAGAGTTTTGACACGAATGGGCTACAGAAACAGAACAAGAATTTCTCATCCCAGGAGTTTTCTTATTTGTTTATTTATTTTTCTCTCGACTTAGTTTAGAAGCGCTAACAGCTCCATTTTGAGCTTAGTTTTCTTAGAACAAGGGCAGTTTGGATGACAAAAAGTTAGGAGATGAGGCGATTAAATAAGCAAAAAGGAAAAAACTTAGGCTTTTTGGATGCAACTGGGTGTTCTGGGCTGTTAACCAAGGTTTAGTAGAAGACTGTTAAGCTCCAGCCAAACGGGGAAGGCCTTTTTGTGTGAAAAGACTGCTGGTGGTTTTATTAGTTTTCCTAAGAATATGGATTGATGCTGGTAGGACTTAAAGTTCATGGTGGGTTTGGGGAGGGTGTGTGGAGGGGAGGATGTCCCACATGGCTGTGGACCATTTATTGGGCCCTCACAGTGTCTTATGTTTTTTAATTAGTTGCCAACACTTTAAAATAAAGCAGCTTCTCACACACACACACACACACAGAGACAAATCTGCATTTCTAGTGTTTAAAGACTTGGAAGTTCTGAGAAGGCTGGTGTTACGTTAGCGCATGGCTACAATAGGCTGGTGCTGGGGAGCACCTGTGCCTTTTAAAGAGGCATATGTCCTCCACCTAGACTGTCCCCTCCATTTCCCCTTGCCCCCAATATCTAGGCTAAGTGCCAATAATCATTTATCCTTTGTACTTGTGCTGTGGATTTTCCACTATAGCTTTAAGAAAGAAGGGCAGTATATTTTGAGTCCACTTTACTCTCAAAAGTGGGGAAAGAAAAAGCCTTTTCCATTATTTAAAAAAAAAAGATTTTTGTGTGTATGGGTATAAGGAATATTCCTATGTTTTAATATGCAAACAGTATATCAAAAGAACACAAACTAAGATGGCATTTTGAAAGCAACCATACATAGTAAGCACCATAACTAGTACATAGAAGATACAATTGGGTTTGTTTTTGAATGTGAATTAAATAAGGGAGGCCACTATGATATGTAGTTATGTATTTGGTAAAAAAAACTTTCTGGGCATCAATACCTTAAATAGATAGTAAGTTCCTAAAGCAGTGTCTTTTGAGTAGAGCAGAAGTTATGTATCTGAAATAGGAAAAAAATGTAAATATAATTGGAAATACTATTTCATAGCACATTGAAGATACCACTCAAAACTTAAAAGGCAGGTTACATTACAAATTTAAATTATTTATGGAATTTTCAATTTAAGCTCATGAAAACACATATAGCAATATTTATGGTGTCTGAAAATTTTAATGGGTTGGAGAACTTTCGGATTTGTTGTCTATGAAAGGGCCAGTATCAAATGACTCATTTTTGTGTGTTAGAAAAATCTGTCAGAAGTTAATGAAAATGGGTAAATATTTATTAGCTTAATTATAGATAGTGTTCCTGGAATAGTAAATAGTTGAGGTCAACACTGGACATGTTGGTGACAACATGTGGGAAGGATAAGACATGGATTTAATCATTTGTTTATTGCAGATTTTACCAGGAATAATTTTAGGTCAAAAGCTACAAAATGCAACCAATATAGTACTCATCACCCTAAACTGGGTACTGATTCTTGAACTTGAGATGATTCAAGGCTTTGCAGGATTAATGGTATACGCAACACACCAGTTTCTAGTCTCCTATATGTAATTTAGGGCTGAAAATGCTTTTTTAACTGTTAAGAAATCAGTCTGTACTTGTCGTTCAAGGGAAAATGTTTGTCTCAGTTTACCAGTGAAGAATGGCTCGAAGATTTGGCTTTCTTCCTTGGCATTGCAGCTTATCTAAATACTGCAAATATTTCTTTACAGGAGCATTTATAAGGAGTGCCATGTTTATATGATTCAATTCTCCTGTTTCTAGTAAATATATGTTTTTGGCAAACATTTTTTTTGATAAGGAATGATCTGGATCACATTCATATGCTGAAGTTGGTTTCCAGAAATGAAAATTATGGCCTTCACATCATTCCACAAATTATGAAATTTAAGGCTGAGTTCCAAGGCAGGCTCTTTGATTTTACACTTTATGAAAATGAACTAACATTTCTCAAGGAATAACAATAATGTGAATGGATAGCTACAAATTAAAGTGCTGAAAACTAAATATTATAACATCAGAGCACCAGAATTCTGCAAATACCCTTGAATTATGCTATTACCCTAAATTCAAAACTTACTATGCAAAAATTTCATCTTTGAAAGTGCCTGTGTTTAAGTAGAGTTGTTTTCTCTTATGAACTCAATTAAAAAATTACTGCTCTTAGTTCAAGGATTCAGGGCTGAATTCTGTGTTACACATTGCGTGCAACTTTACATTGACATCTTGGTATAGGGGGAAGGCTGTCGTGTTTTTGGCTTTAGATTAAATGTGGCATGAGCTACAAGAAAAATTTAATAATTAAGTGTTCCTATTTTTTAATTTGTATTTTTTCAGTTTCAAATTTATAACTTCTAGTATTGTAAATGCTTGTATTATGTTGTGTGCCTAAATCATAGTTCATTAAAAATAACGATTCTATTTCTGGCATTTGAATTTTCATTTATCTTGATCACTTCAACATTTATGTTACTGGCTTGTCCTCTATGGGTATATAAGTTTGTGACCCTTGTCATAGGTGAAAGGTAAAATTTTAGCTATATCCTTAGGGAAGATGTCTACGAAAATATGATGATCACATCATTCTAATTAATTTTACACTGTTGCCACTTTTTCTTTTTTAAAAAAATTTTTTATTGAGTTAATTATAAGTTACAATCTTGTGAAATTTCAGTTGTACATTATTGTTTGTCAGTCATGTTGTAGGTGCACCCCTTCACCCTTTGTGCCCACCCCCCACCCCACCTTTCCCCTGTAGCCACTAATCTGTTCTCTTTGTCTACGTTTTTAAATTCCTCATATGAGTGGAGTCACACAGAGATTGTCCTTCTCTATCTTGTTGCCACTTTTTCTTAATTTAGGCACTAACCATATTTTCATGGTAGCTTGTTTCATGGTGGCAGTTTCGGGAAATGAAAATTGAAAATTCCTGCCTATTTATTGCAACATTGTAAGTACATGTTAGACAGCCCAGGATCACCTAACAAGATTTTTTTCCCTTCACCCTTCTCTCACTCACTGCCTAATCTTCAACGAGAATTCCCTGTGAAAGCTTCAGGGCAAAGCATTAAAAAAAAGACAACGAAACAAGCCCATAAGCTTTGATAGCATCAGAGGGTCCACCCAGACTCTGTTTAGACATGCAGTTCAGTTCAGGTGAGGATTCCTAGGCTGTGCTGTGTTTTGTAGTAACTCCTGAGTTTCTGTTGTTGCCTCATTGAAATTCTTTGGTTTGGGGACAGATGTCTGTCGTCTGTGAGAAGCTGCCTGGTACTCCCTCTCCCCGGCACTGCTGTCCTCACCCTGGCTCGGGTGCAGCTATCACTCTGCCTTCTCAATCGCTTGCTCTGTGGGCCTTTTCATGGATTTATAGATCTTGAAGACTCTCTAGTAAAGCTTTTGACTACAGAAAAAAATTTTTTTCTATAGTTCTTAAACTAGCCCGAGAAAAAGAGGACAATGGAAAATGTTTTCCTAAATAGTAAATAATTTGTAGCTACTGAATTGTCACTCTTAATATATCCTTTGTTCCTCCCTAAAGTTCAGTGTCTATTTGGATGTTTAAATTATAATTCTGCTGAATGTTTAGAAACAATATATTTATTTAAAGAAACAACAACATCAAGGTGTAAAAGGGCAATACTCCACTCTTCGCATTTCTCCTTGCTCCCTTTTGATCCTTCTTTGGGGTCAGATAGATATAATGGGAGTTGTGTTTCTGAATATGCTCTTCAGTGCTTCTCACGTGTGATCCCTGTGCCAGCAGTTCCCAGCATTGCCTGGGAACTTGTTGGAAATGCCAAATCTTGGGTCCCATCCCAGATCTACAGAATGAGAAACGCTTGGGGAGTAGGATGGGCAGCAACCTGTGTTTTAACAAATGCCTCAGGTGATTGCTATGTACACTAAAGTTTGAGAACCACTGCTCTATGTTACTTGACTTATACTTCCGTTAGATTTATACATGGAAACCTATGAAAGTTCTCAAACTCCTTTCGTGTCTTCCTGCTTTCCTTTCATTGCTTTGGGAGTCTGGGACACACTGTATCTTGTGATGAACTGTAAACCTTTATCTCAGGTGGTTGGGACTTTTCGGTAGTTACGGTCAGTTAACTGCCGTATATGGCAACTACTAACTATTGAGCTAATGAGTGAGACAGAGATGCCTTGGGCACTTCCGGAAGTCAGTTAGATCTGGAATCCCAGGAACTATTGATCAGAGGGAACCTAGTTGTGAAATGTGGCCAAGAGCAATTATTCTCATCTTAGTTACTTAATGTAAGTCATCCACTGGAGGAAAAAAAAAGTCTGAGTATATGACTTTGTATGTGAAATTGTATGTTCAGTTTTTTTATTGTTGTAAAATGTACATAACATGGAATTTACCATTTTAAAAGTTTTTTTGGGGGGCGGGGTGAGGAAGATTGGCCCTTGAGCTAACATCTGTTGCCAATCTTCCTCTTTTTTTTTTGGCTTGAGGAAGATTGTTCCTGAGCTAACATCTGTGCCAATCTTCCTCTATTTTGTATGTGGGTCACTGTTACAGCATGGCTTGATGAGTGGTATATAGGTTTGCACCCAGGATCCAAACTCATAAACCTCAGGCTGCCAAAGCAGAGCCCATGAAATTAACCAGTACATCACCAGGCCAGCCCCCCGTTTCAACCATTTTTAAGTGTACAGTTCAGTGGCATTTAGCACATTCACATTGTTGTGCAACCATCACTACTATTCTTCTCCAGGACTTTTCCATAATTCCAAATTGAAATTCAGTATCTGCTAAGCAATAACTTAATAGCCTCCCTCCTCATAGCCCCAAATAACCACTATTCTGCTTTTTTTCTCTATGAATTTGACTATTCTAGGTTCCTCATATAAGTGGAATCATACAATTTTTGTCCTTTTGTGTCTGGCTTATTTCACTTAGCATAATGTCTTCAAAGTTCATCCATGTTGTAGCGTGTATCAGAATTTCATAATTTTAAAGGCTGAATAAAATTCCATTGTAAGTATATACCACATTTTGTTTATCCATTCACCTATGGATAAACATTTGGGTTGTTTCTACCTTTCGGCTATTGTGAATAATGCTGCTGTTACCACACAAAATTGGGGTTCACTTGCCCGAGGCACATAAACAAGCCAATTAATTACAGCATCAGCCTTTGGGAAAAGAGATCAGCTTTATTCTATGAGATTGACCTGCAGGGAGATGGGGTGTGTGTCCTCAGGTCTGTCTCCCTGATTCAGGATTTGGGGCGAAATTTAAGAGGTTAGGGAGGACAGGCTGGCACGCAGAAATGCTGGTGGGGCAGGTTTTGATTGGTGGGCTTCAAGCATTTGTAGTCAGGTTTTAAACATTTATGACGGGGTTCTAAACATTTTTGATGAGGTGGGGAAGGAATTTTAACAGCGGATCTTCTTGAACGAGGGACCCCTTGCTTCTCATAAGAGTCCTACTTTCGAGTTCTGGCCATGTCCTGGTCCTTGGGTTCTGCGGGAAGGAGGATCTTTGCTTCTGTGTCATTTCAGGTCATGATTTCCTCTTTTGCACATGCTCTGGCTATGTGACTTTGCAGATTTTCTGAAAGGCAATGCTTTTAATCTTTTTTTTTTCTTTTCAAAGATTAATACCTGAGCTAACATCTGTTGCCAATCTTTTTTTTTTCTTCTTCTTCTTACCAAAGCCCCCCAGTACATAGTTGTATATTCTGGTTGTAGGTCCTTCTGGTTGTGCTATGTGGGACACCGCCTCAACGTGGCTTGATGAGCGGTGCCATGTCCACACCCAGGATCCCAACTGGTGGAACCCTGGGCCACTGAAGCAGAGTGCGCAAACTTAACCACTCCACCTCAGGCGGACCCTGAAAGGCAATTCTTAATCACTGTGTTGATAAGAGATGGGGTCAGTTGAGCTGGTCCTGGAGGAGCCACCGTTACACTGCTATGAACATCGGTGTACAAATGTCCGTTCAAGTCCCTGCTTTCAGTTCTTTGGGGTGTATAGCTAGAAATGGAATTGCTAGATTGTACGGCAAGTCTATGTTTAGTTTTTTGAGGAACTGCCGTATTGTTTTCCACAGTAAGTGCACCATTTTATATTTTCACCAGCAGTACACAAAGATTCCAATTTTTCTACATCCTCACCAACACTTCGTATTTTCTGTTTTTTTTTATAATGGCCATCCTAATGTGTGTGAAGCAGTATGTTATTGTGGTGTTGGCTTGTATTTCCTTAATGCTTAGTGATGTTGAAGACTTGTGCTTATTGGTCAACTATATATCTTCTTTGGAGAAATGTCTGTTAAAGTCCTTTGCCCCTTATTTTAATTGGGTTGTTAACTTTTTTGTTTTTGAGTTGTAGGAGTTCTTTATATGTTCTGGATAGTAATACCTAATCAGATATGCAATTTGCAAATATTTTCTCCCATTCTGTGGGTGGCCTTTTTACTTTTATTGATACTATCCTTTGATGTACAAAAGTTTTTAATTTTGATGAAGTCCAATTTATATGTTTTTCTTTTGTTACCTATGCATTGAATGTGTAGATAACTTTGGGTATTATTGACATTTTAGCAATGTTAAGTCTTCTGATCCATTTATTTGTTGAATGTTTTTATCATGAAAGGATGTTGAATTTTGTCGAGTAATTTCTCTGTGTCAATTGAGATGATCATGTGGTTTTTCTTCCCTCTAATTCATTTTATGAAGGTAGTATTATGTTGATACCAAAACTAGACAAAGAATTCAAAAAAGAAAAGTACAGACCAATATCTGTCGTGAATATAGATACAAAATTCTTAACAAAATATTAGCAAATAGAATTCAACAAGATATAAAAAGAATTATATACCATGACCAAGTGGGGTTTATTCTAGGGGTATAAGTCTGGTTTAAAATCTGAAAATTAATCAACATAATCCACCATATTAACAGGATAAAGAAGAAAAATCACATGGTCATATTAATCTATGTAGAAAAAAATTTGACAACATTTGATATCCATTCATGACAAAAACTCTCAAAACATAGGAAGAAAAGAGAACTTTCTCAACTTGGTAAAGAGCATCTACAAAAAACCTATAGCTAAAATACTTATTGGCGAAAGACTGAGTGTTTTCTCTTTCATATTGGGAACAAAAACAGTGCTGGAAGTTATAGCAGAGAAAAAAAGGCATACATATCAGAGAGGAAGAAATAAAACTGTCCCTATTTGCAAATTACAGAATTGTTTCCATAAAAAGTCCCAAGGAATCAATAGAAAAACTCTTAGAACTAATGCATGAGTTCAGCAAGGTTACAAGATACAAGAAAAACATACAAAAATCCATCGTATTTCTAAATGCTAGCACTAAACACATGGACACCAAAATTAAAAATACAGTACCATTTGCAGTCACTCCAAAAAAATGAAATGCTTAGGTGTAAATCTAACAAAAAATGTACAGGACTTGAATGTTGAAAACTCTAGAACATTGATGAAAGAAATCAAAGATGATCTAAGTACTTCTTTGCAGAGAAATCATGTGAATTGGAAGACTCTACATGAAGATATTGATTCTCCCCAAATTGATAGACAGGTTTAATGCACTTCCTATCAAAATCTCAGCAATTTTTTGTAGATATAGATAAGATTATTCTGAAATGAATTCAGCAAAGTAGCAGGATACAAAGTCAACACATAAAATCAGTTGCATTTATATATATGAACAATGAACAATCTGAAAAGGAAATTACAAAAACAATTACATTTACAATCGTATCAAAAAAAAATACAATACTTAGGAATTAACTTAACCAAGGAGATCAAAGCCTCGTACAATGGAAACTACAAACATTACTGAAAGAAATTAAAGAAGATAGGGGCTGGCCCAGTGGCGAAGTGGTTAAGTTCGCACGTTCCGCTTCTCGGCAGCCGGGGGTTCGCTGGTTCGGATCCTGGGTGCGGACATGGCACCGCTTGGCAAAAAGCCATCTGTGGTAGGCGTCCCGTGTATAAAGTAGAGGAAGATGGGCATGGATGTTAGCTCAGGGCCAGTCTTCCTCAGCAAAAAGAGGAGGATGGGCAGCAGTTAGTTCAGGGCTAATCTTCCTCAAAAAAAAAAAAAGAAAGAAAGAAATTAAAGAAGATATAAGTAAACAAAAATACATCCCATGTTCATGGATTGGAAGACTTAATATTGTTAAAATGTCGATATTACCCAAAATGACATACATATTTAATGCAATCCCTAACAAAATACCAATAGTGTTTTTTGCAGAAATAGAAAAACCCATCCTAAAATTCATATGGAATTTCAAGGGGCTCTGCATAGTCAAAATAATCTTGAAAACGAAGAATAAAACTGAAGGATTCACACTTCCTGACTTCAAAATTTACTACAAAGCTACAGTAATTGAAACAGTATTGTGCTGACATAAAGGCAGACATATAGACCAATGGAATAGAATAGAGAACCCAGAAATAAACTCTATTTGACCATATATGGTCATTTGAATGGCTAAGACCATTCAATAGGGAAAGGACAATCTTTTCAACAGATGGTGCAGGGAAAACTGGATATCCACATGCAAAAGAATGATGTTGGACCCTTACCTCACACCATATACAAAAATTAACTCAAAATGGATCAAAGACCTAAACATAAGACCTAAAACAATAAAACTCTTTGAAGAAAACATATGGCAAAAGCTTTATGACATCGGATTTGGCAATGATTTCTTGGACATGACACCAAAAGTACAGGTAAGAAAAGAAAAAATAGACAAATTGGTCTTCATTAGAATTTTTTAAATTTGTGCATCACCAGAAGGCCTTTCTCCACTGGTACACAGGTGAGCGCGTGGACGAGATGGAGTTCACCGAGGCTGAGAGCAACACGAATGACCTCATCTCTGAGTACCAGCACTACCAGCATGCCACTGCAGAAGAGGAGGAGGATTTCCATGAGGAGGCCGAGGAGGCCTAAGGCAGAGCCGCATCGCCTCAGGCTTCTCAGTTCCCTCAGCCTTCTTCCTCAACTGTTCCTTTCCTGTCCCTCAGAATTTGTGTATTTTTCTGCCTCTATCTTGTTTTTCCTTTGTGGAGGGAAGAGATTCTAGAACAGTGCCTGGCACATAATAGGCACTCAATAAATATTTGTTGTTTGTAGAAAAAAAATTAAAAAGTAAAATAAAATTTGTACATCAAAAGACACTATCAAGGGGCCAGCCCAGTGGCGTAGTGGTTAAGTTCACGCACTGCACTTTGGCGGCCCGGGGTTCATAGGTTTGGATCCCGGGTGTGGACATAGCACCGCTTGTCAAGCCATGCTGTGGTAGTGTCGCACATAAAACAGGGAAAGATTGGCACAGAGGTTGTTAGCTCATTGACAATCTTCCTCAAGCAAAAAGAGGAAGATTGGCAACAGATGTTAGCTCAAGGCCAATCTTCCTCACACACACAGAAAAAGACACTATCAATAGAGTAAAAAAGCAACCCACAGAATGGGAGAAAATATCTGCAAATCATATATTTAATAAGGGATTAATATTCAGAATCTACAGTGAACTGATACTCAACAACAAAAAAGCAAACAACCTGTTTCAAAAGTGGGCAAAGGACTTAAATAGATATTTCTCCAAAGAAGATACATGAATAGCCAATGAGTATATGAAAACATCCTCAACATCACTAATCATTAGGGATAGGCAAATCAAAACTACAATGAGAGATCACTCCAACCCGTTAGGTTACTATAAAAAAATAGAAAACAAGGCTTGGTGAGGATGTGGAAAAATTGTAACTCTTGTGCACTGTTGGTGGGAATGTAAAGTGCTACAGCCACTGCGGTAAACAGTATGGTGGTTCCTCAAAAACATTGTTTTAATTACCATATGATCCAGCAATTCCACTTCTCAGTATATACACAAAAGAATTGAAAGCAAGGTCTTGAAGAGATATTTGTACACCCATGTTCAAAGCAGCATTATTTGCAATAGCTAAAATGTGGAAGCAACCCAAGTGTCCATCGACAGATGAAGGGATAAGCAAAATGTTATATATACATACAATGGAATATTATGCATCCTTAAAAAGGAAGGAAATTCTGTAATATGCTACAACATGGATGAACCTTGAGAACATTTTGCTAAGTGAAATAAGCCAGTCCCCAAACAGCAAATACAGTATGATTCCATTTATATGAGGTATTTAGAATAGTTAAAATCGTAAAGACAGAGAGTAGAATTGTGGGTGCCAGGCGCCGGGGGGGAGAATAAGGAGTTATTGTTTGATAGGAATAGAGTTTCAGTTCTACAAAATGAAAAGAGTTAGGGGGATGGATGGTGGTGACGGTTGCACCACAATGTGAATGTATTTAATACCACTGACTGAACTGTACACTTAAAAGTGGTTAAGATGGTAAAGTTTATGTCGCGTGTATTTTACCACAATAAAAAGAGAAAAAAATTTCCATAAAGAAAGCTTTAGCCCCAGAGGGCTTCAGTGAGGAATTCTTCCAAGCATTTAAGGAAAGAATAACACCAGTCTTTCACAGACTTTTCCAAAAAATAGAAAAAAATGCGAATACTCCCCATTCCATTTGATGAGGCCAGCATGACCTTGATACCAAAACGTGTCAAAGATATTTTGAGAAGGGAAGATTATATACATGCAAAGTGTAGGAACATAGATGGAAACTTTGCAACATAGATGCAAAATCCCAAATAAAATATTATTAAACCAGATCTAGGAATATATAAAATAGAAAATAAACCACAAATTGGTGTTCCAATTAACACCAAGGAATGCTAAGTTGATTTAACATTAGTAAATCAATTAGTGTAATGTTCTACATTGACTAGAGGAAAGGAGAAAAATCATACGACTATCTTGATAGTCAGAAAGTGCATTTGATGAAATTGAATATCCATTGATGAAAAAGTTCATAGCAACTAAGAAATAGAACTTCTTTGATCCAAACAAAGGGATACACAAAAAAACCCTACAACAAACATCATACTTAATGGTGAAATATTGAAAGCTTTCCTATTGAGATTGTGGATGAGACAATAATGCTACCTATCACCCACATGTTCAGCATTGTACTAGAGATCCTGACCTGTGCAATAAACAAGAAAACAAAAAACCCTAAACTATACTAAGAATTGGGAAGGAAGAAATAAAACTATAATTACCATAGATCAAATGATCATGTATGTAGAAAATACAAAAGCCGGCCGGCCTGGTGGAGCAGCAGTTAAGTGCACACACATTCCGCTTTGGCAGCCCGGGGTTCACAGGTTCGGATCCCAGGTGCGGACGTGGCACCGCTTGGCAAGCCATGTTGTGGCAGGCGTCCCACATATAAAGCAGAGGAAGATGGGCGTGGATGTTAGCTCAGGGCCAATCTTCCTCAGCAAAAAGAAGAGGATTGGCAGTAGATGTTAGTTCAGGGCTAATCTTCCTCAAAAAAACAAACAAAAAAAAATACAAAAGCATCTAGAGATAAATTTTTGGAATTACTAAGTAAGTTTAGCAAGGTTGCTAGATGCAAGGCCAGTATACAAAAATCAATTGCTTTTTTTTATTGCAGCAACAAGCAAATAAATTTTGAAAAAAGATAATATTTTCAAAGGCATCAGAAATATTAAATACCTAGGAATACATCTACCATAATATATGCACTATATATGCAGAAAACTACAAAATGTTATTGTGAGAAATTAAAGACTGATAAAATGGAGGGGTATACCATGTTTATGGATTGGAAGTCTCAATACTGTAAAGATTTCCCTTACCAAGCTGATCTGTTGAGTCAATGCAATCACACCCAAAGTCCAATCAGTTTTTTGAGAACTTGACAAGCTGATTCTGAAATGTATATGGAAATGCAAAGGGCTTAGAATATCCCAGACCATTTCGAACATGGGAGGACTAGCTATATTGGATATTAAGACAATTATAAAGTTTCAGTTATTAAGAAAGTGGAATGTTAGTGGAAGGATAGAAAAATTGACCAACAGAATAGAATTGAGAGCCCAGAAAAAGACTCAGATATATCTGGATACCTGATATATGACAAAAGTGACCTTAAAGAGAAGAGGGGAAAGGACTAATTTTTTTTCAGTAAATGGTGCTGAGACAATCAGATATTATTTTAAAAAGAGAGAAAGATATGAAGTAAACCAACCAAAACTTGACCCAAGCACACACAATTGAGAAAAATTAGTTCCAGGTGGATTATAGTTTTGAATGTGAACAGCAAAACAACAAAGTTCCTATGTGATAATATAGAAGATATCGTCATACCTTTTTTGCAGTAAAAGACTTTTTAATAGGATGCAAATAACACTAATTGTAAAGAGAAAGACAGATTAATTGGACTACACTAAAATCAAAATATCCTGTTCATCAAAAGGCACCATTAAGACGTTGTAAAAAGACGAGCCACAGTGAGGGAACAGATGTTAATATTTGAAAAACTCTAACAGATAATATTAAGCAGTAAGCATACAGAATATAGAAAGAATTTCTACAAGTCAATAAGAAAAAGGTAGACAATCCAAAAGAAAATCGGGCAAGAGACTTAAACAGGACTTCACAAAAGAAGCTATCCAATAAACCTACAAAAAAAGTGCTTTTCTTTGTTAATAAGTAGGGAAATGCAAATTAAACCCTTAGTGAGAAATCAATGCCCATTCACCAGAGTGGCTACAATGAAAAAGACAGATCTCCAATTGTTGATAAGGGTGTGGGGAGACAAACTCTCAGAAACTACTGGTAGAGTGTAAATTGGTAGAAAGTACTTTGGAAAGATGATTTGGCATTGTCTACTAAAGTTGAACATTTGCATACTCTTTGGCCCAGAATTTTTACTCCTTTGGTTTATATGAGGGTAATCAACCATCCCAGTTTGCCTGGGACTGAGGGGATTTCCCTAGACATGAGACTTTCAGTGCTAAAGCTGGGGGAGTCCCAGGCCAACTGGGGGGACATTTAGTCATCTACTGTATACTCAACAGAAACAGATGTACATGTGCACCAGGAAACATGCACAAGAATAAGTAGAGTATCATTATTTGTAATAGTTCCAAATTGGAAACAACCCAAATGTCCTCCAACAATAGAACAGATAAATTACAGTCTGTTCAAACAATCGAATATTATACAGCAATAAAGACGAACAATGGAAATGTAACTATATAGATGAATTTCACAAACTAATATTGAGTGAAAGAACCTATATACAAGAGAATAGATCCTGTATGATTCTATTTATATAAAGTTCAAAAAATAGAGAAAGTAAACTAAAATGTTTAGGAATGTAAGCTTAGGAGGTAAAACTAAAATGAAAAGCAAGGAAGTGATTATCGTAACAGTTAGGCTAGTGGGCCTTTGAAGGGGAGGAGAGAATGTTACTGAGAAAGGGCATAAGAGGGTCTTTGCAATGTTTAATTTCTTGACCTGGGTAAGTTATACAGATACTTGGTTTGTCATGAATTATTGTTATACATTTTTGTTTTGTGCTTTTTTTCTGTATGTCATATTTCTCAGAGTCCCTCTTCCTTCCTTCCATCCTTCCTTATTGTCTTCCATCAGAATTATTAAAGAGCAACAATAAAAAGAAATTATTTCTCACCAGGAGTACTGGGGTAATATCCTCTCACTGGTTTCCTCATATAAACTATTGTGAGCCTTCAAGCCGTTCTCTACAATATACCTAGAATGATCTCCTCAAAATATACCTGTGATTATGGTACTCTTTGGCTTAAAATCTTTCCACAAAGACTGGTTAAATACATTCTAGGGTATCTCCATAAGTGAAATATTCTGTAGTCATTAAAAAGAATGAGGTAGGGGGCTCGCCCTGTGGCCGAGTGGTTAGGTTCATGCCCTGTGCTTCGGTGGCCCAGGGTTTCACCGGTTCAAATCCTGGGGGCGGACATGGCACTGCTCATCAAGCCATGCTGAGGCAGCGTCCCACATGCCACAACTAGAAGGACCCACAACTAAAAATACACGACTTTGTACCCTGGGGCTTTGGGGAGAAAAAGGAAAAATAAAAAATAAATTAAAAAAAAAAGGAGGTAGAGCTCTTTGTACTAATATAGAACAATCTCAAAGAATTATTAAGTCAGAAACAAGGTGCAGAACAGTGTGTTTTAAAAAGGGTAGAGGAATAGATACAGTGGAATTTCATCATATATTCAAGTTACTCAAAATCAACAAATTCATGTAGGTCAAAAGAAGAAAAATATATATTATTAAATAGGGGCAGGGGACTGCCATTGCCTTTTTCCCCACTTTGTGAGTATGTAGTCCATCCCATAACACATAATAGTGTGCCAACAATTTTAAGGGCTTTACTGACCATTTATAGAGAAGAGTTAAGCATAATTCAGAAGACCAGACAAGTGAACAATAGTGGGTTTCTTAGCTATTGTGCAGGGCAATTTGTTTAAGAGAGTGTCTCAGACATTGCAGGATTTTTAGCATATCTGGCACTCAACCATTAAATGCCAGTCATGATTTCTGAGTTACTGGGTCAAACGAAGAACTGCCCCTACAGATCTTCAAGCTTCAGTGGCGGGGTAAGAGGTTAGGAGTGTACCGCCTCAGGTTGAGACTACTAGAGGAAGAAAGAGGAAATAATGGAGGGCCAGAGAGAAAGCTGAGTGAAGAATTAAGAGGAACCGACAACGTGGTCTTTAGGATTGGTTGCACAGAACTGTGTATGCTGTATTTGAAAAGAATTTAAGGGCTTTTCAAAGATTATTTTGACCATAAGCAAGGCAGGAAAGCAGGTAAGGTGGATGCACTCAAGTCCTGTCTGGGGTTTAATTTGGGCTCTCAGTTGCCAGTGGAAGGGAGCTGCCAGGAAGTGGACATGTGTCTGAAGGACTTCTCAGTCTTCCCCTCTGATCCTCGCCCTGAAGCGTTCCCCCGGGACCTGCACTTGCCTTATTTCCCTGGTGCCAGACTATCCCTCCTCCCTCCCAGAGGAGGGGAAGGGGAAATACCCTTGAGAGGGGAGAGCAGCCCTCAGGTGAGGAAATAGGATGGTGACTAATTTAGGAATTCTGATGTGATGCAATGTATTATTAGATTAGACTAAGGAAACCCAGAATGAATGTAGCATAAAGAACTGTCCTAAAACTGTAGTAACTGTGCAAAGTTACACAGGCTTCCTCCCAGCAGGGGCTTGGCTGGACAGCTTTCCTTAGAAAGCTTTCGGGCATGGCCAGCCTTGGTCTAGCACGTCAGTAATAGACTGGATTGTGCCCAGTTTTGGTCACCACACTTTAAAAAAGATGTAGATAAGTTCAGGAGCCCATAGAAGGTGACCAAAATGGTCAAAAGCAGACATAATATCAGCCCTAAAATTGTCGGTGCAATTCTTTCTGGAGCCCAGCCCACAGGCATTGCAAGTTTTCAGTAGCAATACTGTAAAAGACCACAAGATGGCAAAAGAACTCCAAAATGCCTTTTTTTTTTTTTTTAAAGCTAGATTTGGGAGAGGCAATTATCAGATAAGATGTTCCCTGATGAAAACAAGGAAAAGAAAGTTTAAGAATGCCTATACTTCAAAACTTATAGAATGATCAAAATACCTGCTCTGGCCAAGTTTTGCAGTGCTTGCTTATTGTTTAGGCGAAGAATTTCACACATGTTAAAGAGCAATACTGTGGCATCTCTTATATGGAGAATCTTAAAAAACCCCCAAACTCATAGAAATAGTAGAAAAGTGGTTGCCAGCGGCTGGAGGGTGGGGGAAACAGAGAGAGGTTGGTACAAGGGTACAAACTTTCAGCTCTAAGATCAATAAGGTCTGAGGATCTAATGTAAAACCTGGTGACTATAGTTGATAACACTGTGTTGTATAATGGAAAATTGCTGAGAGAGTAGAACTTAGATGTTCTCACCAAAAAAAGGTATTTATCTGTGTCTGTGTGTGTATTATATATATATATATACATAGTTAACACATCCATATATATATATATACACACACACACACACAGTCACATGGTGGGATGATGGCAGTGTTGCAAGAAGACAGAGCCACTCTCAGCCAGGGACACTGTGTGACTACTTGGGACAGAACCCCTTTATCAAACTGCATTGGACATGTAGCACAAGCAAAAGATGAACCTTTGTTGTGTTAATCTAAAATGTATATATGTATACACATATATCTCTAGTTAATTAACTAGGTGGGAGGACTCCTTTCACAATTTATACATATATCAAATCATCACAATGTACACTTTAAAGATCTTACAATTTTATTTGTCAGTTATACCTCAATAAAGCTGACAAAGAAAGAGCAATTATTGGTAAATGAGTGAGAAATTTGTCTCTCAGACATCAATATCACCTCCTTAGCTTTCTGCCCTCTTTTGCTCTTTTCCGACCTCTGTCCCTCTGTCTCCTTCCACCAAGACGTTACAATATGGGGAAAGCAATACAGTGCAGTGGTTAGGGGCGTGGGGCGTGGAGCCCTGCTGCTTGAGCTCAGACGGAGACCGCCAGTTATTAACTGTGTGAAGTTCAGCAAATTACTCAACTCCGTGTGCCTTGGTTCCTTTTCCTGTAAAATGGGGATGACAGTCATGCCCACTTCATTGGATTCTTAGGATTAAATGAATCAGTATGTGTAACAGCACTTAATACCTGGCATGTAAAAATGTTCAATTTCTATGGAATTAAAGTTTCAAATATTTCTACCCATTTATGGAGTTACGGTGTTTTAATTTGTTAAGCAGATGAGTGAACTATTTGAGGACTTTCTGTTGTTAAAAACCAAAAACTTCCAAATCAAATTTAGTTGCTTTTGGTGTAAGTGATATTTAATAGCTTTGTTTTTTCTTTCAGTCATGTTTCCCTACTTCCCACTCTTAGATTAATCATTGAAGAGAAGACAGGGATCTTGTTTATTTACTTGGAGGATTTTTATTAAAGGGTATACAATTGTTAAGTATACCCTTCCTTGTTATGAGACAAGAAAAAAAAGAAGGTTTAAAGCAGGATATATTTTTATTTTATAGATGTTTGCTGTCGGTATAGAAGAAAGACCTTTCACTAATCAAGAAGATTTTTTAAAGGATACGATGCTTTACTTATTTAACCATTTTAGGATCATATTAAAACTATCCACTGGGCCAGCCCTGTGGCCGAGTGGTTAAGTTCTTGTGCTCTGCTTCAGTGGCCCAAGGTTTTGCTGGTTGGAATCCTGGGTGGGGACATGGCACCGCTCATCAAGCAATGCTGAGGTGGCATCCCACATGCCACAGCTAGAAAGACCCACAACTAAAAAAATACACAACTATGTACTGGGGGGCCTTTGGAAGAAAAAGGAAAAATAAATGAAAAAAAAAAAAAAACAAAATAAAACTATCTGCTAATGAAATTGAAACTTGTACATTCCCTGTTTAGAAAACAAAACTTTTAAAATAAAATACTTCAGGTATCCAAAAGATATAGTATGTTTTTGTATGATAACTATATATTTGTATGATAAAGTCATAAATATAAAATTAATGTACTTACCACTCAGTTGAAGAAATAAAATATTAATAATATAATACTTAAAAAAATTTTTTTTAACACAACCCCTTTTTTATTTTCTTTTCTGGTTAAGATTTGCCCTGAACTAACATCTGTTGCCCATCTTCCTCTCTCTCTTTTTTTTCTCCCCAAAGCCCCAGGACATAATTGTGTTTTCTAGTTGTAAGTCCTTCTAGTTCTTCTATGTGAACCACTGCCACAGCATGGCTACTGACAGACGAGTGGTGTAGTTCTGTGCTGGGAACTGAACCTGGGCTGCCAAAGCAGAGCTTGCTGAACTTTAACCAGTAGGCTGTCAGGGCTGCCTTGAACATTAATGTATTTTGAAGCCTCATCTACCCCTACTGAGCCCATGCCCTGCCCTGAACTTTCCCCATTCTGATTTTTTGATTTATCACTTACATTAAAAAATATTTTACCATTTATGGACATATTCATAAACAATGTATTGCTTGGATTTGCATGTTTGAAAACTTTACATGAACAGAATCATGTTATAGATATTCTTCTG
This sequence comes from Equus caballus, assembly GCF_041296265.1. Taxonomy (NCBI): domain Eukaryota; kingdom Metazoa; phylum Chordata; class Mammalia; order Perissodactyla; family Equidae; genus Equus; species Equus caballus. Next base: position 47,188,337 of record NC_091698.1, on the reverse strand, counting down.
CAACTTGCTTTTTTTTAGTTAATGTTAAATTCCTGACACTCATCCACGTAGATACATTTAGCTGGAATTCATTCATTTTAACTACTGTATGGAATTCTATCATGTGACTATACCATTTATTTTATCATTCTTCTGTCAATGAAAAATGGTATTAAAATCAAGAAGACTTTTAATTTTGCTATTAAAAATCAGCACTGGTATGAACATTTTGTACCCGTTTCCTGGTACATGTTCAAGACTTTTCTAGGCTACATACTTAGGAGTGTGGTGCTGGAAAGCTACAAATAGTTTTACAAGGTGATTGTTATCCATGTACCTTGCCATCAGCAGTGTGCAAGAGTTAATGTTACTCATAGCCCCACCAAAGTTTGGCCTTTTAGGTTTAGCCTGGTGTCTACAAAGTGGCCTCTGCTACAGTCACCCTGGCTTCCTTTGTGTTCTTCATGACTTTCCCGCTAAATCTTTCCTCTGCCTGAAATGTTTTCCCACCTGATATCCCCATGGTGTGCTCTTTCACCTCCTTCAGGCCTTTACTCCATTGTCAAGTTCTCTGTGACGCTTTTCCTGTCAGTCTATCCCTTAAAAAAATTTAGCACATCTCAGGGGTTGGCCCAGTGGTGTAGCAGTTAAGTTCGTGTGCTCCACTTCAGCAGCCTGGGGTTCACTGGTTTGGATCCCAGGCATGGACCTACACACTACTCATCAAGCCATGCTGTGGTGGTGACCCAGATATAAAGTAGAGGAAGATGGGCATGGATGTTAGCTCAGGGTCAATCTTCCTCAGCAAAAAGAGGAGGTTGGTGGCGGATGTTAGCTCAGGGCTAATCTTCCTCAAGAGAAAAAAAATTCGGCATGCCTCATTTCCACTCCCCCATCTCCCTTCACTGCTTTGTTTTTCTCCATAGCACTTATTATGACTGTCTTTCCTCACTGGAACCTAAACTCCACAAGGAGAGGGATTTTGCATTTCCTTTTCACAGTTGCATCCCTACAGCTTAGAACACTACCTTGCACATAGTTGACTTTAGTAAATGTTTGTTGACTGAGTGGAATGAATCTCACTGAGGTTACATTTTCATTTTCTTGATTATTAATGAGATTAAGCAGATTTCTGTTGACTATTTATATTTCCCCAACTGTGAAATGCCTTGTCAAGTCTTTTGATTCTTTTTCTATCAGGTTGCTTAACACTTTCTTTATTGATTTTCAGGAGTTCTTTGTAAATTCATATTGTAAACTTTTGTTAATTACTAGTATGATAAATATTCTTCCACTTTGTGACTTAATTTTTTTTTTTTTTTTAAGATTTTATTTTTTCCTTTTTCTCCCCAAAGCCCCCCGGTACATAGTTGTGTATTCTTCGTTGTGGGTTCTTCTAGTTGTGGCATGTGGGACGCTGCCTCAGCGTGGTCTGATGAGCAGTGCCATGTCCGCGCCCAGGATTCGAACCAACGAAACACTGGGCCGCCTGCAGCGGAGCGCGCGAACTTAACCACTCAGCCACGGGGCCAGCCCCTGTGACTTAATTTTTAACTTTCTTTTTTTTTTTTTTTTTTTTTTTTTTTTTTGAGGTGGATTAGCCCTGAGCTAACATCTGCCACTCATCCTCCTCTTTTGCTGCTGAGGAAGACTGGCCCTGAGCTAACATCCATGCCCATCTTCCTCTACTTTAAATGTGGGACACTTACCACAGCATGGCTTGACAAGTGGTGCCATGTCCGCACCCAGGATCCAAACTGGCAAACCCCGGGCTGCCAAAGCGGAATGTGCGCACTTAACCACTGCGCCACTGGGCCGGCCCCTATTTTTTTAAATATTAGTATCTTTTGATAAACAGTTTTAATTCTAAGTGGAGTTCACTAATATTTCCCTTTATGGTTTGTGTTTTTTGATTGTTGTGTAAGCAATTCTTTCCTATCCTGAGGTCATAAAGGTATTTTCCTATATCTTTCTGTAAAAGTTGTAAAGCTTTTTCTTTCACTTTCAAGTATCTAATCGACCTGGAATGGATTTTGGGGTGTGCTGTGAGATGGGACTCCCTTTTTTATTTTTCATATGGAGAGCCATCCTTTCCCTGACTGATCTGCAATGCCACCTCTGAGAGAGAGATATATATCTAGTTTCCATAAATGCTTAGGTCTTTTTCTGAGCTGTCTTTTTTGTTCCATTACTTTTGTCTCTTTCTGCAGAATGCCACACTTTCTTATATATTTTAACTTTTAATACCTCTTGATAGCTGGTGGGGTAATTCTCCTTTTCTTATTCTTCTTCCACAGGAGAGTCTTGGGTATTCTTGACCCATCACTCTTCCATATAGATTTTAGAATTAGCTTATCAAATTCCAAAAAATATGCAGTTGAGATTTTGATTGAAGTTCAACTGAATTTATATATGCGTTTGGGGGAGATTTTATGTATATATATATATATATATATATATACGTATATATATCATATTAAGTGTTACTATCTACAAACATAGTATATAGCTCACATTTATTTAGATCTTCTTTAATATCTTTCAATAAAGTTTTTAAATTTTCTCCACATAGAATTTTGCATATCATCTTAAAGATTTATTCTTGGTACCCTTCATTTTTACCATAAATAGTTTTATTTTTTAAATTACGTTTTCTGACTTTTTTGTTGATAGATAGACATGCAGTTTATTTTGTAATGTGGTCTTATACTCTGTTACTTTGTTAAACTATCCTCTTAGATTCTTTGGAGTTTTCTGTATACACAGTTATATCATCCTCAAAGAGCGATCATTCTTTTCCTTTTTAATCTTTATGCTGTTTTTTTCCCCTTGTCTTACCTCATTAGCTAGAACCTCCTATGTAAGCCCAAAAAAAGCAGGGATGATGGGCATAGTGGGTTGAATAGTGTTCCCCAAAATTCATGTCCATCCAGAACCTCAGAATGTCACCTTATTTGGAAATTGGGTCTTTGCAGATGTAACTAAGGATCAAGATGAGATCATACTGGATAAAGGTGGGCCCGAAATCTAATAAAAAGAGTCCCGATATGAGGCAGAAAAGGACACACACGGACACAGAGAGAAGAAAGTGGTGTGAAGATGGAGGCAGAGGTTGTAGTGATGTATCTACAAGCCAAGGATTGCCAGCAACCACTGGGAGCTGGGAGAGAGGCACTTAACGGTTTCTCCTTCGGAGCTTTCCCAAGGAACCAACTCTGCTAACAGCTTGCTTTTAGACCTCCAGCCTCCTGAGATGTGAGAATAAATTTCTGTTGTTTTAAGCTATTCAGTTTGTGGTTTGTTATTGCAGCTCTAGGAAACTAATGCAATGGGCATCTGTGTCTTTTTTCTGACATTTGTGCCTTATTTATTTATTTAAATCTCTGTCTCTCTCTCTCTCTGTGTTAGCTTCAAATTTGAGAGCACCTTATTTTTTTTATTACATTCCTCTAAAAAATTATTTTGGGGGCGGGCCTGGTGGCGTAGTAGTTAAGTTTGCACACTCCACTTTGGCAGCCTGGGGTTCGCAGGTTTGGATCCCAGCTATGGACCTACACACTGGTCATCAAGCCATACTGTGGTGACATCCCATACACAAAACAGAAGAAGATTGGCACAGATGTTAGCTCACAGACAATCTTCCTCAAGCAAAAAGAGAAAGATTGGCAACAGATGTTAGCTCAAGGCCAATCTTCCTCACCAAAAAAAAAGTTATTTTGAATAAGTAGTGTATTCATATGATTCAAATTTAAAAGGTATAAAACAGTATACTCTAGCTACCCTCTGGACACACTGTTCCGCCTCTTATTTTTTTTGTTTTCACTAAATATAGCTCAATGATCATTCCTGATCATTATACAAACAAATTCCTTACTCATTTCTACAACTTCAGAGTATTTTTATTGATTGGATGTACCATAGTTTAACTAATTCCTTATTGGTAGATATTTAGAATTTTCTCAATTTTTTGCAATTACAAATAGTGCTCAGTGAATAATCTTGTAAGTTTGTACAGTTTTGAGTACATCTGCAGGATAAATTCCTAGTAGTGGAATGGCTGTTTCAAAGAGCATATGCTTTTGTCGTAGTGATAGACATTGTCAAATTGCCTTCCACGGAGATCACAATTTACACTTCAAATAGGAATATTCACGTTTCTCCTGCTATCCGAAAGTAGAGCATTCCTATGAAACATTTTGGAAGCGGAAATGGAGAAAAGTGAAGAAGTAATTACCATTAATTTATGTAGGAAATTTTTTTGAGCGTTCCCAGACCCAAAAATATCCTACCGAAATAAAGGGAGATAAAGCCAGATGCTCCCAGACAGAGTTCAAAGCTATGGCGGCTTGACGCTGAGATGCTGAATGTAGTTCCCAGGGAGAGAGCCTGGTGGCGCCACTCTCGCTGCTCAGGGTGCACGCTGCCTCTATAAGGGCTCCCTGCAAAACTGATGCTGAATGCTGTTTTCGATTTTCGCCTTTTTGTCTTGAGAGCCAAAATCCTCTTGAGATTTCTTTTGGTTAGTGAAAACAGGTTCTAGTGTAGGTCTTTTGTAACAGCAAAGTGGCATAAAGCGAACTTTCCGATAGTGGGGGAAACATGCATGGGGCTCCTGATCATCCACACTCCGACCAACATAATCGTGCTTTTTGACCTATGTTCATCTGCTAGGAGACATATGGTATCTCCGTGTAGTTTTATCTTACATTTTCTTAGGAGTGAAGTTGAGCATCTTTTCAAATGCTTAATAGCCTTTTGTACTTCTTTTTTTTGTCACATCCTTTGCCCATTTCACTAATTTTTTTTTCTTGGTTAATTTATAGGTGCTGTATAGGGGAATTAGTCCTTTGTAATATGAGTTAGAAACGTTTTCCTAGATACAGTTACTCTTTAATAATGTTTTTCACACTATCTGAATTTTTGAATTTTTTATAAATTGTTTCTTTCCTTGGAGCTAGTAGGTAGTTTTGATAAGTGCCAGGTCAGAAAAAAATACGAATTTAGCATGCCGGGGAGGTTTATTTTCAAAGAATCCTTATGTTACTTTGGCAATCTTTAGTCAAAAGTTGAGGGCTGGGCCGGCCTGGTGGCGCAGCAGTTAGATGTGCACGTTCTGCTTTGGTGGCGGGGCGTTTGCTGGCCCGGATCCTGGGCGCAGATGGCACCTGCGTGGCAAGCCATGCTGTGGTGGGCGTCCCACATATAAAGTAGAGGAAGATGGGCACGGATGTTAGCTCAGGGCCAGCCTTCCTCAGCAAAAAGAGGAGGATTGGCAGCAGTTAGCTCAGGGCTAATCTTCCTCAAAATAAAAAAGTAAAAAAATAAAAAATTAAAAGTTGTGGGCTCTTATTCAATATATGTTCTGTGTTTCAGGTAAAATTTTAAATCTGAGAACTGTATCCTGACATGTGCATAAATTTTTTAAAGTTTGCTTTGGCACAAGGAAAACACCGCGGTCGTTGTAAAAAATATAAGAAAGTAGAAATAAAAATAAGCAGGGGGACCATCCCTCAATCTCTCCCACTGTTAGCACCAGGCTCTTTATGACATATACTTTTTGATATATGATTACCTACATGTATATTTTTCTTATTAAAAATGGGAACATACTATAGATACTTTAAACTTTCTCAAACTTACAAATCTAAAAAAATTTAATTTTTGAATAGTATTCTATTATATAGATATGAAACAATTGGGTGGTTTGTTCTCACTATTTCTGCAAGCTCACCCTTTTCTTCATGGTCATTGAATATTACCTATTCTCAACACTTGGCCTTGAGCATCTTCTCTTCTCGTTCAGTGTTATCTCCCCAGGTAATCTCATGTGTGGCTCACAGCTTCAATTATTAGATATATGCCAGTGACTTCCAAATGTACATCTCATAAGGCTTTTCTGAGCCCCAGTCTAGGTATCTAACTGCCTATTTAGCATTTCTTCTTGAGTCAAAGACACCTCAAAGTTTACATATCCAAGCTAGACAGAACTAATGAAACCCCCCTCCCCCAAACCTGGCAGTCTTCCAGTGTTCCCTGTGTAAATGAATGGTAAGATCATCTGTTCCACTGAATAAGCCATGAACTTAAGAATCACCTTGATACGTCCTTCACCTGTCCCGCATATCTACTGTATTACCAAATCATACCAATTTTTCCTCCTAAATATCTCATCTTTCTTTTTTTTTTTTAAAGATTTTATTTTTCCTTTTTCTCCCCAAAGCCCCCTGGCACATGGCTGTGCATTCTTAGCTGAGGGTCCTTCTAGCCGTGGCATGTGGGAAGCTGCCCCAGCATGGCCCCACAAGTGGTGCCATGTCTGTGGACAGGACCCGAACCAGGAAACCCTGGGCCACCGAAGCGGAGCTCGAGAACCCAACCATTCGGCCATGGAGCTGGCCCCCATCTCAAGTTTTTCTATTTCTCAGTGTCTTCACTGCCAACATCTTAGTCTATGCTGTGGTCTTTGGCCAGACCAACTGGTTTCCTGCACCCAGTCAGGCTCCCATCTTATAAATTCTCTACACCAGGGCTTCTCAAAGTATCTGTGGTGAAGGACCAATTTTTAAAATTTCCAATCTGTCACAGGCCAATATTTTTGTAAAATACAATAAAAATAAATTGTTAGAAAAAGTGAAATAAAAAACAAAGATATACAAAATACAAGGCTTACATTTTTACTAGATTTAACAGACAAAACTGTTCTGTCAAATTGGTATAAAAGGTTCTGAACACTCTCGATTTTTGCACTTAACTTGATGTGTACTGTTGTATCCCCAGTGCTTAGCACAATGCCTGGCTTAGAGAAGACACTTAATAAATATCTGTAAAAAGAAAGGCATAACTTTGGCAATTTGGAGAGGTTCAAGTTGTTTCCAGTGATGGGCCATTTTAAATACCACATGAACATATCCGTAGTTAAGTCTTCATTCCTTTAGGATCAATTCCTAAATATAGAATTGCTATAGCCACAGTAGGGGCATTTTTTAAGAAGGATTTTGTTAAGCCAAATTGCCTTCCAGAAATATTGCATCCCCATCAATATTGAATGTGAAGGCTCATTTCTGTTCCTTAGGAATAGGCCTCTTTCTGTGTAGAGCTCCTTCACTCAAGTTAACTGCTTCAGTCTTGGCGGATGTCTTTGAGGTGGAGAGGCACAGCTTATCTTCCCTTTGTCCCGGGTCTGCATCCCAGCGACTGGTTCATTACCATGTGGCATTTACCTTTGTCCTACGTAGAATGGTTGGGCAGAGAGGCAGGAGGGACCTTGGCCCTTCAGGTTCTCCTGGTTCTTTGGGTCGTCCTGGATTTCCATGGGATCTCCCCTTGTGTCTCCTTTAATTTGGCTTTGCGGCAGAAATTTTGGCTTTTGCAACTTAGTAAGGTTAGTGATTATCTTATTTACACCCATTTTGGGATTACTGTCTGTAGGCGATAAAGGTACCTCTTTGCAAGGCTCTATGATATTTCATATTTGCTTTCACATGGACCCATTTGACTGAAGCTTGTTCTTTCTTGCAAGAATTTGATGTCAGAAGTAGCTAATTATATGATGTAGGATACTTTTTTTTTTACTTTGAGATACAGAAAACACCAATTTGAACAAATAAATTTATTGTCTTATGTAACTGAAGTCCAGTGGTACAGTGGGCTACAAACTGGTGAAGGTCATCAATGGCTCACTTGTGTCATTATAGACCCAGGTTTATTCCTCTCTTCATTCTTCTATTCTCAATGGAGGCTTTGTCTCAGGGCTGGCTTCTTGTGGTGGCAAGGGAGCCGCTAGTAACTGCGGGGGACAGAGACTTCCTTGGTGATGTCTCGGAGTAGAGGCAGAGAGGCACTCTCCAGTAAAATGAAATAAATCTTTTCCCTTAGTCTGATGGAACCTACTTAGGTCATGTGTTCACATCTAAGATGTTTGTAAAAGCTCTAAAGCTTTAGGTTTGATAGGCCAAAAGTCAGTGTTCCAAGTAACAGCAGTTTAAGCAGCTCCTTTGTAATCAAGAATTGCTTCTTCCAATCTGGGGATAGAGGGATAATCACGGCATTCTGTATTTTAAGGTCTCTCATTGACACCCCTCTTCTTTTCTGTTATCAATTTATATATTAGTGAGGACTCTGGTTTGCAAGTGACAAATATCCACCTCTAATTCGCTTAAGGAAAATGGGAATTTATTGACACACGGGACTAAAAAGGCTATAGAATAGTCTGGCTTTGGGCATGGCTGTATATAAGGGTTCAAGCGATGTCATCCATGTCCTCCTTTTCTCTCCAACAGGTTTTCTCTGTTTAGTAGTCATGAGGGCCACCAGAAGCCCAGAACTCACGTATTATCAGACTAGCAACCTTGGCAGAAAGACAGAGTTATCTTCTGGGATAACTCTGGCAGAAAAATCCTAGGGAAGATTCGAATTGGCTACATTCTCATTCCTGAACCTATTACTGGACCATGGGAATGGAATATTCTGATTGGTTAGGTCTGGGTCATGTGTCTACTATGGTCAGAGGAGGCAGATCAGCCACACCTAAACTACTTAGAAGTGGTTCCCCTTGGGAAAAGGGTTTGTTTACTGGAAGAAGGGAGGACAAATGCTGGGAAGGCGAAAATAACAGTTGGTCACTATAATGGTATTTTAACAATTCAGGGGAGGCTGTAGAGCAGTAGCCAAATTGTGGTCCCCAGACCTACTGAATCAGAAACTCGGGATGGGGCCAGTAATCTATATTTTAATAAAATCAAGTGATTCTGATGCAGGATGAATTTTGAGAACCAGTGATAAAGAGATTTCAGGTGCTATGGAAATGCAGTGGAGCTAGCAATTAATTCTGGGTATAGGGGAGATGGAATCTAATTTGGGCCCTAAAGGAGGAAGTTGACCTCACTTTGTGAAGAAGTTTCTGTTTCCTACTTTCCAACTTCCTACTCTTCCCTTTGATTGAAGCCTGGCTAATGCCAATTTACCATATTTATTCTGCCTCTTGAGCCACTGTGTCTCAGCTTTTCTTTCTCCTGGAATATCCTTTTTTTCCTTTTCTTTTCACTGATCAAAACCTAGCCATCCTTGAAGGTTCAGCTCAAACTTTCCTCCCTTCTAAGAAATCTTATCTGATAATCTCAATGTTCGTGCACATTAACTTCTTATATGCTAGGTACTATGATAAGGACTGGAATTGCGTAAATGAATTATATTATCTGGTTTAAAGGATATTGCATATTCTTTAAGATGCCATCAGAATGCCCTCTAAAAAAAGGCTCTACCAGTTTATATATTCACCACCATGTGAGGCTGCTAAGTTCCCTCATCCTCATCACCACTAGATACTATCAGTCTTTCTCATTTTTGCCAATCTGATAAGTGAACAATATCTTATTGCTGTTTTAATGTGCATTCCTTTTTTCTTTTTAAAGATTAGCACCTGAGCTGACAACTGTTGCCAATCTTCTTTTTTTCTTTCTTTCTGCTTTTTCTCCCCAAATCCCCCCAGTACAGAGTTGTATATTTTAGTTGTGGGTCCCTCTAGTTGTGGCATGTGGGACACTGCCCCAGCATGGCCTGACGAGCGGTGCCATGTCTGTGCCTAGGATCTGAACCGGCGAAACCCTGGGCCGCCGAAGTGGAGTGTACGAACTTAACCACTCGGCCACGGGGCCAGTCCCCTAATGTGCATTCCTTTGATTACTAATAAATTTGAACATCTTTTTTTATTGGCTATTTGAATTTCTTTTTCTATAACTTGCTTCTTTATACCTGTCTTAGTTTGGGCTGCTATAACAGAATATCATAGAATGAGTGACTTATAAACAACAAAAATTTATTTCTCACAGTTCTGGATGCTGGAAGTCTGAGATCAGGGTGCTAACATGGTCAAGTCTGGGGAGAACCCTCTTCTGAGTTACAGACTACCATCTTCTTGTTGTGTCCTCACATGGTAGAAAGAGAGCTAGAGGGCTCTCTGGGGTCTCTTTGGTAAGGGCATTAATCCCAATCATGAGGTCTCCACTCTCATGACCTAATCACCTCCCAAAGGTCCCACCTCCTAATACTATCACATTAGGGGTTAGGATTTCAACTTCTGAATTTTCAGGGGAAGGGGACATAAATATTTAGCCCATAACAATATTCTAAGCCCATTAACTTTTATTTTTTAGATTATCATACAGAAAAATGGATTTTTCTTTTGGTGTACAGTTCTTTGCATTTTCACACATATATAGGTTTTTGTAACCACCACCATAATCAGAATAAAGAACAGTTTCATCATTCAGAAAACTCCCTCATGCTAACCTTTTGTAGTCACACTTCCCCTTTACCCATAGCTCCTGGCTACTACTGATCTACTCTCCATCACTATAGTTTTATGGTTTTGACAATGTCATATAAATGGAATCATATAGTATGTAACTTGTTGAGACTGGATTTTTTCACCCGGCATAATGTCTTGAGATTCATCCAAGTTGTTGCATGTATCAGTAATTTATTCCTTGTAATTGCTGAGTAGTGTTCCATTGTATGGGTATACCAAGTTTGTTTATCCATTCACCCTTTGAAGGACATTTGGGTTGTTTCCAGTTTGGGGCTATTACAAATAAACCTGCTATGGACAGTTGTGTACAGGTTTTTGTGTGAACATAAGTTTTTGTTTCTCTAGGGTAGATACTCAAGAGTGGGATTGTTGAGTTTTACAGTAAATGCATGTTTAACTTTATAAGAAAATGCCAAACCATTTTCTATAGGGTCTATATCATTTTGCATCCCCACCAGCAATGTATCATATTACCCTACTGCCTTTGCCACAGCTAATTAAATTAGGGGTAAATGCCTTAGCTAAAAGGTACATTATGATAGCCAGACCAGTGACTTACGAGTGGAATGAGAATTCTGCCACAAAGGTGACAAGGGGACCCAAACATATTGGAATTTGAGACTTCCAAAAAGAAGAGAAACAGAAGCCAAAATTAGAGGTGAAGCAGAAAGCTAGAACTACTGAGTCACCTGTATGGTAGACTTATTACAGTAGAGAAAACAATTGTCTGTTTCAGAGAGAATGAGGAGATGACTCAATCAGTGGAGCTTCTGCTGGGTCATGAATGATGAAAAGTTCATATTCCATTGCTCTTTGAAAACTGGCCTTCCAGCAGCTGGGCTGGAGACTTGTACTTTTTTCTTTTCTGTGCAGCCTTAAAATAAACTCTCATTAATTATGGAATGAACCTTTAATATAAAAACTTTATTGAGGGGCTGGCCCCCGTGGCCGAGTGGTTAAGTTTGTGTGCTCCACTTCGGCAGCCCAGGGTTTCACCGGTTTGGACCCTGGGTGGGGATATGGCACCACTCATCAAGCCACGTTGAAGCAGCATCCCACATGCCACAACTAAGATACACAACTATGTACTGGGGGGATTCAGGGAGAAAAAGAACAAAAAATCCAACGACTTTATTGAGATATAATTCATATACCATACAATTCATTCATTGAAAGTGTACCATTCAGTGGTTTTTAGTGTATTCACAGAGTGGTACAGCTATCAGCATTGCACCGCAATCAATATTAGAAACATTTTCATCACTCCAAAAAGAAACTCCATATCCTAGCCAAACAACCTTTCTTATCATGGGGACCAGGTGCAGTTCCTGCTTATCTCTGCATAACTGGTTTCCATTCCCTGCAAGTCCACGGAAGTATTCAAACAGGACAAGCACTACTTACTCCAGGAGCCAGGTATCAAGCCACTTTCTTGAAATTACAAAGCCTTCCTCCCACATGTGACTGTCCACTCTGTTCCTGAGTACAACTCCCATGAGGCCATGTAGTGTGTGATTTCTCCTCCCCCAGGCTGTAAGTGTATGTAACAAAAACTGCTGTCAAACTTATTTTTCCAGTGTTGGGTGTCATGTGTTCAGCCATGCCCATACTCCTAGAGTGGGAGTCCCACCCTCACTAATGGGATGAATAGGAGGAAATTAAGACAAGATGTCCAATAGCAGATTTGAGCAGGAAGAAGAAAGAATCAACACACTGAAAATAGTTAATTGAGATTATCCTGTCTGAGGAACAGGAAGAAAGAAGAGTGAAGAAAAATGAACAAAGCCTAAGAGATATGTGGGACACCATCACACATACCAACATTTGTATAATGTGAGTCTCAGAGGGAGAAGAGAGTGAAAAAAGGGCAGAAAGACTTTTTGAAGAAATAATATACAAAGATTTCCCAAATTTGGTGCAAGATATGAAACTACACATCCAAAAACTTTAATGAACAAGAGCAGGATAAGTTCAAAGAGACCTACATGCAGACACAATATAGTCAAATTATTGGAAGACAAAGAAAGAATCTTGAAAGCACCAGTAGAGAAGGGACTTCTCTTGTACAAGGGAGCCTCAGTAACACTGATGGCCAATTTCTCTTCAGAAACCATATTGGCCAGAAGGCAAGAGGATGACATATTCAAAGTGCTAAAAGAAAAAACTGTCAACCAAGAATTCTATATCTGGTAAAACTATCCTTCAAAAATGAAAGAAAGCCCCACTCCTTCGATCTCTGTCACCACAGTCACCACCCCTGCTGCCACCTCCCCAGAAGAGAGGAAGTGGAAGAGGAGCTCACATCACCTGTCATCGGAGTCCCCCAACTGCACTGTCCCAAAGAGTGTAAGATGTTTGCCTGCACCAAGCTTGCCTGCACCTCCTCTCTGATCCAAGTTGGATCCAGAACTGCATCCAGACCAATTTCTGCACCAGTGTTATCTGGACTGGAGAGGGTGCTACAGTGTTTAATGGAGCCCACATGGTGTGTCTCAGCTAATCCAATGGGAGTTTCAGACCAGGGCAATCAGCAGAGGCATTGATACTGCTGCCAAATTTATTGGCACAGGTGCAGCAACAGCAGGAGTGGCTGGTTCTCGTGCTAGTATTGGAGCAGTCTTTGGCTGTGTTATCATTGGTTATGCCAGAAACCCTTCACTGAAGCAGCAGCTGCTTTCATATGCTATCCTTGGATTTTCCAAAGCTATGGGTCTCTTGTTTAATGGTTGCTTTCTTGATTTTCTTTGCCATATAGCAGAAACTACTGCTTAAAATGTTGTCATTCATATTAATTAAGGATGTAATTCCATGTATCTTACTGTGACTCTGCAAACTGTAGTGTTGGCATCTTGGAAATGTATGTTATTTCCAGTCATTTCATTAAAATGAAAACTTTGAAAAACAAATGAAGGAGAAATTCATATATTCCAAGATAAACAAAAACTGGGGGAATTTGTTATTACTAGACCTGCCACATAAGATGTGCTAATGGAAATTCTTCAGGGTGAAATGAAAGTGCAGTGACAATAACTCAAAGCGAGATGAAGAAATAAAGAACAATGGTAAAGTTACCTAAATATGTAAATATAAAAGCCAGTAATATTGCAAATTTGGTTTATAACACTTTTTTTCTTATATGATTTAAAAAATAAATTCATAAAGCAATAATTATAAATTTATATTAACAGGCACACATTGTATAAAGACGTAGTTTGTGATAATACCAGTGTAAGAAAGGTGGAGTTGTAAAGAAGCAGAGATTTTGTATATTATTAACACTGAGTTGGGATAAAATCCATTCTATCTAATATTAGTATTGCCAGTCCTGTTTTTTGTTTGTTTCTGGTGGAATGGTATATTTACTTCGGGTTTGTTAAGAAAGTCAAAGTGTGTGTTTGGAGATATGTTTGGATGAGTAGGTGGAAAGACATGGCTGTTGCTTGTAGAGGCGTAGTTTGGAAAGAATTGGAAGAAAAAGAAGAGGAATTTTCTGGTCCAGACTATTGCTTAATGATTTTAAAGAGATTTTCTCCTAAGAAAAAGTATGTAAGGAAATAGGTCTAAGAAAGACCAAATCTTCTCTATAAAAGTATGAATTTAACACCTCTCACAGAAAGAAATTCATAACAAAGGGTAAAATAAAATGTTTCATCCAGCTTTTTTTTTTTTGAGGAAGATTAGCCCTGCGCTAACATCTGCTGCCAATCCTCCTCTTTGTGCTGAGGAAGACATGGCCCTGAGCTAACATCCGTGCCCATCTTCCTCTACTTTATAAGTGGGATGCCTACCACATCATGGCTTGCCAAGGGGTGCCATGTTGGCACCCAGGATCCGAACTGGCGAACCCTGGTCCACTGAAGCAGAATGTGCGAACTTAACCGCTGTGCCACGGGGCCGGCCCCTCATTCAGCTTTTTATTATTGTTATTCATTTGATATGTTTTCCCATTCTTTTACTTTCAACCTATTTTTATCTGAGTCTAAAATGCGTGTCCTGTAGACAATATATAGTTGGACCTGTGTTTTTACCAAGTCTGACAATCTCTGCTTTTTGACTGGATTCTTCAATCCATTCACATTTAATGTGGTTACTGATATGGTTGGATTTGTGTCTGCCATTTTATTTTTCATTTTCTGTTCATTTCATGACTTTTCTCCTCTCTTCCTCCTTTATTGCTTTCTTTTGCGTTGTGAATATCTTTCTAGTGTCACATCTTAGTTCTTTTAATGATTTTTTCATTTATAGAAATTTTTTGAATTATTTTCTTAGTTGTTGCTCTAAGGTTTACCATATACATCTTAACTCTTCAGAATCCATTTCAGATTTATACTAACTTAATTATAGTGATCTTTAAAAGCATTATTATGGTATAGATCTACTGTCTCTTCCCCTTTTTGGTGCTATTGTTTTTTAACATATGTTACTTTATATATTTACAGACCCAGAAATATGTTGTTATAAATATTACTTTATATAATTTTATGTCTTCTAAAGAAGCTGAGAGAAGAAGAACGAGTATACGTTTATAGAGTTTGTTATAGTAACCTTATTTACCCATTTTTGGTTCTCTTCATTTGTTCATGTGTTTTCAAGTTACCACCTGGTGTCCTTACCTGACTGCAATACAGATTTTCTCCCACTCACCTCCTTTGTGTTATTATTGTCAAATGGATTACATTTCTGTGTGTTACATGCCAACAATATAATTATATACCTGTTGTTTTATAAGTTCCTTTTTAAAATCACTTAAGAGAAGAAAGGAGAAGAAATATGCACTCATATTGTCTTTCATAATTACCTTTGGTTATTTACTTATTTTTTTGCTGAGGAAGATTAGCCCTGAGCTAACACCTGTTGCCAATCTTCCTGTTTTTTTGCTTGAGGAAGATTAACCCTGAGCTAACATCTGTGCCAATCTTCCTCTATTTTTTTTTTTTTTTGAGTGGAAGATTTGCCCTGAGTAACATCTGTTGCTAAGCTTCCTCTTTTTTTGCTTGAGAAAGATTGTTGCTGACTTACCATCTATGCCAATCTTCCTCTCTTTTATGTGGGATGCTGCCACAACATGGCCTGATGAGCGGTGCTAGGTCCACACCTTGGATCTGAACCTGTGAACCCTGGACTGCCGAAGCAGAGCATGTGAACTTAACCACTACACCACTGGGCCAGCTCCCTTCCTTTATTTTATATGTGGGTCACAGCCACAGCATGGCTGATGAGTAGTGTAGGTCTGTGCCCAAGATCCGAACCTGTGAACCCCGGGCTGCCAAAGCAGAGCATGCCGAATTTAACCACTAGGCCACAGGGCCAGGCCCAAGGTGTCTTTATTTTTTATGAGGATTTGAGTTACTGTCTGCAGTTTCTCATTTTCTACTTTAATAAATTTCTTTGGTGTTTATTATAAGATAGATCTTGCAACAAATTCTCTCAGTTTTTGTTTATCTGGAATGTCTATTGCACTTTCATTTTTGAAAAATAGATTTGCTGGATATAAGATTCTTGGTTGACAACTTCTTTCTTTCAGGACTCTGAATACATCATTCCACTGCCTTCTGGCCCCCATTGTTTCTGATGAGAAATCAGTATGTATGAGTCATTTTTTTGTGCTGCTTTCAAAATTCTCCTTGTCTTTGTCTTTCAGTGTTTTTACTATGATATGTTTGTGTATGGATCTCTTCGTGTTTATATTACTTGGTTGAGCTTCTTGGATGTTTAAATTAATGGTTTTCATCAAATTGGGAAGTATTTGGCCCTTACTTCAAATTTTTTTCTGGAGCCAGCCCTGATGGTCTAGTGGTTAAAGTTCAGTATACTCCACTTCAGCAGCCCAGGTTCAGTTCCCAGCTGTGGAACCACACCACTCATCTGTCAGTAGCCATGCTGTGGCAGCAGCTCACACAGAAGAACTAGGAGAATTTACAACTAGAATAGACAACTATGTACTGCGGCTTTGGGGAGGGAAATAAAAAGAGTAAGATTGGCAACAAATGTTAATTTAGGGCAAATATTTCCCAGCAAAAAAACAGTTTGTTTTCTGCTCTTTTTCTCTCTCTTCTCTCTCCTCTCCTTCTGGGACTTCCATTCTGCATATGTAGATGCACTTAATGGTATACTCCATTTCTCTGAGGCTCTGTTAACATTTCTCCATTGTTTTTCTTTCTGTTCTTTGGGTTGCATAATCTGCATTGGTCTGTCTTCAGGAGAGCTGATTCTTTCTTCTGCCAGTTCAAATCAATTGTTGAACCCCTCTAGTAAACTTGTCATTTTAGGTATTGTACTTTTTACTGCCACAATGTCTATATGGTTGTTTTTAAAAATTATTTCTCTCTCTTTATTGACATTCTCTATTTGTTGCAACATTGTCATACCTTCATTTATTTCTTTTAGTATGGTTTTCTTTAGTTCTTTCAATATATTTTTAATGGTTATTACGAAGTTTTTGTCTGTTAAATCTAATATCTGTTGCCTTTCATAGGCAGTTTCTGTTGCCGATCTTTTTCCTGTGTATGAGTCACACATTCCTGTTTCTTTGTATGTCTTGTAATTTTTTTTGTTGAAAGCTGGACATTTTAGGTAATATATTGTAGCAAATCTGGATATTGATTATCTCCTCCCCCTGGGGCTTGTTTTTATTGTTGTTTGCTTGTTTGTTTGTTTAGTTGCTTGACTGAACTATTTTAGTGAAGTCTATTGCCCCTGCAATGTGCAGCCTCTGTTCTTGCTCCTCACAGGTTGTAGTCTTGGATGTGCACAAGTCACTCTGGGATGACAGTGTTTTAGCAGGGCTCTTTTACACTGTGTCTTTCCCTGATCTCTCTGTTAAGCTGTCTGCCTCTGTTTGTATTGCACCCAGCTTTTAGGCTATATTAATTGCATGCTGATTGCTCTGTTGCTTCTGAGCATGCCCTGAGGCATAAATTTCTCCACAGTCTGATCCAATTAAATTTGGACTCCTTTGCTTGAGTAGCTTTTAAGACCAGTCTCTGACATTTGTTCTGTCCTCAGGAGGCTCTTTTACCTTTTTCTTCCCCTGAATCTCTCTGTAAACCTTGCAGGCCTGCAATTTAGCTTGTTGATATCATGAAGCTATCAGCTTCCTCTTAATTTCTTATCCAATTTTTCCATTGTTTCTGAGATCACCCTTAGGCTTGAACTTCCCTATAGTCTGTTTTAAATAAAGTTATTTTCTCTGAGGAGAGCTTAAGAGCTCTCTATTGTTATGGCCTGCCTCTTCCCCTGGGCCAAATCTCTGAGCCACTGCTCCAGATCTGGTGTTGGGGACAGTGGCCGACTTCTTTTGGAATGACAACCCTGGTGTTTTGGGGTTTTTTTGGAGGAAGATTAGCCGTGAGCTAACTGCTGCCAATCCTCCTGTTTTTGCTGAGGAAGACTGGCCCTGAGCTAACATCCATGCCCATCTTCCTCTACTTTATATGTAGGATGCCACCACAGCATGGTGTGCCAAGTGGTGCCATGTCTGCACCTGGGATCCGAACCGGTGAACCCTGGGCTGCCAAAGCAGAACCTGCGCACTTAACTGCTGCACCACCAGGCCAGCCCCACAACCCTGGTTTTTGAGCAGGACTCTGGGTGGGGGTAGTAGCCTCTGGTCTCCTCGACTTGCCTCTCCTGGAGTTGACCTTCCGCCCTACCAATGTGTTGGGACAAGGCCAATCAGGGTCACAGTAGTGATGGCCTGCTTCATCTGAGATTCAGCCTCTACCTTATGAGCGTGGGCTGAGTATAAGAAGGGAGCCCTTAACCTCTCTGCTGCACTTGCCTGAAATTTAGCCTCTATAACCTAGAGTTGGGAGGGAAAAGAACTGTTGGTGGCCTGTCCTTCTGGAGGGATACAGTATTCCTTGGGAGCTAGGGCAGCTAGGGGAAGAGGGAGCCCCGTATTCTTACTAGTAACAAATGAGTAGAGCTTCCATCACACTGAACTTGGTGGGAGTGGTGAGCAAGCAGGTTGTGGCTCACGTGCCACAGACTCTCACTCTTCTTACTGAGATTTAGTAGATTTTCTTGAGTAAATGTTTCTTCATTTGCTGTATGCCCTTAGGACAATTACAGAGACTTTAAATGGTGTTTTTAAAAAGTAATTGTCACCAGTATGGTTGATTCCCTAGGGAGTGTGTCTATAGAACTCTTCATATTTCTATTCTCAGTGTGAATCTTTTTCTTCAATTGCTTTTGTAGCTAGTATGTAGATTGTATACATAGTGCTATAGGGGTACATGAAAATCCTGAAGGTATAGGATTATTCTCATTTTATGCTTACGGAAACTATTAACGTTGCTTAAATTAGAATTCAAGTCAAAATTCTATTGTTTCTAAATCCCAGGTTATTGTTCACTGATTAATATATCATGCTTTTGATTTGTATTTTTAATGAATCGAGACTCTAATCTTCAGATAAGAAGTGCATTCGTTATGCAATGCTGCATAAAAAATTGCCTCAATTGGGGCCGGCCCGGTGGCGCAGCAGTTAAGTTCTCATGTTCCGTTTTGGTGGCCTGGGGTTCACTGGTTCGGATCTTGGGTGCAGACCTATGCACTGCTTGGCAAGCCATGCTGTGGCAGGTGTCCCACATATAAAGTAGAGGAAGATGGGCACGGATGTTAGCTCAGGACCAGTCTTCCTCAGCAAAAGGAGGAGGATTGGCAGCAGATGTTAGCTCAGAGCTAATCTTCCTCAATAAAAAAAAAAAAAGCCTCAAAACTTAATGGTTTAAAACAACAATATGTATTTTTATCCTTACCATTACTATGGCTCAGGAGTTCAGCACTGACTTAGCTAAGCAGTCCTTGCTCAGGGGCCCTCATGAGATTGGTTTTAGGATATTGACTTAAGCTGCAGTCATTTGAAGGCTTAGCTGAGGCTGGAGGTTCTGTCTCCAAAGTGCCCACTGCAGTGGCTGGTAGTTGGCTCTTTGGTGGTAGTTGTTAGCAGTGCAGCCAGGTACCTGAAGGTTACTGTAAATATTCGGTAAGATTACCTTTCGACCTTGTTCCTAGCACAGACAAAAATGAAAAGAAGTTGATCTTGTCAATTGGCTATTTTTTTTTTTTACCTGAGGGGTGACTCAAGGGTCACAAGGATTTATGAGCTTGTTTTACAGAAGAAAAAGAATGCCTTAAAAGATCACCAGATAACCAGCCCCCAGCTGCTGCTGCTGCCCAGAAGTCAGATTGTCCAGGGGTTTATTGGGAGTGAAAGAAACACGGATTACCCCTTTGTTTCTAGGAACCCCTCTTGCCAACCCCCTTAGCTCTATAAACTCCCTGCTCTCTTATCTTGTTATGGCGGATTTGAAAGAACCTATTCTCCTGCCTTCTCCTTTTGGCCAATTTGAATAAACTTTTCCCCATCTCCAAGCGCCATGTCTCAGTGACTGGCCTTCTGTGCATCGCACTTGAGATTAAGAGGTTTATTATCAGGAGACTTTAATTCCTCCCCTTATGGGCTTCTCAACAGGCTGTTTGGATGTCCTCACGTATGGCAGCTGGCTTTCCCTAGTGTGAGGAAACCAAGAGAGAGAAAGGAGAGTGAGGCAGAATCTATCATTTTTGTGACCTAGACTTGGAAGTCGCACAGCATCACTCTCACCACATTCTGTTCACTAGAAACGGTTTGCTAAGTCTGTCCTACATTCAAGGGGAGTGGAATTAGGCTCCACCTCATGAAGTGAAAGGTATCAAAGAATTTGTGGACATATTCAGAAACCACCTTCACTAGAAGAGGCAAACTGATTTCTGGTCACTACTGCACTACCATTGATAAAAACTCAGAAGAATAACTGCTTGTTCTTGAGTTACTTTCTGGACTTATATATATTACACCTGGGTGCCCCTTATAGTCTGGCATAAATGCTGCAAAATTCAAGTACAGTGAGAATCAGGTTTTCTTGATGTTTATGTTCTTTTGCAGAACGTGAAATGGCTCTGGGATTTCTCAAACTTTCATCGTGGCCCTGTGTCTATCCCAATGATTAGATTTGTATTCTAACGACAGAAGGAGGGCAATAGTTGTCCCCAAATCCTATTTATTGGGACACTTGCACTTGAGATAAAATGATGATGAGATTCTTTATGTCATTGAGACAAAGCTTCATTTATGTTAACAAATCATAGGAAAAAGTTTGTGATGACTTTTCTCTTTCTAATACTTTCAGGTATGAAGCCTTGACTGTGCTGAGCAGGCAGAAGCTGAGCTCTAGATAGAGCTGCTTGGTACTTTTTATTTGGCTAATCAGAAAACAGAGTGGATAAAAGAAGAGGATGGGGAATTGTGCAATAGAGTGATGGTAAGAAGAGGATGTGGGTAGGATAGCTTTTCTTCTGTCAAGAATATTGACATTTTTAGATAGGAATGAAAATTTCTGTAAGTGGTCTTTGGAGACTAGAAGACATGAAAGCTTGGAGTAGCATGGATATAGTAGACTCTAAGATAAAAAATATTTTTCCTAGGAATGCCATAAGTATTGATGAGCATCTTTCAGTTTATAGATTTCTAGACTCACATCTTGTGGGAAAGCTAATCTAGTTTCCTCCCATCCCTTTTACTTGTAAGAAACTGAAATCCAGTGAGGTTCGTATCAGAGCAGGGGCTAGAAAGCCAACTCTTCTGATCCTAATCCAGCATTTTATTCAGTGTTGTACATTGCCTCAAGTGGTTTACAAAGCTTTGCATGCTCTGGTCCCTTGCTATTTTGCCATCCTCATCTTGTCCTTCCTATTTCACTCCACCTCGACTGAGCTGGCTTTCTTGTTATTCCTCCAACACACCCAACATGCTCCTTTTCTAGTGCCTTTGCACTTGATTTGGCCTCTATTGGAAAGCTCTTCTTCCAGATATCTGTATGACTTTCCCTTGTCTTCCTTTATATTTCTGCTCAGATGTCATCAGAGAGGATTTCTTTGACTATCTAAAGCAGTACTGAGCCCTTTCTTCATCATTTTCATCTTATTTGCTTTATTTTGTTACTACATTATATATTTATTTGTTCATTGCTTTTTCCCCACTAAAATGTAAATTGTATGAAAGTAGGTACTTGATTTTTGTTGACTGCTGCTATCTTCCAGCACTTAGAATAGTGGCACAGAGTAAGTATTCAATGTAATGTAAGTCAAATTATTTCACTCCTTTGCTCAAAACTTTCCCATCTCATAGCCTTTCCATCTCATTCACAGTAAAAAACAAAGCCCTGAAAATGTCCTATGTTATGGACTGAATTGTGTCCCGCCCCTTCCCAATTCATAGGCTGAAGTCTTAACCCCCAGTATGTCTCAGAGTGCATTTGGAGATAAGGCCTTTACAGGAGTTATTATGGTTAAATGAGGTCATAAGGGTGGAGCCTTAATCCAACATGACTAGTGTCCTTAGAAGAGAGAGAGACACCAGGGATGTGTGCGCTTAGAGAAAAGCCCACGAGGACACAGCAAGAAGGTGGCCAGGGGCCCGCCCAATGGCATAGTGGTTGGGTCCCCGTGGTCTGCTTTGGTGTCTGGGTTCACTGGTTGGGATCCTGGGCACAGACCTACACCCTGCTCATCAAGCCATGCTGTGGTGGCATCCCACATACAAAATGGACGAAGATATGAATCTCAGGAAATGTATGGAAGGAAACACATTAAACTTCAATGTTGGTTATTTGGAGTTTTGGCAGAGCTTGTTGGCTTTTTCTTGGTTGTTTTTGGCTTGTCGCCTTTAGCAGGACTTTTAGTTTGAAATGAAAATCTGATAAGATATTTTATAAAAGACTTCTTGGAGCCTTTTCTATGGTTATTTTAATGCGAATAAGAGAAAAACATCTGTTTGGGTGCTATGTAAAACTGATGCATGAGACTCAGGGTAGGTGGTGTGATTTATGTGGTATTGGTAAGGCAGGACTTGTGAATTTTATCAGATTCTGCCCAATGATTGAGTTTTTATGTTGATAGAGTAGAGTAACCTTGCAAAGTCACTCAAGTTCTCTCAATCTAAGGTTTTTCATCAGTAAAATGAGGGGTAAAAATATTTACCCCACAGGTAGATATTTTTATTGTGAAATGACACATGAAATGATTTTCAGTGTTGTTTTTAGCTCAATAGGCTTTAACTGAATTCTAATTTCCTGACATCTTGAGTGTCTATGACATACATCACATGATTGCTACAGGGATGCAAAAACAAAAAGAAACCAAAAAAACGAAGCGAGAGGATAAAGACAGGCAAAATCTTAACCATACAAAGTATTATGATCATATCAAGTGCGAGATGAATATTACCTATGTCAATGTATTACTGAAGGCAAAAATGGTCAGGGAAGACTTCACGGAGGAGGTGAGACAATGCAGGTCTTACGGACGTGCACGACTTCAACAGGACCGGCGCAGAACAGGCAGAGGCACTGATGCGGGCACCTCGTTTTGCGGTCCCGCCTGGAACGCCACACGCGAGAGCGCCCTCTTCCGGAACCAAGCTCCTCTGCCCCTGTCTCGCGCCTCCGGGCGAGCGCGGCGCCCGCGGTACGCAGGCGCCAGGAGCAGCTGAGGGCTCGCAAAGGCTCGACAGGCGCGCATGCGTGCAGCCCGCTGGAGGCGGTAGCTTCTTCGGCGTCGAGACTGGAGGCTGAGTGCTAAACTGTGTGGGGCGCGAATGGGATCCGGCTGTTAGTCGGGTAGGCATAGGTAGGACCGCTGCCTGGTGGGGAGCAGGGGGCTGGAAGGCGGGGGCCCGTAGCGTGGGGGTCCTGAGCCTTTCCTCAGAGATCTGGGCCGACTATTGTATCTGTGTCGCAGCGGCTGCGCACAAAATGGCGGCGGGCAGACGGCGGGGGCGGGAGGAGGTTGGGGGACCCCCGGGGACGGGAAGGGACGCTTGGGTGCCCCGCCACCGCGTCGGTTCACCTCACTGCCCCGGAGGGCCGGGTCGGGCACCGGAATGGGACCCCGCTCCAGGAAGAGCCGCTGACGCCGTGGCACAGGGCCGAGGACCGAGAGCAGCCCTTTGGCAAGGCCGTGGCTGCCCCTTCCCCATCGCGCAGGGATGCCGAGGCCGCCAGGCCTGCCGGAGGAAGCGGTGGTGAGGGAGCGCCGCGGAGGGAGTCCCCGTCCCCGTCGGGCCTGGAAGAGAGGCGCTGGAGCTTGAGCCGAGCCCTCTGGCAAGCGACGTTGTGCAAGAAGCGTGGAGAGAAGAGCGTGTTTGTGTTTGGGGCTGGGGAAGGGGAGCTGGGTGAAGGGGCTGTGTTGGGATCCAGCGGCTTCTGCGGGGCTGCGTGTCCGGTGCCTGCCTGGGGCGGGTATGAAAGCAAAGAAAATGTCACTTCTGTGCGGGATACCGAGGGCTCATCGATGGTACTTAGTTGCAAATTCCTCCGAGGAATCGCGAATACGGATCATTAGTGATTTATTTTTGTGTGATACCTAGCTCGGGCCCCGTTATGTTAAAGGTAGGGGGAGAATGTATCCCACATACGTGAATCCTTGAGGACGTTTGAAACGGATCTTTTGTTGCTCGAGCTAATTGCGAATGAGGGAGACTCAGATTATTCCAAAATCTTTAATTGAACCAGACAATGAAGGCTGCTTCCAAGTTAATCTTTCCTAATCTTAAAATTTGTTTTTAGGCAATTTGGGGGAAAACATACTGTTTTTAATCTGAAGGCATTCTGAAGGAAAACCTGTTACCAGGATCCGGCGATTTATGTTGGTTTGAATTCTTTTTCTAACTAGTTTTGGGATTGTGCACAAAATCATTTCTTCAGGTTGTTTCCTCATTTGTTGTAAAGGGTTAACTTAAAATTTTTCAGGGATGATTGATTGCTGGTTCAGATTTGCAATTAAAATTGATAGACTGGAAAAAGAAATTTACAAAAAGGTGATGAGTTTAATGAAGTTTATACAGAAAAGTAAACAGGTAATTTACATTATTTCAACGTAGCTTTAAATTTTGTTGATTATTAAGCATTCTAAACTTGATGGGTCTTATGTTGCATTCTTTTTAAAAATTTGACAGCGTTTCATATACACTTTATTTTCTATCCCCATACTCTGTAATATGGACTTTTAAATAATTATGTGGACTGCAACATGTTAATACACTAAAATATGCTGGGCCATTCTCTCCTTGGTTGTTTGTGTTGGAACCAAGTTAGGGTGAAGATAAAACAGTTGGAAAAAATCACAAAATCTCATTCGTTTTTATTAACTAGTTTATTAACCAGTTCTAGTAACTATTAACTAGTAGAGTATTTATTCATGTCATACATCTCTATTATCTTGAATATTGGTTATGTTTAGTTTTGTAATCTCGTATTATGGAGGTTGTATACAGCAGATACTCTGGTTTAAAAAACACTTCTTACATCAGTGATCACTTTATATTTCATGGCTGTCTCAAAGATTTTCTCTTGGGTGCTCTTAAGAAGGTGATCTCTGGAAATTTTGTTTTTATGTAGTGAAAGAAAATGAGAGACAAATAGTTTAGTGGAAAGAGAATAGGCTTTGAAATCAGAAGATCTGGATTCAAATCCCTGTTTTCCTCTTACTGTATGTGTGAGATTTGGGGTAAGTTAGTTTTTCTGAACGTTTGTTTTCTCATCTGTAAAATGGTGATATTACTACTTCCTACTTGAGATTGTTCTGAGGACTAAGTGAGACTATGTATGGATAGCTCCTATCCTTTGGCACATACGGGGTGTTTAATAAATGTTAGCTGTTATTTTTATTACAAATTTTTAAGTGCGTAGGCAGCCATCTTTTGATAGAAAATTGTAACCTGTGGATACGCCCTTAGAGGAGTTAGCCTTAAAAGAGGTTTAAAGGAATTTAGATTAAATTGATAGAATTTTGGAGCTGAAAGATCATCTAATCTTTCATTAAAATACTGTGTGCATCTGTAAACTTAACATATGCCTCTCTTGCAGCACTTATCGAAATATATTGTAACCATTTATTTATATGATTGTTGTTTGTCTTTGTATCTGTCCCAGTGCCTGATATGTATGAGATGTGCATGTTGAGTGAATGAACTCAGCTGGTAGTTGCCAGAGCCTGGATAAGAACACAGGCCCTTGGAGTCCAAATCGTGCTCTTTTTACTGTGACTTAATGTGTACTTGTCAAGGTTTGAATGAATCTGTGTAAGTTCTTAATAAAATGCTTTACATACTAAGAAACAGTGCTTCCAGTATGGGTACCCAGTAACATAATTTGGGCTGTTTTGTGAGGAAACAGGAGCTACTGAATGTTGAAATGTGGTGGTTTAGAGATCCTCTAAACTGAAAGTAATTATGTTTGTGGCTAAAGCCAATAAGCCCCTGTTTGTACCCAACTTTACTTGCTCTTTCATTGCTTTAACTTTATTTACTGTAGTCTGAATTTGTGGTTGAAAATGGAAGAGACATAGGTATATGGAAGATAAGAGAATAATGGAAAGGAAGGAGGGTGAGGAAAAGGTGAGGTGTAGAAATAAAACACATAGCTATAATGATGATCAGCGAGGGTCAGGAATAACAAAGGATTTGTATTGAAAGAAAAATGTTCAGGGAGTATAGGAAAAAAGGTACACATGTTTTGATATTTTTTTAGTGATTACCTTGGGATACATATATTTTGGATTATTTTTCAGCTCTTTTGAACCCCCTAAATACCAAAATATATTTGTTTCAGTCTTAAGTTCCTATACTATTTTCCTGCCTTATTTCTACAGTCTTCATTTTATTCAACTTTCAGCTAATTTCCCTGTTGATGAGTGAATGTTGCCAACTTCCTTTTCTTTGGAATTTCTTCACTGCTTTAAAAAAATTTTTTTTTATTATGGAAAATTTTAAACATATAAAAGCAGGGTATTGTATCATGATTCACCCATGTACCTATCACCCACCTTCAACAATTACAACCAATGGTCAATCTAGTCTCTACTGTCCACCCTATTATTTTTAAGCAAATCCCATATATCATTCATTAATTTATAGTTCAAAATTTTTCTCTAAGGTATTTAGAGAAGAACATGTTTATCGCACCCAAAATAATAATTCCTTAATATCAGATAGTACTCACATTTCCCCACTTGTCTCATACACCACATGCATACATGTCTATATACCTATATTAATTTAATTTCGATTTCTACTGCAATAATGAAATTTTCAGAAATTACCCAAATCCTAATAAAGGAACAAACACCTACTTGCTTCTTAAGCGTTTTGTTTATTATCTAATGTTTTTTGAGCATCTTTTTCAAGTTAGGAGGTATAATTTTAATCTTTACATCAACGTTCTGAAGTGGGTACTGTTTTTATTTCCATTTTTCACATAAGGGAACTGAGGCTTAGATTAACCAGCTTGTTCAGGGTCGCATTTTTACCAAGCAGCAGGACCAGAATTAAAACATTGAATATAGGGTCCAAGTTCTTGAAGAACACTATGTTACATTAGTGTTAAATTTCACTTATGGGAGTTAACCAGTTTTGCATGAAGTCATTCACTGGCACATCTAGCAGGGTGGGTATCTTCAGATCAGTGGAAATTTCCCCAAAGATCAGATTATTATGGATTGCATAATGGGCTGACTAAGTCAATAGTTAGGGAGTGAACATGATGCAGAAAAAGAAGAGCCAAATCCAAAAATGTGTTTAAGACTCATGCTCTTTAGCATATTGCAAGTTTTCTGCCTGTTGCCATGCTCATAGTCCTTTTTTGACTTAGTATATAACTAAGAAGTTAGATAGTCTGGTGTTGGACTTAAAGGATTGGGTCATTAACTATTTTTTAATGAATTAAAGCTCTGCCTGACAGGAGAATTCCTTGTCTCTCGTTTTTCCCTTCCCTCTCTCCTACACAAACACACACCCCTGTTTTTTTCCTGAACTATTTGAGAATAAGTTGCTCCTTTACCCTAGTTTATTTCCTAAAGATAGGATATTTTCCTTTGTAGTCATAGTACAGTTATCAATGTCAGTAAATTTAACATTGATAAAATTCTTTAGTCTACCATATTCTGATTTTGGTGGTTCACCCAGTAGTTGTTTTCCCCCCCAGTGCAGTCAGTCTAGGATCAGACAGTTGCATTTAGTTGTCATGTCTCTAGTCTTTACTCTGGAATGTTTCTCTAACTTTTATCTTTTGTGAAGTTGACATTTTTGAAGAATACAATCTGCTTTCTTTTTTTTTTTTATTGAAGATTTCTCATTTGGGATTTATCTGATGTTTTCTTTTGATTAGATTCAAATTAGGTATGTCCCTGGCCAGAAAAATCACGTAAGTGATGCTCTTGCCCCGTGGTATCAGATCTGGAGGTGCATGATGTCCATCTGCCCCTTATGGATGATATTATGTTTGAGAACATTCGGTCAAAATGTTTGGGGTTTTCCACTCCCCCTTGAACTAACTGATCCGTGGAGAGACATTTTAAGACTGTGCAAATGTCCTACTCGTCAAAACCTCTCTAGATTAAACATGCACAGATAATTCTTGCCTGAACCAATCTTTATTATGATGGTTACAAAATGATGATTTTCCAACTCAGCATTCCCTCTACATTTACCTTGATTGATTGGTATGGAGTTATGGACTCCTGGTTTTTTCAGTGGTTTATAATTTATTACTGTCCAATTCTTTCTTGCTTTCTCACATTTCATATTTATGTATCTTCCACAGCAAGAGCCCTGATTCCCAGCATTACCAAAACATTTATGTATTTGCTCAACCTATCATATGTATATCTAAAGCAATTTAAGAATTGCTTCATAGCATTACAAAAAAACAACTAACTAAAAATTTGTTTGTAGTTCTCCCTTTTCTCCTAGCTCCACCCAAACTGAGGATATATAAATCAAATAGTGAGTTCATAATTTGGTTGCATTAGTTGTCTTTTTCCTTTTCAGTGGATTATGGTATTCATTAGAAAAATGATTGAATTAGTTTGTTTTCAATTTCAGATTTTTTTCCTTTCTTCCCATCCTTGTTTTAATTTTTTTAAAAATGTAGATTGTTAACATGCTTCTGAAGGTCAGAACTGTGTAGTAAAATGTACTTGATGAAATATTTCCATTTCCTTTCAGTACATTGCCCTCTAGAGATAACCAACTTCATTGTTTTCTGTTATCCTCCCTGTTTCTTTTTGTAACCATAAGCAGATTTATGTGTTTTCTTATTTCCACTTTTTATACAAAAAGGAACATTCTATTTATGCTCTTTTATACTTTGTAAAGGCTTTAAGGCATTTGCCATTTTAAGGCATTTGGCCAGATAATTTAGGTATGCTTAATTGAAGATTTTGGCAACCTATTTTAGGCAGATAGGAACATTTTTTGGCTCATGCACTGCATGAAAGAAGTGGACAACCAAATGACAGGGAGGGCAGGGAGGCAATTAGCCCTTGGGCACAGCTGGAACTGGGTAATGAATGTCTTAAACCGTGGATTTACCTCTTGGTCCTGTTTACCTCTGTTATATTGGCTTTGTTTTGTTCCAGTGTGCTTTCTCACTAAGGCAGTAAATACACTGTCAACAGCATTTAAGTTTTACCAACATCCACCACTTTTTTCCTTTCTAGTTTTAAAAAAAATTCCAGGAAAGATTTATTTCAACTTGGATCAGGTGATTTCTTTTGGACTAGTTCATTATATTGAGGATAGCAAGGTAGGCAGGACCACCAGTGGACATCTCAGAGGGGCATCATTTACTATGAATACCGTGTTGTCTTCTAGAGACCCTTTTATGTATGTACACATGATCCTTAAAAAAAAGTACATCTGATTGCGCTCGTATCCCATTTGTCAGAAAGTTGTTTTCCTGGAAATAATAACTTAAATCATTGCTATATGGGGTTGTTAATGCATGTTTCTCTTGGTGATTCCTCCTTGGTATTGTGCATTGGCGAGTTGATCTTCCATTTTTTTTCATATCTGAGATCATAATGTTTACCAATCCTTTCAGGTAGCAGTGAAGTTTGTGCTACCCTTGATGATACCAGATAATTGCTTATTTTTCCTTTCTATTTGACAATTTCCTTGAGGTCCTATATTTTGACATTTTTATATCCACTGATGCTCTCTATCCACACTTGCCGCACCTTCAGAATTATGACTTTCGTGAGACATGAGGGGACAAAACTAATAGTAGGAAGAAGCTGGCTGAGTGGATCTATCTATATACTAGAAGAGGTTAGCAGATAGAGTGCCACTTAAACTGAGGAAAGCACAGAATGACATGTACTCACTCTTGTATTAACTGGCCAGTGTCATACCTGCATTCTTAGGTGCGAAAGTGGATTTATATTTTCTGAGGCAAACAGTTGCTCTAATAAAGCAGTACCAAATGAGGTATGTGGTTATATACCTAGAAAAATAATGTTAATGATAGTTTTTCCTTTGTGGTAAGATTATAGAAAACTTTTTTTTTTTTTGAGGGAGGTTAGCCCTGAGCTAACTACTGCCAATCGTCCTCTTTTTGCTAAGGAAGACTGGCCCTGAGCTAACATCCATGCCTATCTTCCTCTACTTTATATGTGGGACGCCTGCCACAGCATGGCTTTTGCTGAGTGGTACCGTGTCTGCACCTGGGATCTGAACCGGTGAACCCCGGGCTGCGAAGAAGCTGAACGTGCGAACTTAACCGTTGCGCCGTCGGGCCAGCCCCAGAAAACTGTTTTTATTCTTTTTGGCATGTCATAAGGGTGATTTTTCTTTCTTTTTGGGGAGTGGTAATGAACATGTATTACTCCTTTTAATGTCAGAAAAAACAAAGCTATAAAGTAAACATTTAGTATATCTAGAATACAGCGTGGAAGGGACACCTAGAAGAGATAAATAGGTTCTAGTTGTGATCTTACCACTTAGTTCTAAGGCTTTACTTAATCTATAAACTGGGATTTCCTTCCACACAGGGTTGTTGTGAGGCTCAAATGAGATAATGAATATTAAAGTGCTTTGTAAACCATGAAGTGCTGTATTCACGTGTGGGGTTTGATACAAATCTTTTCATTATAAATCTAATGAAGCCATTATGATCTGATTGACTTAGTTTCGATGGTGCTTTTAGATTTCAGATTTCTTTACCAATTCTATAAAGAAAATTGAGAGACTGCATCAAAATAACAGGCAGTTCTTGATTTGTCCATGGTAGTGGACATCTCAGAAGTACCTCGTGGGATTGAATGGTAGTATCTTTGTAATCCACCAAGCCATTTCTTCATGTTTGCCTCAAGAAATCAGTTTCTAGGTGCTTCTAAAAGAATTTTTATGCTTGACATTTTATTGAATATTTCTGGTTTCAGAGTGGAATGTTTTAGTTCTTAAAAGGACATAGGAAAGAGTTTTTAACTGCTACTTGTCAAAATAATAAAAATTTCCTCAGGAGTTCAGAATGTTTTGTGGCCATTAAACATTCTGTTCTTGAAAAGTATTAAATATAAGAAAATAAAATATTAATTGAAAATAGTATAGTTCTAATTTCATAGGGTAGACTTTAGTGTACCCTCCTCCCTTTCTCATCCATGTGTGCATGCACATACACAAAACTAGAAGAAATTATGTCAAAATATTCATGCTAAGTGATAGTTTTATTGATAAGGATTTAATGTATTACTTTTATTTTCTATATCAAGCATATAGTACTTATATAATCAGGAATAAAATTTATTTTAAAGGGTTAATATTATTTAATTGCCATTGTTTTCAAAGGAGTTAATAATTAAGAACTCAGATCTCAACTCAAGATTTTTCCAAGTTTAATGATTTCATAAGTTGGCTATCCTTAAATTCCTCTAGGTGCATGAACCTCTTTATGGCCAAAGCTCCTGGAGTTAAATGAAAAAGGCTTTATAATGGCTGTCTTTGTTTGATTGTTTTCCAGGTGTTAGTGCCAAATTTACCCTTGTTTTGCTGGTTCCTGTTTCTTATCACATTGTTTTCAGGTTATATCAGTATCATTCTCAAAAGGCAGAGAGTTTATTTTCTTCTGTGTGACCTAACCTAATTCTTAATCACAGATTTCTTATCAAGAAATCAAGAACACTTTGCTTGTTTTGCTTAATTTTACTTTCTTCATTTCACAAATTAGTTTTTTCCAACAAAAGGTATAATGAAACAGAGTGAAATATAAACTATTTATTAACAGATAAGTCAGTTAAGTCAGATGGGAAGGAACAGTGTAGGGAATAATGAACTAAAATGAGATTTTACACTGAAATCTGCATTTGTTATTTACACATCGCCTGTTAATCATAGCAAATTACCTGATTTTGGTTTTTGTTAGACCTTGGTATGATAATGTTAGATTTATTGAGAAGGTTTTTTGTAATACTCTTCCTCCCCCATCTTATTTTCTGTTAAAAATGCCATACTTAATATTTAGCACTTCAACTTTTTGTTTTGGAAATGTTCAGACATGTTAAAAGAAGTAGAGACAAAAGGTAATAAATCCTAATGGACCCGTCACTCAGCTTCCATAACAAATATTCTTGCCAGTCCTGCTTCGTCGAACTTCCCTCACCCACCACTCATCCCTGCCCACCCAGACATGCATCCTTTTTTTCTAGATTACTTTAAAGAAAATCCCAAATTCATCATTTCACTTAGTAAGTACTTCAGTCTGTAACATTTGACTCTTTATGCCAGCGCATCAGTGAATTTGTGTGCATAACTGTAGGTTTTCATTTTGTTAGCCAAAGAAAAACTGTAACTTTACTAAAGCATACTGTTATGCAGTTGGAGAGCTTACTTTTTTCTGGACTCTGCATTTTGAGTTTTCTTTTTTTTTTTTTAAGACTTTTACATTATTAGGAATTATTACTTCAAAACATTATTTTATTTTTTGATTTTTTTGCTGAGGAAGATTCTCCCTGAGCTAACATCTGCTGCCAATCTTCCTCTTTTTGTATGTGAACTGCTGCCATAGCATGGCCACTAACAGACAAGTGGTATAGGTCCACGCCGGGTAACTGAACCTGGGCCATTGAAGCAGAGCATGCCAAACTTAACCACTAGGCCACTGAGTCTGGCCCTCAAGACACTATTTTATGAAGAACATCTGATGTGGGTTTCTTTTACCTCTGGGGTTCTAGAGCACCTATTACATTGTAGTTCCTCCAGGATAGGTTTTTGTTTTCTAGAGATTTAACTGTATTCTTGTGAATCTGTTAAGATAGAAAGAGGTTGTGTGTGAATTGGAATCGGAATTATTTTTGTAATTTCTATTTTTGCTCGTCTCTTACCCTTTTTTTCCTCCCTAAATTTAACTACCTT
Source organism: Equus caballus (assembly GCF_041296265.1). Taxonomy (NCBI): domain Eukaryota; kingdom Metazoa; phylum Chordata; class Mammalia; order Perissodactyla; family Equidae; genus Equus; species Equus caballus. The sequence goes on along the minus strand of NC_091698.1, from coordinate 47,155,821 downwards.
CTGCAGAAGCAGAGATTTAAAAAATATTGGTGATCAGGAGTGTGATTGTCTGCCTGAAAACCCCTTACTCGATGAAGAAGTGAGGAGAGGGAGAGTAGAACTAACCTTTATTGGGCTGCCCCTTTGTCAGACATACATATTTATAGTTTATCTAACTCTGTTCTTAACAGTTATCCAGGGAGGAAGATAGTTTTCCCATTTTATAGATGAGGAAACTGGTGCTCAGAAGATTTAGTAGCTTGTCTAAGATCTCAGTTGTAAATGGTGGATCTGGTAGCTTCCAAACCCTGCTTATCTGGTGTATAGAGATAACACTACTAGCTTAGAAATAAGTTTGAAACATTGCGTATATTATTTACTGCATTTATTGAGTTGTGTTAGATTAATAACTTAATGTGTGCCATAGGAGATGATCAAAGAGATTCTTGTCGGGTGGGACTTGGAAAAAATCTTGAGGAATGGGTTTGACTGAGAGAGAGAGGAGTATTTTAGGTAGTGGAATGAGAAGAAAGTATGGAAGCAAGAATGCATTGAAAGCGGTAAGGAGATAGCAGATAGACCAATTTTGCTGTAACGGAAGGTTTTCGTTAAGTATTATTAGCTAGTAAGATGTGAAAGGTAGATTAGGATCAGGTTATATATTAAATGCTAGGTTCACGAATTTGGACAGTGTGTTAGAGGCAGCAGTAAAGTGGTGAAGATTTTTATGTAGAGGAGTGATACTAAAAAGTGTTTGAAGGATATTTATCAGTTAGTGGTAGAGTGAATTGGGATGGAGGCCAGCTATGCTGTGGAGTGATGAGGCCTAGTAATAGGGTGGTGATGGTGGTGAGAGAAAAAGAAAAGTACATATTAGAGATATTGACAGGACTGTATAGACTTTTATGATTAGTTAGAAATGGTGAATAAAATATTTTTGAACCTTGTTGACTGAAGGAATTGCTGTAGAGAGCAGAGGATTGAAAATGAGTAATTTTTGGAAAAAGTTCAAAAGTCAATAAAAACAGTAGCTAATAGTTGGCATAAGGTTCCTAGCAAATATTTTTTTCTGTCCTCACAGGTGATTTTATCAAATAGTCCTGAGGTTACCAAAGATTCAAATGTTTTAACTGAAGCTATGTTTTGTCTTGATCCAGAATTTTATAACTTTGTCAGAAATAAGCAGTCACTAGGTTTGTTTATTTATGATTTTTAAAATCATTCCAGCACAAAGGACAGCCAGTGGTGTAGTGGTTGAGTTCATGTGCTCTGTTTCAGTGGTGTAGGGTTTGTGGGTCCAGATCCCAGGCTCAGACCTGCACTTTGCTCATCAAGCCATGTTGAGGCAGCATCCCCCATACAAAAAATAGAGGAAGATTGGCACAGATGTTAGCTCAGGGCCAGTCTTCCTCACCAAAAAAAAATAATTCCAGCACAGCTGTCTTATTATAGTATTTTATTCAGAAACTTTAATCCAGGGTATTCTAAATTCTCTAAAATTTGATAAAAACACGTTCAGTAAGGCCTTGTTATCTGAAATCTCACTTCTCCCAGTTCCCTCAAAACTCTAGAAGATACTCATCCTACAGAATTCAACTCAGACATTACCTCTTCCAGAAATAAATCTTTTTCTGATATGTTAGCATTGTCATAATACTGACAAACTGTACTGCAGTTGCTTTACTTTTTCATGCTGGATTGTTTGCACTTGGCTTTAGGAATCATGTTTTATTTGATTTTACAACTCCAGGGACTAGCATATTGATTGTCGTGTTAGAATCTCAAAAAATGTTTAATGAATGAATGATTTTGAACTTAATCCTTTCCACTAAAATCAAAAAGAAGGGGGAAAAAAGAGATCTCTGGTGATAAAGAAACAATCTCTCAGAATTTATTGACCACAGCAACTGAATACCTTCTCACCCTGTCTCCCAATGTCATGCAGGATTTGGACGCCCTTTTCTAAGAAGTTTTCCAGTGTTTTCTAACCTACTGACATTGCCTTTTAAGTGCTCCTCTCTGCCATAAAACCAAAACAACTAAAAAAGATGAGATGTACAGAAGTGGTGATAGCAGCAAAAAGTGTTAGGCATGTGGCAGTGTAGGAGAGCTAGTAGCTGAAAATTGGATGGGGGCGAAAAGTGCATAGGGAGTTTTCACAGCCACCTAAATTCAGGCCTTGGAGGCCTAGGTTCTGAAACCCCTAAATAGGGTTTGTTAACCTTTTTGAGTCATAGGCCTTTTAAAAAAATTGAATGATAGATTCTCTCAGTTTGAATTTACTATTCCCTGCCTCCCCGCCCCCCAAACAAAACAAAACAACGCTTGTCTGGAGTATTGTTTCATCTCTTGGTTTCAACATTAACAATTTACTTTTTGTCTCCAAATTCGGTAGGTCCTCTCCAACCCAGAAAGAGCTTTCTTATCTTTTCTGTTTAGTTCCCAATCCTAGCCACTAAAAACCTTTTGGTAATGTTCTGTCTGAAAAAAATTCATTTAGGATCTTTTTTTTTTTTTTTTTAAGCTTTCTTCCTAAGGCTGTGGATGTCATATATTCCATGGCTGGGAGGATAAGAAAAATGAAAAACTCAAAATTTTTTGCCGAGTCACATAATAGGGAGTATTTGTTTTAAAAACATTTAGTTGCATTGTAAAGGATTAGCTTTTCAGCTATTAGGGAACTCAGTTGTCCAGAAAATGGCATTTTCTTTAATGTTTGTGTATAATAAAGATTGTATTTACTGTATCAGGCGTTTTTTCTGAGTATAAATTTCCCCCACTGTCCAAAAGTAGAGCATTGCTATGAAACATTTTGTAAGCCGAAATGGCATAAAGCCAAGAAGCAGTTACCATCAATTTATATGGGAAAAGTTTTTGAGCATTCCCAGACCCCAAAAATAACCTCCTGGCATAAGTTGAGATAAAGCCAAACGCTCACGGACCCAGTTCAAAGCTATGGCGCCTTGATGCTGAGATGCTGAGTATAGGCCATTTCTGCTGCTTGGGGTGCACACTGCCTCTGAAGGTCTTGCTGCAAAACGAATGCTGAATGCTGTTTTCTCTTCTCTCGCATTTTTTCATAAAAGCAAAAATCCTCTTCGAATTTCTTTTGGTTGGTGAAAACATACTAATTTTAATGAAGGTCTTTTGTAGAAGTAAAGTGAGCTTTTGGATAGCGGTGGAAACCTGTATCTGGTTATCATTTGTTAACCTTGATTGTATAAATTCTGTGATATTAACAGTATTTAAAAATTATTGTCAAACCAGTGAATGCCATTGTTGGTGAAACCCCTGGGGCTTCATTATTTCTAATAGCAGATTTGGAGTACCTAAGACTCTGTTAGATTGGGACTCTTACATTTCCTATTTTGGGGTTTGAAACCAGCTTGACTTTAGACTTAGGTGATGGTAATACTGTTTATATATTTACATATGTAATACTATTGTATGGGCATTTCATCTTTAATCAGCATTTTATTTTTTGTCCATATGCTAACTTAAAAAATGAAGGTAACTTAAAGGTTTTTTTAATCCACTAGTTCTTATCCTTCCAGTATATTCTACAAGGGATGTATAATATCATTCCTTTTTACAGCTGCAAAATATGGATATACCATAGCTTATTCAACCAGTTTCCTGTCTCTGCAAACCCTCTTAATTGCAGAGCCCTGAAAAGGGAAACTTCCAAGAGATTTCCAACTATATTTTATCATTTTGGTTTCTCTAGTTCTTATGCGATACTACCTCCATCTTAAAAACTGGAATGTTACCTCTGTGAAGGGAGGGATCTGTTCTGGCTTAATAACTTTCTTACTTCCCCACCTAGAGCAGCAATTCAGTTATTTGTAAATGGATGAATAACATCTGGATTTGAAGTTACTCTCTGATGTATTTATTGCTAAGAAGGCTGTTTCTCTAAGTTTTTTATGAGTACCTAGCATTTTTTTAGGATACCCTGAATGACCTAGTATTTGATTTTGGAATTTTATTCCCATGAATTGGTTGAGAAGGCTATAAATTCCTAGCTTCTATTAGGTATTAGCATTTGCATTAAGTGTTTTTACCCTGGGGCATAATGGGTAGGGCTGAAGTTTAAACAAGAGAAAGTGGAGAAAAGTTAAGGGACAGAGAGAAAAGGATGCTGATGGTGGGGCTTGCCTGCCCTTAAGTTAGAAAGCTTGAAGTATAAATACAAGCATCGTTTTAGTCAAAACATTTTATTTGGACTGAATGTGAATGACAGTTCTAAGAGAGGGGATTAAATAGTAACTTTCCTAAATGATTAAAAATGTGCTTACACTTTTAAAATAAAAAATGAGGGCCAGCCTGGTGGCGCAGTGGTTAAAACATTCGCACGTTCTGCTTTGACAGCCCAGGGTTCACGGGTTCGGATCCCGGGTTCGGACCTATGCACTGCTTATCAAGCCATGCTGTGGCAGGTGTCTCACATATAAAGTAGAGGAAGATGGACACAGATGTTAGCTCAGGGCCAGTCTTCCTCATCAGAAAAGAGGAGGATTGGTGGAGCTGTTAGCTCAGGGGTAATCTCCCTCAAAAAATAAGCAAATAAAATAAAAAACGAAAATTGTGCAAATAAAATATGAATAGACTTCTTAAATTTCATTCACAAAGAAAATATAGGATTACTTAAACTTTTTAACCACTGAAGATAATTATTTGGCATGTGTATTGTAGGCAGACTTTTTATTTTAAAAAGTGTATTTGTCAGTTCTTACCAATGCCAAATATTGTGTTTCATGCTTCTGATTTAAAATTCACATCATTGTAGTGAGAATAGAACTGGAGATAGTTGAACACATATATAGTAAAGTTATTTATCATAATTCTTTTAATGATAATACTTTGATGAACTACGTTGTCAGAAACTTCTCTACCAGGACTAGAAATGACATGGTAGCATAAGAAGGTGTTTGAGGATTTTGTATTAGTGGATTACTGTCTGAAAATATTACTAAATACAAACTAAATGAAATAAAATATACTGGACTTTAAAGTCTGAAATTCAGAAGGACTCTTGGGATAAAAGTTAGGAGAAATTGTTGGCTTAAAGTTCAGGAGGATTAAAGACGCTTGTTCTCAGAAAGGAGGTTGGTAAAAGAGACCTATTGAAAGAGTGACATTTGCTTATAATGATGGATTTTCCAGGATAGGCGTGCCAAGAGAGAAACTTTCTTGCGTCTAGCTAGCAGGTCCTGGCATTAGAATACTTAATAAATAACCATGGCTGAACAGGCCTCTGGCTTATCTTATTGAGAGAGAAGGGAGAGATCTCTTTGGGAGAGCCAGGACTGTTTAACTTATTACTCTGTCCTCGTTGTATTAGATTTCACAATGGGACTAACCATATAGGAGATCTAGGGTGATTTCTTTTTTTAAGATTGGCACCTGAGCTAACATCTGTTGCCAGTCTTTTTTTTTTCTTCTCCTGAAAGCCACCCAGTACATAGTTGTATATTCTTGTGGATCTTTCTGGTTGTGCTATGTGGGACGCCATCTCAGCATGGCTTGATGAGCAGTGCCATGTCTGCACCCAGGATCCGAACCAGCCAAACGCTGGGCCGCCAAAGCAGAGTGCGTGAACCCAACCACTCAGCTATGGGACCGGCCCCTGATTTTTTTTTAAGGCTCCTAAAAAAAAATGCAAACAGGCCTCTGCTTATGGATAGTTGAAATTCCTTCATTAAGAAAAGGCCTTTTCATTCTTGTCTGCATGTATATTTTAGACTTTCTCTGAAAAACTGGTGTCTTTTCAGGACTGATATTCAGTGACTGCACACTGATACAGATCTGCCAGTTGTTAAAATGTGGAACTAATTCTGCCTTGATTAGTAATTAGCTGCTGCCCTAAGAGTGCACCTCCACTTTCCCCATTCTTCTAGTCCCTCCCTGAGCACTGCCCCACCACCATCTTGTGCTGTAGCAGCTAAAAATGTAAGGGGGTGGAGGAAGGAGGGGCTCAGGACCCTACTTGCACACAATAAAGCACATGGTACTGTTCTAATTGTTAATGGCTTGTGCTTTACCAATTACTAAATATTTCAGATATCACCCCGTTTTCTTCATATGCATGAAGAAAAACTCAAGTTTGTGAAGTACGAAATGAAAAAAAGTTTTTCGATAAACAGTAGGACATCTCAGAGCCTTTGTTATGCAGTAGGCATTGTGCCCCTCTAAAAAGGGTAACAAGTGCATCCATTTCAAGCTTTCTTGACCAGGAAACTGTTTTGTAGAAGACCTACAATCTTCCAGGACACTAGTTTCTGCAGAATGCAGTTTGTGAAGGGCTGCTGTCTTGCATTCTCTAAACGTATACTTATATCCGTATAAGGCAGTTCTAGACACATAAGGAAATACACTGATAGATTTTTGCCTTTAAAGAACTTAAAATGTAGATGCCTCCAATTGATAATTGTTCCCAATTCCATGTGGTAATTAGATGACTGATTGAAATCTGTTCTTTTTTGGTTTTATTATGAGAGAGAAAGAATATTTGGAAGGGTTTGTGTTCCTGAAGTTGTGGGAGAAGTCTGCACCAATTAAGAAAAATGATGCAGAAAGTTTGAGTAACTAGATGACAGACTGCTTACATCAGCAATGGTTATTTTTAAGGACTGGGTAAAGACAGAATTGTTCTTGGAAATATTTTTATTTTGTAGAGGTAGACACAGTTTCATATGACTTATGATCATTTAAAAAGACCTAGAGTTTGTTATAAATGAGCGTTATTTACAGAGAATTTGATTATCATTGTTCAGTGAACTTGTGTGTGCTGCTTGTATCTGGTGAATCAGAAGCCTATGTAATTTTTGTTGTATTTTTATGTCTCATTCTAATTTGAAAATTAATAATCCGTGTATGTTAATAATGAGGACTTTGGATGTGATCATTCAAATAGCTTAGCAAATATTTGAGGGTATTTTGAGTAGAAGTAGAGTTATATGCTTGGGATAAGACAGCAGTGAACACATGCATTTAATTGATGCTAGATTGTTGAAAAAGACCACACATGAATACAAAAATATGACAGTGAAAGATATGAGTCCCCGGATGGTACAAGCAATAATTAAGAAAGTTTGTTGGAAGACTCACTCTGGGCCTTGGTAGTCAAGAAGGCTTAATGGAGGCTGACCTTGAAGGATGAGTAAAATCAAATAAGTCAGGTCCAGGGCAAGGTGGTTTCATTTATTTGTTTTGATTGGAAGAGATGAAGGGAGGTGGGAAGAGAAGAACAGGAGCAAAACCTAGCTGGAATAAGTGCTTGGTTAAATTAGAAAGGTAGAGATTAGCTAGATGGTTGGATCTTAAACAAAGCTAAGAAGTAAAGGGAATGAGATACTCTTGGATTTTTGAACAGAGGAGTGATGTGGTAAAAATGTCCTTTGCAGAGATTAAATGTGGTGGCAGCATGTAAGATAGTTGGAAGGGAGAGTGTTAAGCAGATAAAGCCCACTTCTCAGCCAAATTAGCATTTCACTAACATTACGTATAAATAAAGAAAAAAATATATAGTAGAGTTATGGGTGAAATTGTAGCTTGAACCAGAAAGAAAGTAATGATCATCCAATAGAATGCATAGTGTGGGTTTTCATAGTATGCATAGATGCCTCAGGGCCTCATGTTTCCCACCCTGCATTTCTATCAGGTATAAAAGTAGAGACCTGATAGAAAGCATAGGGGTAGTCTGTGTTTTGTTTCTTTTTTTTTAAACTGGATGAAGGAAGATGAGTTTTGCAGCTGCTGACCTTGGTCCTGAATGACAACTAAAGTAATATTTCTCTGAGAAGTGGTTTGGAATGAGTTATATTGCACTGATGGGCTGGGCAGCAGCCAATTTTAACTAGTACAATGCCTGAAAACTGCAAGATAATCTTTCTCACATCTATTAGTGGTTAAGAGCATGGATTGTGGGGCCAAATTACCTTAGGTGCAAACCTTGGCCCAGCCACTTATTATCTGTGTAAGTTATTTAACTTCTCTTTGCCTTAGTTTCCTCCTTTGTAAAACTGCACAAAGCTCAGGGGATTGTTGTGAGAATTAAATGAATCAATCCATGTAAATCACTTAGAATAGTCACTGGCACATGGACAATACTCTATAAAAGTTAATCATTGTTATTATCCATGTATGTTTGTCTGTACTCTCTCTGTAGAGGGAATCCAGGAGAAAGATGACTGATTTTGTTATATATTATTACATTGTGTGTTATGGTCAATTCCATGCTACTGCACACTCTTTTGTCAGGCTCTGTAGTCAAGTTATTGGTGACAAATTTTCATCTTAAATAACTTTGTAACAACGGAAACCTAAGCATAGTCTGATTGTCATATGGAATTTATTAGATGTGATTCCAAGGAAAATGTCTTGGAGAAATGTCTTGTAAAATTTTAGTCTTACAGTTCTTGTTTTCATTCTGTGTACATCTGATAACATACATAACATTTCTAAGTATTTTGATGCCTTCTATCTTTTTTCCAGTATTAAAACATGAATCCCCACTGTTTTTCAAGATTATATAAAAGGAGTTTAATTACTGCTCAGCACCTAGGACAGCACCCAGTGCGACACAGTATACCTGAACTCTGGCTTGGGTTTGGGGTTTGTGTTCTGGATTCGAGAAAGAAGAGAAAGTTTTTGGGAAAGTTTAAAATCCTCGTAAACATTTACTCTAAAAGTATATGAAATGCAGAATGGTTTCATGGCTTTTTTCAAAATGTTTTACACTGGCTGTAGAACCCACTTCATGAAGTAGTTTGAGTTAAAATGATCTAATATTTGTGTTTTAACTTTCAGCTTTGTGTTATTCTTGGAAAATTTCGCACCACTTGTGAATTCCTTGAACCTGGGCATTGCAAACCCACTTCTGTTGGGCCCATCTCCTTTGCACTTTGCTCAGATTAAGACTCAGTTGGCGCTTCAGCAGCTGAATGCCGTTGCCTCACATAGTTCAACAACACCTTATACTTTATTAAATCAGGCTTTCTTGAAAATAGCCATGTCGAGACCCAGGTTTAATCCACGAGGAAACTTTCCACTTCAGAGACCACGAGCACCTAACCCTTCTGGGATGAGGCCTCCAGGACCATTTATGAGGCCTGGATCTATGGGTCTTCCAAGATTTTACCCAGCAGGGAGAGCCCGTGGAATTCCACACAGATTTGCTGGCCATGAATCTTATCAGAACATGGGACCACAGAGAATGAATGTTCAGGTAACTCAACACCGAACTGATCCAAGATTGACCAAAGAAAAACTGGATTTTCATGAAGCACAACAAAAGAAGGGGAAGCCTCATGGTAGCCGGTGGGATGATGAGCCTCATATATCTGCATCAGTGGGAGTGAAACAGAGTTCTGTAACACAGGTTACAGACCAGAGTCCTAAAGTGCAGAGCCGCTATACAAAAGAGAGTGCCTCAAGTATCTTAGCAAGTTTTGGATTATCTAATGAAGACTTAGAAGAACTCAGTCGCTATCCTGATGAACAGCTAACTCCTGAAAATATGCCATTAATTTTGAGGGATATAAGAATGCGAAAAATGGGGCGTCGATTACCTAATTTACCTTCTCAGAGCAGAAATAAAGAAACGCTTGATAGTGAGGCAGTTTCGAGTAATGTGATTGATTATGGGCATGCAAGCAAATATGGCTACACAGAAGATCCCCTTGAAGTACGTATTTATGATCCTGAAATTCCAACTGATGAAGTCAAGAATGAATTTCGGTCACAGCAGAACATTTCTGCATCTGTTCCCACTCCAAATGTGATATGTAATTCTATGTTTCCTATTGAAGATGTGTTTCGACAGATGGACTTCCCCAATGAGTCCTCCAATAATCAGTCCTTTTTCCCAGTTGAGAGTGGAACCAAGATGTCAGGCTTACACATTTCAGGAGGACAGTCTGTCCTTGAACCTGTAAAATCTGCCAGCCAATCCATTAGCCAAACAGTTAACCAGACAATGAGTCAGTCTCTCATTCCTCCTTCTATGAACCAGCAACCTTTTTCATCAGAATTAATTTCAGCTGTAAACCAGCAAGAGCGGATCCCACGTGAGCCTGTGATTAATTCATCTAATGTACACAGATCAGGAGGAAATAAAAAGAATTACCAGTCAGAGGCTGACATGCCTATTCAGTCTCCTTTTGGGATTGTGAAAGCATCTTGGCTACCAAAGTTCTCACATGCTGATGCCCAGAAGATGAAGAGACTTCCAACTCCTTCTATGATGAATGATTATTATGCAGCATCTCCAAGAATATTTCCACATTTGTGTTCTCTGTGTAACGTAGAATGTAGTCATTTGAAGGTGAGTGTTTTTAAAGATCACTGTATAATGGTACTCAGCGCCCAAGTTTCCTCTAAATTCTCACATGTATGCTGGTGTTAACCAGGCATTCAGGAAATGGCAGAAATTAATTTCGATTGCAACATCAATGCTTAGTTGTAATCTCAGCAGCCCTGACCTAAGTACTGAATTGAGTGTTAGGTTTTCTGTATTCCTGTAACTAGGCACACCACATGGTTTGTCCATTTAGTTTAAACTTTTGATTTATTATGCCAGAAAATTTATGCAACATAAAATTTATATAACATGAACTATGTACTTATAAAACAGTGTCACATGAGTCACCTTTACTAAGTAAGAGAATCTGTTAGTATGAAAATATAAAAAGTTGGAATAAAACGTTTGTACTGCATACTTTTAATAAGAGACAGTATATTGTAGCCTTGAACATCTTATCTTGGGCTAAAAGACAGTTAATGTCAATTTAAATATTTTCTAACTCTATCTGGACTAGAATTTCTAGTGTTTCATTAGAAGGAGCTTCTTAAAATAACTTAATCCATAGCAAAATTATTTTGGGACCGGCCGTGAGCTCAGAATGAAGTGTCAAATGATAAAAAATTTAGAGAAAGAAATCTCTTAAAAGTAAAGAAGTGCTGGGTACCTTCACGGTTATTATGGTTAGAAGGAAATATTTTACAGAGGTGCCAGAGAGTAATGTAGAATATACTGTTTGATAGTAATCATTGGTGGATTTGAGTAGGACTTTCCGAGTATGTTTTATTTACTTATATGTTTGTAAACCACTGTTTCTTCTATTTCCTAGTGTGATTTGTAGATTTATATTATAAATGGTCAGGAAGGAATGGACTTCCCATGGGAATAAACTTTGATTCAAGGCCTTAGCATTGGTTGTATACTTTGAATAGGCTTAAAAATCTATAGATGTTAATTTTCTTGTTTTTTCTCCTTCCAGTGCTGCCCTTGTATTGTTGTTCTATTATCTACTCACCAGGTTTCAGCCAACAAGAGTCTGATACCTAGACCTGATGCTTTTTCTTAAGGTTAACTCCAGCAAAGAAAAGCAGCAGTCTACCTCATTTTAGCCAGACTTGCTAAGTTCTAATAAAATAATAATTGCCTTACCATATCAAAGGGGATAGGAAAGTCTTGAAAAATCTCAGAATTTATAGCACTTAATCTGTAAGTATCCCTGGCCTAGGTACTGAGTTGATTGTTAGGCTCTGTGTGTTCCATTTATTTTGAACTTTCAATTAGTCATGATAAGTCCAGGAAAAATACCTTAAAATAAAGAACTTAAGTTTTAATTTTTATTCTGTAGAATAGAAAAGGTATACATTTATTCAGTAGGTATTTACTGATTACCAGTTTTGTATGTGACTGTATTAGGTGCTATGGCAGAAATGAAGAACTATATAAAATGTAAACATTATTCTTAAGTTTATACAGTCTCACTGAGGAGAAAAATTACACACCTAAGGGATTAAAAAAAATTAGAGGGCAACAGATGGTTTGGTGATTATATTTAACTTGCTTGGGTCTGCTCTGGGGGAGAAATATTTAATATTTCTTAATTTCAGGCTTATATCAGTTTAGGCCAGCATTATCAATTTACCAACACCTGTTGTGTATGTAGCAGTATGTAATTAAAAATAAGTATAAATGTACTTTCTGACATGAAAAGACTTCTGTAGCCTAGTTAGGTAAGACTAATTGAGTGACACTGACTGACTTCACTAAGTCTGTCTGGACTAGAATGATCTGGGAGGGAAGACTTCGTAGAGTAGGTTGAAGATGGGTCTTGAATGAGGAGTCGACTTTAGATATTCCTGGGGAGGAGAGATGACGTTTCAGATGGGAACAGCAACAATAAGGACGAAGGGCTTTGAAAATCTAGCCTGGGGAGTTTAGACTTGAGGCGAGAGGCCTTGGGAAGCTAATTCAGGTTCTTGATATGTGAAGTGACATGTATTTATGAAGAAAATCTATTTTAGGGAGATACATCTGGCTGGCATGTGCAGGGTGAATCAGAAGAGATAGGGTAGGGGACCTAATATGAGGGAGGCTTCCCTATTTATTCAGGTGTAAGATGGTGAAAGTTAATATAATATAAAAGTAAGAATTAGGAAAAGAAGTCATTTAGAGATCTTTAGATTTCGCAGAGATTGACTGCCATTTAAAACACACACACCTTTTAACAAACAGCACAATGGACCTAACTGATGAATTCTTCACTACTGGATGACCAAATGATAGGGATTCATGAACATGGACTTAGATGGTACAACCTACCTCTCTTGTTTCTGTGATTTATCTTGCTGCCTTGTAAGTGTGCGTATATATGACATTTTTAATATGTAGCCAACACGTGTAAATTACGAATTGCAAACATTTTCTTGCTAAGTAACATCTGACAGCGTGTTCCCCACCTCCCAGTCTTTAAAATTATAGCCTGAAGAAAGGCAACAATAGAATGTGAAATGTATTTATTTTCTAAATTGGTCTTCAAAGTTAGAAGGGGAGCTGTCCTTGGTTTGGAAGCTATGTCTTTCTGACTGAAATAATTCAGTTCAAGAAAGTACTGACTGACGTAAAAGATTTTTGAGGTAGTTGGAGGATACAGAGTGAGCTCTGATATGGGTAGGTATTTTCACAGTTTGACCATGGGCCCACTTAAATCCACACTCCTTGCAACATCTTCTGCTTAGTAAGTAATTATCACTTTTTCTTTGGAGAGATAGTACTGCTTTTGGACCCTTATCTAATGTGGCTACCACTACTAGAGAGCCTAGAAATCGACATAGATGTATTTACTGAGCTTAAAGCAAGTAATCTCACTGAGTGACGTGGGCTTGTTAAAAGACAGGAGAGAGAGTGAGTGTGTGTGTGTGTGTCTGTAGAACTGAAGAGAATATGCCTAAAGTAGGGAAGGCGTCAGCATTACCTGATAGTTGCTATATAGAATACATATTCAGTATTACCATATCTTCTTATTTTTTGAAGAAAAGCTGGAAATCTGGATTTGGGGTAACATTTCTGGATTTTTAAATGTTGGCAACTTATTCAAATAAAATACCTTACAGTCCAAATAAATCATACCCAACCCACCACCTGCCGATGTGTCTCTTTGATGTGAACAATGTCCAGTTAGTCTCAAAGACATGGGTTTATTAGTACTAGAGACTCTTTAACTGCCAGTCTCTGCTAGCTTTCCATTTCTCTCACTGAGCAGGATATGCAAACATTTCTTTTTTGCAATCCACGGTCGGTTCCATGGCTTAATGAAATAGGTTAGGGTTTGTCATAACTTGTTGCTGAGTATTGCAAGTAGTATGCACTTATTTCCAGATAGTTCTTGACAAGGCAGATTCCAAAATTAGTGTCAACTATGGTTTTAACTGTGGAAATTTCTGATTCGTCTTTAGCAATGGCAGTCTAAAATGTTTTTGAAATGGAAATGAATAATGTTTTCCTCAAGGAAAGGTTTAAAATATGGAACTGTTTATTAAGTTTTCTGCCTATCCAAATGCTGGAGAAACAATAAAACATTGGGTAATATACGTGTTGCTTTTAACTAATTATTTTACTTGGGGGACTGCATCTTTGAAACCTGTATTGCCGGGTTTTGTTTTTTAAATCAGATGTATCTTCCAGGAGCCATTTATGAGTACAGAATGTAATTTTAGGACAGATTTGTAAATGAAGTAATGTATAAGCAAGCATTTTGTTCATTGTAAAGCTCTATATGTAAGGGATATTGTGTCTTTGAAATGGTGTTACTTACCCTTAAATCCTGAAAATAAATTAGATTTGATCAGCAACAGTTTTTCATATTTTTACTAATTTTATCCTTTGCCAGTATAGTGAGTACCTTGTTTGGAATGGTACTGGCTTAAGAGGTAGGATTTTTTGTTGTTAATGTTGTTAGCTTGAATTTTAGAGGTATAAGTCATTCAGACTCTATATTTGGAAGATTCCATTTCAGATATGATTTTATTTATAGAGTTTGGTGTTCTCTAGAGTGTTGTTTTTATATTTGAAATGAGTTCTTTCTGATCTGTGCTTTTATTTTCTTCCAAGTTTACATATATATTTGATTTCAAAATGAGTATCTGTCTGTATGATTTTTAAAATGTTTTCTATGCTGAAATGTTTTAAAATGGCATCACTGAGGTATGGTATTAATTGCCTTTTTTGGAGGCCTTTTATTTTGGTTTGTAAAAATTCTATTGAGCAGACAAGTGCTATTTATAACTAGATTTGTTTAATTTTTTTGAAAAAACAGTGTATGCTGTGTCACTTTAAAAAGTCTAGTTAATTTCACTAGTCAACGTGAGGAATATTCTAATTTCAGCACTTTTTTCCTTTTACAATAGGATTGGATTCAGCATCAAAATACATCTACTCATATTGAGAGCTGCCGACAGTTACGTCAACAGTAAGAATAATTTTTTCTTTTTATAGGTAGCAGATTTACAAAATAGTTAATGTTTAGGTATGACCGTTTAATACCTTTAGTGTGGTACTTTGGAGAAAAATGTTTTTAGAAAGGTATTGCCTATTTGAAATATTAATTTTATAGAAGTGTGTTTAATCGTTTTCCAAAAGCAGAGAATTAAATAGAATCCTTTCTTCTGACTCCTTTGTAATTTTAATCCCACTGGGTAAACTTTTAATATCATTGGTTCATTCCTTGCTGGCTTGCCTTCTTTGGTATGGTTTATCTATTTCAAAGCAGATAGTCTTCCCTTCTTTTATCTCCCCCCTTTCTCAAAGGGTAAATAACTAAAAACCACCCAAACCAAGCACCTCTGTTTAACTTCAGGTGTAAAGCTCTCCTCTGGCTTATATATCCTACTACATTCTTTGTTTTTTTAAGCTGCATTGTGTTTCTATACCTTAATCTGTTTTATTCCTCCTCTACTGATGTATATTTTGGTTCTTATTCCTTTTCTTAAAGCTTATTATCTCTTCCCTCTTTTTGTCTTTGTTGGATCTTTCTGGATTATGACACAATAATAGGTGGTTAATTTGAGAAGAGATACAATGCATCAGAGTTTTAGTATTAAAAATAATAATAGCAATATGTTATTGTGTGCTGGGCATTATTCTAAGTGCTTTACATAATTTCTTTGCTCTTCAAAGCAACACTGAGATATACATATAATGATTATTCGTGACTTTACCGGTGAGGAAACAGGCATAGAGGCAATTTCCCTACTACCACACAGCAAGCAGTTGGCACAACTACTCTGTCTAGCTCATGGATCTTTGCTCCTTTTTCCCCTTTGTCCCCTCAACATTTTATTCTGAAAAATTTCTAAGCTGCAAAAAAGTTGAAAGAACAGTAAACATTCACATATTCTTCATCTTTATTCACCAGTTACTAACATTTGCCACATATATTTTATTATATCTTTATATATACATTTTTTGAACTATTTGAAAATAAATTGCAGACATTATGACACTTCACTCCTCAATTCAACATTTATCTCCTAAGAATAAGGAAATCTTTCTACCTCGGTTATCTGTTAATAACCGCAATATAACGCATTTAAGAAGATTAACAATAATTTCATAATGCCTTCTAATATATAGGCCAAATATTCTCACTTGTTTCCAAAATACCTTTTATAAATATCCCTGCCTACCCCCTACCCACACCCCCAATCCAAGATTCAATCAAGATTCATGCATTGCAGGCTCTTTTAATGTAGAATAGCCCACTTTGTGCTTTTCTTTTTGAAGAGGATGTTTTCATGATGCTGACTTCTTTTGAAATATCTGGGAAGATTGTCTTGTAGAGTGTCCTACATTCTGTACTTTTCTGCTTGTTTCCTTATTAAATTCAGGTCAAACATTTTGTGACAGAATCTTTATAGATGATTGTATACTTATTGTATCACGTTGAAACACAGATAATGTGACTTGCTTAGGTTCTTGTTCTTAGCTGTTATGTTAGATTGCCTGGCTAAGAGGTATTAGGCTTCTGAAACACATTTTAAACTAGTTAGGCAATATACTGGCAGTCCAGACTCTACTTTCAGAATAGTGTACATGCTTTATCTGCCCTGGGCAGCAGAGACAAAAACATGTTTTCTAGCAGTCAATGTAGTGAAGATCTAAAACGTTATTACCAACTCTTGAATAATAGTTCACAAGCGCTTATGAATCCGTAGGCTGGAGAGCTCTGGAAACTTAAGAACTTCTATGTGTTGACAACTAGCTATATTTCCAGCATTGTACATATGAGAAAGCTAAGGCTTACTCAAGTAACTAGCTTTCAGATACATGGTCATTAAGTGGCAGCATCTACACTTTGACCCATCTTGCTTTGATCCCAAAGGTCTTGCTTTTAAACACTATATCATAAGACCAGAAATTTATCTTCTTAGATGGTACAGAGTAACGAAAGTTTTACAAAATGTAGGAGCAGATGAAACAGAATTATTCATGTTTGACAACTGTTGATGTTAGGTGATGGATGCATTGGATTAAGTTAACTTCTTTTGTCTTCGTAGTTTGTCACCTTATAGTTAGAAGATGCTCCAGGCATCATGATTGTTCTCAAAGCAAGAAGAAGGGGGCAAGAAGCAGGAAGAAATCTGCCAGTGGTTTTGCACCTATTTCTCATTGGTCAGAACCTGTCATAGCCTAGCTATCTTCTAAGGAGGCTGGGAAAGAAATATTTAGTTTTTTTAGCCTTTGTAGTAGAGGCAGGTAAGGGAAAAGGGGGTTGAGAATTGCTGTTGAGTTAACCTGCTAACAATATCTGAGATATATAGCAACAAATAAAAACTAGTTTACCTTTACAGTCATGTGTTGATTAACGATGGGGATGTGTTCTGAGAAAAGCATTGTTAGGAAATTTTGTCATTGTGCATCATTGAGTGTACTTACGCAAACCTAGATGGTTTAGCCTACTATACACGTAGGCTATATTGTACTAATCTTATGGGACCACCATTGTATGTGGTGTCCATTGTTGACTAGAACATCATTAATGTAGTGCATGACTTGCAAAGGTTTTAACTTGACTTTATTTGCCTGCCAGGTGACTTGTTGAAAGAGTCTGCTTCCATTTTCTTACTTGGCTCTCCTCTTGGTTACTGAAATTGTATTCTTGAATATTGGTGATTTATTGATTTAATCACCATTTCCAGTTAACCTTTAGAGCCCAGATTCTCTAGAAAAGTTGAAGATGAAGATGTCTTTTTCTTAGGCTTCTATGATGTTACTGTTCCTCCTACTTTTTCTTGGTTTCGTTGGTTTGTTTTTGTCTGCTTTGCTCTTAAGTGTTGATGTGCATAAGGTTCTGCCCTCAGCCCTCTTTTTTCTACAAACTCTGTTCTGCATAAGTCTTACTTTCACTACTATAGCTGTGGCTTCTGCATGCCTGATTTCTAAATATCTCAGTTCTCGTCTTTCTTTAATTCCAGATATTTATTTCCAATTGTTTTGAAAACATTCCTGTGTTCTCTCCACTTAGAAATGTTTATTGATTCCCCATTGCCTTTTACTTATGTGCAGCCTCCTTACCTGATTTCAAGGACCTTCGTAATTTGTCTCTGAGCTCCCCTTAAAGGTTTTCCCCCTCATAATTCCTTTTCGTTATTTGCATGCTGCAGACCAGTTCTTGAAATTGAACACAGGTTTTTCCTCCGATCCTTCTTTTATGTATTGCCACTGCATGAAACCTAACCTGATCTATGCTTATTGATAGACCTTTTCAAGGGCTACTTGAAAAGCTACCTGTTCTGTGAATTCTCCCCTGATTCCTCCAGCTAGATGTGTCTCTCTGAGGACCTCTTTGTACAATGTAAAGGGCACCATTCATGTAGTATTCTGTAGAATGGTTTCCCCTGGAGTTCTCCAAAGTGGGTGAACTCTCTTCCCTCTTTTAATACCTACCTAAGCTTGTGTCTTGTATCTCTCTGTACCTCTTAACACTTTTACATGTACTACCTGTTTTATTTAAATACATTTTGAAGTCTTTAAGGTATGGAGAATGTGTTTTTTTCCCTGAATTGCTTTACTTGCATAATAGCTTGATTATTTATTAATTAGACCCTCAAAATATTTTACTTCCAATAAAATTTTCATATTTTAATGTACTAATAAATCAATATGGAAACTTAGATTTTGAACAGTCCTCGTGATACTGGGAAAGATTCATCGAGCCTTATAGTCCTATTTTAACTGTTCATTAATATTGTTTATTCTCAAAATAGGTATCCTGATTGGAATCCTGAGATCCTCCCATCAAGAAGGTAATTTTTTTTAGCAGTGATATTATTGGAACTTGGTTTTCTTTTAGAAGTAAACAAGTACTACTTTTTTTGAAGGTATTATTTTAAATTGAGTCCTGTTTTGACCATTTTTACCTTTAAACAGCAGGCAAATCCAACAGTCTCTTTGAGTCTTTTCTTTAATTACCCTGGCTTTAAATGTGATAGCTCCTCTCTGTGAACTTCGATATTTTTTAGTCTTTTCTAAAAATGCTTTATGCTTTTATCATTATTCTATGTTTGTGGGATCTTAAATTGTAAATGCCTTGAAAGCTGGGAATGGTTTCATTAAGCTTTGTAACCCTTAGGGAGTCCCCGTTCAATGTCTATGTGCACAAGTACAGCACTCATCTTTTAGAAAAAAATTGTTGAAAAAGTTGTTTATGGGGGCTGGCCTGGTGGTGTAGTGGTTAAGGTCATGTGCTCTGCTTCAGCAGCCTGGAGTTCATGGGTTTGGATCCTGGGTGCGGACCTAACATACTGCTTATCAAGCCACGCTGTGCCAGTGTCCGCTGTACAAAGTGGAGGAAGATGGGCACAGATGTTAGCTCAGGGCCAATCTTCCTCACCAAAACAGAAAAAAGATGTTTATGTAAATCATGTCCTAAATTCTTTCTATAATTTAGTACTTTCAAAACTTAATTGGATATAATAGTGGTACAGGAAAAGCACAAGAAATTGATGATGACATTCTTCTATAAATTAGCAAAATAGAGGGATTAAAGCACATAGAGGGCTGATCATCTGTTCCAATTGTTTCTTATTTATCTACTGAATTGCATTATAACAAACAGGTTTTTGTTTTAAATAAATATATGGTGTCAGAGTTTGTTAGCCTGTTTTTAAGAAGGTACTTTTGTCATTTAATATACTGTAAATTTACATTAAATTGCCGAATCTTGTGGGGTTTTTTGCGTATTTGTAGAAATGAAGGCAATAGAAAAGAAAATGAAACTCCAAGAAGACGCTCTCATTCCCCCAGCCCTAGACGTTCTAGGAGATCAAGCTCAAGTCACAGATTCCGTCGCTCTCGAAGCCCAATTCGTTACATATATAGACCAAGAAGTCGAAGTCCGAGAATTTGCCATCGTTTCGTTTCTAGATACAGATCCAGATCCCGTTCACCATATCGAGTGAGAAATCCATTTAGAGGTAGTCCAAAGTACTATCGATCCGTCAGCCCTGAGAGGACATCAAGGAGATCAGTGAGATCATCAGGTACACTTATGGTTGTGGATAATAAAATCTACTTATTTTGGCCAAGTTTTTTTAGTTTGAATTTTTTTATTTCAATATTTCTAGAAAATTAACTTATATACTACTGTCAAGATTTAACATAAGTTGACATTTTGAGCTATTTGCCTCAGCTCTTTTTAAACCTTTAAGGTTCTTAAGAAATGAAATATTTTATTAAATTTTAGAGTTGCTGTATGAAATCTAACCCACATCTCAGCCTAGTCTATTCTTCTTCCGTTTATTAACTAGCAGAAGAAATGTGGGAGGATAGATCTGTCCACCCCAAATTTAAAAACCAGGGATATACAAACATCTTAATTTGCCTTAATAATTGATTATAGACTTTTCTTCCATGAGTTAATTTAAAACTTTTTGGAAACTATTCATATTTTCAACCTATGTCTTAATATTGGTTTAGTGACCCAAGAATAGTTTGCATACATAATATATATATTTTGTCTGAGATCTTTTCAGAGGTCTGCAAGGTCTTCTGTTTTCCAGCCACATGTCTGTGTGAAGCCTAATTTTATTTATCTATTTCAACCAAAATAATGTGTCCAGCAGATTGGATGCAGAAGCAGATATGAGAATTCATGTGTCTTTTATGCCCAACATTAAAGTGTTTGGGAAAATGTATAATGGTGCTACTCATCTAACTAATTTTTTTTGTTTTGAAAATAATACATTATTTATGTTAACAAAGTATATTATTTAAATGTATTAAATATTTTTAAATTTTTATTTTAATTTCTTGTATAGTAAACATTGGTAAATTTGACAAAAGCTCTTTGGAGTCCTTAATTTTTAAGAGTGTAAAGAGATACTGAACCAAGAGTTTGAGGACCACTGGTATAATAGAAGCTCACTAAATAAGGGAACTTCATCTAGAAGCCTTTTGAGGGAAGAATTAAAGACTAAGCACTTTTTTGTTTGTATTTGCTCCCTATTTGGCCTAACAGTGGCTCTGTGTGATAAATATTTGGGCAGTTAAGAGATTTTTTATATAATGTGATGAGATGATTCTTACCTTAAGTTCTTTTCAGTTGAAGTTGTATTTATGTCCTTTTTTCCTAGATAGAAAAAAAGCATTAGAAGATGTAGTACAGCGATCTGGCCTTGCATCAGAATTCAATAAGCAGAAACATCTTGAAGCAGTTGATAAAGGACACTCACCAGCACAAAAGCTTAAAACTGGCAGTGGATCAAAGCCATCAGTTAAACCTACAAGCTCTACAAAGAGTGATTCAAACTTAGGAGGACATTCTACTCGTTACAAATCAAAGAATCCTGAAGATGACACCTTACCAGAATGTAAACAAGTGTCTGATAAAGCTGTTTCTCTCCAGCGTAAGGTCAGTAGTTCTTTAATTTGTTAGTGCAAATGTGTACATCCATTTGTTGTGATGACAAAGAAAAAACAAAGTTGTCTAAATTTTTTATTTTCATATTTCTAAAAGTTTGAAATCGTGACTTGTTAAATTATGTTGATATATGGAATATTGTATTGTTTTTTCTTATGAATATAATGAAAGTCTAATAATTCGAAATCTTGTAGCTTACAGATCCTAGAGGTTTGGTATTTGATGTATCAAAAGTGAGAACATTTTGATGGTTTGCTGTTTTTGTCTGGCCTCACAAGCAGATTGTTGTGATTAGTCTTGCTATCTGATTGGGGAAGTGAATGTAATCACCAGCAGCATTAATGAGCTTTTATAATCTTTGTTAAATAAGCTATAAAAGTAGTGAGTCTCTACTGAGAATTGATCATTTTTAATCTGTTGTATACTTTTTGCAGTACAGTTCAGAAGTGAGATTCTCTGTTGCTGAGTGCAGAATAGTCTGTTTTCTGGGTACTGATTTATCAGTGTTTTGACTGTAACCTTTTAGTTACAGTGCTAAGCTATTATTTTATTGTATTTGTTAAACTACTGTTATAATAAATAATGTATGAGGCATCCTGAGAATATCAGAGTAACTCCTAATAGGCCCAGATTATTAAATGTTTAATGTATTAACTGACATTTACTAATATACTATGTAACTAATGTAATAATATATACTATACTATATACTATATACTAATATAACTGTAGTATATTAACAAGTCTTCAGGTATTTAGGTGCACATTGGTCTTTAACATTGTGTAAATACTTTCGACAACTAATTCCCTGCTCCAAAGAGCTTATATTTAGAAGGATAAACTTAAAATAATCAACCTGTAGTTACAGAATTTTCAAGAGCATTTGAAAGAAATGTTGAGTACAGGGAAGATTTTGAAGAGGCTGAATTAGTCTGTAACATTGTTTTCATTTTGTTTCAAGACTTCTAGATGGTAGCAGTGGAACTTTTCAAAAGTTTTTTTTAACATAGGTGGTAAATTTGGTATTATAGTGTATTCAAATTGTATATATTATATATGAATCTTTTAAGGTATTACACCTATTTAGGTATTTTCACTTATAAGAATGAGGAGTAAACAAAGCTGTAATTGCTGCTTCACTAGTGCTGGGCCATGCAAATTCATATAGAAAAATATTCCTTAATAGTTTTGGACCATTCCATAGGTCTTATTTGTTACAAAAAACTTCTAAACAGAAAAGAGCATTTGTGATTGGTTACCTGTAAACTCTGACCACTGATGAGTTTGAGTGGTAAAATATAAAACACATTTCTTACCACCTTTCTTTAGTATTTAAAAAAATCTTTTTTTAAATTGTGGTAAAATATTTAGAAGATTTTTGAAGGATTACAATTAATAGTAGAAGAAATCATACTAGGAATTATTACTATACTTCATGGCTTAATTTGGTTTAGTTTCAATTTCCTTTCATCCCAAAAATAGCTTCGGAAAGACCAGTCTTCACATTATGATTCAGTTCTTCTTATATCTGAGTTACCAGAGGATGGCTGTACTGAAGAAGATATTAGAAAAATATTTCAGCCGTTTGGAAAAGTTAATGATGTCCTGATAGTTCCATATAGAAAGGAGGTGAGTCGTTCAATCTGTTAAAAAAATGCATACAAAGGCATTACTTTATAAAGACTTGTTGGATCTTTTAGCTACTTTTACTACATGTATAATTGTTAATTGAGAGTTATGTGAATGTTTGGATTTACGTGAACAAGGTCCCCAAGTACTGTTTCATATCCTTTAGAACAGAGGTTGACATACTTTTTTGGTAAAGGGCCAGATAGTAAATATTTTAGGCTTTGCATACCATAGGATTGTAAGTAGTCAACTCTGCCATTGTTGTACCAGAGCAGTCCTAGATATTATATAAATAAATGAGCATGACTGTGTTCAAAAAGACTGTTTATGAAAACAAGTGGAAGGCTGTGGTTTGCCATGCATTGCTTTAGCACATCAGTAAGGTTATACTAAAAAGATGATTTCATTTGTACAGTGCGTTTTGTTTTGTTTTGTTTTTTGCTGAGGAAAGTTCACCCTGAGCTAACATCCATTGGCAATCCTCCTCTTTATTTGCTTGAGGAAGATTAGTCCTGAGCTAATATCTGTGCCAGTCCTTCTCTATTTGTGTGTGTGTGTGTGTGTGTGTGTGTGTGTGTGGGACACCACCACAGCATGTCTGGTGAGTGGAGTAGGTCTGTGCCCAGGATCTGAACCTGTGAACCCAGGCTGCCAAAGCAGAGTGCATGGAACTTTAACCACTCAGCCGTGGGGCCGGGTCCTCCAGTACATGTTTTTTACATGTCGGTTGTATTCCTGTACCTCACATAATAAAGTTCACCAAAATTATGTATAACCCTAGACTAAACAAAACATAAAGTTGTGAGATAAGACAAGAAAACATAGTTGGTAGTGTTTTCTTTGTTGCAAGAAGCCTTAAAAATATCAGACTTAACAACTGCTAGACCAAATCCTGCTTTCTGTCTGATTGTTCATTGAGCCCCACCTTCCCATTTCTTATTGTTCCATGAGCCTGCCATCGACCCTTGTTGTCCTCTTTTTATCTTGGTAATAATATAGAAATTCTGTAAGGTTAAATGTCCATTTCAAATTACACGTTAGCAAAACAAAAAGAGAAGTAAAAACAACCAAGACTTGAGTTAATGTCGTAGTTTTATGTTCCACAAAGAAGTATTAAGTTATACAGAGAATTTTTAAGATAGATTTTTGACCAGAAATGGAATATAATCTGTTTCATTTAGGCTTACTTGGAAATGAAATTTAAAGAGGCAATTACCGCAGTCATGAAGTACATTGAAACAACGCCTCTTCTGATAAAAGGGAAAAATGTGAAAGTATCTGTTCCAGGAAAAAAAAAATCACAGGTAAAGTGGATTTAGATTTTACTTGTTTCATCATTGTTATTGATTAGTTTAACTTTTTGTTTTAACTGTGGCACATGCAGAAAAATGCATAAAGCATAAGTGTTCACTCAACAGGTTATATATGTATAACTTCAGATATACTGAAATTAACAGCTTCTTTATATATATGTATATATAGCACTATAAACAGTATTAAATGGCAAACAATAGAATAGGAGAAAATACTTAAAATTAGCAAACATGTGAAATGTCTACCTAGGTCACAAACTAAATTGACAACGGGCTTTGTATGTTTTTTCCAAATCCTTACACCCTCCCTTCTGCCCAAAAGTAACCCCTGACTTGATTTCTAATACCATAATTGAGTTGTACTGTTTGGAACTCTATAAACAGAATCATAGAACTTCTTTTGGACCTTTTGCTATCTTCTAAGTATCAATGTTTATGAATTTAGTCTTTCCATATTATTTTTTGTGCTTTAGTTTATGTATCCGTAGGTAATGTCTATGGAAGTACATAAAGATATCTAATAGGTTTTGCTTTGTGTATGTGTGTTATTTTCATTTTTTTTTTTATTTGCTGAAAAATGCCTACTTTATAGGGGCTTTATATAAAGCACATATTTTTCAATCAGTAATTTGATTTGGCGATCTAACCATCTTAGTACATATAGAGTTTCCTCATTCTTTGTAACTTCTTTGTGGTATTGGTCTTTGTATGAAAATACCACAGTTATTTTACCAGTTCCTTATGGATTGATACTTAGGTTATTTCTCATTTTTTGTTACTATAAACAGGACTTTACTTAACTTTCTTATATGTGGCTTTCACAGGATCTTTATTTTTTATTTCTCTTTTGTTTTCTGATTAGTTACTACTAGAGTTACCCATCATCCTAGTTTACACCTGCTACATGCCATCCATTTATTCCCATTGTCCTGATTTGGATAATGAATCATATGATGTTCCTACTTACTGCGATTTTATTGTTTAGGATTTCTTTTGTTTTCAACTAACAGAAAAATTAGCATGGTTTATTAAACAAGTAAGAGGTTTATTTATCATAACAGGAAATCTGCAGGTAGGTGGGCCATGACTGGTGCCCAGCTCCATGGTATCTTCATGGTATCTAACCCCGCCTTTTTGTTTTTCTGCTTCACCATCTTTAGTATGTACTTTGCATCCTCAGTTGTAAGTTGGTTGCTGTACCTTCTGGCATCATTTTAATCTTTGAAGCAGAAATGAAGGAATAAAAATCAAGGGCAAAATGGGTTTTGATTTTTTTTTTTCCACCCTGAGAAGATGAATGAGTTACCCAGAGACTTTTCCCTACATTTGTTTTACCAGAACTGTGACACAGCCATCTCTAGTTGCATTGGAGGTTAAGGGGAAGCAAGAATTGAATGCGTAATTTAAAGAATTTTAAACTTTATCCTGTAGACAGTTAAATGTTATTCAAGGTTTTGAGCAGGGCTGTGACATAATGAAATAGATTGATTAGAAAGATTCATCTGGAAGTGATCTACAGAGTGAATTAGTTGAGCAAATGACTCTAAAGGCAAAGAAAGCTTAGCAGATTGATTAAAAGGGAGAAGAGAAAAGGTCTCTGAAGTCCGGTTAGAAGACTCATCTAGTCAACCAATTATCATTACAGTTATTGTTGTAATAATAGTAATGGTTTGGGGTTAATTAGTAACCTTGAGAATACAAAGGAGAAATTTCTTATACCAGTAACTCTCAAGTAAGACTTCGCTGATCATTACATTTGGAGAACTGGAGAGAAGGTCAGTCTTCCTTAATTCTGAAAAGTTTAATCTGGGAAAATAGGTGAATAGATATATTTAAGGTATTAGTGTATTTTAAATAGATTAAAATAATTCTCTTGGACAACTTTTTGATAAGATTAGTAAGGTGGCAGCATAAATCCAAGAGCCCAACTGTATTTACTATCTTGACTTTTATGGTAATGAATCATTGTCATTACTGTAAAAAAGTATCAGCACTGGAAACTAGAAAACATGCCATCTACCTGTCAAAAATACTAATATTCTTCAACTAAGTATGGTTTGGACGGTGCTGAATTGAAGGAGCCTTAAAAGGCTAACTCATGACTCCTCTGTTGTGATAGAGTGGCCTTCCTAGGATTGACTGGAGGGGACCCCCACCAGGACTCTGGTATGGCTTCTTCAGATAGGAAATACGTGGACAGTCTTTTTGGCCTGTTACCACAGGGCATGACATCAAGTTTTCCTGCCAGAGCAAGCCCAAAATAGTCAGGAAGCCCGAACTAGTAAGAAGGGCACTGCTGTAACTTTCTTGGTCCAGATCTTAATTTTGCCATGAATAGTCAAAACCAAGACAAGACTTTTCTGCCCACATTTGATGTTTTATGTTAGGACTGCCTTTGACTCTTTCTGTGATTCTCAGAACATTCTCACCATTTTGCTGCTTCTTGGACTCGATAAAGAAATGTTATAGAAAAGGTAAAAATATCCCATGTCCTTGTATTTAAACCTGAAGGATTAAAATATGGGTCTGCACAACTCTGACAAACTCAATTACCTTGTTTTTGATTATAAGCCATCATAGACCTCAAACCTCAAAAATGATTTTTAACTTTTTTCAGCTACCCTCTCCATTATCACTACCAATAATCTGATGAAAGAAAGCAATTTTTTTCCCAGAGAAATGGACACGTCCATATTCACAAAGTTTTCCTTAAAGGAGCAGGAGCCCTTGATCTAGAAAAAAGTATGATCAGATTTTCTGACAAACAAAACCCTTGCAACTGTGAAATAGTGCTGCAACTCAGCACTCTGCAAAAACAAAACAAAACATAAAACAAAATCAAGACTTTTAGTTGAGTGTTTTCAGCAAGATTCATAGGGACATTATATCTCAAACCTAGAGCAAGCAGTCAGCAAGGATCCAAGAAGACTGCGTGGAAATGAAAAACAGTGCTGGGAAGCATTGAACAGTGGTTTGTGCATTATGGAAAATCTAATGAATAACAAGAAGATAAAACTGAAGAGATACAACCAGAATTCAGAGGAGAATTTGATTTCATTTTAATTCAGAAACTACTACTTAAACCTCTGTCTTGTGCTATCTGCAGAAGATGCAGTGGTGAACAAGACAGATGTGCTTCCACCTTTCTTGGAGCTTATAGTCCATTAAGTGAAGGTTAAAGTGCCTAAGGTATTGAAAAGGAAAAGCGTGGTGGATGTATCTAGGAGACCTAGTCTGCACATAACTGGAATTCCAGAAGGAGAACACCATTAAATACTGGTGAAGAGTTTAAATTTTGTAGTTATGGAAGGGGACCCTATAGTGATCCAGGCAGAAACAGTGTAAGAGTAAAAAAGAAATAATCTACCCTTAGATAACGTAGCAACACATTCTTAAGGTTGAATGGAAAAAAGGTCAATTCATTATAATTCAGTACATCCATTTCAAGTCAGATCCTGAAATTTGCGCTAGGACAATATTCTCAGACATGCGCGTTCTCAGAAAGTGTTTCATCTATATATATCTCTCTCTCTATATATAGAGTAAAAATATAAACAAATATGTTATATATATAAATATATATATTATAGAGATATATAGAGGTATTACTATCAGAATGAAGAACTTAAGAAATGGAGAAGTTATGATATAAAATGATTGGTGATGAGCAATGAAATCATTTAAACATAGAGTAAAATCTTAATCATATTTTTATAGAACAAAATTGCAAAAGATGTGGCTTAAAACTACAAAACAGTAATTTTGGTCTAAAAATCTGTCATCAAGAATTGGTATGTAGCCCAAGGGGTAAAGGCTAAACTTTTAAACTTACACAGAGGAAATCAGTAGTTTAGCTTTCTTTTAAAATTGAAGATAACTGCTAGCAGAATAAAAGTAGGAGGATGCTTATCTTCTAAATCGTTGGGGCGAGGGAAGTGTTCGGTATAAAATCCCATATAGCACAAAAGGAAATGGCAGGGATACTTAAAAAGAACTGAAAACATAAAATAACATGACAACAGTTGTTATGAAGTTCAGATCTGTTTAATGTATTTTTACTGAATGTTCACTAACTGCCAAGCATGATTTTAGGCACTGGAGATAGAGTAGTGAATAAAACAAAGTCCCTCCTCTCACCAAGTTTAACCTCAAGGGGTAGGGGAAGAAATTAAAAGAAATTAAGTATATATACATATTGGGTCTATTAGCAGCAAGTGCTGTGGAGAAAAATAACAGAAAAGGGAAATAGAAGTGCTCTTGTTAGAGAATGAGGAGCTGTGCAGCTTTCAATAAGGTTATGGAAAGTTTCATCGAAAAGGTGAAATTTGAGCAAACACCTGAACAAGGTGAGGGCGCACACCATTCCCTGGGTTGAGAGCATTCCAGACAGAAGGGACAGCAAGTGCAAAAGGCTTTTGAGATCCATGCCTATGTAGCTTGTTTGAGGAATATGAAGGATGTTTGGGGTTGGAAGTAGGGAAGGATAGGAAGAGGTATGTGGTGGTTTGTGGGGGTAGAGAGTGGAGGGAATGTGTGGCTTAAACTCTTATAGACCATTCTGAGTGTTGGCTTTTTCTCTGAGCGTAATAAAAGATTTTGAGTCTAGGAATGGCAAGATCAATCTGGTTCTATGTCGAGAATAGACTAGGGGTGGGCGAACAGGCAAAGACAAGCGGAGACACCCTCATGAGGCTATTGGAGTAATCAAAGCAAAAGATGGTGGCAGATTGGATCAGGGTGATGGCAGTTAGATATCTGAACTATCATAGTGCTATTTGAAATAATATTTTTGAAAGATAGTGCTAAGAAAATGTAGATGAGTGCTAAAAGGTAGGATATAAAATTAACGCCGTATGATGACAAATTGAAGAAAATCTTTTTATTCTGTCTATAAATAGTAAAAGGTGATAAGCTTTTATACTCTAGGAAGATTTTAGATGGTTTGTCTTGTATTTCTTATGCTTTTGTGATTTTTCTAAATTATGTTTTGTATTTAGGGAAGAAACTAAATTTTTCTTCTTAAATATTTTCCTGCATAGAACAAAGAGGTGAAGAAAAAGACAACAGATTCAAAGAAAACATCTGCATCTACTTTAAAGTAAGTAATTCCATGATTTCATATGTGAGAATGAATGTGTGAATTAAAAATTTTTAATTTTTACAACTATTTTTAATGTATTTTATCACCCTGACTCCAGTTTAAATGGGACATCATTCAAATTGAATGATTTTAAACTCTTTTAGATTTAAGCTTTGCATCTTTAGAAGTTTTAGATCTTAGAATTTCAGTCTTTGCTAAATTTTTTTTCTTTTATATAGAAAAGATACAGATATTTGCAAAACTGTTGAAACTGTGACTTCAGCTTCTGCTAGTAAGTTATTTTTAATATTTCTTCTCAAGATGAGTATATTTTGTCAATTTACTGGAAACTTTTTGCAGGATGATGCTAGGACAACAATATTTTATTGTACTTTAGTACAAGAGACCCACATTGGCCCCTGTATTAAGCTAGGGGTTAATACTTAGTACTGTGTAATTATAGAATCTTTTCTGAAATAAATATAAGGCCTTGGTGAGATAATGTATGTAAAATGCCTATCATAGTTTCATAGTTAATAGCTGTTTAGGTTAATTTTGCAATATCTCTCTCCATTCCCTCTCAAAAAACCCACCAGACAAAACATAAAAAAGGTATGTTACAATACTTGCCTGGTCCCCTTTGATTCTGAAAGTCTGCTGAGAGCCAAAAAGTAAACAAACAAGACTAAAAAGAAATAAACATTGTTACACTCATGTACTAAAAGTTGTTTCTTTGTACTCAGGAAAACACTTCAGGTCTTTATTATGAATCTAGCTAAATGAATTTTGCATACAATTTTAATCAACTGGGTTATCTTTCTTTCTCAGTTCATTTAAGATTGGGAAGGTAGAGAGAAAGAAGTTATGGCCAAAACATACACTCTTGAAAAATAGTAAGAATAAACAGCTTGATGGTGAAGGACAAGGCAGAAAAGCTAAAATGAAGTAGACAGAAAATATATTCAGAAAGTTAAGTTGTGTTTTCTATGTTCTCTTTTGGAAAGGCATGTATATAATGTGTTCCAGATTTCTGTTCAGGATAGATTAAGAGTTTTTGGTACTAAAACTAATATTCACTGGGAAATTGGATTGTATAGAAGATCTCAGTTTTCCATAATGTTTAGCTGAATAATGTACTGAAGTTACAGTGGAGAGGACTATGGGCAGCTTCTAGAAGGCAGTAAATTTTGACTGAAGTTTAAATGTGAGCATATAAACACATAGTATATAGTTAGGGCTGTGACTTAACGAAAGCAACGAAATTGAGGAATCACTGTATAGAAGGCCTTGAGGAGTCGTGCTGGGAAGGTTAAATTTGACCCCTTCAACAGCGTTTCTCAGTGCCATGTGTGAGAGATGATTCCTGGAGGGTGTTTTGGATCAGATAAACTTTGGGATATGTATTACAGCTTTGTTTTTTTCCTTAAAAAAACTTTCACAATGCTGTTCCTATACTGGCACATACGGTAGCCACTCACCACGTGTGGCTACCCAGCGCTTGAAATGTGGCTAGTCCAAATTGAGATGTGTTGTACTTATCAAATACGCATCAGATTTCAAAGACTTACGAGGGAAAAGAAAGCATGTAAAATATCTCATCAGTGACTTTTTAAAATTAGTCACATGTTGAAATTATATTTTGGATATATTGAGCTAAATGTATTATTAAAAATAAATTCCCTTGTAGCTTTTTACTTTTTAAAAAAAAAAACAAAACTTTGACAAAACACATTCGCTTTATGAAAGCCTGCAGGAAAGAAACTTATTTAGCTTTGTTTACCCCCTTCTTTCCAAAGGTTGGCTAAACTGTGCCCCATTTTTTCTTTGTAAGACCTAGTAATAATTAGTACAGACTCTGGGAAATTGCGATAGGGAATAAAGAACCACTAGTTTAGGATGCTCATATGTATTCGATAAATTAGGAGAGACTGAAAAATCTATTGAGAAAACACAGTTGGCATTCACTTTAAGATAATTAGTACCTGATATAAAAAGTTTAATTAAAATGGTATGGGATGGTATAATCTGAATTTTTATTTCATAGACTTTTTTAGTGAATAAAATATAAAAATTAAAATAATTTAAAAATTTTAAGGTTTCATGCTAGAGTTTACCCGAAGAGTGTAGTAATAATTGATTATAATAGCAAAACTTAGATGCAGTGATTTCTTTCAATTTGGGGAAAACCGTGAACTTAGATTTCAACATTGCTGAATTTCAGCTATCATAGGATTTCTATTGGAGATATCCTTTAGTCAGCAAATCACATGGCATTGAAAGTGGGATACATAGGAAACTTTTTGTTTAAGGTCTAAATTTTGGGAATGGTCCTAACATCACAAAAGTAATGAGGGAGAAGTACTTCAAGCTAAGTACTTCCTCCCTTCCAATATAATTGAAGAAAGGAAAAAGAAAGAGAGGAGTCTGTAAATAAGACTGAGAAAGTGTCAGGTGAGAAAGATGAGGGTGACGATGCCTTTTGAATTCAGTGATGTCAGATTAAAGAGTGATAGGAAGTTAATTAGGATAGTTTTAAAGATAACTTTGGTTATAAGCACAAATCAAAAAGGACGAAGAAAAGTACAGGGAGGAAGCAAAAACTTAATTTTATCAGAAAGGAAAACTTAAGAACTCTTACCCAGTACTAATTAAAAAGAAATAAAAATATTTAGTGAGCACCTACTATATGCCCATAATTGGAGACACTCTTTAAACTGTTGGGGCACATCAGTGAACCAACTAGGCAAGAGCTCTATTTCCAAGTAGCTTACATTTTAACTTGAGGTAACAGATAATAAACATTAAATAATATGTTTTGTAGAAAGTGAGAAGTGTTATAACAGGATAAAGGTGATCTAGGTTAGTTTGATTTAGAGGTAGAATTTAGTGTGTAGAGTAAGGTAATGATTTGTTAAGTAGAAGGGTCTACTAAGGGGCATAATCTGTGCCAGAAGACAGAAAACAAGAGAAAGCAATCTGCCATGGGTTACACTATTTATTTATACTAGGCAATTTATGTTATCCAACTTAATCTTTCAAACCACGCTGTGACTATAGTTAATTCTGTTTTCATTTTATAGATGAGGAAACAGATTCAGAGAGGTTAAATGACCTACTCAGGGTCACATGAAAGAGAGAGGATTCAAACCCAAGACTGTAATTCCAAAGCTTTCCCTTAAACTACGGTCTCTGAGACTGAAACTTGTTCTTCATCTCCTTTGATTAAGCTCTTCTTTTATCTTCCCCTAATGGTTTCCTTAAAAGTCTGTTCCTCTTCTGTTTCATACTTTTCTTCCTGGTTGATTTCTTTCCTTCCCACATCTTTAAGGACCAGTGACATCTCCCATACGTACGTAAACCTCCTACCCATCAAGTTTACTCCTCTCATTTTTTAATATCATCTAACAGTCACCACTAGGCATCCAATGTAGAAATCCATTAGTAATCCTTTACCCTGTCTTGTCTTCTCTTCTGTCACACCCAGTTGAAATTTAAATAACATCCTTCCTCTTTTCACCTAATCAGTGGCTGATTCAAGTTAGTTCTCTCTTGAATCTACCTCAACTATCTCTTTCTCCTTTGCTCCATCATATCTGTAACTGTTTTATTTCAGACTTACATTTGAACTTTTGAAGCTAGCCTCCTGACTGATTGTTTTTTCTTCTACTCTCTGCTCTGTTATTCACACCCTGAGGTCTTTTTAAAGCAGATCTGATCATTCCATTCTTAGTAACCCACAAGAGAAAGCCCAGATTGTTCAGCATTGCATAAATGATCCTTTACTCTTTGGTTCCAGGTTACGTTTTCAATCTCTTGTTACTCAACTGTATATTATGTTCCAGCCACTCAGAACAGTTTATTTTCCAGCTATACTATACTATTTCATTTCTCAGTTCTTTATTTATGCTATCTATTTGTGTGGAATCATTGCCTGAATTCAGTTAATTTTACTTGGTAAGCACTTGCTAAGGACCTACTTAGTAGATGCCAGGCCTCGTGCAAGGTACTGAAGATAAAAAATCGACTAAGATGTCCTTTTTGGAGGTGTAGGTGGGGCAAATTGTAGTTTATCCTTTAAGGCCCATATCAGATGAAACTTCTTTGTGATACCTTCCCTGACTCTCCTAGGCAGTTAGAAGCTCCCAACTCCCTGTGGTAATACTGTGTACATTGTAAGTCTCTCTCTTTCACTTGGCTAGGTGAGGGAATATTTGTAGTTTTATTTTTCCATCCCTTAATATCTCATGTAGTGTAAGAGTTAATGAATAAACATTTGCAGGAGGAAGAGTACAGGCATACTCCAACCAAGTTTGTATTAATGTTATAACTGAACCCATGGAAAAATTCGTAGTGAATTTTCTGGTTTGTCATCCTTGATTTAATGGTTTTTTTCTTTAAGATTTTATTGGGTTCCTGTTCTTTTTTTTTTTTTGTAAATGTATCTTTTTCTTTTTACCTTTTCACTTCCCAGATGAAAACAACTCTTTGTTTTAAGTCAGTTATTTCCCCAATAAAAGCACTCTGCCCAAGTAGTTTCCACATGTGAGTTCCTTTAAACCTTTAAGGAAGTGATAACTGTAGTTCTATTTCAACTATTCCATAACGTTCGGAGGAAAGGAAAACTTTCTTTAAAAAGGGGGGTGGAAAGAGGGGAATCAAGAAGGAAAAAACAGGCTCATACTGACATTAAATACTGAAAAAGATATCAGAATGGCTAAGAGAAGAAAATAGTAAAATGCTGTTGAGGATGTGGAGAAACTCCTGCATTGCTGGTGGGAATGTAAAATGGTATACCCATTCTCGAAAAGAGTATTGCGGTTTTTTAACTAAATGGACATGTGCTTAGCATAGGACCCAGCAACTACACTCTTGGGCATTTATTCCAAATGAATTATGTTCGCCCACAACCTGTTTGCACAAAAACCTACCCATGAATATTTATAGCCTCTTTATTCATAATAGCCAAAATGTCCTTCAGTGGGTGAATGGTTAAACAAACTATGATGGGGTCTGTAGCATGGAATACAATTCATCCATTAAATGGAATGAATTATTAATACATAGAGCAACTTCGATGGATTGCAGAGGAGTTAGGCTGAGTGAAAAAAATCAATCTCAAAAAATTATCTATTGCAAGCTTTCCTTTATATAACATTCTTGAAATGATGAAATTCTAGAGATAGAGAACAGATTAGTGGTTGGCAGAGGTTTAGAGGGAGGAAGTAAGGTGGCTGTTGGCTGTAAATGGGTAGCAGGTGGGCTGGCCCCATGACATAGTGATTAGTTCAGCACACTCCACTTTGGCAGACCAGGTTCGCAGGTTCAGATCCCAGGCATGGACCTATATCACTCATCAGCCATGCTGTGGCAGCAACCCACATACAAAATAGAGAAAGATTGGTACAGATGTTAGAGCAGATCTTCCTCAGGCAAAAAAAAGAGTAGTAGGAAAGATGCTTGTGATAGGACTGTTCTGTGTTTTGACTGGTGGTCACAGTAATCTACATTTATGTGATTAGATTTCATAGAACTAAATACACAGTAATGAGTGTGTGTAACCTGGGAAAATTTAAATGTTGGTAGATTATATCAGTGTCAATTTCCTGTTTATGATATAGTATGTAATTACAAAAAAATGTTACCATTGGGGAAGCTGGGTGAAGTATATATGAGATCTCTCCCTATTATTTCGTACAACTCCATGTGAATTTACAATTATCTCAAAATTGAGTTAAATGCTTTAATATGCTAATAAAGCTATCATTATAATTAAAACTACAGAATAGTTTCACTTATGAGTCTTGATATTCAAAATTTTTAAGTAAAATTTTAGCATATGGTGTCTGAGAACACGTTAAATGAATTATGTAGCATACCCAAGAGGGGATCATATCAGGAGTATAAAGATGGTTCAAAATTATGAAATCTGTTAATTCAGTTCACCATATTAAATAGAGAAAGATAAATGCTGAAGGATATTTAATAAAGTTCAACATCCATTCCTAGCATTCAAAAAAAAATAAACTTCTTAAAGTAAATGACTGCTTCCTTAATATGATAGTGTGTTTCTGTATGCATAACTTTTATTTATATACATACAAACATACACAATATATCAAGTCAAAAGTCAGCATATGCTTGGGGCCAGCCCAGTGGCACGGTGGTTAAGGTCACACACTCTACATTGGCAGCCCAGGGTTTGCAGGTTTGGATCCCGGTTATAGACCTACACACTGCTCATCAAGCCATGCTGTGGCACCTTCCCACATACAAAATAGAAGATTGGCATGGATGTTAGCTCAGCAACAATCTTCCTCATTAAAAAAAAAAAGTCAGCATGTGTTTAATAGTGAAACAGAGGAGTCATTCCTATTAAGATTGAGAACAAAACAAAGGATATTCGTCATCACTTCTGAGTTAACATGAATATTGTGCTAAAATTAGCCAGGGCACTACAAGTCAAGAGGCGTAAAATTTGACAAATCCGATACAACATTATTATTGGCAGATATGTATGTGTCATGAAAAACCCAAGTATGTGTGAAAAACCCAAGAGAATGGATTGAAATGCTATTAAATATAATTAGCCATCTTACTTAATGCTCTTAAATTAGTATAAGACTTCAATTGCTTTATTATATAAAAAGTAACCACTTATATGTAATCTAATAAAATTTCCCATTTACAATAATAAAAAAGGTAAAAGCTATGAAAAGAAAACTTTAAATACTAAGAGGCATAAAATAGGGCTTAACCGAGTAAACAGTTCATCCTTGGGTAGAAAGCTTCACTGCTGTAATATGCCTTATAAAACGTAAATATTATGAACCTAGTAAAAATACCAATGGGATTCTTTTTTCCCTGCTTTTTCTCCCCAAATCCCCCCAGTACATAGTTGTATATTCTAGTTGTGGGTCCTTGTAGTTGTGGCATGTGGGACGCCACCTCAGCGTGGCCTAACGAGTGATGCCATGTCCACACCCAAACCGCTGAAACCCTGGGCTGCCGCAGCAGAGCACGCGAACTTAATCACTCGGCCATTGGGCCAGCCCCACCAAGAAGACTTTTTAAACCATATAAGCTGATTATAAAGTTTATATACAAAAAATTAGCATAGAATAAACATGAAAATTCTGCAAAGAAAGAGTAATTAGGATAGACTAGGACTAACAGATGTTAAAATATATTCCAAAGGTAAAAATTCATAAAAGTTTCATATAGTTGCATAAATAGAGAAAAGATCAATAGGCCAGAAGAGATTCCAGAGATATTCCCCAAAACATATGGAACATCATAAATCATTATGGTAATTCAGATTAGCAGGGAAAAGATCAATTATTCATTAAATTGATTAACCAGTTTGTAAAAGTAAAGCGGTTGTAGTATCAAAATAAATTACAGATGGATCTGCAGCCGGCCTGGTGGCACTGTGGTTAAATGCACACATTCCACTTCGGGGGTTTGCCGGTTCAGATCCTGGGTGCAGACATGGCACCGCTTGGCAAGCCATGCTATGGTAGGGGTCCCACATATAAGGTGGAGGAAGATGGGCACAGATGTTAGCTCAGGGCCAGTCTTCCTCAGCAAAAGGAGGAGGATTAGCAGCCGATGTTAGCTCAGGGCTAATCTTCCTAAAAAAAAAAAAAAAATTACAGATAGATCAAAGATTTAAAGTGATTTAAAGTGGTAATTAAAAGTATTGAAAGAAAATATTAAAGATTTGTTGTTTCTAATTTCAAAGTGGGGAAGTCTTTCCCTATCAGGAAGACATTTGACTACGTAAGAAGTATTTTTGCGTAGTATTTTGCGTAACTTCTTTAAGAATTATTACCTGTGTGATATAGACTGATTTTCCTAATATATAAAGAGCTCTAATAAATAACAAGAAACACCTCAGCAACGCAAAAGATAAATTGTCAAATGCTAAGAATAGGCAGTCACAGAGAAGGAAATAGAGATGAATTAAACATATGAAAATTGATAGAACTTTACTCTTAAGTAAAGAAACAAAAAAGTCATACTAGTTTCCATCTCAGATTGGAGTGATTTAATAACATCTCTTACATACTGTATTTGTGTGACACTGGGGAAGCCCCACTCTCATGTACTATTGATGAGAATATTAATTATTACAACTTTTCTGGAGGACAATTTAATGTTAATTGTTAAAATTTAAATATATGCCTTTTGTCTCAACAAGTCCATGTTGAAGAATTTACCTATGGTTAATAGTTCTATGGGCATACAAAGATGAATATAGAAATGTTTCTTACAGTGTTTTTCAAAATCCTTGCAGGTTAGCTCTTTCCTAAATCTAAATGACGGACGTTATTTGTAATGTTTTTTTGATATATTTTTCTTGTTATTTTAGCCAAAACTGGACAAGCCAAGACATCTACAGCCAAAGTGAATAAATCTTCAGGTATGTTTTTTATTAGAATTCTAGACATATTAGTTACCTTTAAATTATTTAAGAAGTATATAGCAGTAGTCTTGGATTTCATGTGATATAGTACTTGCCGAGTATATACTAATCTTTGAAATTTACAGTCACTAGAAATTTTGAGAAAGATTTAGTAGATCATGTTCTTGTAATTTAAGATTATTTTCAGATAATTTAACTGGGAAACTATTTCTCATGATAAGTATCAGAGATATTTCCCTCTTTCTGTTTTATTAAGGTCTTCTCTCTATATGCTTTCTTTTATAAAATAGTCCAGATAACAGACTTACAGCAAATTATGTTCCCTTTGTAGTTTTTGTGGACTATAGTGAGTTTTAAAGTAATTATTAATTTTTTTTGTCTTTTCCCTAACCTTATCCTCCTTTTTACTTTCCCGCCTGTTTCTGCTAAGTGCTGGTTAATTCAGGGTCATCTTTCTAAGTGGATAGAGATCGGTGTCTCTATAATGGTAGAAAGGAAAGGAAGCAACCTTGAACTAGCAAATACCATTGTTGGTGGCAGATCTAAAATTTTCGTATAGTAGTTTCTTAGAAGCAGTAATCTGGAGGGGTCAGGAGTGGCTAGAAAACTTGTTTGGTATATGCATTTATTTAGCATTTTGATATTACTTTTATAGTAAGTTTATGAGATTCACTGGTGGAGATTTAGGGGAGTGGGTACTAAAGCCACTAGCCACCCCTTAACTGTTGGAAATTAATTCTAGATATTTTTTTCTTAAGTTTTGGTACCAAGCTAGAAGTAGTAAAGTAGATTGACTTGTGGTAATAACATAGGGATAGTGAAAGAAATACCTTAAGGGCCCACTGGGGCTCGGATTACTGCAGTGTGACAAAACTTGGAATTGACTAAGAAATAAGTGGTTAAGTGACAGTCTACATAAGAATCGGTATTGCTCCTTTTTCAGTGAAGACTAGGGTCCGTCTTTGGATATAAAGGGTGGATTTGTAAACTATTTTGACTGA
The DNA here is from genome assembly GCF_041296265.1 of Equus caballus. Classification (NCBI taxonomy): domain Eukaryota; kingdom Metazoa; phylum Chordata; class Mammalia; order Perissodactyla; family Equidae; genus Equus; species Equus caballus. The sequence goes on along the minus strand of NC_091698.1, from coordinate 47,117,179 downwards.
TTTTTGTAGTTATCAATAATTCTTTTTATTTGTATGATAACTTTTCAAAAGCATGATCATATTTTCATAAGTGTCTGGTTAGGTAATTATAGCAATCATCGCCCTTGTTTATAATTGGGGAAATGTGCGCAGAAATAAGTTAATACCCCAAGACTTGACAATTTAATTTGGAATTCAACTTGGATCTACTGACTTCTGATCCTGGACTTTTTCCTCATACTACCTTGCTAGTTGTTATGAATCCTAATTTTCAGAGTTAAATCTCCTGTTGCTCTCTGAATAGAGAGAGTTTTGGCTCTCTGGTGATCTTTTCAGTGACACTTTGATGATGATACATATCATCTTGAAAAATAAGCAACAGTAAATAATAGATGTGTGTGTACAAAAAAGAGTCACAGCAGTTTAAATAGTTCACATAGGGCCCACTAGGGATGGGTCAGAGCAATATTTATGTGGCCTGACCATGATGTAGGTGTTCTTACACGTTTTTCAATCAACTGGGAGCCAGGGGAGCGTGGGCTGGGAGGCCCTTAAGTATAACTGCTTTTGGAATCATCAGAAGCATCATGAGATTGTTTTTATATTCTCACAGTTAGTGATTTTGCTTCTATGTTGATCCACACATTAAGAGATTTATTAAACTTGCCTGAATGCTATTTTTAAGTACCCTAGTGGTGAGGTGAATTCTTATTTCAGTGATGTTTTCCTTCCTGAAGAAATTATCATGATTGGTAGATTTAGAAAATGACCTGTGCACCCAAAGATGATAGCATTTTATGTTTTGAATAAAATATAGTCCGTCACTCTTATGTTCTTTGTGAGATTATTTAGGGATTGTTGATACTAGATAAATAAACCAGTTTTGACTACGGCTTTTGTGATTTAGGGAAATCAGCGGGTTCTGTAAAATCTGTGGTAACAGTAGCTGCTAAAGGTAATAAAGCTTCAATCAAGACAGGTAAGACTATTGGGAAGGAGAGGTTTTATTAAGCTTATTCTTAATTCTGCCTTAAAGAATATAATAAATATTATGTCAAAAGCAAGTTTTGAATTCATGTAACTTGTATTATCTAAAAACATCTTGAAAAGTTTAGTAGATACTTTTTTTTTTTTTTGAGGAAAATGAGTTCTGAGCTAACATCTGCTGCCAGTCCTCCTCTTTTTGCTGAGGAAGATTGGCCCTGAGCTAACATCTGTGCCTATGTTCCTCAATTTTGGGGGTCACCTGCCACAGCATGGCTTGATAAGCGGTGTGCGTAGGTCTGCGCCAGGGATCCAGACTGGTGAACTCTGGGCCACTGAAGCAGAGTGCACAAACTTAACTGCTATGCCACCGGGCCAGCCCCAGTAGATACTTCTTTGATGTTTAAAACCTGACAGTAGGAAACTTTTAATTTTTGATACTTTGACAGTATCTGCTATTGAAGATAAATTTTTGTGTAGGAAACATTTTTGACAGCTTATATAATCACGGGCTGCTCTGCCACTTCCCCCGTATAAATTGTTTAATCTTTGTTTTCCTCATTTTTTTAGAGCTGTCACTTCATATTACCTTCCCCAGCTTGCACAATTCCTCTGATATTTGTTACTTTAAAGAAGACTTTTTCTTGCCATGTTATAAGAATGTATTTCCTCCATAAAGAAATGGAACACTATTTTAAATAAATAAAACATGTTAAAACTAACATGCTTTGTTAATTATTTACAAATTAAGTATAAACTAATATATTTTTCCAATAAACTAATGTAATTTTAAAGAACCCTTGTAAAATTATAAAATATGAATTTTTTGTATGCTTATGGTGTGCCTCTGCCACGTTAGAGTTAAACTTATTGCTCATTAATGGCCATTAACAAAAATTGTATGTGCTTTTAATCTTATTAGTAAACAGATACTGAAAATAAATGGAAATAATAAATATATGGAAAAGAACTGCTTTTACAGTAAAGTCAAACTACTTATTTGCTAATTTATTAGTGTGAAACATGCTAAATGATCAGACTCTTAGAATAATGGTTCAATTCTACTTTTAAAAGCAAAATCTAGTGGAAAGAAGTCTCTAGAAGTCAAAAAGGCTGGCATTGTCAAAAACAAAGACACCAGTAAACCTGTGATTGTATCAGGTAAGCTTGAAATGCTGTCATTCAATGCTTTCTTTTAGTTAGATCATCTTGGTATACATTTGAAGTATATTTTGAAATCATTGCTTAAAATTTTTTTTTTTTTAAAGATTTTATTTTTTTCCTTTTTCTCCCCAAAGTCCCCCGGTACATAGTTGTATATTCTTCGTTGTGGGTCTTTCTAGTTGTGGCATGTGGGACGCTGCCTCAGCGTGGTTTAATGAGCAGTGCCATGTCCGCGCCCAGGATTCCAACCAACGAAACACTGGGCCGGCTGCAGTGGAGCGTGCGAACTTAACCACTCGGCCACGGGGCCAGCCCCAAAATCATAGCTTAAAAATTTTAAAGGGATTGTTTTGTTTTTCTAAGAGAAATTTGTATTACCTTTGACTTAAATCGGGTCAGCCTGAAGAGACTTGAAGTGGCAAAATATAAACTAATTTAAGTTCCTGTTTAGATTCATTAGTTTAAATATATTAGCGTGTTTTTCTAGACTATTAAAGCAGACTATTTCATGCAGAAAACTCTGAAATAAAGACCAGTGTGGAAGTCAAAACCACTGAAAATAGTGCTAAAGAAACTATTCCAGGTGGGTCAATAGAAATTTTATTTTCTTCTCTTATGTTTAAAGATAGAAAATTAAATTTTAAGAAAATAAGGCATTTAATTTTGTGTCCCATATGTATATATTTTTTTTAACACCAGGGTCATACCTAAGTGAAGTTAAGAATATTACAGTTCAGATCTTCACTGTGTCTCTTGATTAATCTTAAATTTTGCTCTCAGAAGGACTGAAACTAAACATATTATTTAAAAGCCAGTGTTACTTCTGTAGCTGTTTCCTACTTAAATTCTCTAGTCTTTTGTCAATTGTATACATTTTTATGTAGCTACTATTTAATCCATTGTGGAATAAAGTGGGATCTTGATAAATGAAATAGACCTGTATGAATTCTTATTTTATTTTGTGTCTAAAGAAGCTGCTTTGGAGGCCACAGAAGATGAATCAGTTAACAAGGTCAGCTTTTATTTTTTACTTATTTTGTAAAAGCCTAAGAAATTTTAACACAACATATTTTTTTTGCTAAAAACTTAGGTAAAAAATGTACAGGATTTGGTATGGTGAAAAATTCCAGTCATTTGTGACTTTTTAAATATGGTTTGAGTTAAAAAATCTTGAGTTACAAAGTAAGTCAAAAAAGTTTAGGTGCAGATTATCATTAAATGTGCATGTTTTTGAGATTTACTTTTCACCAAGAACAAAATGTTAGGCCAAAATGGGTTTTTGAGTAGACAATAGATTGTCATTAGAACCAACAGAATTTTGTGAAATGTTTTCTTCTTCTTTGTTAGAGACAAATGGAGATAATGTCTCTGTTTAGAATATCAGTTGTTCTTTGCATTTTTAGAGGAGCAAGTGGAGTTTGCAGTTTTCTTTGAAGGACATAAAGCTCACTTTATTGTTCTCCTTGGGTTACATCTGTTATTATAAGTATAATAAAATCTCATTAATTTAGATTTTACTGGTTAAGATCTTGAGATCGTTTGGGATCTAAGCATAAGTTTATTTTTGACTGGTAGATCCATTCTTCAAGTAGTAACTAAGTAGTGTGTCTTACTATTTTGTTTTAGGAAGGATATTTTAAAGCACCAATAGGGTATTTTAGGTTTACTTAAAGCATTTTAGAAGAAACCATTTATGAATACAATTGACATGCTAGTTAAAAATCATTCTCAACTGGTTTATGAAAATTATAACTTCCTACCTCTCTTCTTTTAAAAAGATAAGTCGCAAGTTGCCAAATTTATTATAGTACACCTTTAAGGATTTCTCTGATGTCCACTAAAGGAAAAATTGGCATTGATATGAGAGAGTCATCTTGAAGAATAAAATAGGTCTGAGAGAAGGGAAGGCAGAAATGAAAGTGTTTACTTTGTAGTGGGGATTGGGTTTTTGGGTAAGGATCCTAAGAGACTAGTTAAGCTTTATATTCCCTGAAGTGATTATTTTATGCAGAGAGATAAAAGGATAGGCACTGATTTAGAGCTTGAGGATATTAGCATCACAAGGCACAGGAATGGCAACAGTGTATGAAAGGAAGGAGTTGTAGTCAGAGACAAGCAAACTTATGTTTTTGAACTTGTATTTTTAAACAACATTTGAGAAAAAGAGCACTAAAGATCTTGACTAGATGACACATGGTATGTTTGAAATTATTCTATGTACTTGAAGAGAGGAAATTTGCATTTTGTTTTGTTTTTAGTTTGAGATTCACACCAGTCTTCTGAATTGATCAGATTTATTATTAAATGGAGTTTAATTACTAACATAACATATGATCTGTAGTATAAACTTAAGTAAATGTAAAAGTAGTTAAAGAAATTTTAATGTCAATTCTTAAATTTATTTTGAAGGAAACAGAGGAAATGTGTGTGGTACTTATTTCTAATTTGCCTAATAAAGGATATTCTATAGAAGAAGTTTACAACCTAGTAAAACCATTTGGTGGTTTAAAGGATATTTTGATTTTATCATCTCATAATAAGGTAAGATGATAATAGCTGTTCGTGTTGTCTGCAAGCACATTTTGAAAACATTTAAGTTTACAAAACTAGAAAGAAAGGATTTAAAATCATTGCCTCAAAGTAATTAAGCTATCTCAAGCTAAGGGAGTTTTAAAATATAAAACACAGATATCCCTTATAGTATTATTCTAATCAGACATAGTTTTAATATTGGAAAGAATGGCTTACTAATGTGTCAAAGCTTTGCTCAAAATTTTAGTTTACTAGAAAATGTTTTACATCTTTAGTATGTTCATATAGAGTTTTTAAAACGACTTATAAAATTTTGTAGAGCACTCTTTTACTAATATTTCTTTTATTAATTATACTTAAATGTGAAGTAAACATTTTAAGACTCAGACTAAGGATGTCATCAGTACTTAGAACAACCTAAGTTTATTTGTATGTTTTAAGTCTACTTTAATAATTATGTATTCCTTTTGTAATTTTAAAACAAAACAAAATATATTGTTAATAATGAACAACTTGTGGAAGGTACTTTATCGGAGGTGAGATTTCAGGAAAGTTTAAATAATGGAAATGACGTCAATTAGAGTGGTGGTTAGTAGTGTTCTTACAGTAGAAAGGAGTTCGTGGTCACTAGAGACCTTTGAGAGTAGAGTAGGATATATATGTTTGGTGGTAATTAGAGCCACTGTGCCTAAGAAAACAGAGTAGGAGAGGAGAGTGAGTATAAGTGAGTTATATGCAATTTCACATCATCTTGAAAGTAGGCTGTCTGAATGGTTGCACAACTCTGTAAATATACTAAAAACCATTGAATTGTACACTCAAACAGATGAACTTTATGATACGTGTTATATTTCAGTAAGACCGTTTTTTAAAAAGCAGATTATTTGTGATTAGAGATAGACAAGAATAAAAAGGAATGCATTTTTTAATATAAGAATTTTTTTATGTGACAATACATTGAAATGGGAAATTTTGGGAATCTAGGAACAAATAATTCAAATTCATACTTTACATCATATACCAAAGTAGATATGTAAGTAGATAAATTACGTATAAAATCCACATGCAGAAACTCTAGATTATTATCTGTCTAGGTTTGATTAGAGTTGAGTAGAATTATAATACTTTTCTAGATATTATATGGAAAAATATCAGATTCAGTCATATAAACATTTTAAACATTTGTAAAATTAAAATTAACATAAAGCAAAATGGATATAAAACATTAAAAATATTTGTGTAAAATGGGAAACAAAGGATTCATATCCACATATGCTATAAAATATTAAAAGTTCAATAAATAAATTGACAGATGACAAAAAGATAATTCGTTTTTAAAAGGTTACAGCTATAAACAAATATATGGAAGGTTTCTACTTCATTAACTATCAAACATGAAAGAATGTACAACCTCTTTACTTACCCAGGTATGAAAATTAAAACCAAAATGTCTGGAGCTACAATTTTACACTTATGAAAACAATAAAATAAAAACTTGGCAATCATTACACATTTCTTTGGTTCTTCTTTCTCTTTATTAATCAATCATTAAACTTATTTGTTCACTTAACGAATGTTCATTAAATGTCTGTTACATGCTAGATACTGCTTTGGGTACTAAGGGTACAGTGCTGAATAAGATAAATAAGACTTTCCTTAATATCATTTACTAGTATGTCCACTCGTATTTCCCTTTTTAGTATTGCCTTTTATGGGTTCAGCCATTCATTATTTCTTGTTTATGGTTGTAATATTCTGAGTCTGTTTGCCTTACCTTTCTGAAGAATGCATTTTTTACCTTAAAAATAGTTACTAAGTTATTCATTTGCTCTTAAGTATTAAATCTTTTCAAGAAAAAGTAACTTAAATAAGACATTTATTTTTTTCTTGTGATTTCTGTTTTAAAAGGCATTTATAGAAATAAATAGAAAATCTGCAGATTCTATGGTGAAATTTTATACCTGCTTCCCAATATCAATGGATGGAAATCAACTTTCAATAAGTATGGCTCCTGAAAACATGAATATAAAAGATGAGGTGAATAAGAAACTTGCCATAATTTTTACTAGAATATTATTAAATTTTTTAATAGATTTATTGTAGTCTGTTTTCTGGTTTTCTTCTTTGGGTCACATGTTTTCTTTCAGACACTGAGAAAGCCTTCTATCCTCCCAGTCTCCCATGCTACTGTTAGAGAGTTGCTTCCATATTGAGGGAATCCAATCCCTCATGTATGTTGGAATGGAAAACAGTTGAAAACTGCTGTCTGTAGAGACCTCTATTCTTATCTAACTGCCATTATCTGTCATTGAAACTGAAATCCCAGAGATTATCTTTAATTTTTTCCTCTCATTTCTTAACAACCAGTCTGTCACTAGGTCTTGTCTGTTTTAACTCCCAAGTATTTCTGGAGTTTGTTCCCTCTTCATCCCATCCACCATTGCTTCACCTCTTAAAAACTCCTGCTGACGTAGTTGTTCTTTATGTCTTCTACCTTCAGTTTTGTCTCCCTTAAAACTTCTCCACAAAGTTTTGAGACTGACGTAAAATTCAAATCTATTCAAATTCACCTGATTTAGAGACCCTTCATTGTTTCTGTGTGGGCTACAAACATTTACTATCAACTGCTAAGAGACATAAAACAGAGATATTAGAATCTCTAGAGGAAGGTGGAAATGCACATAACTTGAAATAGCCTTCCATTGAGAATCACTCTAATGTAATGTAATTGCTGAGATTTGTTTGTCAGTAGTGTCAAAAGAGAGAAAAAAAGTTCTTTTAAGAGCCATAGTCTCATAAGGTAAAGTTCCTTTCCTATACATGTAACCCTTCCATTAGCTAGTCTTTCCCAGCTTTGACATCCTTGTCTCATGCCACTCTTGGCTTTTTTATAATTCAACAGCACTAAATCGCTGTCCACTTAATACCCAGTTCTGGTTTTTTTACTACTCTACATCTCTGTTCTTCCTCATTCCCTACTTTGCTTAATTAACTTTTTGTTTCATAATTTGAATTCTCTTACTGTCTGCTAAATTAAATCTCTTATTCTTTATATGTGACTTTGAGTATCTTCCCCAGAATGGTACCACTTTATTAATCTTTAATGCACTTAGGGGAATAGGCAGGATTAAGGTGTATGGGTAGGGTGGGACTTGGGTAACTTGTTTAGGAAGAGAGAAAGAGTTTTGGAAGGAACAGAACTTTTGCTGACTCTTCATTTTATGAAATATGCTTAATGCTTATTCATATAGGGTATTTTATCATAAATATTTACTAATTAAATATGTGAAGGAGGAAGAGCTTACACCTTCAACCTTCATCTATTTTGCCTTTCTAGGAAGCTATATTTACAACCTTGACTAAAGAAAATGACCCAGAGGTAAGGTTTGCATTTAAATGCTTTTTGTACACTTGATTAGTTGATAGAAACATTGGTTGTTTTATTTGTTCACCTGTTAGGAATTAAAGAAAACCTTAGCACTAATTTTTAAATATTGAGGTGATGGAGGTGTCAGATGGGTCTTCTTTTGGTAAAATTAAGAAATAAAAGGTCATGGTCATCCCTGATGTGAAATATTTTCCAGATGCTGGAGCGATAAGTAGCTTGGGTATATTAAGTGTTTTGAGTAAATATGTTGATAGAAGAAAGATTATACTTCCTGTTTTAGTATATTGTTTTCCCTGATTACTCAAATCTAAAAAACTAAGACCTCTCTATCTTCACCCACATAGTCATTTTCTTACTCTTGGGAGAGGATATCATCTGACCTCTGAAAAATTAAATTGCTGTTAATCCATGTTTTACAGTCTGATACTTCAGTTGTGTTTCTCTTTTTCTGTGCTGTCTCTCAAAAAAAAGCTACAGGCAGATATAGATAAAATTTACAATCGATTTGTACATCTTGATAATTTACCGGAAGATGGACTTCAATGTGTACTTTGTATTGGACTTCAGTTTGGAAAAGTGGATCACCACATATTCATAAGTAATAAAAACAAGGTAACAAGGTCCCTCCTATTTTAGCTGTATGTTCTGTCAAGAATATATAACTGAACTCCATATTCTTGTGGTCTGCAACTTTTAATTCAGCTTCTGAACTGAAGCACCTATAAACATCATTCAGGGTCTCTTAGCGGAATTATGATAGACCAGCATATTTTCTCCTGGGCTGTGACAAAAAGGAAGAGGTAGTCTCTCTCTCCTCAGAACTCCTAGTTTTAAGGGGAAATAAATCTTGCACAAGGGAGAAAGGTAATTTGTGTGAAGAGCATTATGTTACAGGGAAGTTTAGACTTGTATTCATCGTCTTAAGTACCTATGTGACCTTGGCTAAGTTGGTTTACACTTTTAGTCCTTAATTGTACAATGTGAAAGGAGCTACAATGCAAGGTTACCAGGTATTTTCTAAAGTCCCTTGAAGCCATAAAACACACAGTTAAGTCTCTTTGTTTAGTTTATATGGAAAGAAGTATAAAATGATTATTTCTTACTTACGTGATTTGGCTTCTTAAAAGAAATTGTTAACCTCTACATTTTCTGTGTCCTCCATGTTTAATATTTAATTTAGGTATATATTGGTTATGAAATTAGATTTTGATCAGCCATATATTAGCTAGAAAGATAGGGTTTTATATCAAAGTTGACAATGTTTGCTCATAAAAAGTACCTAATTGACGAACAAGTAGACATTAATTTCTTTGACATGCTTCTAACTGGTATATAGAGCAATTTGGTACTTTAGAAATAGTGTGGAAGGGAGATGACAGATGGCATAAGGAATTCTGAACCTTTACTTAGACATTTTTAATCCTGTTTTTGAAAATACCCAACATCCTTTCAATTTTACCTTGACTTTGCAACGTTTGAAAGGTTGTTTTCTCTTGTTTACTTTGAAACGAAAGTTCACCTTACTTGTGTAATCATGTATTTGAAGTCTAGAAGAAAAATATATTCATACTTTTAGAAATCATTAAAGAAATTTTTTTTATTGTGGTAAAATATTCATAACAAAACTTACCATTTTAGCCAGGTTTAAGTGTCGGTTGAGTGGCATTAAGTATATTCACATTCTTGTGCAAGCATCACCAATATCCATCTCCAGAACTTTTCCCTTCTTCCCAAACTGAAACTCCATGTCCATTCAACAATGACTCTCCATTGCCCCTCTTCCTACTCCCTGGAAACCACCATTCTAACATTCTACCTTCTGTCTATGAATTTGACTACTCTAAGTACCTCATATAAGTGGAATCGTACAATATTTGTCCTTTTGTGATTGGCTTATTCCACTTAGCATGATGTCTTTCAGCATGTGTTGTAGTATATGTCAGAATTTCCTTCCTTTTTAAGGCTGAGTAATATTCCATTGTGTGTATATACCCTTTTGTTTATCCACCAATCTGTTGATCAATGCTTGAGTTGCTTTTCCTTTTTAGCTATTGTGAATAAAATACTAGTATGAACATGGGTATACAAATATCTGTTTGACCTCTGCCTTCAGTTTTTGGGGGTATATACCAAAAAGTGGGATTGCTGGATCATATGGTAACTCTACTTTTAATTTTTTATAGGAACTATTCATACTTTTTTTTATCTTCTCCAAAGGCAATTCTTCAGTTAGATAGTCCCGAATCTGCTCAGTCAATGTACAGCTTTCTGAAACAAAATCCACAGAACATAGGTGACCATGTATTGACCTGCACATTATCTCCAAAGATGGACTCATCAGAGGTAAGATTATTTTGTATCAATTTTTGTGCTTTTAGAAAATGAAGAAAGGTGTAAAAATCATTGTCCCAAAGCTAGAAGATGCACTCTGAGGGTAATTTTAAGAATTATTCTTGGGCTGTAGCCAACCTGGTTCTGAGTTTAGATATTGTTTGTTTTAAAATTTTGTTTTGCAATCACTTTTCCAATTTTCTTGTTTTATGGAAGAGTATAAATTTGTCTAAATGAGAATAAATTGAGTTAATTTTGAAAAATGTGACATATTCATTCTGATACTAATGGACATGTGTAGAGTGAGTCCATATATGTGACATGATTATCTCCAGAATGCAGAGCCTACTGTGAGGCCATTTTGACTTCCTCTTGATAGAAAGAAGTTTGTTCATTCTTTTAGTTGTTTAAATTATGTTTATTATAAACTCTCTTCTTGTATAAGAAAGATGATTTTACAGATTCTTGGCTTATGCAGTAATAATACACATGTGAAAGCTATGAATAGTCCACCTCTGAAAGAATTAAATTCAAACTCACGTTTTCTCTTAGTTTCATTGCATCTCAGTAGCAGGAGGTAACTAATAGGGCCTTATATTTGGTGTCTGCATGTTTTTGTTTATTAATGTTTGTCTGCCAAAAATCTTGTGTTTGCTCAAGAAAAAGGAAAAAAAAAATGCCATCATCTAAAAACAAATTAAATAGAGCTCTTGTAAGTGAATGCATCATAATAGGTTTAAGCACAAATGTGAGTGGCTTATTTAACCTGATAATTTTGGAAAAAATTTTTAAAATTTTTTAGCATGTTTTTTTCAATAGAGCATTGTATTTTCTAAAATTTGTGTTTTTGATAGTTTTCAAGTTATTACTTTGTTCAACTGTGTTAAGAATTACAGTAAACACTGACTGTACAGAAATTTTTCTTTGAGAAATATAGTCCTGAATTCCTAGACTTAAAAAAAATGAAACAAGTAAAAATTATGTAAAACCTCTGCCTAAATTGATACTTAACTTCCCAAGCCCTTACTCAGAACCTTGTTCTTACAGCTCGTTTAATTCAACAGCACATTAGGCTTATTGTGAAAGACTTAGCTTTCGTGGATAAGCTAACCTCGTAATCTTAAGCATGTCACATAGTGTCCATTATAGCCACTCAACAAATGGTAAATTGGATAGTAGAGACAAATAGACTAATTTCAAGGTATTGTAATGGTCTATCTGAGGAGTAATGAAAGCCTGAGCTAGGCTATAAAATGAAAATAAATCCTGCCCCCAGATTTTTTTATTAACAGTTTTTAATTTACTGTGTTTATAGTGAGTTAATTAATGTCCTTATATTACCCTCTCTTTGACACTACCCCCACCATTTTTGTTACCTGTAATTTTGTTACTTCCACATGTAGTACATTACAACATTTTAGCTCTATAACTAAAGGTTCTATAGTTACCCTGCATATGGAGTGTGAAGGCTTGATTCGAAGTACTGAAAATCAATATCTGCATTTTTGCTATCTTGGTTATGAAGATATTTACTGCAAGTTTAAGTTGTAACAAGAGCAGGTCTATAAAGAAGGAAATACAATTTGTGTCTATAACTTGTACACTTGGAGGTGACTTTCTAATATTCCCACTCATTTCTGAAAATGATGCTATGTTTTTGTTTTCTTCAGTATTTGGATAATGGCTTTCCTGTACAGTTTTAGGAGTTGTTTTTTCTTGTTGAGAGGAGAAAAGAAGACTGTCTTCATGTTACTCAGTTTATAACTTAATTACTATTTGTTGAATAGAATTTGCTCTCTTCTTAGAGCTATTCGTCTGACTCCTTGTTCTAAATTTATGGCCATTAGCTTTGTAAAGCAACTACACATGGTCCCCGACTTAATGATGGTTCAACTTATGATATTTCAACTTTACAGTGGTGCAAATTGGTAGACATTCAGTAGAAACCGTACTTCGAATTTTGAATTTTGATCTTTTCCCAGGCTAGTGATTTGATTACTCTTGTGTGATGCTGGGCAGTGGCAGTGAGCTGCAGCTCCCAGTCAGCCAGGTGATCGAGAGGGTAAACAACCCATACACTTAAACCATTCTGTACCCATACAGTCTGTCTTACACTTTCACTAGTGTATTCAATACATTGCACGAGATATTCAAAACTTTGTTATAAAAGAGGCTTTGTGTTAGATGATTGTGCCCAACTGCAGGCTAATATAAATATTCTGAGCCTGTTTAGGGTAGGCTAGGCTAAGCTATGATGTTTAGTAGGTTAGGTGTATTAAATGCAGTTTTGACTTAACAATATTTTCAATTTATGATGAGTTTATTGGGACAAAACCCCATTGTTAAGTCAAGGATGATCTGTATACCCTTTGATTTTCTTTTTATTGCTCTTCTATGTTAACTTCGGTTGTTTCTTGATTCTGTGTGTCCCAGTCTTTTTGATTACTTTTCTGTTTGCTAGAGTACATCGTCAAATAATTTTCCCCAGAAAGTATGTGTGAGTAGTGAACTTCCTGAACCTCTGCATATTTGAAAATGGCTTTGTTTTGCTCTAACATTTTATTGATAGTTTATCTGGGTGGAGATTTCTGTGCTCGAATTATTTTTCCTTTCATCATTTTTCTTAACTGGGATTGTTAAGGAGAAGGCTGATTCCAGTCATACCTGTATGTATTGTTTTTCTCTCTGAAAGCTTTTAGCATTTGTTCATTAATTCATTAAACAAATATTTATCTAATTCCTTCTCTATGCCAGCACTGTTTTAGAGATTGGACTACATTGATAAACGGAGGAGTCAATGTTCCCATCCTCGAGGAGCTTATATTTTACTGAAAGAGACAGACTATAAAAAGATGGGAAATATATATATATATATATATTTATTTACAATCCTTTTATATGTATATATGTATGTAATGTCAAATGGTGAAAAGTGCTTTGTAAAGTGATATGGAGACAAATAAATCAAGATAAAAGGATAGATAGAGACTGATGGATGAGGGGATGTGTATTTTGGAGTGGTCAGAGATAGCCCCTCTGAGGAAGAGTTACTTGAGAGACCTGAAGGAAGTCAGAGAGCAAACTCTATGAGTATATCACAGTGAAGAGGTTTTTAGAAAAGCAAGAGCTAAGGCCTTAAGGATATATTTGGTGATTCAAGAACTCTAAGGAGGATCGGTATGGCTAGTGCGTTGAGCAAGGTTTTATCTTGGTTTGGGAATTATTTTTTCCCATTCCTGCGTAGAACACTCAGTTAATTTATAAAATCTAAAGATTAATGTGTTTCTTCACCTGAGGAAAAGTTTTCCTCCTCTTATTTCTTTGATTATTTCTTTCAAATTTTAATGTTTTATCTTTCTGGAAATAACACCTTTACTGATTTTGTGGATGCTATATCTTATTCAATTTTCCTGTATAAAAAGTCTTCAGAGTATTCTTTAGAGTTGTTTTTAAAGTTCTTCACTTCTCTGAAATATCTTCAGCCAGTTTTGTATGCTTGTTTTGTTCTCTCTTGTGCATTTGTTTTTCTCTTTTATTCATTTATGACTAAAGAAGCAGGTTAGCTAATACACATATGTGGTATAGATTTTCTCTGCTACCGTTCAGGGTTTTTTCCTCTCTCTCTAACAAGTCTCCCCTGTGAATGGGAAGACTACGTGTGAACACTGCATGGGGCATATCACCTGCCATCTTAATTTTGGTTATCTACCATTATAATATAGACCTGATACCCCGCCAGATAACCCAGTAAAAGCAGGCCTTTACTCTGGCACTTCCAACACCCACCTCAGGAATCCTTTATAGGATTCCTCTACAGGCACATTCTTCAGTTTCTTTAAAGTACAGTTCTTGGTTTTTAATCTTAGAAAATCTAGGAAAGACAGTTCTCAACTCAGAGTGCACGTGATTCCTATGGAAAAAGTCTTCACCTAGTATATGTAAGCTCTAGATGGCAGACGTTTTTGCTGTTTTGTTCACTGATGTGTTCTGAATGCCTGAACCAGTGCTTCATTTATAGGCACTGAATTTTAATTCCTACTTCTATTTTGGGCTCTAAGACATTGCTTTTCTTGGTGGTTCAGATATGTATTTAAAAGGATTATTGTTAAATTTTGTTCAGTACTTCTCCGTGTCTTGAGTAGAAGGCTTTTTAAGTCAGCTGGTCTACCTTATAAAAAAAATCTTTTTAAATAATAATTACACAACAAAGATGTTGATTTTTCAGATTCTTTTTATTCTTAGCTAAAGGTGGTGTTTCTAGGCTTTTAAAGTTCAAAAAAATTCTTATTTATATCAACATTAAGGAAACTTATTTTTCTCCTTAATTGCTGTGTCAGTTATTCAGTATAACCTAATTTAGAGCTCTTTATCGAAGGAGAAAAAAATTCTAGAACCTGATAGTTATGTGGACACTGAAAACTAACTCTTTTCATTTATTTTTAAGGTGTGGTGTCTTGATTTTTAGCTTAGATTTTAAGAACTGAGAACATTGCGTGGATGGGTTAAACATTTAAAATCCAGTAGAATAGCCTCTAATAAAATGTGGAATTATGTTACAGGCTCAAGCTGAGACAGACCCAGGACGAGGAAACGAAAGGTATGTTGCTTTGTTTGCTAAAATTTTCATATACTATTTAGTTAATTACTGAAGTTTATTCCTATATTTTATAGTAATTCTTCACTTGTAGCAAAAGTTCATGTCTTTCATGTTCATTTTGTGTATATATGAGTGTTCTGGGGGTTTTTGGCTTTGTTTGACCTAGGAGTTTTTGTTTTTTGGTCTCTTTCAGGTGTTTACTGATTATTTTATTTTTGAAAACTGTATAAACACATTCTGAATTAAATATTTAAATATGACTTCTTTATGCATTATTTTGCTAAGACTCTTGAACAACTCGACTCCGTTATCAGTATTATACTCTTCTTGTTACATTTTTTTAATTCGAAAATAGTTAGACACAGTATAGTAAAATTTTAGTCTTTTTGTATAATCTTTTAAAATTTTGTTGGGTTAAAACCAAAAAGATAATACTCAGTGTGTATTTTGATATTTTTTGAAAACAACTGGGATGAGGGAAGGGATATTTATAAAACAAAATAATATATACATTGCTTTATATTTTTAGAGGATGAAAGCTTGTTCTTCAGAGTCTTCACAACTAGTGACACAACCTTGTTTTGACCACATATAGTACACTCTTAGTAACATTCTCATCCTCATGAATACTACCCTTATCACCATCTTTGGCCCAATTAATAACTTCTCTTTTACTGCTCTTTGTTGGGAATCAGTGATTTAGAATTCTTTCCCCTCTTTTATGCTAAGTAATTTACCCTTAGGTGTTAGAGTCAGTGTAGTAAGAGCTTATCAGTTTGAAAGAACAATTTGAAAGTATGTGAATATGGGAAGTTTATTTTATTTGATGCACCATCTAATTTTAAGATGCATGAAAAACAGGATGTCTTAATGGATTTTTCTTCTCAGTAATTAATTCTTATAAAATGAGACTTATAAATGGTAAAGATGATTATGAGTACATTAAAAAGTATTGGTAACTTAAACAATAGGTTTGCTGTTTGTGTCATCACAGACTTTTTTAAGTTGCATATCATCATACCAATATATTTGCATGCCTGAGAAGTAATACCAACAGCGATGTGACATAAAAACCCACAGAGGGCATTAATAAGTAACAATGCCACATGTTATAGACAGACCTACAGTTTGGCCACAGTAACTCCGACTGCTAAGTAAATCGTCTCTTCCAAAAATCATTTTATGTATTTCATTTGACAGAGTTTCTTTCATGTCTGCAAGAATAGCTATTGTCTGTGTTTTGGTCATTTTCTTCCTCTCTTTGTTTTGACTTCTTAATGAATTTACACTGATAGTTATATAATCTTACAGATTTAATTTTAAAAATTCTGGTATTAATAACTTCTTAATTCCCATTTCACAGTCATTTTTTTCTGACTTATGTGACATTAAGGTGTGAAGTGTGGCCCGAATACTTCACATTTCTTTATTGGAGTAAACTGATCCTGAGAAAGTATTGGTGTTTGTGTGTGTGTGTGTGTTTTTTAAAGCACTTGTGGGTGCTAATTCATCATGAATATGATCCTTTTGTTTATAATTAGTGTAAAGGAATTAAATATATTTCCAATTTAAAGGCAATCTTGTGTGAAGATGTTAATTTAATAATACCCTACATTTTACCTGTTCTCATCCCTCTCCATGTAAACATGTTTTATATATCATGTGATTAAGGCTCCAAATAAGGATGCTAGATGAAATTTTCACCAACTCATTAGTAATGTTGGGAAGTACCCAGTGGCCCTCTGAAATAAATACTAATCTTCAGTATTGTTAGATCTCAGTCTAAAGTTTCTCAGAAAGCGTATGGTATAGTGTTAACTTTTGTTCTCATGCCCAGCTTTCATTGTCTGCCTTTTCTGAAGATTTTGAAACCCTGGAATTATGGGGGGTATGAGAGTGAAACCAAGGCTGGGAAATTAGATACCTATATCCTGAATGCTTTCCTGAAATCCTTTTTTGTGCCGTTTCCCAGAATATGATGTGTTTTCCTTCTATCTGTTAAAAGATTGGTTTTTTTACTTTAATGTTAATATTTCATTTATTTGACATCTCAGACTGACTTTCTGAGCTAACTTGATGAACACTGATGGTTTTTCTCATATTAGTGAGAAGTATTAATCTTTGGTCAATGAACTCTATGATTAAAGCACTGTAATATTAAAAGACCTGCACACAAGAACAAATAGGGAATTAAGCCATGTTTCCAAATAGGTCCATGGTCTCTCCTTGAAGTGTGGATCTACATACTGATTCATTTTGTATAAAAGATAATAGCTTTCTTTTTTAATTGAAAAACTTTAAATATGCTAAGCGGAAGGACTTGCTATATCCTGGAGCCAGGAATCAAAATCTCTGTTGTTACCCGTCTAGCCTGATAGATTGATGTTTTTGTATAGCCCTAATTTGTAAATAGGGTTAATGTGCAGTTCTGTAATGAGGTGGGAATTTGAATTTACTCTTCATTATTGGAAATGAGGTTTGTAATTTAAAAATGAAAACATATTTTGAGAAATACTTACATAACTGCTGTAACTGAATGTCACAACTTTTTCTTATCTTTGTCGTATTTGTGCTTGACTACAAGTTTTATTTTGACTAGTCCAAAGAATTTGGAACACTTAAAATCAGCCATTGGTATTTTTTAATATAAGGGATGTGAATTATTTCAAATAAAAACCCTTAAACCCTTTCAGCATACAAAGGGTAGCTTATTCAAATGAATAGAATATGTATTGATTAAGGTCTTCAGTTATTAGCTGTTTAACTTAAATAAATTCCTCAAACTGTTCCTTTACAACTCTTCATCAAGAGGTGTTTCTTTGATCTTTTACAAGTTTTCTCCTTTGCAAGTTTAAACTTAACATCTTTGGGAGGAGAACCAGTTTATTGGCTCAAGTGATTAGACCCTGATGTGGTAGCACTTAACTTTTTCCAAATTTCTGAAATATTAATGTCTCAGGACACAGCTACTCATCATCTTACGTTAACTAAAGGATATATGGCTACCCTTTGAGAAGCATATCAAGGGGAATGCGTTATTCCCCCCTCTTGAAAAGCAGGAGGAAAAGGGTCAGTACTCTTTAGTATGAGATATTGTTATGGCATGATCACTTTCTGGTGTCTGTCCCCATCCTGCTGCTTCTAATGTAATTTAAGTGAGTGTATTTGTTAAACTTTGTGTTGATAGCACGCTGAACGTTGTCTTCGGAAGCTAGGATTTTCCTTGTTACTTTTCAAGATAACCTCTGATCTATGGAGCGTTCATATAAAAATAGTTTATTCTGTCTCTGCCACAGTGAAAGTGGTTGAATTAGAGAATCACACAGTTTTGTTTACTTTGGATTTGAGAAGACCGTGATGAATAAGATCAATTGTATATACTTGTCATGTATTTCCTCTGTTTCTTCTGAATAATTTCACTTAAAATTTTGTTATGTGTTAGAATTTTAAATTATTCTCTGTAACTAGAAAGACTTCTTTTAACATATTCCTTCTCATAGTGTAGCCAAAGGCACATATTATAAAAGGAAGACTGTATTATAGAAGACTACATGTTGATGTTAAGGGGATTCTATCAGTTTCACCTCTAACTTTAAATCTTCAAACAGAGTACTTAAAAGATACTTCCAAAGAAAGGTTTCTTTTAAGTATTATTAATAAATACAGTTCTTGGGAAATTAAAAACAAATCTCTCTCACATCCAGAAAAAGAGATGACATGGTTAAGAGTATGGGCTTTTCTCCATAGTTTCTGTTTATGGTCCTTTTAGGTGAGATTCACTTATAAAATTTTATGTTTCAGTGCATGGATCATTAGTTTCATTATAGAATTATGCACATATTTTATTATTTCAGTTACCCATGTGGAAAGATAGGACCTAATAATAATTTGAGATGTCTCAAATTTACGTTCAGCCTTCTGATGTCAGTTGCAAACTTGACACAGAAGGAAAAAAACTGGTTATAATGTACATGAGTAAAAGGATCATATCAATGGTCATAATTTTGCCATTATTTCCTTTGAACTAAAAAGAAATCTTCAGTGCAATGGAGAATCTCTTTAAGTTTTATATTGTTCACGTATTTGCGTCAAAACATCTTAACCATTTTAATGCTGATTGGCTGGATTTCCCAATGTTTATCACTTATGCATCAGGAAGTCTTAACAATTGGCATCAACAGGATTATTTATAATGGTTGAATTCTCATCATAGTTTGATTTTTGTTTGTGTTTTTGTTTGTGTTCTTTTTTTTGTTTGTTTTTAAATACTTTTAGCCCTGACTTGAAAAACAGTCCAGTTGATGAAAGTGAGGTGCAAACAGCAGCTGGTAGCCCCTCTGTTAAACCTAGTGACATTGAAGAAGAATTTATTCCCAGCATTCAAACAGAAACTTCTGTACTGCAGGAAGAGCCTTGTGAGGAAGAACCTGAAAAAGTACCATGTGACTCTGACTTTGCTATGGAAACTTTGGAAGTTGAAACTCAAGGAGAGGAGGTCAAAGTGGAAATTCCTCTTGTAGCATCCACTCCAACCAGTATTGAATTATTCACTGAAAATTTAGAGGAGTCTGTTTTAAATCAGCAGATGTATACCAGTGACTTTGAGAAGGAAGAGGCAGAAATTATTAACCCTGAAACAGAATTATCAACATCTGATAGTACATTTATAGAAGAAAGGAACATCAAAGGAATTCTAGAAGAATCTCCATCTGAAACAGAAGATTTCTTTTCTGGGATTACAGAGTCTTTGATAGAAGCTGTAGCTGAAGAAGACAAACATGAAAGTGTTTCAGAAATAGTACCATCTGCTTGTATTGTGGCCTTAGTACCAGGAATTTCCACTGGGGATGAGAAGGCAGTGAGTAAAAAGGGAATTTCTGAAAAAAGTAACATGGATGAAAAGGAGGAGAATGAATTTAATACTAAGGAATCCAAAATGGATCTGCAAATAGGCACAGAGAAGGCTGAAAAAAATGATGCTAGAATGGTTGCAGAGAAGTTGGAAAAGATTGTAGCAGCAATGAAAGAAAAGCCTGCAGAAAATGCTGTGACCAAGGTGTATCCAAATAAAGGAGTGAGTCAGGCCAATAAGCCTGATGAAACTAGTAAAACTAGTGTGCTGGTTGCATCGAATGCACCTAGCAGTAAATCAAGCATCAAGGCTGGTATCGTTTCTTCTCCAAAGGCAAAAGCTACAGCTTCAAAATCTGAAAACCAGAAAAGTTTTCTGAAATCTGTACTCAGAGATCAAATAAATGCTGAAAAGAAACTTTCAGCCAAGGAATTGGGTCTACTTAAACCTACAAGTGCCAGGCCAGGCTTGGCTGAAAGCAGCAGTAAATTCAAACCCACTCAGAGCGGTATTCCCAGAGGAGGCAGTGGGAGGATCTCAGCCCTGCAAGGCAAGGATTCTAAACTGGATTACAGGGATATAACAAAACAGTCTCAGGAAGCAGAGGCTAGACCTTCCTTCATGAAACGGGATGACAGCAACAACAAGGTGAGGAGGGTAGGAAGAATGGCTCAGTGTATCTTTGAAGTGATTGGTTCTCCTGTTGTAGTTTTGGAGTAGGAGGTGTAATCTCCTCACTCTACCCGAAAGCTCCCATTTCCCTTTCTTAAACAATTCCATTGACTTAAGCTAATAGACATTTAGAATCATAAGCTCAAGCTCATAATTTATTAACAGGTTTGAAAAACATTATTTGAATGAAATGTGGTCGGAAATATAACTTTGTGGTTTAAGAAAAGTCATAAGTGAATCTTCTGAGATGATGTAGCACTCTGCTTCTGAATGGGAAACCATTTTCTCTCATAAATTGAAGCTTCTTTATCAGCTTACTGATTGCCCAACTTAGACATTGTGGATACAGGGAAGAAAAGATCAGTAAAATTGAATTTAACTATAACTTATAGAGATGATGCCTGTGCTGTTAAATGATTGTTAACTTAGTTTGGTATACCTGTTAAATATTTGCATAGTTGAATGTGTTTGGATAATGTTTGCCGTTTGAATTCTTTTTTTTTTTTAAGAACATTAATAACCTAGTTGTAAATTTTGTTTTTCTGTATTTCTTACTTAATATTTCAGACTTTCGCTGGGCAAAACACAAAGAATCCTAAAAGCACCACTGGTAGAAGTTCGAAATCTAAAGAGGTGAGAAACAGTGTGCTTAATAACACTAACCCTTCTGTTCCATCCCTCCATAGAAGAGTTCATCTCCCTTATAGCTTATGTCTCTCCTATAATAATTAGTATGATACAGAGCAAGGAAGAGGAATGAGATGTTTTCTTTTTGACCCTACCACCAGTTTTTTGTTTTTTGTTTTTTTGAGGAAGATCAGTCCTGAGCTAACATCTGCTGCCAATCCTACTCTTTTTGCTGAGGAAGCCTGACCCTGAGCTAACATCCGTGCCCATCTTCCTCTACTTTATACATGGAACACCTACCACAGTGTGGCTTGCCAAGCGGTGCCGTGCCCGCACCCGGGATCCGAACCGGCGAACCCCGGGCCGCTGAAGCGGAACGTGCGCACTTAACCACTGCGCCACCGGGCCAGCCCCCAGTTTGTTTTTTGACTTTGAACCTGGCTAAATAGTTTGTGTGCTTGGTGCAGGGCAAAAAGTTACACAGGAATGGAAAGAGAATTAGAGTTGGAAAATACCTTCAATCTCATCTTGACAGAAATAGGTTATAAACACAGAATAAAATCAGATGTTGAAAGGACACTAGCGTTTGACGCGAGTCCTCCCCATTTTGTGGAACTTCCAAAGAAGTGGTCCTTCAGGTATGGCTCAGTTTAAACTACCTGGATGAGCTATAAAATTTACTTTCCTAGTACTGAGTTCTACTGCCAAATAAATGTCTTACATTTTATATTTAGTTGTTTAGTATTTTAGATTTCCACTGTTTATAGAATATTTTTTCAGTCGTTTTACTTTTTTCTACCATTAGGGGATGAATTTGGGCCTATTTTATTGGGGCGAGGAGAAGTGTTAGTTTAACAGCGTAAATGAGATTATGGTTAGTTCCGTTGGCTTAATAAGTTGGTAGTACAATTGCTTACAGATTTTTCCTCCCAAAATTACTGGGTATATATTCTACTGTGGTCATTATATGTACTGGTAATGGATCATTGATAGCATACTAAATGTGTAGGCTGCCTGCTGGGAATTTATTTTCTTTAGTGTTGGCATCATTTTTCAAATTACAGGTACTATTTATTTCAAGTGCAGTTGTATTTGACATTCAGTCTGAGTAATTTTTCATATAACTTTCTCAAAATATAAACTTTCTATCTGAATGTTGCATGTCTTAAAAAAAAGTGTGTGTGTGTGTGTATATATATATATATAAATTCAGTGGAACGATCTAGTTAACTCTTTACTCTCTAGCTATATTTGAGGTGCTTTTAGTGGTCCATTAAGTCTCTTAGAACACTTAGATATGGTTAACATATGGAATAGTAAATTCTTTGTATTATATTGTTTGATAAATGCTTTGAATATAGTATTTTTGTGCATCATATTTCAAAACTCATGATCATTTAGGAAATAATTATAATCTTACTGAATTAAGTAAAGGTGGAATTAGATTGATTTTGTTAGCATTTTACCTTTGGCATTGCGTACTTTGTGAATTCTAGCTAATTCTTTTGTGGACTTTTTAAAATAATACTAATTTCAGTCTTTAGGAAACTTCCCTACACTGAAATTCTCACAAAGGATACTTCAGGCACATTTACTGGGACTATTTGGAACCTAGCTAGTTATTGGTAGTTGTTCACAATGCTGTGATTGTTTTTTTTTTTTTACCTTTCCAACAGGAACCATTATTTCCGTTTAATTTGGATGAATTTGTTACTGTAGATGAGGTTATAGAAGAAGTGAATCCTTTTCAAGCCAAGCAGGCTCCACCAAAGGGGAAAAGGAAAGAAGCTCTCAAAAACACCCCTTCCTCTGAACTGAACTTAAAGAAGAAGAGGGGGAAAACTTCCGCCCCTCGTGTCGTTGAGGGAGAATTATCTTTTGTAACATTGGATGAGATTGGGGAAGAGGAAGATGCAGCTACACATTTAGCACAAGCTCTGGTCACTGTAGATGAAGTAATTGATGAAGAAGAAATAAATATGGAAGAAATGGTAAAAAATTCAAATTCACTTCTTACGTTAGATGAGTTAATTGATCAAGATGATTGCATTTCTCACAGTGAACCTAAAGATGTTACTGTACTGTCAGTGGCTGAAGAACAAGATCTTCTCAAACAAGAACGCTTGGTAACTGTGGATGAAATTGGAGAAGTAGAAGAGCTACCTTTAAATGAGTCGACAGACATAAGTTTTGCCACTTTAAATACTAAAGGAGATGAGGGAAACACTGGAAGGGATTCCATTGGATTCATTTCTTCTCAGATGCCTGAAGACCCTTCTACTTTAGTTACTGTAGATGAAATACAGGATGACAGCAGTGATCTGCATTTAGTGACTTTGGATGAAGTAACTGAAGAGGATGAAGACTCTCTGGCAGACTTTAACAACCTTAAAGAAGAGCTTAATTTTGTTACTGTTGATGAAGTTGGAGAGGAAGAAGATGGAGACAATGATTTAAAAGTTGAATTAGCACAAAGCAAAAATGACCATCCCACAGATAAAAGAGGGGATAGAAAAAAGAGAGCTGTGGACACAAAGAAGACGAAACTTGAAGCCTTGTCCCAAGTGGGTCTAGTAAATGAGACTGTTTTGGAAGAAGATCTGAAAACCATGATTGAAAGACACTTGGCAGGTAGATACTTGAAAGTGGTATTCTTTCTGTTTTACGGGGGGATTACATTTAAAATTTCAAAAATATGTGTTGTGGCATTATTAGTAATTTCACCCTATGTTGATATAAGAAGCCAACAAATAGTTATGGTCAGTGATAATTTCCAAAGAAATATGTACAAGTTGGACAGGTTTCTCTTAGTTACAGAGCAGGCCTTGCCCCAAGTTGTTATACCTCAAGAAAAGATGACAAAATCAGAAATTAGAGTGCCCAAATAAGAATTGGAATGAAAATGTTATCTTTGTATTATTAGGAAAACACACCTTTTCATAAGTAGAAGGATGTTTATACTAAACTGCCTCCCAGTTCTTACTTAGCCTTAAGATGTAGAAAAATTAGTGAAGGTACCATTTTGCTTTTCAGTAAATATTTTAATAGTATAGAATGGTAGATCAGCTTACTTTCGGTACTGGAGGGAGATCAAAATGATTTTCACTAAGAAAATCTTGGAAGATTTAACTAAACTAAGAATAAAAAATACTAAGATGGTCCCGCAGTCTTAAGGAATAAAATAGAAAAAGATGTATAGACTTCTTGGGAAAAAGCAGGTGGGAAGGTAAAGTTTGGAACAAGGTAAATGGGAAAATAAAAGGAGAATGTTTAAAACTAATGTTAAGTATTTTTTTAATAGAATTCTCATATTTTATATTAGAACTAGGTTTCCTTCCCAAATTTGAGTATTATTTTGTTTGCAGAAAAGGTGTTAAAATTGTTAATCAGAATTAAAAGCAATTTAAATGCTGTTACTATAGCAGTAAATTAGGCTTTCTCTTTGAAGCTAAAGTGCCAACCAAGAGAGTTAGAATTGGGAAAACACCACCATCGGAAAAAGCTGTTGTGACAGAACCAGTGAAAGGTGAAGAGGCCTTCCAAATTAATGAAGGTAAAGCAGGATTGGTGAAAGGGGGGAGGAGAGTAATACAACATGAGGTGGTGGTTGAAGTTCCAAAGATCTACCATCTAAGAAGAAAAGTAGAAAAACAGTGAACTAGAGTAATGGGTGGGGAGAAAGGTAGCCTTATAATAATTAGATCGGCATAAAGGTTTTTATCTTTGTAATGTAGAGAGATAATGAAACATAATGGAATGGGATAATAGAATGACAGATGATCCTCTTATAATAGAATGTGACAATTTATGGAAATGATCCATGAAAGGTTATTCCTACCATCTTGCAGCCTGAAGTAGAAATCATTTATTAACCAGCTCTTATTCGTTCGCCAGATCCCTTGTTTTGTGGATGTTGCCAAGCAGCCAGCCAGTGAATTAAATAAGATGTCTTAATAACATTAATAAAATTTATGTTGAAACAAATAGGGAATAGTGTCTACTGAGGAAGAGTACTCTAGTCATTCAATAAATGTTTGTCATTGTGTCCATTATATTCATAGCAAAATGCTAAAAAGGGTAGAAAAGAAGAAAAGCACACAGTTCCAGATCTCAGGTTTACTGATTCAGAGAGGTAAAGCAAAAAATCAACTATTGATATGACTTAACAGTACTGTACCATTCTCTTTGCAAGCACCCTCCTTGCCCTCTTGCTTTTCCTTTCTGTCTTCTCTAAGGAAAAATAACGGACTGTGATTCAGTTCCAGTTCATTGAATCTGATCTTAGTTGGGCCCTCAGTGCTGCTCCACAGCCTATTACAGGCCTTCTTCCTTTCCTCATGTCCTAACCAAGTGTAACGTAAGTCTTCCCTTTCTGCGTCACCTAGCCCATTCCTCACTGGATAACCTTACTTTCATTTCTATTTACCACAGCAAATATAGGATCTCCCCTGTCTGCCAGCTTACATTTACCTACTTTGGCTCTGCACACGTAAAGCATAGCCAAGTCTTTCCCTTTTGCAAAACCATGCCCTTAACTTTGGAATCCTTCTAGCTCCCATCTTTTCTTCTTCCTTTCAGAGAGCAAAGCACCTAGAAAGAACCACCTGTTTTCATTTCTTCATCTCCCATTGAACTGGATGTATTTTGGTTTCTTTCTAAACCACCTTCTTGAAATTGATGTTGATAAAGAACCTTCATTGGGTTGTTGTCCACCTTGATTTAAAATCATTACTTTTTTTCTTGTTAAGATAGTCTTATTCGACTTCTCTGCATCATTTGTTACTATTGCTCATGCCCTCTTTCTTGAAACTCTCCCATGGCCAAGTGGGTACTCCTCCTCCTTTGTCTATTCTTCTCCATAATCTCTCCTTGATACTAAGCCATGGTTAGTGATTTAGTAATCTGACAAATAACTCCTAGCATGATTTCATGAAGTTTATCCCCCCAGGATTTCTGTTGGAGTAGGGCAGCTTCAGGTGTACCAGCTTGTGTAGAACTGCCTCGACATGTGAGCTGAAGAATAGAGAACTGTTTATGTAACAATTCCTGTTAATGGACAGTATTTTTGACAAAAAAATCTAACTTAAGAAAAGGTCACTTTTTAACAATTTTAAACTTAAAATATTTGTTTTAATCTATTTAAAGTGTTATATAATTATTATATATAATTTATTATTATTACATAAGTGTGCCTTTGGAGTGGCAGGAGCAAATGTGTTTGAGAAAGTTTATTACTCTGGTGAGGGAATAAACTTTTGGAGGAAGAGACTGGAGGCTGTTTTAACCATTGGGTCAAGAAAAGGGAGATAGCCTTTTTTTTTTTTTTTTTTTTTACCAATTCTTTAGGACTTGATGACCAGTTAAAATGCAAGGAATAAGAGGAGAGTAAATATGATTTCATAGTTCCTAGCCATCCCCTCAGATTTCGTAAAGAGTAGTCCAGTTGCATGGAGAGAGCACTGAACTTGAAGTCACAAGTCTTGGTTCTAGCCTCTGTCACTTACTAGCTGTGCAACCTTGGGCATATCAGTTTCTTACCTCTCTTGGTTTTGCTTTCTCCACGTGTAAAGAAATAGAAAGGTCAAATCATTATTATCCCTGTCTCACGTGAGGTAAAAGCTAAATGAATGTTATATATGTGAAAGGGATTTGTCAAGTACTACACAACAGTAAGGTATTTCACCTGCTGGGGATAACCAGAATTGCTTGGAATCAGTTCCCATTTTTGTCATCCCCCAAGATCATTTTATGCAGAGTCTGCTAGTATTGAGCGCTTGTTACATGTTACTCACTTTGCTGGGCTTTAATGTTTGTAATTTCACTTGGATTCTGTCTAACAAGGGTCTTAGTCCATAATTTTAGGCTCAGTTTTTCTTGGTTGGAAGGGCCTCAGTACAGAGCATCAGAATTTTCTGCTTATGTCCTTTTACCCTTAATTCACACTCTTCCCCCAACCCCGCACTTTGCATACACAAGTTAACTCTTACCGCTAATTCTAGAACTTGAACTTTTTCCGTTACCCTTTAAATTCTTTCTGGAACAATAGAAGTAAAATATACCCTTAAATCCATTTAATGTGGTTGAATAGACTTACCCATTTATTGCTTACGTCAAAGAACCTTGGAAGAATGGTCAGGTGGGATTAACCAAGGAGGGTTTACTTAAAGAGATGAACCATAAATTAATCTTTGAGAGCAGGGATTAGCTCATGTTAGCTTCACAAAGTCCATGAATCTATTTTTAATAACTTTTTTTCCTTAAAAAATTTGATGACTTAGTTGATGAGGAGTCTGGATTAAAGGATTCAGAACCAGAACGAAAACGCAAGAAGACGGAGGACTCTTCTTTAGGGAAATCAGTGGCACCTGATGTCCCTGAAGGTAAAGTAAAAATGACACTCTTTTCCTTATCCATACGAAATAAAAATTCAGTACCATCGTAAGTGTTCTGTTGTTTAGATAGTAGGATAACCTTGCTTAGATGATTATTTTAGAGCATAAATTAGCAAGTTTTGCACATTGGCATTTCTGAAAGCAGTTTATTAGGCTGTGTTTTTACCTGGCAAGGATATTTTTATTGCACTCTTGAAATCTGGGATATGTCTCTTCTTTTTTTCTTGGCTGCTCTGGTAAGAATTGAGGTATACTTGCCCAGGCAGAAATTCTAGTTAAGTAGAGCATGCTGAAAAGCTTAGCTAGCAAACTTTGTTCATGGCCACCAGCTAAGATGAGCTGGGGGCATCTCATTTGTTTGTTCAGCATATTCCTCAAGCAGGCGGCTGCTTATTGTTCTGCCTCTTCTTCCTGGTTTATTTTAATAGGGGATTCCTAAGAGGTTTATTTCAAAGGCTATCAGGATCTTTTCCAATAAATTGCTATTCTGAAAGAATTCACTGGCGTTCCTGGAGGCTCTGGAATATTACAGAATTTGTTAAAAAATAAAATAAAGATCTTGGTTTTGTGATTAAAGGCTTAATTGCTCTTGATCCCTGGATATATAGCAGTATATATTATGTTTATGTGTAAGTGTATACTGTGCTTAGTAGGTTTGTCATGTTTAGATCAATTAATCAACACAGCTATAGATAAATTATCATTAATTTTCTTTCTTTCTCTTCTCCCTCTCTTCTTGTCCTCTAGATTTAGACTTTCTTGTACCGAAGGCTGGATTCTTCTGTCCAATTTGTTCCCTTTTCTACTCAGGTGAAAAAGCAATGACAAATCACTGCAAGAGTACACGTCATAAGCAAAATACAGAGGTACTTTGTTTTATTCTTAACTCCTCCTAAAATCTTTAGGTGGTGGTATTATAATCAAACTACTTAAATGTCCACCCAGAATGTACATTCTTTGCTCTCTGGGAGAACTTTTGAAGGTTTGTGCCATTTTGTTCCTCTTGGGTCCAAAATCCTATTCCTCTCCTTCACTTGCCCATAACTTCCAGTCTTTATTCGTTTTCCTCTGGCAGCGTTTGCCAGAGTAAATTGTGCAGATCACGAGTCCCAAGTGACACTCTAATAAAGTGTGGGTAACTGTATATTCTGGTGCCTTCTTTCAGAGTCATGGACACATAGAATATTAAACTTTCTGAATTGTCTAGTCAGAAAGAATCCTCTTAACTTCATTTAATCCATTTCCTAAACTGATTGAATCCCCACCCCACCCCGACAATCTCACCCCGTCTTTTTTTAGTTGTGCACATCTTTGAGAAGTCCTACTCTGGAGAATCATCATTAGCTCTAGTTGAAGCAATAGTTCTGATTCCTCATGGATATTTGAAAGTTGTCTTACACATCCTCTATTGAATTTCTGGCACAGATACTCATTTAACATTTACTGAGCTGTTATTTGCTGGACGCTATTTAATCCCCTCATCAACTTTATGAGGTAGATGCTATCATTTCAATTTTAAAGATGAGGAAATAGGCTTAAAGAGTAGCTAAACCCAAGTATCATATCCCAAGGTCACATAGCTAGTTAGTGGCAGACCTAGGATTTGAACCTAACTCTGTTTTATTCTAGGCTCAAGCCCTTAATCATTGTGCTATGGTACCTGTGCTCTTAAGTTTTTCATGTCGTTTTTCCATTTAAAATCTTCCACTGGCTTCTTATTACACTTTGAATAATATCCAAACTACTTGTGGGTCTGTAAGGCCCTAGATGATCTGAGTCCTTTCTGCTTCTCTGACCTCACTGTTTTTTATTTCTCCCTGTGTTTCAGCTTTTCTGGCTTTCTTTGCTTTAAATATTTTTCATACGTGACAGGCCCATTTGCTGCCTTTGCACCTTTATAGTGTTGTTTTTTTGCCCTCTCCCAATCCCAACCCCACTTGTATAGTTGGTTCTTCCTTTTAGATCTCATCTCAAATAATCAGCTTCCCAAAAAGGCCTTTGCCTAAGAAAGACTTAGCTAAAGTAGAACACTCCCTCCCCCCCAAAAAAGTGTCAGCCTCAGTCACTTACCTTATTATATTTCTTTCCTTCGTAGTGCTTACCACCAACCAGAATTATGTTCTTTATTTGTTCTCTTACTGTTTCTCTTCCCCTACTAGAATGTAGCTCCATGAGGTAAAGGGCCTTACCTGTCTTGTTGACCACTGAATCCCCAAGCACCAAGCATAATGTCTGGTATATCATAAATATCAGGTGACTGATGAGTGAGAGGAAGGAATGTGAATGTAAGACACTGTGTTTCTAATCTTTATTTTGTAGGATTGGGCTCTTTTAAATTGTAAATACTGTGAACTATATTAGATATGTTTGTACATACAACAAACCACATCTAATAAATATTTTATATTGTATGTTGCTTTTAACAGAAGTTCATGGCCAAGCAAAGAAAGGAAAAGGAGCAGAATGAGGCTGAAGAAAGAAGCTCTAGGTGATTGGGGCAAAGGGGAAAGAATTCATTAGAAATTCGTTTAGGGTCCAGTTGATTTGTGTATTTTTGTTATCATTTAATTTGTAATTTTTGTTTCAGAAGCAAATATTCATGTTGTACAAATTTCTGATTGCCCTTGATGTAGAGACTGATGGGGAAAGTATGATGGGTTTGATTTTTATATCAAATCATCAGGCATGGAGAAATATCTTTTAGAAGTGTTAAAATAAATGTTCCTACTGTATATTTAAAATACCATCTTGTGTTTGTGGCTGATTTATTAAAGACGTGCTTGCCTCTGGTTGCAGACAGGCTTCTATATAACTGCTGTGATTTGGGATATTTGGAGAGTCTTTATATATTCCTGAAAGTCATAGCATGCCAGTGTTTCAGTTTGCTTCAACCATCCATGTACAGGTCAAAGCTTTTTTTAAACTCTCTATTTTTCTGGATAAAACTAGATTATAGCATGTTTGCCCAGGTAGGTTTGAGTAAAACTTTGCTTGATTTTTTTCATGTGTTGGGAAGATATTTTTTCTGCTGTAACATCCACTCTTTCTGTCAGGACTCATTTAAAGTATCTCCTAGCAAGTCTTTTAGTATTAGCTTAAAACCACAAAAACAAAGCAGCCTGTATTTTCTGTGGACCAGTGGACTTGCTTTTTAGACCATTTGAATTATTATTTAATATATTTGTAAGAAGTTGTAAAGGTACAGAAAAATACTTCAGTGGATTATTAGATGCTGGACACAGCCTTTGCACTGTAAATGTTTAGATTAGGGCATGCTTCAGACTTAAGTCTGCTGATTTTGAATTGTAGTATCTGATTCTTCAGCTCTTCCAAGATTGGAATGCACCAATTAATAATGGAGGGTGAGTGGAGGGAAATGAAAAACAGCTACTTTTTTAGATCTCTTACTCCCATCACAGCACAAGAGTCACCTCACAGTCAGCAAGAGTGAAGTGAAGAACAAAAAGCAGCACCTTTTTGTTATTGCTCACCAAACGCACTGCACACTCTGTTCAGGCTTAGCCACAGCCTGGGCAAAATTATGAAGTACTACACGCCACAGACTAAGGAATGGGGTGAGGAGGAGGAGGATGGCTTGTGAGTGCCAAGAGTCTGTTGTAACTAAAACTGTATAGGTGAGTGAGGTAATGAGGGAGAAGAGCTCCTAAAAGGTTGGAGAGTAAGGTGCCAGCATGCTAAAGCAGCACAGTCAGTCAGAGTAAGTGGGAACCCTACTGCTGAAGCTTCTTTTCCTGAAACTGCTTCTGAAGCTTGTGAACCAGAGGAGTTAGGGGCTTCTTTAATCTTATTTGGGTCAACCTG
Source organism: Equus caballus (assembly GCF_041296265.1). Classification (NCBI taxonomy): domain Eukaryota; kingdom Metazoa; phylum Chordata; class Mammalia; order Perissodactyla; family Equidae; genus Equus; species Equus caballus. The sequence continues at coordinate 47,085,839 of NC_091698.1, read as the reverse complement.
GGAGTATAATCTTAAGAATTTAAAGTGTGAAACTCTTATCTCCTTTAAATTAGTTATCTGGAAATTGGGATTCTAAATTAGAATAAAAGGAACTGCTAAAGTATAAAAGTGGTAGGGGTAATTTTTGTGTTTTATCCTAGTGACAGATGTTGATGGTTAGCTATACATAGTAAATAATGTTCTTTTCTGTTGCTTTTTGCGCTTAGGACAGGGAATTTTTATCATAGGGCTCCAAATAGATTTGTGTGTGCTTTTCTAAAAATAAACATACACTCTTTGCATATAATTTTAGAATCGTTCTAGGCTTTTTCAGAAAACCTTAAAATACCTCCCTCCTTAATTTATACTACACATATGGGGTGTGATACACATAGCAGTTTCTGCTTACTAGTTGGTCAAGGTATATAATTGGATTACAGCTTACTTTTAAGCTTCTGTCATTTTATTATCTAAATACCAAAGCAAGAAAAGATTTCATTCAACACCACCTCTATAAAAGTTTTTAGATTTTATTACCCTTTCTGGCACAGAATGCTGTAGAAGTTTGCCTTTCCAAAACTGCTTTCAAAAAAAAAAAAAACTTAATGAGAGTCAGGTTTTAAAAGCTTTAAATTTTTATTTTAAAGATTTTGGTTTTTTTCCTTTTTCTCCCCAAAGCCCACGAGTACATAGTTGTATATTTTTAGTTGTGGGTCCTTCTAGTTGTGGCATGTGGGACCCCGCTTCAGCGTGGCCTGTTGCGGTGTCATGTCTGTGCCCAGGATCTGAACCGGCGAAACCCTGGGCCACTGAAGCAGAGCACGTGAACTTCACCACTTTGGCCACAGGACCGGCCCCAAATTTTTATTTTAATACTTTATTATTTGTGGGAAATATCAAGGCTTGTTAAAAAGAATAGGCTAATTTATCTATATATAGTAATTACCTAGTTTCAACATTATCAACTCAAGGCCAAATAAATACGTATATATATATCTATCTCTTGACTCTCATTTCTCTTGTATTTTTTTTTTTGAAGAGTGGCACCTGTGGGGCCCACCTGATGGCACAGCGGTTACGTGCGCATGTTCCACTTTGGCAGCCTGGGGTTCACCAGTTTGGATCCCGGATGCAGACATGGCACTGCTTGGCAAGCCGTGCTGTCGTAGGCGTCCCACATAGAAAGTGGAAGAAGATGGGCATGGATGTTAGCTCAGGGCCAGTTTTCCTCAGCAAAAAGAGGAGGATTGGCAGCAGTTAGCTAAGGGCTAATCTTCCTCAAAAAAAAAAAAAAGATTGGCACGTGAGCAAACAACTGTTGCCAATATTTTTTTTCTTCTTCTTCTCCCCAAAGCTTCCCCAGTACATAGTTGTGTGTTCTTGTTGTGAGTGCCTCTGGTTGTGCTGTGTGGGATGCTGCCTCAGCATGGCCTAATCAGTGGTGCCATGTCTGCACCCAGCATCTGAACGGGTGAAACCCTGGGCTGCTGAAGCGGAGCATGCAAACTTAACCACTTGGCCACAGTGCAGGCCCTCTCTTGTATTATTTTAAAGTAAATCTCAGCATGTCATGTTACCCATAAATGTTTCATTATGTATTTCTAAAAGATAAGGATTCTTCTTAACATAACCAATAATATTAAAAATATTCCTTATTTAAATGAAAATCCAGTTCAGATTTCCTACTGTCTCAAAAATTATTTTTGTTTTGTTTTATTGTATATGAATCAAGATCCAGTAAGGTCCAAACATTGTGACTAGTCTGATGAGTCTTCTAAATTATTTCTAATATATAGACTCACTTCTCTCGTTAGAATTTATTTGAGGGAAGAAATGAGATGTTTGGTTCTGCAAAGCCATGCTGCTCAAAGTGTAGTCTTTGGATCTAATGCCAGTCCACGAACTGTCAGTAGCAGTTTGTGATGACTTACATATAGAAACTGAGAGTGTTTAGAAACTTTATCACAGTTTCACAGCGCTTTTATCTGTTTGTCTGTTGAATCTAATAGTTAAAAAATTGAGGTTTGTAAGGAGTTTTTCTTTGCTGAGGAAGAGTCTTCCTGAGCTAGTATCTGTTGCCAGTCTTCCTCTTTTTGCTTGGGAAAGATTCGCCCTGAGCTAATGTCTGTGCCCGTCTTCCTCTGTTTTGTATGTGGGTCACCACCACAGCATGGCAACTGACGAGTGGTGTAGGTCCACACCTGGGAACTGAACCGGGGCTGCCAAAGTGCAGTGCCCCAAACTTAACCACTAGGTTATGGGGCTGGCCCCTGTTTTTAGGAGCTTTTTTATTTCATTATTTGTATTTTATGAAGTATTAGTCTGATGGGAAATTAGGGGGAAAAAGAAAAGAAAAATAAACTGATCCATCACATAGTTTGAGAAGCGGTATTCAAGGGTTTCCCACAGTCTGGATTTTGTTCATTGCCACCCTATAGTGTAATTTTAACATATTCTTCTGTCATTTATATGTCTTATAAATTGGTAGTTGAATATAGAAACTTGACCAGAATTTGATTCTTTTTCTTTCTTTTTGGCAAGACTGCTTACGACAGTAATGGGGTCTTCCTGATCAGGTGGCAAAATATCTGATTGCCTTCTTTGGACTTTTAGTAGCAGTTGATATTTAAAGCTTTGATGCATTTATTCATTGAGGATTGCAAAACCGGTGATACTTTAACTCTATATTTGTTCTTCACGTGTAAGCTGGAATACTTTTCTGAAAAGAGAAACTTCCTCTCGTCTGCTATTTGGTTACTCAGTGCTATAATTTGTATAAGAAAGACATAATAAATATTTGATGCTTTTCCTTTATTTACAAGTTTTTTCAAAATGAGTTTTCTTGATATCCACCACCTGTGATAAATTCTTTTTAAGTATTAATTTGAACTCATAAATTTTTAACATATTTGATGTTGGAAACCTCTGCAGTGTTAGCCTTATTAATACTCAGATAGTCTCATTTGTGGCCTTTCTGATTTGGCCCATCATTCCTTTTAACATGACACTACTAATTTTTATAGGCTTCTTGCTATCTGTATGAAGATGTTGCAGGCTCACCTTGTACACTTCCTGCTCCAGACCTGCAGTCAGCCATTTCTTTAAAGAACAGTGGCTACTTAGGATGTTCATTGCTTCTGTGGTGGTTTTGCTTTTCAGTGGACAGAAATTGGAAATGTATTTTTTGTTTTTAAGATAAAATACATTATGATTGTACTGATTCTTCTAGTTCAAATTTGGGACTTTTCAGGTGTTTATTTACCTCTTCTATCTTAAATCTAGATCTTTTTCCTATGTTGGGAGTTCTAATTCTCAAGGACATCACGTTGATCAAATTAAACTATCAGAAAACTGCTCAGCTCTGTCTCACTTTATATACATCACAGTCAGAATAACAATATTAAGACCACAAGTAACAATGTGATTATTAAAAACAGTTAAAATTACTTTTCAGTTTTGCATTTAGGGTATATTCTAGTAAGATATACATTCAAATTATAGGGCTTTCAAGTTGCTTGGAATAGTTCTTCTTTGGTAGTTATGTTACCATCTAGATTAACATCGAGATTCATTTGTTTAATTTCATTTTTTGTTTTTAGGGGTTACATTTTTTAAATTTAAAGATTTTATTTTTTTCCTTTTTCTCCCCAAAGCCCCCTGGTACATAGTTGTGTATTTTTAGTTGTGAGTCCTTCCAGCTGCGGCATGCGGGATGCCGCCCCAGCATGGCCCGATGAGCAGTGCCACGTCTGCGCCCAGGATCTGAACTGGCGAAACCCAGGGCCACCGAAGCAGAGCGTGCGAACCCAACCACTCGGCCACGGGGCCGGCCCCCTTACATTTTTTAAATTTAATTTTGTGTTACTAAAACATTTTAAATGATTCTAAAGTCACACATATAAAACAAGGTATATTCAGAGAAGTCTGGCTTCTTTCTCACTGCATCCTATTGCCTCCCTTCCTGATATAAATAACCTTTCTTTGTTAACTTTGTGAGATATATATATATAAAAGCAAATTTATATCCATAGGATAATCAGTTTTAATACCTTGTGTCTTTTAATGAGTGCTAACCTAAAAGGGGAACCAGTGACAACAACAGGAACAGACGTTGAAGTAGGTGAGAGACAGGAAATGTCTGAATCCTGTGTAAACCTAGGAGGGGGGAATTTGCCAGATGCTGAACCTTTCAATTTATAGGTCACAAAACTGATGGGATTAAATTACAGTAAGTTCCATAGCTGACAAGAAGTATACCTTTTTTTTTCTGAAGATTTAATTTTTTTCCTTTTTCTCCCCAAAGCCCCCCGGTACATAGTTGTCTCTTCTTCGTTGTGGGTCCTTCTAGTTGTGGCATGTGGGACGCTGCCTCACTGTGGCTTGATGAGCAGTGCCATGTCCGCACTCAGGATTTGAACCAACGAAACTCTGGGCCGCCTGCAGCGGAGCGTGCAAACTTAACCACTCGGCCACGGGGCCAGCCCCAAGAAGTATACCTTTTGATAAAACTTTAGGATTTTTTTTTTTTAAAGGGATGGTTTTTATAAGAAGAGTTTTAAAGATTTAAAAAGAAAGATGGGGAAAAGGGTAACACATCCTATGCCACAGAGTCCGTGAAAAATAAGAGTAAGGTACTAGGATTGACTCCCTACCACTTTATTCTGCTCTGACATGTATAAATCTTCATCAGCAAAAACATTACAGGTTTCTGAGATAGGTGCTGAACTTTAAGAAAAAAAGTGTGTAGGTATGTGTGTATTTGTATATAAATAATGTTCCTATCCTTTTCAAGGGCTCACATGAGAACCTGAGCCAGTAAAAAGATACTTGACAACTTCACCTGTGGTAAATGCTTACTGCGTGGCCATAGACATTGAGAGTTAACATCATGGAGAAGTAAAATAAATGACAACAATTAAAGGAGGTGCTTGGTTAGAAAGTAAAGTGGAATTAAACCATTGTAAGTTTTCACATTATTTGTGAAGTGGTGTAAAATTAACTCAAGATAGAGTAATAAAGATCTCTGTCTACATTAAAAAAATAATACAAATTGATATGGTTAAAAAGTCAATAGAGAAGACAAAATGGATCATTAAGAAATAGTCTAACCCAAAAAAAAGACAGGAAAGGGAGAATAAAGAACCAAAGAGACAAATAGAAAACTTAAAGAAAGATGGTAGACTTTTGCCCAACCATATCAGTAATTTAATTGAATGTCAATAGACTATACATTCCAGTTAAAGTGTTGGATACTTTAGGCAGGAATTGGAATTAATTGGTTATCACATCCTCATTTGGACAACATCTTTGCACTCTAGTTCGGCCCTAAACCTTGGAGATGAAGGATTTGATTTTCTTAAATTTAAGTGTCTTACAGAAAAAGTAACACAACCATTGAGAAAACAACTCTGGTTACTGTAGGCATGTAAATAATTTGTGTGGGGAAAAAATCTCACATATAAGATGAGCTCATTTCACAAACTAGACGCTGGAACTGGAGTCAGGAGTGAAAAAAGAATTTGGTTGGTAGAATGTGTGCTGGTAGATTTTAATTCTCATAACTTAGGAGTAAGTGAAAGTATGAATCGTGTTTATCTGCTGGACTGTGCTAAATGTTTTACAGCATTCTTTCTTAATCTTCAAAATAATTCTAGGAATTAAATGCTGTGCTAATACGCATTTTACTTATGAGGAAGCAAGCTCAAAGAGATGGTCATTTGCTCAGGGCCATACAGCTATCAAGTGATAGAAATGGGACTGGAAACCAGTACATCTTTTCCCCAGCACCCATGTTCTTCCACCCTCCAGAGTTCTAGTCAGCTGGTCAGGCCCCTTCGAGTCATGAGGATGAGTAGTTTATAGATAAACATAGCAATGTAGCTGTATTGGCAGGACCAGGGATCAGAGGGGGGAGAAGGGTGGCCTTTCTTGCGTGGGTGTGGAGTACTTTGTTTCAGTTACCTGCAAAAGCATTAGTGGATAACGTGGAAAACTCTGGTAGCTCACTGGTAGGACTAATCTCCAGTCTCTGGTGGGGTGAGATATTTTATCACTAATATTGTTTCGAATTGTTTGTAGCAAATGATGATGATAAAAAGCAGATGTAGTCAGTTTTGTTATTTTTAAGTTCTCTACCACCTGCACCCTCCTTTTGCCTCCATGGAGTAGACTGTGCCCATTGCCCGGCCTTTAATGCGTTCCTGCTAGTGGGGCTGCTTTCCTCTAGAGGTGGCAGCCCTCCTGCATCTGGGGTCTCTCCTTCAGCTCTGCAGAACAGCCATAGCCTTCTGAGCATCTCCTGACTTAAAACGAAAGGCTTCTGGGCCAGGGAGTTGGCTGGTGCCTTTTTGTAAAGACTGGCCAGTGGCTCGGGTAGAAGTGTAACTACAGCACCACCGCTCTTCACCCGGCTTGGTTGCAGTGAGCACAGCCCCATGGCCTCAGTTTATGTAGTCCCTTGAGTTACTCCTAGCCATGAATTAAGGACCAGAGAAATGATGCGTGGTCTCATACAGCCACCCACAGGGACTGGCTGGGAGCTGCACTCTGGTGTCATCTGCCCTACAATGGCCCTGGAGTCTGAAACTTCCTCGTTTTCAGTCCTCCAACTCCAAGAGGCCTAAGGGAGGTTTGCAAAGGTGAGGTTCTAACTTTGGCACTGAGGTAGTTATTCTGCAGTTAGAGAAGTGGCCTCGCACTTTGCTGTGAGCTGCTGACTCTTGTTAAGTGTGACCCAGCCAGGTTTTCCTAACTCAGCGTTCAAAGCTCTGTTAGGAACCTGACGAATACTTACACGTAAGGAAAGTAAGTTTAACAGAACACTGCTTGATCTTGCTATTTTTCTTCTATGAGCCCTTAAGTAATTGGCTTGTATTTCAGGGCTTTTTTATTTATTTAAGAAATATATTCTGTGTCGTTAAACTTGGAATTTTACTTGTTAGGAAGAGCTGCACATGCCAGAAGGGGCACCTGTGACCGTCGGACTGTTTAAAGAAAGGCAAAATCACACCTCCTTTATGTTCATCCAGGCCCTTTCTCCTTGAGTGGAATAGCTTAGCACCTAAGTGTTAGAAACTTCCAATCTCTTCTATCAAGCATGTCAATTAAATGGGCATACAATGTTGCTCCCAAACCTGAGAGTCTAGTGTTGACGTCGTGGAGTAGTGAAGTTCAGAGGTGGAGGTGAATGGTGCCTTAAGAGGGCTTCTGCATGTGGGTACTGCTGGTTGCTTATGAAGCATTCATTTCTCCCCTTCCTTCAGAGTAGCCCTGTGCTTCGGAATCATTGACCTCAGGCAAAGATCTGCACATGGGCCTTGATTCGTTTGAGCCAATCAGTAATCCCATCCACCTTGCCAGGGTGATTTTCCAGTTTGAACCAGAGAGGTCCAAGGGGAAGTTTGCCCAGGACTCCTCAGAAAGGAGAGGCCTCCTTTGTATAAACCCAGAAGCAGCCATGGTTCTAATTTTAGGTAGCCCTGAGTGCTTCTGACTGCTGTCCTCCAACCGCAAGAGTCTCTAGGCTTTGGAAGGAGCACGTGCCACGGCCAGTAAAGCAAAGACACAGTACATGCCTGGGCTCAGGATGACATCCTTATACTATTGGATCAGCCAACATGGAAGCCACTTTACCTCTGGATTTTCAGTCCTGAAAGCTAATACTTTTCCTTATGTTTAAGTCAGTTTTCTCAAGGTTTCTCTTGTTGAACTCTTAGAGCTTTGTGTATTGAGTGAGGGAGTTTGAACTTTATCCCATTTCAACAGGAAATTTGCAGAGACTTTTGAGATGAAATCTCAAAATCACCTTAACACAGTGCCTTTTACGTGCTGTCCACTTTGGTGCTGATGTAAGAGAAGAGTTTAATTTCTATCCTTCGTCCAGTGTGATATTGCTGTGTTTCTTGTTCATTTGTGACTGATGTCCAATAGACACCTGTACCTGTTCATCTCCCCAACCTTGCCCTAAACATCCACACACACACAGTCTGCTGCTTCTGCACACCCCCACCTGATTCCTAATGCTAGTGGTTGGGATCTCCACACTGACTAGAGTTTCCATACTTTTTAGGCTGTTTTGTTGCAGCTTTCTCAGCAGCAGGATCTCAAGGCTGAGGGAACTTCAGAGGTCAGCAAAGCCAGTTCTTAGATGCTTAAAGTTTCTCCATGGTATTCCCACCGCTGGGTGTCCACTGAAGGAGGATTTCTAGGTCATGGGTGTTCCTGCTTTAGCTAGTCCCATTTTTAGATAGTTCTAGTTATTCTAAACCTCTTCCTAGGATTCTGGTCCTGTAAACATAGAGGTAATCCAAACGAAAAGTTATCAGCTCAGGGTTAGGAACTGTTAGATATTTTCTGTTTGCCCCACCTGATCCATTCTCTACCTGTTTCCACCCTGCTTTCTGCCCCAGGAGGCTAACCTATGTGCACTGCATCCCTTTCCCCCTGCTCACTTCCGACTGCATTTGAACAATGAGGAGGCAGGGCAGGAGATTGAACAGAGGAAGCGGGGTCAACAGAGGAAGTGAGGGCATGGTATTTCTTCTGGCTCCCTCCCTATGGGATCACCTTGGTCTCACTTTGTTCCTCAACCGAAGATCACTGTTTCCATCAAGGTCGCATTCTTTATAGGATTTTCTCCTGGGTTTCGGTAACTAGTAACTACTGTTAGTAGTCCTGGGGTGCTGAGCTACCTGTTGTGGTTCCCCTCGAGCCTGTGCACACCTTTGTAAATAGTCCGTTTATTAAACCTTCCTCAAGTTGTCTTAACATCAGTGTGCTGTCTGTTTCTTTTTGGGACCCACACTGATAGAATAATTGGTCACTGCAAGTGGCTCCAGGAAACTAACTTTCAAAACTGGGTTAACATTAATTTTAAAAAAAAACTGGCTATGTTAATATCAGATAAATTAGACTTTGAAGTAAAATACTAGAGACTATAAGGGACATTACATGATGATAAAAGGGTCAATCCACCAAGAAGATAGAGCAAATCTAAATGTGTATACACCAAGCAACAAAGCTTCAAAATACATGAAGCAAAAACTGATAGAGCTAAAAGGAGAAATAGGCAGATCCCAGTTACACTTAGGGACTTCAACACCTCACGCTCACCAATTGATAGAACTGCTAGAGAAAATCAGCAAGGATACAGAAGAACTGAACAACACCATCAAATCAGTAGGATCGAATTGACTTTTATAAAACACTCAGCAACAGCAGGATACACATTCTTTTCATGTGCCCGTGGAGCATACTACCACATAGACCATAGGGCTATAAAACAAACCTTGACACATTTCAAAGAATTTCAACCATACAGAATACGTTCTCTTGATTATAATGGAATCAAACTAGAAATCAACGACAGAATGACAATAGGAAACCCGCCAAACACTTGGAAATTAAACAGCATATTTATAAATAATCCATGGGTCAAAGAAGTCTCAAAAGAAAAATACATAGAAATGAGTGAAAATGAAAACATCAACATCTGTAAGATACAGCTAATGAAACACTGAAAGGGAAATTTATATAGCACTGTGTACTTATATTATAAAAGATCTCAAATCAGTAAGTTCGTAGCTCAAGCAACTTGAAAAAGAATAACAAACTAAACCCAAAGCAATCAGAGGGAAGGAAATGATAAAGAGCAGAAATGAATGAAACTGAAAAGAGGAAAATGAGAGGGCAAAGTTAATGAAACATAAAGCTAGTCCCTCAAAAAATAAAGTTGATAAACCTCTAGCAAGACTAACAGAAGACACAAACTACTAATATCAGGAATGAAACAAGGAAACATTACAACAGATCCTGCAGTCATTAAAAGAATAAAAAAGGAGTACTATGAAGAACTCTAAGCTCAATTCAACAACTTAGAAGAAATGGACAAAATCCTTGAAAATCACAAACCACCAAAACTAAGACAAAATGAAGTAGAGAACCTGAGTAATCCTAAAATTGAATTTGTGATTATAAAATACTGTCAAAAATGATATCTCCAAGCCCAGATGGTTTCACTGGAGAATTTTATGAAACATTCAAAGAGTTGATCTATACAGTCTTTTCCAGAAAAAAGAAGAGTGAACACTTGACTCGTTATGAGGGATTTATTCCTGCTGTACAAGGCTGTGTCAATATTAGAATATCAATGTATGGGCCGGCCCAGTGGCACATCGGTTAAGTGCGCACATTCTGCTTCGGCGGCCTGGGGTTCGCTGGTTTGGGTCCCGGGTGTGGACATGGCACCGCTTGGCAAGCCATGCTGTGGTAGGTGTCCCACATAGAAAGTAGAGGAAGATGGGCATGGATGTTAGCTCAGGGCCAGCTTTCCTCAGCAAAAAGAGGAGGATTGGCAGCAGTTAGCTCAGGGCTAATCTTCCTCAAGAAAAAAAATATATATCAATGTAATCCACCATATCAGTAGCCTAACAAAGAAAAAACCGAATGATATCAATTGATTCAGAAAAGGCATTTGACAAAATTCAACACCCATTCATTGTAAAAACTCTCAGTACACTAAAAATAGAGGGGAACTTCCTCAATCTCATAAAGAGGATCTACCGAAAAAAAATCTACAGCCAGCATCATGCTTAATGTTGAAAGATTGAATGCTTTCCCTCTGAGATCAGGAACAATGAAAGGATGTTTACTCTCACTACTGCTATTCAATGTAGTACTGCAAATTCTAGCCACTGCAAGAAAAAAAAATAAAAGGCATACAGATTGGAAAGAAGAAATAAAACTATCTCTATTTGCGGATGACGTGATTATCTACATAAAAATCTTTAAGGAATCTACAACAAAACTCCTAGAATAAGTGAGTTCAGTAAGATACAGGATCAACACAAAAGTCAATTGTATTTTCTATTTACTGACAACAAACAAGTGGAAACCAAAAATTTTTTAATTGCAATACCATTTAGATTGCTCCAAAGAAAGTTACTTAGGTATAAATGCACCAAAACATGTATAGGATCTGTATAATGAAAATTATAAAGAACTGGTGAAAGCAGTTAAGGGAGACCTAAATAAATGGAGAGATTTATTATGTTCATGGATTGAGAAATTCAACATAGTAAAGATATTAATTCTCCCCGAAAGTGTTCTATAAGTTTAATGCACTTCCTGTCAAAATCCCAGCAAGTTTTTCTGTAGACATAGACAAACTTATTCTAAAGTTTATATCGGAAGGGAAAAGCCCTAGAATAGCCAAAACATTGGTGAAAAAGAAGAATAAAGTGGGAAGAATCATTTTCTAGTGTTAAGGCTTAGTATATAGGTGCAGTAATCAAGAGAGTGTGGTACTGGCAGAGGGAAAGACACATAGATTAGTGGAACAGAATAGAAAACCTGAAAATAGATCCACACAAATATACAGAATTAATTATTTATAAAGGAGCAAAGACAATTCAATCAAAGAGTAGCCTTTTTAAAAATAAGTGGTGCCGGAATAAATGGACATCCACCAGCAAAGTAAGAACCTTGACCTTCACACCTTAAATTAAAAATTCAGACCATGGATGGGGCTGGCCCCGTGGCCGAGTGGTTACGTTCTCGCGCTCTGCTGCAGGCAGCCCAGTGTTTCGTCAGTTCGAATCCTGGGCGCAGACATGGCACTGCTCATCAAACCACGCTGAGGCAGCGTCCCACAACTATGTACCGGAGAGCTTTGGGGAGAAAAAGGAAAAAATAAAATCTTAAAAAAAAAAAAATTTAGAGCATGGATTTAAACATAAAACATCAAACTATAAAACTTTTCAGAAAAGAACATAAGGAAAAATCTTCAGGATCTAGAACTTGGCAAAAGTTCTTAAACCTGATACCAAAAGCACAATCCACAAGAAGAAAAAAATGGATAAACTGGATTTCATCAAAGTGAAAACTTTTGTGCTGCAAAAGGCCTAGTTCAAAGCATGGAAAGACAAATTTTATAGGCTAGCAGAAAGTATTTGCAAATCACATATCCAACAAAGGCCTTATACTTAGAATGCATAAAAACGTCTCAAAACTTTTTAAAAAATCCAATTAGACAATCAGCAAAATACGTAAAACATTTCACCAAAGATGATATACGGATCACAAATAAGTGTGCAAACATAGTCAACTTCATTAGTTGTTAGAGAAAGGCAAATTAAAACCACAATGTGATATCACTACACAACTATCAGAATGGCCAAATTGAAAAACAGTGGTAATCAGGGGCTGGTCCGATGGCTGAGTGGTTAAGTTCAGTGCTCCACTTTGGTGGCCCAGGGTTCCCCGGTGTGGATCCTGGGCGCGGACCTACATACTGCTCATCAAGCCATGCTGAGGCAGCACCCCATAAAGAAGAACTAGAATGACTTAGAACTAGGGTATACACCTATGTACTGCAGCTTTGGGGAGGCAAAAAAAAAAAAAAAAAAAGATTGGCAATAGATGTTAGCTCATGGCTAATCTTACTCACCAAAAAAGCATACCTTTAAAAAAAAAAATAGTGATAGTTGTACTAAATGCTGGCAAGATTGTGGAGAAACTGGATTACTCATACATTGCTGATGGGAATATGAAATGGCACAGTCACTCTCGAAAATAGTTTGACAGACCCTTTCAAAACTAAAAATGGACTCACCATATGACCCAGCACTTGCACACTTGGGCATTTATCCCAGAGAAATGACTTATTTTTATATAAGAACTTGTACTTGAATATTCATAGCAGCTTTATTTATAATAGTCCCAAACTGGAAACAACTCAGATATCTTTCAATAGGTGAATGGTTAAACAAATGTGGTACATCTATACTATGAAATACTATTCAACAACAAAATACAAACTGCTGATCCACACAACTGGGATGAACCTCAAGGAAATTATGCTGAGTGAAAAAAAGCCAGTCTCAAAAGCATACATACCACATGATTCCTTTTATGTAACATTCATGAAATGACAATTATAAAAATGGAGGACAGATTAGTTATTGACAGGGATTAAGAATGGGAGAGAGGGTGAGTGTAGCTACAAAAGGTAACACGAAGGAGTCTTGTGACCATACAGTTGAGTATCTTGATCATAGTGTTGGTTATGCAAGGCTACCCATAACAATTGCACAAAACACAGAAATGAGTGCTCATATAACTGGTGAAATAAAAAAGGTTTATGGGTTGCACCAATGCCATTTGTTGATTTTGATATAGTTTTATAGTTGTTTAAAATGTTAACATTGGGAGGAACTGGGAGAAGCGTGTGCAGGACTTTCCTGTACATTTCTTTGCAACATCCTGTGAATTTGTAATTATTTCAAAATGAAAAGTTTTAAAAATTGGATTCTGGGGTCGTGTTGATCATATATTCAAGGAGTGCGTAGATAACCTCCTTGCCAGGGGTAAACAGGACACAGTAATCTGTGGTGTGCAGTGTCATCACAATTATTCAAATTATCACCAGTGGCATCAAGGAATGAAGTGCAGGTGGAGGGCAGGCATTGGAAGACCAAGTATCTGTGGCACTTAAGTCGCTGTGACAACAATAGTGATTATAAAGTCTCTGAAGTCAACTGGTTTCTTAGGGCACCAGAGAGCATATTTAGGGAAAAAGGGAAATAAACATTATGAGCATACAAATAAAACAGGCATGAAGAACCGGAAGGCCTCTACGGCAGCTTCAAAGGAGTTCCTTGTCTCCTGGCATCACAGGGCAGGTAAGGGTGAGGAGCCCCTGATATGAGATGTTCCCCTCAGGAACCTGCCGGCCACTCACTATGTTCAACCTTTCCCCTCGTGGAGGGTACAGTGCTTTGTGCACATCAGGGATATACACGTGTTTCGGGTATGGATGTGCCTTCTCTGAACTGAGGGCTTCTCACAGTACCACCATTTGTGGCCTGATAGGTGGACTGATCAATCACCACAGAATAACGCCCAACATCACTTTGACAAGGAGACACGTTTTTTGGTAAATGGACATGTGGGCCAGAGGCTCATAACCACAGACTTTACAAGTTTTACCATGTGCTCCATCACCCAGAAACAGCTGGCTTGATAGGTAGAACAACCTGCTAAAGATTAGTTATGGCACAAATTGGAGATAAACTCTTGGGAAGTGTGGATGTCGTCCTACAGGTGCTTTGTATGCCTTAGACAGAGGCCAATATGTGGTACCATCTCCTCCATGGCCAGAATGCATTGGTTTGGGAACCCAGGAGTAGAGGTGGGAGTGCTCCCTCTCACTGTTACACCTACTAACTCACTTGAAGGATTTTTTCTTCCCATCTCTGTGACCTTGGCCTCAGTCTTTTTGGAAGTCCAAGTGTCCAAGAGAAGAATGCATACACCAGGAAATAAGGGCATGATTCTAATGTATTGGAGGCTGAGACTGCCCTCTCACCTTTTGGGCTTCCTGATGCCCCTAAACCAACAGGAAGGGAAAGAGGTCATCGTGCCTGAGGGGATGATTAGTCTTGTTTACTAGGGGGAAATCACGTTGCTGCTACACAGTGGAGGCAAGAAAGACTATGTCTGCCACCAAGGAGACTCGTGGGAATGTCTCTTATGATTCTTTTGCCCAATAGTCCTGGTCAATGGAAAACTGCAGCAATCCAGTAAAGACAAGACCAGCAAGGACTCAAATCTGCCCATCCTTCATGCTGGCAGAGGGTAAGAGTAAGACGGAATGACTAGTGGCAAAATTCCCTTGTCATTATCAGCATAGGCCTTATTACCAGATACAGAGGTGGAAACTATATCAGCCATGTTATATGATTCTTTTTTTAAAATCTCTTTTCTCACTATTATCTTATACGACGCATGTAACAAACTAAGGATACTCTGACAAGTACCCAATTCTAATACCACTAAGAGGCTTTGGTTATGTGGGTAGGTTGACCTCAGAGCCTGGGTTTAAAGGGGATCATTTTAAAGGGGAGAGTGTTCTCAAATGTTAGGGGTGTCGATAGGAGCTGACTTTTGGATCAGACATTGGGCAATGATTGGGCAGGACAGAAGAGCAGCAGTGAAGTGCTGTGACTCTGGGTAGGAAACACCACCATGCTTTGTCCTGCTGTTTCAGCAGGACCTTTGGCCCAGCCCTGTTTTTCTTAAGCCAAATATGTGAAGAATCTCAAGAGATCTTGCTCAGCTGACTCTATAAAAGGAAAGATCTCGGGAAGGGTGGGGATTCGCCAGGGTCAAGGAATTCCCTGACCCTGGGGGTTCCCTGAGTTTGGGGAAGCCTGGTTAATAGAGCATGCTGTGAAAAGCCCTATAGAAATCACAGAGTTTGGGCCTTGAAAACCGGTCATCGCCCCGGCCGGCATCCATCCCCAAAATGATTCTCCCCGGGCTTCCCTTCTGTATCTGTTTCTTCAACTAGTTATTTTGTGTTGGTCAGGATTAGGTCCCATATAGCAGGTCTCTTCTTTCTCAGTTCATCTTCTGAGAGATGGAATTATCCTGAAGATAAGTCAAGTCATTACCAGATGCATATCTTTGAGCTAACGTAACTCCCCAGATGTCCAGAGAGTGGAAGTCTCTCCTCCTCACCTCAGCTTGCGTCTGCACTAGAATCGTCATCTCCATTAATCATATTTTCCAGTTTCCGCTCTCCTTTAATCCTCACCTAGAGCCTTTCTTGCATGAGTCTTGGTGAGGATTTCTCTTTTTTTTCCCTTTTTTTAAAGATTGGCACCTGAGCTAACATCTGTTGCCAATCTTCTTTTTTTTCTTCATCTCCCCAAAGCCCCCCAGTACACAGTTGTATATTCTAGTTGTAGGTCCCTCTGGTTGTGCTGTGTGGGATGCAGCCTCAGCATGACCTTATGAGCAGTGCCGTGTCCCCCTACCCCGGGATCCAAACCGACGAAACCTCAGGCCGCCAAGGCGGAGCACAGGAACTTAACCTCTCGGCCACAGAGTTGGCCCCTTGGTGAGGATTTCTATGCAGGAGTGCATCTTCTTGATCTGTAGGACTCTCTCTCCTGCCTTCTGGCAGTTATGCCTCTTTGAACAAGGAGTATCTTTCACCACTTGGTTGGGTTTATGTAAATATCTCTACTGTTAAAACCTCAAATGCTTCTGCTGTGGTCTGAATGTTTGTTTCCCCCAAAATTCATATGTTGAAATCCTAACCCCTGAAGGTGATGGTATTAATAGGTGGGGCCTTGGGAGGTATTTAAGTCACGAGGGTGGAGCCCTTATGAATGAAATTAGTGCTCTAATAAAAGAGGCTCCATAGAGAGTCTTAGCCCCCTTCAGCCATGTGAGGATACAATGAGGAATCTGCGGGGCCAGCCCGGCGGCCCAGTGGTTAAGTTCTTGCACTCTGCTCCAGTGGCCCAGGGCTTCACTGGTTTGGATCCTGGGCGTGGACATGGCACCGCTCATCGGGCCATGCTGAGGTGGCGTCCCACATAACACAACCAGAAGGACTTACAACTAGAATATACAACTATGTACCAGGAGGCTTTGGGGAGAAGAAGAAGAGAAAAGAAGATTGGCAACAGATGTTAGCTCAGGTGCCAATCTTAAAAAAAAAAAATTTGCAAACCAGATGAGAGACCTTGCTAGACCGTTTGGCATCCTGATCTCAGACTTCGAACCTCCAGAACTATGAGAAATAAATTTCTGTTGTTTATGAGGCACCTGGTCTATGTTATTTTGTTATAGGAGCCCGAATGGACCAAGACAGCTTAGATTTCTACAGGTGTCAGAGATCATAAATATTATTTATGTCTTCATTTCTAAAGATTTGAGCCCATGAAGTACTGGTTACACATTCCAATAATGATAATAACAATAGTAGCTAACATTTATGGAATGCTCACTATGCACTGAAGACATATAATGTGCGTAAAGCGCTGTATTAGAGTTCTCCAGGGAAACAGAACTAACCAGAATATACATAAATACATAGAGATTTCTTACGCGGGATTGGCTCTCATGGTTGTGGAGGCTGAGAAGTGCCTTGATCTGCCGTCTGCAAGGTGGAGGCACAGAGAAGCCGATGGTGTAGTTCCAGTCCCAGCCCAAAGGCTGGAGAACCAGGGCAGGGTGGGGCGGGGTGGGATGGGTGGGGATGGAGGTTGCTGCTGGTCTAAGTCCTGGTCGGAGACTGAAGGCCCAGAACCAAGAGCGCTGAGGTCTGAGGGCAGGAGAAGATGGATGTCCCCGCTCAAGCAGAGAGCAAATTTGCCCTTCCTCCACCCTTTTGTTCTAATCAGCCTATTCAGGCCCTCGACAGATTGGGTGATGCCCACGCACATTGGTGAGGGTGATCTTTACTCAGGCTACTGATTCAAATACTAATCTCTTTCAGGAAGACCCTCACAGACGCACCCAGAAATAGTGTTTCATCAGCTATCTGGGCATCCTATAGCCCAATCAAGTTGACACATAAAGTTAACCATCTCAAGCGCCTATCCTATCAGGCAGATATTCCTATAGTCCCCATTTTACAGACAAGGGAACCAAGGCTCAGGAAGGTAAGGTAACTTACCCGAGACCACACAGCCAGTTGGAAAGAGAGCTAAGATATGAATCCAGGTAGTCTGACTCCAGAGTCATCCTTTTACACTGCTGCCATTGTTCCTTTCTTGTCCTACTGGTTTTACAGTTTTTAGCTGAATATCACTTCCTCCCCTTCTCCCCAACTCCTCCCAATGCTCTCTTTTTCCACTTAACAGCCAATCTCTAGACAGTCTTCTCAGGCCTGTGAAATGTACTCCATCTGGATTCAAGAGTGCATTCATCTGGCATTTCAGATTGTGATACAGAAAGCCCAAGCCTGTTCTTTGACTCCACCTAGGTCAGTGGTTCCTGGTCTTTGGTCTGCGTAACAATGATTGGGGAGCTTTTAAAAGCCAGATTCCTGGGCTGTTCACAGAGATTTTGATTTGATAGATCTGGGAACGCAGGGGAACGCAGGAGTCTCCTTTTTTTACTGGAAGATTCTGAAACAGGAGACCTTCAGATTGACCACACTTTAAGAAACACTGATAAGTCAAAGATTCACTTCTCTTGGTGTCCTTTCTTTTCCAAAGTCCCAGCCTTCAGCCAGGGAAAAAATGCTGAAAATGCCACCGGTTTGTTGCCCTCTTAACTCCTGGAAATGTTCTTTAGGCCTTTTCTGGTGATGTCTCCCCGCGAATCAACAGGGGTCCTTTGGTATGTGGAAAGCTCTCTGGCTCATCTCTGCCCTGAGACACGCAGCAGGGACCCCTCACACCTGCTCGCCCTGGTCTACATCAGCTCCACCGCTGCCCTCATTCTGCGCCTTAGCAGGGAGCCGACCATCACCAGCACCTGACTCTTCCCCCTACTGGTTTCCTCACATTTGCTACGATTGGTGCATCCTGGGCTGTTGTGGCCTCTTCCAGAAGATGAGATAACCTCACTTCGGAAAAAATTTATTTCCTGTTCTGTCCCTCACTCATCACCTTAGTTTGGATCTCCTTGCTTCCTTAGAAGCCCCCACTTCTCCTGTCATTCTCTCTCTCTCTTTCTGAGTGTGTGTGTGTGTGTGTGTGTGTGTGTGTGTGTAGGCTTTCCTTCATCCTGTCTAGAGACTCCTCATCCTCAGGAATCAATTCAAAAGGAGGCCTGTGCATGCAGACGGACCCACTCGCATTGCTCCCGGAGCTGCGCTCCCTGCACTGCGGCAGACAGGCTGCTCTCCACTCCCTGCTTGGGGTGAGGGCTACTGGGGGAGTTTCAGACCAGAGGAACCAACCCTCCGTTCTGAACATACTCCTTTCCACTGTCTCAGCAGCCACGCCTGACCAGATAATAACAGTTTCTATTTATTGAGTGTTTACTAACTGTTGATTATGGTAGATTCTCGGAAAGGTCCCTTTCATGGGAAATTGAAAGTCCCTGACACTAACCATGAGTTTTTGTCTCAGGGGAAGCGGATGAGGTGATGGGAGTGTGACCAGGGTCTGTGGTTCTTAGCAAGCTTCACAAACATCTGCAAGGCAGAGAACATAGCAATCAGGTAGTGTTTCCAAGCTCTCTCTTTGGAGAATTGACCCTTCTTTTTCTGCTCTGAAACAACAAGCAGTAGAAGTGGTCTGAATGCCTGTCCTTGATGACAGTGGTCTGGTTGCATCATCAGAGGCTTAATGTATTAGCTTCCTATGACTGCTCGAACCGACTGTCACAACTGTGGTGGTTAAAATAATGAATTCATCCTTTCACAGTTCTGGAGGCCAGAAGTCCAAGGTCAAGGTGTCAGGAGGGCTGTGCTCCCTCCTGAGGCTTTGGGGGAGAATTGGCTCCTTGCCTCCTAGCTTCTGGTGGCTGCCTGGCAGTCCTTGACATGCGGCCCCATCACTGCAATCCTTGCCTCCATCTTCATGTCAGCTGCTCTGTGTGTACCTGTCAAATCTCCCTGTGCCTCTCTCTTTTAAGGATACATGTGACTGCATTTGAGGCCCATTGGGACAATCCAGGATAGCATCCTCTCAAGGTCCTTAACTAAATCACTACAAGTTTTGCCATAAAAAAAGCTAATATTCACAAGTTCTGGAGTTTAGGAAGTGAATATATCTTTGTGGAGGCATTTTTTCTGCCTATCACACATGGCTATGTGAGGTAGGTACCCTCTGCTGTCAGCCCCCAAAGACAGACCAAGGCAAGCCCAGCCCATGGCTCTGGACAGTCCAGACAGTGGACGGATCTCACCTTCAGCAGAGGACAGGACCAGAGTGGACGTCTCTGCATTTGATAGGAAGTAAAGCATGAATAAAATCTCTTGACCAGGGGCCGGCCCCGTGGCCGAGTGGTTAAGTTCATGCCCTCCGCTTCAGCAGCCCATGGTTTCACCGGTTCAGATCCTGGGCACGGACATGGCACTGCTCATCAGGCCATGCTGAGGCGGCATCCCACATGCCACAACTAGAAGGACCCACAGCTAAAAATATGCATCTACGTACTGGGGGACTTTGGGGAGAAGAAGAAGAAGAAAAAAAGTCTTTTGACCAGCCTCTGTATCCTGCCGTGTTGTAATTTCTTACCTGCTATGATCCAAAAAAAAAAAAGTCCTATCAAGGCCAGAGAAGAGAGGCACCTCTGGTTTTGGAAGATCCTAAAATAGTGCTTTGGGTCCATTTTATTCTCAGTTTATCCTCACTACAAACTATGATTATACTCATCTTACAGATGAGGAAACTAAGGCTCAGAGATGTTAAATCTGTCAATGCTATATGGTACTGGGATCTAACACGGTTTCCATCTCTACTTCCTGCCGTTAATACACCCTGACCCACCGGATTCCTCTGCCCAGAACACAGAGCATGTGGTCCCAGAAGACCTGAGCTCATAGAATAAAAAATGGATTGCCCTTGGAGATTCAAATAATTTTTCCTTAAATTGCCCAATTTGGGAAGGGCTCTACTTTTTTGTTTTCTTTCCCAGAGGAGAAACCAAACTGTAATTTCAGAGAGAGTTTTAAGAATTGAGCGTACCAACTGGTAAATATAGGTAAATCTAAGCAAATCTTGGTAAATCTGGGTAAATCCTTCTATAACCTTGGGGATGAGGCAGGGATCACTTATCAAGACAACAAAGATAGAAGCTAGAAGGGAAAGGACTGATAAATTTAACTGTGTGAAGATGTATAATTTCTGCATGTCAGCCAGGCTATCTACAGGGTAGAATTTATCTTTTAGGAGTTTACTGAGCTGAAGCCGGTGGACTGCATATTTAGTATCTCCAGCTAGAGATCCTGACTTTGAGCCAGCTATGGTCTAGGAGAGTCACCAGGTATAATTGTTCAGTATGCTACCTGTGCAGCCATACATGGCAGCCCTGATGACTATTCTCTCATGATGCTCCAAGTAAGGGATGGACTCCAGCCCACAAAAATCACCCTGACAACAACACACACACACACACACACACACACACACACACACAGCCCTAGACCTCACCTTGTCTTCCCAGGAATTTTCTGGGTGACATCACAGCTCTGACTCCTCATATTCTCCACTCCCTCTTCTTTCCTGGTCTAATCCCGACCATAATTCTAAAGGAGAGAAGGTAGGCAGAAATATAAGACACTGGTGATGCTTAATACACTTTGAATGCAGTAGCCGAGGTTCTTCTGCAGCAAAAAGTAGAACAATGCTTCAAGTTGGGTCATGCTCCTTCTGGCAGCTTTAGAGGAGGCACGGTATAAATGTTGGTTAAATGAATGAATCAGTTAGTTACTTCATCCAAGCCAAAAGTTTTTTCTCCCAAGCAAATTGTGGAAGGATTCACTATAAAGACCCTGGGTATGTCAGATGGACTCTTGGCTGCTAGCAACAGCAATGGAGCCTGGGCATCTGAGGCAAGAGAGGGTTCCAAAAGAGCTTTAGGGGCTCACAGAATGGACAGAAGCTGGCAGCCTTGGCTTGGGAAACGGACAGGACTCAGGGCAGCAGGAGCCACAGCTGTGATCCCTCGTCCTACAGCAGGAAAAAGCTGGTCATTCTCTGTCACTGCAGCTGCCATGTCTGACTTCCTGAAGCCCCTTAAGGATTTGCTTCAAGTCCCAGAAGAGCGTGCCCAACTGGTTGAGCCTGGGCCACGCTGCACAGCGATGGGGAGAGGGAGGCCCTGGCTCTGAAGCTTCCAGAGAGAAAGAGGCAGGCACTTCTGCTCCCCAAGACTGACTACTCATGAGAGCGGTGGGAGGGTGTTTCAGGAAGGAGAGGTGGAAAGCTGGGAGCCCAAAACGGCAAATGCCTACCTCTGAGGTCATCTCTCAGAGTTTGCAGGCTGAAAGATTCATGAGGAATGGGATCCAGGAACAACCAGAAAGGTCTCTCTCTCTCTTGTTCCCTCCACCTCACTCCCTGCTAGTGATCTCTTTTTTATTTTATTTATTTTCTTTTTTGAGGAAGATTAGCCCTGAACCAACATCTGGTGCCAATCCTCCTCTTTTTGCTGAGGAAGGCTGGCCCTGAGCTAACATATGTGCCCCTCTTCCTCTACTTTACATGTGGGATGCCTGCCACAGCATGGCTTGACAAGCAGTGCCATGTCTGCACCTGGGATCTGAACCTACGAACCCCAAGCCACCAAAGCAGAATGTGCTCACTTAACTGCTGTGCCACCGGGCCGGCCTCTAATGATCTCTTTTTTTCTGATTACAGAACTTTGTCCACTTTTCCATACATGTGGCTCCTTCTGAGCCTCCAATGTTATTAATCTCAGCTCCAGCCACACACAGAAGCTAGCATCTGTCAGTCCCAATTCCAAATTCTTGGGAGAGATCATCAGATTGGATCAGGATGGACCAGGTGTCTTTCCCTGTGGCCAAAGGGTGGTCTCAGAGAATGTGGTTCTTCTCAATACAGAAGACACCTCAAATGCGTCCTACACATTGCAGAATCAAGTTGGGGTGCATTCTCACTAGGAATTCATCTGTACAGACTTGGCTGTGCTTAAAAGGTTTGAGGAGAACCTGCTGTCTGAATAAAGAACATAGAGAAGTTGCCAGGGGGATGTTTAACCTCTAAAGAAAACTGGTTCTCTTCAAATCATGTTAGTCACACCATATTTGCAAGCAGCTAGGTGCTTCTTAGATCCGATTTTAGCTCTGCCGTGGAGCAGGTTTATGTTACTTTATGCATCTGAATACAGCCAAACTGTACTTCTTTAAAAATAGACCGCAGTTGGGGCTTTCCCTACATCAACAGGGCCTCCTGCCCTTCTTCCCAGTGGAATTGAATTTTATTCCCTACTTGGTACCCTTCTCTAAAACTTGAATCTGGCAAACGCCTGCCACATACAAGGCGCCCTATAAATGTCAGTTAAATGAGTGAATGAAACAGTCAATCAGTCAATCACTTCATCTAAGCCAAAGGTTGTTTTTTCCAGCAACACACAATGGCCAAGTTCAGCAGCGAGAAACTCGATCTCCTCCACCTGCTCTGCAGAATACCCCTCCCGCTTCCTCCCAGCGTTACTCCTCGCCAAACCCACTCTCACTGCCTTAGGCCTCATCCTGGTCATCTCTCCCTTTTTTTTTTTTTTGGAAGAAGATTAGCCTCGAGATAACTGCTGCCAATCTCTCTCTTCTTGCTGAGGAAGACTGGCCCTGAGCTAACATCCATGCCCATCTTCCTCTACTTTATATGTGGGACACCTACCACAGCATGGCCTGCCAAGTAGTGCCATGTCCACACCCGGGATCTGGACTGGCGAACCCGGGCTGCCAAAGCGGACCGTGCGCATTTAACCCCTACACCACCAGGCCGGCCTGGGACCATGCCGTTTCTGCTCACCATTGTGTCCCCAACAGCCAGGACAGTGCTTGCCATGTTTTAGGACTCCACATACACCTGTTAAACGAATGATTGACTTTTAACCTCCCTTTTCCCTCTCCCTCATCCACACAGTATGTTAGAGGCGAAGAGAAGAGGAGGCACAGATTGCTGCAGGAGGACCCGAAGTGACCACAGGAGGTGTTTGCTCTCTGATCTTACAATTAAGACCTTTGGGGGAGTGTTGCTTCCCCCCAGTACCTCCTTATGGGGCAAAACCAGCCCCCTGTCTGCAGCTGACCTCTCGTGCCCTGGGTGTGTGCTACCCCCTGCTCTTCTGGGAGAGAAGCTTTGCTGACAGCTGCGCACCCATCCAAGTGGCCCGCTTTAGAAGGTGAGTCACCCTCCTGCTGGGAGCGTGGATCCTCGCAGCTTCCGGAAAGCGGTTTAGCAATAGGTACTGGGACCAAAAATAAGGCATGTGCTGCGACCTTATTATTCCAAGGCTAGGAATCCAATCTGAGGAGTCGGCAAAGGGAGGCCCAAGATGGGTTTATATCCATGTTTTTATGTAAAAAACTGGGAAGAGCCTAAATGTGAAACAATAGGAGAAAGCTTTGTGACTCTAATACATTCATATGCTAGAAAATTGTAGCTGTTGAAAAAATTGTTTATGAAGAATTTTTAATGATGCAAGAAAATGTTATATGAAAAAGCAAGACACAGAACTGCATATACGCTCTGATCCCAGATGTACAGTAAATACTGTAATTTCTATGCATATATATATACATTCAGAGGAAAAAGCCTGGACTGGTAAATAGCCAAATGTTAAGACTCTTTTTTTCAGACTCAGAGATTTCTTTCTTTTATGCTTTGGTGTTAAAAGTAGCATGTGCTGCTTTTGCAATCGGAAAAGAGGCGGGGGCAAAGTTTTTAAGACAGCCGGTGCTGCGGGTCAATGAAATTCCTGAGCTCGGCGCTTCCCCTCGGTAAGGCGCTGTGCCTGCGCCTGCTCCCCAGCCCGTCCCCCGAGCGGTCCCGCTGGCTCCGAGGGAGAGTGCTCGCGGCGGCAGGAGGCGACGGGCTTGGCGCAGCGCACGGCCGGAGGTGGAAGGTCAGGGGAGGGGCTGAGCCTGTCTCCTGTCAGGAGCGAGATCTGGGCTGCGCTGGGCACCCGGAGCCCTGGTTCAGCCCCCGGCCATCGCGGCCGCCGCCCAGTGCGCTCTTCCACGGCCAGGTGCAAAATGCCGTGTCATTGGGAGAGTCTGCGGCTGGAGCATTGAATTACAGCTCAGCCGAGCCCGGGGAGGGCGGCGCGGGTGGAAGATGAGCAGAAGCCCCTGTGCTCCTCGGAGCGCCCGCTGACCAGCGGGCTAAGCGCAGCCGGGGCGGGGACCGAGTGTAGCCGCTGGAGCAGCCGGGGCTGGCCTTTCCTCTTTAAGAGCAGCAGATCTGAGCCGGGAGCCAGCGATCCGAACCGGCCTCCCTCCGCCAGCCCTGTCGAGGGAGGGGACCCACGAACTGCGCCTAGGCCCTCCCCGACCTTCCCCAGCCCTCTCCGCGCCCTGGGCACACGGGGCCCTCACACCTTGCAGTCATGCTGAGGGTCTTTTTCCTTTACGCCGAGAACGTCCACACCCCGGACACCGACATCAGCGATGCCTACTGCTCCGCTGTGTTTGCAGGTAGGAGGGGCCTGCGATCCCCGCCGGGCGGGGAGGGTGGGCGTCAGGGAGGGGACATCTCTGATCTCTACTCCGGGCAGCGCGGGGATGTGAGACACGAGACTCCACGCCCCGGCCAGACTAACTGTGAGGGTTACAAAGACACACATTCTCAGGGAGGGGCGACTCAGAGGGAAACTGAGGCAAGAAGGGAGAGGTGGCTGAGCAGCGCTTCCTCAGGGCCTGGAAGCTGAACCTGGGCTGGGGCTAAGGGGGACCTGGAAGGCGGGGCCAGCCTCTCTCCTCTGTCTTCTGGATCTCTTAAAGACGTCTTTCGGCGCTGTGGGCGGCAAAGCGCTGTACTGCAGGACTCCCCTCCTCTCCGGGGAAGGCTGGGTCCCAAGCCTATTTATAACCCATCTCTCTGCCCGCTGGGCCTGGGCCTGGCGGCTGTCCTGTCTTCTGCTCTCTATCACAGGCTGGGCTGGCAAGGAGGTGGCCACTGGCGGCAGAGGCACTGCCCACCCGTCCAGGGATCCTACCCTTGCTCTGGGCACAGGATGGGGGAAATTTAGCAGCTGACACAGCTGTCACCAGCACCAACCTCTAGGGACTTTCTTCCCCCCACCCCCACAGACTGGAGCATGTGGGAGGTGGTGTCTCCTTCATCAGACTGGGGCTTCCTTGAGCAAGGGAGCCTGCTGTCCTCTTAGATTGGGACGTCCACAGGAAAGTCTTCACATGGTTATGACGGGACTTTTCCTCCAGGAGGTGAGGCCCGGGCCCTGTCTGCTTCCCTGGGAGCCCCTCAGGGCCAAGCCAGAGCTAAGGTCTACACAACTGGGTCTGTGGGGGTGGAGCCACCCTGGGGGAGAACACTCAGCGGCAAGTGTGAGCCCCTCCACCGCCCCTTGTGGGTTCCCTCTCAGCCTCCATTACCTGTCACTCCCCTTCTCCCCAGAGATCTGGCCGCATCCCAGGCCCCCAGAAATCTGAGCAGTGGCTGGCCCCTGGCCATCCAGCAGACTTTCCCTTTCAGTTCCACTAGCTCCTGGATCTGCCTGGTCCCAGAGGCCCGTGTGCACATATGCTCCCAGACACACACCCAGGAGTGCATGTGACACCTGCGATGTTCCTGCAGAGACCGCAGGCATGTGTCCCTACAGCTCACACAGATGTATCATAACAGACACACACACACTCCTGGGTGTGAGATTTGGGGCTTCTGGAGGAGTTGCTGAATGGGGCTGTGGCCTAGAGAGCAGCAGCACCAAGAGAAGGGACAGAAGGGGGTGGGAGGTAACACTCTAGCTGTGTTTTTTCCCTGACATGTTGTTTCGACTAGTTTCCCACAGTTGCCTCCAGAGATGACCTTTATCAAGGTGTTTCCAGGGAGAAGACAAGGGCATGAGAGGGGAACCCCCATACTTCCTCTGCATCCTCAGCCCCAGGCAGGCCAGGCCAGTGGTTCACCTGCATGGCCCCGGCTAGCCGGCTGGCTGAGGGCCCTGGGCTCCACCTTGCACAATGCTAGGAAGCACCATCACACTATAAACATCCTCCTGGCTGAGGGAGGGAGGAGACTGTCGCTGTGGAGGGAGGGGGACCCTGTGCATTACACAGACCCTCCAGCGCCAGCGCCCCTCCCCCATCGCAGTCCCCCAGCCCAAGGGCTGAGCAGGCTTTGTGAACGGCACCCTCTGGAGCTGTCCAGTACACAGATGGACCCCGAGGGGCCACCTTGGAGCCCCTGCCCCTGTTCTCAGGGGTCTTGCCTCCTCTGGTGCCCACTCAGCCTGAACCAGATTTTCCTCCACCTTCCCTGACTACCCCCCCCGCCCCAACCAAGCCCATCCACCTACCTGAACACATACACACTTGCCCCATCCTTCATGATCCCCCGACCCAGGCCAGGCTTGGGACCCTAGTAGGAGAAAGGAAAGAATGAATAATGAATGGCGGAAGCACTTTCTACCCCCAGGAATGCTTCACCCACAGGAAGTACTGCTCTCCTGTCCTTGCTATTTCAGCCCCAACGGCTGTCTATGGAGCAGGCCCCCCCCCCCCCCATGCTCTATCCACATTCCTGACTGAGCCCCTTCCCTCCATCTGCCTGATGTCAGTCTGCAGTCCTGCCCTTTGCCTGCTCCCTGGCTCCTCGGGGTGGGCTCCCCGTTCCCTTGGGAGAAAGGAAGTACATTGTGCTAACCAGGGGTGGCCTGCAGCCTACAGAGGGGGCTGGCTGAAGCCCCCACTCCCAGTCATCACAGTCACTGCCAGGCGGCCATGGGGAATGCAGGCCCTCCCTCCTCCAGCTCTGGCCACAGTCCACCTGCTGCGTTAGCCAAGCTCTAACCCATGTCCAAATTTGGCCTCCCTGTGGCATTCAGGCCTGCTCACCCTCCTTCTCCCAGCCTGCGCCAGTTAGGTGAATGATTACACGGAAGGCTCTGGCCTTAGGGACGCACTACTCAGAGCCAAACACCCTTCTGGGAAGACTTCCCTCACCCGCTGGCCTGGATCTGGCCTCCCCAGACCCTTTAAGTTTGGGGGCCATAAAACCCCTTCTCTGGCTACCTGATTATAATATCCCATAATGAGACCTCATGACTCTTGCGGACACGCATAAATTCATTTCATGCTCACAGCAGCTTTGTGAGGCCAAAGGGCAGGGATATTATCTCCTTTTGTAGATGAGCAAATAGGCCCAGAGAAGTGCAGGGGCCTGGCTAACGTCACACAGTGGCCAAAGCACGCCCCCACCCCCATCATCAGTGCCCTCTGTTGTTCTCAGCAACCATGGTGCATGAATAACAAACTGCTCTGGAAAGCATACCATATGCTGCCCACACCACCAGGCACTCTGGCCCGAGCCAGAGAGGGGAGGGCCGTGCTTGGGGTACCCAGCATGGGGCTGAGGCAAAGTGGGTGGGGGATGCGAGACTGCCGGGAGTAAGACGAATCACTAAAAGACAGAAGACTCTGATTTTGAACATGTGTATTCATCCCGAGGAGAGAGAATGGGCATTCATTAAGCACAAACAATGTACCATTTTCAGATCCTGTTTCTTTAAAACCCCACAACAATCCTATGAAAGAGATATATTTAACTGATACCATGCTTACTAGGTGCTAGGCACTGTTCTAAATAGAACCCATTTCATATGAGCTGTATCATGTTCCAGTTATAATTCGTACCAGGCACTTGCATGCAGACACCGAGTCCTCCTAGCAGCAGCATATGGTAGCAACTCTTATCACCCCCATTTTATAGACGGGAAAACTGCAGCACAAACAGGTTAAGTTACATGCTGGTAAGTGGTGGAGTCGGGGTTCCAGCCCACGCACTCTGGCCCCAGAACCCTGTCTTTAACTGCTCTACCAGCTCCCTCTGGTTTTAGCTCTGATTTACAAGACACAAGCAGTAAAAGGTGGAGGGGCAGGGTCGGAACCCAGGTCTGGCTCACACCCAGAAGTGCAGTCTCAGTCTGCACGTTGCCCGCTCACATCCTGCCGTGTCTCACACATTGTCCCTCCTGCCACTCACGCCCTCTCTGACCCAGGCAGACATCCTCCTTTTCACTCTCTGGTCTGGAGGATGCTTTCTTATCTCAGATGGTCTCTGCTCTTCTGCATCGCTCTGTCTGGACCTCACGGGACCCATCAGTCACCAGTTGGTCCACGATGCTCCCTCTAGGCAGTACCCTCCTGCCAGTCCATCTCACAGGCCTCTGGTGGCTGCTCAGGGTCTGAGAAGCTGAGGCCAGAGTGATGGGTCATGGGGCACTGAGGTGGGCAGCCTGCAGTGGGTGTGGCAGGGACCCTGGGGCCTCCAGAAAGGGGGCAGTAAAAACCCCGGGCTTAGCCAGTCCAGCCTGAAGTTGTGTGGAGGGGCTCAGGAGTGCAGATGGCTGGCAGCCTTGGTCACATTCCAGAGGGATGAGAGCATCAAACCAGAGGGAGAGAAGGATGGTAGCTCAGAGTATTGGCTTTGAACCCACACTGCCTGGGATCTTGGATTTGGAATCCCAGCTCTGCTACTTTCCAGCTGTGTGTCTTTAGGCAGGTTGCTTAACTACTCTGTATCTCAGTTTCCTCATCTGTAAAGTGTTGATGATAATAGTACCCGCTTTGGAGGGATGATTCTGAAGAGTTTATGTGTTAATTCATTTAAAGCACTTTGAATAGTGCCTGGCACTCAATACATGTGAACTATAATTATCATTATTATATGTAACTATACATGTATTTATTATAATTATAATTATAGTTCACATGTATTGTACATGTACTAAGAAATCACTGCACACATCCAAGAAGCCTTTTAATGTATTTTTGCCTGGCCAGTCCTAGCATCAGCTCTGTTTGTCCATCCACTGTCCTACCAGACTGGGCACAATGGGCTGAGTGGTCATCCCCTCTGCCCCCTGGGGCGCTGGTCCTGTCTCCTCTGGCTGCTCCTCCTGGAGCAAAGGCATTTGTCCACTTGCCTGATAGCTGGCCATGGCCCTGACCATGGTGATAGGTCTTTCTTGGGACAAATCCCTCTGGTGACTCCCCAAGCCCACAAACCTTCTCAGTCCCTCTCCCCAGGCCAAACGCCATCTCTTTCTCTGCTGCCTGCATGCTAGTCCTTTCCTAGACTGGTTCACTAGAGGGAAATGTTAGCAGGAAGGGTGCTAACAGCCATTGTACACCTACTGTGCAGCCAGGCACTGCGCGTGCTGGAGGAGCTAGGGTTTGGCATTGTCCTCCCTACACCGCTGCCAACTATCATTCTCTTGATTTCACAGAAGCAGAAACAGACTCTGAAAGGTCAAGGCCATGCCTCAGTTCACACAGACTGGGACAGAAGTTCAGGACCACCTGATTGTGCCCACTATGGGGCTGCTCTTCCCGGGAAGTCATGTGATTATGGCCGTAGCCATAATCACTCCTACCTGTGCATTCTGCACCCTCAGTGGACACGCAGGTGCCCCGTCAACCCCCCTGGTTGGTTTGGGATATCTGTGGGACACATTCTTTAGTGAATGTGATGTGAGAGGGTAGAAGGATGCATTGGACCATCCATACTCCTGGAAGGTTCTGGACTTGGGCAAACGTGCCCTGGAGGAATCATGTAAACTCACATGCAGAGTGTTCATCTCAAGGTTGACGTCACTGAGCAGAGGGGCGAGGTTTGTTTGCTCCTTGGACCCCTATGTCAGGCCTTGGGAAAAAACAAGGCCCCAGACATTAGGACCTTGGAATGTTCCTCTGGAAATATTAGATATGCCCCTTACAGATTTCCTGTGCTGCCTCTGATGGATTAGAGCAGGAGTAAGGGGCAGGGTGTGGTATGTGGGGGAAAGGAACAAAGCCGCAAGTCACTGTGACAGTAAAAAGTCTCCCAAATCAGCATATCCAGAATTCCCCCTAGAGGGCAGTACTGTCCTCTTTGAGAACCACTGGTTTAGCCTCCTCACCAGATACAAGGGACCCTGGGGAGCACAGCACAGTGCCCACAACATCAAGCCCAGGCCAGCCCTGACGATGCGCTGGGAATCCCTGGCTGACTGAGACCGACTTGGTCTCTCCCCTCACTGAGTGACTCCACAGTCTAACCAGACATCAAACAAATAATTAGTTATTCCTTACAATAGTGACAAGTGCTAGGAAGGACAAGTGCTGCTGTCCAGCCAGAGGGACCCAACCAGGAAGTCAGAGACGGCTGCCCTGGGGAAGGGATTTTAAGCTGAGGCCTGAAGGATGAATGAGGGTGACCCTGTAAAGAGTGAGGGGAAGGCAGGTGCAGGCAGAGGCGACAGCAGAGCTCGGAATTGGGAGGGAGCTCAGCACGTTCCAGAAACGGAGAAGCCACTGGAGTTGGAGCTCAGAGAGTGAGGGCCGAGTGGCCTTCCCCTGTGGGCAGAGGTAAGGGATCCGGGCTTTATCCCAAGAGCACGGGAGGCCTCTGAGGGGTTTTCAGCAGGGGAGTGACCTGATCATATTTGTTTTAAGATCTCCTGGCTCCAGTGTGGATAGTGGACCAGAGGTGACCAGAGTGACCGTGAGGTGACAGTTAAGGGAGTCCTGCAGAGGCCCAGCAGGAGAGGGTGGAGGTAGAAATGCCTCAGTGGAGGCATTCGGATGCTCTGGGCACATAGACGATACCAAAGTCATGGGTGTCAGTAAGGATGGTTTAGGCTGCAGGTAAGTGAAATCCTGCCTCAAAGAGAATTTAATAATGAACAGTCTTAAAGTGATCTTCGTTCCTGATACAAGTCCCCAGGGGAGGAAGCCCCATTGAGTCCTAGGCCCCAGTATGATCCAGAGACCTGGTGGGCTCTGGGCATATAGAGTGTAGAGCTCCCCAGCCATCCTGGACCCAGGTAGACTCCATTTTTCTCTCTGGTCTGCCATCCTTGGTGTCTGCCGCATCCTAGAGCTGGGCAGCAGTGGGATCTACGTGCTTCCTTATTTTCGTGAAGCAGGAGAGGGAGTTGGGCTAGTCCATTCACAGAGTCTAAGTCTGTCCCTCTGGGACAACAACTCAGGACATATGCCCATCACTAGACCAATAGCTGTTGCCGGGAGACGGGCTCAACTAGATCAGGATCCACTGGAGCTGGGGCTGGGGGTGGTATCTGAGCAGTCGGGTTCTGCTAAGAGGGAGGAAGGGGGTCTGGATGTTGGAGAGAAAGCAAGTGTCCCCCTCATTATGACGGTGGGCAGAGTCACCAGGGCAGAGTCACCCAGGCAGAGCAGCAGACCCAGGAGAAGATAACCCAGGCCAGCTAGACGAGGCGCACCTTTAAGGTGGGGAGAGGACAGCCTCAGACTAGTCAGTGAGTGGGTGGGAAGGGTAGGACCTCTGCCTGGGCGCCCAGGGGTCTTAGGGGTACTGATGATTCATTCATGATAACAGGAGAGAAGGCAAAGGATCTGCACACAATACTGATGGGGCTTAGGAGGCTGGAAGCCTGAGGAAGTTCTCTACTCAGTATATAGGAGGCAAACTGAGGGTGGGGATGGCGAAGGGGTGTCGTAGGTTTTGGGAGAAAGGTATGAAATAGTCGTCTAGGAGAGATGCAGACTGAAGAGACGGGAAGTGGAATATGATTGCCGGCAGCAGTAAGGGTCCACCCTAGTCAGGGGTCATGAATATCTAGTGACACGGGGCGGGTTAGCTGGTTTATTCTGCAACACCTTTGGCGCTTAGGATGAGGGGTGGAGCGGGCGGAGCTGGATTTCACCAGGTGGTGGTCTAGCCACATGAAAAGGCTGGATCCTCAAAATGAGAGAGGGGAAAGGAAATTGCGACTTTATGCAGCAGAATAACTAATAACTCAATTCAGGCTGAGTGAGACTTGGGACGTGGGAGGCGGGACGGCGCCCTGACTGGTGCCAGGTGTTGGGGTAGAGGGGTAAACAGGTGAGAAGCTGGGCCCCTGAGGTCGAGAAGTTCATCAGGTGGAAAAGAACCAGACATAACACGGGAAAGCGTGCTAAGGGCTGTCACCGCTCGAGGCTCACGCTAGAGGAAATCTGCCCCATAGCGGGGGCCAGGGGGCCTGGAGATTGCTGGTGGTGGTGCGGCTGTGTCAGGGGACGGAATGGGCAGTGGGCGGACTGCTGTGCTCCAGGGAATGCAATATAATTTGGACACAGACCTCTGTGTCCGACGATGAGCGACCCCAGACTGCTCTCGAGAAGGCTCAGAGGCGGGTTCGCGAGGGCTCGAGCCTCGGAGTCTCAGGGCGTCGGGGCCCCGAGCGCAGGTAACCGGGCAGGGGGTGAGGCGGGCGGCGCGGAGGCCGGGGTCTCGGGGAGCCGCGCGCGCTCTGCCGCCCCGCACACGCCTCCTTCGGCGCTCGCTCCGACTCCTTTCCGCGGACACGTTCGCGTTCCTGCAGCCGGATCTCCCCGTCCTCCGGCCTTCGTGCATTTCTCCTTCGCACCCATTCGCCAAGCGCCCTCGGCTGGCCGGCCTGGGCTCGGCGCAGAGGGAGGAGAGCGGCCGACGCGCGGGGAGCCCCGGACGCTGGGGACTCCGCAAGCAGGGCCGGAGGTGCCTTGTCGGCGCAGCGCGGCTGAGCTGTGCGCCCCGCGTCAATGGCTCTTCCATTCCTGGCCCGGGAGCGGGAACCCGCGGAGGGGGCACCAGCCCCCCCACAGGCAACCATCTGACTCCTGTCGGCCCCGCCCGCCGCGGGCAAGGCGGATCCGGGAAGGGGCCGAAGGGGAGGGTCCGCCCAGTGGGTGTCCGGTGTCCTCTGGGCGGCCTCTCCCGGGCGTTGGGACTTCGCCGAGGCGCAGCGAAGGCGGCACTCCACTTTGGCGCGGCGGCCGCGGAGCCGGGCGTTTGCTCGGTGGGTACCTGGGCCCCGCGCTCGCGCTCCCGCTCCTGCCCCGTCCTGCCCGCGCGCTTCTGCGCGCCCAGGGCGGCCGAACCATGCTGTGCTGCCTGCTAGTGAAGGCCAGCAACCTTCCCACTGTGAAGAAGGACCGGCGCAGCGACCCGGTCGCCAGCCTGACTTTCCGAGGTGAGAGCCCCGCGGCCGCACCACCGACTCTGCGCGCACGGCCGTGTCTGCGGCCCTGGCTCCTGCACTAACCACCGTTCAGGCCACAGTTTCTCCCTCAGTCAGAAGGGACAGAAATCTCAGCACTGTCTTCTGCAGAGGGGGCGAGGAGGATGAAACAGAGCGCAATAAATGCCATAGTGCTCTGAAATTTCGGAAAACTACAAGTGCCATAATATGCCAACAGCTATCACTTTTCTAAGACCAATACCCGGAGGGGATCAAGTGCGAGTCCTTCCCGGGCGGTGGGGATGAGGGTGGGTTGGAGAATGGGTGCAGAATAGAGAGAGGAATCCCTTAGCAACTGGACGTGTAGCCGGTGTACTTTGGAAGTTGTGTCTTTATTTCATTCATTCATTCATTCGCCCATCTTTGTTGAAGACTGGCCATATTGACTCTGTCCTGTCTCAGTTGGGAGGAAAAGAAACAGAACAGGATGGATATGGCCTTGATACAAGAAATTTGGGAGGCTGTCAAGGATGTTTTTCCAAATTCAAAGAGTGTGGGTGCCTACAGGTAGTCCTTAGACAGGAAAGGGTCTCTCTTCTCTGTTCAGGGCAACCAAGGGCTCAGCCGCCTGCTTCTGGCAGGGCACCCTTACCCGCCCCGCTTCAAGGCGGACATTCCCATGTGAGGAGGTGTCTCAGGAGGGGAAAGGGAAGAGGAAGGATCTGTCAAAATTAAGAGAAGGAACAATGGCTGTGAGTCAGGATCCCAGTTCTGCAAAGAAAGATAAATAAGGAGAGGAGAGAGGGTTTTCCTAAGAGGAAAGAGGTAAGACCAGGAGGCATATCCTGTGGTTTTGTGGAATTAAAAAGTATGTGCTTAAAGGGGGAAACCTAGGGAAGTCAGTGGTGTGTCCAGGTCAGTGGTCATGGCAGGGAGCTGCCAGTGCTCGGAGTGGGCAGCACCCTCGGTTCAAGGGGGTGACTGAATCTGTTGAGGCCCCTCTTGGCTGCTAGAGCTGCCGTCCTCCCCCAGTCTCTGCTTTCCCTGCCCTTTACAATGCCTTAGTGTTTATTCGCGCTGACAAACCCCTTTGTTGTTAGTGCCATCAGGTTGATTCAGACCCCAAACGACGCTGTGTACAGTAGAGCGGAACTTTGCCCGGTCTTTTTGTGCCAACCTCTCACCTTCCGGCGCTATATCAGACAATGCTCCACTGCTATTCATAGGGTTTTCTGTCTTAGTCTGGAAGCTCCGCTGAAACCTGTCCCCATGGACGACCCTGCTGGGATTTGAAATACCCATGGTGTAGCTTTCAGCCTCACAGCAACAGGCAGCCGCCACAGTATGACGACTGACAGACAGGTGGTGGGGTTCCCTGGTGTGGTTGCTGGCTGACAACCCGCTAGCAAAACTAAAATATAATAGAATGTACCATCTCCAACTGTTTAAAGTCTATTTATCTTCCAAAGCCTTGCTGCCATGCCACCTTCTCCAGGAAGGACCCCAGGATTCCCCTGGCTATCGTTAGTCTCTCCTCTCTGGATGCACAGCACCTTGTTCGGTCTGCTAGCGCACTCACCGGAACAGGCCTGGGCGCAGTACTTGGCTTAGGATGAGTGACTCCTTGAGAGCAGCAGCCTGTCCTGTTTATCAGGACGCCTGGTGCTGAGTGCACATAGGTGCTCCGTAGTGTTTGTGTGCTTTCTGACCCAGCCTCTAGCCGTCCGCTGGATGTGCCTGGGAGCCTCATGCAGTCTGGGGCAGTGGTCCTCACGCTTTACTGTGCCTGAGAATCCCTTGGAGAGTGTGCTTGCAAGACAGATTTCTGGGTCCCATCCATAAAGGTTCCGATTTAGCAGGTCTGTGTGACCTGAGAATCAGTGCTTAACACCTACCTGAGGCAGGCTATTTCAGAACCACACCTTGAGAGAAATTGACGTGAGATGTGGTGAAAGGCGAAATTAATTTGACCCCCCTCCGCACAGGAGGTATTCATGCTGGAGTCTGGGCTAGGCTGAGGCTAGGGAGGCTGGCTGCTAGAATCGGACCCAGAACCTACAGATCCTCTAGGCTAGGGTATTGAGCCCTGGCTGCACATCAGAATCATGTGGAAGTTTTAGGAAAATCCTCTGCCAGCCTCCCTGTCCCCTCCTCTCTTGACGCTAGATCTCTAGAGGAGGGACCCAGATATAGGTGTTTCTAAAAACTCTCCAAATATTTCACATTCACAGTCAGGGGTGAGAAGGCTTGAGCCCAACCCCCTCATGGCGGAGGGGACAGAGGCCTGCACTAGGGGCTGGCCCCCTTGCCCTGCAGTTGTCCCCCGGGCATTCCAGCCTTGGATGTAATTTCAGGACCTGCCTCCCAAAATAGACTATGAGCTCTGGGAGGCTGGACTCCGAGGGCAGTTTTTTTGTTTCCGTGTCTCAGAGCTTCAGGGTAGAGGCTGTTAATGAACACTTATCACTCCTTTGTTTTTGTATTAATAATTAGTCAGCTAAAACTACCCGTGGTAGATATTTTTGACTGATCGTCTGCGTGAGTGAGCAGCTTCACTTCCTAAAGCATTAGAGATCTGTACCTCTCTCCTGCCCTGCCCATTTTCTACCCTCCAACGTGATTATTTATGTCCCTTCCTTCATGCATTTAGCTCATTGGACAAATATTTATTGAACATCTACTACATGCTGGGTGCTGTTCGAAGTGCTGGGGATGCACCCAAGAACAAGACAGGTTGAAGCTCCCGTTGCCCTGGAGCTCACACATCTTATTTCCCTGAAAGTCGGATCTCCTGTGTCCCCACTTGGTGAAGTTCTGCCCTGCTTCATTCACCCAGGCGCACCAGCCCGAAACTCGAGGGTCATTACTGTCTCTTCCTTCTCTCTCATCCCGTCAGGTCCTCTCTTCCTCCCCAGTTTCTCAAGGCAGCCCTTCTGCCTCTGTCCTCCTCCCCTCTCTATCTCCGGGGAGTCTCTAGACCTCAAGCAGGAGCCCGAGGGATCTTATAGAACCATCTGAAGGCAGAGACACTCCTGAGGGGCAGACGTGGCTCACCTGTGTAGGGAAGGTGGGCTGCAGGGGCGCGGGACTCCCTGAGCCCAGCTTTTGTTGTTGTTTTGGTTTTTTTTTTTGAGGAAGATCCAGCCCTGAGCTAATATCTGCTGCCAATCCTCCTCTTTTTGCTGAGGAAGCCTGGCCCCGAGCTAACATCCGTGCCCATCTTCCTCTACTTTATGTGTGGGATGCCTACCACAGCATGGCTTGCCAAGAAGTGCCATGTTGGCACCCAGGATCCGAACTGGCAAACCCCAGGCCGCCGAAGCGGAATGTGTGCACTTAACCGCTGCGCCACTGTGCTGGCCCCTAAACCCAGCTTTTTCAATATTAAAAGTGACGTTAGGGGCCGGCTCCGGGGCTGAGTGGTTAAGTTCGTGCCCTCCGCTTTGGTGGCCCAGGGTTTTGCTGGTCTGGATCCTGGGCACAGACATGGCACCGCTCATCAGGCCATGCTGAGGCGGCGTCCCACATGCAGCACCTAGAAGGACCCACAAGTAAAATATGCAGCTATGTACTGGGGGGATTTGGGGAGAAAAAGAAGACTGGCAACAGTTGTTAGCTCAGGTACCAATCTTTAAAAGAAAAAATGACTTTAAAGCATTGAAAATAGCCTTCTGTTTTCTTTTTGTGAACAGAATATGTACTCAGTGTAAAAAAGGGTATATTACAGAAAAGCAAAAGTGAAAAATGGCCCCACATCCTCAGTTAACTTGTTAACAATTTGATGTATTTCTTCCAAGGTTCTTTTTTTTCCCTTTTTTCAAAAAGTAATTTTAGTTGCAAAATTTAACACCCAAGTAGAGTACATAAGATATAAATGTATGTTTTAATGCAGTGGTTCTCAACTGGGGGCGATTTCGTTCCTCAGGGGGCATTTGGCAATGTCTGGAGACATTTTGGGCTGTCACCACTGGGTTGGGGGGAGGGGTGCTACTGTCACCTAGCGGTTAGAGGCCAGGGATGCTGCTAAACACCGTACAGTTCACAGGACAGCCCTCATGACAACCACAGCAAAGAATTACCCAGCCCCAAATGTTAACAGTGCCAAGGTTGAGAAACCCTGCTTTTCTGAGTAACTCATGAAGGGAACACCCATATATATTGCCCACGTCAAGAAATAGAGCCTTGCCGGTCCCACCCCTCCGCCAGAAGTCCCCAGACCCCTTGCCTTTCTCTGTAGAGGTGAGCTCATTCCAGATATCTTTTTTTCAGATGTTTGCATATTTACATGTTCGTTCAACAATAACCCAGGGGCATTTTTTTATGTCAGTAAATATTCTTCTACACAACCTTTGTAAATATCTGTGTAGTATTCTTTTGGACAGTTTTTAGTTGTGCCTTTATTCACCTTAGTTTGTTAAAAATGTACTTGTTTTGAAGATCCTGGAAACAGAGCGATCACCCATTAATGCAGGCTCAAAGTCCCCCCTCTAGGCATGGTATTTTTGTTTTATTAAAAAGCTGAATTTCTTACAGGAATCTTACTGATCACACAGTAGTTACAAGAATGTCCGATATAATGATGTATACAATTGAAACAAGACGGGCTGATTAAAAATTTACATAATGCAAAAATACACATGTTAAAAGTCAGCCGTGTGGACAGATGCGTGTAGGGGAAGAGTGGTTGATGGGAGGCTGGGGGTCGAGGGCCCAGACGCAGTGAAGTTGCTTTTCCCCTCCATTACAGAAAATATCTTCCACTAACAGATACAGATATTCCACACATCTAAATACACATGGGTGAATCGTGACCTGCTACACACACACGCTAAGTGGTCTGTGACTTTCCCACGAAAATGGTAAATACGAACCCCACACAGGTGGTAGGAGGCATTGGTCATTTATTCTAGTTGGACTTGGAAGATGTTGAACTCTTGCATTAATATCTGGAAGAGCATATGTCTTCTTTGCTGCGTCTTCTTCACAAGTGACATGTGCTTAGTGGGGAATTTTGGTGGTTGTTTGACCTAAGAGTGATAACTGAAGTATTCTTAAAAATGTGGGAACTCTTTAATAACAGACTTTAATCACACACACAACATAAAACACGGGTCATCTACTGCCTTAAGCTGAAAGGTAAAGGAAGAGCCTCTGAATGGCAACGCTTTTAGTTTCAGGGTTCCATAGTTCCTACCACTGCCCTGAAGAATGAAACTGCTGCAGCTGCTTGTTTATTTACACAAACAGGCACCAGAACCAGCTCTTAGAGAATATCCAACACAGGAGAAATGTTTTTTTCTCTGGGCCTTTTGAGAAACTAGACCAAAATTATAAATTACTCAAGGTTCCTACTAAGCAGTGGTGCCTTTCCTGTGTCTAGCTATCTAGGGAACAAATCGAAGAAGAACTTACTGTGAGAACTGCAAGAGCGTTGACGTTGGGGGTGCTGAGCAGGAATCAGGAACCTTGCCAGTTCAGAGTTTCTCACGTGCCCCCATGTGCCCTGCTTTTTGCCAACTATTATGGCAAATGCGTTTTGGGGAGCTATGCTTGACAACTTACGCTGACAGATCCTCTTGCGGAGATTTCTCTAGTTGGGTAGAAACCCTTCTATATAAAGTCCGCAGATTCTGTGAACCTAGAGGGGAGACTTAGTGTCTCTGAATGCTCAAATTGCAAGCTCCTATTGGGGAAAGAGCATGAAAATAACTTGAAGGTCTATTTTATTGGCAACTCAGAATGCAAAGTATCTTATTTTTAAACTTCTAAATTTGAAAGCAAGATAGCCTGGGGTAAATAATAATAGTTTTCCAAAGCTGAATGTGCTCATTTGGAGCTCAGTTTTTCTGTTTTAAGTACAAAGACAATTTCCTAAAACTTCTGAGCAGGAACACTACTGTTTTGATGATCTGTGATGAGAGGAACTGATCCGTCTCAGTCGGTAACATCCCTTTGTTTTTCCTTGGCAAAGATTTAAAAAGTTCTAGAACAGACGCATTTTTCTAGTCTTACAGTGACCATTTCATCCCAAATGTCTCCTGAGAGGCACATACCATATACGGGAATCCATCTTCATCCTTCTCACTTTCATACGCTTCAGAAAGAGGTATGGACACGCTCACGATGCTGTGTCCATTCACTAACGGGAAGAGGCTTGATTAGAGTAAGTGCCTTCGAATTATCTTGATGAGTTCACATGTGTTGACTTGACCAGGTACAAGGAACTTGGTTTTATCCATGACAGGAGGCTGCTTCTCACCCTTGTATCGTTGTTTTCACCGGGACTTTAGTAGGATGGTGCTCTCAGATAAATTGGACATCTTCTACCCTTTGTTTGAAGGTGCAGCGCTGCTTGAAGGTCTTTTCTGCCATGATGGCGCCAGAGGCTGGGCGGTGGGCGGTGGGGTGCGGCTGGGGGTGGGGCTGGGGGTGGGAGGGCTGTCCTGGCTGCTTCAGGGGCTGGCCGCGGCGGCGGCTCCAACTGTGCATAGTATTTTATTATATGCGTGCACCATAATTCAGTTAATCAACTCCTTACTGATGAATATTTAGGTTATATAACATTCATAACATTTATATCCAACGTGTTGTAAATTATAGTGTCACTGTGAGAAATATCCTGGTAACTAAATCTTAGCCCGCATATTTAATTATTTCCTTTGGGTAAATACCAGAAGTGGCATTGCTACGTCAGAGGTTATAGATGAATTTAAGACTTTGCTGCATTTCCCAAATTGCTCTCCTGAAAATCTGTTCCAGCTTTACCATTCCATCAGCTGAGTGTGAGGGCTTATTTTCTTACACTCCTGCTGACACAAAGCATTATCATGCAAATCCTTAACAGTTTCCTAGATTCAAACAG
Organism: Equus caballus; assembly: GCF_041296265.1. Classification (NCBI taxonomy): domain Eukaryota; kingdom Metazoa; phylum Chordata; class Mammalia; order Perissodactyla; family Equidae; genus Equus; species Equus caballus. Next base: position 47,045,593 of record NC_091698.1, on the reverse strand, counting down.
TATTTGTGATATTTCAATGTTATTACTTATTTGTATTTATTTCTTACCTAATTGTTTTTTAATTTGCCCATTTTGAGGGGGCAGGGGTGTTTGTCTTTTTCTTAATTAATTGCAAGTCCTCTTTATATATGAAGAATATTAACATTTTGTCATAGACATTTCAAATCTCTTCCCCAGTTCTAATTGGCCTTTTGAGTTTAAAGACTCCCCCTCTCTGAGAGCACTCCACCAATCCTAGTATCCACACATCGCTGCCCCTTCCTGGCTGCTTGTTTCCTGGAAAGTGTGGCTTCAGTTGGGATTTAGAAAGATGGAGATCAGGGTGGGAGTCCTTGAGGGTGAGAAGAGCAGGACTCTGCTGGGGAAGGTGGGGAGTGATGGCTGCCCTGTTCTTGGGGTGTACAGGCTTGAGTCAGGCTCAGAGGGCAGGCCAAGTATCAGAGTTAAGAGTCCACCCACCCTTTTCGTTAGGGGGCATCTCTGCCGAGGTATCTGTTCCTTCATGAGAAGCCAGCACTTATCTTTTCTCTTTTCCGTTGCCGTTGCCTATGGTTGTCTGCTGACACTTTGAATTTCTATCACTTTCTTGTCTGATGGGTATTCTAATGAGAGGTCAAGAGAGTGCCCAGCACAGAGCAAGTTCTCAATAAATATTCACGGAGTAAATGAGAGGCTGCATGGAGGCTGCCTACTGGATCTGAAGGCAGCCTGCAACTTCTGACAGTAAGTCCTGTCACCTGACTCATGGGCAGAAACATCCCGTGTCTCTCTCTCTCTCTCTCTCTCTGGGGGTCCCAAATACCCCATCTCCTCTCACTCTCTCCCCTCCCTCTCTAGGGGAATGGCATCATCAGCCACCCATGCGCCCCTGTCAGAACCTGAGACATCCCCTGCTCCTCCCACTTCCCAATTCCCTACCCAGATACTGGCCAGTAGACTCCAGCCCCACCACCTGTGTCCTCACCATCTCCCACTTGGACTTTTAAAAAAAATTGTGATAAAATACACATAACTTAAAATTGACGATCTTAACCATTTTTAAGGGTGCAGTTCAGTGGTATTAAGCACACTCACACTGCTGTGCAACGGTAACTACCATTCATCTCCAGAGCTCTTTCCTCTTCCCCAACTGAAACTCTGGAGCCATTAAATAGTAGTTCCTGGATCTCTCCTCCCCGAGCTCCTGGGAACTGGCTTATTTCACTTAGAGGGTGTCCTCAGGTTCGTCCATGTTGTAGCATGTCTTAGAGTTTCCATCCTTTTAAAGGCTGAATTGTATTCCATTGTCTATATATCCCTCATTTTGCTTACCCATTCGTCTGTCAGTGGACACTTGGGTTGCTTACATATTTTAGCTATTGTGAATAATGCTGCTATGAGCATGGATATATGAATATCTCTTTGAGACCCCGCTGGACACTTATGATAGCCTGTGACTGGCCACGTCTTTACTCCCACCACCCTCCAGCTGGGGTGCTGGGACTCCTGGGCCTCTCTCTCCATGTAGCCTCAGGACTCTCCCCCTCGTTGAGGCCTCTAGCACCATCCCTCCAGCAGGGTAGCTGGACTTCTTATGTGGCCACTCAGGGCTCCCAAAGGCATGAAAGCAGACGTTGCTGGTCCTACTTTGAGCCACAGAACCAGCTCAGATCACTGTAGAGGGGCATCACGCAAGGATGTGAGTGCCAGGAGGCTGGTCCATTGGGGCCATCAGGCAGACCACCATATTGGGCCATTTCCCCTACATTTTCAGCCCCAGGAAGCAGGGACTGCCTCTTTCTCAACTTGGATATGAGGGCAGGGTGGCTGTGGCAGCCGTCCCCAGCACCATGCCAGGCACATAACAGGTATCAGTAAAATATCTATACACCTCTATTTCTATCACTGCCCTGCACGGGAGTCCATGTTGCCCATGTATCAGGGACAGCAGCTCACGTTTAGTGTTGAATTGTTTTGCTTCTTGGTTCTTTAAAAAAAAATTTTTTTTTATTGTGGTAAAATACACATAACATAAAATTTAACATTTTAACCATTTTTAAGTGTACAATTCAATGGCATTTAAATTAAGCACATTCACTTTATCGTGCAACCGTCACCACTATCCATCTCCAGAAATTTTTTGTCATCCCAATCTGAAACTCAGTACCCATTAAACCCTAACTCCTCATTACTCCCTACCCCAACCTTTGCTCTACTTTCTGTCTCTATGAATTTAACTATTCTAGGTACCTCGTATAAGTGGAATCCTGTGACATTTGTCCTTTTGTGTCTGGCTTGTTTCATTTAGCATAATGTCTTAAGGATCATTCAAGTGGTAGCACGCGTCAGAAATTCCTACCTTTTAAGGCTGAGTGATATTCCCTTGTATGGATATTCCATGTTCTGTTTATCCGTTCATCCCTTGGTGGACAGTTGGGCCTTGGTGCCTTTGAGATGCAATGGGAAATGGGCGAGTGTGTCTTAGCTTTTCTTTAAACCCTCTTTTTCGACAGGCATAAAAACCTCTCACATTGAAAACCCTCCTTTGGTGAAAACCCCGGCTTTAGAGTTTGTCTTCTCTGTGATCCCACCAGCTCCAAAGATTCCTTTGTCATCAGTGTTACAAAACAAGCATTTTGTCTGTGAAGGGGAGGAAGACATTTCCTCTACCCGCTCTGGGTCCTTCTGGCCGGACAATGAATTAAATTCACATGAGACACAATAACAGGAGAAAATTAAACAAAGTTTTATAACATGTATACATGGGAGAGGCTCAGGCAAACTGAGCAACTCGCCAAAATGGCGGAGGTTCTCATCTTAAATACCATCCTCAGCTAAAGACAAAGGAGGATGTTGAGGGTGGGGGGAGTCAGTTATGGGAGATTACCGGAAAAGCACAGTAAACAAGAGTAGGGTTATTATGCAGATTTAAGTCCTGGCCTTCTGCATTGATAAGAGTTTCTAGGGCCGGCCTGGTGGTGCAGCAGTTAAGTGCGCACGTTCTGCTTCTCGGCGGCCTGGGGTTTGCTGGCTTGGATCCCGGGTGTGGACTGGCACTGCTTGGCATGCCATGCCGTGTTGGCATCCCACATATAAAGTAGAGGAAGATGGGCACGGATGTTAGCTCAGGGCCAGTCTTCCTCAGCAAAAAGAGGAGGACTGGCAGTAGTTAGCTCAGGGCTAATCTTCCTCAAAAAAAACCAAAAAAACAAAAAAAGAGTTTCTAGAGATAAGGTCATCCCCCCTTCTTTCTGGTACAGAGAGGGAGACACCTTTACAGATGGAGATTTCCCTTACAAATGTAAATGTCTCTTAGAAAGGGTAACTTCTGCTTTTCAGAGTTTCTCTCATGTCTGCAGTTTTTAAAAGGAACCCGCCCAAAATAATCCTCGTGCCAAAGAGAGGTCTCTTGGGGTTGCCAGTTCTGGTCCCCCACATCTGCTTCCCAAATATATTGTTGATGTGGGCTCGGTGAGCCAAACAGTCGAAAGAAAGATTTCTTGGACTCTCAAGGTCTGGCAGTAGTGCTCCTTTATTCAGAGAATAGCATGGGAACGGGACCCATGGGCAGTAAGAGCTGCAGGTATGGGGACAGGACTCACGTGCAGTAAGAGCTGCAAGCATGGATGAGGGCAGGGCTAAATTTAAGGCGTAGGTATGTGAATTATCTCTTTACAAGACAAAGGAAAGATCATGTAAAAAAGTCATTAAAATGGTAGCAGTGTAGGTGGGGTCTGGTAATTGGGTGGTCCTCTAACTTTGGATAGGAATCAGGTCAGATCAGATCAGGACTCCTATGCTTCCTGGAGGATGATGTAGGTTGGTATGTAGGGCAGGACGCCTTGGCCATCTCTCCCTGGGACAGCCTTGATCCTCATCATTGTGACTTTATAATTGTGTTGTGGGGAGGGGGTCTGTCCTATCTTGTCTACTGGGATTGCCAGTTGGCTCTGCCAGAGGTCGGGGTGCTCCCTTCTAGACTGTAACCTCTGTGGTGTCCAGGCCCTGGGGAGGGGGCACTAGTGAGCATCCTGGGCCACTGAAAGGGATCCGTTGCCACAGAGGGGCCTGAAGGTATGAGCGAGGCCTGGGGCCCAGACTGCTGGGGAGACGGCACCCTGGGTGCTGACAGGTAGACCTCACCAGGCGGTGAGCAGGAAGGCAGTGATGTGGCTCCTCATGCGAACCCATGGCCATGTCTGTCGCTCAGGTGTCAGGAGATGTGTGGGGCTCCTGCCAGTGGAGACGGCTCCTCCAGGCGGCCCAGGCGCTGGCTGGGGCCCCATGCGCTGTCTTCTGGCCTTCCCTCTGCTCCTGTCTCTGAGGCCCCACCTCACTTCCCCTCCCACAGCCCCTGGTCTTTATCAGAGTTGGCTCCAGTGGGGGGCGAGGACAGTGTGCTACCTCATTCGTGCCCCACGCACCTTGGCTGTCCGCGCTCAAGGGCCACAGTGGTGATTCTTTGTTCTCCAGTTCTCCTCTGACAATCTCCCTTTAAGACAGTCTTTTCAAACGTTTTGGGACTATTATCCACAACAAGAAATATATTTTACATCAAGACATAGCACGCACACATAAATAGGTATGTGCTAATATAACTAAAAGTTTCAAGTAATACCACTTACGCTTATGATGAAAGATGTACGCTGACATTTTCATCTCTACTCTATTCTGTCATTAGAAAGAGATACTAGTCAACTCATCAGTTGATGGCGTGACCCACTAATGGGTCCCAATGAGCTGTTTGAAAACCACCACTCGGCAGCGATGGGGAACTCCGGTCTAGGCATCTGGGGTAGAGTGGGGGTGGATGGGCCTGGGGAAACAGGGGAAGAATTTCTGTGGGGACAGAAGGGTCCTCCCCGTGAAGTCCTCCTGTCTGCACTGAGTCTTTCAGTCTGGAGGAAAACCCTGGGCTTCAGCACAATTCGCATGGGCTGCCTGCTGACCCCCAATCCTGCAGAGCAGTGTGGGGAGAGGGCACTGTTCCCTGCCCCCAACCCCAGCATGAGCTGTGAGCTCTCCTGTATCTTTAACCGTCAAGTCTGTTAAATTATGCACGTAAAGCCACATCTCTCAAGGCCAAAATTAATTCTCAAGGACAGGACAGGTCTAACTCCCTGATGAGGAAGGAGCTGTTTTCCTGTTTCCTAATTCGCACTGTGCCTTCCCTTTCCTTGGCGTCCGTAAGTCATGTGATCGTCCTGGGTTAACGTTTCCTTTCTTTCCTGTTCCTCTTTGGGGCTATAGCACCCAGCAGCGACCCTCCCTCTATGTCATCCAGAGAGTCCCAGAGTTGGCGCTTCCCACCAGGACTTAGTGACATCTCATGGAGAGTCTTTGTCCTCCTCATCTGCAGGGAAGACAGGAAGTGGAAATGTTTAAAAGACACTGCGCAGGGCCTGGTGCACAGACACTGCTCAATTAATACTAGCCAGGAGCACCAGGAAATGAGTTTCCAATTTTACAACTCAAGAGAGGCTGCAGATGGAATTTTCCATGTCACTCCTCTAGGTCACGGGAAGTTGATTTGTGATAGGGGAGGGGATGTGGACACTTAGATAGCATCTCATGTGCGCTTGAAGTTCTATAAAGTAGACGCTATTACTATCATCATCAGTTTACTGCTGAGAGAGCTAAGGCCTAGAGATGTTACAAGCCCTACCTAAGGTCACACAGTAGTGGCTGTATTTGAATGACTCCAAAGCCATATGTTTAACCCCTTCTGGAACCACACCCACATAGCCCACAGGGGATTCAGAGGGATTCAGCCAGTGCAGGCCTGGACCCACTTTGAGAAGGTATCTGGTGCCCCTCCCAGGACACCTCCTTCCCATTGTGCCTCCTTTCATCCCCTCTGTCTGTTGACACACAGCCTTACTGTTAATTTAGTCTTGTGGAGTTCCCTGAGAACAGTGGTTCTCCCCTCTGGTGAGGAAGTGAACTTGCAGCCAACTTGGGAAAGAAAAGGATCCATTCCTTCAGCACCTAATTACTGGGCACCTCGCTCTATAGTAGGGTCACTAACTTGGTGAGTCATGGTGTCTGCCCTCTGAAGCTCACAGTCCAGATGGGGGCACAGACATAGAAGCACACAGTTACCTGCACTCTGATACACGTGGTCACAGCTTGCAACCATGTCTGGGAGAGTCAGGGGATGCTTATCAGAGGAGAGACAACTGAGCTGGGTATTGAAGAATCCGTAGGAATTCCCTAGATGCATCAGAGTCGGGCAGAGAGAGGCACCTTGAGTCAGTGTGCTGTGTGTGTGGCGCCTCATTCATCCTCTCTCGCTTACTTTTCATGACACCCCCATGGGGAGGTGTTGTTATGACCCCACGGATGAGGAAACAAAGGCTGAAATGAGTTTCCTGAGAGTCTCTTCCAGTGTGGTACACCGGCCCTGGGGAATCCCTAAGACTCTTGGAGCAGGTCAACAAGGTCAAAACTATTTTCACAATAACACTAAGATGCTATGTGCCTTTTTCACTGTGTCAACATTTGCACTGATGGTGCAACAGCGATGGAAGGTGAAACTGTTGGTGCCTTAATACTGTGAAGGCCTCGGCCCCAAATTGTGCTGTCATTGTGTTCTTCACCCTCATGTACTCACAGTTAAAAAAAAGGCCAGTTTTGTTGAAGAATGTCCTTGATAAAGCAGTAAAATTATTAATTATATTAACCTTGATCCTTGAGAACATGTGTTTGTGATATTTTGTGTGTTGAAATGGGAAGTGTGCACAGAGGGCTTCTGCTGCACGCTGAAAAATGATGACTGTTGCATGGAAAGCACTGGAGTGGCTGCTTGAGTTGCAAGCTGAACTAGCTGCTTTTTCTTTTTTCATGGCATACTGTTTTTACTTGGAGGAATGACTGACTGTGTTTGTTCAGATTGGGCATTTGGTAGACATTTTCTTAAAAATGGTTGACTGCTCCTGGCATCTCAAGGAAAACAGCTGACATTTATCATTTGTTGCCAATCATAAAATTTGAGCTTTCAAACAAAAATTGGAATTTTAGAAAACTTTTATCTTCCAGTTTCCCAGTCTTTAATGGCTTTTCTGATGAGATCGATGGTGATATTACTGAATGCGATTTTCTGGTATTATATAATGAAATGTGTCAACCTCTGGAAGATCTGTATACCTCAATGAACAAAAATTTTCTGAATGACCAAGGCAAGATGTTACAGAATCTTGCATGACTAAAAAATTCATTCAGAATGCAAGAGAGAACAATGGGTTTTAATGTAGCAGAGCACAAAATATTCATGGATCTGGTGTCAGATTTCACATTGCAGCTGATCTTTAAGTTTACGAAATACTCCTTGTTGAGTTTTGGTGTATTATCAAAGAAGGATATCTACAAGTATCTGAAAATTTGTTGAAATATGCCTCCTTTTCGAGCTGTATATCTGATTGGGTTTTCTCCATAGAAGTCAACCGAAACAAGGCATCTCAACAGATTGAATTCTATAAGTAGATGTGAGAATCCATCCAGGCATTCCAGAGATTTGCTAAATGTAAACGGTGTCACTTTTCTTTTTCCTTTGTTTTGGAAGTTATAGTTATTTTTCAAAAAACATGTCACTTATGTTAACATGTACTGGGCTTACTATTGTTAATTTAAAATTAATTATTAAACAGATATTTTGAAATGCTTCAGTTTTAATTTCTAATATGGTAAAAGTTGACAGATATAAGCCACCTAATGAAAGCTCTTTGTGGTCCTCAATAATTTTTTTTTTGCTGAGGAAGATTGACCCTGAGCTAATATCTGTTGCCAGTCTTCCTCTATTTTGTATGTGGGTTGCTGCAACAACATGGCCGCTGACAATTGGTGTAGGTCTATGCCTGGGATCTGAAAGTGGGTCGCCAAAGCAGAGCATGTCAAACTTAACCACTAGGCCACAGGGCCAGCTCCCCTCAATAATTTTTAAGAGTGACATTCTGTGACCAAAATATTTGAGAACTGCTGCCCCAAGATCTCACAGAAAATGTGTTCTGTGGTAGTCAACATCCTCCCAAAGTCCACATTATTTTCCTATGTCAGTGATTTCCACGGGTGGTGAGAGGGGCTTGGGAGCTCCCTCTCCTGCTGGAGGAGGTTATCAGAATCTCTGAAGCAACTCCCCGAGGCTTGGCAACCATTCCTTTTTTTTTTTTTTCCCAAGATTGGTACCTGAGTTAACAAGTATTGCCAATCTCTTTTTTTTTATGCTTTATCTCCCCAAATCCCCCCTGGTACATAGTTGTATATCTTAGTTGCAGGTCCTTCTAGTTGTGGCATGTGGGATGCAGTCTCAACGTGGCCTGACGAGTGGTGCCATGTCCGCACCCAGGATCCCAACCAGCAAAACCCTGGGCTGCCGCAGTGGAGCACGTGAACTTAACCACTCGGCCACGGGGCCAGCCCCTCAGCAACCATTCTTAACATAATTGCCTTAGAATCTACCGAGCCCCTCTCTGCCTGTCTCCCTCAGATGTTTCTTTCTCCATGATTTTCCTTTGCTCTTTCTGTCTCTGCTGTTTCTCTCCTCCAAATCCTTCCCCAAACCTTCCTGGAGTCCTGCTTTCCTCTTCTCCATGCTCTTGAGACAAGCCAGAGGGGGATGACCCCACAGGAGGTCACTGACAATGCTCAGCTTCGGAGGAGGACTTGAGGGTCCCGGGAGATGTTTTCAGAGGCTGGAGGGGCTTTCGTGGTGCAGGCGGGACTCTGTAAGAGCTGAGCAGTCCAGGGGGAGCACAGTCTTCTCGCTGGAGAGTCTTGCACAGCTGGGTTGAACTGGGTGATATTTAAGATCCAACCTAAACATGAGTTCTGTGTCCGGCTGACCACATTTTTCTTTCTTTTTTTTTGGTGAGGAAGCTTGTCCCTGAGCTAACATCTATACCAACCTTCCTCTATAATGTATGTGGGATGCTGCCACAGTGTGGCTTGATGAGCAGTGTGTAGGTCCGTGCCAGGGATCCACACCTGTAAACTCTGGGCCGCTGAAGGGGAGCGTGCAAACTTAACCACTACACCACTGGGCTGACCCCCCGGGTGAACACTTTTAATTGTCCATTGAGTACCGAATCTTTTCGGTTTTGATGCTTAATGGAAGAGTTGGACATATTTAACCCGTTCTGTGCCTCTTATCCACCTCTTCATGCCCCAGACTCCAGAGGAAGCCCTCTGGCTGGCTGTCATCTTGGGCACTATGGGTGTGGTCTCAGCCATCACAGTGTCAGTTCTTCTTCTTGTCTACCCCAAATTCACTCTGCATTCCCTTGCCCCAGCCCTCCTGAACAGATAGAACTATCTTGGGACAGCCTACTTCAGACAGACCCCTTCAAGGCGAGCATAAGGTGAATTTTTTTTTTGATTGAGGTAAAATTCACACATCCCAAAATTCACCATTTTAATTATTTAAAAGTGTACAATAGGGGCTGGCCCCGTGGCCAAGTGGTTAAGTTCCCGTGCTCTGCTCTGGCAGCCCGGGCTTTTGCTGGTTTGGATCCTGGGTGCGGACATGGCACCACTCATTAGGCCATGCTGAGGTGGCATCCCACATAGCACAACTAGAAGGACCCACAACTAAAAATACACAACTATGTACCAGGGGGCTTGAGGGAGAAAAAGGGAAAAAAAAAAACTTTAAAAAAAAAGTGTCCAATTTAGATGGTTTTTTGTATGTTTGCAATATTGTGCAACCATCATCACTATCTAATTCCAGAATAATCCATCACTCCAAAAGAAACCTCCATTAAGCATTCACACCCCATTCCCATGTCTCCCTAGGCCCCTGGAAACCGCTAATCTATTTTCTGTCTCTGTGACTTTGCCTATTCTGGATATTTCATATAAATGGAATCATACAATATGTGGAGGTCGATTTTTTAAAAAGAAAAATAATGGAATATTTTTTATGATTTGGGTCTATCTCTGATTCTTAGAACCAGAAAATTTACAATTTAAAAATCTTATTTGGAAAGTCAGGAACAACAATAACAAACTCACTAAGAAGATGTAAACCATCCTTCTGATGGGGCTGCTGTCTCTCCCTCCAGAGCCGAGGGAGAGAAGTGGATGGGCACTGGGCATCCTTGTAGACTGTGGGATCCCAGGGGTCCCCTTGGTTTTTTAAGCTTTCCTTTGGTGGGTGAGCTGCGGGGCACATCTCGGAAGCTGACCTGAGCTCGGTGGAAGGGGCGGGGGGGCGGTGGGGAGATCATCTCCTCACTCTCTGTCTGTGTCTCTTGTAGGGGTGAAGAAGAGAACCAAAGTCATCAAAAACAGCGTGAACCCCGTGTGGAATGAGGTATGTGAGTCTTTTCACCTTCCCTCCTTTTCGCTCTCTCTGCTGCCACCATCTCTGCAGAGACAAGTCGGGAGGGAGGTGGCTTTCTCAGTGGATTATCAGGGTGGGAGGGGCTGGTGGTCCAGCATGCCGTCTAGATCCTCCTGGCTCGAGGAACCTGGGAGGAGGGTGGGGGCCTGGCCTCCAGAGGAACGGAGGGTCTCCCCTGGGATGTGCGGCACGGGGAGGAGTGAGAGGGCCTTTGTGTCTGTTCCTCCCAGCTCTGGCTAGCCAGGGAGAGGGTGTGTAGGGGCGCTCTCTCCTGCCTTGTCTCTCTGCCCCAAGCCCACCTCCTCCCCACAGCACTCCCTGACTCTGTAGGCCCCCTTCTGGCTCCTGCTGACCTCTGCCCCCTCAGCCAGCTCCCTGCGTTTGGCTCCCTGGGAGTCCTTTGGAAGCCCTGCTTGCCTGTGTGGATGCGGTCAGGGTGCACAGTGGGGAGCCTTTGCACTGAGGAGGGTTCTGGGGCCTCCGGATGGGCCTACCCAATGTGGCACTAACTCATGCAGCCTTCCGGAGCCTGGCTCCTGGATGAGCACATTGATCTGTGGTCCCTGCCTGAGGTCACTGCAGGGTCACCTGGCGTTTTCCCCAGCTGTGCTCCTGGCCTGGCTTCCTGGTGACTGATGGAACTGAGTTGGGGGAGGAGGCCATGAAAGTCTGGCCTCCTTCTCTCTTCTGCTACCTTCAGCTCTCACTGTCACTTCAGAGACTCTGAGGCCCTGCTGTTCATGTATTCATTCACTCCTGCATCCATCCATCCACCAGCATCGTTCGTGGATGCCTGCTCAGTGCCCTGCGGGGACCAGGCGAACCAGACACCGCCTCTTCTCCTAGGGGCCACAGGTTAAGATCCCTTTTCTCCTTTTCTTCCAGGGCTTTGAGTGGGACCTCAAGGGGGTCCCCCTGGACCAGAGCTCTGAGCTTCACGTGGTGGTCAAAGACCATGAGACGATGGGGAGGAACAGGTGAGCGGCCAAGGGGGCTCTGTGGCCTGAAGGTGCAGGTAGGGTCGTGGTGGATGTAGTCTTCAGAATCGGGGCCCCAGAGAGCTGGTGTTTCAACTCAGCATTTATTGAAGACCTGCCTCTCGTGGGCCTGGCTCAGCGGTAGATGTTGGGATGAGGCCTGGCTGCAGCCTCAGGAGCTCAGCCATGCGTAAATCTGAGAGCTGCCCAGGCTGCTGGGAAGGACAAGGGGCTAGAGTCAGGCGTGCATGTGTTTGCACAGACAGCCTGTGCCCCAGGGAGCAGGGAGGAAAGGGCGCCCTGTGTCCTGCCTCACCCCACGGGAGCCTGGGCGCTGCCCTCTTTCCTGCCCTGTCCAGACTGGTGAGGGCAGCGGCACACTCCGGGAGGCAGAGAGGCAAAGTGAAGCTGCAGCCGGCAGGGAGCTCTCCAGGAGGCCTTCACGGAAGAGGTGGGACTTGAGTGAGATTTGTGGTTTAGAAGTCAGAACAGCAATGGGGATCACAGTGACCGCACACCTCCCAGTGGTGGTGTTTTCTGTTGTTATTTCATTTTTGTGGTGGAGAGGGCTTCCAGGCAGCGGGAATAGCAGGGACAAAATGGTGGTGGCAAAAGCAGGCTCTCTTTAGGTGGGAGATGGGTCCTTTCTCTTGTCATTGAGCTCCTGGGCCTTGTATGTGCTGGTACTGGGGGGGTTAGGGGGTGGGCAGGACCACCCAAGCTTGCAGATCGATAGCCCTTTTGGTTGTGGGGTTGGGTGGCCTGGGAGATGCAGCCTGGAGGCTGCACAGTGACGAGCCTTGAATGTCAGGGTGGGCGTTCAGCCGTCCCTGCTGGGCACGACGGGGCCTGGCAGGAGTGGATTCATGCTCTGGGTGCCTTTACTGGGGTCTGGGCCCAAGGACCAGGTATCGGCTTGCTGTTTTGTGACCTGCTCGCAGGGGAGTCTTTGTCTGGGAACTGAGTCAGCCGTGTCTGAGGCCGGGGAGGCCTGGCTGTGTTACCTGGGGTCAGGGAGGTGAGAGAGGGAAGGAAGGATGATTTAGAGACCTGGGGAAAGCTGACGAGGGTCTCAGGCTGCAAAACATCTGGAAAGTCTGAAATCTTAAAAAGCTTGGAGGAAAAACCCAACTGTCTCTCTGGGGCTCTGCTGGCCATGAGTGCATGGTGGGGTGTGGTATGTGTGTGGGGAGGGTGGGGACACCTTCACTGGGCCTGCCCAAGGTGGGGCTGCAAGGTGTGGGGGCCTAGGGCATCTTGGGCCCATCTTGTCCAGCCTGGACCTCAGCAGCCACTCCCTGCACAGGCAGCAGAGGCTGGAATCAGTTCACACTAAGCTACCTCAACACAGGCAAACGTGTGGCGAACACGGCAGTGTCTAAACAGCCTGAACGTGGACCTGCAGGTCAGGAAGGGAGTGATGCTGGGCCCTGGGTGGTCCCAGAAGGCTTCCTGGAGGAGGCCTGCTCAGACTGACCCTGAGGCTGGGGTAGGCTTTAGAGAGGTGAGGAGGGGAAGCATTCCAGTGTTCGGGTATGGAGGGCAGCCTGGCTAAGGCCTGATAGGTGGGACTCAGTCACACGACAGGTGCAGCCCAGTGGAAAGGGAGCAGTGGGGCCAGAGTGGGAAGGGGCCTCCCGTACCAGGCAGAAGATAATAATAGCAAAATCACAACAGCTGACGTTCACCAAGAGCTTAGCGGAGTGTCTGGCCCTGTGCCCAGTCTTTATAATATGAGATCTTTTTTAATCAGTTAGGCCTTACTATTATAATTGTCATCATTACAGATGGGGAAACCAAGCTCCAGAAGCTTCGGTAAATTTCTCAAAGGCTGGTGATGGCGCAGCTGTGATTGGAGGGCAGTTCTGCAACATGGTTCTAATCACTGAGCCCACTGGACCTCTCAGAGGTTCCTGGAAGCCCCAGGCAGGTGCCGGGCCCTTCTGGAAGTTCAGTTCCCTGCTGATGCTAGGGTTGATGGAGCTGAGTGAGGCAAAGGAGGACAGTCTGGTTACTGCAGGGCATGCAGAGGAAATGCATGTTTCATTTTCCTTATCACATTCAGCATTTTTACAGGCCCTGTGGGGAGATTTCTAAGACCAGGAAGGCAGCATGAGAGCACGGGCTGTGAACATATTTTTGATCAATTCTAGGGCCAGACTGACCCTCAGAGTGACACCAGGCCAGTGGCACACATGGGCTGTCCTGGCCTGTGGGTCAGAAGTCACACGAGGGGCCAGGCTGCATTGTACCTTGTGGCCCTCTCATTGGCACCTGTGGGTGTCCCCTAGCTCCTGGGGGGAAGCTGGATCCCTGAGAACTAGTTCCTCATGGAACCAATCCGCTGCAGGGTCAGTGTGCTGAAAGTCAGTTCCCCAAATAGCAATTTGCAGAAGAACTAATTCACAAAACTTCCCAATTTACCAGAAACTTCTTTTTGATAACTACTTGAATGTAACTTTTGAGTTTTCCAAACATTTTTCTCCATTTTGCATGTCTTGCAGTTAAAATTAAATTTTAATTAAACTAAATTTAAATAACTTACATTCATAAATATCTGAAGAATTTCACCAGTTGCCAAAATGACACTGTCGTGTGTGGAAATAATAGAATTTTGGCTTTGTTATCGGAGCCGCCTGGGGTATGCAGCCCCCACAGCAGTTTGCTTAGATGTCAGGCACACGTGAGGGTGAGCTCCGGGGGCCGTGGGAGCGGGGCAGACGCCTGCCGGGTCATTCTGCGGTGCCCGTGGGTAGACCTCACAGCGCTTACACTATACACGTGGAATGTGGGAAAGGATCAGAGATTAAAAGTATTAAAAATTCTCAAGTTGTAAAAGTAAGGAACACACCAGGAAGTGACAAGAGTAATCACGTGACATTTTAAATTTTGAGAGAGAAGAGGGAAAAAATTCAGTGAATTCAGTTCAACAAACATTTTAAATTGAACACCTCAATGCCCTCAAGTTGTCACCATCTGGCCAGGAAGCAAACAGGGAAATAAGTTAGGTGGGACGGTGACTGTTGTCATCTGACTGTCCTCAGGGTTTCAGTGAGGTCCCGCAGGATCATCCTGCAGCTTCCCCCTTCATTTCTGGGGGTCCTGGGCGTGTGTCCTGTGAGCTCACAAATGGTCCTCCCTGGGCCTTCTTCCGAGCGAGGTGGGTGGTAGCCCTCCACCGTGGTGAACTCCTGCAGCCTCCTTCTGTCTGGGCTCCTCTCCCTCTTCCTAACCTCCCCCCTCGCCCCCATCTGTTTCTAGAGTTCCCCTCCTTCTTTGCTGCCACTCACTCCGCACCTGTCTGGACAAGCTTCTCGATTCGCTTCTTTTCCTTCCTCACCCCATGTCCTTTTATTGTTTCTCTCCTCCGACTCTCCCTCACCTCTCTTTCCCCACGGCTTCTGGGGCATTTGACGTTTCTGTTTCCCCGATGACCTGATGGCAGTTTTAGGTGACCTTGTTTTACCAGACCGGACTGCCGGCCCGGAGTGGGACCTCGGGAAGCCCTCCATGCCTCCGGAGGGGAACCTTGGGCTGCGAATTGCCTCCAGGCTGCTCAGCAGCCCACCCACCCTGAGCCTGAGGGATCCCTGACCCAAGTGCAAGGGTGGATCTACTTTTTGTCCATAAAATCAGATTTGAAATGCACCTAAAAGGAAATTCGCTCCTATGGATGGGAGACGCTTGTGCAAACCCAGCTGCAGGTCCTGGAGTCCCGTCCCAGGCTGCACTGAACAGCTTCCTGTTTACTCTGGGCTTCTCAGAGAGACCCTGGAGGGGAGGTGATCCTGATCCCTGACCAGATGTTTTGACCCCTGGAACGTTATCTTAGAGGTTCCTAATCCAGGCTGCACAGAAGCATCTCCTGCAGCTTGTACATACACAGTGCCTGGGTCTCACCCGGAAGCTGTGATTCCATTGGTTGGAGTGGGTCCTGGGCATCACTACAAACTCCCAGGTGTTGGGTGTGTCTATTGTGTAGCCTGGGCTGAGAACCACTCATGGAGACTCCAGGCCAGTGCTGCCTGATAGAACTTTCTAGAAGATGGAGATGTTCTATGTTGGATATGTGTGTATTGGTCAACCCCATTTTAAGTGATTGTCTGGTGTTCCACAGGGTGGGCAGGCCAAAATTGATCCCAGCGTACCCTTATTGACTGGTGTTTAGTTTCTTTCCAATTTCTTGCTCTTGAACGATTATCCGGTGAACGTCTTTGTCCAAGTGTTTCCATGTCCTTGCACTATTTGTTTCTTTAGGATAGGTCCTTAGAAGTGGGATGACTGGATCAAAGTATGAGCATGTGACATTTTCGTAGATTCTGCCAAATTACTTTTCAAAAACGATGGCCTAATTTATGTCTACCAACAGCATAAAAAATAGTGCTGTCACTTTTTTATTTTTGCAAGTGCCGTGGAGGAAAAACGTATCTTCTAATCTGTGTTTCCTTGACTACTTGTCAAGTCGAGCATCTTTTCGTGTGTTTATTGTCCATTTGTGTTTCTTCTTCTGTCAGTTGCCTCTCTTATATTTTGAGTTACTTGTTTTTTCTTACTCGTTCGTAGTGGTTTGTGTATTTGGGGTGCTATTAGGAATATTAACCCTCGGTCTGTTTTTCGTGTGGAGGGCGTTTTCTCCCTGTTTGTCGTCTCTCAGTTGCTTTGTCACAGTGTCATTCCCACCCAGGAGTGGACACTCATGCAGATGTGCGCGTGGGCACTTAGATGTTTCAAAAGGCACCAGCCGTTTGCTGTTGCTAGAAGTTGGGGAAAGAAGGCCGAAGTTCAGCCTCTGGGTTCAGCAAGCGGTTTGCAGGCCCCCTTTCTGGAATCCGTGGGAGGCTGTTTTGGGGCAGGAATAGTTATAGTTCACCCTCCCATTGTTCTCAGCATCCTCGGAAGCGTTGACCATTGCCTTATTTCCCAAGGATTTTATAACTATATTTTGTCCTGGAGTCTATCCAGGACCTCCCTGGATTTCAGAATAGTTTTTCTTTTGTCTTTCTCTGGATTGAAGTGGAAAACTATTTAGAGTTACCCTTGGGCAGCCCCTGGGGATTCAGAGACTGGCAGGAAGGCTGCCAGAGGCCAGGCGGGTTGGGAATGTCCAGCTGTCCCTCATTTCCTGCCCCTCGCTGCGAGGCACACACGGCTGAGGGCTGGACGGGGCGAAGCTCACGGTGTCTCCTCACAGGGGTCCTTAAATTTCCCCTGAGTGTGTGTGTCCCGCCAGGACAGGGGCCGTCTGACTTTCCTGGCACGCCTGACTCACTGAACCTAAAGAGGGGAAGGTGCAGCTGAGTCAGTGATGGAGGGGTTTGAGTTGTAATATATGTATTTTTAGTTGACATGTCCTTAGTTTAAAAGGTAAAGAATGAGAAACTGACATATGGAAACTCTTCTGGAGGTTTTTTTTTTTTGGAAATACTTTCAATCTTACAGCAAAGTTTCAAAAATAGAACAAAGAACGTCCAAATACCCTTTACTCAGAGGCATTTACAATTAACATTCTATTCTGTTGCCTTACAATATTCTCTCTCTCGCTCCTCTCCCTCCTTCCCTCCTTCTTCCTGCCTTTTTTTCTCTCCCCCATTTGCAGATAGGTTACAGTAGTCACCCCCCCTTATCTGCGGTTTTGCTTTCCATGGTTTCAGTCACCTACGGTCAACCTCATTCTGAAAATATTAAGTGGAAAATTCCAGAAATAAACAATTCAAGTTTTAAATAGCGTGCCATTTGGAGTAGCCTGAGGAAATCTCTCGTGGTCGTGCTCCATCCCGCTGGGGACGTGAAGCTACCCTCTGTCCAGCGTATCCTCAGTGTGTGTGCTACTTACCCATTAGTCACTTAGCAGCCATCTGGGTGATCAGATAGATTGTCACGATATGGCAGTGCTTGTGTTTGAGTAGCCCTTATTTTACTTAATAATGGCCCCAAAGCATAAGAGTAATGATGCTGGCTCTTCAGATATAGGAGAAGCCGTATGGTGCTTCCTTTAAGTGAAAAGGTAAAAGTACTCCACTTAATAAGGAAAAAATAAATCATATGCTGAGGTTGCCAAGATCTACAGTAACTTTTATTCCAGCATATGGTTCTAATTGTTCTATTTTATTATCGGTTATTGTTGTTAATCTCTTACTGTGCCTAGTTTCTAAAGTAAACTTTATCATAGGTGTGTATGTATAGGAAAAAACATAGTGTGTATAGGGTTCGGTAATCTGCAGCTTCAGGCATCCATTGGGGCTCTTGGAACACATCCCCCAGGGAAAAGGGGGGACTACTGTATATTCATCAAGGCCCTTTACCCATAATAACTCAGCGTATGTTTCCTAAGAGTAGGGATATTCTTTTACATAATCACAGTATGGCTACCACCTTCAGTCAATTGAACCTGCTTGCCATACTTTTATCTAATCCACTGTTTGTACATCAAGCCCGTCAACTGACCCCATAATGTCTTTTACAGCAATTCCCACTCCCCCTTCCCCACATTGCAGGATACGGTCTAAACTCTCATATTGAATTTAACCATCATATTTCCACAGTCCCCTTTATTCTGGAACATTTCTATAGCCTCTGTCTTTTACAACAATTTACATTTTTGAATAATACAATATGCTCATTTTGTTTTTTAGTAGAATGGTCATCATTTGGGGTCTGTCTGATGTTTTTCTCACGAATGGATTCACGATTAGATCCGGTTACTAATTCCTGGCCAGAATACTTCATAGCGTGTTGTGTCCCTCTCAGGACCTGGAGGCCCAGGATGTCCGTCATTGGTGATGTTCATTTCAATCACCTGTGAAGGTGTTGTTTGATTTTTCCCACTGAATGTTTACTGGATTTCTTCTGCCTGGAAGTCTGTTAAGAAACACTTTAAGATCCTGAAAATATCCTGCTCCTCATCAAAACGTCCCCTAGGTTTAGCATCCACAGATGATCCTTGCCTGATTCAGTCTTTACCATGATGGTTGGGAACTGGTTTTCCATTGCCAGCCTTCCCTTCACATGCGCCAGTCTGGGCTGTGGAAGCCTTTCCTGCGGAGGCCCTAGTGGTGACCTTGTCTGACCCCACTGCCATCAGGTGTTGATCCTACCCTGTGCCCAGCACTGTGCCCCGGCCATTCATGCTTTCACTGGAGCCTCCCCCCGAGGCAGGTATGTCGTCCAGAGGTGAAAGACCTATGGGTTATCAGGCTAGGAGTCTCACCCCATCCGTCCTTGGAGGACAGTGCTGGAGTTAGGAAGAAGCCCATTCTGGGCCTGGATTATTCTGTTAGAAAGTCCTTCCTTCAGTTGAGCTGCAGTGTTTCTCTCTGAGATTTTGAGGGTCTCATTTCTATTCTACCATCAGGAATGATCAGAAATAAACCTAACCTCCTGCATATGACAGTGCCTCAAGTCATGACCTAACGTGGCCTCATGGTGATTTGGTGCGATAGGTATGTGCAGAGAAGGACGGGGAGATAGTGAGTGGGGTCAGGAGGAAGGGAGCCAACACTTCCCAAGCCCCATCTGTGCTCCAGGTACGTCAGCTCCACTTTACAGGAATCCTCTGCAGTGTGCACTCTTCCCCTGACGTTCCAGCTGTGCGGAGGGGCTTGTCCATTTTGTTCAACCCGTATCCCCAGTACCTACAACAGGCCTGACCCATGGGAGGTGCTCACTATGTATTTGCAAATGAGTAAATGACTTTTACAGATGAGGAGACAGCTCAGAAAGATTATGCAACTTGTGCCCAGACACACAGCTGTCACATGGCAGAGCTGGGTTTCCAACCCAGGTAGGGTGACTTGAGAGCTCTGATTCTTAATCACTCAGTGATCAATATTTATTTTTGGAAGGCAGTTGAGAGAAAGAATGTCTCCAGAGTATTGCTATAGGTTGAATTTTCCGTTTGAAAATGTTGGGAGTGACCCAACAGGTAAAGATGGGTGTGTGTGTGACACCCTGAAGTCGGCCACCTGGGGTGTCCCACAAGCCCAGTAGAGCAGGAGCTGTGTGTCCTGCCAGCCCTCCTGGGTTGCTTTCCTCTGGGGTGTCAAGGGGAGGGGGCTTGTCCTACATCCACTTCTTGGTCAGCGTCAGTGTGAGCTGCACCCACTTCTCCATCTAACCTCTTCCTAACACGGCTCTTAGCGCCTGGGCTGTTGTCCTCTCCGGCTGCTCCACCCTGTCACTCTTCAGCTCATAGCACCAGGGCATAGGGGAGGCCTGGGGTACCTGGGGGAGGGTCTGCCACCCTCTGCTGGCATGGAGACCGCTTTCAGGGGGAGAGCCGCTCTCTTAGGGTCCCTCAACCATCTCTGACTGGCTGGTTTCTCCCGGGGTCTCGGCCAGCTGCCGTGTTGCCAGACTTGTACCCCACACCGGACCCTTCTCTTCCTTCTCTCCTCCCTCTCCTCGGGGCCCAGCCTTCAAGGCCACCCACTGAAAACTCCAAAGGCATAGTGGAGACTACTTGACCTCCCAACCTCCTCTTCAACTGAGAGCTTAGCCTATCTACAAGTTTAATTACCGAGCTTTTTAAAATGACCATTCACCCTTGATATCCCCAACAAAGAACTAGCAGCCTTGTGTTTTAAAATGTAGGTTTTGTTATTATTCAGGTATGGTGAGGCCCACAGATCAGGAGATGACTACTATGAAAGGATAGTTTGATCCTCACAGTTCCCACAAGTTGGGTGGCATGCCACACCATTCAAGGCCACATGGGGAAGCACCAGGTCAGTCAGGAGCAGAGGGGTGAGGGGAAAGTATGGGCAAGAGCCTTGAGTTCCTGGTTTCCTCGGAAAAGGATGGGTGAGGCAGGGGACGCAGGCTTAGGATTGGCTGGTTTGAATGATTTCATCAAGCTGTGGGGTACAAGGGCTGTCCAGAGCTGTGGTACCTGGCCTGGGCAGGGAATTGTGCCCTGGAGTGAGAACCCTGTGGAGAGGTGGTGGGGTGTGGGCTCTGGATTGGCTGGTTTGCATATAAAAGGTGCACTCGCAGGTGAGTCATTTATCATCTCTAGGAATTTGTTAGCCTGGGAGGGGCCGTCCCTCCAGGGTCAGCAAGGCCCCAGACGTCAAAGCATCAAAATGCAGAAAATAAAAAGGCATGATGCATACAGCTGGGAATTAGATTTTTTTTTAATTGAACCAGATCAAATTTATGGGCTGGATTCCCTTTTCCATGGATGGAGCAAACCGAGGACCTTTTTGTTTCTTTCACAATGCGCCATGGGGTGCATGGGGTTCATGGGGTGCCCCCGCTGCATGGGCGTCAAGGCAAAGTCTTTGGAGTCAGACTCCGCCTGCCTTTTTATTTGCGTGAAATCAGGCAGGTCAAACGCCTTCCCGGGTCCGGATTTCCTGGTCTATAAGGTGGATTGAACCAATGACGGTACCTACCACAGGCCTAGTGTCAGTTTAAGTGCGGTGGTGTGAATTAAGTGCTCGGCGCTGTATCTCCTCCGCACTCCGTCCATGGGAGGGTAGCTGTTAGCAGACTGTGAGTTCCAGGAGGGCAGGGACTATGTCACCTGACGTGCAAAGTAAGTATTTGTTGAATGAATAAATTATAAGA
Organism: Equus caballus; assembly: GCF_041296265.1. Lineage (NCBI taxonomy): Eukaryota > Metazoa > Chordata > Mammalia > Perissodactyla > Equidae > Equus > Equus caballus. The sequence continues at coordinate 47,024,734 of NC_091698.1, read as the reverse complement.
TTTTTAAAGACTTTTTATGCTCCATTTTAAAATTTAATTTTCAAATTGGTAAACTAAGAGGTTATAAAAACAGAAACTATAAACAAAAAAGGCAGGGAAAATTCCGTTGTCTTTGTCCCCCATCCGTCCAGCTCTGTCCCTTCCCCCATAGGTAACCACTGTTCTTGGTTTCTTATGTATCATTCCAGAGTTCTTATACTATTGCTTTGTCACCAATATAGACTCTGACTCTCCTCTTTTTTACATGACAGGTAGCATGTTCATGTTTTAAATCAATTTTTTTATATTGTGGTAAAACACACCTAACAATTACCACATTAACCATTTTTAAGCGTATAGTTCAGTGGTAGTAAATGCATTCACGTTGTTGTGTGACCATCAGCGCCATCCATCTCCATAACTCTTTTCATCTGTAAAACTGAAACTCTGTGCCCGTTTAAACAGACTCCCCACTCTTCCCTCCCCCCCAGCCTCTGGCAACCACCATTCTACTTTCTGTCTAGCATTCTGAGCACTCTAAGTAATAGGTAGCATATTATATACATTCTTTGTTTTCTCACTTAACAGTATATCTTGAAGATGTTCCATATCTAAGTCCATGGCTTACTTGCCCATTGTAGTCATAGCTGTATAGTATTCTACTGTGTGGTGTACTTGACCTTACCCATCCTCTCTGATGGACATGTGGGTTGCCTCCTGTGTTTTGTTCCTACAAACGGTGATATAAAATGGCCCAATATTTTCAAATAAAATTGTTTAGATTTCCTTGTGCATCATTAAAATAAACTTACTTGGGCACCTTAATTCATGCCCTCTGACTTTCTGCTTAAAGTTCAGGTTGGAAGGCCACCACCCATAGCTCTTCTCCTATCTCCAACAGGACAGCAGCCTCACTGGATGATAAATTTGGGTACTGGTTCTTTTCCCACGGGGGAGAAATGTGTGCCCTGTGGGATGTAAGCTGCTCTGCCCTCTCCTCCCCCGTGACAATTGCAGTGGCTCTCTCAGCCCCTTTGCTCCCCTGCCCCCACATTCCAGAGGCTCCAGACCACAGCAGGGCCGGGAGAGATGACCAGGTCGGGGCAGGATGGGAAACCAGTGGCATTTTTCTATCAGTAGGTTGCAGGGGGTGGGTCAAGGCTCACAGGGATTGCTTCCAACCTGCCAGGGCCTGCACACTCAGAGCTGGCTCCGAGGCAGCCTGTGCAGGAACCCCTGGCAACCCCTTCCTTGCCTCTCTGACCTCTACTGAATACTGTCTGCCACATGCGGCCACTGGTTGGTGCCCACTGAGCTTGCAGCACCCTTGTGTGGATGGCCCCTGAGCCCTAGGATCTCTGTCTCAGTCTTGATTTCCAGGTGGGGTGGGTCTCCTCAAGGGTCTGAGCCCTCCCAGGCCTGAGGCTCCCTGAGTAAAGCCCGGTATCTTCCATCCTTTGTGGAATGAATGAATGAAGAGTGGCAGTCGGGGTTTCCCCGAGAGCAAGTCTCAGTCCCGTCCCACCCCAGGGGAGTCCCTCCTCTGCTCCCCCAGCCCTTCCTCCCAGAGCAGTTCTGGGCTGCCTACTCCTGGGCAGCCAGCTCTGGCTTTCCGACAGGCAGCCTGCTGTGCTGCCTCCAGCCTTTCTTTCTCGGTGAGTGGGGGCTTGTGAAGCCGCCCAGCTTCTTGGAGGGCCTGGCCCCAGGGCCTATGGCAGAGGTAGAAGGTGGGGGCATTTCATGGCCCAGAGACGGTTAAGGGAGGAAATAACAAGTAGTCCTTCCTGGCCAAGGTCTCTGGGCCGCCTGCCTGGAGGTGTCTGGGCTGGCAGGGGTGGGGCCAGGGCTTCCTGCTGCATTTCCTCCCATTGTTCCCCGCCCCACTTCCGGGAATTTTCCAGGGTTGGGGCTGGGCGGGCTGGAGGCCCGAAAGGGAGGCAGAGGAGGCCAGACTTTGCTCTGTGCTCTCTGACCCTGCCCCGAGCCTGAGCTCCAGCTGCGTGTTCGGCTGTCTGGACGACTGGACCTGCTGCTCAGGAATTGCACAGGGAATCTGGAGGCCCAAGGTCTAGGGTGGGCTCCACCGTCCACCTGCTGGAGCAGGTCCCTCCACTCTGCTGCCCCAGTTTTTCCATGAAGGACAGGGTGACTCTGGTCACCAATGTCGAATGGATTCATGGGTCCTCTACACCTACTGTCTGGTCTTTTTGACAATGCAGGGTCCTAAGGACACTTTGTTCAACTCTCTGGTGACAGATGCCTCCCCGGTGTGGGCCCTGGGATGGAGACACTCCTGAAGCCCAGTTTAGTCAGCTGTGGTACCTGCCCGCTCCGTGCTGTGAAGGAGTATAACACAAACCAGTCCACATTCTAGGAAATGTGACTCCTAGCATCGTGAGGGGTCTCAGAACCCTGGAAGGAGTGTCAATGAACACCTCTCTCTTTAAATATTAGGGAAATTGAGCACATATAAGCTTACATAAGCAGCTAGTATTTATTTTATCATGGCAAAATATACATAACAAAACTTACCATTTTAATCATTTTAAGTGTGTAGTTCAGCGGCATTAACCACGTTCACATTTTTGTGCAACCATCACCACGCTCTGTTACTGAACCTGAAGTGAGTTTGCTCACCCGTTGCACAGCACGCCAATCTCTGACACTGGGGGTCGTGGAAGAAAGTGGGAACTTTATTTTTGCACAGCGCTGAGCAAGGAGAGAGGGCAGCTAACGCTGAAATCCCAAACTCCCCAAAAAGCTAAAAGGAAGGGTTTTTATTTGGGGCTTTAGGTAGGGGAGGGGGAGCATATGGCCTTGCTGGTTGGAGCTTTCCCACCAGCCTGTCTTTGGCCTTGAGACTACTTGCAGACAGGAGGGAGCTCATGACCTTGCTGGTCAGCAGCTTTCCCACCAGCCCGTATCTCTTTGCAGGAGGAGATAGTCCAGGTGCTTGTCCTTGATGGTGTCTGTCTCCATGGAGAATAGTGGATTCTGGAGCCAGGAAGCCAGAGAGCAAGCAGGGAATGGGTGTTTTACTTTTAACTCCATATATGCTGGGTTTAATGTGGGGAAACTGATACCAGGGTCGGTATCACATCCATCTCCAGAACTTTTTCATCATCATCTCCAACTGAAACTCTGTGGCCACTTAGGAATAACTTCCCGTCCCCCCACCCCTAGCTCCAGGTAACAACTATTCTACTTTCTGTCTCTAGAAACTTGCCTATTCTAGGACCCTCATTAAGTGGAATCATACAATATTTGTTCTTTTGTGCCTGGCTTATTTAATTTAGCATATTGTCCCCAAGGTTCATCCATGTGGTAGCAGGTGTCAGAATTTCCTTCCTTTTTAGGGCTACATAATATTCCATTGTATGCAGATACCACATTTGTTCATCCATTCATCTGTCAATAGACCCTTGGGTTACTTCCATCTTTTTTTTAACTGAGGTATAGTTAAGATATAGCATTATATTAGTTTCAGGTGTACAACATAATGATTCAATATTTGCATATATTGTGAAATGATGGCCACAAGAGACTAGTTAACATCTGTTACCATATAAAGTTACAAAAATTTCTTTTTCTGATGAGAACTGGTTGCTTCTACTTTTGGCTATTGTGAATAATGCTGTTATGAATATGCTGTTATTGTATGAGTGTACAAATCTCTCGTTGAGTCCCTGATTTCACTTCTTTTGGGTATATACCCAGAAGTGGAATTGCTGGATCATATGGTGAGTCTATATTTAACTTTTTGAGGACCCACTATCCTATTTGCCATAACCACCCCACCTTTTCCCATTCCAACCAATGGTGCACAAAGGCTCCGATTTCTCCACATCCTCACCAACATCTGTTGTTTTGATTGTTGCCGTCCTAATGGATGTGAGGTGGTACCTCATTGTGAGCAGCCAGTTTTAAAAATCAGCTATTTAGGTCAAGATGAAGTTTTATTTCATAAGGTCATAAAAATCCATATTCAAATCACTTGTTATAGAGACCAGAAAAAGGAAGGTCCCAGAGAACAGGTGTGCTGTTTATCCATCGGGAAAAAAAAGTGAAGAAGCAAGTGATGAGAGCACAGCTGTGGCTGTTCACTGTTCGTGCCTGACAGTGATGTGCAGGAAGCACGCAGGAGTCCCATGCAGACACCAGGTGACAGTTCCGATCCACACGGGCCGCTCGCTGCCCCTGATGTCCTCCCATCGCTGCAGAGGGGCAGAATGCAGTTTGCCCATTTCTTAGCTTAGGAACACAACCTTTTTCCTTGGCACTCTTTGCGGGGTCCCTTCACTGATCACCACGCAGTGCCCCCTCTTTCCTAAGAGCCCATCTGTTTATGGGACTCCTCCCCTCCATCAGAGCATCCTCGGGTATGTGTGGTGTGACGGTCCTGCGCCTCTCTCAGGACTGGGGTTTGTCTCCCCTGAACCAATTTTCTTCTCTCCTTGTCCTTGAAGACAGGAATGTCTTTGTTTTTCAATTATAATCATTGCTGGCCGAGCCCTGGGAAACCAGTATAGACGGCCTGTGTAGACATGGGTCAGATGAGCAACGCGGATGTGATGGTGGAGAAACTGCCCTTGCTTTCACAGATGCTAGTCTGGCGGATTGCCGAGATCTGATGGGCAAGACAGCCCTTATGTGGGGAAACCCAGACTGGCAGGGGTGGCGGGGCTGGGCCCCTGAGCAGGGGCAGAAAGGGGTCAACGTTGACCTTGGGGGAAGGGAAGGTATCTCTTATCCCTCCTGTGCAGGGAGAGGGGCATGGCCCCCAGAGATAGCTCACAGAGTGACTGGGGGCAGAGGTGCGGGGGGAGCCTTGAGGGGCTTAGGTGACTATGGTGTTCTAGGCAAATCAGCTTGTCTGTGTGGGGTTTGTGAGGTGGTGGTGGTGAGAGCTATGGCAGGAGAAGAGCTGGGCACATTTGGCTAGTTTCCTACATTCTCCTTCTCTTTCCTTTCAGGTTCCTGGGAGAAGCCAAGGTCCCACTCCGGGAGGTCCTTGCCACCCCCAGTCTGTCTGCCAGCTTCAATGCCCCCCTGCTGGACACCAAGAAGCAGCCCACAGGGGTAAGTGCCCATCGGGCATTTGCATCAAACCAGTGTCTGGTCTGAGGCCTTGCCTTTCTGACCCTGGAGGTGTGACATGGTCCAGCTCCCAGTAGAGCTCTCCCTGGCCAGGGCTTGAGGTGCTGGGGAGGGGCGCTGGGGTAGAAGAGATGGGAACGGAGGGGAGGGAGCCCCACTTGGTGGGCTCAAGTCAGTGTTGTCTCACCCCAGATTGGCCTGCCCGGGGGTCCACTCCTGCCCTGGAGGGAGGCATGGTCACCTCCTGGAACTGGTTTTTCACTAGAAACCCAGTGTCTTCCCAAGCTTCTGGGGCAGCCTTGGTCATGGCTCCCCCAACATCCCTGGCAGCCCTCTCTTACTACCCTGCCTTCTCCAGATCCGGACTGACGCATCCGGGTCACAGATCACAAGGGAAGGGAGACAGACATCCCTCTCCCCTGCCCACTTGGACCTGTCAGACCCCATTCCTGTCCTCCATTGTCCTTCCTGCCCCTCCCCCAGCCTTCCCAGTGCTCTCCCAGTCCTCGCAGGCAATTCCCAGCCCTCATCTCTGGCCTCCTGTTATTTTTAGTGATCTAAATATACCCACAGGGTTCTTTCTTCCTGGCTTAGTAGAATTCCTGACCTTCCCTCTGGGTCAGCCCCACCTCCCAGGATGCACTGGAGGAACTATCGATTTGGAAATATTTCCTCCCAGTGGGGCCCTGGGGGATTCTGGGCTGAGTTCTCTCAGACAGAGTGGGGCTACCTTGCCCGGTGGAGTGTGTGTGTGTGTCTGAGGTTGGGGGCCTTTGGCTAGCTTCGTGTCAGGAAGTGGCCAGTCTGGCCAGAGCTCTGGGAACCATTACTGGGTACTGAGAGCTAGAGAAAGAGAATGACTGACTGGAGTCACACAGTGAATTGTTGTCCAAATCGGGAAACGAATCAGGGGATGCATCTCCTATACTCTCAGGTGGAAGGGACTTGAACGGATTCCTGGTTCGCTGCTCTTTTATGTTGGAATTTTCTCCTGATGCGTCTTAGGCCAGTGATGGCTGAGATGCTTCCTTGATGGAGAGATGCCACTTGCCAGGAAAGTCTGCTCCTTTCTCAGACAGTGCTCACTGGTAGAACATTCTGGTTCAGTGCAGTATTCACCCAGCCTGTCTCCATCACCTCCTGAATCCCCTCTTGTCCTCCCTTTGAACTCTCCAGTCCCCTAATGCTCCCTATAGTGAAAAAGGACTCCAGGGACTTCTGGAACTGTTATGCAAACCTGAGTGGGTTCCCTCTTGGCGAGTTAAATCAGACTCTCCAGCAGAAGTAGTTGTCACACAAAGTAAAGTATATTTGCAGTAAATAGGAGACCATGAGGAATCATTTCCAAAGTCATGGAATTCCCGAACAAAGAGAAGCAGGGACATTTATTTCGGATGGGGAATGAATATTCAAAAAGGAGAGGTGGGTTATTCGCTTGCACAGGCTCAGTTGGAGAACATGCTTCCACATACACTGCAGGTCATGGCAATAAGACCCAAGCTCCTCCTGGAGAGATCTTAGCAGTAAAAATAAGGCAAAGGTCAAACGCGTAGTTCTTGTGGTGAAGCTTGGTCTGGTTCAGGATGGTTGGTGACTGCATCTCATTAACATGACAACAGGAAAAGAACAATTTGGAAAAATAGTTAAAATATCCAAACCCACCCTTGAGTTCCTCCAAGTAACTAGTTGGTGACAATTGAGTCAGAGGATCTGCTCGCTGTGTCTCCATCGCATCTCAGGGATGGGCTACCTCCTTTGCTGTATTTTGGGCCCCAGTGCTTCCAACCAGTTTCTAGCTTCCTGGCCAAGCTGCTCAAACATCTCTCCGCTACAGCCCTATATGCATCCATGACGCTGCTGTTTCCTGCAAGTTCTCCTGCGCTTGCTCCCCTCCAAGTTCAGAGGCCCATCCAGCCCCTGAGACACCTGGTCCTTGTCTCTGGGGCTGAGCCAGGCAGGTGACCATCTCCTGGATGCCTTGTCTCTCCTCCTCTCTCTCTCTGTTCCCACTCTCTGGCTGCACTTCCTGCTCACCAGCTGGGAATCTGCTGCCTTCTCTTCCCCAGGTTGGTACCCCTGGCTGTCTGCGGAGCTTGCCAAGCCTTCACCAACCATGTCTCCAAGAAGGGGGTGTGAGGGCCAGAAGGTGGTGGATGGGAGAGGAGGGCTGGGCCCTGCTTGGTTTAGCCCGGGGCTGAGCACCAGCTGGGAGAGGTGGGGTATGTTAGGTTCCTGGACCCAATTCCAAAGTGTGTGTGTGTGTTTAGTCTTCCCTACACCAACAAACAGTGCTCTGGACACCAGCCGGGTGGCCTACAATTCAACTCAATTCTGACTATCTACTTGGAGAAAGCATCAGATTCCATAGGTTAAGGGTTCAGTCCTATAAGACCTCCCCGTCCCCAGACACTAGTCGAAAGCCCAGGCTGTTACCTGTGCTTCTGGCCGACCGGCTATAAGTCAGAGGTTCCCAGGACCTCTTCCTCAGGTTCGATTAATTTGCTAGAGCAGCTCACAGAACTCAGGCAAACATTTTACTTACTAGATTATTGGTTTATCTTAAAAAGATCTAACTCAGGAACAGCCAGAGGGAAAAGATACACAGGGCAAAGTATGGGGAAGGGGCACACACTTCCATGCTCTCAGAGTGCTCTACTCTCCCCTAGTCTCTGTGTGTTCACCAACCCAGAAGCCGCCAGAACTGTCCTTTTTTTTTTTTTTTACAGAGGTTTCATTGCATAGGCATGATTGATAGATCATTGGCCATTGGTGATTGATTCAACCTCCAGCCCCTCTCCCCTCCCAGGAGATTAGGGGGGTGGGACAGAAGTTCCAACCCTCCCATCACACAGCTGGTTCTCCTGGCAACCAGCCCCCCTCCTTAGGTGGGTCCAAAAGTCACCTCATTAACATAACAAGAGAAACCTTTGTCACTCTCAGCACTTAGGAAATTCCAAGGGTTTTGGGAGCTCTAAGCCAGGAACTGTGAATGAAGACCAAATATTACACGAGAAATATATTTTAGTCATCTGAATGACCAAATATATATTTCTTAAAAATCGCAATGTTCATGGGGCCTCCCCTCTGCTGGCTAGGAGCAGTTCTAGCCTGTGTGTGTGGGGAGGGCAGTCTGGGAGCATCTTCTGGTCTCCGTGGTAGCACTAAGGTACAGTGCAGCCCAAGGGAGGTCCCAAGACCCTCTGAGCTGGGGCTTCCCCCGTGGGACCTGGGCCGGTTGCACTGCAGTGGGAGGCACAGAGAATGGGGGATGTGCTCAGAAGGGACAGAGAGCCCCATCAGAAGCCAAGGATTATCACTGGCTGTTCACTGAGGCCGATTTCTGGGTTGGGCCCAGTGGGCAGAGCATGCCAGGTGTCCCCGATTGGTTGTGGCTCAGATTGCCTCAGAGGGCGAAGGAACCTGCTGATGGAGTGACGGGAGTGCAGACAGGGCCTGTGGGATCCTTAGAAGGCCCTGGAAGGACTGAGGGGACAAGGAGGGGCCCGGAGAGGCCGCGAGGGAGGCCCTGCTGCAGGCTGGGCTGTGCCTGGACTCCACTTGCCTGTCCCTCAGTATTCCTGCCCGAGTCCCTTCTGATACGGCCGTGTGCCCTGAGAAGACGCCAGATCTATCCTCAGACAGCTTCTAACTGAAGGGGAAACCCCGACCCCTGTCCTGGAGGAGAAAAGCAACACATGGAGGAAAGAAGTAACATACTCGCAAAAGTATTTTGAGAGCGGCTTGCTAATGAGGGGACGGATACACCAGGAAAACTGTGTCGGAATTGCCTCAGCCTTAAAAGCCAGAGTCAGCTCAGAAAGAGAAACTGGCTGGGTGACAGGAACACATGACACCCAGGGCTGTGGACCAGCAGGGCACTGAGTGTTGGGAGCAGGGACTGGAGGTGGGCAGACACAGAGCTCCGGTGAACCCTCGAGTTTTCCTCTAGCGGTCTGAAAATGCCGCCAGCCCCCGGACCTCAGCTCAGGACCACGTCTCACCCTCTGCCAGCTGCTGGGCATTGTCTGAGGGGAAGGTAAATATTAAGACCCAGGCACCTACAGGACTTTCCTGTCCACCCATGAAGTGTGTAGCCAGCCCTGGTGGTCTAGTGGTTAAGATTGGGTGCTCTCACCCCTGGGGCCCTAGGTTCATTTCCGGGTCAGGGAACCACACCACCCATCTGGTCGTCATACTGTGGTGGCTGCCTGTTGCTGTGATAATGAAAGCTGTGCCACTGGTATTTCAAATACCAGCAGGGTCAGCCATGGTGGACAGGTTTCAGTGGAGCTTCTGGACTAAAACAGACAAGGAAGAAGGACCTGGCCACCCACTTGCGAAAAAATTTGCCCTGAGAACTCTTATGAACAGCAGTGGAACATTGTCTGATACAGCATCAGGAGGTGAGAGGATGGTGCAAAAAGGCTGGGCAGGGCTCTGCTCTGCTCTACACGGGGCTGCTAGGGGTTGGAATCGACTGGCAGCACAAACAACAATGTGAAGTGTGTGTCAGGGCAGGTGCCAGTGGGATGGTCTAGGGTTTGCTCCTGCTAAGCTCAGCGTTAGAAAGCTGTGGCCCAGGAAGTAGGCAGCAAGCAATGCAGCTGAGCGTGGTGGGGTGGGTGAAGGTCCCCGGGGCCTGGCCATATAGCCTATAGGAGGATCTGATAAGGTTGTCCCCTATCTTTGCCTTTGGTTTCCTGGGCCCTAGGCTGGGGACCAGATCGGACCTGCCAGAATTCTGTGATATTGCTGACAGTGACCTCAAGATAGCAGACCTGGGTGACTGAGGTTACCTGCTCCAGGGCAGTGTGTTCTGGTGGACACTGACTGATTGATAATGGTCTTGTGATAGGATGTCTTCATGCTGGTGCTGGTGCTGGGGACCTGAGGAAAGGGGCTGTCATGTGGGTATCATGATGTGGACGGTCTTAAAGAGGGCTCTCCTGAGGGCTGCAGGCCAAAGTCATGTGGTCTGGGAGAGCGTGGAGCTTGCATCCATCCCACAGGAAGAAACTCTCAGCTCTGGTTATGTCTGGAGAAGGGGACAGGCCATGAGGTCACGGTGAGGGTAGGAGGGCCTGACCCTGAGTGGGGCCCACAGACATGCCCCCTTTCCTTTAGATCCCCAGTAGAGCTAGGGGTCTCGAGTATTAACCACCCCTGGACTTGAAGCAGCGGACCTTGGAGACTGCCCCCTGGTGGCCAGATCTGTTCTAGATCCTGGGTTCTAGGTCCTCTGAGCTGCCTGGAATGTTCCTTGGGTCTTTGATGGGCATGTAAAAGATGGAGCTGGCTCAGTGCTGGATGTCTGTTGAAGCACCTGGAGCCACCAGCTTGTTGCCAATTCTTCTGGAGCTTGGTGTGCGGCCCTAAGGGTGGAGGTAGCTGATGCTCAGGAAACCCCAGGGAGGGCTGCCTTGGTGGTCTTGGGATTCTGTGGCTGCTGCTCCTTCTTGCTTCTCCCGGAGGGCTGCTCCTGAGCCCTCATGCTCAGGTGCTGGCACCCAGGCCATGACATGGGCCAGTTATACTCTTGTGGCCCCACCTCTGCACAGAGCACAGAGATAGTGTGCCAGAAGCCCCCACGTGGTGTGGAAGGGATGGCTAGGCAGGGCGAGCCCTGAGAAATAGGAAGAGGTGTTCTTCAAGGGGATCTGAACTCAGGGTCAGACGACCTCAGTCACCGAGTGTTAGAAGAACTTGGGGCTGAAGGGCAGCCAAACTGTGCCCCTTTCAGATTTTTGTTCAACTCTCTCCTCACTGAGGTCCACTCAGACCACCTGATCTAACACTGCAATCTGCACCCACCCTGCTCCCCTGATCCCATTTTCCCTGGTTTAGTTTTTCTTTTCTTTCTGACATACTGTATAATTTATGTATTTATTTTGTTGATTATGTATTGTCTGTCTCCTCTGCCAAGATGTCGGCTCCTTGGGGCCAGGAACTTTTGCTTTATTTATGGAAATATCCCAGTATCTTGAGTGCTTGGCCCCTTGCAGGTGCTCAATACATATTTGTGGAGGGGATGAATAAGCAAATTAATGCATGAATGGGGCAGGCCAGATGTGTCAGGTGGGCCCCCACTCCCATCTTTCAGATGCATCCCACACAGGGCCAGCCTCATGGGCAGCCAGGGCCGTGCTTGGTTTCATTCTCTGCTGTTGCCATCTTGAAATTCTTAATAAACTTTTAACAAGGGGCCCATATTTTCATTTTGCCCTGGGCCTGCAAACTCTACGGCTGGTCCCGATCTCGCTTTACTCCTGGAGGGTGGGAATCAGCAAGAGTCGGTGGGGGCCTTTGTTTGTCTCTGCTGAGTGAGATTCCTGTGGTTACAGCAGAAGCAGAGTTCTCAGACGTTTTTAACTTTTATTTCAAAATAATTTAAGATTCAGCGAAAAGGTGCAAGAACACTATAAAGAATATTTTGTCCTAAACCATTTGAGACTTAATTGCCAACCTCTTGGCCCATCACTGAATTTAATGTCTTTCCTCTGATTAAGGATTTTCTCCTACATAACAACACAATCTTCAAAATGAGGAAATTAACGTTGATCCAGCACAGCCATATGATCCACAGACCCCCATTCAAGTTTCATACATTTTTTCAACAGTGTCCATTACAGCATTAAGGATCATGTGTTGTTTTAGTTGTTTTGTCTCTTTGTCTCCTTGCCTTTGGGAGAATTCCTCTCAGTCTTTCTTTGACTTCTATAACCTTGCGACCTTGACACTTTTGGGAATACAGGCCGGTTGTTTTGCAGAATGTCCCCCAGTTTGGGTTTGCCTGATGTTTCCTGGTGATTAGACTTAAGCTGTGCACCTGCGGGAATAGAACACAGTGATGCTGTGCTGCCCTCATCGTAACCTAGGGTGCGTGATTCTGATTTGTTTCCTTACTGTGCCGTTAGCCTTGATCCTTTGGTTAATTTAGCATTTGGTGGGTTTCTCCGCTCATCACAAATCTGGTCCCCTTTCTAATAAGTAAGAATTGTGTGGGAAGGTACTTTGTGACTCTGTAAATGCCCTGTTCCTCACCCAACTTTTACTCAGCAGTTTTAGCACCATTGCTGCTTCTTGGCTGGGTTAATCATTGCTTTGATGGTTGTTAAATGGTGATATCCTAAATCAATTATTTTTTTCTGCCTCAGTCAGCTGGCGTTCCACTGCAAGGAAAAGCATCTTCCTGTCCTGTTTCTTTATTTCCATGTGGATTCATGTATTCCTACTTTATTCAATGGTTTAATCTGTTACTATCATTATTTATTTTCTTGTTTAAATTGTCCCATATTTTGCCGGTGGGAGCCCATGAAAGCAGCCTTGTCTGTCCTTTTGACATGTCTCTGTCCTTCTTTGAGTAGTTTCTTGTTTTCTGGCATAAAAAGATATTCCAGGGTCGTCTTCTGCTTTCTCTGGCCTAAACCCGGAATCAGTTATTGCTCCAAAGAGCCCAAATTGCCTTTGGATGGAGTGGAGGGAAGATGCCCAGGCCCTCCGCAGAGCTGAACCGGTGTCTCCGGAGGTGGGCGTGGCTGTGGGCGGGTCTGGGCATCGGCCCGGAGGCTGTTCTCCGTTCTTGGGGTTGCAGGAGCGCAGCGTGCGGGCCGCGCGGGCTGCTCAAGTGGCGACACCTGGTGGTAGCTCAGGACCTTGCGTAGCTGTCAGGGCAAAGCCTCGGATCCGGGACTCGGAGGGTCTCATTGCCTCGTCTGCTTCCTGCCTGGTCTCTGCGATGATGCGTAGCTGCCTGGGGCCTCCTTCCTCAGCTTCTGAGCCCCACCTTCACCCCGCCCTCCCTTCCCTTAGCCTGGCTGCCCTTGCCCAGGCCCCAGTGCGCGAGGTTCAAGCCCAGATCTGGATACACTTATGTCCTTCAGCCCCTTCTGTCTCAGGACCAAGATTCACTCCAGGAGTCTCTGGACATTCCCAGTATTTCTCAGTGGAGGTATATATATGTCTAGTGAATTATGCCGAGCTGCTCAGAGGATGATATGCATCATTAACAATTATGTTTATAATGGGTTCATCAAAACCTGGGGAGATGCTTATTGTCTGACATTAAGTAAAAGAAGAGCATTTATATACAGCAGAGCAGTACACTATTCCTTTAAAAAGATTGGAGAGAATTATACCAAAATGTGAATAGTGGTGGAATTATGGCAATTTGTTTTCCTTTTTTTTTTTATGAGGAAGATTTGCCCTCAGCTAACATCTGTGCCAGTCTTCCTCTATTTTGTATGTGGGACACAGCCACAGCGTGGCTTGATGAGCGTGTGTATGTCTGTGCCCAGGATCTGAACCCGCAAACCCCCAGCTGCTGAAGCGGAGTGCACGAACTTAACCACTATGCCACTGGGCTGGCCTGTCTTTAAAGTTTTTATACTTTCCAAACATTCTTTTTATTTTTTTTTTGATGAAGATTAGCCTTGTGCTAACGTATGCTGCCAATCCTCCTCTTTTTTGCTGAGGAAGACTGGCCCTGAGCTAACATCAGTGCTCATCTTCCTCTACTTTCTATGTGGGACGCTTGCCACAGCACAGCTTGCCGAGCGGTGCCATGTTCGCACCCAGGATCCAAACCGGCAAACCCTCAGCTGCCGAAGTGGAGCGTGCGAACTTAACCACTGCACCACCGGGCCGGTCCCCAAACATTCTTAAATAAAGCATTTATTACTTTGATTGATGAAAAGCCTACTCCAGGAGGCATGCTGGACCTGTGGTACTGGGGAACCCTGGACCGGGGCCCCACGCGCCTAGTTGCTGTGAGGCTGGACCTTTTCTTCGGGCGCAGGGGCCCCTTTGAACAGTACAGGACTCCTGGGGGGTCAGGAGGACTGAGAGCACAAGGCAGCCTTCCCCTGTCCACGTGGATGGTGTGACCAGTCACTCTCGGCTGGTCAAAGCTGGAACAGGTGGGGTGAGATGGGAGATGGGGTCCTTCTGGGAGGTCAGAGGGTCAGAAAGGCGAGTGGTACCCTGAGACCCTCTCAGTGCTAGCTGGGGCACGAGCAGAGGGAGGCTGAGCTGTCTGTGGAGAAACAGGGGAAGGCCCTTGGCTGAGCAGAGTGGCCAAGGAGGCTTTCTCCTGAAGGCGGGCCTAGGCTGAGGGTTGAAAAATCCTGCAGGAGAGCTTCAATGGCTGATTCATTTATAGAAGTTTACTGTGTGCTCTATCAACTAATTTAATCCTCATTTGACCCTATGAAGAAGGTGCTATTGCTATTACTTCTCCTGTTTTACAGATGAGGAAACTGAGGCACAGAGAGGTTACAGATCTTGCCCAAGGTTGCACAGCTTCTGAGTGGTAGAACTTGACTCCAGATTCTGCACTCTTAACCACCTGACTATGCTGATGGGCCCCTGGGGTGGCTTTGCCACAGTTTCCTGCAAACCTGACCCCTGTCAGAGCCATCTTCCTCGGTGGAGGCATAAAAGGAACAGGAGGGATGCTGGAGGGCGGTGGCCCCAGGCCAATGTGCTGACCTGCTGCGCTCTCCCTCCCACCTCTTCCAGGCCTCGCTGGTCCTGCAGGTGTCCTACACGCCTCTCCCTGGAGCTGTGCCCCTGTTCCCACCCTCTGTGCCGCTGGAACCCTCCCCGACTCTGCCCGATGTGGATATGCTGGCTGGTGAGGAGCTCCCTTGCCCCGGCAGGGATGGAGGAAGAAGCCCAGCCGTGGTGCCCGAGCCTGGGGTTGGGGTGCCTTTCCCAGGCTGGGGGCTATGCAGGCCTCAGAAGGGAGGACATGGGTGGCTGGGTGGGGAGTGTTGAGAGCTGACCTCTGCCTTATAGAAAGAAGGGGCGGAGGGCATGCTCCCCTGGGTGCCGCTGGGATTCCTGTGAGGGTGCCCTCCCCGCCCAACTGTCCAGGGGAGGGGCTGTGCCCCGGCTCGGGCCCCACACTGTGCAGCTCCAGATGGGGGACAGCTGTAGGGAGCATGCCTGTGCTAGGATGGGGTCTGGCCTATCTGATACTTGGGGCTCCACCCACTCCCCAGAGCTGAATGCTTCCCTGCCCTGGCACCCAGCAGGCCTTCGGTGATGGCATGTGACAAATGAGCTGGATTTTCCTTGAAAGAGCCCTGGCTTGAAGTCAGAGGACATGCGTTCCAGTCTTGCCTTTGACACCAAGTAGCTGTGTGCCTTTGGGCCAGCTACTCTCCCTCTCTGGGCATACAGTTTCTCATTTGTGAAATGAGCAGACTGAATTAGCAAGTCCCAAAGTTTCCTCAGCTCTTTTCACTCACCTCTGCTGGCCTTGTCAAGCAAGGACCCAGCTCAGGGTGGCCGGCTTGGCAGTGGGGGGCCTGGGCGTGGAAGCTGGCGAGGCCTCTGTGGGGTCCAGCCTGCTGGGGTGGGCAGGAAGCTATGCAGATGGGCCAGATGAGGACTTGCCCAGGGGAAAGATTCTAGAGTTTCTCTCATGGTGAAGGGAGCTAGAGGCCAACACAGCGTTAGACCCAGCAGCCCCGGTCTCGGGTGCCCTAGGCCTGCCCTGGAGCCCGGCCCTGCGTGGGGCTCTTAGTGAGGGAGGTAAGCAGGGCCCAGCATGTGGAGCTTGGCACCCTCTGAGCTTGGAGGTGGGGAGATCGCTCTGGACTGGGGTGTAGGTTGACAGGGGCCAGACAGGGTGCTCCTGATGACAGAGGGTGTGGAGGGCCCCGAATGTTCTGGGACCACTTTTGGGGTAGATTTGACAGTTAGATTTGGGTCACAGAGGGAAGGCTCCTAGAGGTGACCAGTTCCCAGTCCTGCCTGGAAGGTGGTGCAGAGGGACAGTCACCAACAGACGTGGCAACTGTTTCTGAGCTTTGTGCCAGGCTGGGGCCGGGGGAGAGCAGGGTTGGGCTGGGGGTGCCCTAGGCAGGCTTCCTCACCCCGCTCCCTCCTCCCCTCCTGGGGCTGTGCTCTGCCACGTGCCAGGTGGGGGACAGAGCCGGGCCGAGACTTGGTCCCTGCTCAGTGACAGCACCGTGGACACGAGATACTCTGGAAAGAAATGGCAGGCCCCCACGGGTGAGACACGGGCCAGGCTGTCCCGATCCTACCACTCGTAACCAGCTCACTTGCCACCATCGTCAGCTCATGAGAGGGGGACGAGGTGGCCAGAAGGGCTCGTCCTGCAGGGCGTGGTGGGGAGGGCTAGGGCCATTCTCTTTCCTTCCTCTGGACTAACTGGACTGACCGCCCTCAAATTTCAGCTGTCGGAAACTTCTTTCCTTTCTCCCTCATCCATCCTGGCTCACCGGTGGGGAAGGGGAGGGGTAGGGGAGATGGGTGGTGGGTCTCTGGATCCTCCGTCGGCTGGGTGGGGTTTCAAGGGCAGGGCCAGAGGGATCCAGCCCTCATTAGCACCCTCTCCTCCCAGATACAGGAGGAGAGGAGGACACCGAGGACCAGGGGCTCACGGGAGATGAGGCAGAGCCATTCTTGGATCAGAACGGAGCCCCAGGCCCCGGGGCTCCCACCACCCTGAAGAAGCCACCTTCCCATCCTCCCCCCTACCATCCTGGGGGGAAAAGGAAGAGAAGCACGCCTGCGCCCAGAAAGCTGCTTTCGGATAAACCACAGGACTTCCAGGTGATGCACCGACTCCTGACCACAGTGCCTCCTTTAGCCATCAGCAGCCTCGAGGGCCAGTGCCTGCCTGTCTGTCCAGCCTCACGGAAGATCCTAAGGGCTCTCCTTGGTGGGAGCCTGCTTTCCGTGGGCACTGGGCAGATGCTAACTGGGGAGTTCATGTGTTAGGGCCTCAGAACAAGCCTCTTCCCAGCCCAGGGTCTTGCTCTTAAAAAGAAAAAAGAAGTCACTGCAGAGATCCAGCATATCTTTACCTGTGTCATCTGTTTTCCTATCCAGAGCTGGTCTAGCCAGCTGGCTCCTTGCTATTCAAAGTGTGGTCCTTGGACCACCTGCGTGAGCATCATCTGGAAGCTTGTTAGAAATGCAGGATCTTGGGCCTACCCCAGACCTGCTGAATCGGAATGAGTGTTTGAACAGGATCCCCAGATCTAAGAAGCCCTGTCTAGCTGTCTTTCTCCCTCTCTCCATTCCCCTACTTATAGCTATGGATTTTTCTCAGTCATGTGGAATTTGAATTTTTTCAAGCTCTTCACAGAATAAAACTATCAATATTAACCCTTTGACATGTTTTTATCCCAAAATCCATCCCATTTGCCTGTTGATTTTGGTCCTTTGTTTGTTCTTTTTCTTTTGTGCAGAATTTTCCATTTTGATGTAGTTGCATTAGGTGGTCTTTAACTCTTCAGAACTACTTTCAAAGTTCAAAACAGAAAACTTAAATCTTTATTTATTAAGTGTAACAAATTGTAAAAATATATTTCAGTTCTAAATCATGATAATTTAAGGAAAAGTGCCAGCTATAACCACTATGTTTACCCGAAAGACAAAATTCTAATTTATTGTTATTATTATTATTCCCAAGGCATGTTTTTATTGTCTTTTTCCTCCTTAGAAAATTAATATATATTTATTGTAGAAAACTTGGAAAATACAGCACAATGAAGAGAATAAAAATCACTCACCCACCTTCCGATTGTTATTAACAAAATAACATTCTTCTATTTTAGTATGCTGTTTTTTTTAAAAAGAGTTAATCCATAAAGAAATAACTGTTGATTAGAAATTAGAACCAGTAAATATCTTTTTTCCATGAAACTTGTTTTAATATTTTTAAATTTCATCTTTTTAAAAATATTTTGCCTACATTTAAGAAGCACAGATATTTACGAAACTTCATTTACTTAAAGTTCAATGGAGAAAAGTCTTAATTTATTTCTCAGAATGTGAGAAATCCTTACATCTTATAAAGAATAAAGTGGGGTCATGTCGCCACGTAAGTTTGACCTCTGAGGGAATTGTTAGTAAAGAATGTTCGAGCCACTTCAAAACGTCAGCATCCAGGGTCCGAGGTGGGGATTGTGCCAACGGCTGCATGAAGTGAACCGGGCTGCATCCTTGGCCCAGCTCTGGGATCTAACACTGGTGGCTTATTTGGGGCAGCCTGGCAGCTCTTTTGCAGAACTGTGGGATTTTACAGCTGCAAGGTACCTTGATGGGAAAATATGACTGTTCTTACAATGCTCCTCCTAATTCTTTTTTAATTTCCTTCCCAAGAAGCCAGCAGGGAGGGTGGTCCCCGAGATTTCTGGCTTTCTTTGTGGCGAGGTCGGGGGAGGTGGGTGCCTGACTGTTTTCCCCTTCCTCCTGCTCATGCCCCTTCCTGGCTTTCAGATCAGGGTCCAGGTGATCGAGGGGCGCCAGCTGCCAGGGGTGAACATCAAGCCTGTGGTCAAGGTCACCGCGGCCAGGCAGACCAAGCGGACTCGGATTCACAGGGGAAACAGCCCGCTCTTCAACGAGGTGGGAGACATGGCGTTTTAGGGCTGGTAGCTTGGTGGGCCTTCCAGATTGGGAGCACCCGGCAGATACCTGGCAATTCTTTCAGTTTTTGTTCATGGCGCTAACTTTGGTTTGAGAGGTGTGCCAGGTCCTGAGTACGTTATCTGAGGAACTGGAGAGAGGGTTCTAGTTCTTATTCCTGTCCCGGGCTCCTGGTGCTCCACATCCCTGTCTTCCTGTGGGGCCAGCCACCCACGCTGTCCTGGAGATGACAACCTCTGAGAGGTCAGGGGTGGAACACCCCAGAACTTGTCGAGTCCTCAGAGCTCAGGGCCGGGCAGAGCTCACTCTGTGCTTTCCGTGTGGACCAGACCTGAAGGCTGTGGGTGTGGCCGACCCTCTTCCCAGCCTGGGGGTCAACAGGCTCTCGTTTATCTTCCTTTCGCCCTGAACCAACAGACTCTCTTCTTCAACGTGTTTGACTCTCCCTCGGAGCTGTTTGACGAGGCCGTCTTTATCACGGTACGTCTCAGGGATCAAGGCGTGCTCTGTGGGCCGTGTGTACACACATGCATTCAGTGTGCATGTGTGTGTATGCACGTAGGGGTGTGAGTGTGAGAGTGTGTAGGAGAAGCCTTAGGGCCCGGGGCCTGGGTGATGTGGGGAGCTCGCTGCTAAGCTCTGCTGGTCACAAAAGTGCCTTCAGCAGCTCAGATGAGGCAGCAGCCCAGTGGGGAGACCCCCCGCTGCTCAGCACCCCCAGGTGCCTCAGGCCAGGTCCTGATATCATTCCTGCAGGGGATACTTTGATTTTCCTCTTTTTTTCTTTGTCCACTTGCCTGCTTCTGGCCAAGATTGCCTCTCTCTGAGCCTCAGCTCTTTGTTTTTCTTCCCTCTGAAAGGCAGTATAGTTTGGTGAAAAGCGTGGGCTTTGGAGCCAAACTGTCTGGATTCTAGTCCTGCCTGTGCCATGTAGGGGCTGTGTGAGTCTGTGCAGGTCCCGTAATCTCTCTGAGCCTCTGTTTCTTCATCTCTAGAGTGGGGATCAGAATAGGCCCCACTCAAGGCGTCCCTGTGAGGGTTAACATTGCTCCAGATAATCTCTGGACTAGAGCAAGTGCTAGCTACGCGTGGGCTTTATTATTTGGGTGGGAAGAGCTGTTGGGTTGGGCCCTGTCTGGGGCAACATTTCCTTGTCATTGAGAGTTTTGCTTTGTCTTTCCCTCCAGGTGGTAGACTCCTGTTCGCTCCGGACAGATGCCCTCATCGGGGAGTTCCGGGTAATTAGTTATTCTCTTTGACAGCAGTCAGTTCTCCCTTATCCACGTGAGTGGAGGCTCCGTGGATAACATGCTCCAGGGGTCCTGTCTATCTTGGTCTGTGTAGGGGAAATAGAATGAAAAGAAAAAAAAAGAAAAACAAAATTTTCTCTCAGCCCAGAAATCCACTTCACAAGGGTAGTAGAGAAAGAAAACACTTTTCTTATTGGAGAGGCGTTAAACCAGACTGTGGAGCACATCACAGGCACTCCACAAAGAGGTTGTAAAGACAGAAAGAAATCTTTCTATGTAGCCAGGCAGATACAACCCATTCCAAACGTGTTCTCCAGATAAACAATGACGAGTCCTCAAGTAAGAGGACTGGACAGCACCCTGGGTCACACACAGTTCATCCTAACTTGACCTGGCAATTGGGGTGACCATCTGTGTTAGTTAACTGACTTTCTCCAGGGGAAAAAAACAGAAAACAAGCTTGCATTTTTATGATGGGACGTAGTTTTACAACTTGGAGCAAAGTTAGCTCCTCCCTTCCCACAGAGACTGGGAGAGCCTTGAGAGACACAGGGTCAGAGAGCTCACAAAAAGCTTATTTAGTTTCTAAAGAGATCCGCTCAAAGAGGCAGAGAAAGTATTTACATTGACAAGTTTGGCGTGGTAAATGTTCTGACAAAAAGAGAGGGGAGGGAAGTCTCTTCCCTTATTTCCAACAGGGGGGATTCGGCGTCTTATTTTCAATCCGTGTTTGTCCTGACATCTGGGAAGATGGCGTGGGAGTTGAGTTTAGGCTGCCATCCTCCTGATCTGACCATCTCGGGCCAGCGTGACACCAGCCCTCTGTGCCTGAGCTCACCCTCTCTCTGGGTTGGGAGTGGGTCCAGATGTGGAGCCCAGGGCATCAGGGTGGGGGGCAGTGGAGAGGGGGAGCCTGCCCCCCTCATTTGTCCCCGACAGTGCAGACGTGAACAGCGCGCTGCCGAGAACCGAGAGCTGACTGTGACTCAGCTCGTGGGAAGGCTGGAACAGATCACATCAAGCGAAGGCAGCGAGCAATGGAGACCTTCACGAGTGGTGTTTTGTTGTCATTCTTATTGATTTCCTCATTTTCAGATCTTCAGGCATTTATCACATGGGAAGAAAGGCGACAGACTTATTTGAACATCCCCCTGCTAGCCAAATAAAATATGGCCCTCTTCTCTGGGAAGTAGTCACAAGTCAGAAAACTAAGTCTATTTTCCTGGAGAAGCAGTTTTAAATCTGATTCCTGGGAATGGGTTTGATCCCGAGTTGTTCTGTGGCAAATGGGGTCTTATGTTTTGAGTCTCTAAGCTTTGAAACACATTTTTGTTCTGAGAACCCAAAGGTTAAGGTAAAAAAATTATTTTCATTTTTTCTAATAGTAAAAGTAATCCATGATTAAAAAAAGGTTTTTAGAGCAGTATTAGGTTCATAACAAAATTGAATGGAAAGTACAGAGTTCCCAGGTACCCTCTGCCCTCACACAATGCACAGCCTCCACCACGGTCAATATCCCATGAATCTATGATTGCTTATAGAAAATTATAAGATACAAGAAAGAATAAAAATAAAATCAAAACCACCCAAATCTACCACCCAGAGATAGTGCACTTACCCATTGTTGTATTTACTTTGCTCTTTCTTTTCTGTGCATGGATATGCTTCACCATACTGCAACCAAAATGCACTCTGCTTTCTTCCCATGTTATATCAAATGATGAACGTTTCCACATGTCTCCAAATGTTCTTCAAAACCTCGTTTTTAATGGGATGGTATGATGCACTATACTTTAACGCTGGGGGCAAGAGTTTGATGTGCGTTTCTTCTGTCTGATTGCAGATGGATGTGGGTACCATCTACAGAGAGCCCCGTGAGTCATATTCTCATCACCTTGGCCATATCTTTGCACTTTGGTTCTGGAGGCTGCTTGGGGACACCCATTTGGGACACTCACCCTTTCTCCTTGGGGGTTTTAGATTTTAGATGTGGAGTTTGATCTTGGAGGGGAGAGCTGCGGGAATGAAGAGAAGGCAGGCTTTCATCTTCTGGGTAAAACACGTCCTTAAGAAGATCAGTCCCTCAACTGAGTCTCAATTGGCCCAACTGATGCTAAGTCTAGAAGCTCCCAAGCAAGGGTTGCTGGAAACTGGGGTCACCTCAGATAGGGGTGGGTCATCTAGATGACAAGTCTAGGATTTCTCCACAGGCTGGTTTCTGCTCTGGTTTGGTCGCTTCCCGAGAAGGAGGAAAATGACCTTGGCATTGGCTTTGCAGCCTTGTATAGGGGTGTCTGTTAACATTTCTGACTCTGACCCTCATGAACACTCAAAGTACCTTTTGATCCTCGAATTTGAGTCCTGCCATTGTGTCCCAGTGGAGGGGTCCTTCATCTCACCCAAATGTAGTCCCCCCTAGGCTCCTGAATGTGGGTGCACACTTGGGTCCTTCCAATCCTGCCATCATCAGTGGAGACTGTCTCTCTTAGGACACGCCTATCTCAGGAAGTGGCTGCTGCTCTCGGACCCTGACGATTTCTCTGCTGGGCCCAAAGGCTACCTGAAAGCAAGCCTTTGTGTGCTGGGGCCTGGAGACGAAGCTCCGGTGAGTCATTTCCCTGGATCCTCCTCACAGCACCTCCACCTGGCAGTGGAGGCCTCAAACAAATAAAACAACTTTAGTTTTTCTGACTTAAAGGAAAACCTGATACTTACGAGAAATGAGGGACATATGGAAAAGCATAAATGAAAAAGTGAATCACTCATAATTCTACCACTTGTAGAGAGCTGTTATTGTCTTCTTGCATTTCCTCCCAGAAGGATATATATGTGTATTTTTCTTTTTTGCAAAAATGAGGTCTCTCTCTCTACACTGTATTGTAGCCTGAATTTTATCACCTAAGAATATTTCATTTTTATCTTTATAGGTCAGTGAGTAAAGTTATAAGCTGGAGGTGCTAAGAATGAGAAAGGTTGTTTAGACTGGGGAGGGACCAGCATCTTTGTCTGTTTGGGGAGAGGAAGAAAGGTTTGGAATAGTTGTTGTGGGAGAGGACTGAGGGGTTAATTAGATATAAATAGAAGGATTTCTGAGCAGGCACAAGAGCACCCCCTCTGGGTTGGAGACTTTGCGGTACGGCCTCATAGTTCTCAGTGGCCTAGAAGCAGAAGAGAGGTAGGTTGATGGCGGAGGTGTCAGGTGTGGGCAAGACAGGGGTGCTGGAGCCCGGGACTGATGTAGCCAGGGCATCTGGGCATGGCTCCCGGTGCTGGTCCTAGAGCTGATGGGGGAGACACAGTGTAGGGAAGGGCTAGGGAACACGTGTGTATTGAGTGCTTGCTGTGTGCCAGGCTCTGTGTTGCGTGCCTCACTGTATGTGGTGGGGAGGTGTTGGAGGAGAGGGATAGGTTGGAAGTTGTCTTCAGAGAAGGGTTTCAGTGGTCAAGGTTCTGCTAGAGGATTGGTTCGGAGTGGCTGGAGGTTTGCGATATGGCCATGCCTCTAGCAGCTGTAGGGGAGGGGAGATTAAGGCGCTGTTGGTGGAGGACAAGGAGCTGTGTTGGTGATTGACTTGTCCAACTGGATGTTGATTATCTTATGGGAGAATTGGAGATCAATTAGGCAAATGACGAGGCAGGTACTGAGGTCATCAAGGCAAGATGAGCACCTGTCCTTGACTTGGGGGATGACAGCAGTGAGAAGCACATGGATGGTGTGGACTTCCAGAAAGGAGAGATGGCGGGGGCGAGGGGTGGGAGAATGGAGCAGCTGCAAGATGTGTCCCTTTCTTCCCAGCATGTGATGGCCAGGAGGAGCAGGACAGGCGGGAGGGGGAACGTGGATCTCCAGGGCAAAGGGTGGTGGGGAGGTGGCGGGAAAGCCGCAGGTAATTGTGGAGGTGGTGGAAAGTTCCTTGATTCTTTTTTTTTCTGCTTTATCTCCCCAAATCCGCCTCCCCCCCGCCCCCCAGTACATAATTGTATATCTTAGTTGCAGGTCCTTCTAGTTGTGGAATTCTTAAGGTGAGGAGTTGGCTGATGACAAGGGCTCAGGAAGCCACAGAGGAAAGGACTAGGGGAGTAAGAATCCAGGGTGCTGTGCAGGGGGCCAGCGGAGCTCAGGGGCCAAGTCCACTGAAGGGCACCTGTCCTGCTCTCTTATCCCATACAGTCCAGCTCTGGCCCTCTGTAGCCCGTCTCTCCAGACATTGTACCTTCTTGCTCCTTCTATGTGGCGTCTCTGACTCTATTATCCTCTTCTAAAACATTCCTTCCTCCTCTTCCCATTAATTGGACCCTTCTTTTTCCCTGAGGAAAGTGCTGCTCTTGAAACCAACTCAGAGGGAAGCCTCCATTTCCGCTCCAACTCTCTGGGGGTCTTGGGATGGGAGGAGCAGCCATCGTTTGGTCCCCTGCTGTAGCTGCCTGGTCATAGCAGCCCTTCCCACCCTCAGCGCTGCCTCCTGCTCCGAAGCCTGCTTCACTGCTTGCTTCCCCCTCTTCCAGTCTTCTGGGCTATTGCTGGTCCAGGAGGGTCCTTGCTCACAGATTCCCATCTTTGCCATTGTTCTGAGGTGTGACGTGTCCTCACTGATGAGCCATCAACATCTCTTCTTACTTCCTTTGAGATCTTGAGCTCACATGTCCCTCTCTCCACCAGTCTCATTCTGCCTCGTTCCCTGCCCCACTCTCGCTGAATGACAGTTCTTCCTCCCTGAGATTACAACCCCCTGACCCCTCTCGGCTTCCCAGTCCATCAGCTCCTTCCTGCCACACTCTCCTCCTCCTCCAGCCTGGACACAACCCACGATCATAATCCTCACTATGTGCTTACTCGCCCCTGGGGCCTCCTGCCACACCTCGTGCCCCCCACCATACCCACCACATGCGGTCCACACCACTCCTTGGTCCATTTGGTGCCAGAAGTCACCTGGAGTTGCTGGTTGGATGAACATGGGTGCTGTCAACCTCTTCTTTTACTCGAGTGCAGTTTACTCCTTATCTATTCTCCGTGGTTGCAGTTTCCAAACTTTCCTAAGCTTCAACCTCAGTCTCCCTTAGAGAGGCAGAGCTGCACACTGGTGGATGCTGGGAGCTCCTGAAGCCTGCTCGGTCCTCAGCTCATTTCCCATCTTCATTCATCTTCCCTCCCTTCCCATCCCCCATCTCCTATCCCCCTACTTCCTTTGCCATATTCTCCGCCATCTTGTTCAATCAGCTCTTCCTGGTCTCTTCTCTTGCCCCTCTCCTCTGGCTCCTGTCCTTTGATCTGTATCAGGCTTAAGATGTCCCTATCCTAAAACACCCTTGCCTCGACCCATTTCTCCCCACCGCTCCTCTCCAAGCTGCTTTCACCTTCCTTCCAGCTGTCCCGAGCTTCTTGAGAGAGTACACTGCGTTCCTTTTCTCCACTCCCTGACTAGCTGCTCGCTCCTTCTCCTCTTCAGGATGATCCCCACCTCCTCCCCTCCCTGAAACTACTTGCTTAAGGGTCACTCATTGCCAAGTCCCAGGAGCTCTTCTCTCATTCATCCACTCTGTTGCTCCACAGTTTGATTCCAGAGCCCATGTCTTATTTGGAACTCTCTCCTCCCTTAGCATTCTTGACTCTCCTGATTCTTTTCCTTTTTTTTTTTTTTTTAAATGGATCCTTCAAATTCAGTGGCCTAATAAAATTTCCCCTGCCTGCCTCTTGGCTGTGTCCTTGACCCTCACTATGGAGGAGCCCATCTCTTTCCACCTGAGACTCCTAAATTGCTCATCTCCAGCCTGGATTTTCGGAGCTCTAGGCACTCAGTTTCAGTTGCTTGTAACAAAGCCACATTAAGATGTCTTGTAGGCCCCTCTAACTTAACATATGAACACCTAGTATCATTGGCTGCCCCCTCCTCACACTTGCTCCCCATCCTGCGTTAGGTGACATCTTAGGAAATGGCACTGTCATTCACTTAGTCCCCCAAGCTAGAAGCCCAACTTTCATCAGCCCTCAGTCCCACATCCCATCAGTCCACATGCGTGCAGTTGGCCAGTGTTGTTGGCATGACAACCTCAGTGCATGCTTTTCCTCATTCCCATCCCAAGATGAGAGTCCAAGGTCAGGTTCCCATCATATCTCACCTGGGCCTCTAGAATTAAGATAGAGGTTCAGCTGCTGTAACATAGCTACCCCCAAATAACAGTTGTTAAGAAAGATAGAAGTTTATTTTTCTCCCTCATAAATACCTGATTAGGTAGAATTGGCATAGTGCTTCCACAGTGATCAGAGACTTAGGCTCCTGGTCTTTGCTCCATCATCTTCATCATGTAGCTTCCATCTCATGGCTCAAGATGGTCGCTCCAGTTCCCATCATCATGTCTGTATTCCAGCCAGTGGAATGGAAGAACAGAACTTTGCTTAAAAGTCTGCTTTCCTTGCAAGATGGTGAGCTCCATGGTGGCAAGGCCTCTGTCTGTCCACCTTGTTTGCTGCTGCCTCCCTTGCCCTTCAGCACCATGTTGATACTTAGTAGTCACTCAGTAAATCCTTATTGAGTGAATGAACAAATGTTATGAAGACAGAGTGGCCAGCCTGGAGCTTAGTCACTTCTACACTGTTTTCTAGTGGGTGGAGTAGGAAGGAGACTAAGGTTTGTGGAGAAGCCACTGTGTGCCACATGCACTTACATTGTTATTGAACTCGATCCTCCTAACAGCCTGTGGGGTTGGTAGTATTGTCTCCGCTGTGCAGATGAGGGAGCAGAGTCTCAGGTTAAGGAATCTGCACGAGATCACATGCTAGTAAGTAGGAAGATGCAATGTGCCTTTCTTCAAGATGTGCCATTTCAGTGGTATTGGTTGAGGAAGGGAAAAGATTGTGCTTAAGAGCACTTTGAGTAACTGTTATTTGGTTTGTATTGTAGCTGGAGAGAAAGGACCCCTCTGAAGACAAGGAGGACATTGAAAGCAATCTGCTCAGGCCAACTGGCATGGCCCTTCGAGGAGCGCACTTCTGTCTGAAGGTCTTCAGGGCTGAGGACTTACCACAGAGTGAGTCTGGTGCCCTCTCTGGGCTGTGACTGTGTGGAGGGTCCTTGGACCGTGTCAGCTCCCCGGGAGGAAGGAGATGGAGGAGCTGGTCCTCTGCTCCTTCCCTGCCTCCCCTGGGCCTGGCTTCCTCACCTCCAGGGTCTATTAGATCAGCTCTCAGCCCAACCCTCCCTCTGCTCTGCACTCTGGGGAAGCCTCACAGCCTTTCTAGGTTTCACAAGGGTCTAAAACTCTTCTTAACCACAGAAAAGCAATCAGAATGAATGAAAAGTAATATAAATTGCTGGTGGAGTTACAGAGATGCAAGACATCTTGAGAGTAATAGCTGCCCCTGGGCTCCATTTCAGCATCCTCCAGCCCTGGTCTGGCTGCTTAGCTGCTCCATGGACCCGTTTCCTTGGTTCTCACTGGGGAGTTGGCACCATTTGGACTCAGTTCTGTGCTTAGGGCTGAATCTCATTGATTTTCATTCCTTTCTTGAGGAAGCCCCAGCGTGCAAGCTTGCAGACTTTGGGCTGGGGAAGGAGTCGCTGAAATGTTGGAAAGGCTCAATGTCCACAGATGAAGAATGGGCATCCAGTTTGCTGGGACTGTCCTGGTTTTAGCACTGAAAGTCTCATGTCCCAGGAAACCCCTCAGTCCCTGGCAAACTGGGACAGTGGGTCACCCTAGCTGTGGCTATGTCCTGATCCTTCCAGGAAGGCCAGTGTGGCTGCTGCCTGGTTCTCACAGGGGCTAGCCCTGTCTGGGCCCCACCCTGTGTGCTCAGTAACCGCTGGGGGAATTACACTGAATATTCTGGAGCTGTGGGTGTCAATGCAGGCTGCACATTAGAACCACTTGGGAGCTTTAAAGAAGTACAGATGCCTGGACCCCACCTCCAGTGTGTCAGACTAACTCTGTTTGGGGTATGGCTCACACATGGGTAGTTTTTAAGGGCTCCTGGGTGGTTTGGTCGTGCTGTGGCTGTGAGCCACTATTCTGGAGCATGCATTGGCATAAACAAGTCAGTCACTGTCCATAGCAAAGTTGGTGAGAACATTGGCTGCTTGGGTCCCTGTTTGCAAGTTTTGAATAAAGCTACTTGTTTGAGGATTTCAGCTGTGACTAATGACATCAATAAATGAAATGGGATCCTTCTGGACAAGTTTAATTGAACCAAAGTCATGGGGAAAGCCTTTCAATAAGTAATGGGTATTAAATGGGCATTAAAATACATGCTTGAAAATATTCTGCATTAATTTATTGAAAGTATGCAGAAATGAGGCTGGTGACCTCCCACAGCGGGCTGGGGAAATAGAAAGGTTGCTTTGCTCAAGGTGAAGGTGCTCATGTTTAATTCTCTGCAATGCTGTTTAAATATAAGTAAAACGAAATAGGTGGGTAAATAGAACATACATATTTGCTAATTGTTGTTATCGGTTGTATTCATGTAGATATCAGCTAGCATGTAATTTTTCACTGTCCCCCTCTTTTCAGTCTCTTCATAGACACATGTTCATTTATACATCATGTATATGTATACATTATACATATGCACATATCTGTCTATCTGTATATACATATGTAAATAATATGGCTCATTCAGTAAAATATCGCTTGGGAGCAGCATAGATTAAAAATTCTTTTTTTTTGAAAAACAGCACTGACTTATTGGTTATCCTTGACTTATTGACTTATCAGGTACATCTCTGTGCTAGTGGACATGAAGGAACAAGTCAAACAGGCACCAATGATGGGGATATTATTAAAACAACTTCCAGGCCTTTTCTAGATTGTTTACTGCCCTTATTGATGTAGATTTCTTTTTTTTTTTTTTAAATAACCCTTTTTTTAAATGCTTTTTGGTGAGGAAGATTGGCCCTGAGCTAAGATCTGTTGCCAATCTCCCTCTTTTTGTTTTTTAACTCCTCAAAGCCCCAGTACGTAGTTGTATATCCTAGTTGTAAGTCATCCTAATTCTTCCATGTGGGATTGGCTGCCTCAGCATGACTTGATCAGCGGTGTGTAGGTCTGTGCCCAGGATCCGAACTGGCAAACCCCTGGCGCCCAAGCGGAGAACGCAAACTTAACCACTCAGCCACAGGGCCGGCCCTGATGTAGATTTCTAATCAATCAGTCCATCAATCCACTGGTGGACCTGTTTTGAAAGCCTTGAGAGCAGGGGACAGCAAGCATGCTGTTCGAGGCTGGGTAAGGAAGCATGTGGTGCCCTCAGGAGCTGCTGTTGTGAGACTACTCTCTCTCCTGGGAGTCCCTGGGCCGAGAGTCCACGGCATCTGTCCCAGGGCATCGGAAGAGTGTCGGGAGGGAGCCAGGAGGAAGGCCAGGGTCTTGGAGGTGGGAGAGCAGGTGGGCGGTGACCAGCATGTCCTTCTCCCCAGTGGACGATGCCGTGGTGGACAGCGTGAAGCAGATCTTCGGCTTTGACAGTAACAAGAAGAACCTGGTGGATCCCTTCGTCGAGGTCAGCTTTGCGGGGAAAATGGTAAGGAGCAAGGAAACAGGAGGATTCCTGTGGGAGGGCGACCGCTGGGCGTTGCTGTGGACGGGCGCTGGGCGGTGTGCAGGACAGAGTAAGGCGCAGACATGCTGCCCTCAGTGACCCCATCAGATGCATGTGTGCACGGAGTGGGGCTGATCGTGGGACATGGGATGAGACACTCCCACGGGCCCACCTCTCTGGGGCTGCCATGCACACGCATGTGGACAGGTCTGCCTGGGGTGTGTGAGACAGACACACGGGTGTGGATGGCATGGAGGGGACAGACAGACGGTGGATAGACAGAGGAATGTTTGAGGGACAATGAAGCAAGAGCACGAAAATCAGATGTGAAGGCATAAAGATAGGGAAACTTAAAAAGATAAGTAATAAAAACATAATGATTATTTGAAAAAGTTGTGGCAGGAGTTGGGTAGAGAAAGGCCACTCCAGAGGGGGTCCTAGGGTCACTCAGACCTCTTTTCCTTGTAGCCCACCTTTATGCCCAGAGGCAGGGCTGCGGCCCCAGTCCCTGTTGATTTCTGCCCAGCCCCTTCCTCCATCCCACCCCATACAGGATGGCCCTCCCCAGCGTTTGTCTGCCCATCTTACAGGCTCTCCCTGGTAACATCAGCCACTCCTAGGCTTCAGCTGTCACCTCTCTGCAGAGGACTCCCACAGCTCTATTTAACACTGACCCTCCCTTCAAACCCAGACCTCCCCACACCTCAATCTACCCGCTGCCCCTCTGGCCCTTTAAAGGAGTCATCTTCTACCCCCAACTGCCCCACTTCCAGAAGCCTCCATCCTAACCAGGTACCACCATCAAAGTCAGAAAATTTGGGCCTGCCTTGATTCTTCCCTCTTTTTTAAACCCCTTACATCAAACATGCCACCCCGAGCTCTTGACTTCAAATATGTCCCGAGACCCATCCCTTCTCTCTGCTCCCACAGTCACTGTCATCTCTTACCAGGACCACACGGGCAGCCTTGGGTCCGTTCTCCTGTCCGGGCTCGCCCCATAGAAAGCCACCAGAATAATTAGTCTAAAATACAGCCCTGTCTGTGCAATGAAGTTCAAACCGCATAACCTGGCTGACCAGGTCCCCCCAGCCGAATTTTCTCCGCCTCATCTCCATGGCCCGTATTAGCCCGTACAGTCCCTGCGTGAATGAGAACGGGGCGCCCCCAGCGGGCGGACGCAGCTCTGCAGCCGGGCTTGGAGAGCAGGGCGGGCGGGGCTCAGCCCCACGTGCTCCCTCTCGGCTCCCCGACGTGTGTACAGATTGCACAGCTCCGGCCGAGCCGTGTGTCCCCTCTCGTCTGCCCCGCCTCTCGTTTCCGTGCGTGGTCACACCTCCAGCCTTTGCCAACGCCTGTGCTCTCCGCGCCCTTCCTGGCCGCTTTTTCCCTAAGTGTGTTGCATCTTTCAGTGTCCAGCTTCCGTATCCTCCCCAGGCCTGATGGACTACCTTAGTCCTCGGGGCTTCACGGCGCCTTAGGCACGGCTCCTTTTTAGCCCATTTTCCATTCTCTTTCAGTATTTGCTAGCATCTGTTTCTCCAACTTGCGGGCAAGAATCCAGTCTTATTGACTGCATAACCTCAGAGCAGAGACTGTGGTGGAAAGGGCTGGAAATGTGGAAAAATGACATGTCAGGTGGGCGCAGACTCTGCCCTGGCTCCTGGAGCCCCTGCAGAGGAGCCTCTGAGCTTTGCGCAGACTTCAGGAACTTGGCCGGGTGGGGTCAGCGCCCTCCGCGCTCCCGCCAACCTGGCACGGAGTTCCACCTGCGGCAGCACCAGGGCTGGGCGGTTAACGGGGAAATAGGAACTGGGCAGGGGAGAAGGGCTGAGAATGTGAGCTGGTGGACGGAGGGTGGCGCAGAGGCGGGGAAGGGGGAAGACAACCGAAAGGCGGAGATGGAGGAGGTGTGGGTTCCCATTCACACAGAGCTTTGTAGTTTTCCTTTCACTTAATCTCTTAGATTCATTTGGAAAAGAAGCAGGCCAGCCTGCCCATCCCACCAACAAAGGGACCCCTGAGGTGGGGGTTGAGGGGGGGGAATAGGGTGTGTCCTTCTACTTGATGCGCGGACCTCCTTTTTCCTTCTCTTTCATGTTTCTTTTCTTTCTTCTTTTATTATTATTTTTTTTTTTGAGGAAGATCAGCCCTGAGCTAACATCCGCTGTCAATCCTCCTCTTTTTGCTGAAGAAGAATGGCCCTGAGCTAACATCCGTGCCCATCTTCCTCTATTTTATATGTGGGACACCTACCACAGCATGGCTTGCCAAGCAGTGCCATGTCCACACCTGGGATCCGAATCAGTGAACCCCGGGCCGCTGAAGCCGAACGTGCGCACTTAACCACTGTGCCACGAGGCGGGCCCCTCTTCTTTTATTATTGATGCACATATTTAGTAAGAACTTTTGAAAAATGCACAAAAAAGTAAATAAAATGACCCGTAACACATTATACAAAGTTCATGTTTTGTGCCTCTTTCTAGTTTTTTCCTATGTATAGATAATAGACATTTTCCCCCAACTCTTTATTTTGAATGTGTTAAAACATAAGGAAGAGTTAGAAGAAGAGTTCCGTGAACATCCACCTGCTGGTACGGCCTCTACTGCCATTACATCATCGCTCATGTTTTGCTGCATTTGTCTTCTCTTTCTCTCCATAGATACTTTTTTTTTCTGGCTGAATCATTTGAAACCTAGTTGCAGGCTTTGCCCCTACAGACGTCAGCAGGCATCTCTTGAGAAAAAGAAGGTTCTTTGTAACCACAATAACATTATCACGCCTAGGGAATTAACAATTATTCCCTAATATTGTCAGATACTGGCTCATATCAGTTTTCTGATTATCCCAAAAATTTCTTTTAGAGCTGGTTTAGTTTTGCTGTGATTTACTAAGACCCGACTGGAATTCATGGTCTGCATTTGGTTCTTAGGCTTCTGTAGTCTCTACTGTAAGTCTTTCACCCCCCTCACCCCTACTCCATCCCTGTTTTTCTTACCCCATGACTGGATTTTTGAAGATCCCAGGCCATTTGTCCATGTTCTAGATTTGTCCAGTTGTTTCTTTCTGGTGTTGTTTAACTTGTTCCTCTGGCCCCTGTGTTTGCTGTAAACTGGAAATTAGATCTTGAGACCAGATTGGGTTCATATATAAGTATTTTGGCAAGTACGCGTTATAGACGATGTTCTGTACATCACATTGCATCACAACAGGGAGCAATGATGTCAGACTTTCCTGTCATCAGTGAGCATTGTCTGATCATTTGGTTACAATAGTGTTTCCAGATCTCTCTTTTGTCAGAGTACACGCTCTCCTTTGTAATTTGCAAGTAATCTGTGGGCAATATCTTGGCACTAAGGTATCCTGTTTCCTAGCAACCTCTTGCCTAATGGTCTACGCAGCTATTAACCTCCTTGCCTGAACAAGTCATTTACTTGAGGTTGCAAAGTGGTGATTTCTTCATGATCATTCCTTGTCTCTTTAAAGCTTGGCACCTGAGCTAACAACTGTTGCCACTCTCCATTTTTTGTTTTTTTTCTTCTCCCCAAATTCCCCCAGTACATAGTTGTATGTTCTAGTTGTGAGTGCCTCTGGTTGTGCTATGTGGGACACCGCCTCAGCGTGGCCTGATGAGTGATGCCATGTCTGCACCTGGGATCCAAACCAGTGAAACCCCAGGCCCCCGAAGTGGAGTGTGTGAACTTTACTTGGCCTGGGGGCCGGCTCCTCCTTCTCTCTTTATTAGCTGGCATTTTTCTGTAAAGAAGAGCTTTCCTCCCACTGTCCTTTGGAGTATTACTATGGACCTCATTACTTTTTACTAATTCAGTGTGTTAAAATCAGTCATTGTGTTGGATGTATGAATTATCCTAAAGTTGGCCATTGGGAGTCCCTTCAAGCTGGCTCCTCCATCCTGAGCCTAACTCAGGGTCTCAAGGAAAATGTGTGTGGGAGAGGTACCTCAGATTTTTTTTTTATTAAGGTTATGATAGTTAACAACCTTGTGAAATTATAGTTGTACATCATTATTAGTCATATTGTAGGTACACCACTTCACCCCTAGTGCCCTCCCCCCACCCCGCTTTCCCCTGGTAACCACCGATCAGTTCTCTTTGTCCATATGTTAACTACCACCTATGAGTGGAGTCATACAGAGTTCGTCTTTCTCTGTCTGCCTTGTTTCACTCAACATAATACCCTCAAGGTCTATCCATGTTGTTGTGAATGGGACAACTTTGTCCTTTTTTATGGCTGAGTAGTATTCCATTATATATATATATATATATATATATATACACACACACATATACCACATCTTCTTTATCCAATCATCAGTTGCTGGGCACTTTAGGTTCGTTCCATGACTTGGCTATTGTGAATAATGCTGCCATGAACATAGGGGTGCATGGGACTTTTGGAATTGCTGATTTCAGGTTCTTAGGATAGATACCCAGTAGTGGGATGGCTGGGTCATAAGGTATTTCTATTCTTAACTTTTTGAGGAATCTCCATACTGTTTTCCATAGTGGCTGCACCAGTTTGTATTCCCACCAACAGTGTATGAGGGTTCCTTTTTCTCCACAGCCTCTCCAACATTTGTCACCCTTGGTTTTGGATATTTTTGCCATTCTAACAGGTGTAAGGTGATATCTTAGTGTAGTTTTGATTTGCATTTCCCTGATGATTAGTGATGATGAGCATCTTTTCATGTGTCTATTGGCCATCCGTATATCTTCTTTGGAGAAATGTCTGTTCATGTCTCCTGCCCATTTTGTAATTGGGTTGTTTGATTTTTTATTGTTGAGTTGTGTGAGTTCTTTGCGTATTCTGGAGATTAACCCTTTGTCAGATAAATAACTTGTAAATATTTTTTCCCAATTAGTGGGCTGTTTTTTTGTTTCAATCCTGTTTTCCCTTGCCTTGAAGAAGCTCTTTAGTCTGATGAAGTCGCATTTGTTTATTCTTTCTATTGTTTCCCTCATGTGAGGGGTTATGGTGTCCGAAAAGATTGTTTTGAAGCTGATGTCAAAGAGTGTACTGCCGATATTCTCTTCTAGAAGACTTATTGTTTCAGGCCTAATCTTTAGGTCTTTGATCCATTTTGAGTTTATTTTAGTAAATGGTGAAAAAGAGTGATTGATTTTCATTCTTTTACATGTGGCTGTCCAGTTTTCCGAGCACCATTTGTTGAAGAGACTTTCCTTCCTCCATTGTAGGCCCTCAGCTCCTTTGTCAAAGATTAGCTGTCCATAGATGTGTGGTTTTATTGGTACCTCAGATTTTAAACTCTTCCAAGTGGAGGTGTACGTGCTCACTGTGGGTCCTCACCCAAGTGAGGTATTGGTTTGGGCTTGGGATCAGGGTCTGATGCCCTGTATCTGGCCTCAGGATGAATGAAGGCAGGAAGGGAGCGGGAGGGTTGGCTGGACACTCTTGCGGGACACTTACACCAAGGACTGGGATCAATTTTCCCAGTTTGACAGATGGGGAAAGTCATGTCCTGAGATTGTTTTTATTCCACATTCCCAACATGGTAGGTGCTTTGATGGTGGCTGGAGCCAGGAGTGACCTGCCTTCAAATTCGGCGGCTGTCCTTGGAGCTAAGTCTCAGAGTTCTGGGGCTCCTGGCTGCTCCTGGGTCCTTGCCAGCACCTTGATCTCCCTAGGTGTTCTGTTCTGAGATGCCCTTGGCTGGCCCTGGGGTGTTTTCCCAGGAAAGTGTAAATGTCTTCAGGGGGAGATGGAGGTAGGGGACCTGGCCAGCCAAAGGACTATATAAAGCTGATGGGGGGCTGGGCTCCTGCAAGATGCTGCACCCTCCATTTCCCCTCTAGAAGGAAGGGGCTTATTATGAAGGAGGCAGTAGAGACCCTCCCTCTTGAAAGCTTCAGCCTGATCAGCCTCCTCTGGTGGTCCCCAGGCCTGTTTGTCCTCCTCTCTCTCCTCCAGCCACCTCATCATGGCCTCCCCTCACTCTCTCTGCTATCCTCACTGCCTGTCTCCTTCTGCCTGCCCCTCTCTCTCAGTGTGCTGGTGTGTCACTTTTTCTCGTTACATCCTAGACTGAAGAGCCCTGAGGTTTTGTCCTGTGTGTGATCACCCACCGCAGCGGCCCTCTTTGCATTTCCTCTTATGGACACTTGGTGGCACTGTGATCTAGGACGTGAACTATGCCTGGTTTGGCTAAGCTGCTAAGGGGGATTCGGAGGGGGTGGGTGTGTGCACTTCTCGGTGATATAGGAGAAGGAAAGGGGAAGTACTCAGAGGACGGGGTCGGGGATTGTAAAACAACTTTTTCCCCTGAATGTAAGAATAAAACCTATTAATTGTTAAAAAAAAAAAGAGAAAAAGATCAGAAAAAACCGAGGAAAATTAACCATGTTTCTGTACCTCGCAGTACCCTGGAGATAACTACTGTTAACATTTGTGCGTATTTCCTTCTAGTATGTTTCACTCTCTATTGCTCTCACTCCCAATCCTTCCTCCTCCCCCACTGGAAAAAAATTGGATTCAGGTTACAGTTGATCTTTATTACTTAGGGATTCCCTGTTTGCAAATTCACCTACTTGCTAAAATGTATTTGTAACCCCAGAATCAATACTTGTGGCTCTTTTGTGATCATTTGTGCATGTGTGTAGAAAGGTAAAAAATTTGAGTTGGCTGATGTGCTCATTGCCAGCTGAGTTGCAACAACATGACATTCCACCTTTTTGTTTCAGCTCTCGTCCTGTAAACGTGTCTTTTTCTTGGTCTACTTAGTGTTGCCCTTTTTGCATTTTTGTGCTTTTCATTGGTAATCTCGCTGTTTAAAATGACCCCCAAGTGTAGGTGCTGTCTAGGGTTCTTACGTGCAAGAAGGCTGTGATGTGCCTTACTGAGAAAATCTATGTTAGATAAACTTTGTTCAGGCAAGAGTTATAGTGCCATGAGTTCAAGGTTAATGAATCAACAGAATATAATAAACAAGGTGTCTTTAAAACAGAAACACATAATACAAAGTTATGTGCTGATTAGTTGACGAAAATGTTGTATCAGAGGTTGGCAGGAAGCTAACCTGCATTTACCGTGGGAGCGATGGTTCCGGGCTCACTAATTCAGGGTTCTTCATGATGTATAGAACGTGTACTGCCACCAATAATGAGGATCAACCGTATCTATGCAGTTTGGCAAACTGCTTTTATTGTCTAATATTTCCTTAGGTTATTAAATAGCCTCTGAAATCAATTTTTTGATGACTGCATAATACTCCATTAGATGAATATAACATAACTTTTAACCTATTTTTGGATAATTTTTGTTGTAATTTTCTTCTTTTATGAAAAACTCTGTGACAAATCAGTGTACAGGAATCTTTGTCCATCTTCTGATTGCTTTTCCACAGGGAAGTTTCTAGAACTGGGGAGAGGTCACACATTTTAAAGTATTTGATACCGATGGCCACAAATAGCTCTCCAGAAAGGTTGTGCTATTTGCTCTCCATCAGGAAATGAAGGGAGGTTGAAAAAGAAAAAGGGCTCAGAAAAGAGAAGAGGAGGAAGCTTGGTGCTGCCTTGGCTGAGTGTGTGGGGAGTGGAACAGCGTGTGGGAAGGCCGTTGGGCACTTCTAGGGTCAGAGGCAGTGCTGGCCTGGGGTGTGGCAGGGGGACCTGCTGTGTTCAGGCACCCAGACCCACATCCCAGTGGCTCTCTAGAGGGAGCCCCCGAGGGCAGCCAGGCGGGAGGGCTTTCTGTGGAGGAGCCCTGGGACTCCCCGGGGCCAGGGCAGAAGCAGGCCCTGTGTGCATGGCTCCTGGGAGCGTGGGGACGGCTATGCCTTCTTGTTCCAGGGAAGAGTTCTTGCTTTTTTTTTTTTTAATTTTAAAATTTTGTTCAGCTAATTTTTGAACTAGGTAAAAATTTATTATTTACTCTATGTACGTCTATCTATTTATCGTATATCATGGGAACTCTCCCTCTTGCTCTGCACCCACCCAACAATTCATCCACTCGTTTCCTCCCTCGCAAAGGAATCTGGTGCAGTTTCTCTCGGTTGGACCATTCTGGTTTCTTTAGGCACGTACAAGCAGATCTGACTATATGTTTTTTACTTTTTACCCTTTGAACACAAATGGTTGCACTTTATACTCACTGCTCTGCACTTTGCTTTTTAATTTTTCTTTTCCCCCAGTTTTACTGAGCTGTTGACCTACAGCATTGTATACGTTTAAGGTGTTCAGCATAATGACTTGGCTTACGTATATTGTGAAACGATTACCACAATAAGTTTAGTTAACATCCATCATCTCATCTAGATACAAAAAGAAAAAAGAAAAAAATGTGTTTTTCCTTGTGATGAGAACTCTTAGGATCATAACTCCTTTCAAATATACCCCACAGCAGTGTTAACTATGGTCGTCATGCTGTACATTCCATCCCCAGTACTTGGCTTTTTTTTATTAACAATGTAACTTGGAGATTGTTTTGTGTCATGGAGCAGGCCCCCTTCCTTTAAGAGCTGCGTCGTACTCAGTTGTGTGGGTGGACTATAATTTATTTAACCCGCACTCTACGGGCGGACACAGGGGTTGTTCCAGATCCTCGCTCTTTCAAGCCGCATTGCTATGAATCACCTCATCCATGTGTCATTCTGCGCATGTGCAAGCGTTTCTGTAGGACAGGTGTCTAGAGGCAGCAGCAATAGGTCCAAGGAACTTGCGTTGGTAGTTTTGATAGACAGTGGCCCATTGCCCTCCAGAGGGCTCCAGTTATTTTGTTCTCCCAACAGCAAAATGAGCGTGTGGTTTCCCCATAGCCTTGCCAACAGAAGGCTGTCAGATGTCAGAGAGTTTTACAGATCTGATGGGTGAGAGATGGTATCTCAGTTTTATTTGTGTTTCTTTCATTATGAGACAGGTTGAGCCTCTTTTTACGTGCTTTACAACCCTTGGTATATGCACTCCTGAGAACTGCCTGTTCCACTCTGCCCATTGTTCCATGGAATTGCCAGTCTCTTCCTTCCTTGCTCCTTTCTTTGAGAGCAGGACGGCCAAATCCTGGCACCCATCGCTGCCCCCAGCCCTCTTTTCACAGGGAGGAGGGGGAGGTGGGGCTGGGGGCTGGCACTGGGTGGACCAGGGATAGAGACAAAGTCCTGGGCCCCAGGGAGGCCACACCCTCATTTGGTGGAGGAATCGAAGCCCCTGATCTATGTCAGATGCTCATGAAATGAGATAATGCACATAAAATGTTTGGAACAACGAAGGGCCCATAGTAAATGCTCTGAAAAAGGCTGCTCATTATTTTTATGTGTAAGCCACACAAACATACCAGGATCTATGTGTCTGCAATGGAGTCTTTAGCTGCTGTCCCCGTGTGGTACAGGATGCCCTGGGCAGGCTAAGGGGCCTGGCACCTCCTGGGGACTCCAAGGGCAGAGCAGAGTACATGAGCTGCTGGCTTGGATCTGGTTTCCACCTCTGCTAGGTTTCTCGTTTGTGGAAAACCCGGTCTTAAGAGCAGGGCTGACGTGAGGTAAAATGTGGCTTATGGGGTTTGCATCTTCACTGAATTTCCTCTCACTCTCAGATGCTGGGGCACGACCCCCAGCCCTGGCCCTCCAGCTCCCTCTTCCCTTCTCCTCTCCTATCTCTAATCCCCTAGGGGTCACAGTCTTCCAAAGGTGCCAGTGATCTGGGCTGGTGGGCAGAGAGGAGAGCCTCAGGCTGTCGGGGTCCTGGGAAAGCCAGTCTGGACTCAGCCCCACATTCAGTGTCATGGCCATAATGGGAGGTGGAGGAGGGGGAGTTCTAGACAGAGGTAGGAGCTAAGGGAAGATGGGCTGTGGCATTCAGGCAGTCTGTCCCTCCCCCTACCATGCCCATCCTTAGCTCTGCGTCTGACCTACCACTTGTCTCTGTGAAGATCCTGTGTCTGAGCCCACAAGCCCAAAGGCCCCCAGGGTCTTCTGCCCAGCCCAAACGGTGGCTAGCACACCAGAGAATGGCTGCCAACTGGTGTGAGAGTCCCTGAGGGAGCCCAGCATCCCAGGGGAGCTCCATCCGCCTGTCCTCTGTGTCTTCTAGCTCTGCAGCAAGATCCTGGAGAAGATGGCCAACCCTCAGTGGAACCAGAGCATCACGCTGCCTGTCATGGTGAGCCTGGCCCCCCGCAGGCCCACTCAGGAGACCCAGGGCTCCAGCCTCCCCAGCATCCCGCCTGCATCCTGGACTTCTGCTTCTTCAAAAGGAGCCCACCCCAACATGTCTCTCTTCCCTCCATAGTTTCCCTCCATGTCTGAAAAAATGAGGATTCGTGTCATAGACTGGTGAGTCCTGAGTGTCCGAGTCTTTAGAGGTGGCTGTCCTCAGAGGTCACTGGGTCTTTCCGTCTCCTTCTGTTCAGTCTGCATGCAGTGGGAGAGTCTGTTTCAGGCGAGGGAGTCTCCTCTGGGGGAAGCCAGAGAGGGAGAGGGCGAGAGCCATTCTCCGGAAGCTTCCTCATAGCACATCTCCAAGGTAGATAAAGTGGGGCTGGAAGGGCTCCAAAAGCCCCCAGATTGCCTAGGGCAGGAGGTACCAGGAAGGCTGGCTGGAGGAGATGGGGTTTTTGATGAGTCTGGGGTGAGGGCATTCCATTGAGGAGAGGATCATTAGCAAAGGCGAGGAGGCTGGAAAGAGCCGAGCTTCTGGGAGGGTGGGCCATGATGCCCCATGGGTTGGTGGGCTGGCCTGGAAGGGTCCCCAGGCTGGGGAGGTGGGCCATGTTGCCCAAGCAGGGGTTGCCACTGCAGGCTTGCAACAGGTGAGGGCAGTAGCCACATGGACATCTGAAAAAAATAATAGTGTCTAACACTTGTTGAGCCCCTACCGTGCGCCAGACCCTGTGCCCAGCAAGCACTTTCCGTGTGTGATCTCACCTGACCCTCAGCTCAGCTCCCAGCACAGTCCCGCTTTACAGAGGAGGGAGTAGGTTTGCAAAGGGTGAGCGACCTGCTGGAGGGGACAGCTGGGAAGTGGCCGAGGCCACACTCGACCCCAAACCTGCTGCTCCCACAGCCCATGTTCTTAACCACTGGGCAGTGCTGCCTCCTGCTATGTTGTGGGTCTCTCTCACACCTGAGGGGCTGTTAGGGGTCCACACACAGATTCTCCAGGACCTTCCATTCTCCGGGCTTTCCAGAAGGAGAGAGCTGTCCTTTCTCTGCCCCCAAAAGTCTTGGCCGTGCGGTTCCCAGCGTGTTGTCCTTTGGTCTCAGGCCCATGACACCCCCAGCCAGGAGGATAATGAGAGACCAGGGAAAACCCCCAGGCCACAGAGCCATTAAAGTGTGCGCCAGTTCCCCAGGCCTAAAGAAAACAGCTTTGGAGAATTAGAGGAGAGGAAGGGAGCAAGGAGGGCCAGGAAGGCGAGGCCTCCGGGGCCTACCGCTGGTATGTTCCGTGGGGAAGCGGTTTGGGGGAGGGACGTGTTTTACATCACAGACGGTCTCTTCCCCTCAGCTCGTGGTGTGTGCGCGCACGTGTGTGCCTTGTGTTGACTGCGGGTGGTTGGCTGTGCGTGTCTATGTGTGTCTGTGCGTGTGCGTGTGTGCACACGGGTGCGGTTGTCCTGTCCCATGTGGTGTGGACAGGCCTTGCCCGAGTCCGTGTGAGCTGTGTCAAGGCATCGGCATACTGTACAATCCAAACACATTACGGAATCTGGTGGTTGCATCTCTGGTTTGGGTTGAAGTGGCATTTTTATTGTGAGTCTATTTTCAGACTTGCTGTATTTTCCAAAAGCAACCCCAAGCCCCAGAACCCAGCTCTTGGCCAGAAAGCATTCTGCTGCTGCAAGTTCCTATCCAGAAAAGAGCTTTCTTCCCAGAAAACTCAGATAAACTTTCCTTATTACCTGAATCCTGGAAATATGATAGAGTCCATATGGACTCTGCTCCGTAACTTAATCTTCTGTTCCATTCTTAAGAAATTTCTTTTTC
The DNA here is from genome assembly GCF_041296265.1 of Equus caballus. Lineage (NCBI taxonomy): Eukaryota > Metazoa > Chordata > Mammalia > Perissodactyla > Equidae > Equus > Equus caballus. Next base: position 46,983,515 of record NC_091698.1, on the reverse strand, counting down.
ATTACAAAACAAAACCCCAAAATCTAGCCTCTAAAAACAAACCCTCTCTCCTTCCATTCTCTTTCCTTCCTTGCTGGATTCAGGTAACACCAGAGGTCAGGAATCCCATTCCTTTCCCAGTGCAGGGCTTGGTTGGGAAGACACTTTAAAGATGCTACCAGCTGTTAGTTATCTGGTGTTGATAATCTCATTGTAACATGTTCAAGGAAATTTTTACTTTCCGGTTCTTATTAACATCATTCACCAGGAAAAATGATAAAGATCCATGCTGACAATTCACTGTTCCCAACGTAGCCCCACCAGATGGAAAACTCGAAAATGGAAGCTTAATTACCTTCTTGGGAAATACAGAGAGGAAGGAAGGCAGCTGCTGAGATAGGGTACTTCATGGGTGTAGGATTTAAAAGAATAAGGAAATCATCGTGCCCAGGTGTGTCTTTCACAGCGGGCTCTGGTGTATCATCCCAGCTCTCCCTGGGTCTGGGGGTTTGGCTGCCTGAGCAGCCTCCTGCTCCCCACCCTGCTTCCTCCCTCTCATCCTGCAGCTGTCCTCGCAGACATGCAGCCTGGCAGCCCAGTGTTGGCTGGTTGATGGGATGCTGATGGTTGATAAGATGGACTAGTCTCCTCTTTGGAGGAGTCTTGAGTGACACTTTCTTTCCAGTTTATTCTTCCCTAGGATTACCAGGCCTCTGTAATATTCCCAGTGTGAAAACTGGGACCCCTAATGATGTATAACCAAGGCCTTTCCCTTCCTGGGTGGGCTGTGGCCTGCCATCTCCCTCCCCTGTTCAAGCCCTCTCTGCCCCCTTGCTCTAGGGACCGCCTCACCCACAATGACATCGTGGCCACCACCTACCTGAATATGTCGAAAATCTCTGCCCCTGGAGGAGAAATAGCAGGTAAGTTCCCCTGTGGGGAACCTCTGTTCTGCCCTCTGGTCCCCCATGCTTCCCGCTGTCCCACCCCTGCCCGTCTTATACCTCTACTTTTCAGAGTTTGCAGAATAGGGAAGATTATAAGGTCTTTGCTGCCCAGTTCCCAGGGAGAAGGGCTCTGGCCAACGAGAGAGGTGGGCTTGTGGACATTTAGGGTTCTCCACAGCTTGGATGGTGGGATCCACCACCGAATGGTAGAGAGGGGGTAATTCACTCCTGCAGAGGATGCTGACGGCTGCGGCCACGCCCTCTACCGGCTTCTATGCTCTAGCAGTTTCTACTTTGAGATAGCTTTCCTTGGTCTGTTGAAAAATAGCCTATGATCATTTTGTAAAATTTTAGAGAGTTAATCTAAAAGAAGAATATAAAATTTATCCATGAAATTACCCATAAACCTACCCTTCCCAGACGAGAACTAACTATTAACATTCTGGAACCTTTCTGTATGTATGTATATATACGCATACACATGAAAAACATTGTTTTGAAACAATTTTCAATTGTTTTGAAAACTGCTTCTTGTCACTTGGCAATACAACATATAATCACGTTATTAAATATTCTTCTGCAGTATAATTTTAAATGAATACCCATATTCCATTGTGTGAATGTACCATAATCCACATTAACTAATGTTGAATATTTAAGTGTTTTCTAATTTTTCCACATTATAAACAGCTAACTTTATATGGACTATTTTTGTAGCTGAATCTTTATGCAATTCATGATTTTCCTTTCGGATGAATATCTCCAAGTGGAATTGCTGTGTCAAAGGATTTGATCATTTTAAAGCTTTTGGGATATATCAAAATTGTTCTTCAAAAAGATTGACTAATTTACACTCTAATCACTCACATAAGCTTCTTTTGCTGCATCCTCACCAACACAGGGTAAAATAATAATATTAAAAAAGAACTTTGTTAATTTGATGGGTGAATTTCATTGTTTCCTTAATTTTCATTTCATTGATAGCTGATGAAGTTAACCAATGTGAATTTTAAAATATTTTAATAATTATTGTATATTTACAAATTTTATATATATATATATACTTTATATTTACTCTGTTCTAAACTGCCTGTTCATATTCTTGTCCACATTTCTGATGGTATGTTTGTCTTTTTCTCTGTGTTTTGTAAGAATTCTGTATGTTTATGGATGTGAACTTTCCCTCTGTCATATGTGTGGTAAATAATTTTTGTCAGTCTAATCATTTAATAGTTTTTGATGAAGAGAAATTTAAAATTTTTATGTAGCCAAACCTGTTAATCTTTTCCTTAGTGAATAAGGCAAGGATCTAACATTACTTTTTTCAAAATTGTTCTTTAGTGATGCCAACACCATATGTTGAATATTCTTTTGCCTATATTTTGGAATGCCACCTTTATCCCCTACTAAATTCCTAAATGTGTTCTTGGGCTAGTTTCTTGATTTCCTATTAGCTTTAATTGGTATGTCTGCTTATTATTTCTGAGGTTTTGGTATCTGGGTTATGCTGGCTCTGTAAAATTAATTGGAAAGACTTAAAGACTTTCCTAACATCTGGAGAAGTTTATATAACATAAGAATATAGTCTTTTGAGGGTTTGAAAGAATTCACCCATAAAACCATATGGGCTGGGTGCCCTTTTTGAGTGGGTGTTGTACTAACTCTTTAAAATCTTTTCAGTTTCTCCTGTGATCATTGTTATTTTTAGTTTGTTACTTTTACTATAGTCAATTTTGATAATTTATATTTTTCTAGAAAAGCATTTATTATATTGAGGTCTTCTAATTTATTTACATAGCGTTGCACATAGCAATCTTTTAAATTTAAATAATTCTATCTATCTATAGTGTTTTTCCCTTTCTTATTTCTAATGATATGTGCTTGAGTTTTCTTGCTTCTACTCTGATTAGCCTTGTTAGATATTTTTTTTTCTTTTTTCTTCCTTTATTAGACTTTTCAGAGAATCAGCTTTTGGATTTATTTATCAATTCTAACATTTTCTTTTTTTCCTAATTTTTTATTCTCTCATCTTTTTACTCTTTTTTAAAACTCTCTTTAGACTTATTTTGTAATTTCCTTTTTTAACTTTCTAATTAACTTCTGGTTTTTATTTTCAAAATTTCTAATTTAAATCCTGAAAGTATGGTTTCTGCCCTGTATGCCATGCTTTTGGCCTTCAACAAACCCCAAGCTTATATTTAACTCTTTTTTAAATTTTTTACATTTAAATTCTTAGTCTATTTTGAATTTATTTTGGTGTTCTTTCTGACAGCAGTCTGACTTGATTCCTTTGTTGGGAGTCTATTTTTTTCTGACTAGATGCTGCTTGTAGGAATGTATCTTTTTTCTCGTTGTTTAAAAAATTACTTTGATCTCTCTAGTGCAGGAATCTTTTCACTGAACTTTGTCTGAGACATGGCGAATTTTTAAACCCGATCAGAGGAGTAATTTCTTTTATTCTAACGTGGTAACATGGACAGCTGAAGGCAGGATGGGGCAGGGGTCAGAGCTGAAGCTCTGGGTTCCAATTCTGCTTTTTGGTGGCTAGTGAATTGCTCCAGTCCCGACCTTGTAAGGTTGTTGTAAGGACTCAGTGAGATTATAAATGTAAAGTTCTTAGAGTGTCTGGTACACAATAAACCCAAAAGTAACGTTTGCTGTTTGGTATCATTATTATTGGCTTACTGCATCACCAACCTGATTTTCTTTTCCCTGTACCAATGCTGCTTTTTGCTGTTTCTCATGTGGTTTAAAATTGGCTATTGCATTTTTAGTTTCTTGCCATGCCTTCTTTTCCCTCTGTCACTCCTTTTATATTTTCCTTTTCCTCTTTGTTCTCTCCCAGAAGTTTTGCTTTGTTCCATAAAAGCTATGTCTTCCTGCTCTCTATTGAGGATTCCAAATCATTTCCTAAGAATTTCAGGTGACTGTTTCACTAGCCTGGCTGGCACTCTGTTCTTCCTCCTGCCTCCTTTATTCACCCTCTAACAAGACTTGTTCAGTGATGGTGTCTTTCTACAGGCAGTGTGCATGGGTCTCTGTCTATCCATCTTCTCAGATCTTTACCTGGAGGTCAGGTTAAGGAGTCCAGTTTCTGGAAGACTCCACCTGCTGCTCTTGAAGTTGGCCCATCCCTTCTTCTAGGTTCTCTGAAACATTTTTTTTTTTTTAAAAAAACCCTTCTAATTATAGAAAACTCAAACACACATGAAAGTAAAGAATTTTTCAATGAGCTCCCAGGTGCCCTCACTCAGCTTTGACATCTAGCTGCTCTGCTCTCTGCCATTCTGATTTCATCGTTGATACTTGTAATTGGTGGAATACTCAGACTGTCTTCCAGAAAACACTGCTGTCAGGGCTCCTCCTGCCCCAGCCCCCTCCCCCTCCCCACAGTGGGAACTGCTGTCCCAGGATGTGGTCCCCCTTCTCTAATGCTGTTCAGATAATTTCTGAGAACGACTGCCTTGGATGTATAGGTAGAAAGATTTGAGCTGGGGGGGAATGCATCATAAGGGTGGAGTGGGAGGGCGGGTATTCTGACTCCCCCTGAAGATCGGAACTCCTGGGATGGAAGGAATCTCTTCTCTAGTTTTCTAACAGGGTGCTTGTCCCCATCTCTGAATCCAGGGACAGACCCTGCTAGAGGCACAAAGTGTCTTCTAACAGCTGCTGTTTCATGAGGCTACGGCTGTGCCTGCCAGCAGCCACCTGAGGCAGAGTTTTGATCCTTGGGCCTCCATCAATCTTCATTTCTGGTGTTGGCCTTGATCTTTTTCAGGGTCACGATGAATATTTTAATGTGAATGTGAGAAAGGTGTTTATTTGGCCACTAGATGGCGCTCAGGTCATGGGCAATCCCGTATGGTTCCGGGAGGCGCTCAAAGGCAGGACCGCTGTCTCCCACACATTGTTTTGGAAATAAATGAGAATCTTCTTGCAACCAGCTAACCACTTTTAAACGTGCTGTTAAAAAGCTTGATCTCTGCAGCAATAAAAGAGTTAAACTTATTGCTCAAACTGGAACCGTTCTTCATGACAGCTGTGATGTCCCTTCCCTCACAGGTGTGTCCCTTTTGGAAGCCTTGAAGGTCAGCCCCAGCCTCGCTCCCTGCCAGGCTTCTCCCACTTGTCCTGAGGCCACCTCAGAACACATCACTCCAACTTTCCTTTCAGCTCTTTGTATTTTTTTTCTTCACACTGGGGGGTTCTTGCACATCTGGGCAATGCATGACATTTCCTCACTGCTCTCAAACCCATACTAAACCGAGCTGTAAAAACGAGTTCTTTCTCCATATTCCCATCATGGTTCACCAGATTATTTGGTCCAAGCAGGAGTTTTTGTGTTTGTGTTTGTGTTTTTATTTCCAGTGAGGACAGAACCTAACACTCGCCTCTTAAGCGCTCCTGCCCACAAGTTTGCCTGGGCACAGTTGAGTATTCCTTGGAGCCTATGCTCCAAAGCATTTACTGAAGATTTGGTTTTTTTACAAAGGAGTGCTTTCCTTAGAAGCTGCAGCTCTTTCGAAAGGTAACGGGCCTGCGGGACCCATGAAACCTACACCGATTCTTTCATAACTTTATACGTATGAAAATCACGCCACATAAATAGCGCTCGTAGCCTACAGTTTTTTCCACCGCCGAGAAATCCAAGGTTAGTTTCTTTTTGTCTTTGGAACGTAGATGATGATGATTTCCCAGCAGTTCTCAGTTCTCCTCCTGCCTGGCGCGGGCTGGTGTCAGGCAGCCAAACCGTGGGCGTGGGAGATGTGCCGAGCGGCAGAGGCCGCGGCCGCCGGCCGCAGGTGATGGCCTCAGCTTCCCCAGGAGACCCAGGCCGTCTGCGGGGCCATGATGTGCGCCTCATGGGCTGGGAGGGCTGGCTCTTTTCTGGCTTCCCCCAGGTAAGGGAGGTGGGCTTGGCTGTTCAGGCCACAAAACTGGGAGTATTCATCCGTGTTTTGGGGCATCCACAGCCCTGGTTCCCTGGGCTTAGGGAAAACACACCAAAACCCTTGTGTTTTGGCAGAAGGGTGATGAGGACTAAATAGAGGCTTTGTCTTGGGTGGCTTCACTGGTTACTCTGCCGCTGACTTTATGAGCTGTCTGCAGACACAGTGGAGAGGACCTGGGCTGATCCTCAGCACCCAGGGACCTGTGACCCTGACCCCACATTAGGACTCACTGGCCTGAGTTGTCAGCAGTCCCACGTCTTGTTAGGAGCCCAGCACTGTGCCGTGTTAGGTTTACTGAACAAATGACTGAATGAATGGATGAAGGAATTAATGAAAGGTGCCACTGGGAAGTAGGCTACTCTGCAGCCACCCACTTGGTCCTCCCAGCCACCAGAGGCACGTGTTGGTCAGAGGCTGGTGGGATTTGGAGGACATCTGTGTCTGGCCTGGCATGGGTTTACAGCCAGGATTCAGAGTTGGTCTGTGGGTGGGAAGCCAAACCTGCCTCTGCAAGAAGCACATGGGGGTTGGATCTATGACCCTGGCCTCATTAGCTCGAGATAACTGGCCGGGCCTGTTTGTAATCATTTGGAAGGAGCTTAAAATGGAATCTGTTTCCTTCCGGTGGGCCCTGGCTGCTGCTCTCCTCGGGCTGCAGCTGTGCCCATGTCGGCACTCTCACGGTCGCTGAGCTCTCCTATGACCAGAGGCCTGGCTCCCCCACTGATGAAAACCTATTCCTGTGGATATGAAAATGGCCATGAATTATGGTTTCTGCAGCTCTGACTTCTGCCAGCCAGCATTCCTAGCTGAGGCCGGGCTGTGGAGAGCTGAGGGGCCGGGTCTCTGGGCCTCAGGCCCCCCTGGAGCTGGGCCTCGCCATCCTTGCTGCCTTCTGCGCTCACTTGGCGAGCTCTATCTTCACATCCAGACCTCTCTACATTCCCCTCTCCTCTCTTCTTCACTCTTTTTTCCTCTCTGTGTCTCTGCTTATTCTTCCTTCATAGTGTTTTGCACAACTCTTGGCCCTTAACTACAATCACGGAGCTACAGGAAAATAGTAATAGGTATTTTTTTGGAGGAGACCAATAGGTAAAGATGAACAATGAATGAAATTAATCAGGGATTTTACCAACTTGGTTACACTTAGCTGGTTGGAGGAGGAGACGGGGAAGGTCAGAGTGCAGGAAGAGGCAGAAATCAGAGAGACAGTGGAAGGAGACTGAGGGGTGCTCACTCCTCTGGGGGTGTCTTGTTCCTGCCTAGAAGTGAGGGAAGGATTCTAAGAGCCTGGGAGTGTGCCCAAGCATCTCCTTCCTTGCTTCTCTCATTTCTGGACACCTCTTACCAGCATCTAGGGCACACTCAAGTGTGTAGAACCTTTCGCTAAGGGTCAGTGTCTGGCACTGTGCCTCACTTGGAGCAGCAGGTGCCAGGAGCCAGGTCTCAGTGCCTGCTGTTGTGAAAATGCAACGCGGTGCCCTCAGTGGCAGTACTGTAAATGACCACTAGATGGAGATGTTGTGCCTTGAAATGCCACCTCTCAGAGAGAAGGGTCCCCACTGTCAAACTGTCTGTTGGGTGGAGTGCTGGCTGTGCCTTGCTGCCGGCTCTGGCCCTTTCGTGTCTCCCCCATTGTTTCTTGGTGTCTGTCCTTTGTGTCCCTCACTTATCTGGCGACAGTATGGAAAAGCACATTTTCTTTTCTGTGTTATTTCTTGAGTGTATCTAGTCAGATTTTGGATCCAATTTTCAACTGGCAAACAACACGCAGACTTGTAGGCAGACACCAGTGGGGAGGGACCTGAGGCCCACCATGGCGCTGGGGGCTGCGTCTGGCTGGGGAGGGTGCGGCGAGGACTTAGTTTGTGATAAATTCACAGCTGGGCTGGGCGTGGGGTCTCCGCTCGCATCTGTTTCCCGCATGGGAGCTGTCTTTCCATCTGTCTGTCTGTCAACTCTCCGTCCTTAGGCCTTTTCATGTAACCCGTCCTTCTCCCAGCCATGCCCATCCTAACCCCTTTTCCATTTCTTTACGCTTCAGAGGAGCCTGCAGGTGTGGTCAAGCCTCCTCCAGCCACGGACCGTATGTGCTTTCACCTTGGGGACAATGGTGGGGGTGGGGGGGTGCTTGGGGTTTTTGCTGGATGGGAGAGTAGCTGGTTGCGGGGAGGTTTTTGATTTGCCTGTAGGGGGACTGAGATTCCCCACCATGGACCCTGAGCCTACCTTTGGCTGCTACCTCTCCACCGTGGTTAAATATGTAAATCGCCTGGAATGCTTTAAAGGCAATTTCCTCCCACACCCCACACCGCTTCCTCCTTCTGCTGAGCGCATCTGATGCTCAAATGAGTCCACTCTCTCCAGCAGGGAGGAGGAGGGGGCGGGTGTCGGGGTCCACGATGGGGCAGGGACAGTGTGAGGCGTCTTGGGGACCGGAAGGAAGCTAGGGTGAGTTGAAAACTCTTGAAGTTGAAATTCACAGGATAGATCATAATCAGGATGAGCAGTACAGATAATGAGTAATGCTCATGTCAGTTCCATCAGCCTGGGCCTCCCAACTCTGTCCCAGACGCCAGAGCCCTGTCTGTGCTGGGGACTGGAGGGAGAGTGGCGATGGACGCAGGGTGGCCCCTGGCTCTGGGGCGGCACGCTCCTGCTGTCTGGTTGGCAATGTCTGATTTCTCAGGGAGGGGCTCAAGCTGTGAGACCCCAGGTCTCAACCCTCGGGGTTCAGTCATGTCCTGAGGTCTGGCTCAAGCATGTCCTTGTGGAGGCCATTTATTTTGTGCCTGCCTTGTCCCACGCTTGCTCGTATGGGTTGGATCATCCCAGATGGCTCCTTCTCCTGGGCCCACTTCCCACCTTTGGCATTCTGGAAACTGCCTCTTCCTTCTCCCTCTGAAAGGGACACCTGGCTTTTCAGGGTTCTCAGAGTATGGCCAGTGAAGTCCCGTCTTGGGAAACTTGGCTGTCAGCTGGAGGATCATGATATTAACAAAAAGAGGGTCTCCAAAAAGGATGGGAATGATGTGGAGACAAGATTTTCCCTCATCATGAGTGTAATTCTCATTCAAACCCTCCTCTGACTTCCCCCCTGAAAGACTGTTCTTTGTATACAAGGTGGGGGGCGAGGGGCTGGGAATGCCAGGATGAGTCAAGGCTTTTGGGTGGTCTGTCTCAACTTCATAAGGATATGGAGATGGAGGGGATGTGTGCCTGGGGGCTGCCCTGTGGGTGGGGGCACATCTAGCTGGGCCTCTTCCTGGTGCCGTGGGAGATGGCTTCTCTTGTCACCAGGCTTTGGGGCCTCCTTTGTGCCTCCTCATAGGCTGGATGGCCTGAGACACCGATGGAAGTGCAGGATGGAGAGGGGAGGCAGGACGGGGTGCGGCCTGAGAGGGGCGTGGCAGTGGGGGGTCTGAGCCCCAGCTTTGTGTGCTGGCTGAGTGCATGGGCTGAATGCATTTGCCCATTTTGGGTCATGCCACTCTGTAGTCATGTGTTCCTTTGCATCTCTGAGCCTCAGTTTCCTCATCTGTAAAATGGGACTAATACACATCTCTGTGTCTCAGCATGGTGGTGAGGATTAAAGGGCTTTATGGGAGACAATGGGAACTCTCATCAGTGTCACCATTCTTTACACATTTATGGGGCTGCATCCCACACCTTGCGAAGAATTGAGGGCCAGGGATGGGCTCAGGCCTGAAAGTGGCTGGGCTGAGCACTGGAAAGCTATGCTGGGCCAGCCCCTCTGATCCCCACCTATGTCTCCCAGTGGACGACCACCTGGGCTTCCTCCCCACCTTCGGGCCCTGCTATGTCAACCTCTACGGCAGCCCCAGGGAGTTCACTGGCTTCCCAGACCCCTATGCAGAGCTCAACACGGGCAAGGTGAGCCAGCCAGAGCCCCCCAGACCCCTAGGCTTGCATGTAGGGGTCATCCAGCCTGGCCTGAGCAGTATCTGGGGCTGGCCTGGGCTCTAAGGGTCTGATGGGGCTTTCCTGGGCCCAGAGCCAGGCAGCCACTGCCTCAGAGAACTCTCCCTTCACCTGGCCCCCTCCTGGCCCCGTCTTCCCTCTCACTCTCCTCCCTTTTGCCTCTCCTTCTGGGTCAGCCTGATCCCCCAGTTTTCCTGGCCCCTGAGGGACCCAGGTCCCATCCATCTCAGGTTTCCTCTCTCCTCTGGCTGGGTTGGAGTCTGGTACTGACCTGGCTTGGCATGTCCCCTGAACTCTCTGGGTCACCATTTCCTCATCTGCAGAGTGATGCGGGTGGTTCAGGGCCATCCTGGTTGCCTGGGAGGCGAATGACCTCAGGGCCAGATCAGGCCCCTTTCCTTCCCCTCCATCTCCCATGCTCCTAGTGACCCAACCTCCCCACTCAGGGAGAAGGCGTGGCCTACCGAGGCCGGCTTCTGGTCTCCCTGGAGACCAAACTGGTGGAGCAAGGCGAGCAGAAGGTGGAGGATCTCGCTGCAGATGACATCCTTCGGGTGGAGGTGAGGGGCACAGCTCTGGGAGACGTGGGGAGGGTGGTGGCCAAGGGGGTCTGGCTTTGACATGTCATGGTGGAGGAGGGCTCCACTCTGCGCACACTCATGTGCCCGCACCACTCTGGGCCTCAGCCCCTCAGCCGTGATGTGGGAGTAACCTGACACCTAAGGGACATTCAGAGGCTCAAAAAAGATAAATGAAAGTATTTAAAAAGTCTAGAGCTTGATGCAAGATGAGAGGCTATTTTATAACAATAGTGTAAGAATAGCTGATGCTTATTATCCACTCAGAATGTACCAGACACTGTGCTTGTGACACGGTTGATGTCGCTGAGTCCTCTAAGCACCAGTGAGGTGGCTGCTCTTAGGATCTCCACTTGACGGATGAGGACACTGAGGCTCAAATGCATCAGAGCAGCAAGTGGTGGTGCTGGGCCTCGTGCCCAGGAGGCAGCTGTGTGGAGTCTGCATGGTGCTTTAAGCTCTCAGACTCTGTAGTCAGACGATGCTGGTTTGAGTCCTGGCTTGACCGCTTACCAGCTGTATGAGGTTCCCTATCAACCCTATGTGGGGTGATAATTATACTTACCTCAACATTGTTGTGCATACCCATATGCAGTAAGCACTCAATAAGTGTCAGCTGTTACAATTTACATTATCCAAAAACCCAGTTGTATAATCCCTCTTCTCTCTGCCTTCCACGAGTGGGATCCCAAAGGCATCTTGGTTCAAACAGGGACATGTGACTGAGTGCCTCCCACGTCCTCAGCTCTGTGCCTGACACCCGGAGGGGACAATGGGATTCATTCATTCCAAGCACATGGCAGCCTGTGTGGTCTGCAGAGCTGGCTGATGTGGTGGAGGCCCTGGGCAGCGTGAGGTGGGAGCTCTGGGCAGGGGCATGGTGGTGTGGAGGTCAGTCGGCAGATGCAGGAGACCAGGCTCCCCTGGGTGGCAGTGCCATTGCTGCTGGTTGGATTAAGGGGCAGCATGACCTTGGAGGAGCAGATCTTATTAGAGGAGCATGGCCAGATGCACAGGACTGGAATGAATCTACTCAGTTAGTAACCAAATCTGGGTGTCGTTGCTTAGCTGGACCATTCACCACCCATCCATCCAGGCAGGATTTATTGGGTTCCAGGGCTGGCCAGACATGTGACCCCTCCCCACCCCGGCATCTTCCTTCCTCCATCCTCTCTGCTCCCAGAAGTACCTCCGGAGGCGCAAGTACTCCCTCTTTGCTGCCTTCTACTCGGCCTGCATGCTGCAGGATGTCGACGATGCCATCCAGTTCGAGGTCAGCATCGGAAACTACGGGAACAAGTTTGACACGACCTGCCTGCCGCTGGCCTCCACCACCCAGTACAGCCGGGCGGTCTTTGACGGTGAGGCCACGTGCCTGGCTGGGACCCAGAGCACAGAACAGAGGCTGGGCCCTAAATCCTGCCTCCTGTGGAAAGCTACTGGAGGCCCATTCGAAGGCCCTGGCCCTGGCCAGGCTGTTCAGGGGAACCCCTGCTCTCCCCCTGTGCCGCCTCCCTGTGCTCACCTCCAGGTGGGTCCCTGCTGCCAAGACCCAGCGGTTGGGCTCCTGACACCGGCTGTGGTCGGCATTGACCCTGACCTCTGGCGATCATTTATTCCATGGTGGCTGTTGGGCTTGGTATATAGATTTTGGAGAGTATAGGTTTCCTTCTAACAACCCCTCTGTTTTGATGTGCTAAGGAGCCCTAATGAGAGCAGAAGCTGTCTGTTCAGGCACCTTGTTTGGACCCTGGGGAATATTGGTCACGTCCTGTGTGTCCAGGGGAGTTCTTATTGGGCAGGGGGAACAGGTGCCTGAGTGCGTCCTACCCTCGCTCCCCTTCCCATCCACCCCTCCACTCCCGGCTCAGTCCTAGGCCCTTCGTGTCCTTCCAGGGTGCCACTACTACTACTTACCCTGGGGCAACGTGAAGCCTGTGGTGGTGCTGTCATCCTACTGGGAAGACATCAGCCACAGAGTCGACACTCAGAACCAGCTGCTCCGGATCGCCGACCGGCTGGTGAGTGAAAGCTGCTCCACACCTGTGCACACCTTGTGCAGGCACCCCCTGTGGGTGTCTTCAGACCGGCCCCCCATGGATGCACATACTTACACATAGCTAGGCCCGCAGACTTTCATGGCCCCTGGGGTCCGTTGTGTCCTGACAGTGCCAGGTTTGCAATCCTGCCCTGCATCCTGGGAAGAGAGGAGAGGGAGTGAGAACAAGCCTGGGGGAGCCCCCAGGCTGATGGAGGAGCCGGCACAGAGAAAGAGCGGAGAGAAACTGAGCTAGGGGCAGCAGGCAGAGGCTTGCATCCATTCATTCATTTGTCAAATGCCTTTGACTCTTACCTCACACAAAGACTTGTGCTGGAAACTTCTAGCTAGAAGATAGACATGAACCGGGACCTGCTCTGCCTCCAGGGAGTCAGTTTAGTAAAGAAGAGCACAGGTTCATCCCCACCTCTCGTCCAGAGGTTCCAAACTGAAGTTCAGGTGGCACCCCAGGAATACCAAGGGAAGATGGGGGCTTGGAGGAGGGAGAGGGCCAAGGAGCCTCAGGGGGGCAGCGCAGAGGCCTCAAGGGGGACGGGGGGGCGGGAGCCCAGGTAGGACGCATTGCAGTGGTCCAGGGGAGAGTGACGAGGCGCTACTGGGAAGGAGATGACCTTGGAGAGAAACTTGCACGATTTGGGCTGGAAGGACTTGGTGGTCTCTTGGCTCAGGGGAAGAGGCAGGGCTGTGAGGAGCGACCCCAGTGGCTGGGGATTGGGAGATTGGGGAGAAGAGCAGATTGTACCATACCGTGAGTTCTGCTTTGGACGTGACCAGGGGGGTTACCTGCGGATGCTGGGAGCTGCAGGCCTGGCACTTGGCCAGAGAGTGGAAGAAAATCAAAGTGGGCAGAGGTGTAGGCCAAGGGCAGGAAGCTGATAATCTTGGCTGTGGCCCCAGGCCGCTTCTGTGTGTGCATGGGGTGGAGGCTCACCCGCGAAGCACGTGGCCTGTGGGAACATAGAGGAGGCAGGTGCTGCCACGCTGCTGGAGCAAGCCAGGAGCGGCAGGGTAGAGGGAAGGGGGTTGGAGGGGCCTGGGTGTGTCTGTGGAGGTGAGCGCAGTGCGGAGGCCAGGGGGAAGGGGAAAGGGAGGATTGGGATCTTGGGGTGGCTAGAGGGGATGCAGGCCCAGGTGGGGGCCGCAGTAGCCCACGCTCTCCCTAAGACTAGCAATCTTCATGGAGGAAAGCTTGGAGCTGATGCTGTGCAAGTCCAGACTTCATCTTCTGGGCCAACCATTCTCCCTGAGTTGGGGGGCTGTGTCTACTTTCCAGGGCCTGTTCCCAGATTAGTGGTCCCAGGGTGGACACGCCCAGAAAGCTGGTGGTGAGGAGGGGCGTGGGGGACTGGGGGACGATCCCTGGTCTGACGGGTGTCCAGTGAGGTGTCTCCACCTCTCAGCTCAGGCTGAGGCCCATGGAGATGGCTGGAGAATCGCTCCATGGAGGACACCAGATGCAACCCCAGGAGTGACCCGGCTATGGGAGTTTGGAGAGGGAACTCCCTGTTATTGGAGGTTGTCCGGGTGCTCCCGAAGGAGGGACGACGGGATCCGAGCCTGGTTGGGTGGCAGGATTTGTAAAGGGCAGAGCATTCCAGGTGGGGAAATAGAGGCGGCTCAGAGGTCACTTACCTGTGAGACGTCAGCCCTGGCTGGAAGGGGGCCCGCAAGGAGCAGGATGCCACTGGTTCTGTCGGAGCCTGAACTCCTCCTGACCAGGCCTGAGGCTGGAGTCCCAGGCTTGGGACTCTGGATCTGCTTGGTGTGGGGAGCCCGGGAAGGTGCTCGAGCCAGGACAGACCCTGGTTTGTCAGGTCTGGGCTCTGCCTTCTCTGCTCTAACTGGCTTCTCCTTTCTGGTTCAGGGACCGAGCTGTGGAGATGGGGCCTGCGGGCTGGGGGTCTGATGTGTACCTTCCACCCCGCGGTGACGGTCCTGGCCTTTGCCTGCCTGTCCCACAGGAAGCCGGCCTGGAGCAGGTCCACCTGGCCCTGAAGGCGCGGTGCTCCACCGAGGATGTGGACTCCCTGGTGGCTCAGCTGATGGATGAGCTCATTGCAGACTGCAGGTAGGGGGTGCCCGGTACCCACGTGCCCTCCCCTCCGGGCTCAACTGCGCCCTGTCCCTGGGAGTGTTCGTGTGTGGCGCTGAGCGACGGCACGTCTTCCCAGCCACGCCTGGCCAGCAGTCCAGCCCGTGCTGAGTCCAAAGGTGGTGGAGCCAGCGCGGGGAGTTGAAAAGGTGACATTTAGAGCAGGTCATAAATCTCCATGCAGTGGCGGCAGCTGTGGGCCTGGGGCGGCCGGGCTCACCTGAATGGGGAGCATTGTGTCTCTGATCCCCGACCTCCTATTTCCCTGATGGAATCTCCAGGAGGAGCCGGCTGGTGGGTGACAGCGCCCCTCCTTCTCCCAAGGCCACGTCAGGGACCACGGTTTCTGTTTAGCTTTCTATTGACACGGCCGATTGTCAGCTTCAGGAAAAGGGGGCCCTGGGGGTGGTGGAGAACAGGAGGTCTGCAGAAGGGGGAGGGTCTCAGCATCTGCCCCACCGCTGGGTGATTCAGGGCTCCCCCCCGCCTGCTCTGAACCTTGGCTTCCTCGTCTTCAACCTGACATTAAGAATAACTGCTTTATAATATCACATAAACAAGGTGCCTGGCCCTGAGGAAGTCTTTCATAAATAGTAGCTATAATTATTCTTAAGAAGAAGAAATGTCAGGAGACGTAGGTTCCTGTCCTTTAACCAGCTTTGCGGCCTTGGACAGCTTCACTTCTACTGGGCATCAGTTTTCTCAGCTGTTAAATGGACTTAATAATAAATCATTGCCTTCTGCTTCCTACAGGGCTAAGTATGAATATATACAAACATATTCTGTGCCCCCCCTAAAGCTTATCACTCCCCACCGCCCCCCACCACTGAATGTATGAGAAGTGCCTTCATGCTGAGAAATTGGAGACATGGCAGCCTGACGCAGTGCCCCGTGTAGTCCTCTGTGCCCCAGTTGGGAAGTGCGTCTCTGTCTGACCAAGTCTTTCCCCAAACAATGCCCCCCTGACACCCGCAGTGGTGGAATCCCAGGCAGGTCCTTCACTCATCCCCCAGCCTTCCTGAAGTCTTGCATGCTCCGCCAGGTGTCCTGAGCATATTGACGGGGTGCAGCTTCAGCTTCCCCGGGGTGACCAATGCAAAGTGGCCAGATGAAGTGTGTTGGGGAGTCGGAGGCACATGCTGTGGGAAGGGGGTTGGCAGGGGAAGCTGAAGCTG
This sequence comes from Equus caballus, assembly GCF_041296265.1. Classification (NCBI taxonomy): domain Eukaryota; kingdom Metazoa; phylum Chordata; class Mammalia; order Perissodactyla; family Equidae; genus Equus; species Equus caballus. Next base: position 46,967,791 of record NC_091698.1, on the reverse strand, counting down.
GAATGGGACAGGCCTCCGGGGTCTGCTGGGTGAGCTCAGCCCTGGGAGCCGTTGGGGGCGCAGTGGTCCCTGTGGTTCAGACGCTCACTCTGGCTGCAGTGCGAGAGATGGGCTGGCGCTGGTGAGGGGAGACTGGATGAAGGCATCACCTAAGGCAGGACATTGGGAGGGGTGGGGGCTGGGGGAATCAGAGGGCAGCGTGGACTATTCAGGAGGCATCAAGATGACAACAGCCTCAAAATGAGCACTTTCTGTGTCAGGTGCTGTTCTAAGAATTTTGCACATATTAGCTAATCATAAAATCCTATGAGGTGCGAAGTAGAATGATCCGCATTTTACAGATGAGGAAACTGAGGCACAGAGAGGTTAATTAACTTGCCCAGATACACACCCCTGGTAAGTGGCCGAGCCCCTCGCTGTATTGCTCTCTAATGGACAAGACTTGATGGTGGGTTGGATATGGGGGCCCAAGGAAGGTCCAGAATGATCCCCTGGCTCTGGTCAGCACAGCTGGGTGGATGGCAGGGCCCTTCTGGGAAGGGGTCAGCAGGAGAAGGGCAGGTTTGGAAGAAGATGGGGAGTTCAGGACTGGCCATGTTGCGAGGGAGGTGCCTGTGGGACATCCGTGGTCTGGAGGTCAGAGGACACAGTGGGTCTGGGGGGCATCAGGGGCACAGTCACCCTGGGGAGGGCCTCCGAGTGACTCGCTGTGCTCCGTCAGCCTGGCTGGCAGCTCTGGCACTGAGGGCGGGCCAGGGCTCTGGTGCTCCCCGCAGCCCCGCTCATGACTCATGCCTTGTGTGGACCTTGGCAGGTCCGAGGTGCCTGAACAATCTGAGGTGGGTGGGACCCAAGTCCTGGGCTGCCCTCACTGCCCCTCTCAGGGCTCTGTTCTTGGAGGATTTGGCTAAAAATGCTTCTGCCAAGGCCTGGCCCCTGAGTCACTCTCCTCTGGATGGAAGGTGGCCTGGTGCCTCTGGGGGGCACTTGTCCCAAGTGGGGAGCTTGGGAGGAGGTTCCCATCCTCTTGGGAATGCACTAATAGCTCTCCAGGGGAGGAATGCCAGGCTTCAGCACCCATTCCTTCACATCCCACCTGAGACCACCAACAGCTCTGGGGCTGCAGCAAGAGGGCTTCCTCCCCTCCCCCTCTCTGCTGAGCATCATCACAGCTGACAAGAAGGGCAGCCAGGTGCAGGGGCTTGGAGCTGGCTCACCACGGCTGACCGCTGGCTGCTCACCTATTCCTCAGCCAGCCCCTGTCCGCGTCTCCACAATGTCCTTCATTCCGTCGGACTGTTTTTCCTGGCTCATCTCCCTGGGAGCCCCTCTCCTCGCTGGGCAGTGGTGCCCACTCTGTTCTTCCAGCCAAGCCCTCTCCTCTCATCTCTAGACCCCAGCCCGACTACACACCACACAGCTCCAGCTGGATGTCCTGCCAGCATGGCCAGTTCATTCTCTGTGACCTTCCTAAACCTGTGCCATGCTGTCTCCACTGGAGCCCTGCAGCAGCTTCCATTTAGAAAAGAGGCACAGCGGTTAAGTGTGCACGTTCCCCTTTGGTGGCCCAGGGTTCGCCAGTTTGGATCCCAGGTGTGGACATGGCAGTGCTTGGCAAGCCATGCTGTGGTAGGCGTCCCACATATAAAGTAGAGGAAGATGGGCACAGATGTTAGTTCAGGGCCAGTCTTCCTCAGCAAAAAGAGGAGGACTGGCAGCAAACGTTAGCTCAGGGCTGATCTTCCTCAAAAAAAAAAAAAAGTCTCAGCTCTCACCCTGGTGGACTGGCCCCTCTGTTCCCACTCCCTGCCTGATGGACCCCAGCAGTCCCAGCCTCCGGCCCTGCGGAGCCTCTGTGGTGCCTCGTCTGGCCCTCTCTGCCCTACACACGCTCCCTCCTGCCTCTGAGCCTTCATCTTGTGTACATACTGCTCCTTCGGCCAGAACACCCTTTCTGCTTTTCTTGGCCTGACTAGTTCCTGCTGGCCTTGCAAGGTGCAGCTCAGGGTCACTTCCTCCGGGAAGTACTCCTGACTCTGGGGCTGCTCAGTGGGGATCTAGCCTGTTCACCTCTTTTCTGGGGGCTCCCCAAGTGCAAGCTGGGTCTCTGGACCCAACCCCCAGCCAGGACCAGCAAAGCTGTTGCTCACCAGGAGTGAAATGAATGACCCCTTGGCCAGTTCATCTTTCAGGCTGGACACTGCCCCTCCTGGGCCACTATCCCTGATAAAGGCATCCACTCACAGTGGGGGTCAGCAGCGACTTTGTGAGCAGCCCAGCCTCGCTCTCAGCCTGTGCTGAGCCCGGCTCTGGGCCTGCTGGTCATTTCCAAGTCAGCCAGGGCCACCATCTCTGTCTGGGGTTGTGGGTACAGGGTCATCCAGCCTCTTCTTCGGGGTCTCTCTTTCTTTTGAACCCCCTGCGTGGGTTTTCCTGGGGTGAGAAAGGGCTCAGATGTCTTGTTAGTGGCAGTCACAGGTCCCAGCTGTGTCTTGGGGAGTCTTGGCTGGGCTGCTGGCCTCCAGGAAAATCTCCCTTTGGTGGTCTGTATGGCAGTCCCTCCCAGCTCCCGACCCCGGCTGGGAGCATAAATCACCTGGTTGGCTCGGCTCTCCGTATCCCCCTGCAGACCTGCCTGCCCCCACCCTCAGGCCCACTCAGGCAGGCCCCAGGCCAGGACTCCGGCCCAGGCCCCCCTTTACCCACCAAGCATACCCCTCCGCCACGTTCGAGTGGGCTGGGGATGGAGGCCACCCCTCTCCTGGACCGGGCAGCCCCATCCGCGGCACCCTCAGGGCAGTAAATATTATATTACTAGAGGGTGTGCAGTACGTGACCTGAGACAGGCCCCGGGGCTTAAGTTTCCCGAGATGGAGTTTGCGTACCGCTCCCCCCACCCTAAAAATTCAATTAAAAAAAATAACAGGAAAAATGTAGTGCGCCGAGGGCCTGCCGGAGCGGTGTATCTGGCGGCGGCGGGCCGCTGCGCTCCGGCGGTAATTGGTTCTGCATAGCTCGGGGAAATTGGCAGAAAAATAAATCAGCCGGGAGCCGGGAGTCGAGACGCTGCGGGGAGGGGAGTATGAGGTGGGGGGGCGGGGGGGGGGGGGGCTGCCAGTGGTGGGAGCAGAACTGGCGGCGGTTTGACTGATGTCCTGTTTGGGAGTCAAGGGCTCAGCGGAGGTGGGGCAGCCCCTGTACCTTCAAGCAGGCATACACCAGAGGGGTCCCACTTGGCAAGGGGGGGCACAGATGCCCCCACCCCAGCCCATCCCCTCCTGCACGACCCTGGGTGTGTACTGACTGACCCCAGAGGCTTGGGGTTCTGAGGAGGAGCCATAGGAAGGAATTTTAGGGAGCCCAGTGGAGTCGGGGGGCGGGGGGGGGGGTCAGAGTTCTTCGCTTCCAAACAGGATTAAGTTTATACTCAACCCCCAACTTGGGGCCTAGAGCAGTGTTTCTGGGGCTGCATGTACCCCCCACCTCCTCTCCCAAGGCTTCCCGAATGCAGGGTTCTGGGAGGGGCATGGTGGGGCCGCCCTGGGTGGACACATCTGTATTGCTGGCTCGCGGCCTCCCCACAGCGTCTGCAGTGGCTTGTCAGGGGTCCATAAATTTCCTTCTTGAAGAAAGTGTGCGTACAACAGAATAGATTCGTTTCAGCCAAGGGCAGCTTAGTGCTCCGGCCTCTGCTCCAGGAGGATGCAGGGAGCAGCTCTGAGAGCTGGCAGCCAATAGGACAGAGGGGGCACACATACAAAAGAACTCCCACCCCTCAGGTTGAGGATGAGTTTCACACAGGTGGCCCCAGAGTCAAGGGCTGGGGGACTTCAGAGCCGGAGGCATGCGGGCCAGTGTGATGGGGGGAGGTTCCCTGGAGGAGATGAGGATGGAGCAGATCACACGGAGATGACTATGCGTGTGGGTCAGGCTGGAGAAGGCACCCAGGGCACAAGGAGCACCCAGCAGGCAGGCCGAGGCTGTGGGGCATGTTATGGAGGCCTGTGCACACGTGTGTGTACGTGCCTGTGTGCGCCTGGACCTAGACGAGCACTGGGCTCCTGCGTATCAGGCACGTCCCATCTGTGTTCCTCACAGCCAGCCCCTGTGCAACGTCCAAGAGACGCCCTCTGCCACCCACCTGGACCAGTACCTGTACCGGCTGCGCACCCGTCACCTGAGCCAGATCAGTGAGGCGGCCCTGGCCTTGAAGCTCGGCCACAGTGAGCTCCCCGCCGCCCTTGAGCAGGCTGAGGACTGGCTCCTGCGTCTCCGTGCCCTGGCGGAGGAGGTAGCTAACCCTGGGAGGTGTCTTCCTTCCTGCTTGGAACATTAGCACTGGGAGGGACATCGGGACTGTCTGGACCATGATCCAACCCTGGCTCCATTGCTGGGTGACCTTGGGTAGGTGACTGCCTCTCTCTGAGCATCCATGTCCCCATTCACAGGAGGAGGAAAGAGGGTGCGACTGGATTCTGGGTGTTGTGGGGCCCAGCTCAGAGCCTGGCATGTAGTAGGTGTCCTATAATGCCCCCAAACCTGCTCAATAATTGCCACCAATGTACGTCAGAGACAGAGCTGGGACCAGAACCCAGGGTGCCCGGCTGTAGGTCCAGTGCTGGGACCTGCTTCCCCGGGGACCCAACTCCTTCTCCGTGTCATCCTGTGCCTGTGTGCACCTGGCCTTGCACCTGCCCTCTGGGGCCCTGCGTGTCCTGCCCCGCTGGATGCCTCTGAGCCCCAGACCCAGGAGGCTGCATGTGCAGTAACTCTGAGCTTTGTTGTATCTAATCCGAGAGAAGTGGCTCCAGCCGTCTTCAAGGGCACCCCTTCCCCACCTGCATACCGCCGCCCTGAGGTCAGGTGCACCCACTCAGTTTCCCAAGCAAGCAGGCAGCCCACGGATTTGTCCAGAATGAGCATGAAGGTCTCCTTATATGTCACGGGCGGACCAGCTGCTGCCCACTCGGACCAGAGCCCTGTGGTTCCCCCAGGGAGGGGCTGGGGGATGGTGAGGAAAAGGGCCTGAGGGGGGCCTCAGAGGAGCCAGTTGTTGAAGGGGACAGGGAGGTCCAGGAGGTGGGAGGCTGCTCAGGAGGGGAAGGCAGCCCGAAATTTTGGTCCTAGAGAGTCAGCCTTGGATGCATCCCCGAGGAGGGCCTCGGGCATGTGGCCAGCTACCTGGGGGAACACTGTGTTGCTCAGCCACAGGCCGACCCCTCACAGTGGCTGTGGACCATCCGCTGTGGCTGGTCACAGGCTGTCTTCCATCGTCTTGGCCCAGACCAACTGGGGAACTCTCAGCACAGGTTGCGATGGGGCAGAGAAGGGTTAAGTCAGAGGGGTGCTGTTGACTGTAAGGGAGCCGGAGAGAGTCCTTCTCAACTTTGAGAGGGCAACACAGTCCCCTGAAGGGCTTGTTGAAACAGGTATGGTGACGGAAAAAAACTAGACTGTCGGTGGTGAACACGACGCAGTCTGTATAGAAACTGATAGCTAGTATCGTTCGCTTGAAGTTTACACAGTGTTATAAGCCAATATCACCTCAATTAAAAAAAAATAAATAGGTTGCAGGCCCCACCTGATCCCACACATCTGGGGTGGAGCCTGAGAATTTGCATTTCTAGCAAGTTCTTAGCTAGTGCCGTGGCTGCTGTTGCTCTGGGGACCACACTTTGAGAACCCCTGGTGCAGTGGTCAGCAACACGTAAGTGGAGCCAGAAAAACCCGGTTGGTTCCTAACCTCTTTGAGCCTGAACTTCCTTGCCAGTCGGAAGGGGCTGCCTGTCCCTGCCTCCTGGGCTGCTGCAAGGATGCAGCGAGAGGGTGCCTGGGAAAGGCTGAGTGGGTGCTCCGGGGCATCAGCACTCAGCCCCAGCCCTGGTTAGAGACCCGGCCCCCCCAACCGCGCACACGTTGCTTACCAGCCTTGGAAGCAGACAGATGTAACCGTCTCTCGTGAGTGTGGTGCTGGGAGCAGTTCTCGCCCACAGCTGGAGGTTTGAGGGGCTCAGGGGCCCTGCAGTTTTGTTCTGGGCTTGTCATCATTTTCAGAGCCTGGTGTCTCCAGGCCCAGAAAAGGGTCAGACCACAAGGGTCCCTGCTGTTAGAGGGAGGTGGGAGCGAGCGTCCTCTGGGAAGGTGTGCACCTTCTGTGGATTCGCGTTTGCTCTCAGGGGTGAGGAACGGAGGGTGGCATCTTAAGGGTCATGTCGTCTTCTGGGTCAAATCAAATCCTTCCATGTCTACCCCCTGGGGGCATCTACCTACCCAGTGGAGGGGATCGAAGAACTTAAGCTCTGGGCTCCGGGCAGGAGTGTCTCTTCCTGGAAAACTCAGCTTGGTGAATCTTTGGCAGGCTCCTCGTGTGAGCAGGGGCAGCCTCACACCGTAACCTTGGGGCTCAAAGCTGGTGAAGACAGGGGTGCCCAGCCAGCCCTGGCAGGTCAAAGGGGTGGCCGGGAGTGGGCAGTGTGAGGGATGGAAGCTGAGAGGAGAAGCCCATTCCAGAGCCGGGGTAGGTCAGCTCACAGTGGGCTGTGGGGTGCGGGCCCAGGCACGTCACCGTCTCCACCGTGACTGCCACCCTCTCTCCAGCCCCAGAACAGCCTGCCTGATGTGGTCATCTGGATGCTGCAGGGAGACAAGCGGGTGGCGTACCAGCGGGTGCCCGCCCACGAGGTCCTCTTCTCCCGGCGGGGCGCCAACTACTGTGGCAAGAATTGTGGGAAGCTGCAGACGATCTTTCTGAAGGTGGGTTCTTTTTCCTCAAATCACGATTGTATTTTCTCAGCCCAAGGCCTGTCCCCCTCCCCTTCTGTCTCTCCTCCTGTTCTCTATCCGACTCAGAGTCCTTGGGCTCTGCTCTGAAGGGGTGGAGGGCACTGGGCAAAGTGACCCCCGTTCCCCTTTATCCCTAGACCCCATGCACCTGGTCTAGAAAGTTAGCAGGTAAGAGCTGGAATCATGAGGCCCTGGGTATGTGGCCCTGGGCCGTCTGGGAGGGGCTGACCCCTGAGGCAGTGCTGCCATCCCAGCCAGTCCCTGGTAGGGGGCCCCAGCTCCCACCCCCAGCCTCTAAGAGCCCTGGCACAGACCTGCCTCCACACCCTGCTCCAGCTGGAGTCACACCTGGGTTCAAGTTCTTCCCTGTGGCTCTGCCCTGTTGAGAGCTGTGGGAGCACGTGCCACAGGCTCCCCGGCCCACCTCTCCTTCCCTTTCTCCTCCTCCAACACCCATCCTCGCTCCCTCTCCATCTTCTCTCAGGGGATTCAGCAGCCTTGGGGTGGGGAGACAGGAAAGTGAGCAGGTGCCGGGGGAGCCCCTGTCCTCCTCTGTGGGTTAATGTGGGGACATAGAGCCGAGGCTGCTTTGGTCGGGGCACTGTGGCATGGTGGTGAGGACACCATTGCGGGAAATCTCTTGCTGTGCTGTGGCTGCCCTGGCTCAGGGCAGGGTCCCTGTGTGGTGGGCTGTCATGGAGGCTGCCCTGCTAGAGGAGGAGTGGCCCTGGGAGGCAGGCCCACCCCTCATACTTACCTTGGCTCTGCTGGTGTTATAAACTGCTTGGCCTTCAACCTTTCCCTATCCCATGTCTCTCCTCCCATGCACACCAGGACCAACTCCTGCCTTGCCTCTGCCAGGAAGTCACTGTTAACTAACCTCTGAGTGGCTCTTGGTCCACCCATTCATGTGCTGGCTGGTCATTCTTGTTGCCCCCTGGGCTGGGTAGAGAGGGCAGGTTTCAATGGCACTGTGTGCGTGGACAGTTGCAGGGCTGGCTGGAATCCTGTGTGGCCTTGGGCAGGTTGTCTAACCTCTCTGAACTGCTGGCTATCTTCTCACCTGTAAAATGAGGATCAGGCTGCCCACTTCACAGGTTTCGAGGATTGAATTAGGTAACACAGGTCATGGGTCTTGCTGGAACAAGGTGATGGATGGATATTAGTTTCTCTCCCCTCTTCTCCCCTTTTCCTTTTAGGGAGCTCCCTTGCTCCCTGGGAAGAGGGGGCTCCACCAACACCATGAAGGGAGGCCAACCCAAGGCCAGGGATGAGAAGATGTTCGTACATGGGGTCATTGGTACTTCAGAGGAGAGGCCAGCTTTGCCTAGAAAGAGGGGGCGGAGGGGTGTCGGGCAGTGGGCTGCCTCCTCCCACCTGCTCACATGCCACCTGGGGCATGTTCCGCGTGGGATCCTAAACTCCTAGCATCCTGCTTTTCTCCCCCCTAAGCCAGCTCCTTGCCTAGTAGGACAGAAGGGAAAGGAAGTCAGGAGCTGCGGCCTCTGAGCGGGGTTAACCAGGGAGGGCTGTGGGCAGGCGTGGGGGTGGGGCCGCAGAAGCGGGCCTGGGGGATGCTCGGGGACCAACGGGATGAGCTCCAGGCTCCGACCTCTCGGCCCTGCAGCCTCGGGGAAATGCAAACTGAAAAATTTCCCTGATTCCAAGCAAAAAAAAAAAAAAAAAAAAGATATAGAATTGTTTCTCGAAGTCTTCCCCACTGAGTTTATGAGCCCCGCCAGTAGCTCCTGAGCAAGCTCTACAAAAATGTTGGCAGCAAGCAGAGACCAAGAAAACATTGGTGTTTCTTAACTTAAACCAAAGTTGGAAAAAATGAGCAGCAGCAGAGAGGGAGAGGAGCCCCAAACTAGACATTTCTTTATTTGCTGTTGCTATTTTGGGTCCGGCAGGCTGGCCCCGTCTCGGGGAGGGCAGGGGAGAGACTGGGGGTGGATGGGGGGGTCAGGCATTCCTGCCATCTCCCTGGGGCTGGTGGTTTGGAGGGGAAAAGGCCGCTAACCATCCCAGGGGAGAGGACAGCTAAAGTGAACAGTCATGCAGAGGTTTCCGAGGGGTGACACATGGGGTCAGGGGCTCCTTCAGGCTTCTCCGAGGATGAACCAAGAGCAGAGAGGCTGGGTGGATGGTGAGACCATCCCTGCCTTGGCATATCCTGTGCCCTGGTCCTCTTACCGGCCTGGGCTTTCCCTCCAGGGACCCAGGCCTCCTCTGGTATTTGGAGACCCCTTCCCTGGGCCTCCCTTTCCTCTTCTGAACCCATCAAAACTCCTTTCTCCTCTCATTCACTTCCCTGTCCCAGAGGAGGTACTCCTTCAGCCTCACACACACGAAGTCTAGGTACTTAATGTGTTACTTCCTCTAACGGACAATGTGTTATTCTAAGAGTGAGGAACTTCTGCTCCTCAGGCCGTATCTGACCCTTGATTTCAATCAAATGGTGAAGTAGTTGTGGAGAATAAATTTTTTATGTTGGGTTGTGGTTATTCCATTTTGGCAGAGCTTCTGAAAGTTTCAGGATAAAAAGCAGTTGAAGACCAGTGAATAGTGGTTAACATACTGATAAGCACTTGAAAGGGTAGGAATATCAGATGATACACTAACATCCAGCCAAAAAAAACGCAAAAACAACAACACTGAAAATGAAGGGGAAGACTTTAACTTCTTCCCCTTCCAGACCTGGATCATTGTATCACCTTTAGAGACAAGTTCCAGAACTGCATTGTCCAATATGGTAGCCAGAAGTGGCTATTTATATTTAAATTAGTTAAAGTTAAATAAAACTAAAAATATAGTTCCTAAGTCACACTAGCCACATGGGGCTTGTGGCTACCCTATTGGGCTGTTCAGATATAAACCATTTCCATTGTAGCAGAAAGTTCTACTGGACAGTGCTATTTTAGAAGAGACTAGAAATGAGGATGTGGTGGGAGAGGGGAGAATGGGGGATCCCGGGCTAGACATGGCCCATCTCTGAAGAGGGTGCCTCGGTGGGGATGGTGCAGTCTTCTCCTTTGATGGGAAGGCATCTTGGCAGGTGGGGAGTTGTCTTGATCGTACACTCCTTGTCTATGAAATTCTAAGTTCTCCAACAGGGCACATACCTAGTGGGGTGTCAGGCTGGTATGCCCAGGCTGGAGGATCCCCACCCCCAGCTGGGACCTCCTGACCCTGCCGGGGATTGTGGGTTTCTGTTCTTCTCTGGTACCCAGTATCCAATGGAAGGGGTGCCGGGAGCCCGGATGCCGGTGCAGATACGGGTGAAGCTCTGGTTCGGGCTCTCTGTGGATGAGAAGGAGTTCAATCAGTTTGCTGAGGGCAAGCTCTCTGTCTTCGCTGAAACCGTGAGTGCCTGCTGCCCCGCCCCCTGCCCTGCCTGGAACTGCCACGGCTCCCACTCACTTCTCTTTATTGCTTGCTGTCCAGTACGAGAACCAGACCAAGCTGGCCCTAGTCGGGAACTGGGGCACAACGGGCCTCACCTACCCCAAGTTTTCTGACGTCACAGGCAAGATCAAGCTACCCAAGGACAGCTTCCGCCCCTCGGCCGGCTGGGCCTGGGCTGGAGAGTGGTTCGTGTGTCCGGAGAAGACGTGAGTCATGGGCAGGGAAGGCTTGGGGACCCCTCTCTGCCCCGGCCCTGTCTCTGAAAGGCCTCGGCCCTATTATTGCCTCTGCCTCCCTGGTCAAGGGGATTCCCACCAGAACTCTCCCAGGCCTAGGGGCTCACTAGGCAGCTGTCCCTTCTGGAGGGGCTCTGACAATCGGAAAGTCCTTTATTATTAAGCTGGAGTTGGCCTCCCTTCAACTTCGCGTCCATTGGTTGCGGCCGTCTCCTCCGAGACGCCACAGAAAGCGTCTCCTCCTCCGCGTGTTGGCCTCCTCCTGTCTGAGGGCCTGTCTCTCTCTCAGGGCCCCTCAGAACATCGTCCTTCTCCGTCTGCACTGCCATCTCTACCTCTTTCTCCTCTCTCTCTTTCCTTGTTTGGTTGACATTCAACAATTGGGATTTTTTTTTTTTACTTAAAAAAATTGAAGTATAACATTTTATAGTCAAGTATGCAAATCTTAAGCATACAGCTTAACATTTCTACATTTCTACATTAACATTTCACATTTCTACAACTATCTGTTGAGCTTCAGCTCCCCGCCAGGCTTCTGCTGTTCAGATCTCTTTCTCTTTTTGCTGTCTTTCTCCTTCTTGATCTTGGGTGGTGGCGTCTTCTGTCCGTGAGTGTCTCCAGGTCTCCCTGGGTGTTCCCTTGACTTTCTGCCCCCTCCTTGCCCTCTCCCCTCCATCTCTCATTGTTGGTTGGCGCGAGGCTGCCTCGGGAAGGTTGGCCAAGGCCAGGGGGGAGCTGTGTTGGGAGCAGTGGATGGGGGGCTCCTCGGCGGAGGCTCTGACGGGCCCCTGCCTGTAGCCTACTCCACGACACCGATGCGGGCCACCTGAGCTTTGTGGAGGAGGTGTTTGAGAACCAGACCCGGCTGCCCGGAGGCCAGTGGATCTACATGAGTGACAACTACACAGATGTGGTAAGGGGGGCGCTCCAGGGGCAGGTGGGCTCTGCTTTCCTGAAGTCTTGGACATTTGGGCCCAGGAGGGGCATGTGGCTCAGAGAAGGGTGTGACATTTTCTCCCCTGCTCCCATGTCCCCAGCCTCCGTGCTGTGGTTAACAGAGGGACGGTGTGAGGTCCATTGTGGGTAGGACACTGACCCCGATTTGCACCAGAGGCTTCGAGGATGTACATTGTCAAGTGGCACCTTTTCAGCTTCCCTGATCACATCTGTTTCTTCTCACGCATGCCTGGCCTGTGTTGCCCTAGAACGGGGAGAAGGTGCTTCCCAAGGATGACATCGAGTGCCCACTGGGCTGGAAGTGGGAAGATGAAGAATGGTCCACAGACCTCAATCGGGCCGTTGACGAGCAAGGTGGGCAGCACATGGACCCCCGTGAACCCACCCCAGCGAGCTGATGCGGCATGCTGGTGGGGACAGCTGAGTGCAGGGCCCTTGCCCTGGGGCACTGGCCTTCACTGGGCTCCTTCCTCTGGGGGACTTCCTGGGTGAGCCCTCACTCCAAGCTACAAATTAGGAGTCTGTAGCCGCTCATGAGTCTGTGAGTGTGCCCCGAAGGGAGACATGGCTTCTGGAGAGATGGGAATGGCTGGGCAATGAGTGATGGGTGCTCCTCCCCCAGGCTGGGAGTACAGCATCACCATCCCTCCGGAACGGAAGCCAAGGCACTGGGTCCCTGCCGAGAAGATGTACTACACACACCGTCGGCGGCGCTGGGTCCGCCTGCGCAGGAGGGACCTCAGCCAGATGGAGGCGCTGAAGAGGGTGAGCCCAGAGGGCGGTGGGTGGGGGTGAGGCCCGGATGGGGGGAGGCCAGCTGAGCACAGGTGCACACCTGTGTGCACAGACACACACAAGTGTGCATGGGACGTGTACAAGGCACACCAGCTCACTTGAGATCCCTACAGATCACACCCAGAGTACACACAGATCACACACAGAGCCTCACAGACCACACCCAGCACACAGACAGATGCTCACAGATCACACCTAGTGTACACACAGACCACACCCAGCACACGCACAGATAACACCCAGCATATACAGATGCTCACAGATCACACCCAACATATTCACAGATGCTCACACCCACATACACGCAGATCACACCCAGCACACACACAGATCACACCCGACACACGTACCTATCACACCCAGCACATGCACAGATGTTCACAGTCAGAAAACACTCAGATGCCCACAACTATGCAAGCACACTTGGAGTTCACACGCAGACCCAGGAGGTGCAAAGACATACTTAGAGTGTGTCTGCCGCCGGGTGTCCTGGAATTTGAGACAGGGATTGGGCGACATGCTGTTTGTGAGGCAGGGCTCTCAGGAGTACCAGGAGCAAGGATGTGGTCTCAGCTGAAGTCAGCTTTGGCCTGAGCGGTGGCTCAGGGAGGGGCGCACCCTGGAGCACCACAGAATCATTCTCACCTGGAGGCAAGGGGGCTGGGGTTTGCACCCTCTTGGCCATCAGTCGTTGGCTGTGGGGGGTGGGCGGGGGCACGGACCTTCCCCAGAGAGCCTGCTCCCTTCAGCAGGAGCAATTTCCTGGAGAAGGGGCTGCTGGAGCTGGTAACTGCCGACTCTCCTGGCAGCTGGGGACGGATGCTCTGCATGAGTGCACTGGCTAATAAAGGGGCCTGGGGGGCTCTGTCAGCATTTACATGTGCACAGGGTGGGCACACATGCCCACTGCCCTGTCCAGATACCCACAGGGCACGCCGCGCCTGCTCCCAGGGTCACACAGTGCCATGTCCTGCACAGCCTCAGTGCCTGCCTCCCCTGGACCCTCTTGGTTTGCGTCCTCCATTCCCAAGCACACATTTGAATTTTGGCACAAGAACCAGGCTTCCCCCAGCCCAGGCATAGCCTTTGGTATGACCCAAGTCTCTTCCTCTCTCTTTGGGCACAGAGAATCTAGAGAGGAAGGTCACTGGGTCCCAGGAGAGGCAAGGCTTTTGGGCAACAAGCTGTTCTTGGTGCCATGAACCAGACAGACTCCACTGTCCCTATGAGGGCACCCAGGGGACAGAGGCAAACCTTGCCAGGCAGTGTGCCTTGGCGGCTCCCTCCCCATCAGCTTCCATCCTGGAGAGGGACACAGCTGGCCTCCAGGGCTGGCACTGGTCACTGAGTTCATGGCCCAGGCCTGGGACAGCTCCTGAGGACAGTCCCAGGTCACTCTCTCTCATGAGCTGGGTAGGAGGGAGCTCCCACAGGCCCTCTCCAGGTCCTGGAAAGGGTCCCCTCGGAGGAAGTACAGGGGCTCCCTCCATGGCTGACCTAGGCCTAATCTTGTGGAGAAATCGCCGGAGCTGGGAAATAGGATTTTGCCTCTGAATTGCAGACCCACTTCCATTTTTATAAGCTGGGATGTGAAGATGAAAAAGGAAATGACAAGAAAACCTTGGATTCATGAAATCCACCCATAATCCAAATAAACAAACAAACCCAAAGCCCAGTGCTTTTCATCCCTGCGTCAGTCTACCTTCCCTTTCTGGCTCCTTGGATCTCCCCACAGCCCAGGGAGCCTCTTCCCCTCTGGATGTTCTGACCCACAGCTGTTGCTCCAGAAGTTGCTCAAAGCCCCCTCCTCCGGGTGGCCCTCCCAGGTTTTCCCACCTAGAGGGTGCTGGTTTGGGGAGTAGTGAGGGGCAGGCAGGGCACCGCTGGAGCTGAGCCCGGGCTTCCCACAAACCTGCCAGCCAGCCTCTGTCCTGCTCTCCCCATGCAGCACAGGCAGGCGGAGGCGGAGGGCGAGGGCTGGGAGTACGCCTCGCTCTTCGGCTGGAAGTTCCACCTGGAGTACCGCAAGACCGATGCCTTCCGCCGCCGCCGCTGGCGCCGCCGCATGGAGCCACTGGAGAAGACAGGGCCTGCAGCTGTGTTTGCCCTCGAGGGGGCCCTGGTACGTCCCTGCCCGAGTCCTGGGTCCTCTGGGGTGTGGCTGGGTCTGCTAGGGCTGTTCAGGGCCGACACTGGGGAGGTGCAGGGGCCCGTAGGATGGGACTGGGGGTGGAGCATTGGCCGGTCATCCTGGCTTCAGTTCTTCTGGAGTTGCATGTGGGGCAAGTGGGCACCAGTCTAGATGTCCTCCTAAAAGAAAGCAGCCCCTTTCTTGGCACCAGAAGACCTGCTGCTCCTTTGCAAAGTCAAGATGGGAGCTGGGGGAGAGGGCCGTGGCCCTCTGATGGCCTGCCTTGTGCTGGAGCCAAGGACCGGCTCTTTTGAAGAGGCTGGCTGGCATGGGGTGGGCCCGGGACACTTTGACGCAGCCTGTGGGAGTTGTCAGAGAGGTCTAGTGACCTCTGAATGTCCCTGGGTGGACATGAGCCCTCCTGGGACGGAGGCCACTGCTTGGGCATCCCCAGGAATTTGAGGGGAGAGAGGTGCCTCAGAAGCCGAGCCCCGGGCAGGCTGTCCTGCCCCGTGGACACTTTCTGGTGCCAGTAGAATTGGAATCCGCTCAAGGTTGTCCGGGGTTATCAAGGTTGGATGATATGTTCCCCAAAGGAGATGAGATGCTCTTCCTGGACAGTCCGAGTGGGGACATTCAGGGCCAAGACATAGCCTGTTCCCTGCTCTGTTGGTCTGGGCATTCCTGGAGGTGGGAATGAGATGCCCAGGGTGTGACACCCTCTCTGAAATCCAGCCAGCATCGCCTGCCCCCCAGGGGGTGCTTTGGGCTGTGACCCTGAGGAGCAAGTCCCACTAGCTGTGCAGGCTGATGGAATCTAGTGTGTCTGTGTGCAGCCAGCTGTGTGTGTGTGTGTGTGTGTGCATGTGTGCCTCTTTGGTCAGTGGGAGGAGCAGTGGGTCTTAGTCCTGGGCTGGGGCCGGGCACACAGCTGTGGGACGGTGCTGCTGTGAGGGCTGGGGGACTACAGTGGCACAGGCCCAGGATCTGATGGTGTGGGGACAGGGAAGGGGGTTGGGGCTGGCAGTGCCCCTGAGAAGGGGTGATCAGGAACCAGAGGTTCCTTCACTCTCAGGCCTTGACTGTGGGCCAGGCCCAGGGGTGGCAGCAAGGGAAAGGAAGCCTCTGGGGGCCAGGTGCATCAGAGACGCCTGTCATAGGCTCCAGAGGG
Organism: Equus caballus; assembly: GCF_041296265.1. NCBI lineage: Eukaryota > Metazoa > Chordata > Mammalia > Perissodactyla > Equidae > Equus > Equus caballus. The sequence continues at coordinate 46,952,313 of NC_091698.1, read as the reverse complement.
GCCCTTCCCTGGTCTTGCAGACAAGTCGTGGGGAGGCCGGGAGGAGACGGCCCAGCCCTGGGCTCTCCGGGCCACTGAGGTGGCGCTCAGGTCGGGTTAGGAGCAGGGCGGGGTAGAACTGCCACCCAGCTTGGAGCAGCTGCAGCTGGGGAGTCTCGTGGGACAGGGCTGGTGTTCAGTGACTCCCATTCTCTTGTTGGAAAGGGCCTGGCTTGGGCACAGGGTGGGGCCTGGGGGTGGTCATGTGGCTCCAGTGGAGGGGTTGGGGGATCAAGGCCTTGGCAGACCTCAGAGTCAGGGCCAGGGCTATGGAGCCCGGGCGGGCACCCTTAGGAAGGAGGGCTTGTTTCCATCAGACAGAAACTCAACTCAAATGGGCCAAAGAGAGAAAACGGGTTTCAGGCCTCAGATAGCCGGGAAGAGCCTGAGAGGTGAATGGGGCAGCAGGCCTGGCAGGAAATGGGGGTTCCCCCAGTGTCCTGTGACTGTTTCTGACTGGCTGCTCTGTCTTGGCCTCGTTCTCACACTGGCTCGCTCGGTAGCAAAGATGGCGCCCGTGGCAGAAGGCTGACATCCTTTTTACAGCCAGTGAAGCACACCCCGTGTCCTCTGTTCTCCTCAGAGCTGGAGACCCCAGAGGGGCGCGTGCTCCTTCTCCATAACCAGTAACAGTCTTGTGTGTGGCTGACTGGGTGTGCTTGGTCATGTACCCACACCAGCCCCTGAGCCTGAGGTGAGGAACAGAATGTTCTGATTGGCCATGCTGGGTCACCCCCCTTTTCTGTGGTTGACAGCAGCACCAGGTCAGGGAGAAGAGCATCTGAAAGGGGAAAAAATTCCCCAAAACAGTGCTGGGCAAAGAGCTACAGATGACACCCATGGGACTGTTCAGTGAGCAGTAGGGAGCCAGTGTGGGTTGTTGAGCAGAGGAGTGCTCTGGTCAGAGCTGGGCCTTAGGGCCATTGATTAAGTAGCTGTCTCCACGGTTGGGGAGGGGGAGCCTCCCTTCGGGAGACCATCAGGAGTCTTGCTTAGACATCAGGGACAAGGAGACCATCCAGGGTGGGGGCTGTGGGACTGAGTGGAGGGAGGCGGAGAAGCAGGGCTTGGGGAGGGGAGCGTCAGAGAGGCCTCAGAGCTCCTCTGGGTGGATGGGAGGGCCGCTCCCATCGCCAGGCTGCGGGGTGGGGTGGACCTGGGCTGCGATGAGTTCACGGTTGGCCCTGGCAAATGTGACACACACACACGGTGAAGTGCTGCGTGAGGAAGATGGGTCTGGCAGCTGCCTGCCAGGCGGCCCACGGCAGGGAGGCCGAGGGGCCTGGGAGCTGAGCGTCAGCTGTGAGGTGAGGGGGCCGTGGAGAGAGAGGGCGCAAGGCCAGAGGTGCCCAGAGACACGTGGATGGAAGTGTGGATGGGCTCTGGGGCCGGCCAGGATGTGGGGGAAGAAGATGAGCAAGGCTCCGGGACCCACTGCCAAGCATTCACGGCTCGGTGACTGGGAGAATGAAGCGGGGCATTTCCCAGAACAGAGAACCAACCCGTTTATTCTTCGTGTGGGAGAAAATGTCATGAGGGAGCGCTGAAATCAAATGTCAGTCAACAGCCGTGGGAAGGTGATTGACTGCCATGCAGCTATGACTCGCCTGTGATATGTGGAAGAAACCAGCACAGTGGAGCCCTCTGAATCCTGGGGGGCGCTTTGCTGACATAGAGACCCAGAGGCAGACAGTGGTTGGAGAGGCTGGATCCCACAAACCTGGGGTTGGAGGACAGAGAGTTTGGGAAAGTCTTTAGGTGTGGCTGGCATTTGGACAGGGCCACAGGCCCATTTGACAGGAACTGTCTGGACCACTCTACTTGAATGAATCGGGCCCCCATCAGTCCACACACACACACTCACTCCTTCCTTGGTCACCTTTACATGCTTTCTGCCAGGACCAAGGACAACCTAGCCTCCTGTCCCTGAGCCTAGTGTACTTTGTCCCTGGATGTACTGATGCCCCAGCAAGGCATTGGAGCTGAAGTCCACTCGATATCATGGGGGCAGGTGGTTGGGTTTCCTCGGTACCAGGCCCACCCACTGTTCTGGGTGCTGGCCTTTGCCCACTGGTCGCTGATGTCTGCTCAGTCACTTGGCAGGGGTGTGGCAGGATGGGTGAGTGGTGCAGGTTTGATTTGAATTCTGCTTCCTCTGTGGACAGATCATTTACCCTTTTAGTGACTCTGTTAGCTTACTCATGAAAGTCACCACATCCTAGGATCCTTTTTTTCTTTTTGCTGAAGAAGATTCACCCTGAGCGGACATCTGTTCCAGTCTTCCTCTATTTTGTATGTGGGTCACTGCCACAGCTTGGCTGTGGATAAGTGGTGTAGGTCTGTGCCTGGGAACCGAACCCGGGCTGCCAAAGTGGAGCACACTGAATTTAACCACTAGGCCATAGGGCCGGCCCCCCATCCTAGGGTCTTTGTAAGGATTAAGGACATGAGGCTTAAAGAAGTGCTTCTTAGACTTAATGAACATAGGAGCCATCCGGGGGTCTTGTTAAAATGCACACTCTGGATTCAATGTCCAGGTGGGGCCCGAGTGTCTCCAGTTCTATCAAGCCTCCAGGTGGTGCTGAAGCTGCTGGTCCAAGGACCATCTTTGAGTAGCAAGATTGAGAAGCACACAGTACATCATGAAGATGAGGGAGGTGGTCACATTGGCCCCCCAACGTGGACACCTGTCTGAGGGAGGCGGGGTGTGCCTACTCCTGGCTGAAGGTGTGCGGCCAGGGTCCTGGAGCGGGAGGCGGGGAAAGATGACATGCTCTCCCTGCTCTCTGGTGGGAGGAAAGTGATCTTTTCTTTTAATGATCCCCCAATCTGATGGTGGAGGCCTGGCCCAGGGGGAACTGCTGTCTGACAGGAAGAGAGTCGGCCACGTGCGAGTGCCAGTCAGCCCAGTGGACTCTGTGTCTTTGAAGCGCTGGAGGGCAGAATAAGTCATTGCAGAGTGACAGTGCCTAATGAGGGAGGCTTCTCGGGGGAGGACATCGCGAGTCAGAGCTTGAAGGAGTCCAGGGAAGGACTGTGGGTGGTGGCCAGGTGGCCTTCCTGGTAATCTGACATTTGTGGATGTCTGGGCCCAAGGACCAGGCCTGTGGCGCCCCCTTGCCTCCTACCACCCCTCCCCTGGCCCATGCATCCTCCAGCAAGCTGAGCCTCGCTTGCCAGCTCCCTTCCTGAAGACGTCTCGCTGGAAGGCAGGCCCTGTCTGCTCATTAGCACGGGCAGCCTTTCCCTGAAACCTTCTGCCGGGGCCAAGCCTGGCTCCCTCCGCGGAGCGGGAGGCCCTGGCTCTGTCTGCTAATCGTCTGCTGTCTCCATCCCGAGCATTATTTTATTTTCGTATTATTCTTTTTCCAGCTAATATCCTGGCATTCCCAAAGACACCGGGTTTCATAATCTTCCTGGCGTTCCCAGGGAGCTGGGAAGCGGAGCACAAAGCTGCTATTATAGCGTCTCCTCGCCCCACACCCCTTGCTGCCGCCACCACCACAGCCGGCTCCCACCCAGCCACCCCCCTCCCGACGCCACCGGCCTCTCTGAGAACTCTGGTGACGGCTGCTGGGATGAGCTCACAGGATCCGGCCTGTCGCCCTTGCCCTGGGCCTGCCCTCCACGCGCGAGGATTTTTCCAGAGCCCTGCCTCTGCGCTTGGCTCTGAGCATCGGGAAGGGTTTTCTGAGCTGCCTGAGCCCGGGCAGGGAGGGGAGGGGACCGAGACTCAGAGACTCGGCAGCGTGTGCTCATAGTCTTGGGGGTTTTTAGAGCTGGAAGGAACTTTCATGTTCGAAAGGTACTCTCCACCTGGCTTTGGAGCCGCTTGAAATTGGACACAAAGTTGTGGGTGTGTGTGTGCATGCGTGTTTGATGTATAGGCACATGTGTGATGTGTGTGCACACAATGTCTACAGTGTGCACGTGTGTGATATGTATGTGCAGGTGTGCATGAATGTGTGCACATGTGTCATGTGCATGTGTGCGCAACGTGCATGTGTGTGTCTATGGTGGGTAAACTCTGGTGTAAGGTTCGTGGTTTTGTCCAGTTCTTAAGGGAATCCCGTACCCCAAAGAAGACAGTTACTAAGATCTGTTTTACCACATGCCAAGGACCAGGCTGAGGGCTTTATATGCATTTTCTCGTTTCGTCCTCGCAGGGACCCCAGAGGGCTGGATTCTGGTATTATACCCATTTCACAGTTGGGAGACTGAGGTTCCAGAACTGCTCTGTCTGGTATAGTAGCCTCTAGCCACATGTGGCTGTTTAAATTTACACTTGAAGTAATTAAAATAAGAAAGTTCAGTTCCGCAGTCACACTAACCACATTTCACATGCTCAATAGCCCCACCTGGCTAGTGGCTGCCATGTTGGATGGTGCAGCTATAGAACATTCCATCACTGCAGAAAGTGCTGCTTTGGAACAAAACTCTGAGCCTCAGTGGTACCCCAGAAGAAACTGAAGCCTGAGAAGGGGTTTGCCCAGTGGCACAGGATGAGTCCGTTCTAGAACCAGGGCTAGAATGGCAGGCTCTTCTGCCCTCTCGCCCCAGGTTCATCTCCCCACTCTGTTAGGGCATAACGTCCTCCCTGCCTAAAGGGCCCTTGAGTGGGGTCCCTGGGAGGGTCCTGGGCAGCTGGCTAGGGCCCTTGGCTGTGGGCATCACTCTTCTTGTCCCGTAGCCAGGCCTCCCTGGAACAGTTGGGCAGCTAGAAAGGAGCTGGCACCACTGCCCCCACCCTGGGAAGCCTCCAGTTGGTTGGCAGAGGGCTGCGTCCTGGCCTGAAGTGGAGAGGACCTACAGGGAGAGGGTTCCAAGCCCCGGCCAGGGGGCAGGGAAGGGCAGCTGGGAGTCGGAAGTGCTGGGAAGGGGGTCAGGGAGAGGCTGATGCCGGAGAGGAGTAATTTGAGATTTGAGCTGGCTGAAAGGAGGTCAGATGTGGGTGGGGAGGGGAGGGGCCATCTCTGGACATGGATGAAACCCTGCTGTGCGCAGGGTGCCCAGGCATGCTTCCCAGAGTGGGCCCTTTAGCAAGGGCAGCATGTGGGCGGTGATGGGGGTTTGCCTCCTTAAGTGAACAAGGTCCCTGGCGGGGTTTGCGGGAAGTCAGGACGTGGCTCTGTGTGTCCCTGGATTCTGGTTCTTGAATGCGCTGGTTGAGCACCTGTTCTGAACCTGGCGTTGTGCTAGCAGGGGTAGGCTGAGGGCCTGTTCCCCTCTCATTAGGGACCTCCCTGCCTCTCCTGCTCCCCCACGTAGAAGAACCAGTTGGGTAATTCCTCTAGATGTGGGGACCCCGGGTTTGTCTCGCTGAACATTTGGATGCTGAAGTCTGGTGGGTTCAAGTGTGTTTCCGTATACCTGAGACAAAATGCCAGCACACAGGCATGCATGGGTGCTGATGAGTGTGTGTCACAGCTGGGTGGACGTGTTGGGTGCCCCCCGTGTGTGTCACTATCCATTTGTGAGAGTCTGCATCCACAGTTGCTAGGGTGACCTTATAATCTGTTGTTTGGTCTGGGACACTTTTCTTAATCATGCTGCAAAACAGGCATAAACTAGGACCATTCCAGGCAAACTGGGTCCCACAGTCTTCCTAGTTAGGGAGGCACTGTGGCACGGGAACAAACCTGCTGGAGTGTTCTTTCCAAACTGCAGGTTCGGAGACGTGGAAAGCGTAGAGGACGCACACGCACATAACGACACTCGCGCCAGTCCACACGTGGCGTCGTGGTTCTCCAGGTTTCCCGAGTCTGCTCCCAAGCTCCCCAGGGGCTGGCCGGTAGTTTTGCAAGGAGTTTTGCAGCTGCTGCCAAGCCCTGGCTCCAGCTGTGAACTAAATGGGGTTGCACCCTCGCCTGCTATTCTACTTAAGGTTGCAATCAGCCCTGATTAGGAAGGAGGCCTGTGTTCCTGAGTTCCCTCTTTTCCAGGGTTCTCCTCCTCTGGCCTGGCCTGCTGGCCTGTGCATGCTTTCCCTGGAAGCTGAGGCCGGGGCAGCCAGGGCTGTGACATGGGCTCTGGGCTCCCCAAGGCCCCGACTTGGCACTCAGCCCTGTCCTGCCCGGGAGCCCTGCTCAGGTGCTGAGTTCTGATGGGGAAGCAGGAGGTAGGAAGAGCCCTGAGCGGTGCAGGGAGACCCCTGGCCCCACCAGCTCCTTTCCCATGCAACCTCAGGGAAAACCATTAACCTCTGTGGGCCCCGGTCTTCTCATTTATCAGATGGGGGTGCTAACAACACAGCAAAAATAATAACCTCCCCTTACAGAGCAGGGATCAGCAAACCACGGCCCACAGGCTGAGTCTGGCCCTCTGCCTGATGTATAAATGGGGCATTGTTGGCACAGCCGGGTGCATTCGTGTCTACACTGCTGTCCGGCTACAAGGGCAGCAGAGCCGTTGCAACAGAGACCATATGGCCGCCAAGGCAGAAGTACTTACTCTCTGGCCCTTTGTGGACAATGTTCACCAACTGCGCTGGAGCACATGCCATGTGTCAGGCCTTGCCCTCTGCCCTGTCCGTGGATTATCTCATTTAACCCTCCCAGCAATCCTCAGATAGGTTTATCAATCCTCCCATTTTACAGAGAAGCAAACTGAGGCACAGAGAAGACAAGTAACGATTATTCTAGTGTTTCCTCACACAAGTGTTGTGAAAAATCTTGTAATAATGGGGGGGAGCTGTGCCGGGTTTCTGACTCTCTGCCCTACACTGTTAGTTGTTATTTGGATGTCCCAGCAAAGCCGATCGTGAAGATGAGAGACTGGCAGGTCACCCCAGGGCTGTGCTTAACCCTAGGATCAATGTTTAACTGGCTCTCCAGATAAAAACCCAGAAAACAAATCCAGCCCGATGTGTAGCATTTGCTGATTTCCGTGTAGATGTGCCTGCCGTGGCAGTGTGAGACGGCCGGACCGGGGCGTGGGCGGGGATGGGCACGGCACGCCATCGTGCAGCTTTTCAACCTTACTCGCACTGGATGTGAATAACCTCCGGCGCAGGATCACAGTAAAAGGCAGTGAAATAATTAGGAAGTGATGAGTTTGAGTATTTATCACCTTTGTTTTAACATAATTTCTGAAGTTATAAATTTATGTGATTTAATTTTTCCAAATGGCTGTGTTTAACAGCCAGCTTGCGAAATGGCTGAAAATTTAATAATCTGCTCTCGTGAGCCGTGGGAGCTGGCTCCAGCACCTGCTGCTCCTAGGGGCCCCCTGGTCCTGTTTATATAAGTAAAGGGGTGGGGGGCCCCCAACAGTAGTGCCCTTCCTGATGCCTCTATCACTTGGGCTCTTTGGGTCCATTGTACATAGGAACTGAGTCCTCCACGCAAAGCGAGGAGGGCAGCTGGCCCCTGAGACCCGTCTGCTTGACTCTGCTTGGGCAGGGGGTGCCCCGGTGGCCCCCGAGACACCTCTGAGGCTCTGTCACTTCCTTCCTGAGCACTTTCCTGCGGTGGCTCTGTCCCCCACCTCCTCAGCCCTGGGGAGCCCCGCTGCTCAGCCTGTGTCTCTGTTGCACCCCCCTCTGCTCTTGCCCCTTCCGTCTGCCTCCTGCCTCTGCTTTAAACATCCTGAATCAGACCTCTAGGTCCTGGGTGGGGCCACGCACCATTGCCAGAGGGAACAGGGGTGTGTGTGTGACAGACGACCTTGTGGTGCACGCGGAAGGCGTCTCAGATACATTACTGGTCTGGTGCTTGGTGTTGGATCCAATTTAGGGGGCTCGAGGAGTGCCCTTCATAGGTTGCTTATTTTCCCAGAAACTGCTCACCTCCTCCCAGTGTGGTGGCCACACCGAGGTCCTGGGACGTCAGCCCTCAGCAGATAAGGTGGGCCTGCCTGCCGGCTCTGGGGACCCCTGGGAGACCCCCATGGCATCTAGAAAGGAGAGAGAGTCCCTCCCACTCCTAAGCTCAGGCACCTCCAGGGAGCCATGGCCGCCAGCCGGGCAGCAGCGGGCTGGAGGCGGCCCAGTCTCCTGGGCGAGCGGCAGGATTCCTTACACAGCTAGCCCCAAGACGGGGTGCGTGGCCACAGACCACGTGGCTGCCAGCCCCAGCCTGGGAGTCACATCGGCATGAGCTATGGAGGCAGGAATGTGACTGTGGGAAACCCAATGCCCTGGGCCTGGCCCTGGGGCTGGGGAAGAGTGTGGAGTGGGGCTGAAGGCTGGGGGGTGGAAACCAGAGCATCAGCCGCTCCTGCAGCTTGGCCCTGCCCAGGGCTCCGAGCGAGAGCAGAAGGAAGCCAGCCCTCCTTGCCCTGCCCCTCGCCCCTCTAGGGGCCTTTCCCCTCAGCTGGGGGGAGACCTCCAGCTGCTCTCCCTGTTCCAGCGCCTTCCTCTTTCCCCTCCTCTAGGAAGACTTCCTGAATGGGACCTTCCAAGGCCACACCCCCTTCCATTCCACCCCATGGATGGCCCCGTCCTGGAGTGTAGTGAGGTCATATCACTCTTTCTGTCGTGATGTCTGATCCTGAGCCCCCTGAGGGTGGAGGATGGTGGCTGAGGCACACTTTCCTGTCCCTTCCCCTGGGACCTGAGCTTGAACACTGCACACGGGCCTCAGGGCCAGCAATGCTGGTGATTCATTTCATGTAACAAATCTTCACTGGGCGCCAGACACTGTGCTGGGCACAGGGGATAAAGCACTGTGCATGCTTTACCTATAAACACAGAGAGATGGATGCAAGAGAGAAACCAGGAGAGGCTAGGTGGAGGCCAATGATGAGGGCGGGGTGGTCAAGGAGTATCCAGGCCGCAGTGATGACTGAGCTGAAGGAAGAGCTCAAATTAGCTCATCTGGAGGGCATTCTAGGTGGAGAGAACAGCCTGTGCAAAGGTCCTGTGGCAGAGGGAGGGTGATGGATTCCAAATTTAAAGAAAGCCAGAAGTCAGAGAGTAAGTCGGGGAGGGTGTTGTTTAGCATGAGACTGGAGAGATGAAAGCGTTAAATCAACAGCACTAGCACCGTGTACTGGGTGCTGACTATGTGTAAGTACCTGCCACGGACCTTGCCTTTGGTGCATTTCATTTAATTTTCCCTGGTGGTTTTCGACTGGAGGCAATTTCTATCCCCCATCCCATCCCCCAGCGGACATTTGACAATGTCTGGAGAGCTTTTTGGTGGTCACAACTGAGAATTGGGAGGTGCTACTGACATCTAGTGAGCAGAGGCCAGGGATGCTGCTAGACATCCTGCAATGCACAGGACAGCCCCCACCACAAAGAATTACCTGGCCGAAAATGCCAATAGGCCAAGGTTGCAAGCCCTGCATTTTCAATAGCCCTGCAGTGGGTGTTACCACGACTGCCCCTTTACAGTGAGGAATGTGAGTGTCAGGAACTGGGCTTCCCTGAAGCCCCACTGCCCTTCTCCAACCTGCTCTGGGAGCTCCAGGCATGTTCCTCCCACTCCCCCGCATGGACTCTGATGTCCGGGGAATGGCAGCCTGGCCATTCTCTAGCTGGAGCTTCCGGGTCTGTAAGTGAGTGGATCACTTGACTTTCCACTCTGCACACCTGAAACGCAGGCCCTCAAACTGAGTCGGAGGTGTCTGCGGCCGCTCGTTGGTCTTGCGACAATGCAATTGCTTTGCCTTCATGCACCATAGCTTCCCGTCTCTGAGAGGAAGGCATGAGCGTGTTAGGTGTCATCAGGATCGAGTGTGTGCGTCCCAGCTCTTAGGAGGATCCTTGGGCCTGTTCAGTGCCGTGTCACTGGGAGGATAGACGTTAAAGGGGGCAAACCTGAGTTGTCCCTGCTGTGCCTCCACTTACCCTCTCTCATCTCTGTCTATGTCATCTCTGTCTTGGGGATCCTTCCCTCAGAGTCAGGCTCAGCCCCCAGAAAGTTCCTTTAGCTCAAACAATTCCGCCCAGAAAAAGGGCGACTGTGTAATGCAGGGGCACTTACAGAGGTAAGGGTGCTCAGCTTGGATTTTATTTGTTGATTCAGTAAATATTTACTGAGGCCTTTCTGTACCGGGCACCGGAGTAGGCTCAGGCGACATGGTAGTGCCCTCTCGGAGCCCACACTCTAGGGGCGCGGTAACAAACCTTAATGTATCGGATGTCTGGGGTAACAAGTGCGCTGAGGACCATGAAGCTGCAGAAGAGAGTAGAGAGCGCCATTGCGGGGGTGTGTGTGCGCGTGAGTGTGTCGGGGAGGGTGGGGTGGGGAGGTGTGTGTGTGTGATGCGTCTGGGGTTGGGGGGAGAGCGTGTGTGTGGTTGGGGTGCTGGGGTGGAGTTTGTGAGCGTGTGTCGGGCTGGGGTGTGTGAGTGCGCGGGTGGACGTGTGACGGTGCTTGTGAGGGTGTGGATGTGAATGTGGTTTTCGATGGTTTAGTCAGGGAGGGCCTCTTGGGGGAGGTGACATTTTATGTTTCCATGCGCAGTAATATCCATTTTCCAACTTGACTGTGGGAAAGACCTGGCACGAGGTAGGTGTTCAAAGAACCTGTGTGGCACATCAGAGGGCAGGGCTGATGGGAGGGACGTGCTGCCCTGAAGCTCCTGAATCAGGTTTCTTGAGGCTTCGTTCTTTGGAAGTCCCCAAGTGTGAGCCCTGCCTGTCCACACATGGAAACCAAAATACACTTCAGAGTGAAGAAAGCGTGCCATTGGATTATCTGTGTTAGTGCACAGGCTGACCCCCTGACCTGGGCGGCAGGCTGGCCTTTGTTGTCACCTCTCCCCAAAGCTTATGCTGGTGTTCTCACCTGTGGCATGTCCGCATTCATTCATCCATCCATCCATCCATCCATCCTCCAATTATTTATCAAGCACCTGCTGCGTGTGAGGCATTCTGTCTGTGGGAGGGGACAGACAGGTAAACAGGTATTTACAATGGGGGGTGGTAGATGCAGTAAGGGGAAATTCGGGACACTGTGGGAGCACATCGGAGGGGTGCTTAACTCATCCTTGCAGGGGACCTTGAAGATGAGGAACTGGGTGCCTGAGGATAAAGCCAGGGAAGGAATGGGGCAGAGAGACCCACGTGCAAGAGGCCTGGGGTCAAGAAAGGGGACCCCAGAGGGTTCCAGCTGGTTTGAGCGTGGAAGCCAGCGGGAGTGTGGGGGTCCTGACTGCTGGAGACTCAATTTAGAGGCCACGGCTGGGCCGGCTGGCCTCCTCTGCTCCCAGGGTTTGAGGAGGATGTGTGGCGAGCTCAAGTCCCCCTGGGAGGGTCAGGGAGCTGGAGGATGTAAAGACGTTGGCCAGCTGTGCGGGTGGAATTCTGCCCAGGATGGGAAGCAGGGCAGCTGTGCGGGCTCTCCTGAGAGGGGCTGAACTTAGTGGGCATCCGTCAGCCCAGCTCCTGGTTCTCCCTGCTTCTTCCCAGCAAGCCCTGTCGGTCTCCTTGAGCTGGGAAGAGAAGGGAAGGAGGAGTCAGGTCCACACCCAGGTGGCAGAGGGAGTGGGGTGGCAGTGGGCCCTGTGGAGTGGGGAGGGAGATTCTGGAGGCGGCGGATGGAGGAGCCAGTGAGGGGGGCATTCCCGGAGGGAATGCTGGTCCTCCCTGAGAAGGATGGTCCTTCTCAGTGCCATGGCCTGCTGTGGGCCAGCCACGGAGCTAGCCTGGGGTATGTGACCCTGGCCTTCATGGAAATCCCAGGGAGGAGACACCTTTTCTGATCACAGATGGGTGGCCCTGCCCTTGGACAGAGACCCAGAGAGTGCTGCCAAAGCCCCAGACAGAGACATTTTGGTGGGAGTGGTGCCGACGGGAGGCGGCTGGGGGGCCATCTAGAGGAGGTGCGAGGTGAGTGGGGATGTGCACTGGCAGCCATCCGCGAGCAGGGAGGTCCCCGTCGGCACTGGGAGGGAGAGAAGGAGTCACGGGTCCTGTGGGAGCCGGCGGCGGCTTCCCTGTCTGTATTCATTCCAGCGCCCTGCCTGTGAGGGGCGCGGCTGTGTTGCCAAACTGAGGTGGAGGGGCTGCAGAGTCCTGGGCCTTGCACCCGCCCCCAGCCAAGCCCATCTCACCCCCACCAAGGTGCACCCAGCTGCATGTGCTACGCTTTGTTGCACCGGGGGCTGGCCAAGCCCTGTTTCCAGCGTCCTGATCTGCTTTCCTTGGCGTCCTTGCACCTCACGCCTGGGGTGGCCTGCTGGGTCCCCCAGGTCTAGCCCTACATGCAGCCTCGCAGACCCCAAAACTGGGAACTATTAGCCGCTGGACTTGGTGCATGCTCTGGCGGGATGCCGGCGCAGGGGGCCAAGCCAAATGCCTCTCCTGGTGGGAGCCCAGGACGCCTGGGGTCCACACCTGCCTGGGAGGGAGGATTTCAGGCCTCGTGGCCTTTGGGTCCTTCCCTGTCTGTAGTATGACACCCCTCCCTATTATCCTACTCTCCTGTGTGTGTGTGTGTGTCTGTGCATGTGTGTATGTGTTGAGAGACTGCTTGCTTGATTGATTGTGATTTCTGCCCAGGCCTGTGGCTCCTGAAACGTCCACTTTTCTGACTCCTGGAATAATTTTGAACAAACACGGGATCTATGAGTGCCACCCCTGAGCACAATTGCTAACTTCGTAATTTATGGCCCACCCTCCCCCACCCCACTGTGCCTTCTTTCTCATAAGGACGTTCAGAGCAAACGTTTATTGAGTATTTATTATGTGCCAGGTGATGTGCTAAGAACAACATGTAATTTATCCCCTTAACAATCACAGCAACTCTCTGAGATAGACACTGTAGAATTATCTCAAATTTACAGGGAGACTGGTTCAGAGAGGTTAAGCAACCTGCCCAAAGTCCCACAGCTAGTAAACGGCAGGGCCAGAATTGGAGCCCAAGCAATCTGATTCCAGAGCTTGTGTTGAAGTTGTGGCCAAAGGAAGGAGGCACTTCTGGCCAGGGAACAGCACAAGCCTGTGATGGGAACAGGTGTGAGTCTGGACCAGCTTTGAGGAGCACGGCCTGCCTGAAGCTGAGGGCTGGGTTTGGGGGAAGTAAGCGCTGGTGTTGGATGGGGAAGATGGGCCGGGTCACCGGAGATCTGACCGGGACGCTTCAGGTGGTGAGAGCTGCCGGCCGGGGAGCCACCTGGTGACTGTGGGTAGTGAGGCTGGTTCTGGTTCTGGGTGTGGGCAGATCAGAGTGGGAGAACAGGCGTCCAGGGCGGCATCTTGGGCCAGGGGTCTGGGGCTAGGCCCTGAAGGTGGGCATGGTTTGGAGAGGTGGACCACAGAAGGGGCTGTGCAGCTGTATTTGGAGGCATTGGGGACTGTGGAGCTCCAGGGCCTGGGGAGAGCTCGAGATTCCTGGGAAATGGCTGCAGCCAGGTGCTGGTCAGAGCACCCAGCAGAAACGCCCTGGGAAGTGGCCACTCTGGGCAGACCCGGGTGGTATGAACAGGCCGTCCAAGAGGAGGCCAGGGTTTTCTTCCTGCGTGTGTGTGCTTGTGTGTTGGGAAGAGGGATTGGGCAAGGTGACAGTGTGGGGCGAGAGAGAGGGACTTGGAGAAATCAGAGTGACCACAGAGGGAGTGGGCAGCGTGGAGATGCTGTCCAGCTCTTCCCAGTGCCTCTGCTGGGCTCCTGGCCATGGGAGGCTGGTGGGCCTGGTGTCACAGAAAGCCAAGTCTGGGAGGCTGGGCTGGGGTGTGACTGGCGCCTTTCCTATTCTTGTGGCGGTCTTGATCCCTGCTGGGTCCCTGAGCCACCCAAACCATGCAAGGCCCTGAGGAGGGGCTGCAGTGCGGCAGAGGTGGTGGTTGGGGGGAAGCCGTTCACAGGGAGGTGGGCACTGTTCCAGGGAAGATGGTTCATGGCCCCATGCTGATGAGGACGAGGTGAGGGACTGACCGTCTAGCTTATCCAGTAAACTGATAGACTGGCTTCTGAGCCTGAGTGTAGACCCCCCTGCCTCCCACTCCTGTCCCTGTCCCTGGCCTCAGCCTGAACCCTCTTCTTGCCCTCAGTGCAGTGGGCGCTGGTGAGAGGTGGAGAAGATGCAGTGCAGCCTCTCTCAGAGATGAGGACTAGCTTGGGGCCTGTGTGTCCCTGGCACCAGCACTGTCTCCAGATGCACAGGGCGTGGACAGAGGTACTAGACTGGGCCCTCTTAACTCATCCCAGGTGTAGGTTGCCATTGGCTTCTTCCCTGGAGAGCCGCTTAGAGTCCTTCCTTCTGTCAAACTCTAACCTCTTGGACCAGAAGAACTCAAAATTCCATCTGCCATGTCTGGTCCCCACTAGAGAGGGAGAAGAATTTCCCTGTGGACTTGACGTTGGGTCTGGGGATTCTGTAGTAAGGAGGCACTACTTGGAGTCAAGTTAGGGCTGACAGCCCAGCTCCTGGCAGCCCAGGAACGTTGTCTGGAGGTCTCCTGACGCGGGAGCTTGTCTCTCTGTATCAGTCTCCCTGCCACCCCCAGGCTCTGGGGTCAGACTCTACCATGACCGGCTCTGTGTCTCCAGGGCGGCGTGGTGGACGACAGGAGTGAAGATTCGGTGTCCGTCTCCACCTTGAGCTTCGGCGTGAACAGACCCACGATTTCCTGCATCTTCGACTGTAAGTAACGCTTGGAGGTGTCTCTGGGGTGATGTGCATGGGTGTGTAACCTCACGCTTTGTCTGTGTGGGGTTATATAGTCAGGTGTAGATGTGGGCACGGTGTAGAATTGAGTCTGTGTGCTTTTTGGTGGGTCAGTGTCTTTTGGGTGTGTGTGTGTGTTTGTGTGTGTGTGCCCACCAATGTGGTGTGTGTGTCAACTCTGAGGTTGAAAGCAGGCGTTCAAGGCCCTGTGCATTCTGGCCGTTCCCATTATCTATTGTGCCTCCGCTCCTCTTCCTCCCCCTTCTCTGCCTCCTTTCCTCAACTCTTGCCAGGCCCAAGGAGGCATCCCTCAGGTGTCACCTTTAAGCTGTGGTCTGTTCTGATCCTGTGAGCGGCTCGCTGCCGCACAGTGTGACATGTGTCATTTCTGTGTTCAGCCTCTCTTCTGTTGCCCTTCCTAGGGACAGACTCTACCTCACCTCTAGCCCCAGCTCTTAGCCACCCCAGCCCCTCACTCGGCATCTCTGTTTCTTCCTCGTTGCAGACGGGAACCGCTACCATCTACGCTGCTACATGTACCAGGCCCGGGACCTGCCCGCCATGGACAAGGACTCTTTTTCTGGTAGGTGGGAGAAGGGAGGAGACCAGGACCAGGGACTGAGAGCTGGGAACTGAGCCTCGGGTCTTTGGACCACAGGGAACATGGCCTGAGGCTTCTCCTGCGGGTGGGGCCTGTGTTTGTGGAGGTGGCTGCTGTTGTCATGGTCACAGTGGTGTCCTGGCTGTCAGGTGGCCAAACCTCTGCAGGGTTTGGCTTTTCTGACTGTCCCCTCCTCCTGAAAGCCCCTCTGCCCATGGCCCCCGGGACCCCCCTCTCCAGGGCCTCCTGCTGTGCTGCCTGTTTCTGCTCAGGAGCTTCACTGCCGCTAAGCCTGATGTGCCTGGAGCCTGTCTGTGTCCTCTTCTCTGGGCACTGGGGTCGCACCCCCCAGCTCCAGTGACCACTCATGTCAGGGAAGCTTCCAGGTCTTTACTTCCTAGGAGCCCCTACATCCAGCCACATCTTAGCTATCTCCCCCTGAATGCCCCAGAGGCCCCTCAGTTCGTCCTGTCCAAACAGAACTCCTTGTGAACATGCCCCGCCCCTCTCTGATCCAGGCCTCCTGCATTTCCTGCCTTGGTCCTGGTGTCACATCAGTGTATGTCTATGATCCATCAGGTTGGAAACCATCAGTCACCCAGTCCTGTTGATTCTGGCTCCTGAATCTCTCTTGGAGATGTTCCCGACAAGTGGCCCTGCCCCGTCTTATCTGGACTCTGGTCATCTCCCGGCCCCCCTGCTACCTTCCACACCGCCCCAGACCAATCTGCTCAAGTCACTCCACTGATTTCAAATGTAGGCACTGACAAATACGTCCCGGCCTCTCCAGCCTGGCACACAACTCGTTTGTGCTCTGACCCTTGTGTACTTTGCCGGTTTCCTCTTTCCCTGACTCACCTCTGTCTGCTAGATCTGGCCCCACCAACTTTTGTCAACATTTGTTGAGCTCTTTCATAGTCCTAGCCTTTGTATTCAGTGTTCTCTCTGCTTAGAATGCATTTCCTCCCTATTTTTAACCCAGCGAACTCCTACTCATCTTTCAAGACCCAGCCCAGATGCCCTCTGACTCTTCCCCAAGCTGAGCTGGTTGGCATCAGCACCTGGCCAGCACCTTGCCAGCACCTTTCTCAAAGCCTTGACTCACTGCTTAGAACAATTGCTGTCCATCTTTGCCACATCCTTCCGACCATGACCACAAACTCCTCCAGGAAGGGACCTGGTCTTACCTTTGAACTCACAGCACTTGATATCTAAAGAACTAACACTTACTGAGTGCTCACTGGGAGCCCAGGCCCTTTGCTGACCTTGTTTCATGTAACCCTTGCAACTTTCCCATGAAGGAAGAATTTAACATCCCCATTTTGCAGATGAAAAACTGAGACTCAGATAGCTTGAGGAAATTGCTTGAGTTGAAATAACTGACAAGTGGCACACCACCCTCCAAATGCTTGCTATTTAGTTGAGGAGAATGAGTTCTTCTATGGGAGGGACCCTCTGTTCGCCGAATGGCACCACAGTGTTGAGCCATCCCCGTCCTCCTTCCCGGCCCCCTCCTCCTGGGAGACCACTCTGGTTCCTCCTCCACAGCAGCTGTGCTTGCCCACAGTCCTCTCCTCTCAGTGGCCTGTTCTCCAGCCCCATGCAGCCCGGCGCAGGGTGGATGGAGCAATTTCTCTTCTGTGCTTTGGGTCCAGGGTCCTGAGAGCGCCCTCTGCAAAGCGTATGCAAAACCAGCACCCATATCTGCAGCTGTAACTTCCTGGGAAACTTCCGCAGGATGCTCTCTGACAGTTAGAACATACTCTGAGAAAAAGAAGTGGATAACTCATGCCCTTGCTTCCTCTTCCTTTGGGGAGGGCATGAGAGGTGGGGTGCAGGCGGTGGGTTTGTATGGGGCAGCGGTGAGGTGGGGCCCAGGTGGAAGGCCCCTTGTCCTCTGTGGGCTGGGCTGGCGGACAACCCTCAGAGGGGGAACTCTTCCAGGGAACCCACACCAGGAGCCAGTGTGCTCCTCTGGGGACTGCAGGCAGGGTCGGCCTGGTCCTAGCCTGCAGAGATGTCACACTTTCCATCCTGGCCCCGCCCCCTCCCTCAAATAAACATCCCTTGAGCTTTGAGGGCACTGCCCAGGGCTTCCTCAGAGGCCACTGGCTTCTGAATGAAAGGCCTGATTGAGCAGCTGCTGGAAAGGAAAACAGCAGCCAACACGGTGAACCTATAAAACCCAGAGTGTTTATTTTCACTCCCAAACCCTAAACCAAAGCAATTTCTCCCCTGGAACTGACCCTGGGGCGGCTGGCGGCCCGAGGCTGTGCATGGCCACCGGCTGGCATTGCTTGGAGGAAACTCATGTGTGAATCTGGAATGTCTGGGGCCAGGGGAGGGTCCAGCACAGACTCTGTCGCTGGTATCATCTTCCAGCCTGCCTGCCAGGTGTCTGGGGCGGAGAGTGCCCTGACCTGTGGCACTCTGGGCCTTTCCCCACCGTGGGGGGCTCCCGTGGCCTGAGCTGTGCTCTCTGCTGGTCCCCTGTATGGTGAGCCTTCAGGCTGCCTGAAGGCCGGGGCTGTGTCTGCTTCCTTCTCACTGGAAAGAGTCTGGGGGGACACACAGGAATTTCCCTGGAAACACTTGTTGAATGATATTAAACTCAGTCAGGAAAGGGACACAGATCTGTTGCTGTCCAGGCTGCCTGAGGATTCACCTCGGGCGGGGTTTGAGAATACGGCCAGCATCAATTCTCTGGACCACTGGAAGGGCGTGTGTGGCATGTGGTTATGAGTGTGTGTGGCCTGTGTAGCGATTAGGCATAAAAGATGTAAAATGATGCTTAATTCAAATGACTGCTCTTTGAAACTGGCCTGGGGTTCCCACTGCCTGGCAAGCATCTGGAGTCGGCACTGGGTTTACTTTGAATGGAAAAGATATGACTTGAGAGGACTTGGAAATCACATGTTCTCAACACCATACCCAACGGGCAGCATCACTTCCCTAAACAATGTGGTAGACTGAGATTTCTCAAACGGAATGGAGGAGGAAGCTGTTGGCTTTGCCAGAGTGTTCCCCAGGGAATTGTGCTCTGCTCCCTCCCCAGCTGGGAACCTCTGCTGTGGTTTGAGGGAGCCATGAGCTCTCCTTACAGAGCTGCCACTAAGATGGACACCCTTGGGCAGCTCTGTTGTGAGGTCACCACGTTCCAGACGATGACCCTTGGCATGCGGGACCCCGAAAGTCCTCTTTGAGAGCCTCACAGGTCAGTGGGCTCAGGGGTGCCTGGCCTGGCTGAGCAAGCAAATGAGAGATGGTGAGGAGATCAGAGGCCGATTTATTAATTTACAGGGGCCGGGCATCGGTCAAGAGAGCAGAAGCTCCTGTGCCCTTTTGCTGGCCTTGTGGTTCCTGGGAGGTCAAAGCTGTGTGCCCGTTGGGTGGTCCTGAGGGGGATTGCGGCCAGGCCAGGCCACAGTGAGGTCTGTGGCTGCCCCACCACGGAGGTCATGTCTCTGGGGACCCGTGCTTTCGTTTTTCCCCCAGATCCAGACGCCGTCCTGGATAGGGCCGAAGAGTCTGTGCTTTTGGGCCTCCCATGTCTGGGCTCCCTGCACGGCCCACCCCTGCTTTTGAAGCACAGCTTTCTGTTAAGGTTGGCTCTGGCTGGGGAGGAATTCTCCTGATGAGCTTAAGGAGCTGTTTTCCAAAGTGCATCGGAGGCTTGTGAAATGCTCCACTTAAAAAGGGTTCCTGAGCAAGAGAGACGGGGAAGCCCTCCGCACTCAGATTTACAAGGCACAGTGGCGCTGAGAGGCTCTGCGCTGGCTGTGGGGAACCAGCCTCTTGGACCTGGTTAAGCGCTCCTTAGCTCCCCAGAGGACTCCACTTTTGAAGAACACGTTTTGGGAAAACACTGATCTACAGGATTCAGTCCAAATTGCTCAGCAGGAATCCAGGACTGCTTGTGATCTGCGGCCTCCTCCCCGCTCCTCTGTCCCCACTGCCCTGGGTGCCCCCGTCTCCCTCAGCCACACCGACTACTTGCTGTCTCCAGGTGCCCGTGCTCTTTGGTGCCTTTGTCTGTGCCGTGCTGGCTGCCTGCGATGCCCCCTTTCCTTGGTCTGCCTTGGTTACTTCCTTGTTCTTGAGACTCAGGGTAGCAAACCTCCTTTGGGAAGACCCACTTGATGCCACCGGGCTACAGGGGGGCCCCCACCCTGTGCACCTTGTATATGTCTCTATTAAGTTGTACATC
This sequence comes from Equus caballus, assembly GCF_041296265.1. Lineage (NCBI taxonomy): Eukaryota > Metazoa > Chordata > Mammalia > Perissodactyla > Equidae > Equus > Equus caballus. The sequence goes on along the minus strand of NC_091698.1, from coordinate 46,932,908 downwards.
ACCTTGCATTATAACTGTTGCTTAGTTACCACTTCCAACCTGGTCGTGATCCTAAGAGCCTGGATCACGTCTCATTCATTTTCGTGTTCCCAGCACCGAGCTTCCCTGCCACATGCTGGTCAGTAAATAATTGTGTATTGGATGAGTGATGGATTACAAATAAGGCTGGCGTGAACATCTTTGTACATAGAGCTTTTTGGTTAATTTGGATGATTCCCAGGAATATGGGAAACAGGGTAGAAACAGTTTTATGTTTTCCAGGGCATGTTGCCCAATTGCTTTCCTGAAGGGTTGCTGAATTGCTTCCAGCAATAAAGGAGAGTACCTGTTTCATCAAATATTTGCCAACGCTCATTTTATAATTCTAAACAATTTTTCTTAATTTTATAGGGAAAATATTGCTGTATTCTTGTTTTCTTTGCACCGCCTTGATTCCTAGCGACCAACTGCACCCTCTCTTAAGGGCATTTTTCCTATGAGCGTGGCAGGGAGAAGGAGCACTGGACTCGGAGTCAGGGGATCTAGTCCTGGCCACGTGTGAGCACGGGCTAGTGACTTAGCATTCCTGGGCCAAAGCTCCCTCTTCTGCCAAGTGGGATGACACCACTTGCCCTGTCCTCCACTCCGGTGGTCTGAGCTGGTTGCTGGGAGGGCCCATGAGGAAGGCTTAGGGTACTGTGAAGGCAGCAGTGTCCTTCCTGGAAGTCTGGGCAGGAGTGCTGCTGGGCGAGGGGATCCAGGTCCTGCAAAAGAACCACTTGCCTGGGGCCTGGTGACTGGTCCCTTGCTCTCTCACGGTGATGGAGTCCAGGAGAATCCTTGCGTGTTTATGGCTGGAGCTCCCCAGGGCAGCTTGTGGTCCTCAGAGAGCTCCAGTCCAGCTCCGGGGTGCTTCGTATGGCTTGGCGGGTGAGGCCTGAGGGCCGATGCTGCCCCTCTCTGAGGGGAGTGGCCCTGGGGAGAGCTCTGGGCTGGGATGGACCCGGAAGAGCCAGCCCCTTGCCTTCTTCTCCACCTCTCCCTGGCATCTGTCTTGCCCTCCTCTTGGCTTTCCTGGAAGAGGGATGTGTCTGTGCGTCTGTCTGGCTTTCCTTCATCTGACCACCTTGCTTCAGCAGCACCCCCACCCCCCTTGTTTCTTTTCTTTGGAGGGGCTGGGCCCTGTGGGGGGAGAGGCCAGGCCCCAGCACACAGTAGCCCAGTGTCTGAGGCCCTGGGCCTCCAGGCCTGCTCTTTACAATGCCTTTGTTGTGTGTGTTTTCCTCCCATGGGCGGGCGGGGCGCGTGTGTGGGTCTGGGTGATTCTTGTTTGAAAGCCACCCCTCCCCGTCCCCCCCAGCGCTGAGCTCATTGCCTGCGCTGACGGGGCTGCTGGAAGGAGTCGGCCTGCTCGGGGGCCAGCGTGGGGGGTGCTGCCAACACCAATACAGCGCGCACAGCCGCCACAATGTGCAATTGTGATCTTTGTGTAAACGCGGTCGGTCTGGGGCCCTCACGCTTATAAAAATAAAGCGTTGGGAAGCTCGGGGGGCGGGAACAAAAGGGGCTTTTTCGCCGGTTCTCTAATATGGTTTTATTTATCGGAACGCGCCCTCTTTCCCTTACTGGAACCAGGGAGAGGTTCTCTGCCGAGCTTGGAGCTGATGGTATCACAGCCAGACGGTTTCATTAAATGCACAGACGCCGCTGGGCCCTGCCAGGGGCAGGAGGGGAAGGGCTGGAGGCCAGCCCTGCCAGGGCCGGCGCACAGCACAGAAGGGGGAGCCCCATGCCAGAGAGGCTCCCACCTGGTGGGAGTGGTGAGTCATGGTGGACATGTCTGCCCTGCCCCTTCCCCTGCCAAGGGCCTCCTGTTGCCCTCTTCTACTCCCCAGAATCAGGTTCAGGACCGATTTCCTACAGGAAGTCTTCCAGGCTTGACCCCACTGTGATTTTGTGCCTGAAGGCTAATGAGCTGGTCCCAAGCTGGTGGCTGCGTCCTTTTAACCAAGCCCAGCATTGTCCAGCTAGCGAGTACCCATAGCTTCTGCCTCCTCACTTAGACTCCTCTCACCCTGAAAACCAGCTCCTTGGGCAACAGCCACAATCTTGGACCTTGCTCTTCCCATCCCTTGATGGGCATCTTCCCATTGCCTACCTTAGCCTTCCTACCTCTTCTATGGTCACTCTCTGCCACCTCCTGTGCAGTGGCCATGGTGTGCCACTTGGTCTCCTTAAGGCCAGGGGGCTGTCCTGCTCCCCTCCCCTTTATGGGGAAGTGCTGTCTCCCCATCCCATCCCAGCCCCAGGTTTGCAGCTGGACATCTCAGCCCCCTTTTGAGGCTAGAGGACAGAGGCCATTGTCTCTGAAGCCACTGAGGCCCTCTTGAGGTCACACGGGAGGTTAGGGGCAGTGCTGGGTCTGGACTGTTGGGCTCAGAGGACGCAAGGCACAGCAGGATGGAGCAGGTGCCAAGGGTATAGGGTATGTGTTGGGGCGTTTGGGCTCAGCCCTCCCAGACATCTAGCATCCAGCTGCCAGCTTCCCTTATCCCTAGGCTTTCCTGCCCATGTGCCTTCAGCATCTCACACTTTGAGTCTTACAAAATGGCAGCAAACTGGCCCCTGCCCCCAGGCTGATGTCCTAATGGGAGAAGTTGGAGGAGCCCCTCTCCAGACCCTCTGCTCCTCTCCTAAATTACATGCACTCAGTCCCATAGGACCTTCTCTTGCATTGGTTTCCCAAGTGCGGCCCTGGAAGGCAGCGTTAGCATCAGCTGGGAACTTGTTAGAAATGCAAATTCTCAGGCCACACCCCAGATCTGATGAATGAGGCTCTGAGAGGGGCCCAGCAGTCTGTGTAAGCCTTCCAGGTGGTTCTGCTGCATGCTCACATTTGAGAACCACTGCCCTAGAATCTTCTCTAGTGACGCCAACTTCCCTTTTGGACTAGGCAGAAGGAATGACTTGTGGTGGGTCTCAGGCCAGCAGGGCTGGGGCTGGCAGGCTGGAAAGGAGTTTGGGGGGCAGCAGGGAGCTGTGGGGGCCTTAAGCCTCCTCTCACACCACCCACTGCAAAACAGCTGTTGAATCCATGTGCTTCTCTCTCCTGCCCTGACCTTCTAAGCCACCACCATCTCTGCCTGGACTGTTGCAGTCGCCTCATGACCGGTCTCCCTGCACAGGATGGCAGCCGGAGTGAACTTGCTGAAATGCAGACCTAGGCATGCTGCTCTGATGGCACCAACATCTCTGCTCTACTGTCCCTTCCTCAAGGAAACCATATCCTCCCCTCATACACTCCATTGCAACTTATATCTATTTTTCAAAGCACTAGTCGAAGTTGTAATTTTTATATTTGCTTGGATGGATGGTTTTGCTCCAATTGGATCCTCAGTCTCTAGCACCTAGCCTTTAGCCTGGCATGCAGAAGGCGCTCAATAAATGCTTGTTGGATGAATGAGTGAACTAATGAATGAGCCATCCCGGCACTTACTTCCTCCTGCTGGACCTTGCCCCCAGCGGCCAGCCCAAGAAGGAACCCAGAAGGGGGAGTTCTCAGGATCTCTGTGCCCACTCGCCCAGATCCAGCCTCCATTTCCCTGTGGTGTCCCAGCAGACTGGCTCTTGGAGGCAGGGAGAGACCCCAGGGAAATGGGCTCCAGCCTGATGATGTTGCTCCAGACTGGAAGCCACAGTTCTGCTCCAGCTTTGTGCCTGCGTGACCCCTGAGCAGGCGACTCTCACAGTCTCTGCTGTGTCCTGTCTCCCTTTCCTGCACCCACACAGATCCCTACGCAATCGTCTCCTTCCTGCACCAGAGCCAGAAGACAGTGGTGGTGAAGAACACCCTGAACCCCACCTGGGACCAGACACTCATCTTCTATGAGATCGAGATCTTTGGTGAGCCGCCCAGCATCGCCGAGCAGCCGCCCAGCATCGTGGTGGAGCTATACGACCATGACACCTACGTGAGTCTGCCTCCCTTCCTCCCTCGTCCCCTCACTGCCCACCCCTTCCAGGGCCCAAGGGGAGATGCTGCTGGGGAGCATGGGTTCCTAACCAGAAGGGTGCTCCCTAAGGCTGGGACTGATGGCCTCTCCCCTGACCCCACGGGCTAAGAGTGTTTAAAACTATTTTAGAGTAATTAAAAATGGATTGCTAGCACATGTGCTGTGCCCCGGCAGAGAGTGGGGACAGATCAGGAAAGGGCTCGTGGCTCTGGATCAGGAGCCTGGGTTTTCTCTGCCTTTAACTTGCTTTGATGACCCCAGGCCAGTCCCTTCTCCCCATCAGAGAGCTTCCTTGACTCCACAAACATTTCCCAACACTGGCCACTGGGCTGAGCGGCCCATCACTTGGGGTTCCCAGTCTAGGCGGGAGCCGAGGCTCACCCACAGGGTGGAGAATCTTCCAGTGAGACAGCGTGTCCCAAAGTGCCATGTGGTTCGGAGACACCAGCAGGGCCCTCTGAGCAGAGCTGTCCAACAGAACTTCCTGTCTGACGGAAGTGCTCTGTGGTTGTGCCGTCCAAAATGAGGGCCACTAACCACACGCGGCTGTTGAGCAGTTGAAATGTGACTGGTACAACTGAGACGCTAAGTTTAAAATTTTTTTTCAGTTTCAATTAAGTAAAGTTTAAATTTAAATAGTTGCAGGTGGCCAGTGGCTCTGGTATTGGGCAGCACAGCTCTAGAAGGTTCCGAGGAGGGAGAGGGATCACCGTGGGCTGGAAACTGAGGGAAGATTGTGGGGGAGATGGGTCCCTGGGGGGAATGTGAGACTGAGGTGGGTGGGGGCGGGGCGCTTAGGCAGAGGGGCTTCCAGCACAGCATGGGGGCGAGTGGGAGACTGAGGAGAGGGGAGGGCAGGCTGGGAAGGAGGAGAAAGGAGTAGGAGGCCAGGGGAGCAGGGGAGTGACAGGGTCAGAGCAACCTTCTACAAAGAAGAGGTGTGATGCTACTGGAAGAGAGAGACCGTGTGGGCCGAGGGGTATGTGGCAAGGAGACCCAGCCTGGGTTGGGGACAGCAGTGGATGAAAGGGGAGGGGGCAGAGTTTGGAAGATGTTTTCAGAAAGAGTTGCCGTGACTGGATGTCAGGTGCCCTGGGAGGGTGTGGAGACCAGCGGGTGGGGGAAGGTGATGCTGTTTAGGGCACCCCACCAGGTGGTGGTGGCCAGCAGGCAGTGGGCAGCGCAGACCTGGGCTGGGGGTGTGGACTGTGAGCTCTTCCCTCAGAAGGAAAAGCTGGCTTTGTGGGAGGCATGAGCAACTGGAGGAAGGGTCTCTTTGGGACTGTTTGGGGAAGAGCACAGGGCCTGGTGCCTTTGGGGCAGGAGGAAGAAGGAGGCGGGAGGGCCAGGGGACCAAGCAGAAGCAACAGCAGGTACAAGCGCTGTGCGGGGCTGGCTGGACACAGGCCGCAGGACACAGACACTCTCCTCCGGTAGCGTCCTTCCTCCTCTTTAAAATGTTGCTCTGACCCTGTCTCTCCTGTAGGCAGTGCCCAGGAGGGCTCCCACGGGGAGAAGAGCCCTGGCCTCTTCTGGGTGGGTGGGCTCCATGGTCCTGGGGGAGAGCAGAGGCTATGCTCATAGTTAATACAGTCGAAGGAGTCTACACCTGTTGGCAAACTCCCACTGCCCTGAGCTGCTGCTGCCTGGCTGCCCTGGCTCTGCAAGGACTCCCCTCCCCCAAGCTCTCCATGACCCAGCAACTAAAGGGACAACGCCCGGCCCAGAGGAGCCTCCTGGACCCCTTCCAGCACCATGGCTGGTGTCCACTCTGAGTGGTCAGTGCCAGACTGTCACCTGCTCACGTGGCATGTATGCAGCAGCTGGTGGCCACTCTAGAATGGCTCTTGGGGATGTCCTCAGCAGTAACATGACTGCAAGTGGGGATGCCTCCCAGTCCTGCTCTGGGTCTCTCCAGATGAGGGCCTTGGACCAGGCACCAGGGCTTGTGAGGGCTGCAGCACCGTCTGGCTGAGACCCAGGCTCTGCCCACTGCCCCTGCCCTCAGGGAAGCTAGCCACAAGGCCGGAGTCCACAGGCCAGCAATGTCACAGAGGCCCACGTCAGAAGGCCGAGCTTAGGCAGGGCTTTGAGTGATGGCTGAGAAGGGTAGAGGGCAGTAGGGCTGGTGGAAATGGCCGGTGGAAAAGCTAGGGGGAGAGAGGCCAGCCAAGGCCAGCAGGCTGGAGCAGAAGGAGAGAACGGGGCAGGGCAGGAGAGGTGAGCAGGCTGCAGTGAGGGGCCCTTCCATGCCAGGGCAACAGTTTGGACTCTAGCCTCTAGGTAGTGGGGAGCCGTGGAAGGTGCCTGAGCAAAGGACTGATAAGATGAAAACATCATTTTAGCAAGACTCATATAATTTGGTAAGCACGATCAGTTTCCCCACCTGGAAAGTCGGGGAATTTAAAGGTGAAATGAACAGGATACAAAAGTCCTTGGAAATGTCAAACACCTGTACTACTGAGGGCATTAGAGAAATGCTAGGAGGCTGTCACTCTCGTCTCTAATGGGCTCAGAGTTGATTAAATTAGAGCAAGACAAACACTAGTTGGACGTATAGAGGGACTTCTCAAACTTGATGGGAATTCAAATCTAGCGACAGTGGCCAGAGGCCACTTGTATGTTGTCCTTGTGTCCTTCTAAGGGGGGCAGAGCTCACCCTTAGGGGCTGCCCTGACTTCTGAGGCCCTTTTGAGCTCAGGAGGCTGGATGCAGGCCTGGTGATCACCATGGGCCACCAGAGCCCTGGGCTGGGGGATGCTGACTCTTTTTTCTCCACGTCGGGTCTAGGGTGCAGATGAGTTTATGGGACGCTGCATCTGTCAGCCGACTCTGGAACGGATGCCCCGGCTGACCTGGTTCCCACTGACTAGGGGCAGCCAGCCGGCGGGCGAGCTGCTGGCCTCTTTTGAGCTCATCCAGAGAGAGAAGGTGAGGCTGGTCCCCATCCTGATCCAGGAAGCCCAGACAGGGAGTACATGGTAGGAGAGGGTAGGGGGCACAGGCAGGGATGCCCCGAAGGAGGGGAGGGGCTGCCGATACATCCTTCTCCCCCCACCAGGCCTGCTCAGTGGGGAGCACTGAACCGCCACCTCTGGAATTCAGGCTTCCTGCTGAGACTGGTTTTGCCCCTCTTTTCTGAACCCCAAGTTAGGCTACTGTCTAAACATTGGGGTAGAATGTTGGAATCTGGGCTGTGCTGGAATGTCTGAGTCCTCTGGCCATTGGATGTATTTTTCCCTGGGTCATATCCTGACGTGGTTTCTGAGAGGAGGACCTCCGTGATCTGGTCGGGGAGACTTAATTGTGATGGTGGCACCCAGGGACAGGTAAGGTCAGGACCTCCGGTGTAGTGTTGGCTCTGCCATGGCCTGGCTGTGCGACCCTGGGCCAGGCACTTCCCTGCTGTGAAATAGGGGGTTTGGGTTAGAACCATATCTTCAGCTTTGCTCTTAGAGTGATGTGAACCCCAGGTGTAAGCTGGATGGAAGTCAGGCTACTCTGGGTCAAGTGTCTGGAGGGGGCACACAGTATGCTGCAACCTGGCTTCCCCTGGCACCTGGCTGCCAACTCCCGGGCACCTCCAAGGAGTCCCTAGGTTGCAAACTCCCAACTGTGATCACTGACATATTCCATGAGTGTCATTTTGTGGCTGAAGGTGTGTTTGCCTGGCCCGGACAGAAAGGAGGGTGATGGGGCCTTGGGTGACAGGCACTGACCAAAGCTCTTTTTTCTACCCCGCAGCCGGCCATCTACCACATTCCTGGTTTTGAGGTAAGTCTTGCTCTTCCCTCTTCTTCTTCAAACTCATGGCCCGCCTCTGTGTGTTTGCAGCCCCCTATGAGCTAGGAAGGGCAGTCAGGTGTATACCACCACCGGCCCGCCTTCAGGGATGGGGTGGGTGAGGGCCGGGGTCCCTGGCCAGCTCAGGCCTTTCCCGCCCTTCTTCCCTGAGACTCAGACTGTAGGGACCTCATGGTCATCCAGCCCACGGGCTCTCAGCTGGGCTGCATGTTAGAATCCCTTCGGCAGCTTGAAAAATCACCAGTGCTCAGGCCCCACCCCAGACCAGATGGAACACAGTCTCTGGGGATGTGGCCCAGGCATTGGTATCTTTCAGAGCTTCCCAGGGGATTTTAATGTGCTGCTAGGGCTGAGCACCATCGACTTAGCCCAGTGGTTCTCAGTGTGATATCACCTGGGATGTTGTTAGAAATGCCGATTCTTGGCTCCTGCTTCACACCTACTGAAGCAAACTCTGAGGGGCAGTGCAGCAACCTGCAAATTAACAAGCCTCCAGGGGATTCTGATGCCCACTCGAGTTTCAGAAGCTCTGGCTTAGACCATCTTCCCCAACTCATTGTTCCCCCCATGACCGGTTTTTCCTCCTCTACTAGTGATGGGGGCTCTGTTCCCTTCTCCCTGCTCTCCTTCCTTCTCCTGGGGGCATGGTAGAAAATGCAGACCCTTTCCTGGTACCCAGGCTAATTTGATTCAGGAGATACTGTTCTCAGTCAGGTTCAGCTGCATCTTGGAGGAGCGGTCATCCGGTCTGTCGTTGGATGCCTTCCCCCTTACAAGGCAGTCCACGCAATCTGCAGACAGTTTTTACCATGCAGGCCTTCCTTCACCCCTGTCTCTGCTCCACCCCCGGCATCCCTCAGCCCCCTCTCTCTCCTGCTCCCTCTCCTGTCCAGCCCAAGCTCCCGCTCTCAGGTCTGCCAGCCCCTGGGGATCCAGATTCTTTCTCCCTGGCTCTCCAAGTTCACGTACTCCGGGAGTTGCTGCAGCTCCGGGACCTTAGGTCTGTCTGCTTCCTGGAGCTGCTGCACAGGGCTGGGCCCTTCCCGCCACCTGTCTGCCATTTGCCTTTCTCCAGTCACTTCCAGAGGGGCCTGGGCTCTAGGTTTATGCTTTGGCCTCTCCCACCAGTCCCTCTGCATCAATGTCCATCGCACCTTCTTTCTCAGGGACAGTGTGGAGGCCGTGCCTGGAAGCACGTCGCCCCTCCCTGGATGGGAGTGGTTTCTGTTGGCTCCTCTCAGGGTGGTGTCTGGGGTGCTGATCTCTGCCCCAGCCTAGTGCTCCTCATCACTAATGGTGAACTTTACCCTCCCTCCTCTCCTCCTCCACTATCTCCTGGATGTGCAACGTCCCATGGTGTGGTCCAGGTGCAGGATACATCAGGGATCCTGGAAGAGGTGAGCTGGACCCTCACGGCTGTGGCCCATGGCTGGGGGTCGGTGAGCAGCGATAGAGGGATGGTAGGACCAGCCTCTTGGCACGTGCCCCGAGCCTTCTGGGTTCCTGGTGCTCCAGTGGGCATCCGTCATGTGGGAACCTGTCTGGAGTTCATTCCCTACACTCTGCATGGATCCAGGGCTGCCTGGGACGTGTCTTGGTGTGATTCTGGCCCTAGAAGGCTTGCTGCCCTATTGGAGGCCAGATTCACCCAGATCTCAACAATAGCAATACAGAATCTCATCTGGCATGTTTTCAAGAATAAAATGGTCATAAGGGGCCAGAACAGTCAAGGAAGCCTTTCTGGTGGAGGTAGCATTAACCAGACATTGTTGCAGGAGGAAGGTAGGGAATGTGCCTTTGACCCAAGGGGCCAAGCACCAGCTTAGGGCCTGGCTGGTTGAGGGGCTGGGGTGGGTTGGGGATTCCTAGGCTCTAGAAGAAGTTTGGGATTTGCGTCCAGATGTAGCAAGAGTATGTTCTTTGCCATGGGGGATGAGTAGCACGTTCCCTTATGGCCTCCTGCGCATCTGTGAGCAGATCCTCATGAGTGAGCAGGGGCAGAGGACGGGGCGGAATGACAGGAAGGAGAGCCCTGGTCTGATGGGGGGTTGGGACAAGGGCAGCCACTTCCTGCCATCAGGGAATCCCCAGGCTGGGAGTGGACACTGTTTGACATTTTCGGTGCAATTTGGACTTGAAGTGCAGAGTCAGGATGTGGGATCTGCAGGCCCCGCGCCCCTTACCTCACTTCCTTTCGCTCCCAGACCGAGGTGGGGTCCGCCAAGTGAGCTGGCTGTAATTGCGCCTGACGGGCAGCCTCCTGCTTCTGGCTGCAGTTGCGAAAGACTGCCGATTTGGAAAGGGGAGCAGAGTCGCGTCCAGGGAAGCAGCACGGAGCCCTCTCTCTTGATGGAGAGCACTCTGTGGCCAAAACCCACAGCCTGTGCTGAAGAAGGCCCGGCCCAGGGATGAGTTATTAAATAAAAGTTAAAATCCTTAATAACTGGATTTGTAATATATAACAGTGAAGGCCCAGATTCTGAGAGTGGGGATGTGGCTGTGGTCTCGTTGTGAGGAAGCAAATCAAAATCTGCAACTTTTGGGCCAGACTCCGAAGAGGGCCAAGTGTCCTGCTGTAGGGCCAGCCTGGCCCCAGGCTGAGGCCGGTGTGGGTCAGCAGGACCAGAGGAGAGCAGATCCCGGGACTTGGCTGTGCGTAGGGCTGGGCTGGACCAGCAGGTTCGAAGGGTCCGAGGCTCAGGAGAAGGAATAGAGTATCAACTCGTTCAGGGAACCACCCGAGAAAAAGATCTTGTGACGCCCCTGCACCCCTGGGGCCCCCCACCCCAGCCTGGGGCCCATAGCTCAGCTGTTTCTCCCACACTTGAAGGCTAAGGCTCACACCAAGACCCTGGGTGCTGTTTAACTTTAAGAACCCTCGGGGGACGGGGTAGAGGCAGGTCACTCCTGCTGCTGCTGCTGGTCCTGCAGGAAGTCCGACGCCTTAGTGGGATTTTTCTGTCTTCGTTGCTGTGGCCAAGCTTCTGCCCTTCCTCCCCCCGTTCGGCCCCCTCCAGGCTCCCAGCCTGATCCCTGTGCAGAGTGCTCTAGCCTGGAGGGCTGTGCAAAGCCGCAGCGGGAGCTTAGATTCTGGGCCACTGCCCACGGAAGCCCTCGAAAGTCTGGGAGCAGAGAGGGCAGATGGGTGTGTTAGGAAGCTGTCTGGCTGCAGAGGGGTGTGGGTTGGGGAGCAAGGGGCAGGAGGAGATACCAGCTAGCAGGCTTTTGAGACAGTCATGGTAATGAGGGTCTGGACTGAAAGGGGCCAGGAAGGATGGAAGGGGGCAAGTGACTGAAGGATGGTTTAAGGACGGCCTCTCCAGGTACGGGGTGCCCTGGACTAGCACAGCCCACGCCTGTGTGGGAGACGAAGTGTATGTGAATGGGATGAAATGCCATCTGCCTGTGCTGTTCTTGGAGAGGTGACACTGAGCTCGCTTCTGTCGCAGGGATTGGCAGAGGGGTGGGGGAGGGGTGCCGGGCGGCGGTGCCTTGGGCTGGGGGGTGCATCGCTGCCTGGAGCCAGTTTGTGGGCAGCAAGATTTCCTCTCCGCCAGGCTTTATGCCCATCTGGAGCACCGCTCTGTGGGGGCTCTTAGTGGGGACTCTAGACTGTTGCGTTGTGTCTTTGAGGCTTTGGTGACATCTGGGAGACCTGGGTCCTCACAGAGAGCACGGGTGGACTGGTGGACGGGCCCCTCCCTGCCTGCTCCCCAGCCTGTCTCTCTGTTTGGGTAGCATGCTGTTCCCTTGCTCGCCTTGTCCTCTCCCAGCTCTTCCTTCATGTTTCTCTCTTCCTCCTTGCTCCTTGGCCCTGGCTCCCTCTCTCCCTCCTTCTCCCCGCCTCTTCTGAGCCCTCTGTCTCGTTTCTTTTCCTTTTTGTCTGGAGAACAAAGGCGGTCTGCACTGCCAAGGGGAATGAGTTCAAAGAAACTGCAATTTTAGATTTCCTGAGAACTGGAGAGTGTGCACATGCATGTGTGAGTGTGTGCAAGTGTGCACACCCGTGAGGGCGTGTGCACACATGCACACCCAGCAGAAGAGGTGATGGCGGATCCCTAGGATGTGGAGCATGTGCAGGGGAAGACCCCACCTGGGAGCCCTTTGGAAGGGAGCAGGGGCCTGCAGGCCTGACCGTTTTAAGGGGCCATGGTTCCCAGTCTTACCCTTGGCTCTGATTCTTCTGTCCTGCTCCGTAGCTGGCAGTGCCCTGATAGGAGGGACTGCATGCTTCATGGCTGTTTTCACTATGGGCTCAGGGGGCCAACCAGATGTCACTCCATCTGCGTTTCCAAATCCAGGTGACAGGCTATGGCTTTTAGTCTGAGATATATACAAGGTCCTCTCCTGTACCCCCAAATCCACTAGAAGGAAAAATTTGGTGTTTTGCAATCAGGAAAATAAACCCAGTGGTCCCCCATCCCCCTATCCCTCCCTCAAGGCCTTAATTTAAAACACTGTTTTTCCTGGGAAGTGTAATTAGAGCAACATGTTGTTCCTAATGAGCTGGGTGGGGCAGGCAGACAATGGAGCCCTCCCAGCCCGCCTGGCTGCTCCCGCCTGGAGCTCCCCGCGGAGCCAAGATCTGAATGTCCAGAGGGTCCCCTGACTGTACCCTGCTGGGTGAAGAAGGGGTCTCTGGGTTACTGGTGACAGGACTGGCCTAGGTGGCTGGGGGGGGGGGGCTTGCCAACACTCCCCCCTACCCTGGGAATGAATGTCTAGTGTGGTGGCCCTAGGACTGGGGGAGGAAGCCCCGCTCAGGGCTCAGGGCCCAGGGCCTTGGCTCCCTGTGCTGAACTGGCCACTAAAGGTAGACTAAAGGGGGCAAAGGGTGGATTCTGCTCTGACGGGGACAGAGCCTCGTTTGTCCTTGGGTCCTCGTCCTTTTGGTCGGCGCTGGCTTGGTAAACACCCTGCACACCTGTAGGACCCCATCCGTGTAGCAGCCCAGGTCTGCCCTGCATTCAGGGTAGGGGGGAGGGTGAGCAAGGAAGTGGGTGGTGAAGTGTGGCTTCATCTAATTAGGCTTATATTGTATGGCTGCCCTTGAGGTCTGTGATCATCAGAGTCTCTGTCACACATAGGACGGGGAGTCAGGATGTCCTGGTGGCCCTTTAAGTCTACATCCACCCCCCTGCCTGGCAATGCTGACGTGCTGCGCCAGGTTGGAGCAGACGGGAGTGTTGGGAAGGAAAGGAGAGTATGTTGGAGTTGTTTCTTTACCCACCCATCCACCTACCTATTCATCCCTCTGCCACCCCTCCCTCCCTCCCTTCAGTTATCCTTTATAAACTTTTATTTATTGGACAGGGCATTCCACTGTGGTCCTTGTGTGCAGAATTGCTGGTTTAACCAGGGACGCAGACAGATGGACTTGTAGAAATGGCACAGGGTGATGTCTTTCAATGGGAGTGAGTCAAGTTGCTGTGGGAGCCATGGGGTGCTTAACTTAAGTTCAGGGCAGCAGGGGAGATTCAAATGGAGATCTGAAGTCTAAGTAGGAGGTAGCTGGATAAAGTGGGTGGAAGAGCCTTTCCAACAGAGGGCCCAGCAAGCTCCAAGACTCAAAGGTAAAGAGAGCATGGTGCTTGCTACCACCTGCCAGTGTTCAGAGGGCGGGTGTTGAGCATGTCGGCGGGGGTTGCTCATCACTGTCTGGGTCCTGGAAGGGAAGGTTATCCAGTGAGATATGAGACTGGAGAAATGAGAAAGAACTAGAAGAGGAGGGGTCTTGGAGGCCACGTCAAGGAGTTTGGACTTCATCCTGAGTGGCAGGAACCTTTGAAGTGTTTTAAAGAGGGTGACATTCTTAGAAAGATCCCCCTGGCTGCAGAGTACAGTATGCATTGATTATTGGGAGTGGCCTTTGGGTTGAGCTGCAAGCACATGATTGACTTTGGCCAGAGAAGTTTCTGGGAAGGGGGTGCAGGGGGCAGAGCTAAGTGCACGGGGCAGAGGGCCGCGTGGAAGTGAGGGAGAGGCAGTGGATGGAGGCAGTCCTCAGGAAGAGAGAGAGGAGACAGAGAGCAGGGCAGGGATGGATCTGAAAGAGCGCCTTTAAATGGGGAAGGAAAAGATGCAGCAGAGAGTGTGAGAAATTGGGGAGGATGGATAAGACCGGGTTAGGGAGCCAGACAGCATTAGGCGTAGATGCACAGTGTCAACTCTGCAGGTCCGGGCAGTGTGGTGTGCACAATGGGGAGGGGGACAGAGGGCTGTGGGGGCAGCTTGCAAGCTGGGTGGAGGGGGGCTGCAGAGGCGGGGATCTTGGGGAGTGGAAAGAAATGGCAGGGAGCAAGGATGTCCTGGGGCAGCAAGGTGGACGGAGATGGCCTTGGGATGACAATGGTGGCCTCGTGCTGAGGAAGCTGCTACGCGGATGTCCCTCTAACCACTGTCTCTGCTTGTCTCTCCCTCCTGCCTCCACTGGGCCTGGCGCTCCACAGCTGTGTGCACCTGCCTTCTTCCTCCAGGGCCTCCTCCAAACGGTACTGGAGCCTAGCCTTCTTGGGGTTCTTGTTCCCTGTCCTCCTCTGTAACCAGGTTCCTGAAAATCGGGAGCCCGGCCTTCAGCAAATAGAGAGGAACGTCCTCACCACGGAGCTCAAGGAAGCCCGGAAGGAAAGACGGAGCGTGGGAAGGAGGGATAAAAAGAAATCAAGGGGATGCTGCCCAGAGTTTGGGGGTCTGGAGAGGAATGTTCTGGGGGAAATATGTTAATGAGTTTTCCTGGGTGATTTTGGGAGAATGCTGCAACCAACTGAGAAAGGCGTGGACTTTCTGCCTCCATACCCCGCAGAGCTTGGCTTGGTTTCCTCCCTGATCCCTTCTTTTTGCCCCTTTTCATCTTGGGCTTTTGGCCCTGGGCCTATATTGGGCTGGGCATCAGCTTCGAGCAGGCCACAAACAGGCCATGAGAGGGCCTTCAGCAGACCCTTCCTTTAAAGAGGCAACCCCTGGCGCACAACCACTGTAACCGGTGGCCTTGGAGTGCCAAAGATGGACCCCAAGCCAGGTGTCCCCATTGCAGCCAGGCACTGTAGTGGCTGTTCAGGCCCAACCTCCACCCTCCAGGGACTGTTCATGAGGACTGTGATGTGCTCAGCACCCGTTGGAGTTGTGCCCCATGTGGCCCTGCACGTCACCCCTCCTCCTGACGCATTGGTCCCTCAGCCAGACTGAAAGTGTAGGTGCTTCCTACATCATGTCACCTGGATCGTGGGTCTAGAGGAAAATGACAAATTCCTTCTCTTCATGCCCTGGTGACTTAGGGATAATTATGAAGCCAGTGTTGTTCTGAGAGATGCTTCTGATGGCTCAATTCTCCTGAAGTCACCCTAGGAGATCAACAACACTGATGGTAAAAACAGTGGCACCACTGACAACACAGTAATCGTTATAGTCACTACTGTTTATTAAGCACCTCCTGTGTGCCAGACGCTCCTTCTATTTGTTCTCTCACTATGTTCTCAGAGCAGCTTTGTAAGGGGGGTGTTATCCTGGATCTCCGTATGAGGGAACTGAGTCACAGAGGCTGAGTAATTTGTTCAAGGTCAAACAGCTAGGAAGCGGCAGGGCTGGGACTAGAGCTGAGGTCTGTCTGAGTCTAGAGATGAGCTTCTTACCACTATAGGTCAGCGAAGTGTAGTGTCATCAGTGTGTCATGGGGCAGGAGTGACAGCTGGGGTTGGTTGTGAGGTGATTCATGGAGGCAGGAGGAAGCTGGTGTGTTTCCATGCTCCAGCTGCTCCCACCATCTATGTAAGCGCATCTGTAGATGGACGGCCCGTCCTTTGAAAAGGAACCCAGAGCAGATCACTTGGAGAATGAATCTGGTGATTCCGTTGTTTATTAAATGAGCTTACGTGAGGCAAGCTCTGTGAAGTGTCCAACACAGCCCTTTTAATTATAGTTAACATTTCCTGGGAGTAAAGGCTTCCTTGTATGGACGTGCAGGTTGTGTACTTCGCAAGGACACTGTGTCTAAGGGGGTGCATTTCTAGTGCAGACATCATGTATTTGTATTTGTTATAACATTTTTCCAGTAGGTGGCAGTAAAGTGTCTGGTTCTAATAAACTAGTCAAATATGATAATTTTCTGACATGGAAGTAAGGAGTCTTAAGAAAGGGATATATTTCTCTAATTGTCACTAAGGTGCCACGTGGGCTGGTAGTCTTGTTAAGAGTTTACATGAACCAGGCATTCTTCTAAGTGCTGCGTTGACTTCTTCAAGCTTCACACAAACCTTTAGAGGTTGATAACTTTTAATAACCACTTTATAGATGAAATATCGAGCCATATAGAGAGGTGAAATAACGGATTTAACACAATAACTGGTGGAGCAGTCTGTGTTCCTAACCTCTGTTGGCCTTGCTAGTTGTCTAGTCCACAGCCATACCTGCTTCCCCTGTATCTCTTCGTGATCACTGGGGATTCTTGCCCACGTCTTTTGGCAAACCCTTCGTAGGCAGAGTTGACACTTTTGTCTCTGGTCTGTGGTGCTGAAGGAGCCCCCCAGCAGCGTCCCTTGGTGCCTGTGGATGATGGGCGTCTATATCCCCTTCTGTTGTAGATGCTCCTTCTGCCTCACAGTGCAGGTGTGCTGTCCTCGTGGTGGACAGGTGTACGAGGTGGGGCTTTGGGGCTGGCAGGTGTCTGGGTGTGGTGTGGGGTGGAGATGGAACGCCAGGGTGAGTGACAGGTCAAGAGAGGCTGAGCCAGGAGGCAGGAGAACCAAGCCAGCGAGAGGGCGCAGGGTCCTCTCTGGGTCTGAGACGGACTGAAGTGGACGTGCCGGGATGGAGTGGGTGTGTGTGTGCGCGTGTGTGCATGGGTGTGTGTCAGGGATGGGGAGATCCTGAGCAGCTCGTTGGTGCTCAGAGCCTGCATTATGGGAGGAGGGGCGACCTAGGGTTCATTTGAAACAGGGTGACCTGAACCCTGGGCCAAGGTGCTCGAATTGTGATCCTGGAGAAGATGGTGCAAAAACTGACTTGGCTCTCTCCTTTCTGCCTGCCCATTTGTCCTCCTCTGTGTTGTTGCCTCTCTGTTCCCGTGTCTCTCCATCCATGTCCTTCTTTCTGTCCTGTCTATCCTCCTTTCTTGTCTCTCTGCCTTGGTCTTCCTCCCACGTTTGTCCTCGTTCTCCCTGCCGTCCCCTGTAGTCGGAGGACACAGACCTGCCCTACCCGCCACCCCAGAGAGAGGCCAACATCTACATGGTTCCCCAGAACATCAAGCCTGCTCTCCAGCGGACGGCCATCGAGGTGAGCCCAGCCCTGGGGCGGGGTGCTGGGGGCAGCCTTGCCCTTTCCCTTCCTGGCCCAGCTTTTCCCAGAGCCTTGGGGCTTTCCAGCCACTCTCCTCACTCTGTGTCCCCAGATCCTGGCATGGGGCCTGCGGAACATGAAGAGTTACCACCTGGCCAGTGTCTCCTCCCCCAGCCTCGTGGTGGAGTGCGGGGGCCAGACGGTGCAGTCCTGTGTCATCAGGAACCTCCAGAAGAACCCCAACTTCGACGTCTGCACCCTCTTCATGGAAGTGGTGAGCCTGACCTCCCTCCTGTCCCCTTCCAGAGTCCATGTGCCTGGAATTTTCTCAGGGCCCCAAGCAGCCTAGGGGTCTGCTCTGATTCCCTGTGGGATCCTGGCGAGGTCATGGGATGTCTCCCACCTCACTTGTCTCCGAAAACGGGGGGGGGGGGGGGGGGAGGACTCACGCTCTCCTCACTGGGAGAGTGGAAGCCTGGGAGCAGCACCAGTGGGGCCAGCTTGCTCTTTCCTACCCAGATCCCAAGTCCACAGAAATCCCCAAGACCCATCCGTGTCTGTTCTCCCTTCCAGGGCAGGTCTCAGTCCCCAGAGCCCCCCTCAGGGGTTCTGACCTTCAGTGACTCCTCTAAACCTTTCCTGACCTGGTTGTCCCTCAGCCTGGGCCCCGCAGGGGGCGCACTGCCACGGCCCTCAGGCCCCCAGCCCTTTCCAGCTCCCTGGGCTGCCTGGGCCTAGTGGCCGGAGTAAGTCAAGTCTGAGGAAAGGAAAATGGTCTGCAAGATGAAAGCACTATAGAAATTCCAGGCCCAGTGGCTGTCAACAGGAGCCTCCTCTTGGCTGAGCACGAGCCGCCACCGAAGGAGAGCATATAAATTATTTCAAGTTGTGTTCAAAGTGCTTTTGGGGCTGGGGGGGTGGTGGTAGGGAGAAGAATCTGTGTCTGTAAGCCAACTCTTGAGTATCCACTTGGGGGGGACTGTCTGCAAGAAATGTTGAGTCCTGGGCCAACTTCTCCCCTCTTCCCCTCCCCTGCCAGCGAGGGTTCAGGGAAAGTGGACTTGTTTTAACGTCGGGCTGAGCTGGATGTGTTTGGTAGGTGAAGCTGCGGGGGAAAACTCAGCCTCCGCATGCCACGTCCAGGAGGCAGAAAGAAAAGGTGCGTGGCGTCTGCCCCACTGGCCGACCACCACTTTGGATTTATGGCTGTTGGGGGCTATGTGTGGGTTTGTAGTCACTCTCTGCTTCTTGGGCCGGCCCTGTGAAGAAGGAGCCCCTTCCTCCCCTGAGACCTCCCAGAGATGGGTTCAGGTGGCTGCCCAGAGCTTCCGTCCCCCTCTGCCCAGATGCTGCCCAGGGAGGAGCTCTACTGTCCCCCCATCGTGGTCAAGGTCATCGATAACTGCCAGTTTGGCCGCCGGCCTGTGGTGGGCCAGTGTACCATCTGCTCCCTGGAGAGCTTCCTGTGTGACCCCTACTCAGAGGAGAGTCCGTCCCCACAGGGCGGCCCAGGTACGGGGAGGGGCCGTTGATGGGGAGGGCCAGGGCTGAGGGTTGGGACAGATGGGACTTACCAGTGCAGGTGCTACCTGAGGCCCTCCTCTTCCTGGGACCTGAGTGAGAACAGTTTCTGCTCAGCTAGACCAGAGGGGTGGGAACCTCACCTTCCTCAGGGCGTCACCTAGCCCTGGGCTGGGCACACTAGGAGCAGGTGGCTGATGCCTGTGGAGCTGAGAGGCGAGGGCTGACGTGGGAGGCGGTGGGGGGAAGAGTTGAGAGAGACATGCAGGGATTCAGTGAGATGAGAAGGGAGGAGAGAAATGCGAGGAGATGAAGGGAGAGAACTGGGGAGACAGGAAAGGTGAAAGAAGATGGGAGAGACAGAGACAGGGGAGGGAAGAATTGGGTGGGAGGAAGAGAAAGACATAGATTGAGAAGTGTGGAGAGACTGATGGCTTCTGTACCGTGGTTCCCTGACTGGGTCTTGTGGCTGAGGAAGGGCGGGCCCCCTGGGGAAGCCTCCTCTCAGGCCTGCGCACCCCTGTCCCCTACAGATGATGTGAGCTTACTCAGTCCTGGGGAAGATGTGCTCATTGACATTGATGACAAGGAGCCCCTCATCCCTATGCAGGTAGGATGGGTGCTGAGTCTCCGGGGAGAGCCACCTGCTCCTGCCAAGAGCTGGCCTCGATTGTCCCCGTCCCCTCCCTTCCTTATTTCTTCCCACTCCTTCTCCCCTCCCTACTGTATCGCACAGCCTCCTTGAGATGTCTCCCTCTGCTCCCTGGTGGCTGGATGCTGTACAGACGGAGGGACCCACGCAAGATCTTTCAGTCTGGTTGGGAGAGGGGTGGAGAGGTTAGGGGGAGGCTGTGTGTGGTCTTCTGGGCAAAACTCAATCATTTTTCCCAAAGTATGTGAGAAAAATGGCCCTTCGACCTTGAGGACCATGTTGAGGGCTTCCCCCAGAGATCACCTGGGAAATCAGGGTAGGGGGAGCAAATGAGAGAGAGGGAAGACAGAGGAGGGAGTGACCGGGCCGTCTATGGGGTGCTCTAGCCCCATTACCTTACGCAGGCCAGGACCCTCCTTGGGAGTGGGTTCACCTATGGGCTTGTGCTTGGTGGCACCTTGGAGGCAGCTTAAAAGGAGGGCTCTGTGTTCAAGCCAGTAGTCCCTCTTGCTCCATTCCCTCCACCTCCAGGAAAAGGAAGGGGAAGGGGCCTTATTTCGAGGGTATCCACTCCTGCGGCAGGTAAGAGGCATCCCTTTGCTATGTGGTTGGTGACACAGATGCCAGCACCAAGCAGCATGGCAGGAGGTCTGTGGTGTCTTTTACTGAGGGTGCTCCCCACCTTGGGCCCTGGGGTGGCTCTGGGTCCTGTGGGCCTGAGACCACCCTGTCCTTCCTGCAGTGGAGATGGAGAAAGTCCTCACCGTGAGCACCAGCCTTGAACTGGTCCTCTGTTCCGGGTAGTCACCCTCTGTTCCAGATTGGCATTCTGTTCTCAGCTTTGCATGATGCTGGTCACATCCCTGGCACTCAGGCTCCCAGAATTCCTGGGCTGCCCGAAGACAGAGCCTCCCACCCTATGTAGATATTACTTGTGTCCTCAGGCCCATGGCCTGTTTATTCACCCAGGGAGGAGGTGGCACTTCAGGAGGTTGTGTTTTCTTGAAACCATCAATCAGATATTGGCCATGAGAGCAAGAGAACAACCTTGGGTGCTGGGTTGGACTCAGGATCCTCAAAGCTGTCCCCAGAGATGTGTTTACGGGGGCTTTCCTCTGACAGTCAGCGCTGATTTCTGCTTCTTTCTCACTCACTCATCTTTTTCACCTTTCTGCCACTTCTAAGGGAACATCTCTGGGGTTCAGCCCTGGGGTCTTGCTGCTGCTGAGATAAGAGGTCTCTCTGTATGGTTTCACTGATGCTAAGAGTCCTCAGAGTCCTGAGCTCTCCATTTCTGCCTGCTCCGTGGCTCTCCAGGGTTCCGCTCCACCATCCTTTCTGCTGGGGACACCTTCCGGCCTACTCCTGGTCATTCTTTGAGACTCAACTTAGGTGTGGTCACCTCCTCCCAGGATTCTTCCCTGGGCCCTCCCCTTCTCCTGCAAGTCCTACCTGTATCTCGGTCACTGCACTTGCTGCTGGTCCTGCTTGTGTGTGCAAAGGTCAGCATCTTCCCTAGAGTAAGCTCAGGGCAGTGATTGGGAGCATCTTTTTTCGGATCCTCAATGCCCAGCACAGGACCTGGCTTAGAGAAAGCATTCAATGAAGACTGCCTGGATGGGTGTATGGGTGGGTGGGTGGGGGGATAAGTAGATGGATGGATGGACAGATGGATGGATGAATGGATGAATGGATGGATAGATAACCTGCTTACTCTCTGTAGGGGGTCTACGGACGAGCTTCTCTTGACTGGGTAAACACAAGTGGAAATTTCAGATGGTTCTATGCAGGATTCAGCTACATGCAATGCTAGTGCCTTCTGGCCTGGGTGGGTGTTTGTAGCTGAATTAGGCAGACAATTAGCTCCAAACTCCAGGCGCCTAATCCTGGCTCCTGTTTTCCACCCCCGAACGCGCCATCTGAATCTGTGCAGGGAAGCGCAGGGCTTGCTCAGCGGAGTTTCTGTTCTGTGTCTGCTGCCCTCAAATGTCCACAGACTCAGATGGGAAGGGACTGTTTTGGGTCCTGCTGGCTACAAGCATAGCCAGAGGCAGACGGTGAGGAGGCCCAGGCTGGACGTCCTCCTGGAGTCAACATGAGTAAACTGGGGCTGGGGTCTGAGCCAGAGCAGGGTCTGTGCTCTCTGTGGGAGCACGTGGCCACTCTGGCTAGCGCTGCTGGCCAGGCAGAGGGTGGGGAGCTGGCATCTAGGCTCTTGGAGCCATACCCACATGGGGAGGGGCTGGGCTCATGGGGCCTCAGAGGTGGGCAGGGAGAAGGAGGAAGTGAGACCCACCTGCTCTGATGGAGGAGGCTTGGACCCTGCCCTCATCGAGCTCCCTGCCTGATGGGGAAGACACACCCTATTCTCTAGGAGCCCCAAGGCCAGGAGGGAGACCAATCCTGGTCTCTAGGAAGCCCTGACCTGATGGGATCTGATGGGGGCTTTGGGGAAAATGGCTTTTGTATTGTGTTTTTCGCTGAGATCTGTTGATCCGATTTGGCTGGTCCAGGGAATCTTTCACTCACTCCATCTCTCTTGTACATCCCCTGGCACTTGGGAGGACCAGGAATTCTGAGGCTGATCCAGGAGGCAGTGGGTTCCTGTTCTAAATGGTTTGCTAGATAGTTCCGGCTGGGCTCTCACCCCCTCTCCCCTCCCTCAGTGCAGATAGAATGGAGGGCCCTGGCCTCTGGGGGTTGGAGGAACAAGGAGTCTGACAGAATTTGGATTTGATCTGGTTCTTGTTTGTCCAACTCGTGTTTCTCGGCAGCCTGTTTCATTCTCATAGTGATGTGGCCCCTGCTGCCGTGCTCCCCAGGTCCTGCCTGTGAACCCAGATGAGGGCTGCTCCCTACCTTCAAATATGCTCTTACCAATTCCGGCTTCTGTCTTGGTCATTCCCATCTCTTTCCTCAGTCGCACCTTCTCTCTCCTGATTAACCTTCTCACCAGCATCTGCCCAGTTCCTGGGATTGGCCTGCCATACATGAGAAACTGTCACCTCAGACTCTTTCCTGATGCTCAGGTCCTTGGGTTGACACTCATGGTGGAGCGTTTTTCAGGTTTCTAGAAAGGTTTTGGTTTCTGTCAAGAGTGGCCAGTTCTAGAGATGATCCAAAACGTGTGTAAAGGCAGATCGCCCACTCGGCCTCCCAGGGCTCACAGGCTGGCACCTGTCTCTGGGGGTGAGGAGGGTCCCATGTGGGTGGGTGCCTAGCCTCTTGATCTCTTCTCTGTGGTGGGGGGAGCTGGGAGGACATAGGCTCGTGCGTATTAACTCAACTCCACAGTCTATTCTTGGTCTGCGTGGCTGTCCTTTGTGTAGATTTTAGACCCGTATCTTGGGAGTGGGGTTAGGGTGAGTGTGTGTGTGTGTGTATATGCACGTAAGTGTGTGTGAGAGGTGGAGGAGGCTGGGAGCAGGTGCGTGTGCAAACTCCCGAGGGCATTTCTAGCCCAGGTGGTGATGCTCCAGGGATCATGGCTTTGACTTTTGAGTTTCTGAGGGCAGGTCTGGCTATGTCCTCAAAGAGGGGCATGGAGGTATTTCATTCCATCTAGTGCTCTGTTTAAAAATGCAATGTGTTCATTTTTCTCTGATTATATAAATATATGTTCATTATATGAAATTTGGAAAATTTAGAAATATACTGAACAAATAGACATTGCTTCCAACCCAGAACACAGTCCAAATGAACCACTGCCAGCATCTCCTTCTCTATCCCCTCCTTCCCCATGGGCTTCTCTTTCTGTCTCTGAATCTGTCTCTGACTCTGAACCAGACTCCATTTCTATCTTTAAAAATATTGGGGTCTTCGCTTACTAATCTACTTTTTCGTGAAGCTAGTTCTTGGTGTTCTGACTATGAAGATGGGAGCGAAGCAGTGTGCAGGAACACGCACTGAGCATGCTCTTCCCATTTCCTAGGGGATCTCAAAGCTCAAAGTAGAGGTGGTGCCCCCTGCCCACCCCCTTCTAGGCACTGAGATGCCTTGGAGTCACCTGGTCAAGGGTGACTCTTGCTTGTCATTCTAAGAGGTCACCCTGGGGAGGCAGGTCTCCTCTTAAGTCTGCAGAGAGGGAGAATTTCTGGGGGTGGGTAATATGTGCGTGTTGAGGAGGCATAAAGAGAAGGAGAACCTTGGGAAGTTTCCACTGTGGTTGGGAGGGAGATGAGAGGTGTGCAGAGATCTCAGATGAGGTGCTCAGAGTGACATCACAGTGATAAGATGCTTTATTAGCTGGGGCACCAAGATCTTGGACCCTCTTGGCCCTGTGAGGTCAGCGTGGGCTGCAGAATCAGGAAAGCTTCTTTAGTGGGGTGGGTGAGAGAAAGACCTTGAAGGCTGGGTGGGGTTAGGATGGTGAAGAGGAGAAGAGGGCTTTCCTGGTGGGCAAAGGAGCTGGGGCAAAGGCTTGGCAGTGGGACGGTGTGTGTGGATTGCGTGTGTGTGTTGATAGTGTGTGTGCGTTTGTGTGTGTGAGATGGGCCTGTGGGGTTATACAGGAAGTGCAGGCCAGCCTGGAGGAGGCATCAGAAGGCGTGCAGAACTGTTCCCCCCACCCGTGGGGGGTGGGTGCTGGGGCTGGCTGTTCCCCGGCTCCAGCTTGGGCTAATTTTGAGCCGGCTGCTCCGGTTATAGTCTCTGGGACGCCGTGAAGGTGGGAACGTGCTCCCAGAACCGGAGTGGCAAATTATGCCCCAATCCCAAAGGGGAACGTGTAATTTCGGAAGCTGGACCAGATCTTTGGAGCACTATGTTTAGCTTTATTTTTTTCTCCCTCTCGCTCTGGGGAACTGCCGGTTTCCCTCTCACCTTTCTAAAAACGAACTGTATTAAAAATAACAATAAGGCTTCTGTGAGGTTCAGGATGAGAACTGGGGGCAGAGCTGCTGCCTGGCTGGGCCTGTCTCTGGGCAGTGGGGACCTTCACGTGGAGTTCATCCAGTCTATTCCAGGGGTCGCACCACACCCACCAACACGTGGCCAGGCCCCCAGAACCAGCCCACCACCTGGCTGGGTGCCTATTGGCCATTCTGCGCTCCTGCCTGTGCTTTGTGCTCTGACCAGCCCTCAGAGCTAATTTAGGGGAGGCCAGGGCCCCCCTCAGTGATGCTCCCTTCACAGGCTTTGTCCTCCCTGTGTTTCCCTGAGCCTTCCTGACCCACAGGTGACCATGTCTCCAGACTCTTCCTGCTGAGGAGGGGAGGACCGCTGGGGCTTGGCCTCCTGTGGGGTCTCCAGAGCCCCCCTGCTCGGGCTCAAAGGAAGAGAGGGTGCACCTCGGGGAGCTCTGGGTCCCAGCTGGTCGCCACCCCTCCAGCCTTATCTCCTCTTACTCCTGCCTCAGAGCCTGCCTCCCTGAGCCTGCTCTCTCGAATGCTGAGCTTCTTTGTTCCTCCACACCTTTGCACTTGCTGTCCCCTCTGCCGAGGACGCATCTCTTGGCCTTGTCCACCTAGACTGGCACTCATCCACCCAGAGCCCCATCACTACCTATTGTAGTGGCCTCCGAAAAAGTCACCTGACCCCCAGTCCCAACCCCTGAGGCCCTGCTGGACCCTGCAGCCCAGGGATTCACCCTATAGAGTCTTGATTCACAGTACCGGAAGGTTGCAGGCAAAGATCCGATGCTGGAAAAGGATGCAGAAAGCTCTCTGATGTACAGCAGTGGCATGTGGACTATAAGACTCTTAAGTCCCCTCTTATATAGGGTTTTGGGGAAGCTGTATGATGCCCTGTTTTTGTCCTTGAGGGGAGAAGACTCAGAAACCTGCACTAGCTTAGGAACTGTGCCTAAGCAGGTGTTGGTGCGGCTCAGCTGTTAGCAGAAACCCCCAGGGATGCTGGGGAACTTGGTGTTTGTCTGAGATGGGAGGTGTGACGTGCAGGAAGGCATGTGAGAGAGGTGTTGAGTCCATGGTGCCAAGGGCAGTGAGAAAGCGGGCACGAGAGAGATGTTGGCTGAGCCTCTGCCGTGTGCCTCGCCTTGTAGTAGGCGTGCATGGCCTTCATCCATTCATACTTACTGTTGCCCTGTGAGGTGGGCTTTGTGCCCGTTCTCCAGATGAGGATGCTGACTCGGAGAGGTCAGGGGGCTCGCCCAAGATCACGCAGCTGGTAAAGTGATGGAGCCAGAGTTTGGAGCTGGGCTTGTCCAACCTAAAGTACATGTTCCTCCTAACTTTTGCAGCCTCCCTGGAGGGAGAGCAGCGGGTGCCTGGTGGGAGAGCTCTGCTTCTTTAGGGCTGTCGCATCTGCCCTGAAGTGGTTTCTCTAATCCTGTTGCTAACCAACGTGTTTAATTTGTAGCTTGCAGATGGTCTGTCGGGCTCGGCCCCCACTAACATGGCATCTTCTCCGTCCAGTCCTCATGTATGTATTATTTACCTATTTGTGGGCTCCTTGATCTCCCTGGGGGGTGGGGGGTGGGTAGGGAGTTAGGAAAGGAACAGAGGATGGGGGAGTGGGAAGGGAAGAAAGGAAGTATTTCCTGAGCTCTAGAAGACAAGTTACCTGCCCAGTGCAGGGATGGAGGGATGGGGAGAAAGCTAAGGAAAGATTCCCAGAAACAGACATCCCTGAGCTATCTCTTGGTGCATCCTGGGATTTACCTTCATCCTGTTTACCTGCGTGAGGACTGTGGGGATTGGTTGGGGCTGCATGGGCCAGTGGAAACAGGAGTTTCTAGATTAGACCCTGACGGCTGGGACATAGGACGTGAGAAGATTCTGTGGGCAACGGCAGACTGACCTTCTTTGCCCTGCCCAGAGGCATGAAGGGAGTGTGTGACTGAGGAAACCTGGCTGTCCCCAGCAGATTCTGAGAGGTCTGCCGGGGTCCACGGTGCTCTCCTGCAGGTCCAGTAGGGTTCCTACTGTCCGCCTGGGCTGATTTCCTGGGTGTCATCTTTACGGGTCGTGGATCCCTCCAGGAAGATGGCTTTGGCATCTAGCCTTCAACATGTACTCATGAAGTCCTATGCTGAGGGTCAAGGGGAGCCCCTGAGCTAAAGGGGAGGCATAAGAGATAGGACCTGCCAAGAGTTGAATTCCATTCCTGATGCCAAGGGGAGGCATTGCTGTATTGGCTGTTTGAGGAGCTTCTAGGAGGAAGAAATCTATATTTTAAATTTTTCTGATTTATCCATTGTAGAAAATACAGAAAACACAAAAAAGCATAAGGCAGAAAGTTAAAACCACCTGTATTCTTACCAGTTAGGGATAAGCACTGTTAAGATTTTGATGTGCCTACAGTTTTAGATATCTTTTATGCACATGTGCAGACTTTTTTTTTTTACAAAATTGGAATCATATTGTACTTTTTTATAATCTGCACCTTCTTTTACTTAAAAGTACATTGTGAATGTTTTCCCATATCTTTATATTCTTTAAAAAATATGGCTACATATTATTCCATTATATGGACATTTATAAAGTTTCAACTACTATCTATCATTGGACATTTAATTTTTAAATTTTAACTATTATCTTATTTTATGTTCCTTAGAGGAGTTACTTTTAGTTTACTTTATATAGGTCCAGCCCATTTCTTGTTAAATTTATTCCTAGGCATTTTATAGCCTTTGCTGCTATTTAAATGGAATATCTTTTTTTCTTATGACTTTGTCTAACTAGTTATTGCTAGAATATAAGAAAACAATATTTTTGTATATTTACTTTGAAGCAGACTCCTTATAAAGCTCCTTTATTGGTTCTGACAGTTGGTAACTCATTCTGTTGGGTTTTCCAGGTACGTAAGTTTGTTTTCTTCAAACAATAATAAATATGTCACTTTCTTTCTAATAGTTACACCTTATTCTTTTTTCCAGAATAACATTTGATAATTGAGATGCAACTGAGCAAACTTATTTAGTCTCTGATTCTCCCAAGAAGGCCTTTACCATTTTCCCATTAATTACGATAATAATTGGTAGTTTCAGATAGATATTCTTGATTTTGTCAATGTTGTGTCCTTTATTATTAGTTTATTCATAGACTAAAAATTAGGTATGGGAGTTTAATTTTATCCAGTGCCATTTGGCATTTATCAAGATGATCATTTTGTTTCCATTGTCCTGCTAACATAATGTATAATTGTCCTGCATTCCTGAGGTAAACCCAAGTCAGTCAATTCGTCATGGTATCGTGGTTTACGACAATTGAGGTTCTCTTATCCAATCAATCCAGACAGGTGGTTGGCTAATTGAAAAAGTTGATTAAATAGAGACTCATAAAAAGTCATGCACACACACTATAAGCATTTTATTTCCAACCATATCCATGTATCTTCATTTGCCACTCATCTGACATATACCAAGGCCTCTTGAAATTTGAATCTGCTGTTTGAATGTCATGTCATCCTTCTGGTATAAACCACATCCAAAATGCATTATCTGTGATCTTCCCTTTAGGTTTATTCAAGTTTGATGAGGTCTTAATGAGACCTGCAAAAGAATCTGAATGTGGAGTCCTTTTAAAGTTTAAGGTCCCCTCCCCCACACCATTTTCGTGATTCATTCATACTTAATTTTCATCATTAAAAAAAAATCAATAGCATTAAATTTGTTTTCGTAGGTAAAATGCCCTTTCTTTTTAAATTCAAATTTTATACATTTTTGTAATATTTACTTATTGATCTAATTACCACATTAGTATAACTGGCATAAACAGATTTTGGACCCAGCAGCTGACTCCTGGAAACATGCAGTTCCTTTGCTGGGAGCTGTAGGGGACATCCTAGGCTAGCTGCGGGCTTTCAGCTGCCTCGCAACCTTAGTCTCATTGTTAGCAGAGAGAAGGATGGCGTTTGTAAACCCTGGTTAAGGGGAGGTTTCTAAGGAGAACTTTTAGGATATATTATTTAGTTAGATTTATTACTTATTTAGGATTTTTGCACCTCTATTAATAAGTATTACTTTTAGATAGTCTTTGTTAGACTTTGATATCAGGGTTATAATAGTTTCATAAAATATTTTTTGAGGCGTACTATCATTTTCTGTGCTCTTGAACAGAATCTGGCATGAGAATGATTATTTCTT
Organism: Equus caballus; assembly: GCF_041296265.1. Lineage (NCBI taxonomy): Eukaryota > Metazoa > Chordata > Mammalia > Perissodactyla > Equidae > Equus > Equus caballus. The sequence goes on along the minus strand of NC_091698.1, from coordinate 46,904,620 downwards.
AAAGGTTTGAAAATACACTAGAGCCACTCTTTATGAATTTGAGTTATGCAAGTTGGAAATTACATGATATAAACATCTTAATAGTCTTGCTTTATGTACAAAATGTGTAATAATATGAATCAACCTAAATTAAAAAAATGCTTAACAGTCATGTAACTTAAAGGGTGGTGGCCAGGTGAATTGTATTTATGGTTTAGCTGGTAAACAGGATATCCATCATCTTTTCTTGAAAATGATGTTATATTATGTGAGTTTTGAATTATAAAAGATTTTCGCAAATGCATATCTTATAAAATTTTATAAGATGTGTATGCCCTTTACTCCTTTGTAAAACTGGGCCTAGCACCGTTTTTGGAGAGAATTCTTTGATCACTTTCTACTTCTTCAGTTAATTCAGTGGCTTGGTTGTCCCCAGTTATTGCCTATTACCTTATATGGATTTATACCTATTACTACAATCAAAGAAAATGCTGCTGTATCTGTTCTGTTTTCATCCTCATTCCTAATTTTATAGATCTGTATTATTTCTCTTTTTTTCTTTATTAGGCTTAATAGCATTTCATCTATTTTATTGTTGTTTTTCATCCAAAGAATTAGCTCTTTAAAAATTATTAGGTTAGTTTCTTTAATTTGTAGACCCAAGTCATTTCTCAGCCCTCTTCCTCTGAAATTCCTATTATACATATTTTGGGGATCTTGGGCTATCAATTCATATCTCTCTATTGTTTAAAAATTCTTTAAAGGAGATATTTGTCTACATTTTCTTCTCAAAATTGTAAAGTTTTGCTTTTTGTACTTAAGTCCTTATTCCATCTGGAATTGATTTGTGTGTGTATGTGTGTGTGAAGTGTGAGATAGAGAGTAGATTTCTTTTTATTTTTCCCATATAGATAATCAATGAATTCATATAATCATAGAATGGCCTATCCTTTCTCATTGATCTATAGTGATAGTTGTCATATGTCAGGTTTCCATTAAATGTGGGTCTATTTGTGGGCTCTGTATTCTGCTCCATTGGTCTGTTTGCTGTTCCCGGTACTAATACTCCACTGTCTTATTTATTATAGCTTTATAATAGGTCTTGGTATCTGGTAAAGGACATATACCACCTTTTTCATTTTCAGGAGTGTCATTTGCTTTTCCTTTCTTGTCCTTTGCTTTTTCACTTCGGTTTTAGAATCAGATTATCAACTTCTTAAAAAACTGTTGTGATTTGTGATTGAGGTACAGTGAATTTCTGGATCAATTTAGGGAGAACTGTCATTTTTATAATAATATCCTTTAACTATGAACATGATATGTGTCCCTATTTATTTAGTTCTTCTTTAATGTCTTTCAATAAAATTTCATAATTTTCTCCAAAAAAGTCTGTTGTACCTTTTAGTAGATTTTTTGTTGTTACTGTTGTTGAGTTGGTTATGACTCCTAGCAACTCTGTTCAGCAGAGTGGAACCCTGCCTGGTCTTTCTGAGCCAACATCTCGCCTTCTGGCACTCTATCAGACAATGCTCTGCTGCTATTCATAGGGTTTTCGTGGCCAATTTTTTCAGAAGGCCGCGTCCTTCTTCCTAGTCTGTCTTAGTCTGTAAGCGCCACTGAAACCTGTCTACCATGGGTGACCCTGTTGGTATTTGAAATACTGGTGGCATAGTTTTCAGCATCATAGCAACACACAGCCGCCACAGTGTGACAGACAACAGAGGGGTGGCATGGTTCCCTGACTGGGAAACGAACCTGTGCAGGCGTGGCAGTGAGAGCGCTGAATCTTAACTACTAGGCCAGTGGGGCTGGCCTTTTATTAGAGTTAGTTCTAGCTATTTTATGTTTATTGTTAATTTTACTTGGATTTTTAAAGGTACATTTTATAATTATTTTTTGCTGAATTATGAAGGAAATTCATTCTCATATGCTGATCTAATCTCCAGAAACCTTGCTAAACGCTTATTAATTCTATTCATTTGAGGATTCTTCTGGTTTTCTGTGTGGTCAGTCATATGATTTGTGGTTACTCATGGTTTTCATTCTTCTGTTTACTTGTTATTTCTCTTTCATTTTTATTATTTCCTTTTCTTGTCTTATTGCACTTGCTGGGCCCTTCAGTTTAATAGTCTATGTAACTGATAATAGAGGGTATTCTTATCTGCTTTTAAAAGTGACTATTTTTATGTTTCACCACTGAGTATGAAATTTATCAGGTGAACCATTACTAGTCAGCTAAGAGTTTTTATCATGAATGATGTTAAATTTTATTGAATATTCTTTACGTGTGTTGAGGTAATCATATGATTTGCCTCCTTTAATCTGTTAATGTGGTGAAATATACTAATAGATTTTTTTTTTAAATGCTGAAATAACTTTGAATTTCTGAAACAACCTGTCCTGGTCATGATACATTATCTTTTCCTGCATTGCGGGATTCAATTTGCAAAGTTTGATTTAGGAATTTTTTTTTTTATCAGTTTTTATGAGTGATCGTGACCTGAAGTTTCTTTTTCTGATACTGTTCTTTTCATGTTTTGGTATCTAGATAATACTAATCTTGTAAAATGACTTGGGCGTATCTACTCTTTTTCTAGTCCCTAAATGAGTGACAAAAGATTGACATTATCTGTTGTCTGAATGTTTGGTAGATTCATTTATCAAATTGTCTAGGGGCCAGCCCAGTGGTACAGCAGTCAAGTGTGCACGTTCCTCTTCGGAGGCCCAGTGTTCGCTGGTTTGGATCCTGGGTGTGGACATGGCACCGCTTGGCAAGCCATGCTGTGGTAGGTGTCCCACATATAAAGTAGAGGAAGATGGGCATGGATGTTAGCTCTGGGCCAGTCTTCATCAGCAAAAAAAAAAAAAAAAAAAAAAGAGGAGGATTGGCAGGAGTTGTTAGCTCAGGGCTAATCTTCCTCAAAAAACCCCTAAACTGTCTAGACTTAGTATTCTTCTTGGGGATATTTGAAACTGCTGATGCAATTTTTAAAAATGTTTAAAAGACTTTTGAGATTTTCTGTTTCTAGGTGAGTCACTTTTAGTGATTTATGTTTTATAGGAATTTATCCATTTCTTCCTAAAAGTTATTGGCACATTTTTCATAATATCTTCTTACTTTTTCAAAAAATTTTCTCCTCTATCTAGTTACGTGACCTTTCTTTCCTAAGGCTATATTTTATTATTCTTGCCAGAATTTGTCAGATTTTTTTTTAGTCTTTTCAAAGAACCAATTTTTAGCTCTGTTGATCTTCTATTATTTCCTTGTTTTCTAGTTTATTAATTTCTTTATTATTTTCTTCCTTCTATTTTTGGGGGGATTATTATATTTTTTACCTCTTAAGTGCCATGCTTAGTTAATCAAGTTTCAAACTTTCCTCTTTTCTATTGTAAACATTGAAGGCTATAAAATTCCCTCTAAGTACTGCTTTATGCATCCCACAGGTTTTGATAAGTGGTATTTTTGTTATTTTCCAGTTCTGAGTATTTTCTGATGTCTGTTATGTTTCTTTTTGACAGCTGAATTGTTTAAAAATATGTTTTAGAAGTTCCTAACATGTTTTAAGTTATCTTTCTGTTACTGGTTTCTAGCTTAACCGTACTGTGATGCAGAGAATGTGGTCTGTGTGTGATGTTTCTTAGAAATGACTTCATACTTGCTTTATGGCCTAGTACAAGGTCAATATTTGTACTGTCCTGTGTGTGCTTGAAAAGAATGTGTATTCTCCAAATGTGTTTTACATATAACCTGTCCATTTAGATGAGACTTGTTAACTGTGTTATTCAAATCTGTTTTTCTTCTGATTTTTTTATGTGTGTGGTCATCAGTTTCTGAGAGAGGCATGTTATAACATCCTGCTTTAATGTGGTATTTGTCAGTTTCTCCTTGTGATTCTGCCTTCTTTTCCTTTATATATTTGATGGTGTGTTATTAGGCATGAACAAGTTTAGAATTCTTATTTCTTCCTAGAGAATTGAATCTTTTAACAATATGTGGTGAACCCCCAGTCTTCTACCTTTTTAAATCTTTACCAATGAGTTTTACCTTAAAGTCTATTTTATCTCATGTTAATATAGGTGTACCAGCTGTCTTTTGGTTAGTATTTTCCTAGTATATCTTTTTCTATCTTTTTACTTTCCACTTTTCTGTGACTTTATGTTTTAGGTGTCTCTCTGGTGAATAGCAAATAGCTGGATTCTGGGGTTTTTTTTTAATACATTCTGACGATGTTTTTCCTTAACTAGAGAATTGGAGACCCAAATATATTGTGTTTACTGATACATTTGGATTTATTTCTGCCATCTTATTTTGTGTCTCTATTAGTCCTGCCCTTTTTAATTCTTTTTTGAGGAAGATTAGCCCTGAGCTAACTACTGCCAATCCTCCTGTTTTTGCTGAAGAAGCCTGGCCCTGAGCTAACATCCATGCCCATCTTCCTCTACTTTATACGTGGGACGCCTACCACAGCATGGCTTTTGCCAAGCGGTGCCATGTCTGCACCCGGCATCCGAACTGGCAAACCCCGGGCTGCCGAGAAGTGGAACGTGCGAACTTAATCACAGCACCACCAGGCGGGCCCCAGTCCTGCCTTTTTTATTTTCTCATTTTTTCCATTTTGGATTAAGAGATCCACCTCCCCTCCCCCTTTTCATTCCTTCTTCCCTTTTCAGTTTCAAAACTATACATTGTTTCTATTCCTTTAGTGATTAGTATAGAAGCTTTAACACACATATTCAACTTAGCAGTCTACATTTAATTGGTATTATAGCCTCCTTCAGAATATTACAAGAAACGTAGAATGCTTTAATTCCAATGACCCACCAATTTGCAAGCTTTTGTTCTGCATTTTGGTTCTACCTTTATAAACTACATTTTAAAAGCAATATTATTTTTTAAGTGATCACTTTTTCTTTTAGCTATATCCACAGCTGCGATTTCTTTTTGTATATCGTTCTTCTTTCTCCTGGGGTCATCTTCCTTCTTCCTGAAGGGGAACCTATAGCAATTCCTATAATTAGGACCAGTTCATTGTAAACTTTCTCACTTTTTAATTATTGTTTGAAAATATTTTCATTTCACCCTTATTTTGGAAATACTAGTTTCACTGACACTTATTTTCGGACAGTAATTTGAAGATATGATTTCACTGTCTTCTGGCTTCCATTGTGCTGTTGTTTTCCTAAATCTGAGGACCTTTTCTTTTATTAATTAGTTCTGGATAGTCCTCAACCATTATCTCTTCGAATATTACATGTTGTCCATCATCTCTATCATTTCCTTCTGGAATTCTGATGAGACCTACGATGCACCTTCTCTATTCTCCATGTCAGTTAAACTTTCTTTCGTATTTCTTGTTTCTTGGTGTTGCAGCCTGGCTAATTTCTGAAGATATATTTTCTAGTTCATGAAGTCTTTAGTTGTTTCCAATGGCTATTTAACCTGATGGATCGAGTTTCTAGTCTTAAGTATTGTATTTTTATCTCTAAAGTTCTTTTTTCCCCCTAAATCTGCTTGTTTATCTCTGAAAGTCTCTTGTTCTCTTGCCATATTGTTAATGCCTTTTGTTTTTCTAAACAGTTTTTCCTTCAAGTCCTATTGCTGACAGTTCTGCTTTCTGTCGTCCTAATAGGTCTGATCTGCAGTTGGTATTTCTAGCTGACTCTTGCTCATGGTGCCTCGTTCCTTATGTGTCTTACTATTTTTGATTGTGAACTCATGTTCCTTGGAACTTTATCTGAGAGTTCTTTGAGGCCTGGATGAAAGTCCCATTCTTTCAGAGAGGATATGTGTTGACTTTTACCAGATGCCTGGAAACACTACACACCCAGATTCACTTAAAACTAAATGTTTGGCTTGGGCTTTTTGGACCCCACAGTTAGTTTGCATCTTGGCTCTTTATATCTCCGGATTTTTGCTTCTCATTTGCCCCCAAAGATTTTCTTTATAGTCACATCAGCTCAGTCATGCATTAAAAAAGGCTTTTACAGCTATCTTCTCTGTTAGTTTAGGTGTTCTTACTTGGAGAGTTTGTCAGCTCCTCTGATTTGTCCTCTGACGTTGCTAGAAATCAGTCTTTATTATAGTTGTAAATTTGACAGTCATGTTTGTCTTCAGGCAGGTTGTATTTCCTTCAGGACTGCATGCTCTAACTTCTTGTTTGTGGCATCCTCTTCAGACTCCCTATGAGCATAAATTAATCATTTGTTTTCTTCTTTTTCTGCTCAACTCTTTAACGTAACACTTGTCTTAGGCCTCATCTTGCTCCCCTTCTTTTGAAGCTTGATCTCTTCTTCCTGTCTGTCTTTACAGAGGGAAGTCCTTGCTTGTCAAGTACTGGGAGCTCAGATGGCTCTGTCCATTAGTGCATGGGCCCCCTTTTAGTCTCAAACTCAGATAGGAAACAGTCTAAGGTGGCTGGAATTTTGCCTTGCCGGGTAGGTATCCAGCAGGGTGGCAAAAGTAAGAAGGAAAGTAGGATCAGAGGCTCTTTTCCCAGGCTGAAGAGTTTATTTCCTGTTTCTTGTGGCAGTCAGGTGTTAGCCGGCCAGATCAGGGCCGCAGCCCTTGCCTGAGGACTCCGTGTAGGAGTTTCTTAAGTAAAGGAGGGCTGACTCTCTCCCAACAGGCCGCTAGGCAGGGGTGTTCCCTAAGGGAAGTTTCTTCAGCCTTGGCTGCGTGGACCTGCAACCTTGTGACTTCAGACCCCTGATGGGTCAGTTTTCTTAGGGCTGGATGCATATTACTTATTTCCAAACCAAGGTTGCTAGTTTATGAGTTTACAGTGAGCAGTACTTCTGCCTGAGGGATGTGACCTTCGTTCAGCCCGTGGTCTGTCTCTGGGTTCAGCATTTGGGGAGCCAAATTGTGATTGGAGATGAGTGAAGAATCAGAATGAAGAGAGGGAGTTCTGTGATTTGACGTTTAGTGGCAGCTGTCCAAGATGGGCTGATAGATCCATGTCCAAAGGCAGGGACTGCATTAGTCCCTAAGTCCCTCTCCCCTGGTGATGCTGGTGTGAACAACTGTCAACAGTTAACTCTTACTCCTTTTCTCCTGTATTTCCAAATCTGAGCGGTTCCTGTTTTTCACTGACATATTCTTTCTCTAGATATATTAACACAATGCACCAATTAAGGCTTAGTGTAGGAGCTGCTCTTCCCCTTGGGGGAGATTTCACCTCTCCTTGCTCTTAGCCACTGCGCATTCCTTTCATGGTCTGATTCTCTGAGGACAGCCCTGTTTCCCTTATTTCCAGGTTTGGGGGGAAATGCCTCATTGCAGCTCATGAGTACTGACAAGAATTTATCCTCAGACTTTGAAGCGAAGGTTTTCTGAGCAAAGGAATCAATTACAGGGTGGGGCTCCCAAGTGAGGAAGCGTTTCCAGAAGGCATCCGAGGCGGCTTGTCTCCGATCTTCCTGGTTGCACCTCTGAACTCGAGAGTTTGAGGGGGAGTATTTTAATTTTAACAGCATTTATGGTTTTGCCTGTACTTTTGTCTCTATCACATGTGCTAATTAGGAGGATACTCATCTTCTCCTTGAAGTAGGTTTCCTAAGGACATGTATTTGGCAATATTGCTTTAGCAGGAATTACTGTATGTGCTTGAAAGTAACAAAACTGTACTTCTTTAAAAATATCTCTGGTTCAGATGTGTTGCCAGGGCAGCCTGGCCTCCCCCCACTCCCATTAGTTCTGATTAGGGAGGTTTGATGCCTGTCACTGCGTGTAATCTGGACCTTCCTTTGTGAGTCATTCCTTCTCTCATTTTCTCAGAGCAAATACAAATCGCCCATCAAATGACAAGTGAAGGCACAGGGGAGGCAAGGGGAGGGAAATCAGAGCCGAAATCTGTTAGCTATTTGGAGTAATTGGTTATTTGCTGTGTTTGCTGGTTGGGAAGCAGAGCACATACTTTACGGTCTCTCCTGTTACGGGGGCTGGAGTCACCCGCCGATATTGGATCCTCGTTGCCGGAGCCCTTGGCTCCGGGCGCCTTTCCCCTGCTTGGCATTCCTGTGGTCTCCTCGGGGGTGCACCCCTCCTCCCTCGATGCACACTGCAGCGGGGACAGCCCAGGGTGAAACTTGTCTGGCAAACTCCAGGACCTCATCAGGGAGAAGGAGGCCCCAGCCCCCTCCAACCAGCCCTCCCTGCCTCGGCTTCCACCCTGCCATATTCCCTTCTTCCCGAGAGGTCTTTTCCCTGGTCCGTGAGGGACCTGTTTTCCCATCCAGAGAGAAAAGGTTCATCTCTTCCCAGAGGGAAATTCTCAGCTTTCCTTGGAAATCTACAGGACAGAAAGTTCTCACTGAGGTCTAACTTAATGCCTTCCTACCCCAATTGGTCCTGTCACTGTCCCTGTCCCTTCCCACCACCAGCCTGGGTCAAAACAGTGCTTGAGACTTGGTGTAGTGCTCACTGCTGGGTACAAGTCCCCCGAGGATGCTCAGTGAAGCCTTTTAACCAACCCAGCGTCTTTAACACCTCTCTCGCATTCACTGAGGCATGGGGAAATCAGATTGAATTAGCAGCAAGTTCAAAATATAAAATATTTGAAAAGTAATGTGATTTTGTGTATGAAAATGCACACAGTAACTAGAAAGTGGTTGATTTTGGCACATAGTAGGCTCCCCCAAAATATTTTTAAAATTGAATTTAAGATAACTAAGATTAGTGTCTGTAGTTTGATGAATGCTTCTACAGTCCTGGGAAGGCCTTCAAAAATAGTTTTTCTCTTAAGTAGATTGTTGGAACTCTTGTTAAGTAAAACTGTCTACATAAGCAGAATGAAGGTAAGGTAAGCTTTTCCCTGGGCCCTATTGGAATCATCACAAATTCTGAATTAGTGATGTCTCATTGCTTTCTTCCTAGGTTTGAAGACTCTGATGGGATCTTTTTTCATTCACCCTACTGAATAGATTCCATGCCTCTGGCCTTTCTGCATGGGTATATGTGGTCATACCATCCTTGGAGGACCAAGGCATGGGCTCATGTGTCTACCTTAGGCTCCTGAGTTGGGAGAGGGCCAGCAAGCTGGGATTCCCCATAGGTTCCCCACCGCATTTGGGTCCCCCATCTGGAACAGGCCAGTAGTTAAATTATCAGGTCCTGATCCTTCTCTGCTCACCATCTGCTTGACTTTGCTAGATTTCAGGCACACTTATTCACTGGGCCTTTTGGAAGCAATTCAGCATTTCAGTTAAAGGTCTTCCCTTTCCTCCCACCTCTGTTGGTCCAGCTTGAAGTCAGAGTAATGATCCCTTCGACAGACACAGAGGCGGGACTGCAGGGAGTGTCAACAAGAGGTTGAAAACCCAGTGTTCCGCTTGTGGAAATAATTAAGTGATTTTTGTTGTGAGTGTGTTAAGTTCTGCTGAATCAACATGGTAGCTGGCTGTGGACATATGCTTGTGTGGTTTTGGGGGGCGTGAGATGTTTAGTATGCATAGGGTGGGGAAGGTTTGAAATTGGGGTATTTGCATGTTTGGGGGTTTGTCTGGTCTACATATAGGCATAAGTGCTTGTATGTTATGTCTGTGTTTGTATTAGTGTGTGTGTGAGCAAATAGTTTCAGTTTCTTAAACCTCAGGACATCAATTAAAGAATTAGAGGAATCATCAGATCATTATTCCAATTATGTAGATGTCGAGCTTTGGGGCAGCAGAATTGGGGATCAAACTGATGATGTTGGCAATATCAACAAGAGCATTTATCATGATAAACTTTACTGGTCATAAAGTCTCTTTGCAGACTTAGAGCAATATCTGCAGTGTTGGGTTAATAATATTGTTACTATCTTGATGATAATGATTTGTGCTAAGAGACAAATTGCTTTCAACACAGTCTAGGATATCTACCTCTGGGTTGGCATAGGTGATGAAGGCCTGCTTAAAATGATAAAAAAAAAAAAAAAATAATAGGCTTCCTTTTTAGAAGTGAGTGTAGAGTTCCATATAGTGACCCAAGGTTTAACATTATAACCTTGGTGATAAACGAACTTGACCAGGAACTTTACTCTTTGATTCAAGTGGTCATCCTGGGGAAAGATCACAATGCCCCACCCCCTAACTTTCCTTGCTTCACGGAGAATAGGCTTAGAATTACTGTTGTCACTGTTGCTCTCCATATTCCTGCCATGTGTTAGGCCCACTGAATGAAAGTGGGAGATTAAATGTTCGAAGTGTACCATGCTGATTTGGGTCTCCAGCGGGCGTAGGGTGCCCGTTAGGCTAGATCAGGCCTGGAGAATCATGTCTTTGTTACATGGCTCTGCTTGCTCAGAAATCAAATGTTGGATTTTAGCTGAAATTCGAGAGGCCACCAGTGGGTTCCTTGATCAGACTTACTTGCTTTGCTGGCTGAATGATGAGGGGCCTTGAACCCTGGGCATGGGGAAATAAAGTTTTAATGGCCAGACTTCCTGCTAAAGCCTGAGATGACACTTTAACAATCAAGTCTTTTGCATTTGTTTCTCGTCTTTGCTATGTTCCAAGACTGGATGCTTAGCTATTGCAAAATGAGGTCAGGAGCACACTCAGAATTAGAGAACAGACAACCATTTCCCTTTTGGAGCTTTGGATTATGGGATTCTACTAACATCAGAGGGCTGGTTGGCTTTGGCACATCTGGGTTAAGACATGGAAGGGCCATTCTGGTTCTGTGGGGCTTGTTCTTAGGGGTGTGTTAACTTATTCTCGGACTTCCTGAGGAAGAGAATAAAGGAGTGGGTTGAAATAACTCCATCAGAACTTAGATTAGTGAAATAGCAGGAATGATATTTTCAAGTCAGATCCATGAGTGCATTAAAAATATAACTTTATTTTTCTGTAATTCAACTTTATCTCTTTTTCAAGCTCACATTTTTCCTGATGGCAGAAAAGTTCTGGTATTCTTCAACAGTTTAGGTTGAAGCTTAGTCAGTTTTGAGCTTTTCCTCCTTGGCTTCACCCCTGGGAGGCAGCTAAATTCTGGGTTGGGCTTCCCTAAAGTCATGACCTCGATAGGGAGGGACTCCAGGTGGCCAGTACGTGTCCACCCTGGATCTATAGGCCCACTGATTTCTGGGCACACAGACCACACAGACATCTTGTTATCTCGGCTACAAGACCCTTTCAGGTACGCTGGCTCTCTCCCTTTTGACTAACTTTCAAGCCCGTCTGGAGAGCATAGTACAATTTGGTAGCTCTTGCGTGACACTCTGGGGTCAACAGGAAGTGCCGAGGGCTCCCTCTCCCATGACACCTCTGCAGACATCTTCTGCCAAGTGCCCCAAGCCCTAATTCCTCTGGAAACTTCTGGGTGGCTGCCACTTACCAGATCCCCCAAATTATGGAGTGATCTCTTCCATTTATACTTTGGGGCTAACCCGGGGGGCAGGATTTAGGCGTGCCTTGTCAGAAACCATCACAGGTCTCTAGTTCTTGCTTCCTCTCCCCTTTACACTTTCATCTCCTCTGTAGGTGGTGGGAAAACTGGCTGGAAAAAACTTCCTCTTAGACCTGTTTTTTTAATGGCACGTTATCTACCTTTAGAAATTTAAAAGCCAAGGATCATCCCCTCCCTGCTGTTTAGGCATTCATATATCCATCACTTGTTTACTGAACTCAAATATGTGCCAGGCAGTGTTCTAGGTCCTGGGGATATAGTGTCAAAAAAAAGATAAAGATCTTTGCCCTCATAAGGTAGAGACGCAATAAACAAATGCCTAAATAAAATATGTGGAATGTCAGATGGTGATTATTGCTAGGGAGAAAAAACAAGGAAGGGGGAATGAGAATTGCTGGGAAGGAGTGTTGTGATTTAAAATATGGTGAATAAGGAGCGTAAAACAGATTATATTTGAGTTCAGAGTTGAAGGAGGCCAAGAAGTGACCCATGGATCTATCGGAGGAGCTGAGTTCTTGCCGTGAGAAGAGCATGAGGGTGCTGGAAATGTTCAAGGACCGGGAAGGCCGCTGTGGCTGGAGCAGTGTCAACGAGGAAGAAAGTGGAAGGACGTGAGATCAGGGAGGTATGAGGGCCTGATCGTGAGAGACTTTAGCTTGTTGTCATTGTTGTAAGGGCTTTAGCTTTATTCTGGATGAGTTGCAAATTGTTGGAAGGATTTGCACAGAGAGGTGACATGTTCTGATGTGTGTGGCTGTTGTGTTGAGAATAGATTTGGGGGCAAGGATGAAAGCATGGAGGCCGGTTAGAAGACTGGTGCAATAATCTAGATGATGTGGGACCAGGTGGTAGTGAGAGGGGAGAAGTGGTTTGATTCGATATGTACTGAAGGTGGCCCCAACAGGATTTGCTGATGGACTGAATGTGGGGCATGAGGAAGACTGTGGAAGGAGCAGGTGGATGGGCAATGATCAGGAGTTGGATTCTGGACATGGTACGTTTGAGAAGATGTCCAGTGGGAGATGTTAAATAGGCAGCTGGAGTTCAGAGGAGTCATGCAGGCTGGAGAGAAGCTCAATGTGGGATTCATCAATGTATGTGTTATTTAAAGTCATAAGACTCAGGGGCTAGCCCCGTGGCCTAGTGGTTAAGTTCGTGCGCTCTGCTGCAGGCAGCCCAGTGTTTTGTTGGTTTGAATCCTGGGTGCAGACATGGCACTGCTCATCGGGTCATGCTGGGGCGGCATCCCACATGCCACAGCTAGAATGAACCACAACGAAGAATATACAACTATGTCCTGGGGGCGGGGGGGGGGGGGCGTTGGGGAGAAAAAGGAAAACAAAAAAATCTAAAGTCATGAGACTCGAGGAGAACCCCAAGGCACTGAGAGTGAATGGAGAGAAGAGCCCTGGGGCACTCAGAGGATCAAAGGGTGGGAGACAAGGAGGAATCAGCATAGACTGAGAGGGCGTGGCCAGTGAGGTGGGAGGACCATCACCTGTGCTGTTTCAAGGACAGAGGAGTGACTGCCTGTATCAAAAACTGCTGCTAGATTGATTACTGAGGCCTGAGTCATTGCTGACCTTGGCAAGCATGTTTGGGCAGAGCCAAGAGAACAGAAAGGCAAGAATTAGAGATGAGTGCAGATAATTCTCTCTAGGAGTTTTTCTGTAAAAGGGAGAAAGAAATGAGGCAGGGGCCAAAGGAGAGGGGTTAGAGAGTTTTTTGGTAAATGCTGGGGAACTAGTGTCACATGTTTGAATGCTGATGGGAATGCTCCAGTAGAGATGGAAGTCTGATGATGCAGGAGAGGGTACGGAGACTATGATGTCCTTGAGGAGGCCAGAGGGCATGGGATCCCGGGCACGAGAGCCGGGGCTGTCCTTGGGTCGAGGTGCCAGCAGAGCTCCCTCTCTGTAACAGGAGGTAAGGCAGCACGTGGTGCGAATGCTAGGGGGCCTGAGGGAGGTCTCTTCTGATCGCTTTCGTTTTCTAAGAGAAAGAGTAAGGAGGGTCACTGGCCAAGAGTGACGAGAAGGAAGAGGAGTTAGAGGTCTGAGGAGAAAGGAGAAGGCATGGAATGGTGGTGTTGGGACAGGAGAGAGTAAAGGACTAGGAAGTTGAGAGGGGGTGGATGACAGCACTGCAGCCCACTTGAGGCTGCGACATGAGCTTAGAGTGAGACCAGCAACTGGTTTGCTCTTTTCCTCCAGCCACAATTGGTTGTATGGGGCTGGCGGGCAGTAGGGGAAGGGGTGGATTTAAACCCAGGATGGGTTGGCCAGAGTACAATGGAGTAAGAGAGGGGCAAGGGAGTTTTGAAGTGAAGAAGGACAAAGGGGTAAACAAAGGATTCTAGAGGCAAAAAATAAACTAGTGAATATGTCAGTTAGGATGCTGTGGCATGTGTAATTTCTGCCACGGATGAGGTCAGTTAGAAAAGGGTGTACCTGTGGGATGCAGAAAGAAAAGGGGGAGCTGGCCTACCGAGCAGCAGGCCGGCTGGTGTTGCCAGGAGTTAGGAAGGTCCCCGGGCTGTGCTCCTCACCAGCCATGTGTCTGCTCCGGGAGCACCAGCCACTAGACATCACCTGGGACTCTGAGGGCAGAAGAAATTGTAGCCAAGAGATGTTTTTTGGGAAAACTGGGTGTGCTCAGATTTAGGTCCTGTTTGGTAGTCAACTGCTTGTTTTTTAAAAAAAAAATGTAACTCATATTTCCTTGGAATAAAAACTTGAGATTCCTGCTTTTCTTCTTTTGTTAGCAGTTATATGCTTGAATTTGATCATTTGTTCTTTTTAATTTTAACAGTTTTGTTGAGATAATTCACATAAATACAAGTCCCTATTTAAAGTGTATAATTCAATGTTTTTTTAGTATATTAACACTTGTGCCACCATCACCCATAATCAATTTTAGAATATTTTCGTCACTCCAAGAAGAAATCCGGTACCCAAGAGCAGTCATCTCCCACTTCCTCCCAACCACTCCCAGCCCGAGGCAACCACGAGTCTGCTTTTTGTCTCCATAGCTTTGCCTATTCTGGACATTTCATATAAATGGAGTCCTATAACATGTGGTCTTTTGTGATGAACTTCTTTCACTTAGCATAATGTTTTCAAGGGTCATCCATGTTGTAGCATGCATCCGTTCTTTGCTTTTTATTATCAAATAACGTGCCGTTGTATGCAGAGACTGCATTTTCTTTATCCACTCATCAGTTGATGGACATTTGGATTCTTTCTACTTTTTGGCTATTAGGAATAATGCTGCTGTGAACTTTCATGTAGCAGTTTTTGTGTGGACATAAGTTTTCATTTCTCTTGGATATAAAACTAGGAGTGGAATTGCTGGGTCATACGATAACACTCTGTTTAACCTTTTGGGGGACTGCCTGACTGTTTTCCAAAGTGACTGTGGCATGTTACATCCCCAGCAGCAGTGTATAAGCAGTCCAGCTTCTCCACATCTTCGCCAACGCTTGTCACTATCTGACTTTTTGATTATAGCCGTCCTAGCGGGTGTGAAGTGATATCTCATTGTGGTTTTGATTTGCATCTCCTTGATCACTAATGATGCCGAACATCTTTTCACGTGCTTTTATTAGCCATTTGTGTATCTTCTTAAGAGGACTGTATATTTAAATCCATTGCTCATTTTTTTGGATTGTCTTTATATTATTGAATTGTATGAATTCTCTATATATCCTGGCTACGGATCCCTTATGAGATATGTAATTTGCAAATATTTTCTCCCATCCTGTGAACTGTATTTTCAT
This sequence comes from Equus caballus, assembly GCF_041296265.1. Taxonomy (NCBI): domain Eukaryota; kingdom Metazoa; phylum Chordata; class Mammalia; order Perissodactyla; family Equidae; genus Equus; species Equus caballus. The sequence goes on along the minus strand of NC_091698.1, from coordinate 46,889,474 downwards.
TTTCTTTTTTTTTAAAGATTTTATTTTTTCCTTTTTCTCCCCAAAGCCCCCTGGTATATAGTTGTGTATTCTTCGTTGTGGGTTCTTCTAGTTGTGGCATGTGGGACGCTGCCTCAGCGTGGTCTGATGAGCAGTGCCATGTCCGCGCCCAGGATTCGAACCAACGAAACACTGGGCCGCCTGCAGCGGAGCGCGCGAACTTAACCACTCAGCCACGGGGCCAGCCCCAGTATTTTCATTTTCTTGGCGGTTTCTTTTGAAGCATCCTGCTATTGTTCTTTATTTTAAAAACTTTAATTTTTAAATTTATGTAAGAAATACATAGACATAAAGAAAAAATAGAAAATTTTGAGCAATACATAAAAATAAAAGGAATAAACAAAACATTATAATCTCATCATTCAGAGGTAATTGCTGTGAACATTTGGGGCTTGATCCTTTTATTAAAATGAAATCGCATGGGGCCGGCCCCGTGACCCAGTGGTTAAGTTCGAGCGCTCTGCTTCAGCGTCCCAGGGTTTTGCCAATTAGGATCCTGGGTGCAGACATGGCACCGCTCATCAGGTCATGCTGAGGTGGCATCCCACATGCCGCAACTAGAAGGACCCACAACTAAAAATACACAACTATGTACCGGGGGGCGCTTTGAGGAGAAAAAGGAAAAAATAAAATCTTTAAAAAAAAAATGAAATCACATTATTCATTTTTTAACCTTTTGTAAATCTCATCAGTTGTGGATAACTTTCCATATCAATAAATGTATTTCTACAGCATCATTTTTTATCTTGCATAACATTTAATCACGTGGATGTAAAATGTACCCAAACAATTCCTTATTGTTGAACACTTAAGTTGTTTCCAATTTTTTACACTTTTATAAATGAAGTTAAATTCTTATGCATATCTATGATTACTTTCTTTGGATAGATTTCTAGAACAGGAGTGATGGGTGAAAGTGTATGCACATTTTTCAGGCTGTGGAAACATGCAGCCAAATTGCCTTCTGGAAAGATTGTGGCCAGCTCTGTTCCTGCTGCCAGTTTGTGAGAGAGGCAGCCCTGGGCCAAGAAGCTAACCTGGTCCGCACAAGAGAAGCAATACTGTTGTCAGTAACAGCAGTAAACACTTGCCTTGCACTTGTGTACCAGGCTTTCTTCTAAGCACCATGTACGTACTGACTCCTTTATTCCTCAAAATAATTGATACTATTATTTTTCCATTGTACAGATAAGATGATTGAGGCACAGAGAAGTAGTTGCTCAAGATCACACAGCTAGGAAGGGCAGGATTTGAACCCTACAAGTCTGGCTCCCGAGTTCTGGCTCCCAACTACCCTGATTTACTGCTTCTTTATATGCATGGCACGTGGAAATTACTGGTGGAGGCGGGAATGTGGATGAAAGCCTGGTACGATTAAGCACAGTGCTGGCTGTTGCTGTAAGATATTTTCTATAATGCTAAGAAAGCATCCTTTTATTCTGAATTCACTGAGAGTTTCACTTAGGAATAACTGAAAAACTTTATCACCCCTTTCAGCCTCCTCTTCTTTTTTGCATGTTATAGATCAAGGGATGGCCAACTTTTTCTTAAATGGGCAGATAGTAAATATTTTAGGTTTGGGGCACATAAGCTCTCTGTCGCAGCTCCTCAACTCGCTGCTGTAGCTGAAAAGCAGCCACAGACAATATTTAAATTACAAAACCAGGTGGCTGGCCAGTGGGCCATAGTTTGCAAATTTTTGTTATAGACATTCATGTGGGTTTTCTCTTCTACTCACTGATATCGGGCCACTCCTGCATTTTGGAATAATCTGGCTTGACCGTGCCAGACCTAGTGCTGCAATCTATTATTAGTACTCTATTGAGGATCTTTACATCTCTGTTTAGGAATGAGATTAACCCATGTGTGTGCGTGTGTGTGTGTGTCGTGGTCAGGCTTCACGAGGAAACCTCATCTTTTTTCTATGCTATGGAACAAAGAATGACTTGTTCTTTGAAAGACTGATAGAACTTCCCCCCAAAGAAACCATCTTGGCCTGATGTCCTATTTGGAGATAGTTCTTTAGATCTCTTCCACTTTCAGGGTTACTGATGTCTTCAGTTTTTTCTATTACTTTTGAGTCCATTTTGGCAATTTACATTTTTCTATAAAATTATCCACTTCATCTTGATTTTCGAAGGTTTTGTCATTGATTTGGGTGTAGGTAAATCTCTTAATATTTTTATTCTCCCCATAATATCTCTTTATTTGATCCTTCTCATTCCTATTGGTGTACCTACTTTTTAGACATTGTTTGATAAGTGTTTATTTTTTTGGTCTTTTGAAAGTTTGCTTTGGGGTTTAGTTATCAATTGTGATATTCTTCTCCTTTCTAACGTATTAACTTTTACTTGTCATTGTCAAATTTTGGTCTTCCTGCTTTTCTCTTTCTAATTTCTTGAGTTATCAGATTATTTATTTTCATTCTTTTTGCATAAAAGCAAAAGACGGAATTTTCCTTTGAGGACAGACTTAGCTACCATCCACAAATTTGGGGGCATAACCCTCTCCCTGTTGGTATTTTTTAAGTATCTGTGATTTTAGGTGGTTTTTTTCTTTGATCCAGGAGAGTTTTAAGAGCATGACTTTAAATTTCTAAAAGTTTGGGATTTTTAATTTTCAAACTTCTCAATAGTTTCTAGTTTTGTTGCGTTAAGGTCAGAGAATGTGACTGATAATGGATTTATTACTTGGGATTTATTGAGATTTGCTTTGTGGCTTTTAATTTTTTCTAAGTGCTCCAATGGTGCTGGAAAAGAAGGTATATTTTCTGTTTTTAGATTACATAATGTTTGTCTATTTGATTGACATTGTTAATAGTATTCTTCAGATTCTCTGTCTCCATATTCTTTTTTTTTTTTTCATTTACTTGGTTTTTCCAAACTAAGGAAAGTGTAATAACTTTCCCACAACTGTTGTGTTCTTGTCTTTTCTTTGTACAAAATACACAGGTTGTTGCCTCTTTATGCTTGACTCTGAGTCTGAGTCATAAACTCAAGTCTTTAAATGTCTGGGCTGGAGAAGAAAATACTGAGGAGGAATCAAACAGCTAAATTGAATTCCATTTTAACCACTTCTACCCACGTGTCTGTATTTGCCTGTGTGTTAATGTGTGTCTTTTTGGGGGGTATTTGTGCATTTCAACATAAACATCTCTCTTGGGCATGTCTGTGTAAATATATTCTTCCATGTGTTGTTGACTGTGTGAGTTCAACACGTATGTCTATGTATGTTTATTCATCCTTGGCATCTTTTCCCTTAAATTGAACTTAAAACATAAAGGTTAGGGTCTACCTTGCTCTGTGCTGGCATTTTCTAGAGTGGTTATGAGTCAGAAAGCTCTGCCACCCTGTATCTTAACCCACCTGGACCTCTTTTCCTCTCTCCTGGCTGCAGAAGACCCTCCTGGTAAGTTGGTCAGATGCTGACTCTTTGCAGACTCAGCCTCACTCTGCGCCCACTGTCTGGGGACAAAATACTGGTCACCTAGAGGATGTTTAGGCCACACTTCCAGGATGGGTGGAGAGCCTGAGAACCTTCTTCCACCCTCTCTCCATTGTGCCCTTCAGGTCCCTTGGCCTTCCTCCTGCTTGTGCTCACACTTAATAAGCCAGAGCTCAAAGGACTGGACATTGGTTTAAAGGAACCCACCAGCATTTCTAGAAACTCATGATAGGCATTCAGTTCGTTTTATAGATTCAGAGCAAGCTCGTACAGAGGAGGAAAGCCAGTCCTAGAAGAGGCTCTTCGGACACCTTGTCCTTGGTCCTTCCCATTGAACTTGGTGAGCTTTACTGGCACTGATAGGCAGAGTGCCCAGGCCCAGGTGGGTTTTGGGGGGAGGGCTGGAGGAGAGTGACCATGCCACCTTCAGGGAGCTTGCTGACTCCCTGGGCGACAGGATACACACACCTAGACAGGACACACCTGGAGGAGCATTCTAGACACAAGAGTGAAGTGGGCCTATAGACGCACCATGTGCAGGAGGAGTTGAAAGGTGGGGAGACCAGTGGTACCACAGCAGGTCTGTCCACCGTATCCTACAGACATAACTGGAGGAAGGAAAGGGAAGAGAGTGTATTGTTACAAACTTCCTTTCTTCTCACTGAATTTCCCCCATTTAGTATAGTGTCTTTTGAGTAATGGGCATGTGGTATTTGTTGGATTTCAGGAACTCTACCTTGATTTGACGTTGGAAGAGGCTAAGTTCTGATTTCTGATGCTTTCTTTTTTTTTTTGCTAGGGTTAAGGTTGGGGCAGGATTGCTCTTTGAGGTCTGAGTGTCCTAGGTCTGCTGCATTTTATTCGTAAATAACACATTATTGACATTTTCTCCCAAACAATTATCCTATGTACCCTCTGATTTTAGCCTCAGTGTGTCCCTGGAAGGCAGGGGGTAGCGTGATGATTATGCCCATTTCACAGAAAGGAAAAGGGAGGCCCTGAGAGCTTAACAGAATCACACAGTGAGTGGTGGGCAGAGCTTCTCCATACAAGCAGGTGTTAGAACCTTTCCTCCCATCTGTGCCGTCTGACCCTGGAGAGGCGGAGAGTTCCAGCTCTCTGCTCCCCTGAACTCACCCAACAGGAGGGCTTGGAAGTCCAGGCCGGCCCGTCAGCCTTGCTCGGTTTCTGGATCACAAGGACCATGCTTGGCGAGTTCTGTTTCTGAAGTGATCTCTTTCTTTCTACCCACTCAGGAGGAGGAGTTCATCGATTGGTGGAGCAAATTCTTTGCCTCGATAGGGGAGAGGGAAAAGTGCGGGTCCTACTTGGAGAAGGACTTTGACACTCTAAAGGTGAGGCCTCTCGCGAACGTTCTCTTCGGTCCAGCAGTCCCTGGGTGCATGCGACAGGTTGTGGGAGATGCAACAGAAAGAAAATACATATATTTGTCTCCTCCTATATATATATATATATAAATTGTCTCCTCGTTTGGTGCCTGAGAACTGATGTATCCTGATGAACTAATTGAAGTCAGACATGTCACCCAGTGATTTAGAGGAAGAAGTCAGTGTGGGCTGGGGTAACCAAGAAAGTATTTTTGGAAGAATAGTGAAAAACACTGAAGTCTTTATGGGTGAAGTGATGCCTGGGATTTGTTTTAAAATGCTCAAAAGAAAAAGAAAAACTAAGGGTGAAGATAGATGGTGTGCCTGGCTCTCTGATAGATTTTCAAAATATTAAAAATTTTTGAAATGGCACAATATTGAAAAATTGCTAAAGCTTGGAGATGGGTACTAGGGATTTGTTGTACTATTCTGTCTCTTTTAAGGTTATTTGAACTTTCTATAATAAAAAATTTGTACTAAAACAAAAAGGCAAGTCAGTATGAGAATGTACCTCTAATTCCTTCTTCCCTATAATTGAGATAGAAATTACCTAGCAAATATAAAAATATGGTAAACTCTGTTTCCATGGAAATAAAAACAAAAAACAGAAAAACAACGCAAAACCAGGGGTGAGTCAGCCAAATTTTGGTATTTTAAGGAAATTCCACAAATACAATTACACTTTTTAAAAGTAGACTACTTTTGAAAAAGATAACCAGAGGTGACTCAAAATTATTTCCCAAAGGAATTGCGTAGTGTCCTGGAGAGGGTTGCCAGATACAATTCAGGATGCTCAGTACACTTGAATTTCAGATGGACACTGGATAATGTTTTAGTATAAGTATGCTTCAAATATTGCATGGGACATACTTATCTAACCGTTATTTGTTGTTTATCTAAAATTCAAATTTAACTGGGTGTCCTTTATTTTCACTTGTGGAATTTGGCAGCCCTACTTAGAGGGCAAGAGGTGGGCAAAGGCTGTCAGATGCGTGGGAAAGACCCAGGAACTCCCTAAGGGGACTGGATGAGTGAGGTTTGAGGCTTGTTGGAGGAGCGGGTGGCCTGGACCTTCGGGTGATCCTGCTGGCTGAAGGCCTTTGGTGACACTCAGGAGGGGGATTTTACAGGTGGCAAGAGTGGCCTCTGATACAGTGGAGGCTCCAGGTGAACTGTGCCTGGAGACCTGGATGCACAGAGACGAGGCCTCAGGCAGCAGCAGCGGCTCCAGAGGCACAGGCCTCCTGAGGAGGCAGCGTGTTCTTCGCTGACTTGGGAGTTGGGTGTGTGAGTTTGGGCGAAGAGACAGAACTATTTGTGTACCAGGGACAAGGTCCGACACAGTCGGTCTGGCATGTGGTCCTGTGACCTTGCCAAAAATGAGAAAACCAAGTAAGAATGAGGGCTCCTGCCAGGGTGGCCCATGGCTCTGGCCCCTTTGCCACTCCCTCAGATGCCGGACACTGAATTGGCACCCAGCCCTCCAGCTTGACCTCTCTGAGGAGATCTCTGAGGGTTTCTAAGTGAAAATGGGCTGTTCCAAAATAAAATGCATTAAACCTGTTTCCGGGGGGAAAGCCAGACCTGGAAGGAACGCTGGTCCTTTACGGATAAATAAATAGAAGAAAACCACCACCACCACTGCCACGAGTCTTTGAAAAATAGCCTGTAGCATTATGGAGAAAATGGGTAGAGAAAAAAACATATTTTGGAAATCACTAGCGTAGGGGGAAAAAACAACTCGTAGTCTCAATAGCAAAAGATAGAAAACAAGATACAGCAAGAAAGCATTGAAAACCAGAAATCATAGGAAAACACAATAGAAAAAGTTTAAAAATGTTAGTTTTCCTAACAAATAAAAATGGATTACACTCCCCTATTAAGTGATGAGGACTCTTGGACTATATCAAAAGCCAAAATTCATTGTACTGTCTTTAAAAGGTGCATCTCAAACAGTACCACTTAAAATGGCTAAAAAATAAATATTTTGACAAACGAAACAAAGTAAGTGCAAACAAAAGAGAAACAGAATTTAGAGTAAAATGCAAAGGAGACAAAATGGAATGTTTTATATAAATAAAAAATATACATATCAATGAAAAACCTCCCAAACATTTATGTAGAGAATAATAAAGCTTAGAAATACTTAAAGCAAAAATGGGATAGGAATATGTAAACTAATGCCTCACACAGATAAAGGCATGAAATGACAGAAATTAAATTTACAGTGGGGATTTTAATGCATTTCTCTCCTAGACAGAGGAAACAGGCAATAAATAAATAAGGAAATAAAAGATCTGAATAACAGGTAAATTTTTTTAAGCTACCTCAAAAGTGGCTTTAAAATAGAGAATAAAAATAATAAAAAAATAGAGTGCATTTTTTCCTGATGCACAGAGAACACTTACAAAATTTGATCACATATTAGTTTAGTAATAAGTTAACAAAAGCAGAAATCATACAAGACAGATTAAAATGCAATAAAATGAGAAATTAATAACAAAAGTTTAAACAAGAAGACCAACCACTTGGAAATTTAAAAAGTATTTTATTGGGACTTCCAGTATGAACATGGCTGCGTAAGTCAGCATTTTTCCCCTTTTCTCCTGGAAATCATTCAAACCCACAAACTCCATTTTCAGTAAAAGTTGGAAACAAATAAAACCCGCAGACTCCAAAATACATGGAAGGGCTATCCAAAGCCAGCCGAGATTGGGTAGAAGCCACTCAACAGTAAATGAAGAGAAGATGCTTGAAAATGATGAAAGTTGAGGTGGTAGCAGGTCCCAGAAAACCCCATACTTTCTAATAAAAGAATGTTGATAATTATTTAAGACAGGTCATAGGTACATGGGGGCTCTTTACTTTTGTGCGTTCTTCAAAATTTTCATACTAAATAGTTAAAAAATATAATTCCTGAAATTGAGGTTTCTCTATAAAATATAAAAGTTATATTGCTTGCTCATAACAATGGACATGGGAACTTTGGAGACAGGATCACGCTGAAGTCAGAAGCCTCTTGGACCTTGTTTGGGTCAGAGAAGCAGAGAAGGTGGAGCTACACAAGGATCACACAGATGAGGTGTATTTGCTGTGGGAACAAAGGAAATAACTGGTCTAGGAAAATCCAACGCATTTAGCGACAAGTAATAATAAAAGAAATAGCGCAGCATTAATTCAAAAATGCTGTGGAAAAAAGAAAAGCAAGTATAAATCAAAACTTAACCAAAAGAAGTGGATATGTACTCACTAGGAGAATTTTGCCAAGGAGCAGATGAGATGAAATATTTTGCTGTGAACTTTTTAGAAATAGGGCAGTCAGAATGCAAGAGAAATGAAAGAACTCAAGGATGATGAGAAGAGAGGAGGTGAAATATGAGCTAGTAGGATTCAGGAAAGAAGGAGAAGAAAGCGTCAAATTGGAAAGAGCACAGGGGCAGCATGGCCACATTGAAAACACAGCAGGGGGCGTGGAGGACAGAAATGATAAAAGTAAGTGAAATGAAGTGGAAATAAAGAAAGAGTTACAGGAGAATAAAGACAAAATGACAGAGAAGTCAGGGAAAGGAGAACCAATATTTGCATAATTGGAGTCTCTGAGGAAGACAACCAAAACAATGAAATAAAACAAATAAACATTTAAGCGTTTAACAAAACTTCAGTGAAATGAAAGAATACTTGAATATACTGATTACAAGGTCTGCTGTGTATCAGGAAAAATTGACCCAGATTGGTCAACCCTGAGACATATCTCAGTATGATTATTAGACTTTAGAGATAAAGAAGAAATTCTTTGGGCAGTCATACTGCGCCCCCACCTCCCCCAATTAAATGATTTAAAATAGGAAACAAATCAAAGTGCCTCACTTTCTCTACAACAACATTTAATACCCAAAGACAGTAAAGTATCACATGTTAAGTTCATCAAGGAAAGAAAGGGCGACCTGAGGATTTTGCATTCAGCCGAGCTGCCCTTCAAGCATAAAGGGTCCAGGCACCCAGGTGGCATATTCAAAAACTAGGTGATGTGGTTCCCATGGGCCTGTTGTGAGGGGCTCCTAGCAGATGAACTGGAGCTCACCTGGGAGCTCTCTCAGCTAGGACATACCTGGGAGAACCATAACAAGAGGACTGCTTGTGACCATATTTTACCTTAGACCTAAAATGTAAACAAGTGGAAGGGTTAGAGTAGCGGCACAGAATGTAAATATCAAATATGCTGAAATGTGGACGTGAGGAAACTGACAACAATTAGGTGGAGAAGGAGGACGGAGGGTGGGATACAGAGTAAGGGCACGTTGCCATATTACAGAATAACTGGAATTGACAGATATTATTGAAAACTGGCAAATCAAATAATAGGAGGAGAAGAAACTTATAAGCCAACAGTACAAAGGTAGATATTAAGGTAGATAATATTGTCTAAAACTAGGTGATGCAGAAGGAGAGGTGGGGAGGTAAGATGAGATTATTTCATCGTGGCTAGAGTAGGGAACTCATACATGCTATCCCTAAAGACATAGGAGACTAAGACTGTTATCAGTATATATAAATTTATAATGATATTAGAACATAAACTCAGGTCATCCTAGATATTCAAAGAACTACACACACACACACATACACACACGCAGGGAACAAGCAGCCAAAGATTAAAAAAAAATCTAGGAAACTAGAAAATGTAAAATAAATATATTATGACTATAAAAATATAATATAAAACCAAACATATCTGTCATATCAATACATGGCATATTAATCACTTATTAATTACAAAATTTGAATCAGATCTCAAAGCAAAATCTAACTCTAAAGTAAAGAGATTCATAAAGGTTGAAAATAAAAGATTGGGAAAATGTGTGCCAGGCAAATGCAAATGAAAAGAAAGCAGAAGTGACAATCTTAATATTAGATGAGAGGGTATTCAGGTCCCCAAACCCAAATGAGACAAGGAATGTACTTGAGAATGCAAAGTGGTGCCATTCCGAGATATGACAGTTGTGAGAATATCTATGTGCTAAATAAAACATCAGTATTTGCAAAACAGAAATTGCAGGAGAGAGAAGAAACAGAAATACACTGGTAGGTAGGGGAGATTTTAATTCACTTCTCTCGGTTCAAGTCAGATCAAGGGAACAAAAATGTGAGAGGATGTAGAAGATGGGCATAGTTATTAACCTGATGGAACCCTGTAGCCTGAAAACAGAGACCACACCTATGGCACATTTACAACAGTTGACCATGTCACATGCCGTGAAGAAAACCTTAATAAGTTTCAAAAAGGGTCAATACTGCTGACAATGGTTTCTGATTGTAATGCCATAAAATTAGAAATTAATGATAAGATCAAAAGCCTCTTCTATCTGGAAAATTAAAAAAACAACCCAACCTCTCTTTTAACAATTCTTGATAAAAGAGAAAATACTAATTGAAATTGCAGGACATCTGGGAAACAATGGTAAAATACTACGTATTAGAACTTAACTGATTATAGTTAAAGCAGCATTCAGAGGAAGTTGATAGCCTTAAAAACTTGTTACTCAATACAAAAGAATGAAAACTAAGCATCTAGCTCTTGGATGAGTGAACAAAAATGAAACTATGATTGTGGAATGCCAAGAAAATGAAAATGGAAACATTATACATCAACAAGATGGGGCAATGCCAAGGCAGTAGTAAAAAGAGACAATTTCATATAAATAAGTATTTTCTTTATCAGAAAAGAGGGAGCAAAGTAAATAATGCTTCAACTGAAAAGGTTAGAAAGAATAAGACAAAAACTTAGAGTAGGAAGAAGAAAATAAAAATAAAATCAGAAATAAGAAACTAAAAAAGAGAAAATGGTAGAATTGACAAATCAAAGAATGGGTCGTTTGATTCAAATGAATCAGCTGTATAAATACAGCAAGAAAATGTTCAAAATGATACAGACCAAATGTTAACCAAATAATTAGTTATTTTTGGTAATCAGAATTTGAAGCATTGATATTTTCTTCATATTTGCTTATATTTTCTAATTTTTAATAATGACTCTTTATCACTTGAATAATTAATTAAAAAATAGAACTTGAGCTAGGCCTAAATGAGAGATAATATTTAGCAAGATGAGAAAGGAACTTACCTGAAGTATCTTGTCAGTCCATTTCTGATATAATCAATTTAGCATATATATCAATTTGTGTAATATCACTATTTCTTAGGTACATTCTATCATCTATTAAGGAACACTCCTGCTTCATTTAAACCTAAGCAATTGAAAACATTGCTCTAACAAAAAAAAGTCATTGGCTGTTTGAGAGTAATGAAATAAATAAATAGAGTTCATAAATTTAAAGTGTTCCAAATATTTCGCCTGGTATTTGATACTCTGCCATTTGGACATCCTGGACAGTGAACATTTTTGCTTGAAATGCTGACCTGTGAATTTTCCAGAGTTCTGCCTCAATCTTCAAATAAAAAGTCAGTTAACTTTTCTTTTATTTGACTGTGATCTTATTGTCTTAAAAAAATGCACCACCATTTGTACGATGACTTGCAGGTACCTGGAATATCTGATTAACTGGAGAACCCTCTTCCTAAAGGCACTGAACAAATGTCTTCCCCTCTGGCTCCCTTCTGCTGTCTCTCTCTCTTTTTTCTTTCTCTCTCTTTTTAATCCCCACTATTTGCATCCTTTTCACCTCTGCCTTTGTTCTTTCCTTCTCGAACTCTCTTACCTCCACCTCTCCCACCCTCCCTCCTCTTCCCCTTTGTCCCTCCAATTCACTTTTGGCCTTTTCCCTCCTTTTCTTCTCGTTCCTCTCTCTTCCTTCACCCCAACACGGTTTTGTTTCCCTCTCCTTGTCCTGTTTCCTCTTCCTCTGCTGTCCCTCTTCTTTCTCTCTTTCCCTTGTCCCCTTCTCTATTCCCACATGTGGCAGGTCTATGACACACAACTGGAGAATGTGGAGGCCTTTGAGGGCCTGTCTGACTTTTGTAACACCTTCAAGCTCTACCGGGGCAAGACTCAGGAGGAGATGGAAGACCCATCTGTCGTTGGGGAATTTAAGGTAAGTCTTTGAGGACATATCCCTAACCTAGAGGGACCTAAAACTATGGAATGGCAGCAGTAAGTAAAGGGGGCTGGAGCAGGGGTACTGTAGTCATTACGGTAATGACCATGGTGCTGATGTTGGTGACCATGTGGGTGATGGAGGTGGTGATGGTGATGCTGCTGATACAGAATCTGATGGCAGTAATGGGATGGCATTGGGCTTGGTGATGTCAGTGGTGGTGACTCTGGTAGAGATGAGAGTAGTGGTTATAATGGTGATTGTGTTGGTGACAATGATGACAAAAATGAAAGTTGGCCCCTCTTTCTTTTCAGGGCCTCTTCAAAATTTATCCCCTCCCAGAAGACCCGGCCATCCCCATGCCCCCAAGACAGTTCCACCAGCTAGCTGCCCAGGGACCCCAGGAGTGCCTGGTCCGCATCTACATCATCCGGGCATTCGGCCTGCAGCCCAAGGACCCCAATGGGAAGGTAACATTCCTAGGGCCTCACCTCCCCTAGAATGAATAGCAGGCTGGGGTACCAATGGGCTGCAGAATCTGGACACAGTCCCTGCCCCAGGGAGTTCACAGTAAGCCGGGAAACCAGATAAACACATACAAAACTGAGAGGTTACTGGATGGAGTTCTGTCAAGGGCCAAGTGCTTTAGGAGCTCAGAAAAGGCCACAGTCAGTACTGACTTTGGTCAGTACAGGGGAAGGTTTCCTGGAAGGAATAGGATTCTTAAGGACTGATGGAGTTTTGATAGACTGGGATGGAAAAGAAAACAGTATCATAGGAGGAGTCAAAAATCTTGGCAAAGGTTTGTGAGAAGACTGCTTGGTGTAAGTTTAGCACGAGGATAAGGCATAAGGATAGGTGACGTTGAAGGTGTGGGCTGGGACTGGACTTCGTAGGGCTTTCAGTGGTGGGCAGAGGAGAGCAGGAGGGGTGGAAGTAACTGTGCTGTGCCTACCCACGGTGGAGCCTGAGGCAATAGGAAAAATCGGTAACACTGATCCTGTCTTTATTTAAAATTTCAATATTTTGTTCATCATTGACTGTTGGTATTGATTTTAATTTTTAAAATGTTGCATCAAAATATTGTTTATCTTGATTGTTGAGTCTTGGGGGCCCTCCCTTAAATTTTGTGCCTGGGGCACGTACCTCCTCGTCTCATTCTAGTCCTGGCCCTGAGTGAAAGAGGGGGGCGTTGAGGGGGGGCAGGAGGCTGGGGTTGTGGGGAGATGGTGGGGGGTGGGAAGAGGACTGAAGAAGCCTCAGAGACGCGTGGGGAAGGTGACTTCAGTTGAGTGTGTCTTTCCCCTGCTCCAGTGTGACCCTTACATCAAGATCTCCATAGGGAAGAAATCCGTGAGCGACCAGGATAACTACATCCCCTGCACTCTGGAGCCTGTGTTTGGAAAGTAAGTTGGGGGCAGCTAGGGTCTTGGGGTGGAGGTGCCCATCTGGATAACCCACAGCCCAGTGGGGGAGATGTGGCTGCCACTGAGAAGTCCGCATGTCCTGAAGCAAAGCTGTATTCCCTAAATCTTGCATGTTAATGGGGGCATAACCTCAGCCAGCTCTTCTTCACGCGCTAAAGGCTTGAGTCCCGGCAGAAGCTCCTAGCGAAACACAAACAATTCCCATGATGATCAGAAATCTAAACGGAACCCAGAGCATGCATTTGCTAATGATTCTTTTTTTGAAAAAATTAACTTTTACTTTGGAATAATTTTAGATTTATAGAAAAGTTACAAAGATGGTACAACTTCCATATACCCTTCACTCAATTTCCCCCACCATTAACATCGTACCTAATCGTGGTACTTTTGTCAAAACTGAGAAATAGTTATTGTTGTATTACTATTAACTGAATTGTAGACTTTATTAGGATTTTGAATTTTTTTCCATGAATGTCCTTTTACTGTCCCAGGATCTAATCCAGGATCCCATATTGCATTTAGTAATTATTCTCTTTTATTGTGGCATGTTCATCTGTAGCTGATAGAGAGAGGAAAGACATGGGCTCAAGATAGTAAAATGCTTCTTGAAATCTAAGAAGAAGGAAAGGAAGAATCAGGGCCCTTTGTATGAAAGTAGCTCCCAGGCGTCCTGACTTGCTTGTTGTTTAGACGTGAGCTTATTTAGGCCAGAGAAAGGAGACTCTCCAGGCAAGCTCCCTGCTCTTCCTCTGGCACCTGTAGGAGAAGGCGTGTGCTATGCCAATATTGTCAAGTAACCCACTGAATTCATAAACCGGTGTCTGTGGAGTTAGTTGTGGTCACTCAGCCCTGCAGCGAGGACCCAGTTGGCCTGGGGAAATGGCATTTTTGACAGGGAAACAGTCCTGGCCAGTGATGAGCCACCACCAAGCTGGAATTGGAGGGAAGGGCTGCAGGGAGGATGGTGGGTGGAAGAGAAGAACCCTCTTTGGTGAGCTCCAGTGGCCGGCATGGAGCCACCTGCTAATGGTGACGGAGTAGCAGATGGGGCCTGTTCTACAGTAGGGGCGGGTCAGGGCCCTGGGCAAGGTCGGGGGGGGGGGGGCAGGTGTAGAAACGCCCCTCCCTCTCTATTTCACCGCCTCCCCTAAATCATGGCCTTGCTGGTCTGCCTGGGGTTTCACGCCTCCCTCGGTTCACAACAGAGACTCTTTCTGTAACCCTTGTGTCAAACAGCACATCTCACGAGATGTAATCAAAACACAACTTTGCAGTTGTCAACCCGTGTCCTGTAAGCATTTATCCTGTGGGGGCTGCCGTCCTCATTCTGGGAGTGGAAACTGTGGCAGGCAGGTACTTTGCGGCTCACTTTCAGACAGTCCACTTTGTCACAAACCCACAGTCTCAAGCTGGTAACCGGAATGCTCGTTCCCATGTAATCATGGACACCCTGAAGCTCGGGGGTAGCCGTCCCTGCTCCCAGCTGGGTCCACTTTGGGGAGAGCAGCGTGCAGCCTGTGGGTGTGGGTGTGGATGGGAGGAGGGGCTTTGCCTCTCTCCTTTCCCTGTCTGGTGTCTCCCCTGCCTCCCGACTAGTCACTGTGGTTGCAGATCTTGAAAGCTGATTTATTTTCAAGTGAGTGCTTTCCACAGAGCTCCCCTGAGCCCTCCCACTGCAGCTTTGGGGATGTGGCAGAGGCTGTGTCCCTTTAGCTGGTGGCCCCCACCCCCTGGGTCTCAGATGGGTCTCACCACAGTCCCTTGGTGTTGGAGCCTCAGGTCCCATGGGGCGGGACGCAGAACGGCTGCAATCTGGCCTCCTGGTGGCCTGCCTGTCCTCCGCAGGAAGCACTTGTGTTCCTTGCCCAGCCAGGACGGGAGCACAGCTTCTAAATGTAGCCCATCTCCTTCGCTATGCCAGAAGCTGCTTTCACTTCCTTGAGTGTGAGCTGGGTGCCAGGCTTGTGTCTCCCACCTGCAGGGGACTCATTTCAGGGGAGAAGGGAACAACACTTCCACATTTGAGCCCCACGGGGTATGGGGGTCTCAGAGCATAGCAGGAGCTCTCTCCAAAGGAACCTCTTCACAAATCCTCTCTCCATCCTGCTCTGGAAGTCCTGAGAGCGGACCCCAGGCCATCCCCTTGGTAAATTCCAGAGCCCTGCTCCTTGCTCTGGAGGTTTCACATCTCTTGTTCTGTAGCGTGCTCGGGGAAACTTCAGCTTTAACTTTCTGTTCCAATCCTTTCGTTTATTCTGTGGTCCATCAGGCAGGTACCTGCTCTTTGCTCAGCCCAGATCATCTGGAAAACTGCATACACGTGTGCACGTGCACACACACACACACACACACACACACACACACACACACACAAGCTGAGTACCAGCAGAGTGCTGTGGGTCTGTGCTTTACAAGCTACTGGGGACCTGAGTGTGGGCCACTCCTGGGAGCGGGGGAGGAGGAGGCCAGGCTGGCTTTCGAGCTCCTGTTCTGCTCTTGCCGCCCTCCTGAGTTCCTGCTGTGTCTGGGGACATCTGAGAGTTGGCATTGCCATGACATCCACCCCACCCCTGCAGGATGTTCGAACTGACCTGCACTCTGCCTCTGGAGAAGGACCTGAAGATCACTCTCTATGACTATGACCTCCTCTCCAAGGACGAGATGATCGGGGAGACGGTCATCGACCTGGAGAATAGGCTGCTGTCCAAGTTTGGAGCTCGCTGCGGACTCCCACAGACCTACTGTGTGTAGGTGCACACGGGCTGGCTGCTTCTCTGATCACAACCCCACCGCCTGAGTGCTGTGCTCTAGCTCGGGGCTAAGCACTTCATCACTGTTCTCTCACTCAGTCAACTGGGCTCTTGTCCCACAGATAAGGAAACTGAGGCCCAGAGATACTATGGCTTGTAAGTGGTGGGATTAGGATTTGAACCTATTTGACTGACTCTAAGAACCTGGCCATTCCTAGTGTTGCTATAATTCAGTCTTCTTAAGGCGCCCCCAAGGGCCTGTAGAGGGAAAAAGAAGGAAGGAAGGAAAGGAGAAGGGAGACAGACAACGGGACTCATGGCTCCACCTGGGCCTTAAAGGGAGCTCTGTCAGGTGAACTCGTGTGCCGACGGCCCCCGCCTACTTCCTGCCAACTTGGGTCCTGTTTAGGTCTGGTTCTCTAAATCTGGAAATTGGAAACATCTAAGTTCCAATTACACGTGTATTTAAACAAGTCCTTTCAAATAAAACCAGGCCTCAGTTTCTCCATCTGTAATTGGGGATCCTCAGTCATGATGAGCAATCGCCCAGGGCGCTCACTGTAAAAGTGAAGGGTGGGTGATACTGTGGGGGTGGGTACACAGGTCACTGCCTGCCCCTCTGCCCTCATCAGTGTCCTGGAGCATCTCATCTTTGTCTTGTGTTTGGGCCTCAGCTCTGGACCGAACCAGTGGAGGGACCAGCTCCGCCCCTCCCAGCTTCTCCACCTGTTCTGCCAGCAGCAGAGAGTCAAGGCCCCCGTGTACCAGACCGACCGTGTGGTGTTTGGGAATAAAGAATACACGATTGAAGAAATAGGTGAGTAGCCATGTGATCCTGAAACCATGGTGGGATCTCCCTCCACCTTCTTCTCTCTCGTCTGCCCTCTCCTATCATAACGGGGCGAACTGCCCATAACCCATATCAGCGGGGTGTGGTCTTAGATCTCTAGGGCAGCAGAGATGGACCAAACTTGCACTTGGTACTTTTGGGACCAGTATTTACCTGTGATACCATTGTGAAAATTAGAGGTCAAGGTGGGGCCAGGGTCAGGGGTCAGGGTGGGGCCAGAGTCAGAGCTCAGCCCGAGGCCAGATTGGGGTCCATCTGAGGGCAAGGTGAAAGGTGGTTTTGAAGCTAGGGTCAAGGTCATGGTTAGGGTCAGTCTGCCTCTGATGGTCAGGCTGGTCGGAGTTTGGGTGCAGTCCACTCTGAGGAGCAGTTTTCTCCTTGAATTGCACTAGCCTGCCAGCTTGTCCTTAATGATCCCTTCTGAGCCCCATTCACAGCTCCAGCACCTAACACATCCAAAGGGTGGGCAGGAAGCCCTGCGGCCCCTGCCTTTGCCCCTGGGTCTGCCTGCTGCTCATTCCTGAGAATCCCACCACGTGGTCCCCATGTGTCTGAGGTGCCCACAGGCCTGCGTTGCCCACCCGGAGCAGCTCAGACTCCCCCGAGGTGTTTACAGGCCCAGCCGGCCCCTCGCCTCTTGCTGGTTTCAGAGCTATTTGATGTCAGACGGTGCTGAGGTTATAAAAGAGGAACGACGGCTGTGACCCCTCATCCCCAATCGCCCTCCTTCTCCTGCTTTTCTGACTCTCCCAGGTCATGGCTGAGCCAGCTCCTCTCCGTTAGGCCCTTCCCCTGCCCCCATTCTCTTTTCCTATAGAATGCGCATCTGTTTTAGAGGTGGTCTCATTTCCTTCTGCTGGTCTGTGAGCAGCTTTAGCTCAGGTACCAGGGCTCCTGGTCATAAATTCATAAGAAAGGAAAGCCAGAAAGCTGGAGATGGTGAGGTCCGACATCTGCCTGTTTTTGCAGACGAGGCCGTTGAGGCCAAGGGTGGTTAACGACCTGCCCAAAGTCACCGGCCAGTTAGGAGCAGAACCAGATTCCCAGCCTGGTGGTCCTTCTGCAATGCTGTGCATTTCCTTAGTGGCATCTAGTAAAGTGGGCAGGGCAGGTTTGATGGGTGAACACGTGTGTACGTGTGTACATGAGAATCTGCGTTGGTGAACATGGGCACACCTGAGTGCACATAGCTCAGTGTGTACATGTGCATGTAGACACATGTGGCCTCTCTGGCCCCTAGTCCAAGTCTCTGTCATGGGGGCTCCAAGTTCATGTTGCTGGCTGGTTGGTCAGGCTTGTCAGGGTCAGAACCAGCCCTGTGTCCTCACCCCATACACAGTGCCAGTCCTTGACCTGCCCTCTGGCAGGTAGGAGCTATACCTGGGAAGCACAAGAAGCAGGGGGAGGGATGTTCATGTCCAGCTTGCACCTTTCTTAAATGAGCATGTGGTCTCAGTGGCCATGCTGACCAGCTGTGTGACTGCTCTGTGCTCTGTTTCTGTCATCTTTAAAATGGGGATAATAACAGCACTTACCTTCTGGGGTTATTATGAGAGTTGGACCTTTTAATATCTATGAAGAACATTTCCTGCTTTATAAGGGTTTCTTGTTGTTACTATTATTTTCGCTACTGCTACTAATGGAACCAATTGTATGAACCAGAGAATAGTGCTAAGAGCACATAGATGCCTGATCTGGGAGTGGAGGTTGCTGAGGCTCAGAGTTGGGAGCAGTTAGGGACGGCTTCCTGGGAGGGCAGAGGGATTCGTATTGGTGGGAAAGAGGAAGAAGAGCTTTCAGAAAAGGCTTGTAGAAATGATGGCAATGGGGAATCGGCCCGTGGAAAGTGAGGTTTCCCCTACAGAGAGTGGGACATGAGGACCAGAAGAAGTGAGTCTGGACTAGGGGTGAGGCTGTGGGGGTGAGGGACTTCCTGAGGCCCCCAGGCCGCCCTACCATCTCTTGCTCACTCAGCCCTGGCAACTTTTTTGTCTTCTCTCTGGGGCAGAGGCTGGGAGGGTCCTGAATCCACACCTGGGCCCAGTGGAAGAGCGCCTGGCCTTGCACGTCCTCCAGCAGCAGGGCTTGGTGCCCGAGCATGTGGAGTCCCGGCCCCTCTATAGCCCCCTGCAGCCGGACATTGAGCAGGTAGGACCTTGACCCTCGGGCCCCAGAGCCCCCGACCCCCAGCTAGCCCTGCTCCAAGGACACCATGGATACCCTAGAAGCACCAGTGGGGGATCTCAGGATTTGGCCAAGCCCTCCTTGATAGTATTTCTCCAAAGTCTGAGTGGTTACTGCTGTTGGCCTATAAGGGGACCTTTTGGGCCTGGTCTCCCCTGGCTACCTGCAGCCCTCAGGGCCTGGGGAATGAGCCTGACCCGCCTTCTCCATCCCTGTGTAGCCTGGACCTCTGGCCTCCCCTCAGTCATTCTGAAGCCTTCTGTTTGAGCCTGGCCTCAGGGTGCCGTCCCCTACCATTGGTCAGTGACATCCCAGATGGCCAGCCCTGTGCTGGGCTGCATTGGGGAGTTCACACAGGGTGACCAGCACCTGATGACAGAATGGCAGAGCAGCCGCAGAGATCAGTCATCAAGAGTACTAAGGACATCCTCCCACACAGAGGGAGCGTGAGCAGAGGGACAGCAGGCCCTGGGCTGAGACTGGGGAGGACTCCAGGACAGGGTGAGCTCAGGGCTGGGTTTTAGAGGAAGAGAGAAAAGATTACAGTCAGAGGAGGGCCGAGGCAGCCATGAAGGTGCCTTTGTACACATGCCGAGGACATCTCCTCTGTTGTTTGGGACTGAGCTCTCTTCCCCATGGTGATGTGGCCACCAGTTCCCCAGGGTGGCACGGCAGGTGTTGAAACATCAGCTCTTTCATTCTCTAGCTATGCGACCCTGAAGAAGTTACTTCAGTCCCTTCTGTAAGATGGGGACAGAAATGCACCCAGCTTGTAGAGAGGCAGGGAGCTGAGGGGTGGCAGGTAGAATGGTTTTCTGTCCTGGAAATCCTCTGAGCCCCCTATGACTAAACCATGCTCTTTGACCCTCCACGACTTTGCATATACTGTTCCCTTGGCCAGAAATGCTCTTCTCCCCTTTTCTGTCTGGCATACTGAGACTCAGCTCAAACATCATCTCTGAGAAGCCTGCCCTGACCCTCGACCCCCAGGCGCGGGCCCGAGTCATTGGCCTGTGGTGTAGTGGGCTCGCCTCTGTGGTCAGCCCCGTAGTCCCATTTAAGGCACCTCTCCCCCGGGGCGGTGAGCCTCTCTGTGGCAGGGCCTGGGTTTTCTCTTTCCTGTGCCCCAAGTGTCCGACGCAGAGCAGGTGGCTTGTAGATGTTGGTTGAATGAAAAGGGCAGTGAGTGAACAGGGCCGTGTCTCCTCAGGGGAAGCTGCAGATGTGGATCGACCTGTTTCCAAAGGCCCTGGGGCGGCCTGGACCTCCCTTCAACATCACTCCACGGAGAGCCAGAAGGTGACTTACCCCAGCTACAGACTCAGAGCTGAGTGGGGTGGCGGGATGCTAACAGCCAGCTGTGGGCAGGACTAGGGTGTGGCTCTTGGGCCAGGCTTTGGGCTACTCGGGTCACAGGATACTTCTCTTGCGTGGGCCTGGCCAAGTGTCCAGCCAGGCAAGCATCGGAGTCTTGAGGGAGCCGGCTTCCTGGCTTCTCAGCCAAGGACTACCCTCCCTTTGGTGAGAAATCCATGTGGATTTGAGTCATTCTCCACAGGTTTTTCCTGCGTTGCATTATCTGGAACACCAAGGATGTGATCCTGGACGACCTCAGCATCACAGGAGAGAAGATGAGCGACATTTATGTGAAAGGGTAGGGGTTTCCTCCTTCCCACCTGCCCCAGCTTGGTGGTGTCGTCCCTGCTCCCTCTGGGGTTGTGCAGCGGGAAGGGGAGTTCTAGTGTAGGGCAGGGGAGAACAAGAAAGGAAGGAGGGTCTTATGGGGGTGTCCCCCACCAGATTTCTTCTTCCACATTAATCTTTGGGTTGCACTTACAAGGTTTGAGGATGTCCTTCAAGGGAGAAGTTAGAACATTTTAATATTTATCGCATGTTTGGTACATCATGGAGATTTCTTGGGAATTATTTTTGCTTTATCATTTACCAAGTTCATTTACCTTCTTAATTCCCCATTTGCCTAAGTTGAGGATGCATGTTGTGGTAGAAACCTTAATTAGAAATGTTTTCTAAAATATTTATGTCTAGTTGGATGGTTGGCTTTGAAGAACACAAGCAAAAGACAGATGTGCATTATCGGTCCCTGGGAGGCGAAGGGAACTTTAACTGGAGGTTCATTTTCCCCTTTGACTACCTGCTGGCTGAGCAAGTCTGCACCGTCTCCAAGAAGGTGAGTGTCGTTCCTGTCCCCAAGGGTGCTAGTCCCAGGGCTTTCTATATCAGTGTGATTGCACCACCAGTTACTGCTGTGCCATTATCATACCCTCACTACTGCCCACTGCTGTTGGAATCACCACGGCCATCACTGCCTGATGACTACCACCATTGTCCGATCACTACCAATGTCACCACCACCATCATTGTCCCATCACTACCAATGTCACTACCACCACCATTGTCCCATCACTGTCAATGTCACCACCACCACCATTGTCCCATCACCGCCAACGTTACCACCAACACCATTGTCCCATCAGTGCTGATGTCACTACCACCACCATTGTTCCATTACAGCCAATGTCACCACCACCATTTCCCCTATCACTGCACATGTCACTGCCACCATTTTCCCCATCACTGCCAAAGCCACCAACACCATCTCTGCCACTCTTACTTCTCCTTCCAATTCTACCATCATTAGCATTGCTGCCACCCCACATCCACCCCCATACCAGTGCCACAACCATCATATGTAGTTAAGTCCAAATCTTAAAACTACTGCCTTTCTCCCTGCTCCAGACAAACCAAGCAGCACGAAGGATCATGGGGTCAGAGTGGGAAGAACATTTGTAGGGAAACCCAGCATGGCCATCAAAGGGGCCATGGGGCTGACCCCATAGGAGGGCTTACCAGGAAGGCCAGTGTGGCCTGTCACTTGGGTTGTCCCTATGATTGGGTATTGCTTAGCCATGTCCCTCCTGCTACCTTTTTTCCTATGTTTCTGTGTCTGGTGCCTGTGGTCACTGTCCAAGCTGGGCAGTCACTGGGAATGACTCTGCCCTTCCAGGCCTGAAGCCGCTGCCGTCCTCTCTCCACCTTCCTCCTCTCATGTCAGGCTGAAGGCACTTGGGGAGACTTGCTCAGCATCAGCCAGAGGGGAGGGGTGGATTCAGGGACCTCAGCTCTCTGTGTCTCAGCATCTCCTAGCTTAAGTCTCATCTGGGCCATAGATGCTTCACTCCTGAAATAGGCTGATCCAGAGGCAGGTGGCCTCCTTCCTGGTATCACTACACCTGCCTTTAGGGAGCAGCCCCCGGAGCGCAGTGAAGAGGGTGCTATGGGCAGTGAGGGCCTCGCGGTCAGGCTGACGGGAGACGGGGGGCACCTCTGTTGGAGCTTCTGACCACCTACATCCCACCTAGATGCAATTCCACCTTGAGATGCTCTCCTATTCGATGCAGCAAATGCCTCTCTGGCGTTTAGATTCCTCAAGGCTTCAAGTTGCAAAGCTTCTATGAGTCCTCTTTCTTTCCTGAGTGGTTGATTGGCTCAAAGAAGGGAGATACGTAATGTACTTTGGCTGCCTAGGTCTTCTTAATTCTCCTCATTATATCCTGCTGCAATACCCCTTCCCAACACAACACACAGGATCATCCACCCTGTAGAGAAACCAGAATGTTCCGCCGAACATTCTGAAACATTCACACAAAATATGGATTAAAGAAGGTGAAATGAATTTTTTCACCCAGGGATTGCTGCATAGTGCCTGCCTGAGGGCAGAATTTAGCAACAGGCCTGGGATCTGTGCGCTCAAGGAAATCCTAGCCTATTTGTAGGCTCCATCTTGTTTGCTTTTGCTCAGGGTGTTTGTCTATCGCGAGATGTTTGCATAACAAAACACAGGCTGCTTTCCTAGAGGAGAGCTCCAAATCCAACAGACCTTGCCTCTCTTTGCTGTGGATAGAGGGAGCATGGGGCCAGGAACGGGGAAGGGAGGGCTGGGCATCCTGCATGCCATCTCCAGGCTCACCAAGCCCTACGATGGGGTTAGGCATGGATGAGAAACCGAGGCTGAGATGCAGATTGGCCTGCTCAAATGGGAGGCGGGACAACCCCTTCATTGTGACAGATGGAGATGTGGGCAAAGAGTTGAAGGAAGCAGAGGCTGCTGTTTTTGCTACAGTGTAGGAGGAGAAAGAATCTCCTGGCACTGTGGCAGGTGATTTGACATAAGTGGCTGTTATGCTGAGTGAGGGAGAAGGAGGGAGAAAGGAGAGGGAGAGAGTGCTAATTGGTGGTACAGAGCAGGGTTACCTGGCAGTCCTGAGGGCCAGCTGGGGTTGCTGATTAAGAATTTGAGGTGGCTCCATTCTGACAATGATGGGTTTCATTGTTGCATTGTAGACACTGGCAAGGAAGAAGAGGAGAGTTGGGCTGACCCATGGTGGCAGTTCCAGAGGAGGAGAGGGGCTGACGACATACGGAAGGGAGCGGTTGGCCTTAACGGCCCATGGGCCTGGGCTAGCCTTGGAAGAATGAGAAGCGCATGGGGGCTGCCAGGGTGGAGAGGAGGACGAGGAGTCGGGGAGTCCAGGAGGGGCCCATAGGAGGGGCAGGGAGAGAGGGCAGAGGGAACGGAAGTTCTGTGTGGTGCCAGGCTCCTGGAGAGGGTGGTTGGCAGGAGGGCTGGAGGAGGGGGAGTCCAGGGGCTTCTGATGTCAACCAGGAGAGTGAGGGGAGAACTGGTTCGATCCAGGCGGAGCCAGGGAGTCCCTCTGTGGGAGAAGGGACCCTGGGCGGCAGGTGGAGCTGTGCCCACAGTGGGGTACCAATTAGCCAGTCTGGGTTAAAGGACTGAGTCTGGGGGTGGGTTAGTGGGGGCCACTGCACAGCCTGTGAGCTCCCCGGTTCTGCCGGAGCGCCAGCCCTCTGCCAAGGGGTTCAGGGCCTCTGGCAAGCAGGCCCCCCAGGGACCCCATTAACCAGACGAGACTGTCGTAAAGTACAAGGTCTCCTTTCATCCGGCTGCTTTGAACCACCGCTGGTCGCCCCTGCCGGCTCCCCACCTGGAGCCCAGCACACCCACCGGGGCCTGCCTGCGTGTCAGGCACCCACCCTGCAAATAAACAGCTAGTAAAAGGGCCCAGACCGGGAGTGTAATGAGCGCCTGGGACCTGGGGGGCCATTCCCCAGGCTGGAGCCCCGGCCCAGCTGCTCCCACCAGGGGCCGTTTGAACCTCTGGCTCATTACTGAGCCCATAAACCCGGCTGGCCAGGGGAATGGAGGATGCTGGAGGCCTGGCAGGCGGGCCTGCCGAGATGGCCATAAAAGCCCCGCCAGAGGAGGGAGGCACCTGCAGGAGGGCTGGGGCCCGGAAAAGGGGGAGGCACCAGACGGGCTGGGGGACAAGGGGCCAGCTGGGGACTTGAGCCCCTTCACCAACCCAGGCAGCGGTCTAGGCTGCAGTGGGGTGCTTTGCAAGGTGACCGTTCCTTACAGGGCATGGTCTTTGGTTCAGGAGCTCTGTGGGTCTGTGTGACCTGGGGTGGCAGCAAGGCCGTGTGTGTAGGGCACCCAGGGCCAGAGAAACCCTGTGTGGTCAGCAGTGCTCCTGACTCCCCGTGGAGTCTGTACCCCTGAGACTCAGTCCAGGCTCCCGCTGTGAGCTGTGACCTGGCATTTAGGACCTGGCACCCATTGTCTGCAGGATGGTCAGAATGTTTCCTGTCCTTATCCCCTACTCAAGTAAAGCTACAATCAGAGGACAGAGAACAAGTGTGAGCAGGAAACCCCAGTGACAGGCCTGCTGGTAAACCCAGGCCTCGGCATGCCCTCAGCTGCTCCACAAAGCCTCTCTGAGAAGAAGCCCAGATGATGCTGTTCCAGGCTGACTGGTCTGAGGGAGGTGGGGTGGGCAGAGCGGGAGACTGGTGACCTTTCCAGCACCGGGGGCTTTTGATTTGCTGCAGAGCAAGCTCTTGGAGGTAAAGGAGGGGTGGGTTGGCATGATGAGGGAGGGCCTGGGGTCACTGTCCCCTAGGGTGTCAGCTCCTTGCAGCAGTGTGTCAGGGGGTATCCTTCTCGTGATAGCCATGGTCAGGTGGAGGACCCTCAGGTTCCCAGCCAGCCCAGCCTGTCCCCAAGATCACATGGGCAGAGCAGGGTTTGGAGGTGAGAGCAGGACTCTGGGGCCGACTGCCTGGGCGTGAATCCTGGCTTGCCACTTCCCAGCCATGTGACTCGGACAAGTTCCTTGCTCTTCTTACCTCAGCTGCAAGGACGGTATCTCCCTGATAGGTTGTTGGAAGGATAAATGAGCTCATAGTGGTGAAGGGCTGGCACATGAGAAATGCAATATTAATACTATTATCATTGGCTGTCAGATCTTGGGGCAAATTCTTAGCTTCTCCAAGACTCTGTTTCATTTTCTGTAAAATGGGAGTGAGAACCTTGACTCACAGAATTGGGAGTTTTAAAGGAGCATCTTAAGTAAGCCAGCATGGTACCCTCCTGGGCCCTTGAACACTTCCCTCTGGGGGCTGCCCTTAGTTATCTTCCCACCAGGACCTGGCTCTGGCAAGTCCCCAGGGGATGTACCACTCCACTGCCTCCTCCAGGCAGCCTTCCAGGCTGGAATATATCCCACTGCCTCTCTCTAATGATGCTTCCCTGCTTCCTCCTCTGCTTCTCCTCTGGGCCAGGATGCTTTCTGGAAGCTGGACAAGACCGAGAGCAAAATCCCAGCACGAGTGGTATTCCAGATCTGGGACAATGACAAGTTCTCCTTTGATGATTTCCTGGGTGAGCACTGTTTCCAGCCCATGCCATTCTGCAGGTTGGGGGCTGCCCCTGAACCACTCTTGGGCCCTTTGGGAAGGCTGGCAGGAGGAGTGGTCCTATTTTCTGCCCTCAGGGAGTTCAGGGTCACTGGGTCCCCAGGGCCCAGTGAGGTCTGTGACACAGTAGTGCCAGAGTGATCGGAGTGGCCGGCAGGGTGGGCCTGTCAGCAGAGAGGGCATTGAACGCTGGGCCATGGTGGACGGTAGGACTCAGATCCTTTCGGAAGAGAGGGAAGCATGAGTTGAAGGCAGTCAAGCATGTCACTGGCTGCTGCCAGCTGTCTGACATCACACTTGACAAGGTGCCCCCCCCCCCCGCCCCCTAGTCTAGACGCAGACTGAGCCCCGTGAGTGAGGGCTCAAGTCACTCTTCACCCTGTGCCTGCGTGATGATGACTGAATGAACAAACAGGGCTCCACCCTCAAGCGCCCAGACGGGATTCTGGCGGGAGAGAAGTGCGCGGAAGCCCCAGCTGGGGAGCAGCGAGCGCTGTGCGGAAGGAAGTGTAGGAGCGGGTGCTCTTGCAGGGGTGGGGTGTGGGGCGAGGAGGATGGCGTTGTGCTGGGTCAGCGGGCTGGACTGTGAGTAACAGCCCCGTCACAACCATAAAAGTTACCCGGGAAAACGTGGCCTCTCCATACCATGGGATGTTCTTCAGCCACAGAGAGAAATGAAGTCCTGACACACACTGTGACTGGATGAACCTTGAAAACACGCTAAGTGAAAGAAGCCAGACACAAGAGGACAAATGTTGTATGATGCCATTGATATGAAGTGTCCACTATAGGCAATCCAGAGAGACAGGAAGTAGGCTTGTGCTTGCCGGGCATAAGGAGGAGGGGGAATATGGTGCTTCTTTTGGGGGTGATGACAATGTTCTGGAGTTAGGTAGTGCTGGTGATTGCATAGCCTGTGAATAGACGAAAAGCCACTAGGTCATACACGTTAAAATGGTTAAAATGGTACATTTTACGTTGTGTGAATTTTACCTCAATTAAAAAAGAAATGACCTTGTGAGAAAGGCAGTCTGGGAGGTCAGGAGTCCTGGGTTCTGGTCCCGCTCTGCCTCTTGGGAGCGGGTGGTCTTGAAGGAAGCACCGAGGCCTCCTCTGGTGGCCCTTGCTTGCAGGAAGGTGAGTTGTCTTTGCTGAGCCTGGGCCCTTGCAGGGGACGTCAGAGGAGCAGCTCCACAGGCGTGAGGAGGAGGACTGCCTGTTCGTCCTTCTCCCCAACCCCTGCCCTCCCGGGCCCGGGCCCCTGGGCTTGGGGGACCCGGAGCTGCTCCCGGACTTCACTGTAAAAGACTCAGGGTGCCAAAATCATGGCACCAAATGGGGCTTTCGTTATTTTACTTATTATTCTGGAATACATAATTGCTGTAGAAAAGTTAGAAACTATAGATAAACAACGCCTCCTCTTACTATTTAATGATAATCCCACTACCCAGAGATAACCTCCACTAATATTTTGGCATATATTATTTCATATATAAGCAAACACATATATGTTACATGTGTATTTTATACATGTATATATATATACACACACATACATTTTTAATATATGACACATATAGCAAAATGGGTTTATATTACGCATACTGTTTTATATCCTGATTTGGGAGAAAACAATGTTTCCAGAACATCCTTTCTGTTGGCAGTTATCTATCTGCATTTATATCTGCAGCGTCATGCTTAATTCCTGCCTGATGTGCTGTCATCCAGATGGACCCTGTTTTGCCTGGCCCATCCTCTCTTGGTGGGCACTCAGGTCATCTCCAGGGTTTCCAGTGTGAGTGACACCTTTAGGCACATCTCTGGACCCTTTGTGCATCTCTGGCCTGAACTCTAAGATTTTTAGTTTTTGTACATTTTAGCGGTTTTTGAAACATTTTGTTCAATTGCCCTCTAGAAAGATTTTACATTTTTATACTCCCACCTGTGCCCTGTGCGTCTAAAGGCATCATTTTTCCTGAACTATTGCTACCAGTTATCTCTTAAAAAAATTGCCGATACGATACCTCATTTTTATTGGTATTTTTTCATTAGTTGTAAAGAGTAACTTTAAAAATATATTTATTATCCCTATTATTGGTGGGATTTTCTTTTTCATGGTTTTGGGATGTTCATCTTTTATTATTGATTTTCAGGGTTTTTTTATATAGTAAGGACACATTACAAATAATTTCTCCCATTTTTTCAATCACTTTTTAATTTTTTTATGGAGTCTTTTTTCTGCTTAGAGACAAAATTTTTTTAGCATCAACCTATCAATCTTTATGGGTGAGGCTTTAGAAAATTAATTTTAAAAAGGAAAACAAAGAAAACTGCATTTTTTTAAAAAAAGATTTTATTTTTCCTTTTTCTCCCAAAGCCCCCCCAGTACATAGTTGTGTATTTTTAGTTGTGGGTCCTTCTAGTTGTGGCATGTGGGATGCCACCTCAGTGTGGCCTGATGAGCAGTGCCACGTCTGTGCCCAGGATCTGAACTGGTGAAACCCTGGGCTGCCACAGCGGAGTGTGTGAACTTAACCACTCGGCCACAGGGCCAGCCCTGAAAACTGCATTTTTACTGAATGAGGAAACAGTATTCAAAATAAAATTAAATAGGCTCATCTTTTGTTTTTAAAAATTAAAAAAACTATTACAACTAGTTTTTAACTCCACAAGATTTCTTTTTTCCTCCTTCAAAATGTGTCTTCTAATTGCATATTTCACTTCTTTTGAATATTTATTACTTTTATTTTAAAAGTAATAGCTAAAATCTATAATCTTGCCATCCGGAGATAATCTTATGTTTTCTTACAGTCTTTTATATAGATCATGCTGCAATAATGCTGTGTGCGCGTATATATATAAATATATATATATACTTTGTACTTATACAAATTTTGTATATATATACATATTACAGTCTTTTATGTAGATCATGTAGGATAATTTTAAGTATATATAGTAATTATAGAAATTTTGTGTATATATATATATGGTTTAATATCCTGATTTTTCTTAATGTTATGTGGGGACCATATTTACATGGGAAGTAAACATTCATCTACATTTGAGGGATGGAGAGATGTGTGGATGGGCAAATAGATGAAAGCTGATAGAGTTGAGCAAACAGATAGATGGGATAATAACTTGATTAATGGATAGAATGCCCAACAAATGGGAGCTATAGTGGGATGGAGATAGTTAGAGCAAAGCATGTAGATGGATGGAAGGATAGATGGATGAGTGGAAGGAAAGAAAACTAGAAGACTAGATCCAATCAGTGGATACTTGCAGTAACCGAGCATTCCACACTGAAAAAATCTAATCTCCTTTGCATGGTGTTCAATAATTTCTTAAATTTGGCCTCAGAAAACATTTTTTAGATTTATCTCTCTCACTTGATCCCTTCAGCAACTGATGCTCCAATGCCATTGACTTCATCATGTTGTGATCGGATTAGGATGGAACCACATGAAATTGCTGTTTTTATAGGTCAAAGTTAGTTGAATACCAGCGTTTTCGTATGGTTCAATCTAATAGCTGGAGCTATACAGGAGATGATGGATAAAATGGATGAGCAGATAAACAGTAGAGAAAGATGGATCCTTGGATAACTAGGTGGGCAGATGAAAAAATTGGTGGATGAACCACAGGGAGACACCACTTCACACCTATTAGGATGGCCATAAAAAAACAAAAACAAACAAATGGAAAATAACAAGTGATGGGGAGAATGTGGAGAAATTGGAACCCTCATACGTTGCTGGTATGAATGTAAAATGGTGCAGCTGCTGTGGAAAACAGTTTGGCAGGTCCTCAAAATCTAAACATAGAAATTACTGTATGACCCAGCAATTCTACTCCTATTTATATACCCCAAAGGATTGAAAACTGGGACTAAGATACTTGCACACCAGTGTTCACTGCAGCATTAGTCACAGTAGTCAAAAGGTAGAAACAACTCAAGTATCCATCAACAGGTGATATATCCATACCATGGAATATTATTCAGCCATAAAAAGGAATGAAGTACTGATACATACTACATGATGGATGAACCTGGAAAACTAAGCAAAATAAGCCAGACCCAGCAGGACAAATATTTTATGATTCCTCTTATATGAAATATCTAGAGTAGGCGAATTCATAGAGACAGAAAGTAGGTTAGAGGTTACCTGGGACTGAGAGGAGAAGAGATGGGGAGTTATGGCTTAATGGGCACAGAGTTTCTGTTTGGGGGGATGAAAAAGTTTTGGAAATAAGTAGTGGTAGTAGTCACACAGCACTGTGAATATAATTAATGCCAGGAATTATACGTTTAAAAATGGTTAAAATGACAAATTTTATGTTATATATATTTTACCCAAATAAAAATTTTAAAAAATGGATGGATGGATAGATGGATGGATGGATGTAGACGATGGGTGAATGAATGGAGTTGCACACAGTGAGATGAATAGTTGAGCACGTGGGAAGCTCTGTTAAGGGTGAATCAATAGGGTAGATTAATGGGCATGTGGATGCCTGAGTAGATAGTTGGGATGCTGTCTAGATGGAACAAGAGGCAGTGGATGGGGAGATGGAGTTTGTGGAATATGACCCTGGCTAAGCCATGGAGAGAAGCTGAGGAGGTGACAATGAGTTTTTCTTGAGCCTGCCCTGCCCCAGGGTAGCCCTAGGCCAAAGAACCCCTCTCTGCTGCAGGCTCCTTGCAGCTGGATCTCAACCGCATGCCCAAGCCTGCCAAGACAGCCGAGAAGTGCTCCCTGGACCAGCTGGATGACACTTTCCACCCAGAGTGGTTTGTGTCCCTTTTTGAACAGAAAACTGTGAAGGGCTGGTGGCCCTGTGTGGCGGAAGAGGGTGAGAAGAAGAAGCTGGCGGTAAGTCGGCTCCCTGCAGCCCAGCAGAGGTGCGGGAGGGGCTGCCTCCGTAGATGTCACTGGGCACTTACATGTTGCTCTCCTCTCCCGCCTGCCTCTCTCCGTTTTCCAAGGCACTGTCCCTCTTCCCTTCCAGTGCCAGCCGTCCTCTCCCTGAGGCTCGCAGCCCAGGGAAGTCTATTTCCAGTGAATAAAGCTCTTATCTCCCGCGGACCCTGCTCCTTGGCCCTCACAGGGATCTGCATCCTGGATTCCCCCTGGCTGGGCTTCCTGCGGAGGACAGGGGTAGCACCTTTCCCATTTGACCAGGACCCCACAAGGACCGTCCTTGTGTTACTCTCCTTACCCAGAGGCCTGCTCAGGGGTGTGACAGACCATGGAGGACCATCCTTCCTCTGGAAAGGAAGTGAATCCCTGACAGTTTACTTAGACACAGCAGGCAGCCAGCCAACCCCCAAAGTGGCCCTTGAAATAAAATATCCTTGTCGTATTAGGAATCATAGCACTTATTAAGAAATAATAGCACCTCAAAAGAAAAATGAGTGAAGGGCACACGTAGGTAAGACAGAAAAGAAGTACGAATGGCCATTAAACATTAAAAAAGGCTTATTCCCCCTACTAATTAAATAAAGGAATATTTTTAAATGTAAAAACATTTTTTTGCTGATTAAATTAGAATCTTTTTGAAAAAAATGGGAATACTCATTGCTGGTGAAGATGCAGAGAGTCTGGCCCCTGCGTTTACTTCCGCTGGGAGTGCTTATGGTTTTACCATTTGGGGAAGCAATTTGGGAATATAGAGGCAGAGATTTAACAATATTTATGCCCTGGGGACACTGTCATCTCACTTCTAAAATCTCTCCGGAAGAAATAACAAGATGCAATAAAAAATGTAGGTTCCGGGGTGTTTGTTGCAGTATTATTTATAACATCAAAGAGGTGGAAACAACCTAAATGAACCAAAATAAGTAGTTTACTAAGTAAATTATGGTCAACCATCCCATAGAATGTTTCAGCCATTAAAAAGCAAACTTTGAAAAATATATAATTATATAGTGAATTATGATATATTTCTAAGTGAAAGAGGCAAGCTATGGAACTCTATATACACAGTGAGATAGTTCATAAACTTGCAGGGGAAGACAGCTCTGATGCATAAAAATATTAACAGTGCTTGTCTCCACATAGTGGAAATGTGGGTGATATTCTCGTTTCTTTGTACATTTCCATAGTTTCCAAATATTCTACAAGGAGCACATACTGCCTTTATGATCAGATCAACCCTATATCTTTTCTTAAGAAGATAACAAAGTGGCTCTTAGGTCTGTCCTGGCCTAGCTGCTCTCCAAGCCATGGGACAGAACCTTTGTGCCCCTGATCAGGTCTCCTCTGTCCCCTCAGGGCAAGCTGGAGATGACCTTGGAGATTGTGGCGGAGAGTGAGCATGAGGAGCGGCCCGCTGGCCAGGGCCGGGATGAGCCCAACATGAACCCCAAGCTCGAGGACCCAAGGTTAGTACCCAGCCCCTGACCCCGGATGCCCAGAGGGGCTGAGAGGTGGAGCTGCAGTCCGGGAGGCACCCACTGCATAGCCATGCAGAGGTCACAAGACCCACATGGCCCAGAGATGGACATGACTGGTCCAAAGCCACACAGTAAGTTAGGGGCAGGTGACAGGCATCATTCCAGGGAACCCTGGACTCCTCAGCCAATTCAGAAGCTGGCACTGTTGGGCAGCTGTTTGCTGTGTGCTGAGCGTGCTGTCATATGGCGTGTATATGTTGTGATGTGGACTCTTCTGGGCTGGGTTGTTATTATCCCCATTTTACAGATGAGGAAACCATCTCAGCAAAGTGAGATAAGGTCATTCCACTAAGAAAGTGATGAAGCTAAAGTTCTCACACCTGGTGTGATTGGTCAAGAGCCCAGTCAAGGCCTCTCTCTTGACCAAGCTGCCTTCCATGACCCTCCCGTGGTGTTAATGTGGCTTTCAAATGGTCTTTCAACCTTAATTTTCCCATCTGTGAAGTGGGAAGACCAGTCCCTGTGTTCTCTCCCTTGCAGGCTCATAAGGGATATAGACCAATCTAGTCTATTTAGAAGCCTTGGAGGCAGTTACTGGGGGCTGAAAGATGACTGGAGCATGGGGGTCAAGGCTGCGTTTGCTGGGCCCCTCCCATGGCCTGCTTGGCTCAAGGTGAACTTAGCCCAGATGGCCCACTTTATCATAGTGCTGTGCCATGTGCCATGGGGGTGGCAGAGCAGTGAGAGGCAGCCCTGCCCAAGGATGTTGGGATCTGTGTGGAAAGACAAGAGAGATCCAGGAGACCCAGCAGCATGCAATCTGATGTTAAAACAGGCATTATTGAGACACAGAATTCTGCACGCTCTTTGAGTCGTGGGGCTGACCTAGGGAAGGTTTTGAGGTTCTTGGTTGGGATGGAGAGAAAATCAGCTTTCTGGGTTCACTTCCTACCATCCTTCTCCAACCGCGGACCAGCCATGTGCATCTAGGCAGGTGGCTTGGCTTCTCTGGGGCTCCATGGGCCCTAGCTCTCCTAAAGTGTCAGCCCCTTGAGGCTGTGACTAAGTCCTGGGTCAGGAAGGAGAGAGGGCGACAGGGAAGGTGTCCTGGACAGGGTGGCTGGGAACTGGGCTCCTGAAGGTGTGTGGGGCTCTGTGGCATTAAGAAGAGGAGGGCAGCATGAGTGGGGTTCACACTAGCACAGGTGGGAGGAGAAGGGAATATGAGTACAAAAGGCTCAGTTTTGGGGCAGGGGCTAGGGGCCTTGGGGATGGGCAGGTCCTGGGGGACAACTGTGGAGGGCCAGGGCAATGTGGGAGCAGGGTTTGGAGAAAGCAGCCCTGGTAGGGGGTGCCCTGCTGACCTCTAGGATCTCATTTCCAGGCGCCCTGACACCTCCTTCCTCTGGTTCACCTCCCCGTACAAGACTATGAAGTTCATCCTGTGGCGGCGTTTCCGGTGTGCCATCATCCTCTTCATCATCCTCTTCATCCTACTGCTGTTCTTGGGCATCTTCGTTTACGCCTTCCCGGTGAGCAGACCTGAGGGGGGAGGCACAGACCCTGTGTTGGAGGGGCTCCTGGTCTGATGTGGAGGGTACAGCTCTCGACCTCCAGTAGGCCCTGGTCTCATGGGGAGTCTGTCCTTGTCCTCAAAGAGCTCCCCCAGTCTGATGGAGAGAAGCAGCCTCTGTCCTTGGGGAACCCTTAGTCAAAGGGGGGAAACTCTCCCTCAGTGGGGAGACATAGCTGTCCTCAGCAAGCCCCTGGAATGTGCAATCAAGGGGTTGGCAGAAGGTGAGGCCCCTTGAGCAGGGGTGGGCAGGAGAACCTTCTTGCAGGAGAGTGTGGAACTGGGTCTGGAAGGGAAGGGAAGGTGTGGATGGCAGAGCAGAGGAGAAGGCCCCTCTGTGTGTGAGGATGGCACCTGCTGAGGTCCAGAGGAAGGGGGCACCTGGGGCTGGGAGAGGGTCTCAGTGTCCACGTGAGGACCTTGACAGAGTGTCCGGTCTCCTGCAGTGGGGTGGGTGTGGGGCAGTGTGGGAGAGCAGAGGGTGGGCCGGGAGCCTCTCACTTGGCACAGTGAACATGGGGGTCCCTTTCACCTGGTGAGAAGCCGGCTGATGCCTGACAAAGAGCTGCCAGGGCCACACCAGTGAGGCTGCTGAGTCCCCAGCTCCAAGGGGCCCCTCCCAAGGAGGGAGGATCTGGGGCTCTCCCCGGTTCTCACAGCTCATCAGGGAATCCTCAAGATGCTCCAGCCCCTCAGCAGCTCTAGAACTTCAGCCCTTGAAGGGATTGCAGTGTTCCCAGGCTGATACCCGATTTTTAATGTTAAGTTTCTTTTAACTTTTTAATATAAAATTTTCAAACTGATATAAAAGTAGAGAGAATGGTGTAATCTCAACTCCATATCACCTTGATTTTAATGGCAAAGAAACACACCCAGAATGGGGAAGGGACTGGCTCAGGGCTGCATGGCAATCTGTGCACAGCTCCCAGTCTGGGCTTCTGGCCACCCTGGGCCTCAGTCCTGGTCAGCACCAGGCCACTGGCCAAGTGCACTGTCCCCACAGCGGGAAGTCCACGCTGAGAATTACTCACTTGTGAGCTCTTTGCTTTGTGAATCCTCTACGCAGAGGAGGGGGATGGAGGGCTCTCTTCCACCGCGGCCCGCAAGGCCTTGTATGTGAGTACAGCGTGCCTCCTACGAGGAAGACAGTTAAAACCACAAAGCTGCCCCTTCAGTCCCTAACATCACGAATTGTGGGGAACAGTAGAGGGGACGGTCTGGTTTGGACATCCAGGCCCAGCTACCCTCTGGGCCATAAGCGATGAAGGACAGTCTAGAGCCAGAGTGCCCGTGCGTCCTGCTGCAGGCCAGGCCCCCTAAGCTGGCTGCCGTGGCCTGGAGCGAGCGCCATGCTGAAACGTGATCTGAGGCTCAGCAAGAGTCTTGGCCAATCGGCCAAACATGGCTGTGGTCTGGGGTGGGGGTCCAGATTGTGGGGACCTGAAGCTTCTACGATTTGGGGGGCTCTCCTGAAGCAAAGGAAGACGAAATTATCAATACAAGATTAGACACTGGGCCATGAAAGGGCACGTGCAGGTGTGGTACCCTGGGATCTGGGTGGGGCCCAGGACTCCGCCCTGGTATTTCCTCCCCTGGGCAGGCCCGGGCTGCTGAGTGGGGAGGTGAGGTTCTCCTTGCCTGGCCCGCCCTCCACTTGCCTCCTCTCATTTTGAGAGTATCTGGCTGCCATTCAGTTCAAGTAAGGACTTTATGAAGCACGTGGTGTGTCCGGGAGGCAAGGGGCGTCACGGGGATGAGGCAGAAGGTGATGAGCCTTGTGTCACTGGGGAGCTTGGTCCCCTAGGAGATGCAGTGAAGCCAGTGAATGAGGGAGAACAGCGGGTGCAATCCAGTGTCCCATCTTGAGGCTCAGGCCAGGGGAGTGCAGGCCAAGGAGAGCTAGTGCAGACCCTTACTCCTCAAGGGAGTGGTCTGAGGAGCAGCAGCAGTGGGGAGCTGGTTAGAAATGCGGAGTCCTGGGCCGGCCCCGGGTCTGCTGAGGAGAACCTGCCTGGGACACATGAAGGTTGGAGAATTGCCATTGTACAGGACGGAGCTCTGTACGTGGAGTCAGGAGATGGTGGCTAGATTCTGGCTCTGCCCTTGACTTCCTGTGTGACCTTGGCAAGGCCCTCTTGTCTGCATGAGGGGGCTGGGCTAGGTCAGCTCTGACCTGCTGTGACTAGGGCTGTGGTTGAGGAGCTGTTTTGCCTTCCCTGAGGGTGCTGCACACCAAGCCTGAAGAGCCGAGAGGATGGCAGGGGCAGGCCCCGAGTGACGTTACCAGCGCCCTTTCTATGCTTAGCCTTTGCCCCGGCCAGCTGGGCCTTGCCCTGTGAGGCAAGCCAGGCCTTCAGGGGCATGGGGAAGGAGGCCCCACTGCCTGGCTGGGAGAGAGAGGGAAGATTTCCAGCACTTCCAGCCCATGGTCCTTGCATGTCCCTGGCCCTGTGGGCAGGAACCCCAGCAGCCCTAGTCAGAGCCTGTCTCCTGGGTCCCCAACAGCAGCATCAGTGTTTTTTGAGATCTTCTGGAAACTGTCTTCTTTAAAATACCAACCCTGCCTTCCCTCTCCCAGAGCTGGCATGTGGGGGTCAGATCCTAGGTGAGGGGTCCAGGGCTAAAGGGGCAGCCTGGGCCCGAGTGGCAGACTGTTTGTGTTTGCAGGCCTTTGCTACAGCCTGGGCAAACCCTGCTTCTCTCCAGCCAAGTTGCCCAGTTACCTGGTGTGTCCCGGATCCTTACCTGGCTTTTAGGCCTCGGGGGCAGAGGGCCCGGTGAAGAGGGGCCCAAGGCCACGGCTGCACCCCCCGCCGTTGGCCTACTCTCCCACCCTCTTGGAAATTCCCCTGGGAGGGGGGACAGGAGGGCAGCCTGTCTGATTCCCCAGCTCCTCCAGAGCCAGCCGGGAGCAGGGCCAGCGTGGGGAGGCAGGAGGCGATCTGGCGGGGAAGGAGCGGCGGCTTTGTTTCCAGAGTTGGCTTTCCCGGGCCGGCGCTGGGGAACATACTGTCCCAATTAGGAGCCCTGTGTTGTGTTGTATGTGTTTTCATGGTTTTTGGGGGGAGGAGTGGAGAGGGGAGATTCCTGTCAGTCCTGTAGCAGCCAGCGCTTAATCAGGGGTGACCCATCTCTGGTTCTGGCTCTTGTCGTGGGTCATCCCCGTACACCCTGCTCCCTGACTCTCTCTTTCTCCTTTCTGGATGGGAGCATGGTGGCCAGTGAGCCCT
The DNA here is from genome assembly GCF_041296265.1 of Equus caballus. Classification (NCBI taxonomy): domain Eukaryota; kingdom Metazoa; phylum Chordata; class Mammalia; order Perissodactyla; family Equidae; genus Equus; species Equus caballus. The sequence goes on along the minus strand of NC_091698.1, from coordinate 46,852,339 downwards.
GGGTTCGCGTGTCAAGGTGTGGGGGGCGCGGGGGAGAATCAGGGTCATGCCTTCAGGTCACCTGTCTGATAGAGGAGGCCAGGGCAGGCCTGCCCCAGGCCAGGCCCTGGGCGACCTGAGTCCTCTTGGCAGCTGGTTGGGACATGGGAGTGAGCCCTGGATGGATGGGGACGAGGACAGAGCGATTCAGGCAGCCGTGGCCCCCAGATGGGAGTTTTCGGAGCGTATGGGCTTGTCTGATGGTGAGGGCATGGGGAGGGCGGAGCGTTGAGTGGCATGGGGCGCTGAGCGCAGGGTGCAGGCAGGCAGTTGAGTAGATGAGCCTCCTTTCTCAGCTCCCCCAGCCCTCCCAGCAGCTGTTACCACGCATCCCTGCCTTCTCCCTCCCTCCAGAACTATGCTGCCATGAAGCTGGTGAAGCCCTTCAGCTGAGGACTCTGGTCCAGGACTGGCTGCCTCCTCTGCCCAGCTCAGCTGAGCTCCTCCAGACCTCTAGGCCTGACCGTCCTGCCAGGGTGGGCAGACAGACAGAGAGACTGGCACAGGCTCCAAGAGTTGGTAACATCGAGCCCTGGGATCACTCTGCTTCCATCATTTCTTTCTCTTCCAACCCAACCCTTTTTGGATCAGCGCATATGTATTTCCGTATAAAACAGTTTGAACCACAAAGCAGTGTGGGTGTGTGTATCTCAATAGCACCTGAATGGGTGTGAGGGGCAGGGCATGTGTGTGGGGGTGGGGTATGAGGGGGGTGTATGCATCTCTGGCTCAGTGTTCCGAGTGGGTGCCGGGCCCCAGGGAACCGTGACCCTTTGATAAGACTGGTTGGGGTGTGGGGTGGGCTCTGAGGCTTGGTGCTGGCCGGCCTAACCTCCCTGCCTCCTCAGGACTTCCCTCCTTCCCCTGTGCCTCCTCTTTTTTCCCAGGCTCAGGGGGACAGGTCCTTCTGCCTTCGGGTTTCTTTGACGTCGCCTGGGACGATGTTCTGCTTTATACAAATGGAGCCCCAAGGAAAGGATTGGGCCAGAAACTCTCCAGGCAGGGAGGGCTACTGGACACCTGGCTGTGGCCTTGTCCCCCATGCTCCTGGCATTTCTTGGAGTTCCCTCCCTCTTCTTCCTCACCCTGCTTCAAAGGTCTGGTCTGGACAAACCCCTTTGTCTTGTGGTCTGAAGCTTAGCGTTAGCCGTGGGTTTGACATCTCCTGTAGGAATCGGGCTTCATCTACGGGAGCAGCAAGAACATACTTAGAGAAAAAGCAAAAAGCATGAAAACATCGTGATTCCAAAAAGAGGCCTCTGCCTCTCTTGCCCCAGGGGTTGGAGCTCTGGAGCACGGTGCTGGCTGCCTCCTCTCCTGTTACCCAGGAGGGCTTCTCCTGTTTCCTGCTGCGAGCCTGCTCCCTGGCCCAGGCCCCAAGGCCCCAGAGCAATCCTTCCAGGCCCCTTGGCTCTTCACTGCGCTCTGGGACCAAGACTGAGGCCCTGCCTCATCCCCAGCTGATTGGCAGGACTCGGGGTGACTGGCATGGGGCTGGTGGCCTGAACCCTCCTGGGCTGGGGAGCTACACCTTGAACACTGAGTAATTCTCTCTTTCGGAGAGGTTCAGGCTGGAGGTGGCCCTCAATGTCTAGCTCTGCTTGGGCCCTGAGAGGTTGGGGGGCCAGTCCTGAGATCCTGATACCTGAACCCTGGAGCCAAGTGGCCACACCTCACACAAAACGCACAGCAGGGCCCAGGGCCAAAATTTTTTCTGAGAAGGCAGTCTGGTGAGGACTCACTGTGCGTGCCTGTGTGGGGACAGTGAGAGTCAGCTGTCCCATAGAGGAGACTGGAGGCGAAAGGAAGGAAGAGACAGGGGTGCAGCTTCACGAGGTGCAGAGAGAGCTTAGAGACCAGGGGGCACCTGAGACGATTTGAAAGTAGAGAGCAGGAAGTGACTGGCTAGGAAAAGATCAGAGACACAAGAGAGAATATGGGATAATTAACAGAACCAGTTTCTGGAGAAGGATGGGAGGGTGTTAGCTTTGGAAAGAAAGTTCTCTTTTCCTTCCAGGTATGGGAAGGCAGGAGAAAATAAACACATACCATGCAACTATCACCTGGGTTAAACCAGTTGTGGGGGACATTGTTCCTGCTCATTAATTTTATCTGCTTCATTTGCTTCTTCTTGCTGCTCTGAGTTGCAGATAATAGAAAACATTGCTCAAACGAGTAAAAGAAATTTAGTGGGTTTGCAGAATTGAAACATTCAGAAGGACGGGCTTCAGGCAAGGGCTGACCCAGCTCCTCAACTAGGTCACCAAGAGCTTGTATTCTCTCTTTGCTCTGCCCTTGGTGGTGTTGGCTTCAGTCTAAAGCTGGCTGCGTTCCTAGAGCTGGAGTTGAAGCTGCTCCCTGGGACCATGTAGGCCACCAAGCAAAACTCAGGGGGGATGGGGAGTGGATGGCAAGAGGACACCATGTCCAATGAATGTTTGCTGAGATACTCCCCATGGCAGCCCTGAAGCAGGTTCCGAGGATACAGCAGTGAGTTACATATGACTCCTGACCTTCCATAGCTCTTGGCATGGGGAGAGAGAAAATATCCCCCATGGTTATTTGTGCCCTTATGGGAGTAGCAGAGAAGGGGCACCCACTGCCCTAGGGCAGAGACAGCAGCAGACCCTTGAGAAGGGCTATCCTCTGAGCAGAGTGTTGGGCGGGCCTGGTGTCTGAGGGGTAGGGTGTGCTGAGCCGCAGAGATAGAGGCCAAGTCTTGAGCTGTCAGAGAGCCAGGCTAGTTCAGGGCGTGGTCGAGGGAGAGGAGCCTGCAGGGAAGCGTGACGGAAAGAGGGCCTGGAAGGGTGAGGCCAGGGGTTGGAGGACTTTGTGTGTGAGCTGAGGAGTTAGAACTTCATCCTGGAGGCAAGGAAGAGCACAGAAGGACTTAAAGCTGGACTGACCTTGATCAGAATCATGGGTTTTGAAAAACCATTTTAGCTTAGTCCTTATCTTGGGAGACAAGAGTCCTCTGAGGGCATGTGGGTGGGCTTTGGGTTATAAAAGCCTTATGACCTTTGGGGGGAAGGGTCCAGTGACCTCCCCCAATTCTCAACAAGGTCTGTGATCACAAATGGTGAAGAACGGTTGCTCAGGATGCTGTGTGGCCAGCTGCAGAGGGCCATTCCAGAAGGCTGGTTTATTAACCCAGGAGCCAACTGGGGAAGATCTGAAAGGCAGAGCAGGAGTGATTCATTCATTCATTCGTGCCTTTTATTCATTCACTAAAGAAATATATATATATATGGCCATCTGTGTACTAGGCAGGGTGCTAGGGTCTAGAGATACAAGGTTGACCAAGTTTAACATGGTTCCTGCCCTCCCAGAGTTCACAATTTAGTAGGAAAGAGACACAAGTAGATAGGGAATTATAATACACTGATGTGTAAGCAGGGGTTACAGGGGTGGAAAAGATGATAGGAGGAACAGAGTGTGCAAAGACTGATTATAACCAGAAACTGGTTCAAAGATCTTTAAGAATTTCCACATGGGCACAGAACAGTGGTTCTCAACCAGGGGCAATTTTGCCCCCCAGGGCACATTTGGAAATATCTGGAGACATTTTTGATTGTCTTGATGGGGGGGTGCTACTGGCATCCAGGAGCTGCTAGACATCCTTTGATGCATAAAATAGCACCCCACACCCCCCAGCCTGACAACAAATTATCCAGTCCAACATGCTGATAGTGCTGCTGTTGAGAGACCCTGGCATAGCGGTAGAGGGTTCCAGGCGTGCTGAGCAACTCTACTTGATAGATTGACTGGCCAGGGCTGCGGAGGCAGGGGAGTGTGGGGTGGGAGATCAGTTCCGAGTGACTCCCAATTGTCTGGCTTTATGAGCGGTCAGATGCAGGCACCATTTGTGAAGTCAGTTTTGGACAGGAAAGTTCAGACATGGTTAGGGTGCAGTCAAAATGCCCTTCCTGCTCTCCGTGTCTCCCCGCAGTTATGGTCTCTCTCCTCCCTTCACAAAGTTCTGGAAAGCATCATCTACACTTGCTCTCTCCACGTCCTTACCTCACACTCCTCCACCCATTATAGTCTGACTTTACCCCTGTGCCCAACTCTATGGGTCTCCTTGCTAAAAGAAGCCTGATACTGTTCAGCTTTCGGTATGGTCATGAGCTGAGAAAGGAGCTCCAGCCCAGCCGCAGGGGGAGGTGTCTTATTAGATCAAACCAATCACAGTTAAAGCCATTATCCTTGCCAGTGATTGGTTTAGGAAGAAGCATGCGACTCATTTATGACCAATGAGATGTCATAAATTGGTCAGGTGGGGAAGGTGATAGTAGTTATGGGGGGAGGAGGGTAGCTAGGAAAGTTTACAGGAAGCTTTTATCCCCAATAACATAGGACACACAAGGAGGCATAGCTTCATCTTCTGCCTTTTACTCTTGTGGAAAATGTAATGACTGGAGCCATAGCTGCCATTTTGTGATCATGAGGGGACAAGCCTGAAGAAGAAAGCTAACACACAGAGGAAGGCAAACACCTGGTTCTCCAAGAAACTATTGAGAAAGACCCAACTCTGGAACTGCCCTGCCTCCAGATGTCTTGTTACCTGGGATCATAAATTCCTTATTGTTTAAGCCATCTTTGGTTGGGCAGTATGCTGCCCACAGCTCAAAGCACCCTCGCTGGTAAATTTCCTTCGGCTCTCCTGAAGACAGTTTTTACTGCAGTCACCAATAACTAGGGCGGCTGTGAACAGGCACCACATCTGAGACATCAGACATTTATTATTTATTATAACAATTTTCCCACAGATGGCAGTAAAGCGTTTTGTTCTAATAAAATCAGTGTGTAACAGGAGTTTTCTGGTAGAAGCAAAGTACCTTGAGGAAGGGGCACCTTTTCCTAATTCACACCAGGGCCACATGGAGGCCTGGTTGTTAAATCTGTGGCCACTTACCCCTCCTGACACTTCGCAGCAGCTGGCAGCTCTGAACATTCACTTTCTTGATGCACTTTCAGTCTTTGGCTTCCACGATACCCCACTCGCTTGATTTCCCTCCTCCTTCCCCAGCCTTGCCTTCTCGGTGTCCTTCTCTGCAGGCCTACACTCTTCCCCAGGGGTCTTGCCCTGGCCTTCTGTTCTCAGGCTGCACACCCCCTCGGCAGCCTCACCTGCTCCTCTGGCTTCACTTGCCCTCCAGAGGCTGCTGACTCCGAATCCTTACCTCCAGCCGCATTATCTGCTCTGTGCTGCAGCCATGTTGTCCAGCTGCTAACCCAGTGGGCATCTCCCCCAGGGTGACCCACAGGCATCACAAACTCAAACCTCTTACTCAGCATCTCCATCCTCCACCCCATCGCCCTGTCGTTCCCTCCGCCGACCCAGTCACTGGAGTTGGATGTGTAAGAGGCATCTTTGAGTCGTCCCTCCTCCTGACCTCCTATCCACAGCATCAGCAGATCCCCCAGATTCTGGCACTTGAATCTCTGGATCAAGCCCCTTCCTGTGACCACCTCCACTTGTGCTCAGGCCCCCAGCAGGCCGCCATCACTGAAACCCAGGCAGTACCCCTTCAGCCTCCCTCCGCTCCACTGCCCGATTCACTGGCCAGAGGCAGTCATATCTGGCCCTGCCTGTGGTTCCCTACCATTTTCGGGAGGAAGGTCAACCATCCTGGCACAGGACCCTTCCAGAGCCACCCCTTGCTTGCCTTTCCCTTTGCTCTGCTGAGCTGAACCATTTGCAGGCCCTCGCCCATTGCTCAGATCTCAGCTTGGCCCGTTCCTCTGGGCTGTTTCCTCTAACTGCCTGGTGCCTCTCCGCTGTTGAAACCTGGCAGAATGGACTGTCCCCGCCTCCCCTACCCTCAGCCTGCACCTCCAGGGCTGGAGTCACATCTCAGTCCTTAATGAGACGTCTGCTTCCTTCACTGAAGGGAGCTCATTGTTCCATTGCAAGTTCTCTTTAAATAGCCAGGTCCTGGGAGCCATTTCAAATAGGATTTTTATGTTCTGAAATTCAGTGAGTTCTCAACATTTGAGACCCATTCTTGCTGCAATGTGGAGAATCACTCTCATCTGTTAAAAAATGGCTTGGTAAAACTTGATAATTCTTTTATATCCAGAATACTCGGTTCCCTGCTTTTATGTTCTCTACTGGTGTTTTGGAGAGAGAGAGTCTGCGTGCACACACACATCCCCATTTTCCCCACAGGGCCATGTGGACCGCCCAAGATGGAGTGACAGGGGGCTTGGACAGACTCAAAGAGCTACAAGCACAGCCCTGGCCCGGCCCTGGGCTCACACCCCCTCCCCATCTCACCTCCACCCCCAGGGAACGCAAACTGGTCTCAATCCTCTCTCCACGTGTTTCATAAACGTAGGATTACGGGATTTCCAGAGGAGCCAGGTGGGCATCCCCTGAGTGGGACATGGGGACAGCCCGGGAAACGTTTCCTGCTTGTAGAAGAGAGCAGGCTGAGTCAGAGTTCAGCCCGGCGTGCTGGTCCTTAAATGGCGGCTGAGACCCTGATGTGACGAGGGGGACCTCCCCTCTCTCCTTTGCTCAGAGCTGTTGCTCCCTCCTCTGGGAAAATAGCTGCAGCCCAGACCCTGTGCCTTGGCCCAACGTGGACTTCATCCCCTGTTTCTCTGCCTTTGTTTTGGTCTTGGTTTTTCATGGTGCATGTGTGTGTTTGTGTGTGTGTGAAAGAGACAACAGATGAGACAGATGTAGAGAGAGACAGATTCCTGGTGAGGGAGGGGGACAGAGACAAACAGAAAGACAGTGCGGCCGTGACAAGAAAGAGAGCAGAACCTCACGCAGCTGCTGGAGCCTTTGCTCGCTTATCCTTCCTCCAGCAGCCAGAGCCGCTCCCTCCTGTTTTCCCCACTGGTTCCCAGGCTTATTCAGTTAGAAACAGAAGACCGGAGGAAGAGAGAGATGCCCCCCTGCACGGGCCCCTCAAATCCCCTTGGGGAAGCTTCATGCAGCAGTTTCCTCATAGCCCAGGAGTTCACTGTGGGCTCCGTTGGGTACCTCTGGCTCCGTTTTCCTTCCCTCCATAGGCTGACTTGTGTGTGTCTGGGGCAGGGGTTGGTGCAGCTCCCTGGCAGCAGGGCTGAGTGCTTGCCCCAGCCTGGCTGGTCCTCCGCCTTTCTACCACCAGCCTAGGCCCAGAGCCTGGCTGCCCCTTCCTCCTGCAGGCTCAGGGGACCGCTGTGGGGCCTCCAGGAACCCACCTATGCCTCCCATCCCAGCTTCTGGGCCCCACTGTCTTCTCCTGCTCGGCTCAGGCCTATGTAGGAAACTCTTCCCTTACTGCTGGCTTCAGCAGAGATGTGCTGGGGTCTTTCCAAAAGGAACTTGACCATGAACCAAGGGTGAAACAAAAGACCAAAATACACAATGAAATCACTCACACTTATAATGGGCAATACCTTTGAAAAATACCTGCTGGTGCATCTTGCCTCTTTGCAATCCATTTTTCCCTCTCCTTCTCCTGGAACACTTTTACCATCCAGACTTACCCCCTGGAGAAGAAGAAGAGGGTGTCAGAGACCCCTCAGGATGAGGAAGACAGAAGGGTAACATTGTCTGAGACCCCAGGAAAACCCCCCTCTTAGATGTCCCCGGAAGTGGCAAGGTGGAAAGGCCTACCCTGGGAGCCCCACTGTGGAGACCCAAACTCCCCCGGAAGACACAGCCTGGGAGCAGAGCTTTGAGGGCCCTCAGTCTGCGAAAGGACTGCCAGCCTGACAGATTTGTCGTCAACAGAGCGATTTTACTAGAGCGTGGATTTTAGAATCAGGCACACAGCAGTTCAAGACCTGCCTCTGCCACTTAGCTGTGTGACCTTGGGCAAGTCACTTTATCTCAGGCCTCTGTTTTCCTTTCTGCAACATGGTGGTCTTTCCCTCACAGCGTGTGGTGAGCACTCAGATGATGTGCAGGGCCTGACACAGTGGGTGCTCAGTTTATTTTGGAAAGGAGCTCTGTGCGGACCCGGGCGTTGGGGAGGAGGGAGGGTGCTGAAGAAGAAGACAGGGCAGGTGGGAGGTGGCTCCCCTCTCCGGGGGCTCCTCCAGGGTGGGGGTGATGGTGACACCATTTCTTTGCCTGGCAAGGTCTGGGCTTGCTGCCCTCTGGATGTGGAAAAGAAGTGAGAGAAGCTGTGTAGCTGCCCCGAGACACCGGCAGTGCCCACCCCACCATCCTGTCTCAGCCGCCGTGTCCAGGCTTTCCTTCCAGAGCAGGCAGGGTGACCTCAGTTGTTCCAGATGTCACCCTCGGGAGGGCTGGGTGAGAGTTGCTGCAAACGACCAGCATGTGGGTCCCTACAGATGGCACACTAGAGGACCCCCCTATACAGACCCCTCACGCAGACGGACGCATCCTGTCATGCTCCGACCCATGGGAACACGGTCACAAACGCAGGCATTGGTACAGGCACATGCACTCGCAGTGTGCACACTCAGGGCACACAGGCTTTCTCTCCGTGCGTGTGTGTGTTTCACATTGTCGGCCAGAATATACTCTGGAAACCTAAGCAGAAAAAGCGTGTGAATGTGGCCATCATTAGGGATAAATTAATCCCAGACGTGTACGGAGTTTTCTTTCTTCATTCTCAGCCCTACTGCAAATTCAATTATGACTCTCTGCCAGCTACTGAAATAAGGGGACAAGGAAGTACGTGGCTGAGCCTGGAAAATGGGGCAGGGCAGGGGACCCTTCTTGTTCCACACCCTCGTTCCCCTTCCCTGCTGTCCGGGATCCAGGAAAGAGTGGCAATCATCGCTGGATGCCACACACCGCTCGAACCTCGGGGCAGCAGCAAGGTGCCATCCAAGAATGCGGACCTGGCAGAAACTGAGCTGCCCTCTGAGAGCTGAACTAGGAAATGACCGCATGTGGGATCAGAGCCTAGGCTGGCAAAGGCTCCCCGTCAAGGCCACTGGTCCCAGGGCCTGGCAGGCCTCAATGGCGCACATGTTCACCCCTCTAGGGAGAAGAGTGTGAGTCTCAGACACCCACCTTGATCCTGCCCAGGGAAGAGAGACTTGGCTGGGGGACTCCTTGGCCAGCCTTTCCATCTCCCATGGCCACTGGGGTCTGGGCCACAAAAGGTTGACTTTATCCCTCACCCTTCACACTCATGGGCAAACTTCTGACAGTGTTTCGGCTTCCAGCACAGGTCTGCTTATAAGGGTGTGTATCTAAGTCATGCTGATGCAAGCTGTGCTGCCCACTGAACAGTTAGACCCTCTTGGAGCTCCGTTACTGGGGTCTGCCCCTTGGAGGTGGACCCTCCGCCCTCAGACTCAAACCATGGGGGATCTTTGCCTGCAAGCATGCCCGGGGGTGGGGGCGCCCTCCAGGGCAAGAGTGCCTGCCCCTTGAGAAGCCTTCTGGGGCAGGTGGCCATCCTCTCCTTGGGCTGTGGGAAATCTGGGCCTTCTCATCTGCCCCTCACTAGGAATGAAGGGCATCCCCTCTCAGACCGAGGGTGGTCCTCTGTGACAGCTGCCTCCTCTTCTTTTTCTTCCAGAGGCAAAAGGCAAGGAGGGGAATTGAGCAGCTTTAAGGGGACTACAGGGAGAGGGGGAATTGGGCATGTTTGATTCCATAAGAATCCCCGAAGAGGGTCAGGGGAGGCTGGTTTTGAAAGAGGATGGATGGATTGGTGGAGACTAGATTTTGAACGGGAATGTTGTGACCGGGCAATCAGGGACTTTGAGGCCGGGAGGGAGGTGGAGCAGGTGGGCGTGGCCCTGGTGGCCCTGGTTACCCTAGACAGAGAGACTTGAGTGGGGAGCTGCAGGGCCCGTGGAAAGAGGCCTGTGGGCCTGAGGAGCAGGCGTTGGGGCTGGAGGTAGGAGCTCCGTATGCCCCTGTCCAGGGGCCTCTGGGGCCTGTTACATAACCTAGGCCTGGCCAGGGAGGGCTGGATTTTCACAGTTAGGCTCAGACTGCCAGAGAATGAGAAAAATGGGCCTGAGGGAACACCTCCACCACAGAGACTAGGAGGGAGGAGGCCAGGGAGGGAGGCCGAGATTGTGTGTGTGTGTGAGTGGGCTGGCTGTGTCAGTCCCTGGTCCATAGGAGCCAGCCCTGGAGGAGGCCGCGGTCCCTGCTTTCCCCAGGGGCCTCCAGGTGGGGGAGGCTCCACTTTGTATTCGGTCAGGCTGTCTCAGATGCCAGAGACTCCTATTCACCAGGCCAGGCTCTCGAGCCACAGCTGGCTCAGAAGGAGCCCACCCCCATCCGCAGGGGAACTCAGCGAGGGGCAGGGGCAGCAGTATGCTCCCGGGGGGCCTCAGCCCTCCTCCAGCCTCCAGAGTTGGCTCAGTTCAGGGTGATGATGAAGTTGGAGGCTGGTCCTGCCTCCGGGCTGGTGAGGGGGGAGCCCTTGGCTACTGGGGGCCCACTTCATGTCAGGTGCTGTGCTATGCACGTTGTCACCTTTAATCCACACCTGTGAGAGGTAGCTGTTTTGGCCCCATTGGAGAGATGAGAAAACTGAGACTCAGAGAAGGCACACGGCTTTAATGAAAGGTAGACCCAGCCATGTTGACTCAGAGGGTGTGCTCTTCTCCTCCCCTACAGGCCCAGCCACCCATCTCCACGCCCCTCAGTCTCACAGCCCATGACCTCCAGGCTGGACCTAGAGCCTCTGCCTGGTTGGGTGGGTGTGGGGGTCAGGAGGCAGGCAGGAGAGATTGTGCATGGAGGTGGCACTGGCACTGGGAAGCTCTGTGTTTTCATTCACTCCACCCCTATTTATTGAGCACCTGTCACCGAATTCTGTTCTAAGCACAGAATTCTGGCCCTTGTACAAGCTCCCAGTTGAGGAGCCAGGCGATAAACAGTTTCAGGTAGTAATAAGTGAATGCGAGGAGGAAAAATAAAGCAGGGGAGGAGATAAAAAGGACGATGGGTGGGGAGCGGCTTTTTTCCATAGCGTCTGGGGAGAAGACCTCAGAAAATGGGACATCAGAGCCGAACCTGGCTGAAGTGGGAGAGTGAGGCACATGCAAGACCTTGGTGAGAGCATTCCAGGCAGAGGGCACGGCAAGTGCAAAGGCCCTGAAGCAGGAATGAGCTTGGCTGGCTGGTCTGGTCACACTGGTCACCTCCTGGGGGTTGGCCACCATCCTCCAAAAGGGTCCTCTTAAACTCATTCTGGCCAGGGAAGGTTTCTCAGCAATGTCGTCACAGTTCATTCCTGTCACTCCCTGTGTTGCCCTTGCCAAGAATGAGGGGGTTGCCCTCACCCCCTCTGGGCTAGGCATGGCACACAGCCCCTTGGCCGTCATCTTTCCCATGGTTGGCCACTTGGAGAAATGCTTCCAGTATTCACACTCCTCACTCCCACTCTAACCCCTGCTGGGGACTCGGGTAACATGCTCTTTCCAGATGGACAAGGGTGATTATTTACTTTATTTTTAAAAATAACTTTCATTGGTTTTTGCCTTATTATGAAAGTAATATATGTTCATTATAGAAATTTGAGAAAATGGCTAGCAAAAGGAAGAGCATAAAAGAGCCACTAACCTCATTACCCAGAGAGAACCACTATTGGCACTCAGGGATCTCTAGAATTTTCCACGTGAGTATGAAATATATGTTAGCATTTTTAAAGAACATGATCTCACTGTATGTAGTGGTTTTCAACCACTACACTGTGACTATCCGTCTGCGTCACTGAGTGTGCCTCCACAGTGTGGCTTGATGGCTCCGTAACCGCCTATCATTTGGATAAGCCGTGGTTTATTTAGGCCCTTATTGATGGACTTTTAGTTTCTTTTTGGTTTTTTTTGAGCATCTGGTTCACAGGGCTTCTCCCGGGTTGTTCTGGGAGGCTATTCTGTAGTGTCTGAGCAGTCCTTGAGAGAGGAGGCAGGGTCAGATGCCCCAGGATGCCAGAGGTCAGCACAGGGACCCAGGCTGGGCGGGTGGGTCCTTTGTTCCTTCTCTAGGGTAGGGGCCCTTTAGGTTTCTCAGCCACCCCTGGGCAAAGGCTGAATTACTGGGAAGACTGAGGAGACAGGATTTAACTAAGAAAACTGTTTTCCCTACAGCTGTCAACAAACAGTGCTGCTCACGGAGGAAGGAAACTCGACTTGTAGCCTGCACACAATAGGCTTGGGGTGGGGAGAGGAGGGAAGGGGATGGTAGGGGAACTGAATACGCAGAGTAGGGAGGGGGGCGGGCAGCACCTGCCCTGAGGTGAAAGTCCTGAGCAGCGGCAGACTGCCGAGTCTCCAGAAGGCATTGCAGGCAAGCTGCGGGGTGGGGGGTGTGGGTGGAGAGGTGCCAGGTGGGGACCTCCAGGGGAGCAGTGGGGGCTGTCTGAGTATCACTGACTGTGAACAACCTCCCTTGCCTCCTTCATGAAGCCGCCTTTGATTTCTCCACCAGGGCAGCCTCGTGCTTTCCTGAGCCCTTGCTTTCATGGTTCATGTCTCCCTCAGAGCCCTCACCCCCGCTGCTTACCATCACAGCGGTTCTTTGGGTCGGCCTGAGCTTGACTCCCAGTTCTCTGGCTTCTCTCCCCACCATCTGCGAGGCCTGAGGCAGTTCTGTTCCCTCTGCCAACAAGGAGTCATCGTATCTCCTTTAGAGAGTTCCTGTGAGGTCCACAGCCAGGACTGTACAATGCGGCACATGGTGGATGCTCTATTTTTTAATGTTTCTTTTTACATTTTCTTCTCCCATCTTGGGCTAAATCTTGGAGGGGATATAAAATGTCTTTGCCATCTCTGAGCCTTGCCCCACCCTTAGTGGTGGTCTCCATGTACCTCGGAAGTTACACAACGCTTTACTGGGGTATGGGAAGAAAATATTTACGAAATCAAAGCCGTGACTCTTTCCTAATATGTCGTAATGTTTGAACTGATCCTGGGCTCCACTTGTGCCATGTGGCAGATGGGCACGGTTTTCATGTCAACTAAATAGGTGTCCTGAGAAAAGGGGTGTTAGTAGCATCATCCTGGTTCATTGGCTTTTGGTGACAGCTTTTGGTGCGAGCCTGGTTAACAGGATTTACAGATTACATGATCTGGATTTAACTAAAGTAACTCTCATAAAAATGGACACATGGCTTAGAAAGATTCCTTCCATGAAACACTCTGATGGAAGATAAGCTAACAATGCAAACAGAAGAGAAGAGCAGATTGAAGATAAGCTAACAATGGAAAGCAGAGCTGATACCCACAACTCCCACTCCAGCTAGTACTCAGCTGGCCAGTTGCATCAGGGAGTAAGAAAACAAGAAGGATTTAATTAGATCTGACAAGAAGTCAGTGACACAAACTGAACCATCAAGAAGACTGGTTGAAATTAAGATTTCCATCCATTACCTGTACCAGTGACCCTTGTCCTAAACCTTGAGTGTGCCTTGAGATGTTAACTCATGGCAGTTGTACATGGATATAATTTATGCAGAGATAAGTAGTCATACAGCGGGAGTGCGTGCTCAGGCTTTTCCCTGGTGGGGGTTTGCTATCTACCAAAGGGTTTGGAGAGGGCTGCCTCACAGCCGCCAGTGCCAGGCCTGGCACACAGCGGGGCTCAGGAAGCTGGCGTAGGGCTGTCCTGCTCTTTGTGTGAGTGTGTGCCTGTAGGAGGTTTTTATGACTGTGTAAGTGTTCTGCTCACCTCCCTTATTTGGCACACTCTCCCCTCCTCCTCCTGCCCCACCCCCACACTTTTCCTCTCATTTATCCCCTCCTGCCAGTGGGTGCCCCTGCCTGACCCTCATTAACTCAAAGTGTAAAAACCATTTGTCTACAGCCCCTTTCCCCCTCCTCCTCCAGCTGGAGGCTGGGGCCAGGCCCTTCTTTCCTCCCATCTGCTGTCTACACTCAGACCTCTGTGGTTTATGAGCTAGACCTGAATCTGCTAGTCTCCATACAACAGGCAGGACTTGTTAGGGGATGGCCTCAGGGCTGCTCAGAAGACCTACCAAGAATGAGCGATGCCCCTGTGGGAGCCCAGATCTGTGCCTTATTCCTCAGAAGCTGGCAGGGCTGCCTCAGAAGGCTGCACAGGTTGTGCACTGCACACCTCTAAAGGCCTCATCGGTAAGGCAATGATGTAGATGGCACTCATCCCCAGGGCTGTGTAGGACACAAAGAGTGTCATGTGTGGATATGGCACTATGTGTGTCCTCTTCAGCTCTCTCCTCTCCAAACCTTTCCCAGGCTCCAGGGCAGCTCCTGCTCCCAGGACCTCTGGCCCCAACCTTCCCACCTTGAAGGGGTGACAGGGAGGAAAAAGGAAGAAATTGGGTCTGGGATTAAACCAGTTAATCAATGCCAAGTGCTTAGAACTCTATAGAAGTGTTTGCTTTGTTGCCAAGGAGGTGATAGGTCAGGAAAGAGGCGAGGAGTGGGGCAGGTGGCCTTTGCGTGATAGCACTGAAGGTCCTGAGGATTGGGGACTGTCCTTAAATGAAGAAGGAGCCTGCCCAGAGTGGGAGTGCATGGCTCCAGGGGGCTGTGCATGGCATCCCTCACCCCGTTGGCATCTCCCCTGGGCAGGGAACCGTACCTTCCTCTGGCTCAGTCTCGGCAGGCTGCCCAAGGGGCTGGTTGCCTGCCTTCCTCGGGGCAGCCCAGCAGGGCAGGCAGAGGTGAGTGGGTGGGGGTGTCCCTCCTCCTCCCCCATGCTGGCAGGGGCCCAGAGGAATCCAGGAGTCAGAAGTAGATCCGGGGTTTGTGGCCGGAAGCCCAGCCTGGCCGTGCACAAGAAGGCGTCTGAGTTTTCATTACTCAGGGGGAGCCACAAATTGTCTGGACGAGCATGGTTGGGTTTAAGGAACGTAAACATCTCAGCACACAGTGTCCATCTCTCAGGGAGGACAGGTGGGGGACCTGATGTGGTGGCTGCTGGAGGCAGGGGTGGGCACTAGCTGGCCTCACCCAGGGGCTGGGTAGGAGCCACCCAAGCAGGGTGCCAGGCTGGAACAGAGTCCAAATTCCCCTACCAGTGCTTCACTTGCTGGCTTCAGCAACCACCTCTCTTGGCTTCTTATTTAAAGGCCAACCCACCCTCCACTCCAGCTGAGGATGACTGAGCAGGTCTCCTTCGTCAGGGTAAGTTAACTGAGACCTTCTCTTCCTCCCTCTACCCTCCTCGACTTTGATGGCCCAGAGCATCCTCAGGGACCTAGGAGAGGTGGGTGGTGGTCCTTAACTAGGAATGGGTGTGGGGGCTAGGGGCGGGGCTCTGTTCTGGGGCAACCTCGTCACACGGCAGGGACAGGAGTGAGCATGGGAGAGCAGAGCCGGGGATGGGAGGCCCTGTTCCAGGGAGGCTCTCTTGCTCCTTGGCTGGAGGAGGGCCTGACCTGGCATTGCTTGGTGGGCTGCCTGGGTGGCCCTCTGCTGCCTGGGGCTGTCATCCCCCCCACGACTCCCTCACAGCTGTCCCAGGCCTTCACTGGCCCTTGTGGTGGCTGCTCTGGGACTCACTCAAAGCCACCGCTGACCTGCCTCCCCGCCCGCCAGGGTAAAAATAGATGTTTCCACCGCGGCCACCTCCGCAGCCTCAACTTTCTCCTACTTGAGCCCTTGCCAGAGCCTGCTCGGCGAGTGGAACACGAACTGCAGGGTGGAGCCTGGCGTCGGGGCCGCTGAGGAGCCTGGCTGCTCCTGAATGCCCCATTGTTCCTGGAGGTGACCCTGTCTGTCCCTCCTCCAGACCTGGGGCCTGCCCTGCTCACCTCCAGGCCTCTTCCCATTCCCTTTGGCTTTGCTCCCATCTGGCCTCTCAGCTCCTTACCTTCTACTTTGTCAGCCGAGGAGGTATAGTCCCTCCCTTACAGGGCCAGCTCCATGGGCATATGAGCTGTGCATGGGGCCCTGTGTTGAGAAGGGACCTGCACTTGGTTTACTGCTCTTCTGTCACCACCTTGAAATTGTTAATAATTTTGAAAAAGAGGCCCAGCTTCTAAATTTGGTACTGTGCCCTGTGAATTATGCAGCCCGGCGTGCTCCGTTAGGAGCTACTAGTCTGACGGCGAAGACACAGGTCTGATGGGAGAGGCACATCTCTCCCTTAGGGAGCCCAGAGAAGGGAGGAAGAGGCATGGCAGGCCCTAGAATACAAACTATACAAGGGGGAGATGTGGTCTTTGCCCCTGTTTCTCCGATGTGGGAGAAACAATCCTCTCAGGGAGCCTCAGATCTCCAGCCCCCAAGCTCAGAGAGCTCAAAGATCAACGGAGAAGGCACAGCCACTGCCTCAGAGAGCACATAGTCTGATGGCAGAGGCAGAGCGTGTGCCTTCAGTAAGTCCATGATCAAATGGTGGAGACACAGATCCTGCCCTTGGAGACCCTGAGAACCGATGGCAAAGACCAGAGAGGCACGTGGGTAGCAGGGTTGGTCCCAGCTGAGACTCCAGGGCATTCAGGTGGGCATGGGGGCGTCTGACCAAGAGCAGGGCATGGGAGACCCCTGGGAAGGCACTGATTCCTGTGGGAGCTGCCGAGGGGGAAGAGGTTCCGG
The DNA here is from genome assembly GCF_041296265.1 of Equus caballus. Lineage (NCBI taxonomy): Eukaryota > Metazoa > Chordata > Mammalia > Perissodactyla > Equidae > Equus > Equus caballus. The sequence goes on along the minus strand of NC_091698.1, from coordinate 46,835,827 downwards.
CTGGGTGGGCCCTGGCAGGAGGGGAGTGGAGACGCAGGAGAGGAAGGCAGTGGTGCTGGTGCTGCGGGGGTGTAGGCTGGCTTGTGCGGGGCTTGGAAGGACTTTTCTGAGGACCCCAGGGAGCAGAGCAGATCTCGGATGCTCTTGAGGGTGGCGGCCCCAGAACAGCATGAACATCAGCATCCTCCCTGCGGAGCAGCCCGTGGGCCAGGGCCCTGCAGCCCGGGGGCTGGGTGCAGAGTGCCGTGGAGGCTGGGAGCATGACAAACCCCAGAAGGCCAGAACCCCTGCTTGAGCCCCTGGGACCCACTGAATTTCCCGTGGGTAGGTGGGGTGAGGGGTGCTTGCTGGGGTACCGTGGGAAGAAGAAGGTTGACTGGTGACTGGGCTCAGGGCTACTGTCTCCCCAGCCCCAGTGAAAGCAAGTGGATGCCAGTAGCTTTGTGCTCACGCTTGAGGGCCAAGGGACCACAAACACAGAAGGGAGTGCCCCATGAGGGGACTTCCTGGAGGAGGTGACCCACCTGAGAGCTTGGACTGATGGGAGCTCTGAGAAAGCCCCTGTCTACCCACCAGAGCACCACTTCTTTGGGGGTGCACATCGCCCTCTTAAGGCTCCTAGTTTAAATCGACCCCCAGGAATAGTGCAGATGAGGAGAGGTTTTCCAGACAGAGTTGGGCTCCCTGCACCCCGTGAAGAGCTAACAGGCTCATGGGCAGAGACAAGTGGCAGAGCAGGTGAGCCCTGGAATCTGTCCTCCCTGTGTGAGGTCCGTGCTCTGCCCTGGACACCACCTGGCCCCTCATCAAGGGCCTGGCTGTGGGACGCTGGCATTTTCCTTTGGCCTGGCAAGGGCACCTCAGGCCAGAGGCAGCCAGGCCTTGGGGAAGCTTCTCGTGGGGTTCCCACCACACAGAATCCTGGGCATCCGCTGTGTGGCCTCTGAGGAGCTAATTAAATCGTGATCAGGGGCTGTGTCCACAGCGCTGCTCTGCCCGTGGACAAGCCTGAGGGAACCTACCTCCCCTGAGCCCGTCTCAGCCAGTCCACCAGCTCTCTGCCCAGTGAAGTCTCTCCCCAGTGATTCCTGGGGGATGGGTTGGACCTCACACGTGGTAGGGGTCGTGGGGGTTGTTTGTCCCAGGGCCTGAGGCTCAGAGTATGTAGTGGGGGCCCTGGGATCCCAGAGGACCCTCCTAGTAGAGTGACAAGTGGAGTCCCTCCGCCAGGAATGGAGGAGGTGGGGGATGTTGAGGAAGAGAGAAGGGAGGACGGAGAGACGGTGGGGAGAGGGCCTTGGGGGACCAGGGCATGGGCTGGGAACAGACGTTTTTACCTTTGCAGAATGACTGTGTCCACCCAAGTGAGGTAATAGGGGTGCCTCAGCTCAGAGGTCCACCCAGGCCTGCCTTCTCAGCGCAGTGTCCCTTAACCAAGCCCCCCAGCATGGCCCCCACCATGCTCAAGAGCCGGCTCTGCTGGGTGTTACGCACACACGCACAGGGAATGTTGGAGAGTGTATCAGAAAAATTCAGTTCAGTCTACCCCCTGCGGAGGGAAAAACCAAGCTCTTCCCTACGTGGATTTCTCCTGTGTGTCTCCTTTACTCCTCACTCCAAACACGTCACTTCTGATGCTTCTGGCCATCAAATGTATGGAGGTTTTTCCTCACACCAAGCAATTCTCTGCGACACCAGCTGGGTGTCCTACAGTTACACTGAATCCTGACACTACCTGGAGACAGCACCAGATCCCACAGGTTGAGGGCTCAGTCCCACAGAACTGCACCCACCCCACTTCAGATGCCGATCTCAAGTAGCAGGTCCCCAGGCGACCCACAACTTCTGTCCAATTTGGCAATAAATTGGAGGTTCCCGTGGTCCCCTCCTCAGGTTACATTAATTTGCTAGAATGGCTCACAGAACTCGGGGAAACACTTAAGTTTACCAGTTTGCTAAAGGGAATGATAAAGGATACGGATGAGCAGCCAGATGAAGCGATGCATAGGGCAAGGTGTGGGAGAGTCCCGAGTGCAGGATCTTGTCCCCATGGAGTTGGGGTGCATCACCCTCCCAGTGCGTGGATGTGTTCACCCACCCGGAAGCTCTCCAAACCCGGTAAACTACTGGGATTTCATGGAGGCTTCCTCGTGAGACATGATCCATTATTAGCTCCATTTCCAGCCCCTCTTTCCTCTCTGGAGAATGGGCAGTGGGCTGAAAATTCCAAGCTTGTAATCATGGCTTGGTCTGTCTGGTGAGCAGCCCCCATCCAGGAGCCCCCCCAGAGTCACCTCAATAGAACAAAAGATGCTCCTAGTGCTCTTATCACTTAGGAAATTGCAAGGGTTTCAGGAGCCGAGTGGCAGGAACTGGGGGAGGAGATGGATATTTATTTTCTGTTATCTCACAGAGAGTGAGCGCCAAGATGCCTAGTTCCCACGAGTCCTCGTGTGCCCACAAAGGCTAAGTGGTGGGATGTGCGTAGAGGCCATTTTGGGCCATGGGGAGAGCAGAGAAGAGCAGCAGGGCAGCAGGCTCGCAGTCTCTTTCCTTTCTGACCATTTAAGTTTGCGCCCACGGCAGGCCGGGCAGCAGGAGGGAACACAGTCAGGTCCAAGGAGAACTTCTGGGTGGTCTCAGGCACTGATACATCCTGCGACAATAATCCAGGCTCTTGGGGAGTTTCTCCTTCTTGGAAGTCAAGACCAAGGGCTGAGCCCCGGTTCACACCTGAAGCTGGGTGGCTCACGTGCCAGCCTCCCTGGGGGCGGGAGTAGCTCTCCCCTTCTCCTCCACCTAGCTTGCCACCTGCAGGGCTCAGCTCAACTCCCCGCAGAAGCCCCCCAACTTCTGCAGCTCCCACAGCTGGGTTTGCCTTTTCTGCCCTCGCAAAGCAGGTCCTGCGTGCACCTTCAGCTACAGGCCCTCAGATCCTACCAGGTTGGGGAGACAGCAGCATCCTCCACTCTCAGCTCAGCTAGTCCAACCCCCTGAAGCCAGAGACAGCAAGGAAGCTGCCTAAGCCTGCACAGCCAAGGAGGGGAAAGCAGACCCCATGGGCTCCGTGCTGTCTCCTGGGCTGCCAGTTTGTATGAGTGCCATCACTTCACTCGTTCTTCGTTTCTTCATTCGGCCAACAAGAATGTCTTGAGTGTGTGCCGAGCACAGGAGCTTGTGCAAGGAGGGCAGACAAATGAGACTGATGCTGCCCTCCGGGAAGCAGACAGATAGACCTGGGCAAGTGAGTGTCCCTGTGCCCTGCAGGCCACTCTGGGCCAGCGGAGCAGTCAGTCCTCCTGGAGGGCCAGGGCTCCCTCAGAAGGCTCCAGGGGGAGAGACTCCTGCCCCCGGGCTTGCGGGATGGGGAGGATGGGGTGAGGAAGGAATTGAGACTGAGGGTCAGGCTGGTGGGGGGACCCCAGCATCCAGCTCTCCCCTAGGACACCCCCCCCCCCCGCCCCCGGAATGTAGGCCTGCCCTCTGTTTGACTTCCCCTCCCACCTCTGGACTGTGGCTCCTCTCAGCCACTTCATTCGCTCCCCTCGCACCTACTGAGGAAGTGTCCCCTCTCCTCACCAGGCTCCCACCTTCTCCTCCCCTCTCTGTCACCTCCACTCCAGAAAGAAGCCTTCACTTTCCCCACCTGCCTCTCTCCTTTCAACCCCCGGCATCTGTTGGGGAAATTGGGCCATTTGAAGAATAAAGGGAAGGCAGGAGAGAGGAAACTCCCGTCTCAGGGCCCAGCCCACAGCTGGCGGGAAACCTGTTCCTCGTTAACACCCTGAGTCAGGGACCAGAAGGGGGGTGTCGTGCCTCCTCAGTCCTCCCGCAGGGACCAGGAGGTGAAAGGCACGCTGGGAGATGTTAGCTGGAGTTATTGGGAGCAGATGGGAAGGGATGGTGGGAGGGGCAGGGATGTGAGGGAGGAAGAGCGTCAGCCTAGGGGTGGGGGAGTGGTGGGATTATGTGCGGGAGGGGATTGGACAGAGCCTCACCCAGACCACTGGGGTCCTGAGCCAATTATCTGGAAATATCTCCTCCACAAGACGTTCTTTGGTCCGGACTACAGGGAAATCCAGATTTGGGGTACACAGACCTTCAGGAAGGGCAGAGCCAAGAGCCATGTCTGTCTAGGGCTGGTGTGTCCTAGCAGAAGCCACAGTGTGTAGACACTGGGGATCCACACTGCCCTGCCCCTCTCTGGAACCCCTCTTGGGTCTGAGGATCCCTGTCCAGGGCACTGGCAGGGGCAGGGTGAGGGATGGGAGCATGCGTTAAGGTTGGACTGAAGACAAGGAAACTGGAATCTGCTAGACTAGAAATGGGAGGCTGGACACGGGGCCCAGGGGGAAGGAATGAGGCAGGAGTTCTCAAGGGCACTGTGGGCCAATGACCAGTGTTCGAGGGTTGAGGGTGATGGTGACAGTGATGTTGGTGCTTGTGGTGGTGGTGACAGTGCTGACAGTGACAGTGTGATGGTGGTGATGGGGTAACAATGGTGGAGACTGATGTTCTCAGCTTCATTCCATTCGGATGCCCACTTTCATGGGGTACCAGGTTGGCAGATCTTCCCTGGCTTTCTCTTCAGTGGGACCCTGAACCCTCATCTCCAGTCCTCCAAAACACCTTGGACTTAGCTGGGCTGCATCCTGGTCTTCATCCCTAACCCCATCCTCAGTCCTCGGCCCTCAGCCCAGGGCTGCTTCTCTCTGCCGAGAGAAGTGGTATGGTGTCAAAGCCCCCAGTCGCTTCAGAATCCAAGTGATTTTAGGTCCTGGAGGAGGAGGCTGGGCTGGGAAGGGTGGGGTTGGGGCTATTATTGTGTCACCTCTTGGCCCCTGCCTCTCCAGCACTTTTCCCTCTTAACCCAGGCCCAGGCAGGCCCCCGGCCTGCACTTCCTGCTCCACACGGCTTGGGCCCAGATTCCTCCTCCAATGTTTTAATTAGATCCCTCGCTCATTAGCTGCCCGAATGCCTTCCAGACACCCTGCAGCTGCGGTGGCCCTCCCCGCACCTGCCCATCCAGCTGGGCCTCCCCCACACCTGGAAGACATCGAGGCTTTCAGCCGGGGCCCCAAACTCCAGCCCCTCCCTGTGGCTTCGAACAGCTAGGACCAGGAGACAAGCTGAGGGAGGCTGGGAGGCCACAGGAGAGGCCCCTGCAGGGAAGGCTGGGATGTGAGTTATAAGGGGTCCGATGCCCCTGTGTGCCATGGCCAGGGGAGCCAGGTCTCTGGTCCTCTTTTGCCTCACCATGCTGAGGCGCTACTCCCAGGCCCCTTGAGAGAACCGCTTAGGGCACAGAGTGTTCACCTTTATAGTGGCCAAGAGGGGTATGTGAGGAGAAGCTCAGAAAGGAGGCTGGGAGTGGGAAGCTGGGCTTTGATCTCAGCAGGCTTTCCTGCAGGATTTGCCAGGCTCCATCATCATTCAACGATTGGCAGAAAGAGAGTCATGTCCAAGGTTGTGGAAAATGGCCCAGGGTGGAACTCGGATTTGCCCCAGCACCAATCTCCCTTCCTCGTCTGCTGATTTGCACCAACTCCAGGGGGCACCAGCCACACAGAATTAAGTGAATTCCTTTAACATTCACTTAAAAACGCTTATGAGGAGATAGGCACCATCATAAGAACTTTGCAAATATTAGCTCACTTAATCTCACAATAACCCTATGAGATAGACACTATTATTTATCCCTGTTTAACAGGGCATTTGAACAGCTCAGGTTCACACAGGTTGTAAGAGGCTGGTAGCGACAGGATTCCAATCCCTGCGGTCTGGGTTCTCAGTCCTCGTACCCTGCTGCCTCTCTAGAATAAACCATGAGTGGTGTTCCCTGGAGTGGGACAGAGGTGGCTCTATTTAAGGCTCTTCCCAGTAACCAATAGGTGCTGGAATTGCTACCATCCCAGGGGAGATGGGAGATTCTGGTTGCGTGGCCAGGGGCAGGCAAGTTCGTGTCTTCCTGACTCAGTTTGTGTAGCGTAAAGTGGGAAAACCATCCTTAGCTCATAGAACTGCCTTGAGCCTTAAATTGAGTGGCAGAGCCTCCCCATGCTTCCTCTATCACAGTTCTGACCCCTGCCTCGTGGGACAAAAGCATCAGCTGCTGCTCAGCACCTCTGTTCCCCACCCCCAAGCCCAACCCCTAGGAGGCTGGTTTTTTAAGAAGTAGATCCCTTTCACTAAACGAATGTATGAGGACCTCAATTGATCAAAGCAGGTGAAAGCAGAACTGAGCTGGTTAAAGTCTGGTTTGCATGGAAGTGATGGTGAGGAGGCTGAATGCTGGTATGTCCTGCCCCTAGCACTCTTCTGTCCTCCCAGGCACCTTGCAGAGACCTAGGACTCCCCAGACCTTGGAGTCATTGTCCTGAGGGGGCCAACCGACCATCTTTTGGGGAGCCAGCTGGTGCCCTGGTTGGTGCCCCAACCAGTCCCTCTGGAACCTTCCTTAGGGCTCACTCCTTCTTCTCATATGATGACAAGTGTGGGCTGAAGGACTTGGTCTGGGAGGATACGTGGAAATGAGAGCATTGAGCTGGAGTTACATGTGGAGAGCAAAGAAGAGGAGCAGAGAGAGATCCCCCTTGCCCAGTAGCCATCCCAGCCATGTGTGTGTGCGTGTGCACGAGGGCATGTGGTTAGTCTCTTAAATAGTTTTTCCATCCGCCCTCCGCATTGTCAGTTTCCCCAGCAGGAGGCTGGGAGGGGCTGGCTGCCAGGCCCAGATCTAAATGTCAAGGCCTGGAAAATTCAACCAGCCCCCAGAGTCCTACATCCTCACTCCAGGCAGCAAGATCACGGAGGCAGGCATGGGGCAGAATGACAAAGTTAGTCCCTCCATGCCTTCTGTGTTTCCCCTCTGCAGATCGCTCTGCTGCTGGTCTAGACCTGGGGCCTAGCAGATCCAGGCTCCTCCCCAGCCATCCCATACACCTAGACCAACACAGACACGTCATGGCTCCTGCTGCTCAAGAAACTACAGTGGCTCCCTACTGCCCAGCTGGGTCGAGATTAGGTCTCGGCCTAGTACTTAAGTTCCTGTCATCAACTAATTTCATCCATGGTTACTTCCAACAAGACCATTCTGCGCCCCCTTCTAGAATCCACCTTCTTCAGGAAAACTTCTTTGATCAACACCAATTTTTCTTATGGTGCATAGTCTTGTGCTCAGGGAGAGCGCCCCCTATTCATCACGAGTGGGAATATCATACATGGTAGACTGTGGCCTCTGGACAGCGGGAGCCTTGTCTTCTGATGCAATCAGAGCCGGGTTTGAATTCCTTGGGCCCCGTTATGTCCAACTGTGTGACTCTGGGCTACTCACTTCATGCTCATGGACTTGAGTTTCCTAATCTCTAAAATGGGGATCACAGTCCCCCTCCTGTCTCTATGAACTTATACATCTCCTAGAAGGTCAAGTGTATGAAACGCACAGTTCCACTCCTGTATTCCTAAAGATTCCATGGGTGTGGTCAGAGATGGGTGGATTAATCTGCGTGGGCTGCCATACAGAATGCCACCAACAACACAAATTTATATGCTCACAGTTCTGGAGTCTAGAAGTCCAAGATCCATATGCTGTCAGTGTTGGTCTCTGGTGAGGCCTCTCTTCCTGGCTTGCAGATGGTCACCTTTTGACTGTGTCCTCACATGCCTTTCCTCTGTGCAAGCACATGGAGAGAGAGAGAGCTCTGGTATCTCTTCCTCTTCTTGTAAGAACGTTGGTCCTGTTGGATCAGGGCCCCACCCTTATCACCTCATTTAGCCTTAATTGTCTACCTAAAGGCCTTATCTCCAAATACAGTCTCACTGGGGTTTAGGACTGCAACACATGAATTTTGGAGGGACGCAATTCAGTCCGTAGTAATAGGTTACAAAACAAACAAACAAGAGTTCCATGGTTGACTAAGTTTGGGAAAGGATGAGTTAAAACAAGTTAAACAGGGTTCTTGATTGCCGATCTTCTCACAGCCTTTCCCTGTGAACAAGGATGCTCCAAGGTGGGCCTGGAGGAGATAACATGCTGTGTTTCCCAAGCACATTTGACCTTGGAACTCATTTTGGTTGATCTTGCTGAGCTAGTGTTTTCTGGAGTTCTGTTCTATACTCACTAATCAATTGCTGCCTAGCTGTTTCTAACTTGAGTACCGATGGGCAAGGTCAGGATTATTGTTCCACTCAAAGAATGGAACACTAACCAGGGAGCTGTTCCTAGTTAATGCTAGAGCTCCAGTGAGTAATTTGTTTGTGACACTGTCAACCTTGGTTCCCACACCTACAAGTTTCTTTTTTTTTTTTTTTATTGTGAGGCCCAGCTAATGCTGACTGACAGCTGTACCCTTGCTTGGCTCCCAGATCACAGCAGTGCAGGCTGGGATCCTGGAGGGCAACTCTTTGCCATCAGATGCCATCATGCCCGTGCTGCATTTCAGCTGAAGTCTTGCCTAGAGGCTGAGTGGTGGACAACCCTCAGTGGGGTGACCTTTCATCTTCCCCTTACACCTTGCATGCATGATCCCCAAGGTCTTTGCTGAAATTGGTGCTGTCCAGGAAGTTGTGGTCTGGGTCCTTTTACTCCAAGGTCTGAGGACCAGCAGCATTGTATCACCTGGGAGCTTCGTAGAAATGCAGAGTCTCAGGTCCCATGGCAGACTTAATGAACTGGAATCTGCATTTAGCAAGCTCCCAGGTGATTTATAGGCAGGCTCATTAAGGTTTTGGAAAATTAGTCTGGAGCAGTGATTTTCAGAACCACAGGCTATAACCCATAGTGAATTGTGAAAACAATGCCATGAGCTGCAATCAGCATTTAAAAAATAAAAGAGTAGAATTGAACATATAGGATGCCTTGAGTTGACAAGGGCAAGTGTTTCGGGGGGAAACTTTGTGTCTTCTGCGTTGCTACATACAATGTGCGTCACTATCTAGGGGCACTTAAGGGTGGCAAAATAGGGGACTGGCTGTGGTGACCTCTGCCATGCCCTGCCCACCTCCTCCCCACCTGGCCTTTCCCCAGCTGCCCTGGATGCCTAAAGGTTTCCAGTCACTGACCACACACACCTTGTCACCACACCCTGTGGCCCAATGCCTAGGTTTTGGGGTGTGGTGGGGGAGAGCTGGAACCAAAAAGAATGACTTCTAAAATAGGTTCCTTTCCAGGTTTATTTTTTCCCAGCTCCTTCTCCCCGTTCTTTTTCCAGCTCCTTGCCCTGGTTCCTCCTTCTGCCCCTCCTGTTCCAAGCTGGAAGGCAAAGCCAAGTCCAGCTCATCAGAGGTGGGAGTCTCTCTCCCTCCATACTGTAGATTTCTCTTTCCCGAGGCCTCCTCACCCCATGCTGAGGAGTCAAAATAACCCAGCTGACCCTTAGCTTGCAGGGTCATTCCTACCTCTGGCAGTCGGCCACCAGCCCCACGTCTGCCAGAAAATTTACCTGATCTTTGAACCTAGCACTCCCCTGGAGATAAACCCGGGCGACTGCTAAAGGCATCAGCGCTGCTGTAGAGTCAGAGAGTCTGGGCATGTGGAGGGGAGCAGGGCTGGCAGAGGGCAGGAGGCTGGGGGCAGAGGGGCTGGAAGGGGAGGGACTGCCTGTGGCCCCTTCTCCCTCCCTTTACCCTCAGCCCCTGGCTCAAGGCCAAAATGGAACGTCTGGAACTCTATCAGGGGCCCTTCCCTTTTGGAAGTCCTTCATCATCATCATCACTACTGTAGATGACATAGGGTGATCACATGTCCCTGTTTGCCTGGAATGGTTGGGGTCCATACCTGTTGTCTGGGTATAATTACTAATAGGGTCCCCTTTCACTCTTAAGAGTGGTCTAGTTTGGATTTTAAATCATGTTATTATCTTATATAAGTAAAATAAACTAAAGAAAACTTTGCCAAAGTTCATTAAGCTAATAAGAAATTCAGCTGGGACTTCACCCAAATCACAAACTTCTCCCAGGATGCTTCATGGCCTCCCAGCATGCCTCATATCCTTCCCAGGATGCCTCATGTCCTCCCAGGATGCCTCATGTCTTTCCCAGGATGCCTCACAGCCTCCCAGGATGCCTCGTGGCCTTCCCAGGATGCCTCACAGCCTCCCAGGATGCCTCGTGGCCTTCCCAGGATGCCTCACTTTCTGATTCTCCCTCTATCTGGCAGGAAGGGTATTGTGGATCAGCATGTGAGTCTGTGTGCTGGAATCCTAGACTCCTCACAGGCCCTGAGAGCCAGTTAGAGGGAGTCGGTTCACTCTGTAACAATCTCTCCCAGCTGTAGGGTGCAGCAGAACCCAGGGAAGTTTCTGAAGCCTTAGATTTCGCTGCAAGGGTGGGCAGGGCTGAGACGGAAGTTGAAGTCTTACCCAGGAGGGCAGGATCTTTTCTCAGGGTACTTCCTGGTTTTCCTGCTCTGGCATGCTCAGAATCCCAGCTGTGGAAAACATGAACTTCCTAGGGGTGGAAGACACTCAGGCTCCCACTTTTTGTTCTCTGCAAGGGTGTGTATGGTGAGTGGAGTGGAACAAGAGGGCCTGGGGCTGAGCAGTGGGATGGGGAAGCAGGAACTAGTGCTTTGCATGCTGAAGGGCTTGCAGCCTAGGGGCAGGATCTTGGGATAGAAGGACAGCATTAGCTGTGCATGGTGTGTGCTCCAGTAATTGCCCTATGAACTTGGCCTTGGTGGTTGAGTAACAACTTTGAGGCACAAGGCCACCCCAAAGTCTCCTGGTATCCTTGTTCCTCCAGGCCATTCATGGACCCTGACTGCTGACAAGTTTCTGGCTCTGTCAAGGCTACTGGCCACAGACTTAGAAGGCTTTGCATCTTGTCCTACTGGATCCAAGCCTTAAGCTTTGCTGGGAATCTGAACCTGCCACATCCAGTCCAAGGACTGTGCAGGAAATACAGGTGAGGGGACACCGCAGGCTGCCTCCCCTAAGGAGCACACTGCTAGTCAGGGATGGAAGAACACACGCACACATACACAAATGCCCACATGTCGACACTCCTTATATGTAACCCATTCACAGTACCCACGTAACACATGCACACCCATGTGCATACCAAACACACACACACTCACTTCTAGACACCTCACACACACTCCCTCATCTATATCCATGTGTGTGTACACACATACACAAGCACACATACAAACACATGCACGTTCAGACACACATGCAGGTACATAATACACACACCCTGCATAGCAGGTACTCACATGTGCATGCCCCTGGCCAGCCATGCAGGAATGGGGAATGGGCCCCTGCCATGAAAGAGGGGAGGTCTAGAACTCTAAGAATAGGGGCTGTGTGTATGGAGAGCACCCTGGTTTTCAGGGTCTCGAGACTCAAGAATACTGGAGAAGAATAAGTGGTGCTTAGAGCATAGGTGCAGCAGATAGAATGGGGAGATAGCATGACCAAGGCCCCTCAACCAGGCTCCTGCCCCATTGTCCACACCCCCAATGTCCCAAGGGATGAGCTTCTCCTTGCCCCTTCTGCCCCAGACCCTCTCTCCTCCTGATTCATTAGAAGACAGAGAACAGATTACCTACAAAATGAAACCCAAATCAAATTGACACCAGACTTCTCCCCAGCAATGATGTATGCAAGAAGATAGAAAAATTTATTTAAACAATTCCAGACTGGTGTCCCCTGAATTTTGTTAGGGGAAGCAAGGTGGGGGGGGGGGCGGTGTCTATTTTTGGGTTTGAAGGTTAGGGAGAGAAGCTCCCCAATGACCCTCTTAGAGGACATATCCTGTCAGGATGACGTGGGTCAAAGATCTTTGAAAACCTAAATGGAGCAGTCAGACTGGCCTTCTTAGGCAAATGGGACTGGATGTGGCAGGATTAGAGTAAGCAAAAAGGAGAAGGCCTGCCTGATGGGGGACTCCAGAGCAAGGGTCCAGAAGCCAAGCAAGGTGCTGTGCTTGGCAACTGCTTGGCCCTTTCAGGTGTTCCAGAAGGTGCTTCTGAGCCCTCTTGCCAGGGGGCAGTCACTGAGGACCTGCTTGCTGCAGGCAGCCCTGGGTTTGCACAGGACAGACGCTCCTCTTCCTGGCCCACATGGCTGTCCCTCAAGTGTGGCCAGACTGGTGCACCTGTGGGCCTGTGAGGCTGTGGTGTGGTGCAGTCCACTAACCCTATTCAGAGGTCAGAAGTCAGTCTGTGGTCAGGGTCAGGGTCAGTTTTGCAGCCAGGGTCAGGGTTAGTCTTTGGACAAGATCAGTTTTGTGGCCAGTGTCAGAGGTTGGTCTTGGCTAGGGCTGGAATCAGTCCGAGTCAGTGTCGGGGTCGGTCTGTGGCCACGGTTGTGGTCAGTCTGAGGTCACGTTGATGTGACCTTGCTCAGGGCTGAGTGAGGCTGGGAAGCAGTTTATCCTCAATGTAACTGATGTGGATGAGACTTGCAGTGAGGCCTGCGACCTCACCAAGCCCCAGCTGATGAAAGGTTGCCTGGCCCCTCTTCCAACGGAGACACACACAATGTCTGGACGTGAGTAGCTCTGAGTTCCAAACTTGGCGAGGTCTGGGGTGGGGGCAACAGATCTGCTGGGCCATGTGCCCACGACTGGAAGGCCCCAGCTCCCCACTGACAGGACTCCTGCACATGGCTTCAGTCTGGGGGGCCTTATGGGAACCATGGCAGATGGTGGCCCTGACTCTGAAGCTTGGCATCTGGAGGCCAGGCTTTGGTGTGGAATGTGGCCCAGGGCAAGGGCTCTTCAGATGTGACACGGCTGGCACAAGCTGTGTGTGGGCCTTCAGCGTAGCTGGTGACAACCCTTATCCCACCCAGATCCATTCCTCATCCCTTAAAGCAACCAGTAATCCCGTTCCACGCTGCTCCTCTGCCTAAGGAAAGGGGCAATTGGACAATTTCTCTGCCCTGAGCTCATGCCTTTTTTAATGTGTTGACCCAGAAACTGCCCATTCTGGAAGGAGAAGCAGGGGAAGGAAGGGGCTTAGAAGGCTGGGAAAAGACCAGGCACCTCTGCTCTCAGCCAACCCAAGCCCAGTGTCAGAACAAGCTTGCAGGGAATAGGGTGGCCCGACTAGAGGGCTGGGATCCTGGGACCCTCAGATGCCTGTCACCCCACTGGCAATCACTTGAGCCCCTGCTATACTCCAGGCTCTGGCCTCGGCTCTGCAGGGAATTCAGGGGTGAACCAGATTCTTGTCCTTAAGTCTTCCCATAGAGGGCTAGAGAAATATGTCCATTTACTGTATGTGGGCTGACAGCAAACGCTAGAATTGCTCCCGTGCTCCAAGGTCTTCAACCCGGGCTGCACATTGGAATCACCCAAAGAGCTTCTAAAAACTAGGGATGTCTGCATTCTACTCCAGACCAGTTGTAATCTGAATTACAGATTCAGAGGAGGAGGAGACAGGATGCCTCCTAGGCTCCCATGAACACAGGCTTCCTTAAAGCATAATCAGAAATGATGGTGATGCTGATGCTGATTAACAGTAATAATAACAGCTACTCTTTATTGAGTCTTTGCTATGGACCCCCAAATCCTCACAACAACTGTGGTGGGTTTAGAACGTGGCCACCAAATTCTTTAACACTTTTTTCAATGAGAGGTAGGGTCTGTGTCCACTCCCCTTGAATCTGGGCTCTGTGACAGTTTGGCCAATAAAATATGGTGGAAGTGACATTGTGCCATTTTCTAGGACCAGGTGTTAAGAAACTGTCAGCTTCCACTTCCTGTCTTTTGGGATATTTGCTTTTGGAACTCAGCCACCATGCTGGGAGGAAGCCAAGCAGCCACATGGAGAGGTCACACGTAGGTAACCCGACCAACAGTTGCGACTGAGGTGCCAGCCGACAGCCACCACCAACCGCCAGACAGGTGAGTGAGCAGGACTTCAGACAGTTCCTATCCCCAAGGGTGAGTCACTCCAGACTCAAGCCACCCCTTTTAGGGGGAAGGAGCAAAGATGACCTGTCCCCACTGAGCGCTGCTCAAATTGCAGATTCGTGAGCAAAATCAATGACAGTTGATGTTTTAACCTGGGGGTTGGCAAACTTCTTCTCTAAAGGACAAGGTAGTAAATATTTTACGCTTCGTGGGCTGTTAGGTCTCCACTGCAACTATTCTACTCTGTTAGACCTGTTCTGCAAAAGCAGCCACAGGCAACATGTAAATGAATGGGTGTGGCTGTGTGTCAATAAAACTTTATGTACACTGAAATTTGAATTTCATGTAATTTTCATATGTCATGAAATAGTATTCTTCTTCTGCTATTTTCCCAACTCTTTAAAAACATAAGAACCTATTATAAGCTTGTGGGCTGTCCAAAAACACAAAGTGGGCCATAGTTTGCCCACTTTTTTTCAAACATAGTTTGACCCCTGTTTTTTCTTTCCTATGGAAGACTCAGCCCGAGCTAACATCTGTTGCCAGTCTTCCTCTACTTTGTATATGGGTTGCTGCCACAGCATGGCTGTCCATGAGTGGTGCAGGTCTGTGCTTGGGAAGTGAACTCGGGCCACCGAAGCAGAGTGTATGTGCTGAACTTAACCTCTAGGCTACAGGGCTGGCCCCCTGCCAATCCCTATTTGAAGCCATCAAGATTGAGGTGGTCTGTTACGTAGCAACAGATAACCAGAACATTAACCCAGCTGTGTAGATGAGTTTGTGGAATTTAGGTGAAATTGAGGTCCAGGGCACTAAGAAACTCCTTTGAGTTCAGAGCTACAGTAACTGTGAACTTAGCTCATTGATGCTTAGCTCATTTACAAGAGGTCAGGTGGACTGGAATAGTGAGATTAGGATTAAAAAGATTCAAGAAACAAGAGCTGTTTGTTGCTTTCCAGCCGTGTTCAGGGAAGAGAGGCTCAGGAAATGGGGAGGGGTCTCTCTCGTGGAGTTGGGATATTTTATTAGGCTTCCCCAGAGCAAAGTATTTCCCTTCAAACGGTTCCACATCCCTTTCCTAGTCCCACATTCATGAAGCAATCTTCTGAGTAAGAATCCATCTTCTCAGGTAGCAGCGGCTGTTAGGAGTAACGTTAATTGGGCGCTTAGTGTGTGCCAGGTGTTGCTTTAAGCTCTTTACGCATATTAACTCATTAAATATTCACAATAATCTGTTATTATCCCAAATTTGTAAGTGAGGGGATTTAAGTTTAGAGAGTTTAATTTAAAATGTAGGGCTAGGATTTGAACTTGGGCAGGCTGGCTCCTGCTATTCTGTTCCCCACCTTGACCCTGGGAAAGGGTGCCCTGGAGTGGAGAGTGCACTCTAGGCACTAAGAAGGGACAGTCCCTGCTACAGAGGAACAAACTGGCATCTGGTTTGTGCTCTGGCTTGTTTGAGTTGAGTTAATGTGAGTCTGTGTCTGAGATACACTGAGACCTTCAGCCCCTCAGCTAGAAAGGCAAAAGGCTCCACCTGGAAAGGCAGAGGCCCTGAGGCCTTGCTGGGGTGGGGAGGACATCTGGCAGGGAGGGCAGACTGTCAGCTGGCTGGCGCCATGGTTGGTGCCCCCACAGGTCATTTTAGTTCTCATTTTACTTGACCTCTCAGTAGTATACAACTTTATTTGCATAAAAGTTTTTTTTATAACATTCTCTTATCTTTCTAAGTCTTTACTGCATCTGCAAGGCTTTCTCACCCTGATACTGGTTATTCATGTCTTCTCTCCTTCCTTCTCTCTCTCTTTTTCCCTTGTTCATTCCCTAGTGGTTTGTTGATTTTATTAGTCCTTTCAAAGACTCCATTTTTGGCTTTGTTGAACCTCTCTATTATATGTCTGTTTTCTATTTCATCATTTTCTTATTTGTAATATTTCCTTTTATTATATTTGGGTTTATTTTGGTGTTCTTCTCACTATTGGAATCAATGCTGAGCTCATTGTTTTTCAGCTCTTTCCTTTTCTAATACATCAAGGGAGTAAATTTTCATCTTTATGCTTTGACTGAATAGCAAACTTTCATATATTATATTTTCATTATTGGACACAAAAATATTTTCTAGTTTCCTTATGATTTATTTTTTGACACTTGGGTTATATATAAATGTGTTTTTTAATTTCCAAACATAAGGGGATTTTTCCATTATTTTTTTTGTCCCAAATTTCTCATTTAATTGCATTGGGATGAGAGAATGTGTTCTTTATGATTTCATTCTTTTATATTTGTTGAGATTTTCTTTGGAACCCAAGTATGTTTGAAGAAAAAATGTATCTTTTGCAGTTGTTGAGTGCTGTTTTCTATATATGTCCATTAGGTAAAGTTTGTTAATCCTGTTTTTCAAAATTTCTGTATCCTTACTGATTTTTTTCTTTTTGGTGTATCAGTTACTAACAGAATGTGTTAAAGTCTCCCAATGTGATTGTGGATTTGTCAATTTTTTTCAAGTTCTGATCATTTTTACATTACACACTTTCGAGGCTATGTTATTAGGTGCATACAGTTTAAACTTGTCATACCTTTCTGATGAACTAAATCTTTCATGATTGTGAGTGGATCACCTTATCTTTAGCAATGCCTCAAAGTTCATTTCATCTGAAATTAACACAGCTACTTCAGCTTTTGTTTGGTAGGTACATCCTCAGGTTTTTGATATCTTCTGTAAACACATTTAATTGGATTAAAGGTGTTAGCTTTTAACTAATATATTAGTGAAAAAAAATCAGACTACACGTATGATGCCAATTACACAAAATTTCACAGCTTGAAATTCCTTGAACTCTCCCAGTGATACAAGTTTGGTTGTTGATTCCAGTGGAGGGTCTGGCTTTGTTTTATGACTTCTTAGTGATGGCTTTTTCGTCCACTCTTTCTTTTCCCTTCCTCCTTCCTTCCCTTCCTCCTTCCCTCCTATTCTATCTCTTCTCCCCAGATCTGTTCTGCATCGTCAACCCTCTGCGTAATCCTGGGAGGCACGTGTGTGTGTGTGTGTGTGTGTGTGCGCGCGCGTGTGCGCATGTGTGTGTGCATGTGTACACTTGAACGGGGGGCAAGTGGGGGGCAGGGGAGGAGAAAGTGAGTGGTCATTTTACTTTCAGTTCACCCTTACCCAAAGGATTCAGTACTTCAGAATTCCAGCTTAATGTGGGGGTGCTCTATCGACCCTGGGAAGGCCCTGGGCGTTCCCATCTTTCTCCTTCTTCATGAGAGGTATGAAAAATCACAGCTGGGCTTTGAAGCTTTTTCTTACAGATTGGCAAATGCCTTCAGGATTGGGGTGTTCCCTTACCTTTCCAGGAAATCCCAACTTTCTCATAAGCTCTTCTACGCTCTTAAGATTATGTTTTTAAAAGAAACCCCTCATCACTTTCAGTTGTCTTCAGTAGGAGGATTGATCCAAATAGCTTAGTCCACCAGTACCAAAAGTAGAAGTCAATTTGCTCCTTTTTGAAACCACCTTCCCCTGGCTCACATGGCATCACTATTTCTCAATTTTCTACCTGTCTTTGCTGCCTCTTCTCCATCTACTTTGGACTCTTCTTGGTCCAGGCCTTAGGGCACAGCTCCTAGGTTGGTTTTCCTTTTCCTCTACATGTTTCCCAATGAGTTCACCTATTTCCCTGACTTTAATTACTGCCTGGGATGCTCAGGGTTCCCAAATCAACATCCCTAGCCTGGACCCTTCTCCTGTCCTCCACAGCGTATGTCCAGTTGCCTGCTAGCTACTCCTCTTGCATCTTTTGCTGACACCTCAAGATTATCACGTTCAAAGCTGAACTCATCATTTCCTCCCACACTTGCTCCTCCTCAGTGTCACCACCTCAATAAAGAGCATCGTCATCCACTAGTTCTTCACTGGACACTCAATGGTGTAGCTATCTAAGATCTCTAGTATAAAATTTTACTTAACCAAGCACAGAAGTGAATGGCCGTTGCTATGAGTTGAATAGTGTCCCCACCTCAAAATTTATATGTTGAAGTTCTTTCCCTAGTACCTCAGAATGTGAACTTATTTGGAAGTAGGGTCTTTGCAGATGTAATTAATTAGGTTAAGAAGAGGTCATTAGGGTGGGATGGGCCCTAATCCAGTACGACTTGTGTCCTTATAAAAAGGGGAAGGTGGGCAATGACACACACAAAGGAAGACTGCCATGTGAAGATGAAGGCAGGGTTTGGGCCGGTACCTCTACAAACCAAGGAAAGCCAACGATTGCCAGCAAACCACTAGAAGCGGGGGAGAGGCCTGGAACAGATTCTCTGTCACAGCCTCGGAAGGAACCAACCCTCCCAACACCTCGATCTTGGACTTCCAGCTGCCAGAATTGTGAGGCAATAGATGTCCGTTGTTTAAACCGCTCAGTTTGTGGTATTTTGTTACAGCAGCCCTAGCAAACAGATACAGCCATCATCCCTTTTTCAGAAAGCAGCTAAAATGGTCTTTTAAAAAAGCGTAAATCAGATCATGTCCCTCCCCTGCTTAAAAACCCTCTGGTGACTCCTCATTTCACCTAGAATAAAACCGGAATGCCTTCCTGTGGCCTACAAGATCTGGCTGCCACCTAATCCTGTCTCATTTTCTCCAATTTTCTTCTCACTCACTACAGCCCAGTCACACTGGTCTTCCTTCTGTTCCTCAAAGACTGCAAGCTCTTCCCTGCTCTGACCCTTTGCATTTTGATTCTGTTCTCTGGAAATGACTTCAAAGGACACCCTATCTAAGGCAGGCCCTTTCCCAAACCACTCTGTGTTGTTTACCTTGCTTATCACCTTCACAGCATTCATTACTACCTAAAATGATCCTGTATTTGTTACATGTTTGTTTCACTTTGCCCCTAAGCCACCAGAATGTAACCCCTGAGAGCAGAGACCTTGTGGTCTTGCTCACTACTGTATCCCCAGTACTTAGCAAGGAACTTCACGTGTGTTAGACTCTCATTATATAGCTGATGAATGAATGAACAAATAAACAAATGTTTTGCTTCTCTCTGTCTCTCCTTCCCACATCCAAATATTCGCTATGTCTTGTGGTTTCTATTTCCTAAATATGTCTCAGGACTGCCCACCTCTGTCTACCTCCTCTTTCTATCACCTGAGTTCAGGCTACTACCATTGGTCACCTGCAAGTGCCTCCTAACTGGTCTGCCCACATCCTGTCTAGGCCCCCTGCCATCCGCTCTCCAGGCTGTGGCCAAAGGATCCTTTTCACATATGAATAGATCAGGTTATCCCCTGCTTAAAACTCTTCAATGGCTCCCTATTGGCCTCAGGAAGAATCCCCTTAACTTGGAATCTGAGGCATGCTCTGGCTCCCACTCCCTTCTCTAACCTCGTCCTGCATCTCCTGTCTCTCCCTTTCTCCTTCTGAGTACCAGCCACACTGACCTTCTTCCGCATCTTCAAACAGCCTCCCCCCCTTTCACCCTGGCTGTTTATACACAGAGTTCTTGCGTGGAATTCCTCATCCACTCTGCCTCCCAGGCCTCAGCCCTTCCCTGTACCCCATTGGCAAGGCTTCCTGCTGGCCTGCAACCTCTCTCTCAGCACACCTGATTGTGAGCAGCTGCTGGGGCAGCTTCTGAGTCTCATTCCCTCTGGTACCCACAGTAACTAGCATACCATCTGGCAGATGGTGGGCTCTTGGAGCATCTTCCTGGAATGAAGGGACCCCGGGGTTGACTGTGCCAGGCCTGCATGGCCCAGCCCCTTCACTCACCCCATCGCAGAACTCCTGACAGCCACAGCCTTGGAAGGCTGGGGGGTTCCTTTCAGCAGGGTCCTGACTGAGCTATAGCAGAGTCCCTGTGCCTGACTGTCAGGGACAGTGAGGGGAGGATTTGGCACCCCTCACCTTCTGAAGTAGGAGTGGGATGTTGCTTGCCACAAGACCCACCGGAGGGGGATTCCCCCAAACTGGAAGGAGGCTGAAGGGAGGGCAAGCAAAGTATGCTGAGTGTGCATCACACCCTTCAGAGAGTGAAACTGCTGGACATTGTGGGATTTGCGGGCGGAGGTAGTGGTGCTTTGGGACCCACAGCACAGTAGTGGGGACAGGGATGTTCTCTTCATTTCTGCATGAGACCCTGATGACTCCAGGGCCTGCTGGGGCCTGGAGCATCCTGCTCTAGGTGGGCCCTGAGAAAAGAAGGAGCCATGGCTGCTTTCTCTGAGGCCCCCCACCTGGGTAGGCCCCACTTGCTTCAGAGATCCCTCAGGGCTCTGGACTCCAGAACTTTCCATGTCTCTCACATCCATTTCTGTCCTGGTCTGAGCCTTCTTGGAGAAGAGGCCTCAGCATCAGTCCTCCTGGAATTGGAAGTTGCATGGGGCCGGGAACAGCTGGCTTGGGGAATGAGATACCCTCTACTATCTGCCTCAGAGCACAGCTACACCTCCCCCATCAGACTAGCACTTCCAGAAGATGCCAGCAGAGCTGCCACTCTTGGTCCCCAGTGTGTTTGCAGACTTCTCCAGAGCCTTGGGCTCCATTGCCATCAAGGTCCCTCCAGCTCCTCCCCTCCAGACTCTGGCTCTCACTTCCTTTGGGAAAAGGAGATCCAAGCCGATTTGGGAAACGCTCCCTGCAGAGGAGGCTGGCACTGTGTCCAGGCCGGCAAGGCTATATTTAACTGGCTATATTTGCCGTTCCACTCACTTGTCCCAACCCCGGCCCTGTCTGCCACCCCTCTCCCCCCTCAGCAGCCTGTTCTGCACCATCGAGCCCCACGTTGCCCCTGCTCACCCTGCTCCAGCTGTGCAATTGTGGTCTGGGCCACAGGCTATTTTTTGCTTGGTGCCAAAGATTATTCAGTTATCAGGAATGTGTGTTTAAGTGGCCGTCTCCGGAACAAGGATTATAAATAGGAACTTGGGGTCAAGGCCTGGGCCCCAGTGTCCTCCTCCTCTTTGTCCCAGTTCCTGTACCAGCTCCTGGATCTTACTTGGGGAGGCCACAGCAAGGTTGTCTGGGGAAAAGGACCCCAGGCTGGGAGGCCAGTGGTCCAGGACTGAGTACATCCTGACAGGCAAGTCACCCAACCTCTCTGAGTCTTGCTTTCTCTATCTGGGAAATGGGGAGACTCAGACCCATTCACTGAATGGCAAATACATGGTGGATCTCTGTTGGTCTTTGGAGGAAAATTCAAGTCAGACAGATGGGTATCTGGGAGGAGAAAGTATCAACCACCAAACACAAGTTTTTTGAGGGAGGGAGAGAGCAGGGTATTAAAATGAAGAAAATAAGCAAGAAGCTCCCAGTGTGTCAGTGGAGGCTGGGCCCAGGCTTGATTCCAGCACAAAGTGGCCTAAGCAGAATGGAGTGGGCACGTTTGGGCACAAGTGCTTGAGATGAGGCTGAATCTTTCTCTGCCAGAGTGAGGGCTGGTTTCCAAGGTGTCAGTTCTTCTGGAGAGTAAGTCCAGGCCAGAAGCCCTGGCCTAGGAGTTTTGGCTGGTGAGTAGGGGTGAGTGTGCCAGGTCAAGAAGGTTGGGCTACTTCCTGGTGACCAGTGGCCTCTCCTGTCCTGTTGAGAGCCATGTTCTATGACCAGCTCAGGCTACTTTGGCTTCCACTCACCAGGGGGCGGTGAGGGGCAAGGATGGGGCTCCACCCAAATGCAGGGCTGGGACTGGCTCCTGGGGCTCCATACTGCTCCCCTGAGGTCCTCCTCAGGCTCCTGCCTATGAAGAAGGGTGTCAGCTAGGGAAGGACGTAAGTGTCATCACTTCTCCTTAGCTTCTTCATCTGTAAAATGGCAGAAATAATGCACAACCTCCTTCCCTAGGGGAGTTAGTTACAAAAGTGACCTAAAAGGATATTGTTATGATAAATGATCATGATGTCCTGAGCAGAAGGGTGTTGGTTGACCCGAGTGGTGCCAGCCTCCTGATGTCACCAAACTAGGCCAAGGCCACCAGTCCTGTGGCCATAATCCCAATACTTTGGGCCTCAATCTTCCCCTCGGGTGTAGATCCTTTCACCTATCCTGCTTTCTTAGGGGTCTTTCCCATCCTTCCTCCACTTTGGCAAATCTTAGGCCTGGATGACATCTGGGACACAATTATGGAGACCGCTTCTGCCTCCATTCCAGCTCTCTGGACCCAGCAGTCACTTAGCTCTTTCTTGTCTTTGGGTGGGGCCAATACCCGTGCCATATTCTGTCACTAGGGTGGGGCTGCATTGCTAGGTGTGGCATTGCACCTGTGGCTTCACACCCTCACTCTGGGGCCATCGATGGACCTGAGAGTCTTTTCTTTCTAATAATTTTGGTGCATTAAATGTGCACTGTAATTAAATGGAATTGATTTTTCTATCTTGGTAAGATTTTTCATTTAAATTTGCAAGTAAGAAGAAAACATCCTTTGACAGACTACATTTTTGTTAAAAAAAAGTAGCCGTAGATGGAGGAGTGAGGTGCTCCCAAATGGAGGTGGGGGTAGGGGAAGGGCTGTCTCCCAGGCTGAGGATTCGGAGGCTCCATAGTGTGAGAAGAGCAGGCAGATGGCCAGGGTGGCCACCTGGCAGGATAGAGCTCTGGGGATGGCAAGAGCATGGAGTGTCTTCATGATGGGCTCTTGGGGAGCCCTTGTTGGGTCATTGTCAAGGGCTTCTAGCTTGGTTTGATTGTGCCGGGGGTCCTAGGGGACCTCAGTCCAGCTCCACAGGCAACAGCAGGTGCTGTCAGTGGTATTTTCTGAGAGGCCCCTAAGTGTAGTATTGCAGGTTGGGTAGTCGGGAGAGAAAGAGGGAGTCCGAGATAGAGGGCATGCTTAGCTTATTCCAGTGCTGATCCCCACTCCACACCTGGCCTTCAGACCCTGGAGACTCCTCAGCTGGCTCATGGGGCGGGTTTGGGGGCAGGAATCTGGACTTGTATTAGGCAGCCACCAGGATTCCGTCACACATAGGACTGGATCAAGATGGAGGCTTGAATGTTTTTCTCTGAGGGCTCGGCTGCCACTTCTTTTCCCTACGAGCAGACCAGGATGGCTCCCAGCCCAAAGACTTCCTCAGCCCCTGGCCCTGTAGCCCCCATAGGGGAGAATCCATTTCCTCACCTTTTCCAGCAAGAATGCTGTCTGCACTCCTTGGTTCGTGGCAGCATCACTCCAATCTTTGCTTTCACTGTCATATGGCCTTCTCTTATTTCATCCTCCATCCCCTTCAGTCCAAGCTGGCAGTGTTTCCGCTGGTGTAACATCCTCAAGAACCTCGCTTGGGTGACCCAGTCTGGGCCTTCTTCCTCTACCTGTCAGACCTGCAGCTTGAACCGTGCTGGCCTCGACTGCCTGTTTGGATAACATGCCTTTACCTTGGCCTTCTGCCCTCCCCTAGGGGGCCTGGCTTAGTGACCCCTCTTCTCAAGACAAGCAGAGCTCTAGCCCCAGGGCTAGCAGTGGGGGCAAGGAGAAGTAGTGTCGGTCAGTTTAGCATCCTCCTGGAGACTCTGGAAGTCAGGGCCGAGATTCTAGACCTGGACCATATCGCCCACGTGGCAAGTCCACCCTTTGCGAAAGACGCAGGACCAGAACACTGGACTATTAACCTTCACAACAGCTCTACAGAGTGGACATGGCCATCACCGGTTTATGGATGAGGAACCTGAGGCCTAGGGAGGAGTAGAGCGTGGCCTGAAGTCACACAGCCAGTCAAAGACAGAGTCAGGACTAAAAACCAGGTGTTTCGGCCTGCCTTTCAGCACCCCTACTGTAGAGGCATGACATGCTCTGCTGAGGGCTTCCTGCTCTCAGTCCCAGTGCTGTCCTTAAACCTGGGGAAAGGTCCTCATGCCTTGAGTACTTACTTTGAAATTTCTAGGTCCCCTCTATGGCTAGGACTGACCAGGGCTGGCAGTGTCATCTGAGAGGGGCACCCTGAGCTTGGACTGGGACCTGTGTGGCCCTCAGTCTCTATTTCTCTTCCTTTGAGTACCCTCCAACCCTCTACTCTGTGTGTGTGGGGTCGACTGGATGCCCCAAGAAGCAATGAGACTCATGCCGATGCAGTCATCCTGGGGCCTCATGGCCACGCTCAGTTCCAGGCAGGCAGTCTGGCGAGTGGATTACTCCCCTGGCTAGTGAAGCATTTTTTTTATTTGGGATCACACGAGACTGGGCTTTCAGAATGGTGCTGACACACTGATTTTGAATGACTCAAATTGTTTATATAGACAGGAGCCTGGCAAAAAACATATTTTCCTGGGGTCCCACACACCCTAGGGACAGCTCTGCCATTCCCCTGACATGAAGCCATCCTGCTGTATTCTTGTTTATTGTATTAATTGATTTTCCCTTTGTTGCCTTGAAACCTCTTTAAAAAGACCTACATCAAGGGAGATTTCCCAAATTCCCTTTATTACCCCCTCCCGACCATGTTTCACAATCCTTAGATTTTAAAATTGGATCCAGATCTGACTTCCAGGCCCGAGTTCTTCGGCTCAAACAATCTCCCTTTGTCCTGGCCTCTGTGGACCGTGCTCAGCCCCACCCAACCCTTACCCTTCTCACAAATAGCAGAAGGCCCGCTCACATCCTGGGATTTCCAGGAGCCCAAAAATGTAATAAAACCTGCCAGAGATCATATGGCTGTCCAAAGAGATATGGGATTGTCATAGCTTAGACTTCCACCCTGAAATGGATGGTTGGAGACCACGGGCAAAGGGACCCCACGGGCCAGGCGTCCTTTGTACTTGGCACCTGCTCCTCTCTCCTCTCTTTTTAGCCTGCCTGCCTAGGTCTTGACCCCCTGGGCCTCCTTCTAATGCCTGTGCTCCCCAGTGAAGTTGGGATGAGGGCTTGGAATGGAACAGCCATGGTCCAGGGAACGATCGTCCCTTGGCAGATAGAGGCAAATGGACCATCCCTCACCCCGGGAGGTCAATGCCATGAACCACATTTCCTTCCCAGAAGCATCTGCCCATGGGCCCCTCTCTGAGCCTCTTTGTCTCTCTCTTCTCAGTGGGGCTGTCAAAAGCTGAGCCTCACAGGTTGTGACTAATCACTAGCAGATTTTTTTTCCATCCAAGAAGAAAAAGCTGAAGGACATGAAGAAAAACCCCAACAGTGAATAACTCGGAAGAGTTTCCAACATGTGGGTGTTTTTCTGGGACCAAAGATCAGGAAGATTCCAAATGTAAACAATCCCAAAATAACTCAGCTCTCCCAACCCCAGGCATTCCCAGGACTGGATGTCCACACTCCCTCCCTCCCTCTGGGAACCCAAGGTCAGGGAGAGGTGGCAGGGCTCGGGCACTGTAAAGGGTTGCTTGAGTGAGGCCTTCAGGCACAGCACAGGTTCTGTGAGGCTGGGGTTGAGTCTTCTCCATCAGATAACAGTCTTTTTGAGAGACGGCTTCTTCCTGCCTTGTCAGATCAGATCTCCCTGGGATCAGGGACCATGACTATGGCTGTCTTTGCTCAGAGTCATAACCCATTGTGCTGAAACCAAGCTCCTGAGATTCTTGCCAGCATAGTGTAATGGAAAGAATATGGACTTTGAAGTCACACAGGGTTGGAATCTTGGCTCCACTGCTTATTAATTGTGTGGCCTTGAGTATGTTATTTAGCATCTGGGAATCTCAGTTTCCTCCTTGTAAAACTGGGGCAATGGTTCTTACCAGAGAAAATACTCTACCTAATGTGTCCAGTATGACGCCTACTGCCTAAGAAGGGCTCAATGAATGTGCTCTTTCCCCTACCCTCTCTCCATGTATGTGGCTTGAACTGGAGAAACCAGTAGGTCCTTTTCCACCTCTCTCTTTTCTACAAGAAGAATGCTGCATGTGTTCAAAGGTAGAAATCACTCCTTCTCCATATTACTGAAAATCGCTATTGCAACTCATATGGAAGAAGAATATATTTAATATATAGCATAAAAAAACCTCTCTGGAGGTAATAATGCTGGAGGAGATGGTGGAAGTCTTGGTGAAAATTATGAAAGTGGTGACAGTGGAGTTGATGATATTCATGATGATGAGATAGTGGTGGAGGAGAGAGTGGTGGTGATAGCAGAAGTGATAGTGGTGATGGATACTCTGAAGGAAATTATGGAGAATGTGGCTAAGGTGATGGTGGGGTCAGTGGTGGCAATGATAACGGAGGCGCCAATGAAGTGAAGATGAGGGTAATGGTGGTGATGAGGCTAACAGTGGTGGTGAGGGTGATGATAAAGGCTATGTTAGAGGTGATGATGTTTGTGTTGTTAGGGATGATTACGTTGCACTTGATTTGAAGTCATGGTGAGATATGGTAATTTGTGATGAGGACTACCATCAACCAGTTATCCACTCCAGCAGTAAAAGGCACAGAGGAGGCAGTCAAAGCAAGGTGGAAGAATGCTTTATGATTAACTGTTACTTTGGCCCTAAACTCCAATAAAGAACATTAGACTTCTTAATCATCCCTGATGGAACACACATGTTTATCTTGGCTACTTCCAGAAGCCCCACTAAAATGTCATTAATGGAATTTTTTAAAAAAAGGCATAAACCCACAAGGAAAAAGAGAATGGGAGAGGAAACAGTAGCAGACAAGAGAAGTCAAGAATTTGGAAATTAGAAAGTGGATGGATAAGTGGTACCTGACTTAGCAGACCACAGAAAACTGAAACCCAAGCCTGCATGGGTGTGCGGGTACATGGCAGGAGCCAATAGGTAGCAAAACATTTCTAGCCACAGAATCCCAGAAAATCCTGGGAAGTAGAAGCACCAGTTACTTCTGAAGGCAGGGGTTCAGAATGAGGGTAAAAAACGGGAGGACTGTTCACAAATTTTGAAGAGAAGTAGTAAGTGCCTCCCCATCCAAATTTATTCCTCTACCCTATATATCCAGGTAATCATCCCTTCCTGTGCTGGCAGAAAACAGAAGGTTTATGCTCTGAGATGTTGAACCAGATAGCTTCGTGCAGTGGCAGTATCATAGTCAATGAGGTTTATCTAAGACACAATAGCAGTCATGTGTCACTTAACGACGAGGATATGTGTCATTAGGCGATTTCGTTGTTGAGTGAACATCATAGAGTGTACTTACACAAACCTAGATGTATAGCCCTACACATCTAGGCTATGTAGTACTAATCTTATGGGACCACTGTCGTATATGCAGTCCATTGTTGACTGAAATGTCCCTATGCAGCACATGACTGTATTGCTAATTGATGTTGACGCAGAAAGGTTCTGGATGTGGAAGGACCAGGCACAGCTAGGGGAGGAGTGAGGAGCCAATCTGAAAACAAGGGGATTAAAGATAAGCCTGTTTCCTGAAGGGTGAAGCTCTTAGCTCTCTTCCTCGTCAAGGCCCAGAACACTGGAAGCCAGGTTAATATCATGCAGGCAAGATATTGGAGGAGACTTTCCTGGGAAGACAGATTTCCCTAAGAGAAAAGACCTACAGGTTTTGATATTTAGTCTCCCAGTGAAACTGTGAGTCCCACTCAATCACCCTATGGTGAAGTCTACCTGTCAACAACTTTCTCTCTTCACCTTCCACCACTTCCAGTCACAATTTTAGTGTCTTATACTTCAATATGAATGGACAGCTAAGAATTACTTCATATTTCAGGATTCCCATCAATATGAAAGGCAGAGATCAAAACAAAGAGGAAAAGGAACATAGAGGAAACAATAACGAAGAAAAAGACAGAAATTATGATTAACATTTTCAGAATGATAAAAAAAGATAATACCTCCTTTAAATGAGAACTGGAGGTTATTTTTTGAAAAGGAGCAGAAAAAAAAGAAAGTTCTTGGAAATTCAAATATAACGTCCATACTTGGTTTAAAAATTAAAAGAAGGGTTGGATGGTAAAGTCAAGAAAAGTTTCCAAAAAGCAGAACAAAAATAGCAAAGAAATGGAAAGTGACAGAAAAATTAGATAATCAGTCTAGAAGCAGCATCTAAAAATGTAAGTCCTAGAGAAAAATAAAATTAAGGAAGGAGGTGAAATTACCAAAGAAACAATACAAGAAAACTTCCTAGAACTGCAGAACGTGACTTTACAGGTTGAAAAGTTTCTATGAGTTCATGGCAAACTGAATTTAAAAACAAAAACGACTCACCTTCCTGGCACATTGCAGTGAAAATCTCAAAAACACCAGAGATGAAAACTTTAAAGTTTCCAGAATGGGGAGAAAAGTTTATTTATAAATTACTGAGAATCAGAATTGCATCAAAGATCTCAAAAACTACCGTATAAACTAGAAGAAAATGAAAATTGCTCCTAAATTCTGAGGGAAATCATTTTCAAACTAGACTTCTATACCCAGCCAAACTAGCAATGGAGTGTGACAATAAAAACAAAGATATTTTTGGACAAAAATGGCCTTTAAAAAAATTACCTTCCAAGCATTCTTTTCCAGGAGGATATTTAGCGAATACTATCCACCTTAACTAGGAATTAAACTGAAGAAGAGGAAAGAGACAAAGGATCTAGCAATCAGGCTAGAGACAGACGGAAGTCTGTGAATGATGCTGAAGGAAGGTATCAAGATGAAAGTCATGTAAAACATGTAGAGAACAGTCAGTCCATATTGACCATGAAGATGGAGAACTCTAGGAGGGAGGGCTCCAAGAAAAAAATGAAATTGACAGTAATGTACATTCAAAGGAAAGTTTCAGTTCCATTGGAAAGTTTGGGGATGAATTAGTATATGATATATGGAAAATTAAACAAATGGCCAAACAAGGTAATTACTAATTCCAAGAGAACCAAAACATTGTATAAGAAAGGAAAAATGGTTCAATTGTGAATGATAGTAATATTCTAACTGTAATGCGAAACCTGAATATGGCTCTGATCAAATCAGTATTGCATGCATGTGTATGTGTGAATGGTGGTACAAGAGAGCTGATCCTCATCTGCCATAGTAGAAGGCCAATAAATAAAACCTAAAATTGAAAAATGCAAGAAATACCAGTGCCACCATATCATTTAGAAATATGAAAATAAACACTAGAAGAAAGAGTTAAAACAATTCAAAGTGTTTGCCTCAGGAAAGGAGGACTCTAAAGTGAGCAGGATTGCAGCAGAAGTCTTATGGTTTTCATTATAAACCTTGTAGAACATTTTACTTTCAAAAATATGTACATGTATTACTTTGATAAAAAAATAAAGATTTAAATAGAATATAAAAATGAGAACTCTAGCGAGCCATGCTAGATTATGTGGAGAACTCTTGACCAAATAAGTCAGTCCAAATGGCTCAGAACCAAAATCAGCTGAAAGACCTGCTCCATCTACAGCCTTTAGGTCCAAACCCAAGTTTTGGATGTGTCCACACTCACCAGAAAGCCACAAAAGGGAGCTCAAGAAACACAGAAACATCTTGCATTTGCTCCATTGCTCAGACCTTTCCAGGACCATGTGGCTGCCACATGGGAGAGAGGGGAGTGGGAAGAAGAGATTCAAGCCAAAAAGGAGAGATGATTGGGCCTTCTCCCTGGGGGAGCAGTCCCTAGGCCTCATACTGCACCCATGTGGGCTAGAGATTCAGTCTGGCACACTATCTCCTTAACGAGCACAGTGCACCATAAGATATTCTTAGACCTGAATAACTATTGCAACATTCCTCCTTGAGGGTAGAGCAAGGAGGGAGAGGAGAGCTGTGAATGATTCTTAGAACCCAATAGTCATAGTGGCAGTGAAATTGGAGGTGACAGTGTGATAATGGAGCTGATAGAGGTACAGAAAGTGGCAGCAACAGTGGGAGTTTTATAATGAACATAATAGAGGAAGTGATAGAAGAAGTGATGGGGCAGTGAGGGTGCTAGTGATAGTGAAAGTGATATTGATGATGATATTGGAAGTAATGGTGAATATAATTATAGTGGGATGATGAAAGTGATTGAATTATTGATGATAAAGGTGATAGTGGCAGTGAAGACGGAGATGTTAGAGAAGGGGATATGATCTGTGATAGTGGAGGTAATATGGTGGTGATAGTGACGGTGGTGAGAGAGATGGTAACAGTGGGGTTAATGGCAGTGATGGGAGTGATACAAGGGGAGGTGATAGTAATGTGGATGGCATTGATAACTATGGCAATAAAGGTGGAAGTGATAGTGGTGCTGCTTACTGGTGACAATGGTGGGAGCTATAGTGGCATTGATATTGGAGGTGGTAGTGGTGAGAATGTTGGCAGTGATGATGGGTTTCATAGTGGTGGGGATGCTGGATTGATTATGGCCAAGATGGCAGATTTCATAATGGCGAGAATGGTGGTATTAGTACCGGAGGCAATGATGCTGAACATAGCAATGACAGACAATATTATCAATATGGGAATATTAATCAAGATCAAAGACAGGCACATATGAAGAGAGTCTAAAGACAACTGGATAGGCTGAGTTATGCTGTAGTAATGAACAGCCACTCACACCTTAGGGAGTTTCCATTGCAAAAGTTTAATTCTAATACTATATGTTAGAAGGTGGTTCTGCTCTCATAGTCACCCATGGGCCACAGTGATGTAAGATCCAATTCTATGTGCTTTTAGGATCACCGTGGCAATAAGAAGAGAATGTGATGAATTATGCATTGTTTCTGTATTGGTCAGCTTGGGCTAGGTTATGGGATGGAAATTAAAGATTCCAAAATTTCTATGACTTTCAGCAACAGAATTTCTCACTCACACTCTATGTACATTGCAGGTTGGCTGTGGCTTGTCTCCACATCGTTTTCACTCTGGGATCCAGGCTGATGGAGTAGCCTCGAGGCATCTGTAACTTTGCCAGTCTTGTGGCAGAGGGAAAAGAGAATATGGTGAAGCATGTTATGGGTTTTCAAACTTCTACATTTTTTTGGCCAAAGCAAGACTAATTTCAAAAGAGGCCAGGAAGTGCAGTCTTCTCAGGTGCCTGGAAAGAGGAGATCTGGAATATTCGTGAATTCTTTTATGACCG
The DNA here is from genome assembly GCF_041296265.1 of Equus caballus. Classification (NCBI taxonomy): domain Eukaryota; kingdom Metazoa; phylum Chordata; class Mammalia; order Perissodactyla; family Equidae; genus Equus; species Equus caballus. The sequence continues at coordinate 46,805,014 of NC_091698.1, read as the reverse complement.
ATAGGCACTGTTTGCTCATAGAGTAGAGGAGGTAGTAGGAACAACGGACACTTCGTGGAAGGCTGATCAGGTCATGGAGGAAGGACTTGGTCAATGTGAAGAGCCTCAGGAAAAACAGTTTAGAGGGAGGGAACACCAGCTAGAGGCAGGACAAGTCACGGCAAAATCCACAAACCTGCTTGCCATTGCTCCTTAGTTCCCCTGGTGTTTCTGGCTTCTCAGAAAGCCAACTGTTCTGGGAAAGTTTGTTTGAAGCACAAGATTCATAGAGAGAAGCAGCAGCATATAAGGATGGAAAGGTCAACTAGAGCCAGAGAATGGGCGGTTTTGAATGCCATGCTGAGATATTTGGCAACATAAACCACAGACAAAAATGCTACGCAGCCAAGTAAGTCTGGGGAATGCTGCATGCTCCATCCCCATCTTGTACATTAACTCTTCACACCAGGAAACCCATTGATGATAACTCTGCCATCCTCAACATGTGGCTTCCAGTCACTCTGGATTCAACCTCCTGGTCAGCAGGACAGGAAAGAATAAGGAGCAGGGCATGGGAGGTTTTTATGGGCAAGGCCAGGAAGTGGTGCACATCATTACTGCTTAAGTATCATTGGACATAACTTAGTCTTGTGGTTGCGCCTAACTGCAAGGGAGTCTGGGAGGTGTAGTCCAGATGTTTACCCAAATCAAGAGAGACACGGTTTAGGAGGACAGCTAAGTTTTTCTTCATGACAGCTCTCCCCAAATCTTAAAAGGACTTGAATCTAAGTGAAGGCCAAAACTTTCTAGGTATCGCTTCAGAGGGGAGGAGATGGGGAGATGGGGAGGCAGAGGTCGACTCAATGAGTAGAAGGACTTTCTTGACCCTCTTAACAGAATTGGGGACTGTCAGGGTTTGGAGGATTGGGAGAACTCTGTTTAGAAACCTCTAACGATGGAACATCCTCCATGTATTAGGCAGACTCTTCCATTTCCAGAGTTCTGCTGGCTGGACGTATTGACCACTGCCCTCACAGAGCTGTGAACAGGAGCAAATGAGCAAAGGTGTGTATTTTCACTCTTGTGTCAATCCCTACCTCCATACCTTTCTTCAACAAATGTTGGTCTTTAGTTTTGTTTGATTGACACCTCACCCCCACAAATTCTTTCATATCTCCAAGTACCAGGGCCATATATGCAGCAACTTTTATTTACTCTGTGGGGCGGATGTTCTAGAGAGTGGATCCCTGTAAGCCTGGCCCAGGTGAAAGCTTAAAGAGTGATCTCTAGACTTTATTGTTCTGAAAAGTCCATCTGTCACCTCTGTGTTCATTCTTGTTGGCTGTATTTCTCTGCCGGCCCAGCCCTGCTACCATACTGCCCAGCTCCAACCCTCTCCCCAGCTCCCAGGCACTAACGGTGCAGGGTCTTTGGGTTCTTTTCAGAAGCTGTCAAATTTTTGTTTTCCTGTGCTGAGCAAATTATTTCCCTTTGCTTCCCATCTCTCTTCCCTGAGGCCAGCTTTCACACCATGTGACTCTTCAAGGGACTTTGCATAACACGAAGTTACCTACTTAGGAGAGGCGTATGTCACTCCCCTAGGAGGCAGGATCACTGCAGATAGTGAGGGGGTGAAATGACCTGGGGTTTTTCCCCGTGTTGTCCATCCATTCATCTATTCCCACTGCACTTGACTTATTGAGCACCTGCTGTATGTTGGACACATAGCAGGTACAGGTCTCAGCACAGATCAAGGACTCAATAACTGGTGGCTCATTTTCTTCCCTCTCCTCCCTTGGAAAATTCTTCCTACAGGTGAAAAGACACTTAACCACCATGACGCTCCAGTTCTGGATGCCCAGGAGGGCTGTCCAGCTGTGGATTGGCCACCTCTGAGAATAGAGGCCCCTGTCCCTCAGGCTCCCACAGAGGAGACAATGACCTGGAGAGGGGTCAGGCCTGAGTGTTCAACCTCCAAGGCCACTTCTGGCCTATAATATCTGTGCTTGACCTCTGTACAGACAGGAGATCCAGGCTTATAGTTGATAAACTCACAGGGGTTCTGGGTAGTCCTCTAGGGATGTCTGACCCAGTCTCCTGGGCGCCAGACTTAGCCAGGGTGTCCCTGTCTCTTCTGCAGTCTCGTTGACTGTCTCATTAACTTCAGTCTGTCTGATCTCAACTTCATGAGATGCAATGGGCCGGTTTCCTCCTGCAACCCCACTTTGGGAAGCAGCATGACCTCATTTAGACTACAGTGTCCTAAGCAGGATTATTCTCCTACAGGGACATGGCTCCCAGAGAGCTACCCAAAGGTCAAATGACCCAAATAGCCCCACTCCCCATGCAGGCAATCTTCTGGACAGCCATTATCCCAGCCATAGTGTCGGGTCTGCAGGTCTGCATCACTCCCCAGAGCACCGATCACATCACAAGGGGTGCCATACTTACAGGCTACAGAGTGAATAGTGCCCCCTGGGGTTGTACAGTGCAGCAATCATAAAAGAAAGTACACTTTACTTGCATCAATAATGTGTTCCCCTTGGGTGCAAAGAACTGTAAAGTTTCAAAGCCTAGTTCTGTGCTTTCAATTGATCCTCAAAACCCTCTATGGTCAGGTGGCATTGCCATTTCACAGATGGGAAGCAGAGGCCCTGAGACAGAAAGTGGCTTCCCCAGAGTCACACAGCTGTGAAGTGGTGGAGCAGGAGCTGAGGCCATATGCTGTGACTCTCAGCACAGTGTTGTGTCTTGTGTCGTGTGGCAGCTCCTTGTCTCCCCCCATGATGCCTCCAGCCCCGCCAGGCTCCTGTCACCCTGACAACCCCCTCTCCTCCGTCTCCTATTCCTTTTGGGTCCAGGATCCTCATTTCCAAAAAAAATATGCGATAAGTTGTCTGGGCTGGTGAAAGAGGACAGAGATGCAGTCTCCCCTCCAGATCACACAGGTGCGTTTTCTTAGGTGTCTTGTCCTTAGGGCTCCTTTGATGCCTTAATAGGGAAGTGAGGAGGGGAGATATACCCCCTGGATCTGGCCTATGATGAAGCAAGGAAGGCAGGAGCCGAGCTCTGGCAGAGGGGAGCACTGCTGGCCCCCAACATCCCACCTTGGGTCTGTAGCCCAGCCCCCTTCTTGTCCTCTGCTCCTGTTAGATACTCCCAACATCCCGAAATCTGAGATGCCTGGAAAAGAGGAGACGAGGCGACAAGCAGCTATGAGCTCATCCTTGCCGGCCGGCGCCGGGCGCCCCTGCGGGACCCTTTTTCCATGGCAGGGTCCAGGCTCCTCTGGTGGCGATGACTTCAGGGCTGGAGATTCCCCACTGGCTGCCCCGGGGGATGGACACTGGCTTGTGGTGCATTCCAGCCATGCTCCCCTCAGCCCTGGCGACGTGAGAACCAGAGTCTGCGACCCTCTGTCTCCCGGCTACTCTCCAGGGGAACCTCAGGCCCGGCATGTCCCCGGTCGTCTACTCGGCACCTCCTCCTGACCCAGACCTTTCCAGTCCCAGTCTTCCTGTTCCAGAGATGGAAAGCCCAAGACCAAGAGATAGATCCCTCCTTCTTCTTCCTCTTGGCCTAACTTTCTCTTCTGCATCAGGTCCCCAATCTGCCCCTGAGCCCTTGGCCCTGCTTGCTCAGCAGACGTCAGCTCGGATAGAGCCAGTGTCCCCAGCACTGGATACTGATGGCTCCATGAAGGCTGCGACCTGAGAGAAGTAGGTGTGGGTAGACCTCGGATCAGCCTGCATGTGCTGACAATGGCCCTTTGCGGGAGCTTTTCTTACCCTTCTCCTTCCCATACCCATCATGAAACACTGGACTCCAGCCTTGTCCAAACCTCCCTCCTGCCCAGCCGCAAGCAACCAGGATTCTCCCACCCCGCATTGCCCTGGCAGTTCTCTCCTTTCTCCTGGTCTCCCTCAGGATCTTGGGGTGTTTTGTGGGTCCCGTGCACTGGGGTGTCCCTACCCATTGACCTCTCGTATCTAGCCTGCCTGGTTAATCCAGCCACCGTGCTCTAGCCCAGGACTTATTTTTTCTTGAGAGCATTTCCACAACTAAGGGGCTTCCCTACACCCTTTCTCTCACTGCCCCTCATCTCCTAGCACCACAGGGTCTCTTACCGTTGTCTCCATGCTGCCGGTGACCGGCCCACAGCCCATCCCTTGGTTCTCACCCTCAGCCTTTCTTCTTGCAGTGGCTGTCTACACCTGCTTCTCTAGTCAACCTGCCCTTCACAGCTCAGCCTGTCCTCTCACACTCAGCCCCTCCACCCCACTGAGTTTGTGCTCGCTGTGGTCACCAGTGACCTCATTGCCAAGTCCTTCTCTGGTCTCTCTCCTTTGACCTCTGCGGTAGCCGAGTACGCTGACTGCTCTCCTCTTTGACCTCTCTGCTACCCTCCGAGCCCAAGGACCCCAAAATACAGGGGCTTAAGAAAGACAGAAATTCATTTCTCTCTCAAGGAAAAGGCTGGTGTGACTGTTTGATGGTGTCAGGACCCATCTCCTGTTTGTTCTGCCATCTTCCACGTGGCACTTCCACGTCTTAGTCCTGGACAGAGGCTTCAGATCCTGTCGCCAGTGGGAAAGGGGAGACAAGGAAGGGGAAGCCGTGCAGCTTTCTTTAGAGGCAGGACTCAGAAGCTACAGTGTCACTTCTGCTCACACCCCACTGGCCAGAACATAGCACGTGGCCTCACCTCGCTGGGGACTGTGATTTCCAACCAGGCAGAAATTCCACTGCTCTGTGAGGAGGCAGAACAGATGTTGGGGGACGACTACCTCTGAGGGTTCCTTGTTAGTATTTTTCAGGGGCAGTTTTCGTCTGTCTGCCCTTTAAGTGTTGGTGCTCCCTGTCCAGGCCTACCTTCTTCTCTCTCTCTGTGTTCTCCATGGGAACTTACAGCACCCCCTGGATTCAAACCTGCTTTCCTGAGGTAAGGGACCCCCAGTCTATATCTTTATCACCAATGCACCTCCTGACTCTGCACCCACGTTTCTACCTCACAGCTGGGTAATTCCTTTTGGAGGTCCTACTAGCACCTCGAAATCAGTGTGCCCCCAGTCCTAACTTATTATTTTCTCCCCAGACCTCCGTTCCCCCACGAAGCCCTCTCTCCCGTGTTGTGGCACCACCCTCCTCCCCCAGGCCTCTCTCCACTGTCCCTGTGTGACCCATCCCTCAGACTCCCTCAAAGCCACCCCTTCCTCTCCAGCTCCCTGCCTCAGTCCAGCTCTCTTCACTTCTCTACCAGCCTTGCAGATGCCTGCTAGCTGTCCCCATGCCTCCTGTTTGTCCCTTCCTTGCTAGGTCTGCAGTGCAGCCAGACTCTCTCTAAAATGTGCATCCCTGCCCCTACAACTTCCGTGGCTCCACACACTGCCCATAGTGCACACTCCAGCTGGCTGCTGCTACTCCTTCCAGCCCACGCCCTCCTCTTCCTAGTCCTGCACTGCCGTCCCAAATGACTTTGTGAGCTCTGGGAAGTACACATGTTCGTCAGCCTAGGTTTCCCACCCAGCCTGTTCTCTCCATCTGCTCAGCCATGCGGCAGATACCTGCTCAACCCTCAGGACTTGGCGTAAGTGTCCACCCCTCTGAGAAGCCCCTTCTCACCCACTCTCGTGCCTTTTGAGGGGGTTGAGACATAACTCTAGCTCCTGGCCTTTATGACACAGCATCTGTCTGTCCCAGAGCCAGAACTGTAAGGAGCCATTTCTGCCCTTCTCTCTTACTGGCTCAGGAGCTCTCTAAGGGCAGGACCACGTACTTTCCATCTCCCTCTCCCCAGCATCAGGCACCAGGCCTGGAAAATAAGAAGCATCCAGGAAGTGTTTGTTGAATGAATGAATAAACACACCATCCTGGCTCAAAAAATATCAGTGGCTCTTTGTTGACTATATAATAAAGTCTAAGCCCTTTTCCAAGGTGTTCAAGGCCCTGCATGGGGGACCATCAGGTTTTTCAGGCTCAACTCCTACTCCATCACCCAGACGTGCCATTTCTTGTCATACCCACATAGTCTTAGGCTCCTGCATCTTTTCTCATTTGCTTCTCTCAGCCTGGAGTGCCTTTTGCCCTTCTTCACCTGTTGAACACTTACTCATCCTTCAAAACTCACTTTCATGCCACCTCCTTTATCTGCCCGCCTCAGTCACGTGTCCTTTGCTCTGTGCTCCTGCTGCTCACACTGCCGTGTAGCTCTTCACTGTGACTCGAGAGAGAGTGCAGCGTCCAGCTGTGGTATTAACATCCAGCACGCCTCCTTCCATCTGGAGTGCTCTCCTTTCTCTGCTGTCCCCACCACCCACGTGACAGAAGAGAGGGGACTGCCCTGGGCTTTGGCAACCCCGCCTTTATGGTCACAGTTGGGACACAGTTGGGACTTTCCCATGTCAACTATGGCTCCTTACCTTTTTGGCTCTAGTTCATTGGTTCTAGGCCAACCACCTTACTCGATCCAAGCCGCTCAGAGTCACTCCCTGATATGTTTTTAAAACAAAAACTGAGAAAGAGAATGTGGTAGCAGTAGTGTGATATAAAACTTGGAAGGTATTGGAGGCCATGTTTCTTTTGTGTGAAGACAACCATTGTGCGGTAAGAGAAGGAAGCTAACACATGGAGGCATGAATGTGAGCTAGAGATAGAGAGAGGGAGACCTGGAGGCGCTTCCTGAAGTTTCCTGAAGCCCAATTGCATCCTTGCTCTTGCCGTGACTTGGTTGGATTCTCTGAGTGAATAATATCCATCTTTTTTCCTAATCTGGCTCAAGTTGCAACCAAGAGTCCTAACTAATCCATATACCTGTTTGGTTCTGCAGCTATCTGAGTGCAAATCTGGCACCTCCCCCATCCTCCTCCGAGTCTGTACAGGGTGCAACCCCCATTGGGTGCCCCCCTTATGGCACAGTCCCCACCAGCCCCCAGGGCTGGTCCATCATTGCTAATTCAGGGACTAAATGCTCCCACACAGGGTGATTGGGCTACTGCCTGACCATGGCTTTCTTCCCATTTTAGTCTGTGTAAACCCACCAACAATTTGCAGATTAATAGTCTGTGAGCCAAGGTTGCTCGTGGTTTGTTTACTGCAGCCGCTGTTCCCCTGGGCTGAAGAGTCCTTTCCACAGGTGTTTCTTCAGCCTGGACCTGATTTATTCCTCTTCCCTTCCCTCCCTCACCCAGGCTAATTACTGCTTTTGTTTATAATTGAGTAAAGTAAACTGACCTCCATCTTCCCCAGCAGAAGGCCTCATGCCTACATGGCCCATTAATGCCGCCGCAGAGGGGCTGAACGTCAGCCAGGCTGTAGGATACCAAACATCTGGATCCTGAGGACGCTTCAAGGGCCGCTGCTGGAGGGCAAGTGTCAGGACTTGGGGAAAAGGACACTACAGCCCTGTCAATGACCCAAGACTTTGCCTAGCACTCACACCAAATTGCTCCTGAAACAAAGTGGTGAGTTCAGTCTGGGTGTATGTTCTGAGCTGTGGGCCAGGCCTGGGAGGGGAGTGGGATGTATCTCTGGGAAGAGACAGTGGAGCAGAGCCGTAGAAGAAGGGGATGGCCCAATGGTTGTGGCTGAACAGAGGGGACTTTGATGGGGGCAAGGGAGGCACTGGGATGGGCAGTCCCTGGAGCCCTTTCTGTCAGCACTGCCTGCACTGAAATCAAAGCAGCAGGGATTAAGTCGTACACTCTCCAAGGGCCCACTCCAGTCAGGGACCCATGAAAGCTGGGCTGTTTTTGGTGTACGAAGACCAGCCGCAGGCCTATCAGCAGGGCATCCTCAGCCAGAAGGAACAGACACACTCTTTCAGTCTGGCTCCCATGTGGCCCAGCACCTGGGGAGCTGTCTGGGTGGGTGGGAGCTACCAACCAGAGCTTGGCTGTCCCCCAGCCCCTTGCCCTAAGCCCTGATGTCACCGGCCTAGACATCTGGCTGTCAGGTGTGACTGAGCTCATGCTTGGAGAGAGCCTAGCTCCACACACATCCATGCCCACCCAGCCAGGATCACTCACAGATGCTGCTTCCCTCCTGGGGGCGGAACACTAACCACACTGAGTCTAGATGTCCTCATCCATTAAATGCAGATCCGAATAGCACCTAGCTGGAAGGGTTGTCGTGAGGATTAACAAGATCATCCGCTGAATGTACTCAGCATCCAGGACTGTAAGCATCCAACTGGTGATAGCTACTACTAGCATTACATAACAAGATGCTCCTCTTACCCTCTGTGATGCTACCATGCTGTGTGACCTTGGGAGAGCCACCCTCTCTGAGCCTCAGTTTCCTCATCTGTAGAATGAGAGCATTTCTGTCGTTTCCTTTTCTAAGCCAAAGTTTCATTACCTGTAAACTGAGAATAATATTATTTTCTTAATTATCTTATGCAGGGAGGGAAAGGAAGAGGCTCAAATGACGTATGGTCAACGTGATAAAACTTTGAAAAGTATAAAGAGCAGTTCTAATTCAAGGGATAATAATGGTAATGAGCAAGAATGATAAATGCTAATTAATGCTAGTGGTTTCCTGACACTCTTTCATTTTCTTCTTAAAGGCTTAGAGGGGAGATTTTCCAATATTACGCTCTGAGGAGGAAGCCTGGCAGAGTGGCCCTGGGCAGAACGTAAATTATGTGGGAGGCAGCTGAAATGGAGGCATTCGGCCTACTCTTGGAATGTCTCTAAACCATTAGTTGTGGAGTTTGCACAAGCTCCTCAAGTAGTTCTGATGCCCTCAACTCCCACCCCATTCCCCTTCTTGGGTATCCCTCACTTCAGCTCAAGGCTTTGAGGCTTGTTGTCAAGTCAGTGCCCCAGTGATCGCCTTCACAGTGATTCTCAGATACTCTCACCTGTGTGTGATTGAGATTCCTGTAAGGGAAGAGTCTGCACTGAGAAGGGGTGGACTTGGAGTTGGGTCAGAAGGGGAGAGCTCCACAGAAGGACTGCACGCAAATTCTCCCTTGGCCAACAGTCTTACATGTCTCCTTTTTGTATTGGCTGAGATAATTTCAGTTGCTGTGGTCTCAGGAGCAGGCACAGGGTCTAGACTGGGCAACCTTGGCCTCTTTAATCCCACATTTCCCTTCCTGCCCTCCATCGGTCTGCTCTTCTCTTGGAAGGTATCTTCGGTATCTTGCGCATGCCTCCACGAGTCAAACAGAGTGTGGTAAGCTCTACTTTCTATACCTTGTATTGTGAGGACGATATGTTTCATTTTTCAAACATAGCATATTATGATGTTAATTAAGGGGTGGGGTAGGTCTTGGGGTGAGATACCCTAGAAACAGTCCTGAGACAAGGATTTGAGTGCAATTAGGGAAGTGAACTCTAGAAAGCACTGGGGGAGTACAGAAATGAGAAAGGGAAGGGAAGAAGCCAAGGGAGTGCTATATCTTAATAACTATCAGCGAGGGCATCAGGGCTCAATCTCATTGGGGACTCAGGAGACAGACTTGTTCCAGGCAAGGGGAAGGAAGCTGGGTGTCTGTCCACCACCTCTCCATCTTTCTTTGGCTGAAGACTGCCTCCAGCACCTCTGGGCTGTCTGTGCACAGGTAGAGTGTGTGCAGCAGGCAGTCTTCAGTCTGCAGAGGCGACTGCTGAAGACTAGGGCAGGGCACCAAGAGAATGAGCTGCAATTTGATTTTACAAATGAGGTGCATCCGCTACTCTTGCCTTCAGCCTCACTGACATTCTAATGTGCGATTCAGAGTTGGGGATCACTGAGCTGGTGCTCTCTGACAGGATGTTCAGACAATGCCAGAGATGGTCATTATGAGAGGAATAAAAAGTTGACTGAGGGCCCAGCCCTGTGGCTGAGTGGTTAAATTCGCATGCTCTGCTGCAGCAGCCCAGGGTTTCACCGGTTCGGATCCCCGGCGCGGACATGGCACTGCTCGTCAGGCCATGTTGAGGCGGAGTCCCACATGCCACAACTAGAAGGACCTGCAACTAAGATGTACAACTGTGTACTGGGGGGATTTGGGGAGATAAAGCAGGAAAAAAAAAAAAAAAAGATTGGCAACAGTGGTTAGCTCAGGTGCCAATCATAAAAAAAAAAAATTGATTGAGCCTCCTGTTGGGAGACAATGCTCCATGGGTCTTTCATGTTTCCACACACCTTGCCAGCATAGGCATGGGCTCTCTTTGTTCCCAACTGCCTTTTCAAGGTTATTTGTATGGTTAACAGTCTAGGAAGGCAAAGAAGGTGTCTCCCTCTGGAGCAGAGAGCAACTTTGTTTGCTGTCGAGTACAATAAAGAGAATATCTTCCTCTGGGTCAAAGTTTAGGCATGCTTACTGCCTATTATAAAAGATTCAGGCTCCCTAAGCTCAGAGATCCTCTCCTGTACTGCAATCCATGGCTTGTGCCGGCATCACTTGACCCTATTTGCCTCACTGTGTAGGAATTAGGGTTCCTGGAACTGGTGCAAATGCCAATGCTCTGGATATGGCTATTACTGTGAGTAATAAACTATCCTTTGTCTCTGACCCAGGAGTCTCATGTCTTCTGCCAGCATCCATGAAACAGTGGCAGGCAAGCTTGCTAGCTTGCAACTAGGGTAGAAATCTCAGCTCCTTGTATAGTTCTTGACACCTTTCCCAACTGTCCCTCAAATCAAGTGCCTGGTCATCATGTAAGTGATGAAAAGTGACATGAGGCCTCCTGCTCAGGAGCTCAAAATCTAGTTGGGCAAATAAGACAAGTGAATAGGAAGTAAGACGTCTCCACAACATGGTCTGATCACTAACAGCATGGTGCTCGAGTAGGGGCTCTGAGAGTGGGGGGATTGGAGGGAGGCAGAAGAGCTGGACAAAGCAGGGAGGCTGGGAGTGAATGCAGGCTGTCCAGGGCAGTGGTGGAATAGGTGAGGGGCAGCCCAAGCACAGAGTCAGGAGTGCCCTGCCAAGGAATGCAGACCCGGTTCTGGGGGTCATGGGAGCCCCGGAAGCCCCTGCATCCTGTTGTCTGTTTCCCCCAAGCTCCATCCTTGTCTTCTCTGACCCCTTTATCCCCCTTAACTCACTGTGCCCTAAGATGCCTTGGAAAAATCCCCACAGAATACGTGGCAGTTTAGTGGGGCACACAGTTGTTTGTGTGGCCTGAGAGTTGGGGGGGGCGGTGCTGGGTCCAGAGTTCATAAGAGCCCCCACCTGCTCTCTCAGGCAGCAGCCAGAGACCACCAGGAATGTCCAACAGGGAGAAGATTTATGGCTGAGCCAAGAGAATCATCCCTGTGAAGATACCTACACAGTCGTTGCAACAGGAGAATTTATAAGCCTCCTCCTTCGGTTGCTACTGAGTGGAAAAATACACTGAGCCCAGAGCCGTGAGCTCCTTGCCAAGGCCCGTGACTCATCTCCAAGTCATAAATAATGGGTCCCTCATGACAAAGCAGAGAAGGGAGTCGGGCCCAGGGCCACGTATTTATTAGAAAAGAGAGTGGAATCATTAGTTGGGGGGCTTGGTTTCCGGAAAACTCAAACCACACCATGTTAGAGAAGGTCAGGAGGCACGTCCACAGGAATTCAGACCTGACATTTTTTTCATATTCTCAACCTTTCCTCTGGGGTAGAGACCCCTGATGCATCCACCAGAGGCATCCCCCGGCCACCCAGTTCCACGCACCAAGACAAGACCTTGCTGTGTCCCAGGCCTTGCTGGGCACTCCCTTGGAGTCCTGACAATTCTGACGGCCACGAAGGGAGTCATAGCAGTGTGCCTTGGTGGTCACCGCACTGTGAGCATCAGGAAACATTCACTGCCTGGAAGCGTGACCTCTGGCAAGTTAAGGCCCCTCCTGGGGCCTCCGTTTCTTGAGCCTTCCAGGGCCGCTGTCAGATGAGGTGGGAGAGTAGACGAGGTTCTCTCCAGGCTCCCAGAGCTGGCTCACGCTTGTGAGAGGATGGTCTAAAGATGAAAGGAAAGAGAAGGAAAGAGTCACACCTCTCTAGATCACTCTTTCTGGGTCTTTCTCCCTGTCTCCGTGCCTCTCTCTGTCTCTGGGTCTATAGGACTAGGAATCTAAGGATAATAGATGTGGACAGGGAGGTACAATAAATCATTTACACACTGTTCATGAAACCTTTTATGTGCGAAGAAAACACAGCCATGTGTGATTCAGGGAAAGCTGAGCTTGTCATCTTCCCCTAAATCCATTCTGTGTGTTCATCACCACCTCCCTAGTTGCTCCGACCAGAAAACTGTGTCTCCAGGATGATACTCCGCTTTCCCCTCTCCCTGCAGCAGTCACCAAGGCCTGTGCAAGCTCTCTCTAACATCTCTTTGCTCCTCCCTGCATCTGCTCAGGGCGCCGCCGTCCCTCACCTGGTGGCACAGGCCTGAGCAAGTTGCATTTCCAACTCTTCCGTGGCGTTCCACTACCTTCTGGCTGAAGTCCATTCCCTTCAGTGTGGCTCCCAGGCCCCCTGGGATGCAGGCCTGGTGGTGGCCCGCCATTGAGGCTGCTTGACTCCTCTCTTGTTCACCTGCCTGACACTTGTTCACTCACCAAGGCCCAGGGCTCATCCCTCCTTCTGCATGCTGCTTCCTCAGAGCCACTTCAGCTGTGCAGACACCAGCCTCAGCCTCCTGAAGCCTTGGTGGCCCTTAACTGCTACTACCCATCCAGGTCCCCAGCCTGGCTGTGCACTCCTCTGGGCGGGGACTGCCTTACTCACCTAATCCTCCCTAGCTGCACAGCCTTTGGCACACAACTGTGGCCAGGGAGAACTCAAGGAGTGAATGATGAATGGTTGAAGAGATGAATGGAGTGATGAATCAATCCTTCCTTTATGACAGCCCTTGGCACACACAGGAATGCATGCCGAGTCTGCTTCCCCACTCTGAACTGTGCCCTACTTTCATTGCCTTCTTCTGACCTCCAAAGCCGATGGCCTATAACTAACAACCGGCCTTGAGCACAGATGACTAACGGAAGCTCCACGCGTGGGTTGGCTGTTTGATCTGTTAGGGAGCCTTCACTCGTCCACCCTGACCAATGCTGGGCATTTCAGACACAGCCTGAGGTTCCGTGTATATTTATTAGTGTGGGTTTCCAGAGCCCTGGTTTTGAGTTATTGAGGCTGGCAAATGCATTCCTCATTGTGTTTCTGTGTACACTGCAATTACAGAGTGTGAGCATTGAAACAAAATGGAATCCCAACTGTCAGACCTGGGAAGCCTCATAGGAATTCTCTGGACCTACCAACACCTTCACCACACGGATGAGGCCTGTGGAGACAAGGGTTTTATTCACACTTCCCAGGGCTGCTGGGAGAGGCAGCCCTGGAACCTCAGGACTCATTGGTGACCACTCTGCCCTGGGCAGTTGACTCAACAATTGCATCTTGCCACTGCCCTCTGCCGCATGTCCTGAGAGCTCTGGGCTGGTCCAGCTCCCTCTCATCCAGTGGGTGCCTCCACAGCCTCCTGGGCCCTCACCACATTCCTTGGCTGCTTTGCTGGTTTCCAGTTTTGTTCGTCCTTTCTCCTCTGCCTCCCATCAAGTACCTGGTGTCAGGGTCTACTGGGGGGACAATGAGACCTCAGCCTTAAGGATGATGGACTTGGGTCTCAGAACCCCAGAGCTTACAATCAGCTTCTTGGGACTGATTCAAGGCAGAAATTCATCAAGTGCCTTCCTGATCCTGTCTCAGTTTCTGGCAGGCTCAGAATGGGATGAGAAAAGCCTGGTGTGGAGTTACTGTAGGTGTATCCATCTTAGTGGGGCCACTGGGCACTCGCTCACCAGGGAGAATGCACCCAGCCCCAGGCCACAAACAAGAGAAACAAGTGTGAATAAACACATGTGATCCCTGGGCTTGAGGCTTGAGTCCTCACCACTTAAGTGTTCTCAGAGTCAGCAAAGCTACTTGGAGAGGGCTCTCTGGAGGGGAGTAAACTCAGAAGTTTCAGGGCAGAGACTGAGAGCCTGGGAGGAGGGGAGGGACAGAGGCCAGGAGGTTGCCCTCTCTTTCTGGGACCCTGATTAGTGCTGGGGCTGGAGTAGTGCCACGCTAGGTTCAGGGAGCCCTCCGGTGGGTGGGAGGGGAAAGGGAGTCAGATTCAGGATAGAGGGGCCATTCAGGCTGAGTCCCTGGGCTGGAGCCCTCAGCCTTGCCTGACTTAGGTTTGCAGGGACATTAGCTCCCTACAAACAGACTTCCCCACCATGGCCCTTGTGATCCAGCTCTTATCCCAAGTTGCTGCCCCTGCCACATTAAACCCATTCTCCGGAGAGAGACACGAAGTCTCCCAGGGAGCAGATGGAATTGCATCCCGTCTTTCCTCCCTATCCCAATCAGGACCAATTGCATTTGTGGAGGAGTGAGAGTCTGAGAGATGCTGTTCTAATGGTGGGATTGGAGGCAGCAGGGATGAGCTGGAGCATTTCTGGAGGAATAAGGCAGCGTGTTTTTTCTGTCCACACCCAGGAAACCTCTCAGGGAGCTCTCTGGCTGGAGAGAAGTCAACACTGTTGGCTTCCTCAGCAGCGTTTTCTGCCTTGGCCATCCTTGGCCCACTGTGACCCGGTGTTCTAGGCATGTCCAGCTCCGGAATCATCTGTGTACTCCAGGTTCTTGCCCAGGATGTTCTCTCCGCTCAGAGCACCCTTACTGCCCCCTTCCTAACCCCATCTCAGCCTTCACTCCCTGGATGACTTCTCCTCAGTCTTCCAGAGCCCACTCACGTAATCGGCACATGACAAGTGTTTGTTGAACAAAACACTAAGCCCTGAGCTGGAGGCTGGAGGAACCAAGACAGCTGAACCCAGGCTCAGTTCTCTTTACAGATAATCTTCTGCATCGAATTTCCTTGGGATCTTGGGCAAATCTCTCCCCATCTCTGGCCTCAACTTCTTTATCTGTCAATGAGGCAGCTGAGCTGAGAGCCTTCCAGCTCTGACACACACCCTGGGTGGCAGCGAGGCCAAGGTCTCGGCCCCATGCTCTCCCCGCTGGCCAGCCTCACCCTCCCCAGCCGGGAGGAACATCCTGAACAGCGTTAAGAATAATAAACATGGGCTGATAAACATCAATAGGCCCGCCCGGTGCCAAAAGGGAAAGAGGGAAGACTGTGCTTTGCTGGCTGGAGCCTCCCTGGTCCAAGGAGCTGCTGCCAGTTCCTTAATCATCTGGAGACAGCCGGCCGGCTCCCCCGGCCCCGCCCCAGGCCCAGGGCAGGCAGAGGTCAGGCCAAGCCCCGGGGGAGCCGGCCACTAAGTCCTCAGCCACAGACTAGCCACAGATGACCCCCACCCCATGCCAGGGCTTCTCTATGGATGGGGGTTATGTCACTGCCTTTTTTGAAGCCTTTAGTGGCTCCTCACTGCCCACAAGACAGAGCCCACATGCCCCAGCCTGGCACAGTAGGCCCCGCAGACTCCAGCCTCAGCCTGACTCTCCAGCCTCACAGCTCACCTGTTCGTAGACTGCAGCCACCGAGAGTGTCTTGCCATTTCCCAGAAATGCCAAGCTCTTATTCCTCTGAGGTTTTACACAGACTACTCCCTTTTGGAGAAGGCAAAATCCTACTTTGACACCCAGTTCGGGCAGCAGGGCCCTGCAGAGTTAGCATTTCTAGCTCATGCTGCTCAGTATCCCAATTATTTGGTTCCTTGCCTGGCTCTCTTGTAGACGGTGAGCTCTTAAGAGAGGAGATCCAGTAGGGGAGGAGTAGGGTAGCCTGTGATGCAGAACTTGAGCTCTGGAACCAGGTGGTCTGGATTTAAAACCTGTTCTTTCACTTTGCTATGCGGCCTCGGGCAAATTACTTAACCTCTCTGTGCCTCAGTTTCCAGTAAAATAAGGATGATATGAAGGGCTGTTGTCAGGTTTACATGTGAGTGCTCAGAAGAGTGCCTGGGCCCCAGTGAAGCCCTCCAAGGGGTAGTCCTTGTTATTTACGTTTGTACACAGAAGGCTCTAGCTGCATGTGTCGAATGACTTCATGACTATCTGACGCATAGCTAGAGAAATGACCATAGGCCTGGCTCCTCCATTGAGTCCTGGTCTGCTGTGGTTGTGCAATGAATATCTGAGTACCTGGCTGTGGTGGCCAACAGCGTGGCCACAGGACAGTCACCCCCTAAGAGCAGGAGCTGCATTTTCTCCATCACGACAGGAGAATCGTTTCATGTGGAGCCTATGGGTGTTGGTGAACTTGGGCACTTCTGGTTGCCTAGGCCTCCCCAGGGTGCCGAGAAACTCAGTGGTCAGTGGCTGTGGGTGCTGAGTCATGTAACACTTGGAATCAGGGGTGGCTGGGGGAGGAAGAGTGGCCAAGGCAGGAAATGGGCTGCTATGGCTGGGGCGGGCTGCCCCTATGACCTACGGGCCTCAGGGTCTCTTCCCAGAGCGGGTGACCTGGCTCATTCGTTAAACCGCAAGTGCAAGGGCACCACCATTCCCAGGGAGCCTCGGCCCGCCGACTTCCAGCCTTCCCGCCTCCCTGGGGAAGCTGTGTCTCCCTGCTTCAGTCCAATTTTCCATGTGGGATTTCCGGAGACACCAAATGGGTCATGTGACAGGAGACATGGTTCGAGAACTTCGTACATTTCTAAAATTCCTAGCCCTATTTTCAGATGCCTGCTCCCCTGTGCATACCCCTCCCCAAACATCCCCTTTTATTATGAGCAATATTCTCCTCTCCGGTGGAGAATAAGAATTATTAGTAGATTCATGAATCAGAGTTCCAGTGGGTTGAGAATCATCCCTTAATTTGAGTCTTTCTGCTAGCTTATGCTTCAGGCTGGCCTGAGGGGCTCTGGTGGGAAATGTACAGTGTTTGGAATGTATGTACACTGAAGGAAACTCAGACAGTGCTATTAGTTGGGGGTCATCTATTGACTGATTACTCACATTAAGGGGCTGCCCTGATCTGTCCATCAGGGGACTTGGGAATGCCCCTGCCTCAGGCTCTCTCAGGGAAAGTCATGCCACAGCTCTGTGCACCGGTAGACCACAGCTATGTGTGGGCACGGGGCAGCTCTGGGCTCCCTATTCCTAACAGCATAGAGATGGGGAATGTGGGCAGACAGCAATGGAAAATCTGCACCTGGAAATGGTGGGTCATGGGGGGCAGGCAAGGGATAGGGAAAGCCTCTGGGGAGACTGGGGTTCCAGGAGGAGGCAGGGCCAGTGTTGTGAAATAGAGAAGGAAGTGGGAACCCCGGTGTGTGCCCAGCACCGCATGTGTGAGCATAGACCACACCCTTGAACGAATCAGAAAAAGGCACCAGAGCACAGCCCTGAGCCCGAGTGCAGGGCTCAGTGGGTGACGGCTGGGCTGGACTGCTCACCAAGTCTGCACCTCCTGCCCAGGCCCTTATGCAACGAATGCACGACCTGCACAACCTCATCGCCTACTGTAGCCTGGGGCCTTATTAATGGGGTACTGAATGTGGCCAGGGTGCCCTCCTTCCCTCTGCTGAGGTGCCCTGGGGACAGCTGATTAAGCAGGCTGGCACAATGTCTGCAATGATTTACGGGCTACCCAGAAGCTTCTGCCTGGAGAGCTGGGCTGCTGCATTATTCATGGCAGTGAGCCATAAATCTGCCCCTAGAGCTGGCTCAGGCTCTGTCCTGGAGGGTGAGGACGAAGGGAAGGGTGGTGAGGAGGGAGGGGTGAGGTGCTCAGAGCTCCAGGCGCTTCTGAACAGGAATCTGACCATTGCTGGTTAGGTGTGATGGGCAATGCCCCCTGAAGTTATCTTGGCCAATCCCTTGCATTTCAGCGGTGATGTTCTATGTCTTCCTTTGGTTTCTCTTGTCCAGTAGCTCTCTTCTTGTCTGACCTGGATGCCTTTTACTGTACCTGAAGCCCAGTGTTCCTGCCTGAGGCGATTCTTAAGAGGACTGTAAAATATCAGATCACATTTCTTTAGAACAAATGGTTTGCCTAAAGTCCTGCTGTTAGGCAGTGGGGGCCTCCATCAGCAAAGTCCGGACTGAGCCTCTGCTTGTCTTAGTCCAGCTGTGGTTACTTTACCTCACTCACTGATGTCTCTGTGTGAGAAAATGCAGGCAAGATAGAGCCTCAGGCATGAGAGGAACCATTAGTGCTGTCCTTCTCAAACTTGACCTTGCATCACCAGCCGGAGGAATTGCCAAATCACAGATTGCCCAACCCTGCCCCCAGTGTTTCTGACTCAGGAGGTCCCAGGTGAGGCTTGAGAATCTGCATTTCTAACAAGTTCCCAGGTGATGCCGATGCTCTAACCCAGGAATCACACTTTGAGAACCACTGCTTTAGCGTGATTTAACCCAACTTCACTGTGCTAACAGCACCTAGTGAGGAAAGTACCAACAGTGGAATATGCAATTGTTAAATTCATTCATTCATACATTCATTCAATGCACATTTATTGATACCTACTAAAAACACAGATATGAAGAGCCAGACACTGGCCTCTGTGCCAGCTCACGGTTCAGCTGGGAAGAGAAGGACACGTGCTGAGAGTTGAATCAAGCAATTCAACAAGTTCAGCCCCTGTTGGGGGCCTGTAAACGCCCTCACTGTCCACTGCTGTGATCTAAATGAGTGGAGAAAACATAGTGGCTTGGTACTTTCTCTTCCAAGGCTGACTGGAGAAACACCCAGAGATTTGCTGGACTGGGAGTTGGTCAAATCTGAAGGTGCTACTGTCCTGAAAAGGAGATGTCCCTGCAGATTGAGAGATTAGGAAGGTGTCATGGAGGAGGTGAGACTTGAAGTGTGGATTTGGGAAGGAGGCGGAACTGGTAAACATGGCTGTCCACGCTAGATTAACAATCTTTTCGAAACTTAAAACAAATGTGACTGCCCACTTGCTTTCTGAGCTTTGGGCTGGAAAACCTTTCCTCTGACCTTATTGGTTCCAGATATTTAGTTTTTTATAGTTTTTCATTTGCATTTTCCTCTGGGACTTGCAGACAACAAACATGCTTGTCTCAAAGACAAGTGCAAACAGAGAGTAAAGAGTAAAGGTTTTCTGGGCAGTGTTTGAGCCTGGCAGGGAGGGAGTGGATTAATAAGCAAGGGGATTTGTGACAGAGCGGAAATGGCTTGAAAGGAGTTGTAACAGGGGGCACCTGGCTGGGTAAGGAAAGTGAGTACGGAGTAAGGAGCAGGTTATCCAGACGCTGTAGTAGGAAGTCCTGTGAGACCACTTAAGACTGTACCTATCACCTCCCTCTCATCCTACTCCCCAGAAGGAAACTTTTAAAACTTTTTTAGTGTTTCTTTTATGTTTATATCCATATTTCTAACTAAAATTAACTCATTGCTTTCTCTTTGTCCATTAACTTCAGACATTATTGACTTTCTATTATGATAGATAAAAACTCACTTATACACTCTCTTCTGCACCCCCTTTTCTCCTAATATCATTATATCTCAATTCTTAGTTCAAATAGTTTTAAGAATTTTTATTATTTTTTTTAATTATTATTATGGCTATAAATTTTGCTCATTGTTGACAGAAATGGTATGGTCTGATTATATCTCCATTCTTGTAAAACTTTTAGTTTTTCCTGGAGTTAATAATTGCCTCGGTTTTTCATTTGTTTCATTTCCTTTGAACATCTGACTAAATGATTTCACACCCTTCTGCAGCTCTGTAAAATGCCTCTCAATACAATTTTCTGATTGGTCAAACCTACCAGATCATTCACCACTTTCATTTTCTCCTGTCTAGAATTGTGTCTCTTGTGCTCTGAGATCTCCTGCTCTCTCTGGACTCGCCTCTCTCGATGGCCACGGCACAGCCTCATCCAGCCCCTTTCTCTTTGCCCTTCTCTTATCTTTATTCCTTGTTGCTTTGAGTCCATGTCGTGTCTTCCTCTTTCTTGCTCTTCTCCCTTGTTTTGGTGGTGCACATCCTCTAATAGCTTCCTGAGAAACAGTACAGCAGAGGTAAATGTTAGGAGATTCCAAATTTATGACAATGCCTTACTCCACTCACAAACTAGATTGAATACAGGTGGAGAATTGTGGGCTGAAAATAGTTTTCCCTCAGAATTTCCAGCTTTCAGTTTTGTTGTTGAAAAGCCCGGATCCATTCTCATTCTCAGTCCTTTGTTTGGGCTGTCTTTCCTCTCAAAAAGCTTCTGGAGTCTTTTCTTTACCCCTTGTATTCTAAAATTTCATGATGATGGGTCTTGGTATGGGTTTTTAAAAAAATTAAATTTCAATCTGGAGACCCATTATCTTCAATTCTGGGAAAATTTCTTGTGGTCTTTCTTTTCCTTCTTTTTTCTTTTCTTTTCTTTTCTTCCTTCCTTCTCTCTCTCTCTCTTTCTTCCTTTTCTTTCCCTCTTTCTTTCTGTAATAGCTTTTGTGCTGTGTTCTCTTTTCACCCCGGAACTCCTAGAATTTGGAAATTGCGTCTCCTCCATTTGTTCTTTAATTTTTGAATCATCCATTGTATTGTCCATGTCCCTGTCATTTTGTTCTACTTTGTCTTTCTCAGCGTTATCCTCCAACTCTTCCTATTGATTTTTTTTGGCTTATATATTTAATTTTCGAGAGCTCTTTATTGCTGTCTGATTATCCTTTTTTGCTAGATCCTCTTCTTATTTTATGGAAGTAGTATTTTTAATCTCCTTGAAAATATTAATTATATATTTTTTGAGTCTTTCCATTGTTTTTCTCACCATCTCTGTTTCTTCTGAGTTCTCTTTTGTTTGTTTCTGTCTTTCACATGAGAAATTTCCCTCAGCTGTCTGCCAATTCTTGATTATCCATTCATATTTAGAGGTGAGGACAAAAAAGCAAATCAAAAGCTAGGAAAGGAGGAGGGGCTTGTAGACAGGTAGTCAGGTAGCTCAGAGGTCTGTAGTTGTGAACCTCCAGCAAATCTGTGGATCTTTTCTTTAACTAATTCAGTTTGTCCACTGGAAAAAAATCCTTCATTCTCTTCTCTCCATTCTCCTTACAGTATAAGTGAGGGAGCCCCACTTATTTTATACAATGCCTGCTGCTATTCTGGAACTGGGTGAGTGTGGTGCATTAAAGATGCTCACTGAGGTTTTGTCATTGTCCTCTCAAAAAGTGCAGTTGTTTTTCTTCCCCTTAAACCTGGGTTGGCTTTGTAACAGCTTTAGCCAGTAGAATATAGCAGAAGTGATGCTGTGACAGTTCTGAGACTAAGCCTTAAGAAGGCTCAAAAGCTGCTTTTGCGCTTTTCAGAGCCCTGAGACACCATGTAAGAAGTCTAGCTACCTTGCTGGAGAGGCCATGCAGAGAGGCGAAGTATAGCAAAGGCAGCCCTGAGACTACATGGAGAGAGAGGCCCCACCATCCTAGCACCCCAGCTTAGCCCAGTCTTCCAATGTAACCAGTCAAGGCCCCAGCCATGTGAGTTGGCCACCTTGGGTGCTCCAGCCCAGTTAAACCCCCAGATGACTATAGCACCCACGGTATGGAAGAACTATCTAGCTGGGTGCAGTCAACTGACAGAATTGTAAGCAACAGAAACCTGCCTTCCTGCTAACATTTCTACATCCATTTGGAGAGCGAAATTGCTGCCAAACAACAGGGCACTGTAGGGTGACCTCAGTGGTGGTGCTTTGCTTTAAAGAGGTATACCACCCCTACATGTAGCCCCATGCCTGTGGGTAGGACAGAGACTTAACAGACCTGGCAGCCAGGCATGCTGGGAATCATAGTTTCAAAGTTCTGGGAAGCCACATAGTGGAGGTGGGACCAGACTCCACCAGAGCACAGCAGCGCCATGGTAAAAGAAAGCCTGGGAACCACACCCTGAGAGTTGACTTGAGATCTCTATAGGATCTAGAGCCCTCAAAAGCCATTTGCTCTAGATACAAGAAAGGAATTCAACTGATTCCAAATGAACAGTGGGAGGACCAAGGGATATCTATATGTTATTTGTTGCTAAGACAGAATCTTGATATATCTATTTTATTTTGAAAATAAGTTAAAAGGGAAAACATTCAACTTGATCTAGTAAAAAAGATGAACTGCAGAACCTGACAAAGGAAACTTCATCTTGGTGACTCAGACGTGCAGAGAGTAACTAGAATTCAATTTTAGAAAACTGTTTGAAACCCTGACTAAGTTGCCAAAAAAAATGTGGCCACTATGAACAGCTAAAGAAAATCCTAAGCAAGGAGAAGACTAAGACGAAACAAGATGAGATGCAAAGATGACAAAGTGAGGTGGAAAGGGAACTAGGTAAGATGTGGGAGCACATCAAGTTACCTATTGCTATGAAATGAACCACCCTAAAACTTAGTGGCTTAAATCACACCATTTTATTTACTCACAGTCCTGTGGGGAAGAATTAGGGCAGGGTCAGTCAGGCAATTCTTCCGCTGCACATGATGTGGGGTCTGCTCCATGAGGTAGTAGCACTCAGTTGGGAAGTGGGCTGGAGGTGGAATGTTCAAGATGACTTTATCTCATGCATGTGACACCTGGTGGCTAGAGAATTGTGGGAGCTTCTCTTTCTCATGTGGCTGGAGTCTCTTTCTATGACAGCTGGATCCCCAAAGTTAGAAAGTGGAAGCTCTTAACCCTCTTAAGACTGAGGATTGGAAGTCCCATAATATCACTTCTGCTGCATTCTATTGGTTAAACCATGTCACCCGACCAGCCCAGATTGAAGGGGAGAGAAATAATCTCTACCTCTTGATGGAGGGGGTGCATGCACATACAGATATAAGTTCAGGAGGAATTGTTGACAGCTCTCTTTGTAGTCAACCCATCCTGAAACTGCAGGCTCAAAGGAAGGATGGGAAAGAAACTTAAAAAAAAATTAATATCCATACCAAGGGAGGTGAGAAGCAGAAGTGACACTGTCAAAAATTGGAACCATGATGTGGAACATGAACTTCAGTAGTTCTCCTAGAAATTATGAATGCATATAGAAATAAAATAATGAGTGAGAAGATGGAAGACAGAGAAATGGGGCCCTGGTGGAACTCCATTTCTATGCTTGTGGAATTCCTCATGTTACGTGTCTTGGTGGCAGAACTGCCTCACACAGAATCTGAAAGGCCAGAATCCCATTTTCTCAGGCTGATTGCTAGGGTACCAGCATGTGACCTATGCCAGCCAGTCAGGCACACGCATCTGGGATTTTGAAAAGGAAGCTTGTAGCACAAAGATGAAGGGACCAAGAAGAATTCATTTTGAGGGTGGCAGCACTGGGTCCAGGACAGCAGAAGCCGCAGTACAAGCTGCAGAGTGCAGGGTCCAGTGCTAGAGTGCTAATGCAGTGAGCAGCCCCCAGGGTTCAGTGGCAGCATCCCCAGAGTCCTCATTGGATGTGTTCTGTGATGTAGCTTGGCTGGCATTCTGGCCGCTGCTGAGCCTTATTAACTGTGCTGCCCATTTTCTGAGCCAGGTCTCCGTCTTCTTGATATTTTTGTAAGATTCCCAGTATCTATTTAATAAATTCTTTCACTACTAAGACAGCCAGAGTTAGTTTGGGTTGCTTGGAATTAAGATCCATGACTTGTACAAGGATATGAGCAAAGAATAATAGGTGTTGCTGTGGGAGGAAAACCAAGACAACTGGAAGAGGCAAGGATCAGTCAAAACAAATTTTTTCTTTATGCTTCTTAGAAGCCAGAAGGGAATCCAAGTATGTGTCCAGAGTGTTTTACTATATTTTAGGCAAGATAATAAAAAGAGCTCTCATCTAGATGTATCATGGAAATAATTATATTTAGTAAGAAAAATTATAGAAGAATCAAGAAGTGAAAAAAAATAGATTATCCGCAATTTAGCATGACTTCAGACTTCCCATCTGCAATGGTAACTGCCAAAAGAAAGCGTAACAATGTTTCCATCTTTTAGCTTTGTGGGTAAGAGCCTGCGATCCACATTCTTTCTTTAAAAAGAATTACTTGAAGATGTGTAGCCCAGAACTGAGCGAGTGGTTCTCACACTTCATTCTTCTTTTTCAAGATTGTTTTAGCTATGCTACGGCCTCTGCCTTCCACACAAACTAGAATAAGCTTGTCTATGTCTCCAAAACTTCTTACTGGGTTTTTGATAGGAATTGCATTAAATCTATAAATCAATTTGAATAGAACTGACATCTTTATTACGTTGAGTCATCTAATCCATGAACACACTATGTCTTTACATTGATTTAGATTTTCTTTGATTTATTTCATCAGCATTTTGTAATTTTGAACATACAGACCCTGTCCATGTTTTGGTAAATGTATACCAAAGTATTTCATTTTCCTTGGAGTGATTGTAAATGGCTTTGTGTTTTTAATTTCAGTTTCCATGTGTTCGTTGTTAGTATACAGACACGCAATTGATTTTTGTGTGTTGACTTTATATCCTGTAACCTTGGTGAACTCACATATTATAGTTTTTTTATAGATTCCATGTGATTTTCTATATAGACAATCATGTCATCTGCAAATAAAGACAGTTTTAGTTTTAAATGGTATGTCTTTTCTTCCTTTTTCTTGCCTTATTGCAGGGGCTAGGACTTCCAGTACTGCACTGCGCAAAAGCCGTGAGGGCAGACATTCTTGATCCTAGGAAACAAGCATTTAGTCTTTCACCATTAAGTATGATGTTAGCTTTAGGGTTTTTATAGATGCTCTTTATCAAGTTGAAATATTTCTTCTCTATTCCTGGTGTGCTGAGAGTTTTTATCATGAACTGGTGTTGGATTTTGTCAAATGCTTTACCGTGAATTTAACTGTAAAACATAAAACTTTAAAACTTTTAGGAAAAATAGAAGAAGATCTTGGGATCTGGGGCTAGGCAAAGAGTTCTTAAATTTGAGACCAAATCATGTTCCATACCCTGCAAAAGTGTTAATTGGACCTCATCAAAATTAAAAGGTTTTTCCTCTGTGAGGGCCCATGTGAGGGGAATAAGACAACTACGCACTGGGAGAAAATATTTGCAAGTCACATATTCAAAAATGACTAATATCTAGCATATGTAAAGAACTCAACAGTAAAAAAAATCCATTTGGAAAATTGGGAAAAGACATGAACTGATATTTCACATAAGGAGAATATACAGATGGCAGATAAGCACATGAAAAGATGTTCAACATTATTAGCATCTTTATTCATAATGGTCTGAAATTGGAAACAACCCAGATATCCTTCAAAGGGTGAACGGTTAAACCAGCTGTGGTACTTTCATACCATAGAACACTTCTCAGCAATAAAAAGGAACCAAGTATCGATACACACAACTTGGATGAATTGTCAGAGAATTATGGTGACAAAAGCCAATCTGAAAATGTTACATACTGTATAACTCCATTTCTATAACTTTCTTGAAATGACAAAATTATAGGAATGGAGAGCAGATTAGTGGTTGCCAGGAGTCAGGGACATGGTGTGGGAGTTAGAAGGTGGGACGCAGGTTTGGCTATAACAAACAATACAAAGGATCCTTGTGATGGTGAAACAGTGCTGTATCTTTACTATGGTAGCAGATACAAGAATTTACACATACGGTGAAATTCCACATAATTAAAACACACACACACGCACACACCTACACAAGTACAAGTAGAACTGGGAAATCTGAATAAGATGGCTAAATTGAATCAATGTTAATATTCTGGTTGTGACGATAGTTTTGCAAGACATAACTTTGTGGGAAACTGGGTAAAGGATACATGAGGTCTCTTTGTGACTTACAACTGCGTACGAATCTACAATTATCTCCAAAAAAAGTGTAATTAAAAAAATGAAACATTAGAGACTTTTACGTTAAAGTCAGTAGCAGGACAAAGACACTCACCATAACCATTATTAGTTGACATTGTTCTAGATTTAGCTAATGCAGTTATTTAAGAAACAGAAAGAAGAAACTAAGCAATAGGAAATGAAATTATAATTTGCATATAATAAAATTTTCTACCTTGAACATCCTAGGGAAGCTGCAGAAGAGAGTTTACAAGGAAATAGTTACAAAATGAACTCAGTTAACAAAGTCAAGTGCTTTCTTGTAAAATTGCAATGGCTAGTTAAGAAAAAACCCTCAGATTTTCTCTGGTATGAACTCTTGAAAACTGTGCAGGACCCATAGGAATAAAACTGTAAGATGCTGCTGAAAGACATAAAAGAGGACTCGAATAAGTGGAGGGACATGCTCCTTGTTGGGAAGAGTCAATATGTAAAAATGTCATTTCCCTAAAAATTAATTTACACTTTTAATAAAATTCTGATAAACATCCCCATAGGACTTTTTCAGAACTTAAAGGGAATACAAAGTTCACTTGGAAAAATAAATGGGCAAGAAGTGCTTCATTATTAAATGAAAAAAAATAAGCATTCTACTCAAGAAACTTAAAAAAGAAAAAAACACACCAAAGGAAATATGGAGGGAAAAAGTAATAAAGAAAACAATGAATTGCAAAAAGAAAAATAGTAGAATTGATAAATATATTCAATAACTGATTCTTTGAAAAAAGTAATAATTTCTCTCTTATACTGTTCATCATAATAAATCATGGAGGAAATAAAGTATAAGAAAAAATAAATTGGTTATTCTAGTCTTATGTTAGGAATAAGATAGGTGTACAAATTTTTCTTATTAACTTGTTCAACTGAGTCTTCTCTCAGTACCAGGTTGTTTTAATTTCTCTAGTTACATGTATATTTAATTAGCATAGTAGTTTAACTTTAAGCTCTGAAGTGATGAGTCCAGGGTTCAAACACAGACTTCTGATATTTAGTTCTTCTCTTATAATGGGAAACTTTTTTTAACATTTCTAAGGTGCAAGTAATTGTACATCATTGAGTTTTTGGAAAGAGTAAATAGAATCCTTAAGTACTAAGTACTAAGTGCTAAGTACAGTATAAGCACTCAATAGATAGGTTGATAGTATCTGGGGGGCAACATTTCAAGTTTTTCCTGCCTTCCATCTCAATTCTTTTTTTCTTTTTCTTTCTTTCTTTTTTTTTTTTTTTGGTGAGGAAGATTGTCACTGAGCTAACATCTATGCCAATCTTCCTCTATTTTGTGTGTGGGACGCTGTCTCAGCATGACTTGATGAGCGGTGCATACGTCCGAGCCGAGGATCCAAGCCCACAAACCCTGGGCCGCCAAAGCAAAGCGCATGAACTTAACCACTATGCCCCCTTCCACCTCAATTTTAGAATTATATTGTCAAATTTTAACACAGTCCCACTTAGATTGTGTTGAATTTATAGATTTATTTAAGGCAGATGAACATTTTACAATATGCATCTTCTTACCCAGGAACAGTGCATCTCTCTCATCTTCTTCAATCTCCTTTTTATGTCCTCACGTAAGAATATTCTACTTTTCTTCAATAGAAGCACATCACTATCAGTCCCCTAGGTCCTTTATAGTCTTTTGTTGATATTGTAAATGGAATTTTTCCCCACTGGGTTTTCAAGCTAGTTCTTTTTGATTTATGGAAAAGTTATTTATTTTAAAACATTTATTCTCAATGGAAAGATACGAAAAACAGTTTTGTGTTTTCCTTTCCAATATTATTCTTTTTTAGTTGTGATTTCTTGACTTCCATGAGATAGCCCTATGTGCATAAACTCGACATGGATTCTGTTACTTGCAACCAAAAAAGTCCTGACTTACATGTCTGGAAGAGTCCTAAATTTTAAAAGGTCCACTTCAGTCCAACTGCTATCTCCATATATCTCATTTTCTGTATTAATTTAAAGTGAAGAGATTTCCTGAGGTTGATCCACCCTGCGTTCCTGGAGTTAAATCGTCTTGGTCATGTATTATTCTTGACACATGTCGCTGAGTTCAGTTTATTATTGTTTGTGTGAAGTTTTTATTTCT
This sequence comes from Equus caballus, assembly GCF_041296265.1. NCBI lineage: Eukaryota > Metazoa > Chordata > Mammalia > Perissodactyla > Equidae > Equus > Equus caballus. Next base: position 46,777,250 of record NC_091698.1, on the reverse strand, counting down.
TTAGTCAGGTTTTGATATCAGAGCTTTGCAGAATTTGTAAATTGATTCGAGATAGTATCTAATTTTTCTGAGATCTTGGAACTGTTTACGTGGTGCAGGAATGATCTACTCCTTGAGAGTCTGAAACCCTTCTGGGCCTAACACCCTTTGACGGATGAGTCTCTAAAGGTTTCTCAATTTTTTCAGGCTTACTTCCCTATTCTTTTTCTATCTTTTTGGAATCAATTTTGGTATTCTATATTACCATCTTCCCAGCCTCCTTGGCTCTTTCCCTTCCTCCCTTCTTGAATAATTCTTCCAGAAGTCATTGGGTGGGACTGGACAAGGTAGGGGCCTATCCAGGGTGGGTGGCGTCCATGGCTCTGAGTTAGGGTGTCAGGGTCTGAACAGGATGAGGAGGAAGCTCTCATGGGGTGGTGATGGTAGAGAGAAAAAATTGATTATAAAGGGTGGGGGCCAATTGACCCAATAAGTAAGTATATTAAGAATAAATGAGAGTCAGGTTCTCACTGAAGGGAGTTACAATTATGGAAGGGAAGAAAGCTAGAATTAATCCTGTGGTGTTGGGATTGGAGCTATGGCCCGTGAACTCATGGTTCTCAATATATGGAATAGATATAGAAATAAATGTATATGTTTGTGTGTGTGTGTGTGTGTATTTAATTTTCAATTGCTGTGTAATAAATTACCCTAAGCCCTAGTGGCTTAAAACAATAAGACATATTTATCATCTCATAATTTCTGTGCATCAGGAATCCAGGAATGACTTAGCTGAGTGCCTCCGCCTCGAGGTCTCACAAGGCTGCCATCAAACTGTCAGCCAGGGTTGTAGCCTCATCTGGAGGCCCTATTAGTGGAAGACTTGCCTCCTGGCTCACTCATATGATGTTGGCAGGATTCACTTCCTCACTGGCTGTTGGCCCGAGGCACCCTCAGTCCCTTGTCATGTGGGCCTCTGCATAGGGAGCTGGCTTCCCTCAGAGGGAGTGGGCGAAAGAGTAAGAGAATGCCGAAGGCAGAAGTCACAGCCTTTTTGTAACCTAAACTTGAACATGACATAAACCTAAACTTGAACTTGAACTTTTGCCATATTCAGTTTGTTAGAAGTGAGTCACTAGGTCCAGCCCACATTTGAAAGGAAAGGATTACATAAGGACTTGAATACCAGGAGGTGGGGATCACTGGTGGCAATCTGGGAGCTGCCTACCACAGATAGATAGATAGATGATAGATAGTAGATGAATAGATAGATAGATGGATAGATAGATGGATAGATAGATAGATAGATAGACAGACAGACAGATGATAGATAGGAGCAGATGGATTTCTCAACTCTGTGCCCTGTGCCAATGAACACACCTCATTCCCAGGTTTTTATGTTTAAGTACCTTTCTCCACTAAAAGGAACCAGGAACTTTTGAGGAAATGGATTCCAGGACTAGGGCAGAAAAGGTACAAGATGAGCCTGGAACATCCTGTTGTGCCAGAAAGTAAAGAAGTACTCAAAGAATGACGAGTACAGGTCAAAAAGACATAGAAACCAGACTGAAGGGACTGCCACCAGCCAAATCTGGGATAGTTTGACAAAATACAAGAGAATAATAACAGATTTTTACCATTAAATAAAACAGGAATGCCGGAGTCCACAGTGATATAAATAAATAAATGAACATACAAATGGAGAGGAGAGGAAAGCCTTTCCTTAAGAGTAGAATGTTCACTAATGTAGAAGGGATGGCTGCGTTCGAAAATAGCCGTTTGACAACCATGACAGCAATAAGTGATTCAGCCAAGAAACGTCAGTGGATGTTACAGTGGCGGATGAGGAACTGGATGGTTACATAGTCCCAGAGTACTTCCCCATGAAGTACTTACTGATTATAAAGAGAAGAAGAGTCAGTTGACAGTGGAAGACATTCCCTTAATTCAATGATCAAGGTCAATTGAAACCATGTGACCCCTGATAGGAGGCAGTGAAGAGCCACAGCATGTGATATTCTTCTTCAAAAGACATAACATGGGGAAATATCAGACATACCCAAATTGAGGGACATTCAACAACATAGCTGGCCTGTATCTTCTAAAGTATCAAGATCAGGAGAGTCAAGAAAAGACTGAGAAATTGTTCCAGATTGAAGGAGACTCAACAGCAATGACAACTCAGTGCAACACGTGACCCTGGATTGAATCCGCTTGCTTATGAATGTTACTGAGACAGCTGGCAACACAGGAATGGGGGTCATGGATTGGATGGTAGTAACGTGCTGATATTGTTTTCCTGATTCTGATGGTTGTATTGTGATTATGTGGGAGGATGTCCTTATTTTCAGAAAATACAGTCTCAAATATTGGGGGGAGGCAGCATCCTCTTGGCAAATTATTCTCAAATGGTTTAGGGGAAAAAGTACTTTATACTGTTCTTGCAACCTTTCTTTAAGTTTGAAATGATTTCTATATAAAAAGAGAAAAAGAAAGAATACCAAACTGGGTGAAGTATATGATCCCAACTATGTCAAATAAACAAATTTGTCAATTAAAAAAATGGTAAAGAGAAGCCGAATGGTTAAGGTTCTGTGCACTCTGCTTCAGTGGTCTGGGCTCGTGGGTTTGGATCCTGGGCATAGACCTGCTCCCCTTGTCGGCTACGCTGTGGAGGCATCCCACATACAAAGTAGAGGAGGATTGGCAAGAATGTTAGCTCAGGGCTGATCTTCCTTGAACGAAAAAAAGGGGAAGATTGGCGTCGGATGTTAGCTCACGGCGAGTCTTCCTCACCAAAAAAAAAAAAAAAAAAAAAAGAGTAAAGAGAAAAAACAGTTACCCTGTTCATCAAATTGTGTGTAGTAGTTTCTCCTAATTTTTAAATCTCCTCTGTAGTGGTTGCCTGCCTTTCTCCTTCACTGCATTGTGTGTCTGTGGCCACCATCTCTATTCTCCTTGATGTGCCTTGCTAGAAGGAGTTGTATGACTAACAGCATAGGTTCTGGAGATGGACAGACCTGGGACAAAACACTTAACTTCCAACACCTCAGTTTTCCCATCTATGAAATGGGGATATCTGTCCTTCCTACCTCATGGGGTCATGGTGAGATGAATGGGCAGCTGTTAATGTGTTTAGTATGGTACTTGGCCATTAGCTGAATGTCCAACAAAAGGTCACTACTACTATCCTAATTATAGTCTTTTCAAAGATCCAGCTCTTGAATTTCTCAGATCTATCGTTTTTATTATTTTTAATTTATCATCTTCTAATTCATTACTTCAAATTCTTCCAGCTTTTTATAGGGTCACTTTTTTGCTCTTTTACTTGACCTTTGAGTTGAATAATTGGTTCATTTGATTCTTTTTTTCTGTCTAATGAGAAGAACATAAAACTATATGTCTTCTGTTCTTTAGAGCTTTGAGTTTTCTCTTTGCCGCAGCTCCCTGTTGTCTCATAAACAGTCATTAATTGTACTTTTGATTTCCTCTTTGACTTTAGGGCTATTAAGACAAGTTTTCTCCCTCTCCAGAGTGGCTTCATTTTATTTGTTTCTTTGCTTTTCGTTTTGCTATTAACTTCTGGTTTTGCACTGTGATTTGAGTTTGTGTATTGCACTATTTCTGTTTTTGAGATTTTAAGATTTTCCTTGTGGCCTAAGATATGATCAAATTGGTAACTATTCCTTGGACATTTGAAATGAATATTGATTTTCTGTTTCTAGGGAGCACATTTGGATATAGATCTATTAAGTCAAAATTTTAATAATAATTTTTAACTTGTCTATATTCTTTTTTTTTTTTTTTTTTTGGCTGGGGAAAATTCGCCCTGAGCTAACATCTGTTCCCAATCCTCCTCTTTTTATTGGCTTGAGGAAGATTAACTGTGAGCTAACATCCGTGCCAATCTTCCTCTCTTTTTCTGTACGTGGGACAGCTCCACAGTATGGTTGGTGAGTGGCGTAGGTCTGCGCCTGGGATCTGAACCTGCAAACCCGGGCCACCAAAGCAGCACAGGCGGAGCTTTAACCACTCGGCCATGGGGCTGGGCCCTTCTATATTCTTATTAAATTCCTGTCTACTTGATCTCTCAGAAATGGTGAGGCATATTAAACCAATTATAACTGTGGTTTTGTTCAATTTCTCCTTAATTTCTAACCTTTTTGGCCTTGTTCATTTGATGCCATATTCAAGAAACACAAATTCATGGCTCTTACACTCTCATTTAGTCTGTATGGTTTCCCAATATAGGATAACCCTCTTCCCCTCTTTAATGTGTTTTTGCTGTGAATTCTACATTGTCTGATATAAATACTGTTTTCTTTTTGTTTGTCCTTGGGTGGTGGACACCCAGTAGATCGTCCAACCTTTTCCCAGAAGATGGTCCACTTTACAGGGAGTTCTGTAAGATGCTGACCCCAGCCACACTTGTTTGCTCCAGGGGTGGGCATCTGATGCTCACTGGACCAATCAGGATCCTTCCTGAGCACTGGGAACTGGGACTAAGGATCTTCACTCAGCTTTGCTGCTCTCTGCATCGAAGGGGATACACGCTTGGTTGCTGCCTGTGCCATGGCCATCTTCCTACATGTAGACTGGAAAATGGTGTGGATTATTGCAAATGGGGAAAATAAAGCAGACCCAGTGACGAGAGACAGAGAGAGTACCCAGCATGGAGTTCCCAGTGTCCTTTTAGTCCTGACGCTCTGGGGGCAGGATATCTATCTCATATGATGATAACATTCTCTGCTCCTCATGCTTCTTTATATTTTCCTTTTTCATTTTCCCATTTGCTCAAGTTTGCTTTGCAAGTTTTTTCTATTTAGAAATTAGGAAGTCACACTTTACATTTTTAGTGTACTCTTGGTTCCTTTAATCACACACACACATCATATATATGCAATTTCTTTACCAACCTCAAAAAGAATATAGTATGAATTTATTTCCCATGTAGGATGATTTCACGCTTCTTAAATTTCCTCCCTATTTCTATCTCCCATTTTCCTTGATATGATGACATTTTAGATTCAGACCGTTATTATGACTCTGTTTCTTACATTTATGTACCTTCTCTTTCAGTGATTATTTTGGACATTTCTATTACTTTTTTCAATCATGTTAACATCAACTTTTTAATATATTAACCCTAAGTTTAACTAGTTTTCCTATTTGTTTCTTGCTCAGCTGGAGGGTTACTTTGAACAAATTTTTCTAGATGGTTGACTGTGTGGTATACATTTGAATGCTTAAATTTTGAAAAATATCATTTAATTGACCTCACAAGTAAATCATAGCTTTCCTGTCTTGGATGAAGTTTTTTCTCCTTAGAACTTTGCAGATATTATTATAGTCATCATATTTCTTGTTGTATTTAGGTTTGTAGAGGAGAAGTCTGATTCCAATTCAATCCTCTTCAGCTTGACATGTAAACTTTACTCCCTCATAGACTTAAAGGATTTTAAACTTTATCCCTAACATCCTAGAATTTCCATCCAGGAGATATTTAAGTGTGGTTCCTCTTTCATTAATAATGCTTGGCCCTCCATGGGACCTTTTGTTTCTGAGATTAAAGATATTCTTCATCTCTCACATTTCTCACTTGGTCCATCTTCTCTTTCTCCTTCTGGAAGAGGGATGATAAAGTTGCTTTAAAATGTAGGTTTTATTATTATTCACGTGTGGTGAGGCCCTCAGATTAGGAGACGATTGCCGCTGAAAGGACAGTCTGTTCGTCACAGTTCTTAAGAGGAGGGCACATGTCACACCACGCAGGGCCACAGGGGGGAAGCACCAGGTCAATCAGGAGCAGAGGGAGTGAGGGAAAAGTACGGGCATAATCTTTATTGTGGTTTCCTCGGAAAAGAACGGGTGAGGCAGAGAAAGCAGGCTTAGAACTGCCGACTTTGAATAATTTCAGTGGGCTCTGGGGCATAAGGGCAGTCCCTAGTTGTCAGGTACCTGGCCCTGGGGTGATTAGGGCAGGTGGATAAAGGAGGTACCCGGCGTATGAGCTCTGGATTGGTTGGTTTGCTTATGAAAGGTGCTTGCAGGTGAGTCCTTCCCTATTTCTAGGAATTGGCCAGCCATGGGAGGGGCAGTCTCTCTGGGGTCAGCAAGGCCCCAGACATCAAAGCAGCAGGAAATACAGAAAATAGAAAGATATAATTAATACAGAAGTAGCTCCCAGAAGCACCCCAAATAACTCTATTGTAGCTGTAGTTGTGTTTGCTTGATTGTTTATAATAATAATATTATTATTATAACATATTATAATGGTTTTTTCAGCTTTACTAGAGGTTTTTAAAAACAGCTACTTTTTTTTTGTTGTTCTTTTCTATTTTGTGTTATTTATTTTTATTTTATTATTTTTGGCTTTCATCTTTATTTATTTATTTTTTTACTTCCTTTTGGTTTGCTCCATTATTCTACTTTCAACTTCTTGAGGTAAACCCTCAGTCTATTTATTTTAAATCTTTCTTGATTTCTAATAAATGTATTTAGATTTAGACATTCCTTTTTAGACACAGCTTCACAAATTTTGATATGTCATGCTGTCGTTTTTGTTCCATTCTAAAACATTCATAATTTTTATTATGATTTAGTCTTTATTCTGTAAGTTATTTAGCAGTGGGATCGTTTCGCTTGTTTGTTTCCAAATATATGGGCTTTTTGGGATGCCATCTTTTAATGGTTTATTTTGAGTTTTATTGTGTGGCAGTCAGAACATGTGGTCTGTATCATATGGAGTCTCTGGAATTTTGTGAGACTCGCTTTGACATGCAGTTCAGATCAAATATCACAGATGACCTGTGAACACTTGAAAGATCTGTGTGTTTTCTATTTATTTGGTACAAAGTACTACATAGCTTTATTATATCAAATCATCTATAACTTTATTATTCAAATATTTTTATTTGAATCTTTTATAATCTTAGCTATTTTTGACTGCGTGATCTATTCATTTCTGAGAGAGTGGCCTCTTCTGATTGTGGATTTGTCGACTTCTCCTTTCATTACTGTCAATTACACATTTTGAATCTGCATTGTTAGTTGTATACAAGGCATTATTGTTATATCATTTTAATGGATAATTCTTTTTAAGATTAGGAAATGTTCTTTTTCATTTCCATAAAATTAATGTTTCTTTTATTAACTAATATTTCACCATTTTCCTCTTGGATAGCATTTTACTTGAGGGTGTGTGTGTGTGTTTTAAATATGTTTATTTCCAACCCTTCTGTCTCAATTTTATATGCTTCTTTCATAAGTAGCATATATATGTATTAAAAAGAAAAAAATTGTGAAATTTTGTCTTTTAATAAGGGTTTAATCCATCTGGATTCATGTACTATGAGTATCAAAATATTTGAAATTACTTTCGTAATGTCATTTTTAATCTATTTACCACGCTTTGTCTTTGCTTCTTTATTTCCATTCCAGTCCTCCTTTCTGTGGAATCAATTTTTTTGTTCGTTTTTCTCTCTCCATGTTTGGAAATTCCGCCTTCCACTTCTCTGGTTTGGCGGATAATCTTGCCTGATAGCTCACCTTTCATGGGGTGTTCTCCCAAATGCCCTTCCCTATAGGGCGGTTTTGTGGTTCCCTTAGCCCCAGCTACATGGGGTTCAGAGCTGTGAACAGGTCTTATGTGCACAAGTGTCTAGGGTCTCCTCCATGCGGATGGAGTAGTTCTGACCTTCATACCTACACAGGGAGCAGGATGGGGACTCAGTTTCTTTCAGGGGCTGTATCTCTATTTCTGGCCTTGGATGAAGAGCGTGTTTCCAGACACCAGTCCAGGAGCGAGTAGGGTCAACCCCAGCTCCCCTGGTGGGGGCACTGTGTGTTCATGGCTTCTCCCAGGAGCCCAGTCCTGGCATAGCAACCCCGTCTCCAGTGACTCATCTCTCTCCCCAGTTCTTAGCTGCACTTCAGCTCCTGCTTACCCCTTTGGTTTCTGGCCCCACTATTTGCCTGTGAAGATCTTCCTTTATTCTTTTTAACACAGTTGTATACATGCATACTAAATTAACAAATATCTCTCTCATTCCTATATGTTGAGATGGAGGCAGGAAGTTTGGCACCTTGATGGGAAAGTCCCATATTAATTATTCTTATATAAATTAGACTGGAGCTAAATGACTGACACGTGTTGGAAGACTTCAGGGTAAAATTCCCCTGTGGGCAGCTATCTTCCAGGAAGGAAGGGCACTAGCCTAAAGGCCACATCTTCTTGGTTTATCCTGTGCCTCCCCAGGTCTCTCTGGGCTCTTGAATGGGACCCGGCAGTCCTTAACTTCTCCTGCTCCCCTCCTCACTTGCCTGGAGAGGGAAGTCTGACAACTTCTGAAATACCCACACGCAGCTTGAAGGTCAAAAAAGGCAACACGACAACGCAATAGCAGAAAGAAAAGAGCAATGACAGAGACGGATGGAGCGAAGCTAAGGAAGAGCTTTTCCCAGCGCTGGTTTCTGAGCTGTTCTGGACACTGAACAATGTGTTAAGATGTTCACCTGAGGTAGCACTAGGCTGGCTCCAGAGCTGCCGGCCGGGTGGCCTCCCAGGTCCTGGGGCCTCCTCCCTGTCTGTGGGCTCTGGCCCCAGGGTGCTCGGTGCCTGGGTGCTGCAGCTGGCCAGGCTGCTGGCTGACTCCTGGGCCCCTGGCATGGTCCCACAACCCTCTTCCTGCCTTTTTTTTTTTTAAAGATTTTATTTTTTACTTTTTCTCCCCAAAGCCCCCCAGTACATAGTTGTATATTCTTTGTTGTGGGTCCTTCTAGTTGTGGCATGTGGGACGCTGCCTCAGCGTGGTTTAATGAGCAGTGCCATGTCCGCACCCAGGATTCGAACCAACGAAACACTGGGCCACCTGCAGCGGAGTGCGCGAACTTAACCACTCGGCCACGGGGCCAGCCCCTCTTCCTGCCTTTTTGAGTCAAGTGAATCCACTGACGCCTCTCGAGGCTTGCAGGAGCTCTCTGCTCCTCGCCCGCTAGGCACGGCCCTCTAATATTAGCATTTCTTACGCACTTACACGTGCTTCTTGTCAGACCCTGTGCTAAGGGCTGTGTCTTCTTTTGCCCTTGTTGTACCCTTACGTGAGTGCTATCATGATGTGGGGACTAATGTTACCACCATTTTACAGATCAAGAAGCTGAGAATTTAAGAATTTTACAGATTTTAAGCCCACATTCAGAAATGTGGAATGGAGGAACTCTGTTCGTGCTGGAGGAGGGGAGAAGATAATCCAGGGGAAGGGTTAGCGCCCATACTCTGCCGCGGGGCTCAGGCCCACTTCCCGGAGACTCCTGCCAGTGTCCTGCGGCCCAGGCCCTGTGGCAGCAGTTTGCGTCCAGGGCTCACGCCCACTGAGGACCCTGTCCTCTCTCCACAGGGTCTGCCTGGAGAAGGGCGGCTGCACTCGGGGGACTAGGGCACCAGTGCCCTGGGCACGTCTGCCACGACGCCCATTTGCCACTTTGAGAGGCCCTGCTGATGCTTGGGCTGCGGGTGATTCAACTCCTCCAAGGCCAAGCTCGGACTCCTCCTTCACGAGGCCTGAACAGCTCGGGGCTCTAGCCTGGATCTGGGCTGGGCGAAATAAGACTTCCCTGACCCAGCCCTCCTGGCCTCAGGGCCAGATGACCCTCCTGCAATCTGCAAGCTCTCTGGCTCAGAGCTCTTGGAATCCTTGTGTCCCCTAAGGCCCATTTCTCCCTACTCCACTTGGCTTCTCTAAAACGTGATGGTGTGGTGACAAAAATCAGCTCCCTGTCCTTTTCCTTTGCTGAACACTACTGTGTACATCTAGAAGAATCCATCTGCTCCCTCCTCCCAGAAAGGAAAGAGCATTAGTAAGGATAGGATATGTTATATTGCAGTAACAAACCTCAAATCTCAGTGGTTTAAAGCAAGAAAGATTTATTCCTCACTCAGACTCCAATGTCCATTGTGGGTTGGCTGGGGGCCTGTCTGCATTGTCCTTCCATAGGATCCAGGCTGATGGAGCAGCCTCTTTGGAGCAGCACTGGTGCCTGTGACAGAGGGAAAGAGCTCTGGAGGGCTTCACACGGACACAGAAATGCTCCAGCCTGGAAGTGACACACATCCCATGGTCCACCAGCCACAAGGGGACCGGGAAGCGTGTTCAGACAGGAGAAGGGTACAAATATAAACCACAAGATTTGCAGTGGGGCTAAGCAAGGACACATTTCCAAAAGGGTGAGGAGCTGGGGTTTCAGGTGGGTGGTCAGAAGTCAACAGGTACCCAGGAAGGTTTACTCTCCAATCGCTGCTTCATTCAACACTCATGACTTTGGAGCTAGACTGTCCTGCTTGAAGTTAGAATGCTGCCATGAGCTAGATGTGTGACTTTGGGCAAATCGCTTAGCTACTCTAAGCCTCAGTTTCCTCATCTATAAAATGGGGGCAATAGCATCCAAGATGCCACAGCCAGTAAGTGCCAGGGTCGAGAGTCCCAGCCACTGGGTCTGGGTGCAGGTCCACAGCCAATTCTCCTTTAAAACCCCAAGTCTTCACCAGTGGGGGAAAAAAAAAGCCCAGGTGGCTTAATAATACTTGCACGGCACAAGATGGCAACACGACCTCTCCCTTGTCCTGCTTGCCCATTCTTCTCCCCCTTCCATCGCAGATCCCAAATTTCTCCCCAGTGGTCCTGGGTGCTCCTGAGCCTCCCTCCAGGACTCGCTCCAGACTGACCGGAGGGTAGAGCTGTTCTCAGCTCCTCTGCAGTCGTTTGGTAAGGACTGATGGCCCATCCGCTTCAGACTCATTTAGCCCAGGTTCCCCCTCAGCCCTGCCTCCCATTGCACAGGGGTGACCCTGGCACACATCAGAGGCCCTGAACCTCAAGCTTCCTTAGCCCTGGGGGGCACTTGGGAGAGTTCTGGGGAGTCCCCTCTGTGGAAAGAAGGGAAGGGTTACAGAATCACTCTAAACAAGGCAAAACAAAGCCATTTATCTTGGGGCATTAGTCACTGAGCTGCTGACGCAGGGAAACATGCTGTGTACTCTTGGCAACAGCCATTTACATTAAAACAGCATGATTTGTGGAGCTGCAGGCCCAAGACCCTTCCAGATTTCATCATCTCCTCAGTCTGTCCCTGTAAGCGGCAGCGTGTGGGGCTATAGTTTTTCCTTGAGGGAGCGCGGCTGGCCTTGGCTTGCACCAAACAGGTGCCTGAAGCCCCGGCCCCATCCCCTTCAGGTGCACGTTGGCTGTGGACTGCGGGAACTGCCCCAGCCTCCCAGAGCCATGCTCACTGGGTTCAGTGTCAGCATCACATTTTATATGTGGTCTTTTTTCTTGGCTATGATTGTTTAGAGTTTGGAAGGAAGGCCTTTCAATCCCCACATTTCCTTATATTCTAAAGGTAGATGACACCAATGATGAAGACTATATATACAGCCTCTCTCTCTTTCACACACACACACGATTGTTCCCTATAGGGATAAAAGTTGCACTGCTGACAGCTAATGTTCTCTCTTTCCAGCTTAGGTAAAAGGGGGTAGATAAATCAGGAGAAAAGGAACATGAGAGAAGCTCAGGGCCCACAATCTTCTCCCAGAGTGCTCCTTTTCAAAGTGACTTGTTATCTGGTTTGATGCAAATCCCAGGTGATCCTCTCACCCATTCATGTATAGGACAGGTGCTGTCTCCAGCCCTGGCCCATCCTTGGAGCTCCTGGTTATGGTGTCCTCCATGCCCACTCTGCACCTATATACTCAATGGTGGAGCACATGATCTGGCCTGAGCCAATGAGAGGGTCATATTCTCCTGGTCTCGATGATTGGTTCAGAGATGGATATGTGACCCAGTCATAGCCAATGAGCTTCAAGGAAGTATTTGTTGTATTTCTGAGAGAGTGAAGCTCCAGTGAGAAAGGGAGGCAGGGTAAAGGTGAGCTGTTATTGGCGCAGGATTTCCTCCCCGGGCAGTGTGGCCTCTGCTGCCTGGAGGGGAGAGCTGGAAGGTGCTGGGGGGCCACCTTGTGGAGCTGAGGATAAAGCAAAGACACAGAGAGAAACTGAGTCTCTGGTGACATCCTTTAAGCAGCTGGGTTGAGCTTTTCTGGTTCAACCTGTTGAGTTTGGGTTGAAAGTCAGCACATTCCCTTTGCTGTTTAAGTCAGTCTGAGGTGCCCTTTGTGTCACATACAGCCACAACAGCCTTGACCAGTACAATAAGTAACAGGGCACAGAAGACCTTGAACTCCAACGTCTTAGCCTTTGCACAGGCCATCCCACTACTGAGGACACCATTGTTGCCTGGGGGAGCTCTATTCCTCTCCCAGTACCCCACTAATGCACCACCTCCCCTCTTAGAAGTGCTCAGTGACTCTGAGACCTAGACTGCACCTCGGGCATGCTCTGTGCTGCAGGACAACTCTGCCGCACTGACTGGCTCAATCCATTTCTCCACCAGGAGACAGACCTGTCCTTGCCTCCAGTTCCTGTGGCCTCCGGCACATAGCAGGTGGACATTCAGAAAATGATTGTTCTCCTGAGCAGCCACGCTGGTGGGAAGGGAGGACTGGTCAGGGCAGGGAGGCACGCAGACCTCAGGAGAAGGACTGTAAGCGGGCAGAGGAAGTGAGGAGATTTGAGAGAAGGAGAGAAATTGCTTTTAAAAATAAGGGGAGAAAGGTCCTGTAAGCTGGAGCTGAGAATGGTCCATCTTTCACGTGGGAGGTGAGGTGAGTGGCATGGAAGTTCTAAGATAGAATAACAGACAATAGCTTCAAGTTGGGGTGGGGAGGGGCGGAGTGGGGCCAGGCAATCTCCTGACTACAGCAAGGAGCCCTGCTCCTCTGTGCTCTCCTGGCACAATAGACAGACCAGGAGGTGCTCCCTTACCCCTGCCTATATCCTGTGCTGATCTGGGTCATCCAAAACGGTGGGTGGTAAGAAGTAAGCGATCCTGGTTGACTCGGGAACACATTTTTATACCTCAAGCACAGAGGGGTGCCTGAAGTCCTAGATGTAACTTCAAACTGATAATGAACATTGGGCTTGAAGTGGGGAGTCAGTGTGCCCCCCACCTCAGTCCTCCCCTCCACTGAGCTCTTTGGGGCTAATGCCATTTTGAGGATGCATGGAACTAGCCCATATGGCACTGTTTTTTCTCTTTGGGTTGTGGATGGCCTGGGCTTCCATCCTGGCTGCTGCCAAGGGGTGATAAAGAACAGTCAGGGTGGAGTCCTGGGGGCGAGGGCAGGAGCAAGGTAGCAACCTGGAACAGAAGGCTTGAAGCTTCCATCCCAGCAGGGAGCAGAAATGAAAGCAGGGAACCAGGGGCATGGACAGAAGGCGGTAGAGTGGGGAGGGGGCCACCTCCAGAGGTTCTTGAGGGTACTTTGGCTCTGCCCACCTCCAGCTGCCAGATGAGGACCTACAGACTCTGGTTTCCAGCAGAGGAAGGAGCTCCCAGTCTCCCCCTAGGCCCGATTACAGGCCTAGGTCAGAGCCTGGGGTGGGGTGAAGCTGAGGTTCATAGGCTATTACTGCTGCCCATGACCAACACAGGGGCAGAAGATGGGGTGGTGGGGTGTGGCCTAGTTTGGAAGGGAGTCAGGCCCTAGCCTGGCCCCATCCAGGAGCAGCTCCTTTAAACTTTCAGCCTAGAAGTTTGGTGCCACCCATCCATAGGGCAAATCCAGCCAGGCTGGGTCCTCACCCAGCTGGAGCCCTTAATAAGCATCTCAGGTACACGGGCTGGACCTCTGGGCATCCGCAGAGCTGCCGGGCTGCAGTGCTCTGTGGGCTCCTAACCTCTGTCCTCAGCTGGCCCAGTGCCACCGTCTGCCTGTTTCCTGGCTGTGCTGCTCTTCACTTGGGCCTGGCCACTCCTCCCTCTTCCCCTCCTTGCCCTCCAGCCCAGCCCAGCCTTTCCCACCAGCAGGGGCCCTACTTTGCACCCAATGGAAAGACCAGAGCTGGGGCCTTCTGAGCACTGCCTGGACCCCCACCCCCCCAGTAGCTTCCCCCTCCCTCCAGGCTGGCCCCCACAATGTTGGCATGGAGCCCCCAAGAGCTTTTGACTTGGCTTGAGGAGGAATGGAGTGAAGTGAGGTGACCCAGAGGTGGGCCTATCTCTCCAGTCTGCTCCCGCCCCTGCTTACCACTCCCTTCCTTTCTGCCCGGCCACAGTCACGCACAAGTCTTTATATAGACGTATTATTTCATTTCTCTTGGGTATATATCTAGGAGTGGAATGGCTGAATCATATAGTAGGTGCATGTTTAACTTTGGGACAAATTCACAAATAGTTTTCCAATGTAGCTGTCCTCCGTTACATTCCCTCCAGCAGTGTGTGGGAGTACTAGTTGTTCCACCTATTTGTCAACACTTGGTGTGGTTACTCTTCTTAGATTAGGACTGAGGTCACGTGGGTTATAACAGCAAAAGTAAAGGGACAGAGTTGGAGTTGAGAGTACAAGTAGAGAGTAAGCCAAGAGGAAAGAGACGGGGTTTGGGAATGCATGGTGCTGTTTGAATCTCACCTCCATTGGTTATCAGCCATGAGACCTTGGGCAAGCACTTGACCCTTGCCGTGCTTCCCCTGTAAAATCTGCCATTTTCTCCCCTGTTAAATGGGGATGTCACAGCTACCTCTGTTGAGATTAATTGAGGTGATGGCTGTCAGCATCTTGCACAGCGCCTGGCATCAGGTCTCCTGTTAGCCTGTGCAGCATCTCTGAGGGAATTAGGTAAAGCTGCCCCCTTTTCTGAGTTGATACAGCCCTGGGCCAGGGTGCCGGGAGCTGCATCTTGATGCTGTTGTTCCTTAGACAAGGAGCCTTGGGCAGCACACAAACTGCACAATTACTCGCAGTGATTCTATTCATCCCACAAATTCTCAGCAAAGGCATGCTGAACAGATGCAGTTGAAAGTGAGAGGAGAATATATTTGTCAGTGGGGTCCTGTGTAGGTTCGCCTCTTCCTCAGGCCCTCTCACTTGCTCTGGTGACTTATCCTACCCTCCATCACTTGCTCCTTTGAGTTTCTGAGACCTTGGGCACCAATCTCAAGGTCAAGTCTCACCAGAGGAAATGTCTTTGGAGTTTGGTGTCTGTATTGAGCCGTAGAGAACCCTGCTTACGCTCATACTCTGGTTCTTGGAAATAATTCAGTATGGCAGAGATGTGCTTGAGACAACAGCATTCATGATAACTGGATTTGCTCTTTAGGGGGAGGCAGAGAAAGGCACAAAATATTTGGGGGTACCAGGAAATACGGACAGAGTTTGCAGTTTACTGCGGAGAGGTACTGAGGAGCTAGAGACAAAGTCGTTTGAAATGTTAGCGCTGTTTGAAATGTCGCTGGTTTCTGAAGCAGAGCCTTTGGTCTGGGAAGCAACTCTTGAGAAGGCAGAAGTTCCCTCTGCTCTCGCTGGCCCAAACATACAGAAGCCCAGGACACATTTACCTAAAACGAACTCAAGGGATCCAGCCTCGGCTCAGAGCACACTGCTCAGTGGGCAACTCAACTGAACCATGCCTTTTGATTTATGTGTTTACATCCTCCAAAGGAGCCTTTCTTTACCTGAGGGATTTTTGGCTCAGTTCCTTTACTTATGAGAACAGGACATGTAAAGTTTGTCTACAGAGAGGCTGGAGTGGCTGGGAAGGCAGAGGCCCTCAGAGCGGGGCCTGGGCAGCCCTGATAACTACCTGGTGGGGAATGTTGCCTTCGAGCCCTGTGTCCTCTGTGCCTCAGCCCCAGGCACACAGTAGGACTCCTTGGTTGAGCGACACATGAGTCACTTCTGAGACACTCCTGTGAGTCACTGGAGAAGCAACGTCACTTTCCCAAAATTTAACTGAGCCGTGACCTCAGGAATTCAGCAGCGTGTGGAGTGAGGGATGCCTGCATGTTCATGTGTCCCCCATCCAGGGGCATTCACCTGCAGGCCAGTAAGGGAGGGTGGAAGGGAGAGGACACAGCAAGCACCTCTCAGCCAGGTGAAGATGAGGGAGATCAATTTCATTTTTTTGGCCACCAAAAATAGATCCAAATGTACCGTTCTTTCTCTTTCCAGCATAAGAGAGCGAAGTCAGTCTTCAGGAGAGCTCTCATCAGCTAAAGAATAGCAGTAGGACCCACTTCCGTCCACTCTTTCCCGGCAGAACCTGGCCAGGTCCAGAAGAGTCGGGCATACACAGCTAGCGCCCCACGGAAGAAGGTGACAGTCGGGGCCAGGGGTTGGGGTGCACTGGGCAGCGTTAGCGCAGAAAGGCGGCCTGGAAGAGGCCACTGTGACTACGCGGGGCAGGGGTCAGGGTGGAAACGCTCCCTCCGCCCTCCCCTCTTCTGCCCATCCTGGGTGGAAACTGCAGGCTGCTGTGCCAGCGTGGCGCTGCCTCTGAAGGTGAAAGTCACCTTCCACCACTCTCCCGCTCTCCTGGCTGCCCGCCGCTGGGGTGGGGAAGCAGCGACATAAATCCTTCTTCGTCCCTGTCCCGCGGCGCTTGCCAGCGCGGCCGCGGGGAGGAGGCTCCGGCGGCCGTAAATCACCGGTCCCCTCCCGCGGGCCGCCTGCCCTTCATCACGGTGCTTTACGGCGCTGACACCGGCCAGGATTTAGTGGGCCCAGCCCGGCTGAGGCCGCCTCATTGAAATGCCCCTTCCACCCGTCACACCTCCTCCCCTTGGAATTAAGGCCACCCATAAATCCCGGACATGCCTATTTGCATATCTATCTGCATACATTTGCCCCTCCAATTGCCTGCACTGGAACTCTCGGAATCGTCGGAGCCAGCTGGGACTGGGAGTTTCTGTCCTCCCAAACCTTGTTGGGGAAGGGGAAACTGAGGCCAGCGAGGGCCAGGGATCTGTCTGTGGCACAGCTGAAGGCAGGGCAGAGTGAGGGTTGGCCCAGGAAGGATTTAGCTAGAAGCAGGCAGAGGAGTCAGAAGTTGAATAAGGGGCAGTGAGCAGAATGGAGCTTCTGGCTCTGGCTAGGCTGAGACGACATTAGAGAGCCCTGGGAGGGGCCGGCACCTGGAGGCCTGAGGACACCTCTTGGGAAGGTGCCACAGAGGTGGGAGCAGCAGAGGGAGCAAAGGCCTCCTGTCGGGGAAGGACGTCCTGGTGTGGGCTCACCAGGAGGCCTCTGTAGAGAAGAGCGGGAGGTTGAGGGAGCAGGTGCTGCCTGTGGTGGTGGCCCAGGGAGGATCCACAAGGCAGACTGAGGACAGAGGGTGGGAACATGTAAATCAGGGCCCCCTCTGGCTCCTTTTGCCTCAAGCTGTATCAGCCATGACCAGGCCCTGTCTCAACATGAATAATCTGTTGGGAAGAGCCAAGGCCTGGTGGAAGCCTATGGTGCAGCCAGACTCTTCTACTCTATATGACCCCCTGCCCCACATCCCCGACACCAATCCAGCCACGGCTGTGCCTGAGTGTCACTCATTAGTCCAAGAATGGCTTCTCTGTGCTCCTTTTGACAAGCCCTCTCTGACGGTGAGTGCCCACTGAGCCCCTCCCTTATGCTCCCTTCCACTCCTGGAGCCAAGGCTCAGATCTTTCTGGGCTCTCAGGGAGAGGTAGGGCCACAGCAGGGCCAACGAGCTTTGCCTCCCTTGACCCAGGCCCCCATTCAGTCTTTCAAGCAGAAGCCCCTTAGTTGGGATCCACTGCCCCCAGCTAGGTCCAGGGCTGGCTGGAGACCAAGTCAACGAGCTGCTGTGCCCAAGGAGGTTGCCTCTGGCTCTGCATGTCTGCCCCTCCCCTGTCCCTGTCCCTCTGTCTCTCACCCTTGTGATGTGTGCTTCATGTGTTTCTGCTTGACTCATAACAAATGCCTTCTCCTCAGAGGCCTGTGTTGCAACAGTCTGGGGAGGGGCAGGCTTTGGGGGAAACCTGCTCTCCTTTTGAGACCCCGAGTTCTGACTGGATTGGGGTTTGGCTTTTCCTTGAGCCAAGCCAGCATATTCTAATAGCCAGGCCTGGGGACTCACTTTCCCCCTCCCCCAGGATACCACCTAGAGGGTCAGCTGTACTTGGCCCCAGGTATAGAGCCCGCCTCTCAAAGTCACCTTTCATTACCCTAGTCCCCCTCTCTACCTCACCCACCCCATCCCACCACCTCAAGGCTGGGGGACAAATCCCAAGCAGGACAGAGGGGTAGGGACCCTGCAGGGCTGATCCCTGACACTGATGTCTCCGTCCCTAGCCTTCTCTGATCCTTCCCGGGCTCAGTCCTGGGCAGCCCAGATGAGGCCAGCTGCCCCAGGATGGGGCTGCATGTCCTCAACACCCGAGCTCAGGGAGTAGCCAATGGTGGGGACGGGCCAGGAGCCAGAATTGGGGCCAGGATGGTCAGAGTTTGGGAAAGGGGCAGAAAGGGGGCATGTCCCTGAGCATGGGCACCACCTGCCTTCCCCAAGAAATAATCCCAGGAGAAGAGTGGGAGCCCACCCCACAGCAAGCCCGGCTGTGTCCATGGGGAGAAGACTGCTGGGGGAGGGGGGGAGGCAGCCCGCAGCTGACCCTGATCCTCTCTCCCTTCTGTTCTCCCTCTCCCCAGCCCCTGGCCCTGCTCTCCACGGAGGTCCGGGGTTGTGTCATTTTCTCTTCTTTCTTGAACTTCCAATAGTCTCCCATGGTTTGGGGAGAGGCAGGTCCTTCCCTCCAACCCCCTGCCTTCAGGGCAAACCGGCCCAGACAAAGTGGAGAGAAGGGATGCTGGGATGCCCAGAAGAGAGAGCATCTCAGGGCAAGGAAGAGGACCACAAAGATGAGACAAAACTCTGTCTCTGCAGCCTTTTAATATTATTATTAAAGAATAATAGTAAAAGATGGGGTGTTGCCTCTTATTAGTTCCAGGATAGTGGGGATCACAGAGGCAGCAGAGTGGCTTGGAAGACCTCCCCAGAGCCACCCGGCTAACATTTGCTGGGATTCTTAGAAAGCGCTGCACAGACTTTGTGGCGGCACAGCAGCAGGCCTGAGCAGAAGGGCCCCCATCTGGAAGCCTTTAAGACCTCCCTCCCCCTTTTCTCCAAATAGCTTGTTCCCAGAAAACAGGAGGAGAAGTTACCCAACAACAAGCTGGGGCTTCCTGTGGGGCTGGCGGCCCCTTCCCCTGCCTCTGTCGTAGCACACCCGGCCCTCACCCTCTCCTCAGGCTCTGCTCATCCAGGCCCCTGCCAGTTACGTAGTGCCGAGTTAGTTCCCGTCACCTCCTCCAAGACCTGGGTTCACAGTTCACCTCCCCCAGGAAGCCTTCCAGAGCCGCCTCTGCAGGTAACTGCTCCACCTCCTTTGTGAACACACATATGTAGCCTTTGTATGTTCCCTCAATTCTGTTCCAGGTCTGTTGGTCTATTTGCAATTGTTCTCTCTTTTCATCCAAGAGTATTTAGGGGTTGCTGCAAGAGTGTTTAGGGGTTGGTGAGTCCCCCTTTCTATTTTGCATAATGGAAAATCAAGGCCCAGAGAGGCCAGATGACCTGCCCCAGTGCAAACAGAGCCAGAAATAGACTCCAGCTCTCCTTCTCCCCAGTCCAGGGGTCTGTTGTCCTCCCACCATGTCCAATTGTTTGTACCTGTCTCCCCAGGCTGACAGCACAGGACCAAAGAGAGCCCCCAAGTCCCGGTTTGCTGACTGGATGTGGGGTTTGGCGCAGCCGAGGTGCTCCCCGGGTGCAGAGGCTGGCAGAAGCAGAGGGGCTGAGACCTTGGGGAGATGGGCAGGACTGGGCACTGGCCAGGGGAGGTGTGGTCTTCAGAGGTAAGAGTTGAGGACCCCTGATGCTGCCCCCTCCTCAGGGGGCGCTGGCTGCCTCCCCTGCCCGCTGACCAGCTGATCTGACTCCTGACCTGCTCACTTGGCCTCTGATTCGGGGCATCTTGGAAGGAAAAATCTCCAACAAAAAGAGATTTTGGACTTTTAGGTAACCAGAGAGTCTGAGTTAGATGGCACTGAGTCCCTGTAGGATCTCACCATAAATACAATGACTGCTGGGCCTCAGTTTCCTCATCTTTAAAATGGGGCTGAGAGCACCTGGGCTTCACGAGGAAGGTGGAAATGGGCTTTGAAGGATGAGAAGGAAAAGGAAGGAGAGGCTTCCAGGGCAAAGCATGAGCAAAGATTCCGAGGGTGAGTGGGCCCCGGCTGTTTATGAGTACGGAGGAGGCCAAGCTACGTCACTTGTACTAGCTGTGTGACCCAGGACGAGTTCCTTAACTTGTCTGTGCCTCAGTTTCTCACCACTATGAAGAGGATTATAATAGCACCTACCTCAGAGAGGTGAGGCTATGTTTGTAAAAGGGAGGTAATATTTGTAAAATTCTTACAAGTGCCCGACACATAGGAAGTGCCCCATGAGAGGCTTATTCATTTATTCATTTGTTTAGCAACACGGTCTTCTTTGTATGATCCATTTTAATTCCTTTAAGCAACACAGGATGGTGTTCACTCAGGCTTGTGACTCCTGGAAACTGGGCCTGCGGGCCAGGGCCACTCAGGGAGGGGGATACTGGGACTTGTACACTCACACAAGATGCTGCTGGGGTCTGGAAGGGCTTCCCTGACTCCCTGAATTCCTCCCAGCATTGTGGGGGAGTTCTTCTGTGCCTCTGGGCCCTAGAGGGCACAGAGTGGAGTAGGGTGAGGGCTCGGCTTGGCGGAGAGGGCTGTTAGACTCTCTCAAGGCTCCAGAGTCGAGCCTGGGCCTCAGCTTCCAGTCCCGCTGTGTCCACGACCACGGCGTGGTCAAGCAGAGGTTGGAATAGGAAGCCGCTCTCTTGGGCCACAACAACCTGCACCAGGGACCAGAGACCCCACAAGTCCCTGACTCTGGGGCAGCCTGAGTAGAAGGGAGTAGGGGTATGGGGAGGGGGCACGTGTGACCAAGGATTGCAGCTTCAAGTGAGAAATAAGCAGGAGCAGATGGAGCCCAGAGTACAAAGTTCCTGTTTTCACGCAAGTGTCTGGGACAATAAAAGTCAGGGGGGCAGCTGGGGTGGAGGGAGTGGGGGTGGAGGGGAACAGAGACAGAAACAGGGTAGGGGATGAAAAAGGAAGATGCCCTGTCAGCAGAATTAGCTCTTATTCAAAGAGTTGCCGTTGAATTGGTTGGGGACAGAGGTGGCTTCTCCAGCCCCCTACCCAGGGCACTTGGCCAGCCTGCTAGGGCACAGGCTGCCTGAGAAGCGTGAGGAGGGGTCTGGGCTGGGCCTGTGCCTGCTGGGGATGTCCAGGCAGCAAGTGCTCTTCAGGGCTGATTGCATTTCCTGGCCTTTGATGCCCAAGATCAAAGCAGGGCCAGGCCCTTCTGGCCTCCCCTGCCTGCAGGGTCCAGGCTGTGTGGTTGTGGTGGCTGGAGAAGGAGGCCAGCCTGGCATCCATGATAGGCCTGAGGGGCTGGAAGATGAGTCCTTTCTCACTGGGGCTGCCAGGAGCTGCCACTGTGGATACAGCCTGCATCCACTGTCTCTGCATGCCCGTGCTTATCATGGTGGCTGTGTCCCTGAACACCCAAGGGTTGGACATGGAGGTCACTAACATTAGGCCATGAGGGGCTCAGGGCTGGGGCCCACATGGCCCAGATAAACTGCAAGAGCCAGTCTCAGAGCCCACAGCCTGTGGAGATGGCCGAGGGTCTGTCTTGCTGTAGCAAGAAAGAGCTGTAACATTGGTCATGCAAACTGGAGTTCGAGGGATCCCAGCTGGGAGAGATTGCGAGTTGGTTTAAAGGAGCATCTCCTTATGCAAGCCTTCCTCTGAAGGACCCCCCAACTCTCCCACTGACCATCAGGGCTCCATCCCGGTGGATCTTCGATTCTCCTGCTCTTGTTTCCACCCGACCTGAGCCCCCTCGGGGAACTAGCCCTGGGGGTCCTTCACTGCTGAGAGGGACCCTCACTTCCTGCTATGAGTGTCCAGGGCTGTGGGTGAGCTCCTCTTGATGCACTACATAGATTTGTAAGGGTCCCACATGCCCCCAGGAAGCTTTCCTGGGCATCTTTGCCTGTGGCTCCATTGGGAGGGCTTCGGGTTCAGGTGGCTGTCTCAGCTCAGGGTTAACCACTTCTTGCCTGGCTCCTTCCACCCAGGTGTCTGTCAGCTGGCACTCCACAGTTTCCCTTTGGCAGAAGTATGCAAGGGGGTGCCAGGCAGAGGGCAGGTCAGGGGCAGAAGGTGGGCAGTGTGGAGGTTCTGAAAGGAGGGCAGGGGAGGCAGAAGCTTCTGCAGTCACCTACCTGCAGGTCCTGGGGGAGGGATCCTCGGGCAGAGTGACAGCGGTACTGCTGCTGGCCTACGTGCCTGCAGTGGGGCCCTGGCTCTCTGTGGTGCCCGCCCATGTGGAGAGGATTAGGGCCCGGAAAGACGTGTTTTCTCCCTTCCTTCTTGGAAGGAGGATCAAGGGGACCTGGTGACAGCCCAGAGATTCTGGGCATGTGGACAGCCTTGCTTCCCTTCCCGTCCATCTCCCAGGCAGCCTGGGAGATGCACACCATCTGCTGGCAGCCCCAAGCCTCAAGCCCCCAGCCAGCCCAGAAAAGGAGCCGCTGGCAGGGCCTGTCTTTCCATTCCTGGAGCCCCTGCCAGAAATGGAACCAGGGAAGCACTGGGCTGGGGGCTTCATGGAAATAAGGCAGCGAGTATTATGCAAAATGGTTATTGGGCTTAATAGGCCTAAGAAAAATTGGTCAAGGGCTGCAAAGATGTAGGACCCCTCCCGCCCCGACTTCCCTGTACTCCAATGGTTCCAGGAGCCAACACTGGTTCAGGGGGAGGAAGTACAGGGCCTGCTGGCCCCAGAAGGTGGGGTTAGGATTAGGGCTGGGTCCGAGAGTGGTCCTGGGAGCCTGCTTTTGTCTGTGTTTATGTTTGGCGGGTGGGGGTAATTCCTAAAACCAGATGCATGCACACACACATATACACACTCATACTTCTATGAAGACAGTGTCTAGCACAGTGCTTGCATAGAGTAGGTACTCAATAAATATTTGATGAATGGATGGATGAATTCATGAATGAACATCCTTGATACTTCTAGCCCACAGGGCTTTTCTTCCTCTGTACTCAGAACTTCATTTTTTGAGGCTCTTCCATTCGCTTTTTTTTTTTTTTAAAGATTTTACAGCACCTGAGCTAACATCTGTTGCCAATCTTTTTTTTCCTTCTTATTCTCCCGAAAGCTCCCCGGTACATAGTTGTATATTCCAGTTGTAGGTCCCTCTGGTTGTGCTGTCTGGGACGCTGCCTCAGCATGGCCTGATGAGCTGTGCCATGTCCTCGCCCAGGATCCAAACCAGCGAAACCCTCGGCCTCCGAAGCGGAGTTCGTGAACTTAACCACTCAGGCACGGGGCCAGACCTGAGGCTCTTCCAGTCTTTATTCCTGGCTGGTGATATGTCCTGGGTTATCTGGGGTGGTTACTCTTCACATGCCGGTTGCTCTCTGATTCTTAGCATGGAGTTAAATTGTGGTTTCTTGGGGTGGAGGCTCTGATCTCACTCCTACAAAGTTCCCATATCCTGGGCTTGGTCTTCAGCCAGTCCCTGCCACTGATTTCTTGGGACATCTGTTGGGCCTTGCAGAGTTCGAGGTTGGACACAGATGGCAATTACTGTTCTAGTCTGAGCTGTTCCCCTGTGAGCAGTGAGGTGGGTTGGGAGCGTGATTTAGGTGGCTAGGGAAGGTCTGGGGCTCAGGGACCAGGCAGAATTAGGACTGGAACAGGGATTCCTAACCTGGGAATATGTGTGAGGTCAGGCATCCCGCTATGTGGTGCCCTTTTGCTTCTCCCCCGCTCCTCTCCTTCCCTTTCAACTCCCCTCTCCTGCTTCCCTCTTCTCCCTCTTGGGTACCTCAGATTGGGTGGCACTAGTGCTCTATCGCAATTTCCCTTCTACTGCCATGCCTATCACTAAGGGACTAGAAACTTCCAGGCTGGCCCAGGTCTCCACCTTGTGGGATGGCTGTGTGTCCTCCCTCTCCTCTGAGGCCTCTGCATAGGTGGACATGGCAGGACTGGGCATGTACGGGAGGAGGGCATGGAGACCTTGGTCATTGGCCAACAGTGGGGTTTAGAGGACTCTGAACTTGGTTTTCATGCTGTTCCTCCGCTAGGAACCCTCTTTGGAAGTGACTCAGTGTGACCAAAGCCACTCTGACACATACCCAATAGGATTGTGAAAGATCCTGATTCCCAAGCCATATGCCACAGGGTCGCTGAGCAGCAGAATGGACAGGGAAATGGCTGGGACCTGACCTATGACAGGACTTGCGCCTGAGGACTGAGCCTCGCTGGGGCTCTCTGTGTGTCTGAGTGTGTACGCACGTGCATGTGTCCCTATGCACACGAGTCAGCCTGTGTGGACATGCGTGCATATGTCTGTATGCATGCCCATGAGTGAGCGTGACAATAACGTGCTGTATGTACATATGTGCACGTATGCATGTGAGTCTGTGTCAGGATTACGTGCCTGTGTGTGCACACTCACAAACAGAAGGCTTGGCTGGGAAACCCAACTCTCCCCCTCCCAGGCCTTAACCCCTGCTCCCTGGGGCTTGATGGAGGAGAACAGAGAGTCCCCAAATCCCGCGATCTGGGACGGCGGCTTCTGTCGGATTCCCCCCCCTTCCTTTCTTGACACAAATAGCCTGTGGAACAAAGGGAGCTGGGGATTTGGATTATTTATACAGTCAACATTAAGCAACTTGTGGTCTATTTAAATTCTTCTTTATTAGGCCGGGAAATTCCATGGCAAACACTCAGGCAGTAAGGAAACCTCCAACACGGCAGCTCCCAGCTCCCGCCTTGCCGTTTGGTTCCTCCTCTCCTCTCCCCTTCCAACCTTCTGACCCCTGCTTCTTCCATTCGATCTCCCCCAGTCCCTGCCCAGCCCCCTCTTCCCCACGCATGCCCTTGGGTCCCCTCCATCCCTCGCATCCCTTCAACCTCCCTTCTCAAACCTCCACCCTGACCCCCTGCCTCACTCCTCCCGTGCTTTCTTTGACTTGGGAGGGGCGGCTGGACATCAAGGCTTACATGCCAGAGTCAATGCTGCAGGCACAGTGTGGGGCGACGGGGAAGGAGAGGAGGGCTCGCCGGGAGGTTAGGGAGGGCAGGTTGTGGCGGGCCTGGTGTGCTCAGGGGGCTCAGAGGACTTCGGCTCTCTGAGGCTGCCTCTATTAGACAGTTTGAGTAGCGAAAGAAAGGGTCCTACCAACAGGAGGAGCCACCAGTGAATTCAAGCCAGTGACAACCTGAGATAAATAGAAGGACCTAATGGTTATCCTGAAGATGGGGGGACTCTGCTGTCACCTGGGCTGATACTCGGGGCCCCATGACCTGGGGCTGCAGCAGAGGATTTATCTGGGCCAGAGTGAGGGAGGGGTAAAGTGTTAGGTCAAGAGCAATGAGGAGCTCCGGGGGTCAGGGGCGGGGGTGAGGGGCAGGTCAGGCGGGTTAGTGGGAGATCCCTGAGGCAGCAGGTCAGCAAGGTAGCTGGAGCCACAATAGTGGTGTTCTTTAAGACTTTTTTCTGTGAAGCCCCAGAGCCTAGAACTGGGACCTGGGGCTGGAAGATTCAGGGTGGCGGATTCTGGTCCCCGCAGGGCAGGGCTGCTCTTGTGCTACTTCAGAGCTGTCAAAAGCTTCTGGATGCCTTCAGAGTGGATATTTGCATCCCGGAAGTGCTCCAGCAGAAGCTGGCAATGCCCAGAGGGGCTCCTGGCATGGCTACCATTGGGCCAGGCGGCCTTTCAAATCTCTCTCATCCTTTGGCTTCTGTGCTTGCAGGTGGAGATGGGCAGGTTCTGCGTCAGAGGAGAGGCGGAGGGTGGGGAACTCACGGACTGCGAGGTCCCTTCGGAGGGGACACCCTCTAGGCAGAGGGTCTGCAGGGCCTGGCCTCTTCTCCCCTGCAGAGGGCTCTCCGTCCTCCACAGGGGCATGGCCAGCCATCTCTATAGCCCTGAGCGCTTGCCCAGAGGCAGACATAGCTGAGGGCAGAAGGAAAGCTTGGGAAGGGGGCGGGGGAGGATAAGAACCAGTGGAGCACCCTGGGGTCCTGGAGGATCCCAGTGGGCAGCCCCTGTCTCCCATACCCGCTCAGGTGCCCGTCTCCTAGCCCTCAGCTCCCAGGGGCTCTCCTGTGTTGACATCTCCTCTTCCCTTGTCTCTCTCCACCTGGACTGTGAGCCTCCTGAGGACAGAGAATGCAAACGTGACCTTGTAACCCAGGGCCTGGAGCTCGATGACCGCCTCAGGAGCGCACTGAAATGGTGCTTTCAGGGGGTCTGGCCTAGCCCAATCCTTCACCTTTCTCCCCATAATCTCAGCCCTGGAATCCCTTCCCTTTCGTGTCTTTCCCAGGGGACGGAGCCTGTGCCCAGAAGGCGAGGGAGCCCACTGAGGGCTAAAAGGCTGTCTCAGAACCTCTCCTAACAGCAGGCTGTGCTGGGGGAAGGGAGACAGGCCCCAAGGGTTTGGGAAGGGGACGTCAGAGGTAAAGGTCCCCACACCCGGCTACATCCACTGGTGATCAGACCAAGGCTTCAGCTATTGTTTAAGCTGTGTTAGGTTATGACTGAGCAATGTGTCCCCCCAACAGGCAGGCAGGGCAGGGGTGGAGAAGCCGCCCCCCTGCAGATCGCGGTGTGACCAGCTCTGTCTCCAAATAGCAGCCGGAGAGGGTGGGAATAGGGACCTAGAGCTTGCTGCCAATTATCACCTTGCTGTCGACCCTGCCCTCTGGGCCTGTCCCTGCTGCCACCTCTGGGCCTGTGTTTCTGATTAGTGGGCCCCAGCTGTGCAGCATTAGTTGCATTTTTCCAGGATGAATCTTGGTTGTGACTTCCTGCCACGGGTCTGAACCAGCTGCCTGCTTTTGCTGCCTGCTTCTCATCCCAGTCCCCTGGGCTGCCCCAAATGCCCTCACTCCCAGGGGGCTCCTCCTTGAGGAGGCAGCGAGGCCGCCCCAGGCTCAGCGGTTTGTCTCCTGGGGTTGGGGGAGATGTCCTTCAGCCCGCCCGGGGCAGTTCAGGGCACAGCCAAGCAGAATCCATTCAGCTTCTCAGATGTGTGGCCTTCAGAGTGGGAGATAGAGCCCCAGACCTTAGCATGCATGCAGATGCCGCGGGGCAAGGGCAGAGCGGGTCAAGGCCAGGGAGGTGTTTGGACGGGGCTGAGGGGATTGCTCAGGGAAGTCCCCAAACGCAGAGAGCATCACCTTCTGGCTTTCTGAGGTCTGTCCTCTGCCCAGTCATGGTCTTGATTTTAATGGAGCCACAGTCTCCAGCTGCAGCCTCAAGCTGCATCAGCTTCCTTCTTTCTCTGGTTTTCCAGTGTGCTTTTGGTGAGCTACTCAGTGAAGACACCAAGCCAACACATTCGGCATTCATCTGATAGGTAGTGAGCTCCCTGTCCTGCAGGTCTGTAAGTGCGAGCTGGAGAATAAAATCTTTCACATTCATAGTGGCTTTTAGATCTAACCGATCCTCATTATATGCCTGTAAGGGGGCAGGGCAGGGGTGCTCCTTACAATGTTCTGAGGAGGAAACTGAGGCTGGAGTGAATGAGTGAGTGAGTGCTGGAGTCTAGGCTGGAACCCAGAGGTGAGGCCCACTTAATTCAGTGTGAGTTTGATCAATACACCTCCTCTCTGAACCCAACCAGACTCTGAAAGACTATGAGCCCAGAGCACATCATGCCAGCTGGTAGGGCCTCTCCCCTCTCTTGCTTCCTCCCAGCTTCCTGGCCAAGCCTGATTCTGACTATCCCTCCTCGCCCCAACAGCATGCTCTCAGCCATTGCCTTTGGTCTCTGCCGGGGTTTATGACCTGGGACAGGTGTCTGGAAATCAAAGCCCTCAGAGGATTCTTGAGGCAATCAGCAACCTGAATATGAGGTCCACGGAGGGCAGCTCGCTTCCACGTCCCCACTGTCCAGGCCAGACCTGGCACCCTCCAGGGCAAGCTGGAAGAAATCAAGCAGAGAGTGGCATGGAGAAGTGGCTACAGTTGGCCCCGGGGAGTCGGGGAGACTTACTCGCTCCAGCAAGCAGGCAGAGGCTGGAGGCGGTGGTGTGAGCTCTCCCTCGGGAGAGGAGGCCTGTGTCCTGGGAACATGTGGCTCTTGAAGATGCTGACCAGAGAAGTGCTGGCAGCCGTGCTGGGTGCAGACGCCCTGGGTGGGATAACGCTCTGTGGTGGCCTTCGGGTCAGGGTGGCTGAGAGGGGACCAGATGCTGCTGGGAGCTGGGGATGCCATGGGCCGCCTGTCACCTGGGCCACTGCAGGGTGTGGAGTGCTCAGCCCATAACCCATCCAGGAGTCCCCGCCAGCAGCGGGGCTCCTGAGAGATGGACACATCAGCTCTCTCAACAGCCAGCACAGAGTTTCCTGGCCCAGGGTGGTGGGTGGGGTCAGGCAAGGGACAGAGACCTTGCTCTCGAGAAGCCTCTGTCCCAACCCGGGAGATGCTGCCCCTGCCCTCAGGCCCTTCTTGGGTTTATGATGTGTTGACATATCATGACCCCCAGGTCTCCTTTGCCCTGGAACTAATGGTTTTATTCCTTCAATTCTTTAGTTATTTTAGGCAAATGTGAGCTGTCTCTTTAATTATCTGCAAGGAATTGCCAACAGCTACATTTGGCTCGATTGAGACTATGAATGAAACTTGTGTTCGTCTCTCACGGTCTTTCTTGGTTTTAGCCTTCACTGTTCCCTGAATGGCTGATGGCGGAGTGCTGTGTGTGCAGATTGGCTAATGGAAACACAGTTCTGCCCCAGGCCATGTCAACAGGATCTTGGAGTGGGGTGGACCCATGTCAACCTTTTGTATGAGAAAGAAATTCCCCTGTTTGGAAGACAGCTCCTTCAGCCTCCATCCCAACACCTGCGGAGACAGGGAGCTCACTATCTGCTAGTCGATTTTAGGTTTGTTGTCTATTCTAGGGCTACGGGCCAGGCCAGGGGTCACTGAAGTCTCTCCGCCAGAAGCCTCTCTCACAGGGTCCCCCAGGGCCCCCTGGTGGTCGCTGTGAAGGTGTGCTGCTCTCCCCAGGGGCTCGGCTGCAGCCCTCAAGTGGACAAGGCAGGGCTCCCTTGTGCTGGCCCTGAGGCTGGCAAAGGCTCCTGAGTTAGAGTTTTCATGCTGCCCACCAGGCATAAGGTCAAAGGTCTAAGTCAAGGCCCGTCTCCCTCCCCATGCAGTGACTGACTTTGGGCACCTCTTCGTAAACATCCTCACCCCACCTTGCCAAGTCCTGGCTCACACAGATGCAGCCTGCACAGAGCTCAGGGTGGGCCTGAGAGTCCCTGCGATGGAAGGCCCCGCCTTCTAACAGAGGCTCAGCCTTCACTGCGGGAAGGAGAGGGGAAAGACAGAGGGAAGGCAGAAAGCAAGGCCAGGTCATCCTCACCTGCCATCAGGCTGGGACCCTGCCACCAGCTAACCAGATGGCTCAGCCTGGCGCAGACCTGCTCTGAGCTGCTGTGTCCTGGTCACTGTGGGTCCAAAGGAGAGGAGGCCTTTATCAGTCCTGAGAGACCAGTGGAAACGGTAGAACTCCCCTACTGTCGTGGCTGGGAATATGGCTGGCTACCTGCAGCCCTAGTGGTAGGGGCTCTGAAGGAGGACCCTCCATCTTCCTCATCACCTGCCACACCGTGGTGGCCACATCCACCATCTTTCTAATCGAGGCCTTTCAAAGCCGTGTCTTGTTGGGAAGAGCAGGAGGCGTCTCTGCTATACGGTAGAGTCCAGGCTGTGACTTTAAGTTAGAATCATTGAACACCTGGGGATAATGGAAGGGGAGTGAGGGGCCAGTGGGGCTCCAGTCAGCCTTTGGGCCAGTTCCATGAGACCAGGGCACTCTAGCCCAACATCTGGAGCTGTCCCAGCACCCTCAGGCCTGGGAGCACCAGAATGGCCTTGAGACCCCCTCACATCCTGTGTTCTGTCCCACCATAGACAACAGGCCGTGTAGGCTTGTCTCATGGCTGTTGCACGGAAAAACTCCACGTCAATTCGGTTTGGGCTTTTTATCCTTTCGTAGCGCCACAGCAGGAAGTCTGTGGTGCTGTCCGGTTACTTGATGCAGCCTCCCCCTGCCTGGGTTGAAACCCACGCCTGCAAGTCTCTCCTGCAGCCCCTGGGGTTTCCTTCTCAGCCCTCCGGCAAAAAACCATTCCAACAAAAACCTGCATAGCTCCCCAAGAACTTGCCGTAATTTATAGGCACAAGGCAGCCCAAATCCATGCAGAGAAATGTAACATTCCTCCCCAAGAAGCAACTCAGTCAGCCAAGAGAGAGGAAAGAGAAAGAGAGAAGGAGAGATTCTGCTGAAAGATACACCCATTTGCAAAACAAGCTGGGGAGAGAAATGGGGACGGCAGGAAGTGAGCCCAGCCCGTCCTCCCAGTGCCTCCGTCTAGGGGCGGCCAGCCGTCTCCAAGGACAGAGGGTGCCTTAGGACAAAGGATGGGCTACTCATTTTTCTTTGCCCAAATAGTGGTTTTCCCAGAACAAAGGGACATGTTTTTCTCAAAGGTAAATTTAAGCCACCCCCTTCAAAGAAGCCTAGAAAGGTTTGCAACTTTTTAATGAGCTTGTCCAGCATTTACACGATTATACAGTTTAACTTTTACAATGAACTGGTGAGGTTAGGTGTTATCATCCCTATTTTATGAATGAAGAAACTGTGGTTTGGGGAGGTGATGTTGCTTCTACTCTGTGGAGGTGACAGGAGGAGGCAGAATGCAGAGCTAGGTCTGCTGCATCCTCCAGAGCCCACACTGTGGGGTGAGAGAAGGAAGAGAGGACCCCACAATTTGGTGGATGTCAAGTTGAGAGAAGAGGCCAAGCAGGACCACGCTGGAGTGGGAGGGGTTAAGAGCCATACTGTAGAGGCAGTCATTTCAGTACCACCCCCTCCCCCTTCTTTCTCTTCCTTTTCCACTGAGTTGACCTTTAAATTATGGCATCGGCTGCCGTGCCAGACACGCTGCGATTTCCCCTTCCTCCATCTGCCTAGCCTTCCTCCTGGCGCAGTTTCTTCTCTTGCTGCTTTCCTCTGCTCCTTGCCACTCACTTCTCTCTCTTCTGCCCTGGCAGCTGCCTCCTTCAGTGTCCCATTCACAAAATCCCAGCCGCACAGGAGGCCCTGCTGCAGGTGGGCATTGCTGGCATTCCCACTGGCCACCCGCCCCTTCCCTCCCCCAGCTCTGGGACTCTGCAGTCGGGAAAGTCACCTCTTCCTAGTCCTGCTCCTGCCACCCTTTCTCTGGCCCTCAAACCTTCCCGCCAGCCCCTCCCCACGGCTGCCTGATCCCGGGCTCTTTCTGCTCCCCCATCTGCCCCAGCCTTACCCCTCCCCAAAGCCTCACTCGGGGATGTGCCCTCTGCCTAAGGTTCATTTGCATTTGGCCCAAGGCCTGAATGATATTTTTTTTTGGTATGACTGTAGAATATAGCAGACATTAAATCTTATCGGTTTAATTTTCTTCCAGATAATAGTATAGCCTTTGATTTTTTTTTCCCAAACTATGGAAAAAGTGTCAAAGAAAAGTGGAACATTAATCAAGGGACTTTGATGATAGGAATGAAAGTGTTTTCCTAAGAGCCCAACATGTGGAGCAGCTGCTGGTGGATATTTAAATGACATTTTTCATATGTTGCTGTAAAAAAAAAAAGTCTCTTTGAGTCGATTCTGGAAATATATTCCAATTTGCTACAATGCCAGTGGTTTTTAAATTATTTAGAAATAAAATGTGTTTATGATTTCTGCTCCACTCTGTATATTTGTCTGCTGCAGGCCTCTTTCCTTTGAGGAGGGCCTAGCCTGTCTCTCCCAGAAGCTGTGGGGCCCTTTAGGACAGAAAGTCAGACTGGGGGCCCTCAAAGATGGGAACTGTGTTTTCTTCCTCTGTGGCCTTTGGCCCAGTTCCTCCCTCGGTGTCAGAGGTTTAAACTGCAGCAGGAGGGAGTTAGGTGAGGGAGAAAAAGGTGCTGAGGAAGGTCGTTGTGACTAGGAAGGTTTGGGGAAACCTTAGAAAGGGTGTCATTTCTCCTGCAAGTGAGGAAGGAATTAACTCATTCAACTGCTGGGGTCCTTTACAAGCTTGAACACCTGAACCAGGGAAATCCAGCGCCTAGAAGACCTTGGCCTCCAGCATTTCATGTGTGTGAGGTTATCACAGCAGTGAAGGGAGCCCTGGTGCCACTTGGGCTGAAGGAGACCTGAGTTTTAGCCTCATTTTTGGAGCCTGCTGGGCTGGGAAATCCTTGGGACAGTGCTCCCCCTCGCCCTGCTGAGATCCCTTCCTCAGGAGATCACTGGGAGCTTTCCAAACTCCTGCCCTCTGCAGGACCAACTTCTTCTCTCTTTACCTTGCCACCGTCGGGAACTTTGCCAATCCTAATGTCAGGGGAGGGAGAGACTTGCGAGAGGCCGCCTTTCCAGAGAGCATACTGAAGCCTGTCTGTCCTGGACTCTCTGGCTGCAGGGGCAGGGCCTCGGCTGCAGCAGTGGGAGCGTGAAGATTAGATTCCAGAGCGGGAGAGGTCCCCTGAACTTTCCCAAAGGCCAGGAAGGCAATGGCCTGGAGGCTCGCCGTCCTTCTCTAAGGCCAGGCCCCTGGAGGAGATGATCTACGGCCTGAAGGCCTCCCTGGCCTGGCCCCGGGCCCTGCTCGGCAGTTAGTCCTGTCCTCACTGACCAGTGGGGGGCACACTCTCCCTAGTTTTCCTGTCTCTGCTGCAGTTGTCTTGTGGACCTGAGGGAATGTGCAGGGGTGTTGGTGGCTCCCCCCTGCCGGGGGCTTCCTCGGGACCTGGGGGCACGGGTGGAGCCCCACTCCTTCACAGTCTGTCCAGGGCCATCTCTAGACTCTGAGCTGCTCCCTTCTTCAGTACTGGCCTTTGGCTCTCCGCGCATCCTCACAGGGTCTTACCCAGAGAAAACCTTTTATGAAGTATACGTGGTTTGGGGGGGGAAGACACCTGCCCAGATGCAGGGCTGATTTCTTTTGACTATGAGCTCAAGTCCAAACTCAAGCCTTCCCTCTTTTCAGATTTGCCGCCCTCTTCCCTCCAAATCTCACGTTCCCCTCTTCCTACCCCATCCCACTCAGTCCCACACTGTCCCCCAGTGTCTAGCCCAGTCCTGCCTCTGTGTCTTGACCCCAGTGAAATGCGTTGTTGTAGGCCCAGCAGAAGCCCCACCTTCTCCCTAGGACCCTCATTGTCCTACTCCAGAGAACCTACCCACTGAAGCTGGGGAGGGAACAAGTCAGGGTTTTGTCTATCCAGTTACTCATCTATGTTGTTTTTGTCTTACATCCTTCTTGGCCCGTGAGCCCCTGAGGCACAGTAGTGGGAGGCCCGTCCTCCGTTTTCCCATAACACTGCTTGGTGTGGCTGGGACTCAGTGGAGATGCTCCTGATGGGTTTTGGAGTAGCCTCTTGGAGAAAGCCTAGGGTGCTCATGGAGCCTAAGTTCCAGCTGATTGCTCTAATTATAATCAGTAACTCCTCTCAGTAACACTGCAAACAAATCTCTGCCAATTCTAGAATCTTCTTTTGCTAGAAGGCATAGCCACTTAGCCCCCTGATGTCCTTGGCCTCCTCCTGAGGCATCCCTGGCTGTGAACTCCTTTAAGATGATGTCTTTGTTTGGATTCCCTAGAAAACAGAGCCTGAGGCAAGGCTTGTGTGCTAATGCTTTATTTGGGAGGTGCAAATCCAGAGCAGCAAGAGTGAGGCAAAGTGGAGGGAGGCAGTAAAGGAGAGGGAACAATGCAAGATGATACTGCGCTGGCCATTGGCCTCTTGACAAGTTGCAAAGAGACACAGCTGATCAAGACGTGGGTGCATCCCATCAGCCAGGCAAGACATCTCTGGACAGGTTGTTCAGAAAAAGTGTGCCCCAGAACAGTCCATGAGAGGGGGAAAGGAGAGGGAATTTTACCTAAGGTTCTATTCCATTTTCTCTCTTTCCAAATCTGTCCCATAGGGAGCCAACTAACATGAACTTCCTGATTGTATCACTTAGCTCCTTCAGCAGCTGCTTAGGAAGTCAGATCCCACACTTTACATATCGATGCTTCTTCCAAGGCCAAAAGTGCAGTAGCAGCCTGAGACTCTGGCAGGGCAGCTGGTCAACCTCAGATGGCAGAACTGTACAAGCGTGTAAGGAGTCAGTTGACCATGGTGGCAAATGAGGAGGATTAAGTGGCTGAGGGTCTGAGAGAATCTGAGAAGTTTCGTATGTGTCTGGTAGAAATGGAGTGAGGCCCCAGAAGAGGAGGATGGGAAGGGGTCCCTGCAGAGAGTCAGGGTCCTTAGAGATCATGGAAAGTCAGAGAAGAAGGCAATCTGGGAGACAAGAGATGAAGATGGCAGATTGAGGAGTTCATGGAAGTCGAAGTAGACAAGTAGAAGGACTCAGTGATTCTGCATAGGAAGTTCCTCCAGTGCTAGAAGCTACTCTAAGGGCATTCCTCTGAATAAAAAGACACATTATGTTAGAGCCCATTAGCCAGTGTATGCTCTTGGTTGTAAAGAATAGGTCTTCTATTTTTTTGACGCCTACCTATGTGGCAAACCGTAAAATGGGCATAAATTCTTTCCCTCCCCAAATCCATGCCCTTGCAAAGTGACATTGTAGATATTCCCATCAGGAGATGGTCTGTTTCCCCACCTCTTGTATCTGTGCCAACCTTGTGACTTACTTTGGACAATGGGCCATTAGCAAACATGACGTAAGTAGGGGCTTGGAAATCACCCTTGTGTATTGAGGCTTACTCTTTTCCTAAGTTTAGCGTAAGAGACCGTGGTGTGAATGAGCCTGAGCTAGCCTGCCGGAGGATGAGAGGCCACATGAAGGAGGTACTCTGTCAGGCGTGAGTGAGGCCATCCCTGTTCATCCTTTTGCTACCTGACCTATAAGCTGACTAGAGACATCTGACGAAGCCTAGTGGAGATCAGTTGAGCCAGCCCAACCGGAAGGACTGCCCAACTGACTCAAGAATCATGTACTAAATAATTAAATTTTTGTTGTTTTAAGCTACTAATTTTGGAGGTAATTGTTGTTTTAAGCCATTAATTTTACATAGCAAAAGTGAACTAATTCAACCCGGATAACCCGTTGTGTATTGAATTCGTAGATGGTGTTTAGTGTAGATTTTCAGAATAGAGCTGGATTTCACAGAATTCATTACGGAGAAATCAACGGAATGAGGAGAAAAAATGATGATGGGGATAGTGATGCTGAGTGGTGGTAATGGGTGTTGATACTAGTAATGGTATTGGTGGTTGTGGATTGTTGATGATAGTAGTGGTGACAGCAATGATGGCAATGTGTCATGATGTTTCTGAAGGTAATAGTGATGAGATGCTGGTGATGCTTGAAGATAGCAGTGGTGATGATGCTCGTGAAGGAGATGGTGAGCATGCGATGGTTGTGGTGTTGATGATAACACTGATGAAAGTGATTATACGGGAGTTGATGATATTTGTGAAAGAGAAATGATGGTGGCAATGATTGTGGTGAAGATGTTAATAATAGCAGCAATGATAACTGAGGATGATTATGGTGCTGGTGGTAATGACTGTTGGTGCTGGTGATGATAATCTTGGTGAAAACAATAGAGAATGTGGTAAAGATGGGGGTGATGATGTTCATTGGATGGTGGCAATGGTGGTAATGGTTGTCATGACCATAGTGATGCTGGTGATATTTGTGACGATGAAGATAATGGTTTTGATGGCAATTAGTTGATATTGCTATCTATAGATGTGCCCAGACCTTTATGGCTAGCAAGCCCCTTTGTCTGGATTTGTCCTTCTCTTTGTAACCCAATACTAAAACCCAGCGCCCAAGGGAGGAGGGGTTTTCTGAGCAAATTATTCTATAAGCTGGAAAGATTAGAACCCCTGGCTTCAATTCCTTTTTTGACAAGAACTGATGAACTAGAGCCAGGATAGAAGTGGGAGAAGAATGAGGGGGCTCTGCTGTTGGCCCTGGCTGCCTCTTTGATGGCAGAGTGCAGAGGCATGCAGAGGCACGCAAAAGGCTGGTCAGCTGGTGGAGGGAAGAGAAGTCAATTCTCACAGCATCTCAAGCCAGAAGCCACATATCTGGATCTTCTGGAATTCTAAGAGCATGCTCCATCTGCCTTGGAGAGAGCCCAGCAGCTGGCGAGAGAGACATGGATCACAAGGATGTCCACAGCCTCATATAGCCAAACTGGGTCACTGTGGCAATGTGTGGGGAAGGTCTCAAGGGGTGAAAGGCTCAGTCTTGATGGAGCTTGGAGTGCTTATCATCTGCCACCTGAGTTGGGAGGAGCCCGCTGTAACTTGGCTCTGCCCCAGTCACTGAGGGAGTGCACTGTGAGCCAGAGGACGAACTGCGGAGTGCATTGTGAGCCAGAGGATGGGGAGAGAGTGAAATAAGATGCTGACGACAGGCTGCTGGCGTGGGGGACAGTGTGATCCATGGAGCCATGCAGAGGTCAGATGTGGGGAGGACAGGGCGGGTCAGAGCCCTCCCAGCTGCAGTGCAGCTGCTCATGACGGGTCATCCAGACCTTGCTGAGGGCTGGGAATGCTGCAGGGCTTTTATCACCCAATGCAGGCCCTCCTGCTGGCTGGCGGGATGCAGTCCTGGCTTCTCTGCTGGTTCTCAGGACTCTGCTCTGGGATCGCACACCTATGTTTCCCCCTGGCCAAATGGGACCTCCCTGCATCCTGCCATCACTAAACACAGAGGCACAGCTGGGAGCCTAGTGGGGTATGCAGGACTGAGGAGGCTGTGTCCACATGGCAGAGCCCCCTCCTCAAATGTGATTCTGAATAAGGTCCATGACAGGTGTCAACAGAAGTGGGGAGAGAATAGAGAAGGGCGAATCACTGATTTGGGAAGAATTAAGGAAGAGGGGAGTCGCCAGAGCTTGTGGAAGGCCCTGAGATGTCTGCAGAACCAGACTAGGAAATACAACTCTAAGAGAGGTTTCAAAGAGGTTTCCTAGGGGGGAAGATAGGACACAACTTCTTGAGCCACAACTGGGTCTTGAGAAGGCTGCAGAGTTTCAGAACATGGGTCAGTGTCTTTCGCTAGTTTGAAAATTAGCTCATTTCTGTACCTGGGTCTTAATTAGGGCCTGTCTGCAAAAAGGCGCTTGCCCAAGGGTGAGTTGGAGCTGAAATGTAGCCAGGCCAGACTCCACTCATCCAGGCCTGTGCCCTGCTGCTGGGCTGCACCCTCCCAGAAGAAGGAGCGTCTTTTCCTGATCTCACAAAGGCCTTGTGCAGGCTAGTGGGAGCTCTGCTCTAGATGCTCTTGCAGTATCATCTCCAAGCCAAGTTGGTTTCACCCCTGCTGCTCTGATATGGCATGCAGGCTTCAGCAAGTCGGTTAGAAAGGAGAATGGGACAGGGTCCTTCCAGCTGTTTTCCACAAAGGCCTGGAGTTACTTGAGTCAGCCCAATAAATGCAGCCAAAACAGACAGGGGGCCCCTCTCTCAAGGTGCTTGTCCTAGTCACAGGAAAGATAAATGATTACAGAAGTATCATGATAGTAAGGGTAGTGATGAGAGCATATAACAGGGTATTTACTTTACCTGGGGCCTAGGTAAGATTGTCTCTTTCTGAAGAAGTGGCACTTACATTGAAATGAGAATGATGTGCAAAAGTTGGCAAGAAGAAGAGAGTGGGGATGGAGAAAGTGTGCTGGGCAGGGGAATAGCATGTGTGTAAGTTGTGAGGGACGTGTAAGTTGTGTGTGTGCTGACGAAGGTGGCAAGTGGCAGGTCCTGAGGAAAGTCAGCGTGGCTGTGGTAAGTGAGAGGATGCACGACTCGAGATGAGATGGGAGGGTGGTCAGGGGCCAGAATGTGCAGAAATTTGTATATCCTAGAGGATGTTGATTTGATTTGTGTCCTCAAAAATCTCCCTGGCTGCTGAGTGGAAGGGAACCTGGGCGGGGAGTGGGAAGCTGGTTGGTGGTGCCTTTGTTAGAGACGCTGTGGCGGTGGGGAGGCAGGTGCCTGCTGGAATTCTAACTCAAAGAGGGTTCTTGGAATTTAGTCTCCACTCTGCACACCAAGCTCCCTGCCCCACCAAGAGTTCATGAGAAATGGCTTTAGAGATGCCCTATCCCTGTGCATTTTAATCAGGTTCTATGAAGGTCAGAGGGTAGAGATAGAAGGTCAATATGGAGAAGGGAAAGCAGAGCCTAGCTTTTGCAGAGGAGTTGCAATTTTAAAAGAAAATTATTATTATTTAAATAGATTAATTATAGGCACATTTCTAGGCAGTTGTGGAAAGGGAGGGGAAAGAATTGGGGCAGGAAATTAGTTGTTCGGGATTCTGGCCACCTCTAGGATCACCTTGCCCAGTGCTCCTGCCACAGGAGCCTCAGATTCCCTCGCTGTCCCTTCCACTCCTCCTGACGAGCTCCAGGGCTTCCTCTCCAGAGTCTGTGGTCACCATATGCAGGGGAGGTGGCAGTAGAGGGCATTCAGGGCTGTGCTGGCCATTTGGAGTCAACACCTGCTTGAGATTCCTCTTTCAACCCTTTGAGACCCCTCTTTGGACTCGTCCCACCAAAGACCTAGATACATCCAGACAGACAAGCCACGACTTAGCACATGGGGTTTCGGGAGCCCATGTGGGCTCCAGGGATGAGGTAAGTATCAAAGAAGTGATGTTCACACTTAGGGGAGTCTCAGAGTGCTGGTGAGGATGCAGAGCTTGTCAAGGGAGAGATCCATGGAGACCTCAGGAGAGCTGAATGGTAGCAGAAGCCTAACTGAGGAGCACAGCTATAGGAGGGATAGTGTTTGAATAAATCCAGTGGAAGGACAGGATGAATAATTAAAGACATGGTAAATACAACATCACCCTCTACAACCTTGGTTCTGATGGGCCTGCTGCTTTTCACCTTGGGGCTGTTGATGAGAATGGACACAGTGTCTAGTGAGGCAAGTAGTTGAACTTTCCCCAAGTGCAGAACAGAACTTTACTACCACCAGCCTTGTCCCTAAGCTTCATACAAGCTGGGGCAGGGGGGAGTGGGGCACAGAGAAATGGGCCTAGGGTGAGAGTAGGAGTCTAAATATCCAGGGCCAAAGAGTCCTTCCTGCTGGCAGGACAATTTCTATGAGGCAGTGAATCATGGGAGGCCAGCCCCTTCCCACTCAAGAAAGGCTCTGAGAAGGGTCTCCAGAGGCCTCAGATATCTGGTCTCTCAAGTATCTCACATCCCACACTTGAGAATTGGCTGGAGGGGGCTAGGATCATTGTAAGGAGATAGTTGAGGGGTCAAATGAGGACCAGAGTTAGAGATCAATCTGTGTCTGGGGCAGGGCAGTCTGAGGCCAGGCTTAGAGGGACAGCCCAAGGGATAGTCCATCTCTGACTAGACTGTGACCTCAGTTGAGGCCTGGTTTATGGGTTGGTCTGTGCTGGGGTGAAGAGAACAGAGCAGAGGTGATTTCCCTTCAATGAGGAGTCACAATTTGGGGCTCCAGCTTCATTAGAACTTTTCTAAAATCTCTGAGCCAGCAGGATACTTTTCATCAACAGAGAAGGGGAGTGACAGGGACATGGAGGTGCTCAGGCCCCAGACAGGGAGAGAGCAGATGAGGTGGCTTGGGAGGAGGTGGAAGGACGGTTTGTGGAGATTTGGGGCCAAGATTCCTGCAGGAAACTTAGAGCCAGAAAGCTTGAGAGGTGATGGGAGGCCAGAGTAGGATGGGGGGCGAGGAGGAGGCAGGCTGTTCTTGGGAGCCTAGACCACCTTGGTGGCCTTCCTGTGACTCCCTCTAGAGTTCTGCCTGGAATGCAGTAGTGGAACACAAGGTCCTGGCCTCTTCTGGGGTCTGGAGTCCAGGGATTAGAGATAACAGCCTCTTTGTGCACTGGGTGCTGGCAGTGGGAAGTGGCCTTGGATCTGGACCCCCTGGAAAGCAAGCAAGTGGAAGTGAATGCTAAGGACATGGAGAGAGAGGCAAGGTTGTGGAGCTGGGTATGCACATATGAGGGAAGCTGGAGAAATGCACTCCCTCGACGAGTCATTAGATTTTAGGAGCTCCATCCCACCAGGCCTCCCACCCCTGATGACCTGCAGGACAGGGGTGAGTTCTGAGCACAAACATACCCCAGGCCAGGAGGACAGACCCACCAGATGGAGCCTGGTGAGCTCCACATGGCTTGTGAGCCTGTATTCTGATGGATGAGGGGAGTATTCCCCAGGCTGTGGTGGACATTGGGCACCCAAAAGAGGGAGGAGGAATCCTGAGGATTCAACCAGGTGGTGGGGAGCTCCAGAACTTGGGCTGCTGGAGGGGGATGGTCCTCTGTGTGATGGATGGATTCATTTTGGAGAGGCAGTAACTGTGGTGAGGGGCGCAGGAGGCAAGACGCGGCTATCCACTCCAGTGTCTTCCCTTGTCTGTTTTCCCTCAATTCATGGGCTCTATTTCCTCACCCTTCCTTTTATAGTGGGTTCAGGGCTCTGTACATTCATTCACTTATTCATTCAACAAATACTGAGTGTGTCCATTGTGCCAGCACTGCTTGAGGGGCTTGGGATACACAAGTGAACAAGAGACACCGAGATGCCTGTCGGCCCCAGGTCGGCATTCCAGCGAGAGCCCGGCTTGTCAGGAGGAGCAGTAGCGGGAGGTTTCAGGAGTCTGGGAGCAGGGAGGGTGGTCTGGCCTTTGAGCTGGGAACTCAGGAGGAACTTGGACCTCTGGGAGCAGAAGCGAGAGCAAGGGCCAGACCTGGGCTTCAACATGGTGCCCAGAGTATCAGAAGGGGGAGATTCAGATCCAGGGGATGGGTTTGGGTGGATCCTGGGTTTCAGGTACATGGTAGAACCCAGTTATCAGAATGCAGGCACAAGGGCTAGGCTGCCAGAAGATGGGCCAGGCTTCTCCTTCTTCTGGCCCACTTCAGGGGTGGCAACAGACAGCCGTGTGCTGAGCAGGTGGTCTTTGACCCCCGTGGATCTCAGTCCTGCCACCCACATGGAGAAGTTGGAGCAGATAGCTCGACAGCTTGATCTCAGGCTGGTGACGGATTCAACATTTTTCAGCAGAAGATCCCCAACGGGAGCCCTTCTCCTGGGACACATGAGAAGTCCTGGGTGCTCTGGCAACTGTGATTTCATGTTAATCCCCCACTGCGCCTGTGAGGTGAGGGGTGGGGATTTGTCTCCATTTTGCAGGTGGGCATATTAAGTCTCTGACTATTCATGGGGAGCCCAATGTGACCCAGAGAGCTTCTGGTAGAATTGGGCCTGGGTGCCGGCTCTGCTGGGTCCAGTCCAGCTTCCCTCACATGGCTGGGACCCAGAGCAGGGGCCCAGAGTGAAGTATACCTTAGACTCTCAGATGTGGGGGGTAAAGGAGAAGCAGGTGGGCATGAGCCCTGGGGTCTTTAGGTCATGGTTGTGGTTTGGGGGACCCTAAATGCACAGTTTGGAGGAGGAAGGAGAATGTGTAGGAAATCCCACATCTTCCCCTCAGCCCCTCTCCCCGCTTCCTAGGGGCGGCAGTGAGCTGAGAGCCGAGACTGGCGCCCATGGCTGCCTGGTGGCCCTTGCCCCACAGTACAGAAGTGAGGGTGGGACACACCCTGGACTTCCTGGTCAGGGCTCTTGAAACAACACAATGTGGCCCATGTGGCCGGTTTTGATCTGTCAGAGGCCTCCTGGTGTGCCAGAGGGCTGAGCAAGATCAGAGCAACCCTGACTCTCGTCCACTTGGTCTCTGTCCGCGCTACTTCTCAGCCAGCCTGAGGCTCGGTCCCGCCTGGTGCTCCATCTCTTCCCTGGGACCTTCTTTGCTCTCTGTGTATCTACTCCTTTCCCTCATTTTCTTCCTGACGATGACCTCCCTGGCCAATTAGTGGGCAATCTGTGTGATTATTGCTGCATCTGTGCCGCAAAACTGGGCTCCAGACAACATCACTGGATCCTTTAGTAGACTGTAAGTGGCCCCACTGAGATGTGCCGTCTTTCTGTGCCATGGGGCCCTTCCAGCCTTGGGGCACAGCTCTCTCTGGTGGCTTTTTGCCTTTCCCCAGGGATGCATTGACAGCAGACCCCCCAGCTCTGGCCCCTTCCCCGGCTCTGTGCCTCTGATCCTCAGCCCAGGCTGCCTGCATCCCTCCCTCTGCAGGCAGCCTCCTGGCTGACTTCACTCCCTGTCACATTCCTGCCTGTGAAAGGGACCTCTTCCAGGACCCTGGGGAGATGACACGAGTTTGTTTGTTTTTCTCCTGTCTCCACTTCAAGGGCTTCACTGGCAAAAACAACACCCTGATGACTTCCAGCTCTTCCCCTCCTTTGCCCTGAACATGGAAAAGACGGCCTCCACTCTCAGATGTGTCAGCTGAGGAAAGAGGAGCACAGGGGCTGGCTTTAGGGCGGTCACTTACTCCCTTGCCCTTTTGAGGAGCAGTCACAGAGTCACCACAAAGCTCCGCCAGGCCCAGGAGCCCCTCAGGGGAGGCAGGAAGACCATTGTTTGAAAATAAGGTTCTGGGAAGGCCAGCCTCAACCCAAAGGGTTGGATTTAATGGGAAGACATCGAACCAGTTTTGAGGATTGGGATTCTTTCCCGACCCTCTCTCTCAAAACTGCATGAACAAGCCTCCTCATAGCAAGGGTACATGTTCTTGTATAGATAACCTGTGCTGAGCTTTAAAATCGTGACTATAAGAGACTTCCCTCTACTGGGGTGGGTGTCAGACTAAACCAGTGAGAAGGGATTGTGCGTAGGGCACAGGGTATGTCCATCCCTCAGGTTCCAAAGACAAGCTGCTGAGGATCAGACTGACGGGGCAAAGAGAACAGCTGCTGTTCCCTTTAAGGAACAGCATTTGGGTCAAAGAGGCTGATGTTGAAAGCCCAGTGGAAGGACAAGGTGAATGACTAAA
This sequence comes from Equus caballus, assembly GCF_041296265.1. Lineage (NCBI taxonomy): Eukaryota > Metazoa > Chordata > Mammalia > Perissodactyla > Equidae > Equus > Equus caballus. The sequence goes on along the minus strand of NC_091698.1, from coordinate 46,734,330 downwards.
GACAGTCTAAATACTACATCACCCTCCACAAGCTTGGCATTGATGCGGCTGCCATCTTAGGCCTTGGGTCTCTTGTTGAAAATGTCCTAGGTTCTAGGGGGGAAAGAAGTTGAACTCTTTCCAAGGGCAGAGAAGAATGTTACTACCACCAGCCTTGTGCCTAAACTCCAGACAAGCCCATGGAGCACAGAGGAATGGGCCAAGGGTGAGAGCAGGACTCTAAGGACACAGGGCCAAAGAGCCCTTCCTGATGGCGGGTGTCTATGAGGCAGTGAATGCAGGAAGAACCTTAGGGTCAATTAGGAGCACATAGAGAGCCAAGCCAGAGCTACAGGACTGCCCAGTCCACCTTCCATGGATTCTCAGAGAGCAAATGAAGACGGGGCTCAAGGTGCTGAAACAGGATGAGATAGATAAATACAAGGCAGTAGAGGAGGGGAAATTCAGCTTCTTGAAATCCTCAAGGTTCAGGCCTGTGTCCTTCACTTTGCCCAGGGCCCAACCACTTGCCCAACAGGTGAAACTGTTGCATTAAGCTCACCTGCGGTTGTAGAGGAGAAACAATGGCATCTTGAGCTCCCTCACGCACCTGCTTTGTGTCTGTCCTGGTGGACAAGACTCGAATGAATTGTTCCCACAAGATTAGATCTCATGGTCCTTCCCTTTTCTGCCTTCTGCCTGATGAAAAAACAGGCACTGCCTCCTAGGGAGCCCCTACCTGTCCTGATCAGTAAAATACAGTCCTTGCCCCTGGAGAGATGAGGTCTTATAGAGCCTCACCCTTGGGGATCCAACGGTCACCCTGAAGGAGAGAGCAGAGTCATGGACATGAAACATATGCACTGGAACACAAAATGGACAGTGACCACAGCTGCTAAATGGAGCTCCTTGAGACTAAGCTGGGGGATGTTGGGCAGACATGGAGCATGAGGCCAGCTGGGGTTGGTCAGGGAAGCCTCCTGAGGGGTTTGCAAGGACAATGGGGGGCATGAAAAGAGGTGTCGCAGAGGAGAGGTTGGTAGGAATGAACAGTCCTGTGCAGCTGTGTGCCAACATAATGGTGCTACTGAAGGGCACTGGCACAACATCGTAGTGTTTCAGGACATGGCAAGGCCACCCTGTCCCCACTGAGTTGTCTTCTCTGTCTTTTTCCTACATCATATTTTCTCCTGGTCTCTGTCTTTGGAACATGCTTCACACAAGCCATCTATATTCCTCTGGCAACTGCCACGTGGTGTCTGGAATTTATTCTCTCATCCACTCACTCAGTCCATATATATTTAACATCTTCTATGTTCTAGATACTATGCTGGGTGCTAAGGATACAAAGAGCCAGTTTGATCCTCAGGGAGCCCTTAGTCTAATGGAGCACTGTTCAACAGAACTTTCTGTGATAACAGCAATGCTCTCAATCTGTGATGTCTCACATGGAGTTACTGGCCACATGTAGATATTGAGCACCCGAAATGTGGCTAGGGCATTATTTTGCTGGATTTTAGTTAATTTAAATTTAAACAGCCGTATGTGACTAGTGTGAACCATATTAGACAGAGCAGATATAATGGAAAAGAGAGACAAATGACTAGGCCATTACATTATCAAGACAGTGCAATCAGGGCTGCCATTGTGGTCTGGTCAAGGAAATAGAGGAGAGGGAGTGACTAGAACTGCCTGGGAATTAAGAACGCTTCCCAGATGAAGTGACATTTGAACTAAGTCTGGGATGATGAACAGGACATGTATGATGATGAGGAGAGGGGCGTGTGTGAGCGGAAGACTCCAACTAGTGATTCCTGCGTTTTTTTGTAGATTTCCCAGCTGGGCTCCTCCATAGATTAACCAGCAGAGCTAGGCTTGAACAAGGAGATACAGATGTGCTCTGCCCCCTGGCCTGGCTCTCTGCCCTCCTCAGTTCCCAGGGAGGTGGGTGATGACAGATGGACTCATGACTCTCCCTAGATTGAGGGATCCAAGGGGCTGAGCTGACCCTAGGAATGATGATTGCACCCAGGGGAGAGAGTGCGGGGTATCTGGAGACCATCTGGGAAGCTGGGAAGTATTTAGGGGAAGAGGATTGACGCAGGGGGAGGAGGTTGCTGGGAGCCAGTTTCCCAGTAGCGGCCAAGAGTCGCTCCCAGGGTTAACTCCATCCTCCTGTCTGTATTGAGAAATGAGGGAGGGGTACTTGGGAGCCCAGGGGACAGTTGGAGAACAGTCATTGTGGGGCTGGGGCAAAGAGTGGGTGATGAGATCTTCTAGGGCCCTCGTGTGCTTGACTCCTTGGTGGTTGGCTGGCAGGGCCCACACCACCCCCATCATACGAGGGTCTCCCAGAGGTAAGGTCAAAGTGTGCGGCCAGAGAGAAAAGAGAGTTTGAAAAGTAGATATTTAATCTCTACATGCCTGAAATAAAACTCTTAATTTACCCTTTGAAGTCTCACCCCTCCCCCAGCCTTTCTCATTTCAAGATGGCATCACCATCCAACAAGTTGCTCCATCCAGAAACCTGGGAGTAATTATGGATTCTCCTTTCTTCCTTATTTCCCATATTATCTTAACCAGCAGGTTCTGTTGATTCTCCCTCCAACATACATCTCTAGTCCATTTTCTTCTCTCTGTTTCTACTGATGCCATTCTAGCCCAAGCTTCTATAATTTCTCATCGGAGAATTTGCCTTTAACTAGTTTCCCTATTTCCTATGCAGCTCTTCCTATCTATTTTACACATAGAAGTTAGAGCAATTAAAAAAAAAGGGATAGAATACTTCATTAACCTGCCTAAAACATTTTTGATGGCTTCACATTTTACTTGAAATAAAATCCACACTCCTTAACATGGCCAGAGAGGACCCACATAATCTGGCTTTTACTTCTTCAGTGTCATCGCCCATAAATCTCTCCCAGAACGTGATGCTTCTGCTATATTCGTCTTCTGGTTCTTTGAACAAGCCAGCCCTTCCCTGCTGCCAAGACTTCATGTTGTGGCCTCCCTTACTCTTCACTAAGATGGCTGCTTCTCACCCTTGACATGTCCATGTGTGTACCCCACCTCTTCTTCTTCCATAGCACACTCTTCTTTTCTCTCATAGCAGACTCTGAAATTTCTTTTCTTTTTTTTTTTTTAAAGATTGGCACCTGAGCTAACAACTGTTGCCAATCTTTTTTTTTTCCTGCTTTATCTCCCCCAACCTCATCCCGCCTTACATAGTTGTATATCTTAGTTGCAGATCCTTCTAGTTGTGGCATGTGGGAGACCGCCTCAATGTGGCCTGACGAGCAGTGCCATGTCTGTGCCCAGGATCCAAACCCGCGAAACCCTGGGCCGCCGCAGCAGAGCGCACGAACTTAACCACTCGGTCACGGGGCCGGCCCCTTTATTTTCTTTTTGACTGTCTCTTTTGCTAGACTCTAAGCTCTGTCAAAGCAGGGCTATATCTGCTGTATTCACCAGCAGCTGGTGGGCTGCCTTGCACACAGAAGGAACTAGGTGAGTATTCATCAAAAAAATAAATGAATGGTATTTCTCCTTATGCAGTCCTATGAAATCAACACTGTTCTCTGTTAGGAAGAGCTGGCTGACCCCAAGGGCTTCCAACTTTGTCTTCAGCCATTACTGAGGTTTGTCATTACTTCAGCCATTACTGAGTAATTTTCCCACTCTCCCGTCACCATATGTGAGATAAGTCAGACTTTTCAGGGATTACTAAAGCCCATGAGTTGCCAAGGATTGCATTCATTTTGATGTTCATTCTAGCGTTTCTGAACATAAGAGCTGTTAGTTGCATGAACACTGTGATGGCGTCTATCCTTTCCCAGCCTGAGTCTGGTTGGGATTTCCATAAACTTTTCCTATTCGTAAAAACTCTCCCTCTCTAAAAAATGTGGGTGGTGCGAGAACAGGAGAACTTGATCTTCGAGAACCATTGGGTAGCAGTATTGGAGGGACCCAGGCAGCTAATCCTGGTGAAAAGGGCTTTGTGACCCAGAAGAGGCCTCAGATGCAGCCAGGAACAAGGGGATTGACCCCTCTCTTCCCTGAACTTTCAGTTTCAAGGTATTTATAGCCCTTGTTCTGAGCAGGATAGACCAGCCTCCAGGGCTATATAGTGGTGAGGTTAAGACCTCATTCTTTGAGGTAGAGTGCCTAGGTTCAAAACCTATGTAACTGTAGGTAAGTCACTGGGTCTCTGCACAGTGTTCTCATCCTCTTCTGAGTGCCTCTTCTCCATCAGATTTTGATCCTGTTCATTACCCCCAGGACCATCCCTACTAGAGGTCACATGGAAGGAGCGGTGGGCGGATTGGGCTATTCTGGGAGCCTGCATCTTACATGGTTACTGTCAGTGCCTTGGGTTGGAGGGCAAAGGCCTAAAAGCTGGGCCTGAAAACAGGAGTAGGCTGCCATATCCTTTATCCGTATCCTTGAATCTTGGCTCATATGCCCTCCATGGGTGCCCACCAAATTTTTCTCCCTTAACGCTCCCTTGAAATAGAAAAGTGTCACAACTTAATTGTTTCTTTTTAAAAGAAAACAGTTTCTTCATCCTCCCCATTATAAAAGCAATTCATAAAAATACAAAAACTGTCCAACATTAAGAAGTTTATTCATGTAATTTATTACACAAATAAAAGAGAGAAAATGTATAATCATAGCAATAGACGTTTAGTAAAATTCAACATTCATTTTTAATTAAAAAATTTCAATCAACTGGGCCTAGAATGGTATTTTTCTAACTTGATAAATAATATCAAACTTTATCCAAATCACTTTATCCAGAATGGTAAAATATTAGAGGCATTTCTGTTAAAGTTGGGGAAAACTATTGTTACAATTTTTCAACATAATTCTGGACATCCTAGACAATGCAATAGGAAAAGAAAAAATTGGGTAGACATGTACAATAAAAACATGTATTGGAAAGGAAGAGGCAATCATTTTGAGATGATTTGATTGTCTCCATATTGAACATCAATTGCCTCTCCAGCATCTTTTGTCTCTCCTTCCTGAAACAGCTAACAAACTTCACTTAAGGATCCACTCCTTCATGCCCTCTCGATCCATATGATCCGGATGGAGTTTCTCCCTCGGCAATCGGAGTCAAGCATGTGACTCTGGCCAAGCCAATCAAAGCATCCCATGCCCCTGGCTTGTTTGGTGACAGCTACGTGATCAACAACAAGGAGCCTGAGAATGAATTTTATATATCCAAAGGCCAAGGAGAGAGATGGAGAAAAACCAATGTCCTCCTGATGTCAGTCTTTGTCCTGAACTTTCCATTGTCAGAGCAAATAAATTTCCTTTTCAGGTAAGGCAGATTTTTTAAAAAATAACAGCTTTATTGAGATATAATTCACATATACATACTATTCCCTCATTTAAAGTGTACAATTCAATGGCTTTTAGTATATTCCCAGAGTTGTACAACCATCACCACAACACCCCTCCACCCCTAGGCAACTACCCATCTACTGTCTAACTCTATAGATATGCCTATTCTGGACATTTCATATAAATGGAATCATATAATATGTGCTCTTTTGTGACTGGCTTCTTTCACTTAGCATGTTTTCCAGATTCATCCATGTTGTAGCATGTGTCAGTACTCCATTCCTTTTTATTGCCAAATAATATTCCATTGTATGGATATACCATATTTATTCATATTTATTCACCTTCCTAGGCAATGCACAAACCTCACAAGTCTTAAAGGAAAAAATTGAAATATCCAACTACATGAAAGCTTTAAACATTTGTACTTCCAAAGACTCTAAATACAGTTAAATGAAAATCATCTCCTTCTGCCTTAGAGGAGAAAATATTTGAAGCACATATAACAAGGGTTAATATTAATAATATAAAAAGAGATTCTACAAATCAATAAGAAAAAAATAAAAAAACTCAAAAGCAAACTGGGCAAAAGATAAGATGAGCATTTCACAGAAGTGCCAATAGCTAAGTAACATATGAAATGATGCCCAACTATCCTGCAGATCTGGGACTATACTTTAAATCAATGAGGAATTACATTTTTTTCACCATCAGTTTGGGACGCTTTTTAAAGATCAGTATTATCCAGCATTAGTAAAGAATCTCAGGAAACAGGAATGTCAAACACTCAGCTGGCATGTACTTCATCAGAACCTTCTTGGAGTTCATGGCAGGATCTATCTGCACTGAACTACTAACCGGAGAAATCTCAGGATGGTAACATTGTGGATGGCTTATGCTTTGTGCTTCTGTGTGCTTTCTGACCATTGTGAATTAGGTATGTTTTAGTTTTAAAAATAGGGTAGGGGAATGTTATTTAAAAATAACCAAGGGCAATGTTGTACAGCGTATCTCTAGTACGTATTTCTTTTGCATAACCGAAGCTTTATACCCATTGAAGAGCAGCAACTCCCCCTTTCCCTTCCCCTAGCCCCTGCAACTATTCTACTTTCTGTTTCTACATAAGCAGATCATGCAGCATTTGTCCTTCTGTGATTGGTTTATTTCACTTACATAATGTCCTCAAGGTTCATCCATGTTGTCACATATGGCAGAATTTCCATCTTTTTATGGGTAAATAATATTCCATTGTGTGTATATACCACATTTTCTTTGTTCATTTATCTATCAATGGAACATTTAGGCTGTTTCCACATCTTGGCTATTCTGTATGATGCTGCAACAACATGGGAGCACAAATATCTCTTCAAGATTCTAATTTCAATTCTTTTGGATCAATATACAGAAGTGGAACTGCTGGATCATATGGTAGTTTTACTTTTAATTTTTTGAGGAATCTCTATACTGTTTTCCATAGTGGCTGCACCATTTATGTTTTCACCAATTGTGTACAAGTGTTCCAATGTCTCCACATCCTCATCAACACTTATCTTTTGTTTTTTTAATAATGGCCATCCTAAAGGGTGTTTAGTGATATCTCACTGTGATTTTGATTTGCATTTCCCTGATAATTAGTGAGCATCAATGTTGAGCATCTTTTCATATACCTGTTGGCCATTTTTATGTCTTCTTTGGGAAAATGTCTATTCAAGTTCTTTGCCAATATTTAATCTGGGTTATTTGGTTTTTTGCTACTGAGTTCCTTTCATATTTTGGATATTAACTCCTTATCAGACATATGATTTTCAGATATTTTTTCCCATTTCACAGGTTGTCTTTTCACTCTGTTGATTGTTTCCCTTGCTGTGAAGAAGCTTTTTAGTTTGATGTAGTCCCATTCGTCTATTTCAGTTGTGAAAAATGAATAAGTTCTAGAGATCTTCTGTACAGCATCGTGCTTATAGTTAACAATACCGTAGCATATACTTAAAAAATCGTTAGTAGGGTAGGTCTCATGTTATGTACTCTTACCACAATAATGTGTGTATGTATATATATAATATACATATATATACATACATATACATTTCATACATATATATATATGAAAAAAATAACAAATAAACCAGAGATAATCTGTGTGTCAATATGCTCAGATAGAAGAATGGTGAGAATCTAGACAAAGAATTGGTAAAATAAAATGTTTCAAGTTCCTGCCAAGATGCAATATTCATGAACATGATGGCTCCCTCCTCAAGATTCAGCCCCAGAGAACCTATGGAGAGAAATACAGAATCCGGGAAATACAACCACAACCATTACCAACACCAAGAAACAAACAAGCCCTAAAAGTTAGAAACATCCAGGGAAATTGAAAGCAGCTTTGAACTGGTGTGTTAGTTATGGCAAATGCCAAGAAGGAAGGTGGTCAATGATGACAATGAGAAGTTAAATTAGAAGAAAGTGGTTTAAGGTCTTTTCTTGACTTTCCCCCATGTCACATTGGGACAAGCATTGTGTGCCTCTTGTTACAGATTTTGGGGACATTGGCTCAGGAGTTTGACACTATCCATGGGGATGGTGTCAGGGCAGTTCAAAGACCTCTCTGGAGCTGGTGGTTGGGGAAAACAGGTTGGGACTGACTCAGCTCTGCATTCTAGTCTCCCCTCTCCCACCTCAGGCTGGTGGACTACCTCCAGGGAGATTGTATCCCCTTGATGTGAGGAGCTGCTTTGTAGTATAATGGCAAAAAGGTGCCTGGGGCTCTCTGCCTTATGACTAGGGTGTGGCCTTCACCCTTCCCTTCTATGCATTCTCAGAGTAGCTAAGGCCCCTGGAGAATATGTCCCAAAATAACTAAATTCCTGAGGGAGTGCCACCACCTCAAGAGGAAAACCACAACTGGACTACACATTCCTTCTGAAGCACAAGTTTTAGAAAAATAGATCAAAAACTTAAAATAAGCTAAACACATTTAGGGAAATAGGGCACAAAATATGCAATATGAAACAAGAACAAAAAAATCTTAAAAAGTACTAAGTGAAAATATTGTATAAGAGAAACATAATAGTTGAAATAAAGAACATGACAGATTAACTTAACAGGATGAATACAGCTGAAGAACAAATTAGTGAACTGGAAGATCAAATTGAGGAAGATTCCCAGAACATAGTGGGAAAGGATAAAGATACAGAAAATATACTAGTAAAGTTAAGGAATACAGAGGATGGGAGTAGAAGTGCTAACATCCACATAAAAGGAGTCCCGGAAGAACATAAAAATATGTAAGAAGAAGAATATATTTGATGACTAATAGGAATATTTTCCAGAAATTTAAAAAAAAAGTCAGATAAAAAGAATTGATAAAGTGCAAATAGGAGAGAGAAGGAAAACCTCAGCCCCTAGATACACTCTAGCAAATTTTAAGACTATCAAAGGCAAAAAGAACATTTTAAAAGCTTCCAGAGAGAAAGAAGTGAATGGCTACAAAGGAATAAGAGTCACGTGGACAGCAGACTTCTGAATAGCAACACTAGAAGCAAAAAGACAATGAAATAATATGTTCTAAATATTGAAGGAAAAACCTGGAACTAAGAATTTTATATCTGACCAGATTGTCATTTGAATGACGGTGCACAATAAAAATATTCTTTGTGATACAAGGGCTTGAATGACCAGCCACAAAAGACCCACATTGAAGACTTTTTGAAGTATCTTTTAAGAAGAGAACTAAATTCAAGCAATGCTACAAGATATATCAGATGCAAAGGTGATTAAGAGTCTTAGTAGGGGCCAGCCCCACGGCCTAGTGGTTAAGTTTGGTGCACTCTGCTTCCACGGCCCAGGTTTGGTTCCTAGGTACAGACCTACACCACTCATAGGCGGCCCTGCTGTGGTGGTGACCCACATATAAAATAGAGGAAGATTGGCACAGATGTTAGCTCAGGACGAATCTTCCTCAGCAAAAAAAAAAAAGAAAAGAAAGAAATCTTCATAAATTTATTTATTTGTTTTTGTATCTACCATAACATGGATGAATCTTGGTAGCATCATTTTGAGTAAAATAAAGATATCTCCAAAGGTTCTGGTACCCAGACATAATCCAAATGTACATATATAGTAGATAAAACTACATTTTTTTAAATTAAAAAAATTTTTTTAAGAGAATGAAAAATATGATACTCAGCATAGTTACTCTGAGAGGTGGGATCAGGGCACAGGATGGGAGAGGAATATAAGTAGTTGTAAGTTATCTGTAATGTTGAGTGGTGGTCTGTGGATGTTCAGTTTCTTACAAATAAACAAATACATAAATAAAAAATAAAAGAGGGCCATGTATGAACCAATGATGATAATTCGCCATGAAGTAAGATCGGTATTACTGTAACTTTGTACACCTGAGGTCCATAAGAAAAAGAAGTTACAGAAATGCACAGTTGTCCCCTCATTTGTCTTGAGGTTGCAAACTGTCTCATAGCCAGTGTCAGGAGCCTCTGCACAAAGTTGGCCTGGACCAGAAATGGGCCCCAAGGTTCACATGTGCACCCTGGCTGGGCCCCCGCCCTTAGATGCCTTCTGTTGCAAAGAGAGATGTAGACACATGGCCAGAGAGAGGCAAGGCAGAGGGTAACCAAGACACAGGTTTTGGGGTCAAACAGCCTGGTTTCAGCTCCCATCCCTGCCACAAAAGAGTGAATGCAGGCAAATTATTTAACCCCTCTGTGCCTGATAAAATGATATATGAACATGTTGATTGAGCCTGATAAAACAATGCTTGATCACATTGCAGAGTGCTTGGCACATGGCATATGCTCAACAATATTAGCAAAAAATAGTAATGAGAATGAGGATTAGAATAATAAAATAAGAATAAGAACTAAGAAGCATGTCTCCAAAAAAAACAAAAAAATCCTGGGGGATTTGGGTTGGCTGCTTTGACCCAAGATTGTTGGTAAATTCTGGAATTCTGTAATAGTTCCTCAGCCTCCGTCACTTGCCTTCAGTTTTGCTTTGTTTTTTTCTTAGTTTCCTAGTAAACACTTTGAAAAAGTCCAACCTTATTTGGGCTGAGTGAAGGGAAGGGGATTTGGCTGGAAGAGCAAGGAGGAAGCTATTGCATTCCTGGTGAAGGTTGCCACCCAGGCCTCCTGGGATGCACGGTTGGGATAGGGACTGTAAATGAGCCCTTACTCAGAGCCAGGCACCGTGTTCAGTGTTCTCGCAAAGGTTAGAGCAAGGGAGAATGATGTTGCATGCAGTCCTAAAATGCCAAGATTCTATACATTAGGTGAGGAGTCAAGGTCTCCAACATCTGAGTGAGTGAAGGCAACTCAGAGAAGCCCGATGTGAGCAGTTAGCAAGTCTGTTCCCCGTCACCTTGCTCAAAGGGGCTTTGAATGGCTGTGCCCAGGCAGGTGATGCCAGCAGATGTCCACCTGCCCAGCCTAGCTTCTGAATGCTCTAAGGTCTTCTGCCCTTTCCATGTCCCCTAGAGGTCTGACCTGAGCCCCTCGCCCCTGCCCCTGTGCCTCTGCTTCAGTTGCCAGTAAGGACACAGAGGTGCAGAGTTGACCGCTATCAACTTCCCCGGCTTTTGGAAGCCAGCAGCCGCTGGGCCTTCGTGAGGTCATGTAGGCCTCTATGGATCACGCAGGCTCTCTCCGCAGTTTGTGCTGGGGTTTCTGGGAGTTTCCCGGATTGTCTCCAGTTTGCCTGTAATGCAGCCTCTTCCTCTCCGTCCCGCTGCCCCTCCAGCTCCCTTCCGGCAAACCCTTGGGAAGGTGCCAGCGTTCCCTCTCCCAGTGTGCGAAAGCTTGCACTGGGTCCTGACTGGCAGCTGGCACGGTGCATCTGGACAGCCCAGGGGTAGGGCTGGTCTTGGGGTAGGTGGTAGTTCCAAGAGGTGGATGCTGATAGACCTCAGTCCTGGCCCCATGTTGACTCCTTGGTGACATCTGAGTCTTCGTTGTGTTCGACGCTCCATCTTTTGTCTTCCTGCTTTCCTGAAATAAGGAATGACAAACAATCCCAGAACTGAAGCCACATGTCCCCAAATGCGTGTGGCTCAGCATTGGTCATGTTTTTCCAATTATCCCTTGTTCTGAATGCCACAGTTAATACGCACGTGCACACTCACACACATACACAGGACAATTTTTAGCCAGACATTCAGGCTCCTCTTTTCCCAGAACCCCATGGCTCTTCAGGGCCATGCCCCACCCAGCCCCTCCATCTCTGCTCCACACCCCTCACAGCCCCCTGGCCTCTGGGCTCACCCTTGCTCTGGGAAGGCCACTGTCTCAAGACAGGATGTACTTATTTTTGTGTTGCCTGGAACACCCTCCCACCGCCTCGGGATTTCTAAATCCTGCCCATCCTTAAGACCCAGTGCAAGGCGGTCCGCCATGACAGCTTCCCAAGACCGGGACCCACGCCCATCTGCCTGAGGTCTGAGTTCCCACAGCTCCTGAGAATCTAAATGAGCACCTAAATGAGCACCTCTCAGCCTTTTTGAATCTCAGAGTAGTTATTCTAAACTTCTAAAAAATAATATTTGGGGCTGATAACAAAAGGAAAATAGGTTTATTGGGTACAAATAAATAAAATAAAATAAAACAAATAAAAATGGCCCCATTCCTTCTACTTAGAGGTAACCACCATTTAAACTTTCATGAGCATCTGAAAGGAAGGACTTTTTTTACCCACACACAATCACACTTTTTTAAAGAAAAAGAATTGAAGTCATACTTACATATGGCTTCATAACTTCTTTTTTTCACTCGACAATGTATTGTGAACAGCTTTCCACAAAGAACCCCTTTTCTAATGTCAAAAGATTCCATGAATGACCACATAAGAACATTTATACTTTTTAAAAAACATTTTATTATGGAAAATTTCAAACTTAACAAAAGTAGAGACAACAGTATAAATAGCTGCCCCCCCCACCATGTCCTCGTCATTCAGCTTCCGTAATTATTAACATTTTCTCCAGGTTTCATCCACTCTATGCCTTTTTTCCCTTGGGGATTTTAAAGGAGAGCCCAGATATCATTTTATTTCACTGTAAAAAGCACTTGTCTTTATAAGGTCTGCTGTTTGAGAAAATGCGTAGTAACCCAAAGGCAGTCTGCATTCAGGACCAATTTTAAGTGAATCTGTGTTTCATCCGTGACAGCAGCATCGATGATTTGAAAAATAGTGACACATATACATGCAAGTTGTACTATTTATGTGGCCTTCGGTTGATGCTTGTAGGGCATGTGGATGTACAGCTCCCTTGCAAGAGTCCCAGCCCACAAGCCAGGCACTGCCGGTCTGATCCACTCACTCAGGCACTCAATCAAATGCGGCCCAGCATTTGCCTCCAGTTGGTTCACACATGTGCGTTTTCTCTCCTAACCCCACCTTTCCACCACTGAGTTCCTTCAGCTTCTGTCCTCCACACAAAGCTACAGGCATTAAACCGAACTGCGATTATAAAGCTGCCTAACATGAGAGGTTGTGAGGGCCTCTAGGGTCTTCTAGATCCAGCTTTTCATTCTGCGCATGAGGAAACCGAGGCTGTGGAGGAGGAAGGAGTCTCTCAGGGACAGAACCGGATGAAACCAGTTTCCTATCTCTGAGCCTGTTCTCCCACCTTATCACACTGCCCCATGGGCAGAACTTTACGGAATGGACAGAACGTGGGGAAACCGTGACCTCGAATATGGCATCTTTAGCATCTTTGTTGGTTTACTGCTGTGCTGGCTCCTTCTTAGGGGACCCAGGGAGGTTTGGGGCCTGAATCCCGCTGCTCGCCTCCCTTCCTGCCAGCTTTCCTGCCAAGGGAGTCTTGAACATAAGGATAAAATCTGAAAGAGAAACAAAGTAATAGCTTTCTAATCTCTGGATGAATGCCCATCATCTTCCCATGTGGGGCGGCTCCGATAAGCTGGGCTGGACAGGAGGCTCTGCGTGGAAGTCCAGGGGAGCTTCCTGCTCCCAAGTCGCTCATGTCTTTGTGGGCTAGTCCTATGGGGCAGAATTTGCATCCACCTCCCCACTCCTCTGTAGGCTGGGAACACCTGGTCTACCCAGTCACAGGAAAGCTGTGCAGATGTGGCTGCCTTTGCCTCTGGGAGCCATGTTATAGCATAGGAAGTGAGAGCAGGCAGGAGGCTGGCCCGCCAGCCTGGGAAAGTGGAGTCCCAGGAAGTGAAAGAGGGGAGAAGGTGGCACCTGAGTAAGCCCACCCACTGAAACCTGGCCAGGGGAGTGTCCAACTCTTTCCAGATTGGCAACCGGCCTAGTGAGGAGCAGAGGGGAGGGAGATAAGGAGAGAGTCCAGATTGCTGCCCCTGACATTCCCTGGGTTGGAGAGAAGCTGGGGTGGGCATCACTCCCTCCGTGAGTCAAGCTGAATTGTGGGGGGCAGAATCTCGTGCCCTTCTCCAGCAGGTCAAAAGGTTTAATGTTTCCTGTTTTGACTCTAATCTATAGTCCGCTAAACCTGAGATGGCTGCTGTCTTTGCGAGGCCCTGTGCTGATCGTGCACCACAGTTACACCAAATTGTGCTGCAGAAAGTCTGCACATTTGACTCCTGATTTTTTTTCTTTGCTGTTCTTCTGCCAGAAGTTTTAGATCTGAAAACTTATTTTCTTCTTCCATCCTCCTTCCTTCTCTCTCGCCCTTTCTTCCATCCACCTGCAGCTTTCGGGTACCTGAGGGTCAGATTTCATGATAGGCTCAGGGCTCCTGTAGTTCAGAGGCTCCCAGAATAGGAGCGAGTCCGTTGGACAGAGGCAGCGGGAAGGAGAGGGAAGTGGGAGAAGAGCAAAGGTACAGTTACAGGGAAAACGTCAGCCATTAGCCACACCCTTGACTCCACGTGTCCTGCCCCTGCTCCTGAAGAACAGAAATCAGTCACCGCTGCGGCACCCGCACTGAAGCCTCTGCTCTAGAGTTGGGCCAGCTGAGCTCCCTGATCTCCAGCCCAGTGGGAGGTTCAGGGCAGGACCCAGGAAGTTATAGCACAAATGGTGGGGTCATTGGCTCTCGGGGTGTCCAGGACCATCTTGAGAACCCCAGCAGTTACTCAGGAATTCTAAACATTCTAACTCTTTCCTTTGGCTTAATACAGAGGGCATGTCATACACAAGAGCAGGTGCTTGTGCACGCACGCACACACACACACGCACACACACTGGAATAAAGCTCCTGGTCCCTGTCTACCATTCTTCATACCCTCCAGTTCCCTCACTACCCTCTCTTTCCCAGCCCTAAGAAGCTGAGTATATGTAAATCAATGAGGTCATCGTATTTATTAAGTTGATCACAAACATTTATTAAGCACCTCCTCTGCCTAAATTTTATACTGAGGGCTTTTGGAGATAGAAGAAAAGGAAAAAATACAGCAGCCCTTTCCTGCCCATTAAGAAGATCCTATTATGGCTATAAGACATCAGTCTAACCTTCAGAAATTGAGGGAAAGACAATCATTCAATGGTCGAGTATGAGGTTCAGGTTCTTAGCCCAGGGGAGCTCGGAAGAGGGACAATCGGTCCAGGCATTGGTGGCCTGGGAGGCTCCCTGGAGGAGGTTCGAGGGGATCTGAGATGAGTCCTGGGCAAGTCTTGGATAAGCCAAGAGGAGAAGAGGGGTGCATTAAGTGGAGGGGAGAATGTAGGAAAAGCTGGGAGGTAGGAAAGAGCCCAGCCTGCACCAGGGATGGAGAGCAGCCAGGCCTGGGCGGAGGGCAGGTGTGCGAGCCAGAGAAGAGCAGCTGACAAGGCTGGTGAGGAAGGCCGCCTGCAGGGCCTGCATCAGGCACATTTGTAGGACACTCTGCCTGGAATTTTTCCGGAGAGGTAGGGAATTTGGGTCTGCATGTATTTTTAGCCTCGTCTTTTCCGCCCTCTTCTGAGCAACGATTCTAAGAGCTTTCAGCCTGAGGTCATCTGTTTTCCTAGTCCCTGTTCCAGGGAAGCAGATGCCAGCACCACCACCTCACACGGAGGCTGCTGCCGCCCCGGCGCTGACCCCAGGAGAGCGACGTGTCCACTGGACCACAGGAGCAGCCTGTGGCAGGCTCAGCACACTCGAGCGCTGCCAGACTGTCACCCCTCTGTTCGGGCATGACCCTGGAGGAGAGTTTCTCTGAGATTGTGAGAAACTCCCAGATGCCTGTCCCCACTTCCCTTCAGGACCAACATCAGCACCCCTCAGGCTGGAAGGCTAGGGAAGGGTACATGGGGTATCAGATCCAGCCTTCAGGACTCCTCTGGCTATAGGGGACTCTGCCCTTCTCATCTTCCTGCCTCCCTGCTCACCCCCTCTCTACTGTCGGCTCCACTCCATCCTTCCCTGCCACCACTGTGGGTACTTCCCAAGCTCTGCTTTCTCCAGTGCAGCATCTGTAGCACGCCCTCAGCCACCCTTGGAGGAGAGCTCATTTGCTCCTTTGCCTTTGAAGCCCACATTCCAGTCCAAAGCCTTTTCTGAACTCTAGGCCCACATTTTCAAGTCCCTGGTGGACATGACTACTGGAAACAACATGACCCAAAACAATTCATAATCTTCCTTCCAGAACATCACTCCTTTCAACCATCTTGTTTCTGTCAGAGGTACCACCAGTCTACTCTGCAGACTGGGACCCCCGAGGTCCCCCACCTCCTCTTTAATGCTCATGTCCAGTGAGGTGACAAGACGAATTCATTCTTTCCCAACCTGTTTTTTGCATTGACGCTACATCCACTCTTTCAACCCGACTCTCATCGTTTCTTGGCTCGATGACCCCCGCAGCCTCAGATGGTCTCTTCCTTGCAAGCCCTCTTTGCCTCTATAATGCCACTTCCTGCCCTATCCAGAGTCTTCTGTGTCACCTCTTTTCTTGTCTCATCAAATCTTGAGTCCTCTCCTTGGCTTCCAAATGCTTACCTCATTCCCTCCTCCTTTCAGCTTCCGTTTCTCCTCCGCTCGAGTCATTTGGGGCCACTCACCATCCCTGGAACATATCAAGCTTACTTCTGTCTCAGTCTTTGCCCTGTGGCTCCCCTGCCTTCCTCCCTTCTCTCCACTCTATTTCAAGTTCCTTAGCAAGGATTTAATCCTCCAAAGGAAAACTTTAGTTCACTTCTCAAAGCACACAACACATTCCAGCCTGGAATTGTCCTCAGAGACAGATTGTAAGTCACAGAAGAAAATCTGTCTTATTTTAAAATGTTTTATCTACTTTTGAAAATTTTCACCAGAATGGTATTACCCAGTTAGATCACTCAAGTTTATTGGTTTGGGTCATGAGTAAACATGATTTATTGGGGGAAACACTTGCGAAGGATAAAGGAGAGGGAGATAAAGATGAGGAGAGCCTTCAGATGGCAGTGCAGGTCTGCCCCCAGTGAAGGAGAGAGAGAAGGAAGGAGGACTGGGCAGGAAGAGTCTGAGACTGCAGTGCAGTTCCAAGAAAGTCTCAGCCATGGTCAGGAGTCTGACAGGGAGTCCTTGAGCCAACATCACCTGGTTGAAGAGTCCTGCATCTCCAGGAATGGGCCAGCATTATGCCCCTGCTCTGCTCTATCATCGGCTGGGGTAACCCCTGGGAAGCATGGCCTCCGCACAAATGCTGGAGTGGATCCAGGAGGGCAGCAGCTGGAGCCATCTTTCTATATGCTCCTCAAAGCAAAATTTCGAAGCAGCGCATTTTTATGACTGCCTCACAAGGCTTGATTTCTGCTGCTGAAGGAAAATTAGAGTAAGAGTTCAGATTCTGAATCATTCCAAAGTTGAATATTAGAGCCAAAATTATTGGAATGAGCTATGCATTCCTAAAGAGAATGCCTTGAGAGAAGGGGGATTCATCTTCATTTCCTCATCAAGGCATTAGCACCATCATTACCATCACTTCCACCATCATTACCATCATCACTACTATAACCACCTTAACCACATCATCACCACCATCACCACTATCACCACCATCACTGCCATCATTGCTACCATCTTTGCAACCAAGACCATCACTGCCACCATCATCACCACTATTACCACCATCACCATCATTACTAACACCACAGTCCTTACCACCAGTATCACCACCACCATCATTATTATCATCACCACCATCACCATTGTGACCACCACCATCACCACCACCGTCTTCACTACCACTATCACCACCATTACTACCATCACAATTATGAAGTCAGAGAGTAAGGTGCAGGAGAAGGGAGTCTGATTCCAGAGCCCAACACCTGGGCTTTAACCCTGCATCTGCCACTAGTTTGCTGTATGACCTTAGGCAACTCGCTCCATCTCTGTGAATCTTTATTTCATTTTTCCACTTAGCAAATAACTATAGTGCATCTGCTCTGAGCAGGAAGTCCTGTATGAAGCAGAGAGTAGGCTGAGGTTGTTGTAAGTCTGATCGAATGCCAATTTTGAAACCAAAGAATCAGTGCTGTTGCCCTGATGATTGGCCACACCCAAGTTTTCATGAAAACAGTGGTCATGGTAGCTGCAGAATGAGATGTGACCTTGCCCTGGTTAGAATACCCAAGGGCAATAAAAGAGATTTTATACTTTATCCAGTTTCTGTGGGGAGCCAATAAATGCACCATTAAACTCAAGGTCCTCATGACTGAGGAGAAAATTCAGTGAGAACTTAGGGCCCAAGCTTTAGCGCAAGTCTATTGAGACTCAGGGAGGGTAAGGCCTCCTCAACTGGTGGCACAGCATTGTATGGCTGAGCTGGGCCTGTGATTCTTAGCTGCCAAGTGTTTTCTGTTGCTTCTAGAGCAGGATAGTGGCTGGGGTGGGGCCTGTCTGGGATGGGGACAGGAATGTTGCTAGAATACAGCTCAAGGGTGAAATGAAGGCCATAGGCCCTGGGTGATGACAGAGACAGCTGCTGCAAGCCAGAGACTTAGCCACATCTGGACTGCTGATTGCACAACCCAGCTGTAGGCTGGGCCTTCTGACTCCCCAGTGGGATGGGCTGGCTGGGGGACTGGAGGAGGGTGGACTTGAGGCCTTGGGAAAATTCAACACCTGCAGATGGGTCTGGTGAGTCCCTCCTTCTTTCAGAGGATGTCCTGGCTGAGGATGAAAGTAGGGGACAGGAAGCCAAGGGGTCCTTCTCAATTTTCAGAATTCCCTTTGTTTCCACCACCCTCTGCTCTCTAGGTCACCCCTATGTTCTTGAAAAGGGAATTTCCACAGTTCCCTTCCCACCCGTCCTGGGGACTAGGCAGGGGTGGAGGGTGAACCCGGGGGCAAAGGGGTGGTGGAAATTCCCTTAAAGTTGGTGATAGTGGGGGATGCCATGTGTAGAACTGAAACGACTAATCTGTGGCTTCAAGTCCATTCCAGGAAGGATGTGTTCTCTGCTCCACCCCTCACCCCACACCCCGCCTGGAACCCCCTCTGCACCCAAGGGCCTCTGTTCCCTGGAACCTGAAATAGGTGCTGATCCTGCTTGGGCTGTCTACCCTTTCATCAAACTGTGCCCCTCATCTGACCCCTCCCCATGCAGATGTTAAGGCTGGGACCCGGCAAGAGGAAGGCAGAGCCATGAGGCATCCTTGAGGTCAAGAGCCATGTCTCATTTTGGGAAAGAAGTTCCCCCGTGCCTCCCCCATAGGACTGGGGCTCCTGAGGGAATGGGCGCAGAGTACTCCAGGGAGGGGGGCTCTGGGGGAAGGCCTTCCTTCTTCGTGGTCGGGGGGAGCTGGGCTCTGTGAGGAATGGGACACTGCTGCTCATTTGGGTGCTCCATTTTTTTTTCTTTTCCTGAGAACTGGCACAAGAGCCCAGAAAATACTACATTTCCTGAATTCTAAGACTTTCTTGATTGGGAGAAGCACTATTGATGTAATTACAGGCTTTTGTTTTGTTGTGTTGCTGTTTAGTGAGGGGGAGACTTCAGGTGGGGGTGGGGATGAATTGCCTGGCAAGGACTCAAAGTCCTCTTCTTTATTAACAGGATTTGGGGTTTTCCAAGATGGAGTCAGAATTCTAACTGTCTAGGTTTCTTTCTGCAGTTGTGACTTGGATGGAGGTGAGAGAGCTGGGTGAGAAAGTAGAGTCATCTCTCTTCTTTCTGTGACCTTATATCTAATTCACTTCCTATTCAAAAGGCACAGTCTCTGAGGGCCAGAAGGGACCTTAAAAAGACTCATCCAGGATTTGTTCAGATACACCTAGGGGCAGGAATCCCGGAATACTTCCAAAGAAATCCATCCTATGTCAGCCCCACTTGGGGGATGAAAGATTTCTTCTTTGTGTGGAATCGAAAGTGACCACTTGGAGCTCTTTGGTTTCAGTTCTACCCGCAGAGACCACAGAGAATCTTCTTAGATTTTCTCTTATTTTGATAAAGTTTTCAAACCTAGTTTCTTCCTTCCTAAACGCATTTTTTAGATACCTCCCCATCTAGATGTCCTTTCTGTTTGTCAACATCCTTTTTAAAGCGTTGAACCCACGGCTGCGCACTCTGCATCAACGGTGGTGTGGACCTCATAGGACCCTTCTCAGTGATGACCTGGTGCTTCTATTTCTCCGTTACAAGCCCGCATGTGTGTTTGTTTGTTTTGCAACTCTTTGTTTATTTGTTTCCTACTGACGTTGTAGTCAATTAAAATTCTCAGACCCTTTACACATTCTAAAGTAATCTCCTATATCCTGACAATCTGGATTTGGTTGTTTTCTTTGAGCTCAATATAGAATTTTGCATTAAATCTACATTTTTATTCTATTTTATTTATTTATTTTTTTGAGGAAGATTAGCCCTGAGCTAACATCTGCTGCCAATCCTCCTCTTTTTGCTGAGGAAGACTAGCCCTGACCTAACATCCGTGACCATCTTCCTCTGCTTTATATGTGGGACGCCCACCACAACATGGCTTGCCAAGTGGTGCCATGTCTGCACCGGGGATCTGAACCGGCGAACCCCAGGCCACCAAAGCAGAATGTGTGCACTTAACCACTGCGCCACTGGGCCGGCCCCAAAATGTATATTTTTAAATACTTAACTTTGTTAGACCATCTTATAATTTCAGCCAACCTACTAGTTTCCTATTGCCCCTATAAAAAACTGTCACAAGCTTGGTGGCTTAAAACCACGCAAATTTATTATCTTGCAGTTTTGGAGGTCAGAGGTCCAAAATGGGTTTCACTGGGCTCAAATAAGGTGTGGGCAGGGCTGCATTCCTCTGGAGCCACTAAGAGAAAATGAGTTTCTTTGTTTTTTCTAGTTTCTAGAACTTTCCCACATTCCTTAAAACCAGCAGTGTAGCATCTTCAAACCTCTCTCTGACTCTGCTTCCATCATCCTGTCTCCATCTCTGACTCTTCAAAAGATTCTTGTGATTACATTGGGCCCAGCTGGATAATCCAGGATAATTTCCCCTTCTCAGTGTGCTTAATGTAATCATATCTGCAAAGTCCCTTTTGCTGTGTAAGGTAACATGTTCATGGGTTCCAGGGAATAGGACCTGGACGTTTTTTTGGGGGGCCATTATTTTGCCTACCATAGCCAGTCAAGATTTCTTTGGTCTTAGGGCCGGCCCCGTGGCCGAATGGTTAAGTTTGCATGCTCTGCTGTGGCGGCCCAGGGTTTCGCCGGTTTGGATCCTGGGCGCGGACATGGCACCTCTCATCAAACCATGCTGAGGCGGCATCCCACATGCCATTACTAGAAGGACCCACAACTAAAAATACACAACTATGTACCTGGGAGCTTTGAAGAGAAAAAGGAAAAAAATAAAATCTTTAAAAAAAAAAAAAGATTTTTTTTGTCCTGATTGTATCTCCTAATGTATTAGTTATTCCTGTTAATAGTTACAGCATCTGAGAAATTGATTATCATCCAGTCGTTATTCTCAAACAAACTATTGATGAAAATACTAAGGAACACAGGGACCAGAATAGATTAAACACTAAAATCTTTCTTCAGGCTGACACGGATCCATTAATAAACTCTCTGATTATGATGGTCCAGATAGTTAAGAGTCTACAGAGAGCGTTCCTCTCCCCTCCCTTCCTTCCTTTTCTTCTACCTTCCCTTCCTTCGTTACATGAATCCAATTTATACAAGCACTGCACCAAATTTGAAATATAGGAGGGGACAAGATAGAAATTGTCCCTTCCCAAGTGGATCTTATGGTATATTGATGGAGAAATATTATTAAGCAATTATTAAATTTGACAATGCCTACTAGAGAGCCAACATCAATGCCTTAAATAAAAAAACTGCTTACTTTCCCCCGTGAGAGAAGCCTAAAAGTAGGCAGCCCAGAGTTGGTAAATACACATTTATCTTATCTGAAAGATACACATTTATTTCTGTTTTTATGGGACTTACATTCTTTTATGTTACTAGGTAACAAAGTCTAAAGTTACTCAACCTGTTTACTCTCTTTCTAAATAGTACAGGGACCAAGCACACCCAAACTTATATTAACATGTTATTTTCCAATATTTCATTCCCACTTATGTAATACCTCAGAGTTAATCATCACAATGATTATTGTTTTATAGGATCAATACTTGTTTAGATTTACCTACATGTTGATCAATTTCTTTGCTGATTATAGTTTCTCCAATCCCATTACTAAGAAGTTCAAATTCTTTCCTCCTGAAAGGCACCTTTCTGTAGTTTCTTTAGTGACAGCCTGTGCATAGTAAGTATACTGTCTCTGTCTTTATGAAAGTATTATTTCATTCTCACTTTTGAATTATATGTTAGCTGGGTATAGAATTGCAGTTAACAATTACCCTCATTGTTTTGAAGATGATCCAATTGTCAACTGACTTCTGTTGTTGCTAGTGAAAAGTCTGTACTTTTTCTTCTGGCTGCTTTTAATATCTCCTTGTTATCTTTTGGGTTCTGCAATTTCACTATGATGTGTCTAGATATGCATTTATTTTTATATATCCTCTTTGAGGTTGTTATTTCTTGAATATGAGTCTTGTCTTTCACCAAGAACATGGAAAGTTTCAGCTGTTATCTTCAAATATTGCCTCTTCCCCATTCTCTGTTCTCCCATTGAGAAACCCCCATGAGAAACATGTTGTATTTTCTCATTCTACCCTCCACATTTCTTAAACTCTCATTTATATTTTCCATATGTGTTTCTGTCAGGCAATTTGGGTAATATTCTCAGAACTGTCTTCCAGTTTACTAATCCTCTCTTCAGCTTTATTCAATATGCCTATCCATTGAGTTTTTAATTTTGATAATTCTATTTTTCATTTCTAGAAGTTGTACTTGGTTATTTTTCAAATTCATCTGATCTTTTTTTTTGTTAAAGAAAGAGCATTTTTGTTCTTTTCTCATATATGTAATTTTATGTCTTTGATAATTAAAATGTCTATTTTAGGGGCTGGCCCCGTGGTATAGTAGTTAAGTTTACGTACTCCACTTCACTGGCCTGGGGCTTGCAAGTTCGGATCCTGGATGCAGACCTAGCACCCCTTGTCAAGCCATGCTGTGGCAGCATCCCACATAAAATAGAGGAAGATTGGCACAGATGTTAGCTGAGTGACAATCTTCCTCAAGCAAAAAGAGGAGGATTGGCAACAAAAGTTAGCTCAGGGCCAATCTTTTTCACATGCACACAAAAAGTTTATTTTACAGTATCTATCTGATTGGTAGTCTAGTGGTTAAGATTTGGCATTCTCACCACTGTGGCTCAGGCTTATTTCTCAGTCAGGGAACCACATCTCATGTCTGTTGGTTGTCATACTGTGGTGGCTGCATGTTGCTATGATGCTGAAAGCTATGCTACCAGTATTTCAAATGCTGATAGGGCCACTCATGGTGGACAGGTTCCAGCAGAGCTTCCAGACTAAGAGAGACTAGGAAGAAGGACTTGGCCACCCACTGCCAAAAAAATTGGCCATGAAAACCCTGTAAATAGCAAAGGAGCATTGTCTGATATAGTGCCAGAAGGTGAAAGGATAACACAAAAGACTGGGCAGGATTCTGCTCTGCTGCACACAGGGTCGCAAGGAGTCAGAATTGACTCGACACCACTAACAATAATCTATTTGATAGTTCTCTTATCTGAATTTTCAAGAATCTAATCAACTACTTGTTTTGCTTACTCACTCTTGCTCATGACAGAATTCTTTCCTTCTGAGTTTCATCTTCAGAGTCTTTATTTATTGGGAACCTAGTGCTGTCTGGGTTGGGAACTTATTTTTCAAGAATTTTGTATTTGTTTCTGCCAAGCGTCCTAAGGATATCACTGGGTGGAACTGCTTTTCATGAAGATCCTACAAGGAGTGTAAACATGCAGCCAAAAATTGCATGAGGGCGGGTGAATGGTTAAATGTTCTCAGAGGTTAATTTTTTTCCAAATCTAAATCATAGACACAGAAAGTAAGTAATTGAATATCATTCTATTCTGTTCTTGCACAAAGGGTATATCTCAAGATCCTGGCATTATGAAGGATGATAAATTCCAACTCCCTAACTTTCATGGGCCCCCGTTTGCTCTCCTGTTTTCACGCGATCATTAAAACTCAAGTTTCTTAATTTCTGAGTTTTAGAAACCCCTATATATTATGAGACCATCTAAAACATGACCTCTTACTGTGGTGGAAATCCAACCAACCTCTTTTACGTGATGGAAAAATACAGAAATAGAGAGAAATTAATGTTTTTTAAAGATAACAGGCTCTCTGCTGAACACTGTATAAGCATTATCCCATTTAACTCTCAGAGCAACCCTAAAGACAAATATTATTATCCTCATTTTTACAAATGAGGAAACAAAGACTCAGAGAGGTTAAATAATTTTCTCAAACTCACACAGCTAACAAGTTTCAGGATAGGCCTTAATTTTAAGTTTAACAGATGCCACGACCTAGGTTCTCTCTCACTTTTTACATATATTTATATTTTTATTTTTAAATATATATATATATTTAAAATGCCACCTCCTTCCATATTTAAAAAAAATGCTTTCCATGATCTGTGCTTTCCTTCAGCTAATGCTCTAATTCTCAACTTAATCACAAAACAAAGGTTCTTGAAAGATTGGTGGACCACATCCCCTATTCAGGACCCTTTACTCTCAGACTTCCCCTCCCATTGTACCCCAAGACCACTTCTGCTCTGGTCACCAGTGAACCTCTGAACTGCTACGTCTATGGCCCTTGTCCATCTTGACTTTGGCAGAATTTTTATTGTTCCTCGACTCCTCACTTGAGCACTTCCTCCTCTGGATTCTTGATTTCTGCTGATTCTTCATCTGTTTCTTTACTTTACATCTCTTCCTTTACTCCATTTACAAAGTGTAGATATTTTCCCACTTTTCCTCATACTCTCCTTGGCTCTTCTTTCACTCCCTTCTCTCCCTGATGCTCTCACCAATCCCATGGCTTTGACCTCCACCTCTAAGGAGGTGACTCTTGAATTTCCAAATCCAGCTCAGGCCTCTCACCCAAGCTTCGGACCCTTATGTGGAACCACCTACCAGACATCTCCACCGGGATGACTCACAGAGACCTCAAATTCAATGTACCCAAATCTCTATCATCATCTTCTTCTTAAAGACTGCCTTGCTTCCATCACAGACAAAGCCACATCATTTCCCATTTATGCACAGAGCTTTGGTCTTCCCACACCTTCTATGGTTTATATATCACCCAACAAAATTTCTCAGCCCAGCACTCATTCTAAGATTCCACTGTTCCCATGGTCTCTCTTTCATGAGCTTACTCTCGCTGACCCCTCTCCTTGAATGCCTCTTTTTCTTCCTGGTTTTCAAAACCTTACCCAACCTTTAAAGCCCACATTAAATTGAACTGCTCCATGAGCCATTCCTGATCTCTGTCTCCTTTAAACAAACTCTTTAGCACATTGTAGCAGATGCTGTCTGTGTCCATATTCCCTTGCCCTTTCCATTTTAGTGCATTCTGGTTCAACTTCCAACCAACAGCACTCACACTTATTTTCCTGCACGGTTTCTCTGGTTACCAGTAGTTTTGTCCTCTGTGTAGCAGGCTAGAAGTATGTGTTATTAACACTCCTGAAAATAGCTCTCAACCAATAAATACCAGCTACCTCATTCTTGAGTGAAATAACTGAGTGAATGTCTTATGCTGGCCTCAAGAGAATCCCCAGTGGAATTAAACTCTAGTCTCCCACAGTGGTAGCCGGCTTGTCAGGGCACCTATTGACTGCCCTCCATTCCCTGTCTCATGTTCCCATGACAGTACTGGGGTTTCCTGGAAACACCTCTCAAATAAAATACGTCACCCAAATCCTTCTCTCAGGGTCTGCTTCTGGGAGACCCTAACTGGGATGCATGTGGTCTGTGCCTCTCCCAGCACACTCAGCTCCTGGAAGGCCAGGCCTGGCTTTACCTCTGTCGCCAGTCCTAGTTGAGCCCCTGCCCATTGAGGATAAAGAAATGGTATTTTAATGAAGAGGCTTCAGAGACTGCAGAGAAGCAAGTAAGTTGGGGCCTGCTCACGGTGTGTCGTGTCTGTCAGAGGAAGATGCTGGATTCTTATCACAAGCTCAGGGTTGGGGGTGAGGGTGCTATTGAAGCAGTATGAGGAAGAGAACACCCAGAAGAGATAAGCAGGGGGAAGCAGAGACCCTAGTGGTGTGGAGGCCAGCCTGGGAAGGCACCCATGGAGGTCAGTGATGAAGAAATGGTTCCAGAAAGCCAAGCTGAGACAGGTAAAGCTGAGAGTCAAGGGTGGAGAAACGGGGGAAGACTTACCCTAAAAAAAGCAAATAATGAACTTGAAGGATACTGCTACAACCTGAGCACGTCAATTCCACTTCTGTTCCGGGCAGGCCTCACTGTACTACTGTAGCGCCGAAAGTTTTCTCCAGGCCAGTAGCATCAACCTGCCCAGCAGTGCCTATTCTTGGTGAACTAGTGCTCCTCCTGGGAGTGCAGGGCCCCTCCGAGGCCTAGACAGGAAAGCATAGCATCCTTGGTGCCCCAACCCCTGCATCAAGCATTTCTCAAATGTCTGCTCTGCTATTACCCCAGTCTCTACCTCTGAGTTGTCCCTGACTCACTCTGGTCCTTTGCTCTCTGTCCCTCCAGGACAGGCCTGGGAGGCCAGTGGGGCTGGGAACTGTTCTGAATGTAGAGAATGTTTCAGGCCCTCAGTATTGCCCTCCACCGTCCTCAGGCTGGGATCGTACAAACAGCAAACGCCTTGCAATAAATACTCCCAACTCACCCATGTGCACCTCAGCCAGGGCGCTGAGGCCCTGGCCCTGGTGCAGGTTTGGGATGTGTCAGGACTTACCAAGGGGATAGGAGCAAGGCCAGAAGGCCCCTTGAGGCCAACATTTGGCAGGGATGTCTTTCTTCCTGCCCCAGAGACAAGGACATCAGCAGCTCTCACCCAGACTGCCCAGGGGAGGAAATGGGAATTCTGTAGAGTCTCGACCTCTACAGTGATGAGCACTGCTAGAGGGAGGCAGACAGGGAGCAGCGTGGGAGAAGGAGGTCGTTAGGCTTGTGGAGAATTGTCTCTGACAACTCCACCCACTAAAAGCAGAGATTTAACCTGAGTAGGAGCTGCATGGATTCAGGCTAGGCACCAAGAAAGGACATTATTGAAAATAAATTACCAAGGCAGAGTTGGCCACCTGCTCTAGGCCGCTTGTGGCATAAACAGGGAAGAAGACATCCTTACCCACAGGAAGGAGACATTCTTACTATCTTCTCCCACCTCCTTCAAAGCTCTCCCCTCCATCCCTCCTCTAACCTCACATCCCTGGGTTCAGAAACAGAGGAGACCCTTCTCCTGGAAAAGGCTCATCTCTCCTTCCACGTGCCTTACCCAGGCCACTCTGGTTCCCTAACATCCCGTAGGTTTCTACTCTGATTCCATCTCCTCACAGGAACCCCAGGTCTAAATCAGGCCCTCCCCAACAGTCTTCTCACTCCCAGAAGTGATATTATTTATTTACTCATTTATTTATCAACTGTCTGCGCCCACTAGACTCTAATTTCCATGAGGGTAAGGATGTTGTCTTGTTCCCTATGATATCCCTGCTATCCCGACAGTGCCTGGAACACAGCAGGCATCACCGGGGGAGGTCCAGAGGGCCAGCCCTTATCCTTGGAGACTCATAGTCTATAGGGGAGGGACAGCTCTACATTCACAAAGAAGCCAGAGAACAGCTTAGCCCTGGAGAGACTGTTCTGGATCTTGGCAGCTGAAGAAGGCTTCTGGGAATAGATGAGCCTTCCACAGGATCTGGAATAATGGGAAAAGTTGGGTTGATGAAGAAAGAGCAGCATGACAAGCGGGAAACCCTTCCAACAAAGGCCCATTGGTCATGATGGGAGGGATGCAGGGTGCAGGGAGGAGCCGGGGAGGGCTGGGGCAGAAAGGGAGGCGTGGTGGCTTTGTTAGGCGGCAGACTTCTCTCTGTGGCTTCTTCTCCACCAATGTCCCCATCCTACGAAATCAGTCCCTTGTTGGTGGTGATGGCAATGGTGGCAAAAATGATATGGTGGTAATATTGGAGGGAGAGTACAGGGGACTTTTGGGAGAACTGAGTTGTACTCTGAGCCTTGTCACTCACACACTTGCAGGTCATCTGGCCAATCTGATCCTCAGGTTGCCCAACTGTAGTGCCAATGATTCATTACTTACTATGTGCCAAGCACCGTCTGAGGCACTGGGTTTATAGTCATGACTTAAATAGACATGGTCCCTTCTTATTGGGGTTTGCAATCTAGTGGGAGAGCCAAGTATTAAATAATGTCATCCGCACATTTATCACTTCATACTTCAAGAATGTTATGAAGGGAAGGCGCCAGGTGCTACGTGAGGCAATAGCAACAGGACGCAATTTAGATTGAGAAACAGGGAAGGCCTTCTGAGGAGGTGACATTTCATTTGAAACCTGAAGCATGAGAAGACATTAGCCAGGGGACAAGTGCAGGAAAAAGCATTTTAGACAAGAGAACAATAAGGTCAAATGCCCTAAGATAGGAAAGATCTTGTTTTGTTTAAAGACATGAAGATTGACTGACATGGCTGGGGTGAGACTGGATAGGGGGTAGGTAGGACCAGACCATGCAAAGCCTTGAGGGCCAGGCCGTGTTCAGGAGTTTGAACTTTATCTTGAGAACAGATGGAAAATTTTAAGCAAGGTGGTAACATAATCCAACCTATACCTCAAGAAGATTGCTCTGGCTGTTCTGTGGGGAGCGGATTAGGGTTGCCAAACAGGCACTGAGATGATGAAGGCTTAGCTTAGGATGGTGGTAGTGGAGATGGGGAAAAGTGAAATGAGTGGATTCTGGATACACTTGGAAGGGAGAATTAACAGGACTTGGTAATGGAGTCGATGTGGCAGGAGAGGGAGGAGGGGACCAAAGATGACTTGCAGGCTTTTGGCATGAAGTAGAGGTGTCTGTGACGGGGATGGGAAGCACTAGGGGGGGAGCACATGTGGAGCAAGGCCAACAGTCTTGTTGATGCTAAGATAGAAGCGTCTGTGATACACCCGAGCAGAGATGTCTGGAAGGCTGTCTGGAGTGTGGTAGAGTGTTCTGAGCATGACAGCAAACTTGAGAGTCAGAGCATGTGGTATTCAAAGGCACGAGGTGATCCTTCCATTCCTTGCATCCTGGTGCAAGTAAAGAGATCATGGATCCATGGATGACAGAGGACCTTTGCCAGGCTCATGTCAGCAGCAGGCGGGAAGATGAAAGGCTGCAGGCAGAAGCGAGATCTCCGGTCTCCCTGTTCTATCCGAGGTATTAGGACAATGGACACAAAGTGAATTTGTCCCTGTGAGTGTGGGTCTCAGTGCCGGAGGAGTGGTTGGCTGGAGACCACTGGGGACCCTGAGAGAAAGATTAACAGCTCGAGCTAGGAGGGCTGCTGAGGTTAGAGTCAAGGGACTGCTGGGTGAAAGAACCAGGTGGGCAATCCTTAAGGGGCCCTGGAGCAAATGCCAAATCAAGAATTTTAGCCGGTCTTGCCCTCGTTAGAAGGCCTTCTCCTTCTCCTCCTCCTCCGCCTTCTTTTTAAACCAGGGATCAAATCTGCTCTTTCTGGCCCTGCCACTAGACTGACCCTCAGAAACTCAGACCATAGCATTTGGCCAAGAAAGCGAGGGGAGAACGAAGTGATAGCCACGGAGGTGAAGGGAGAGAGGAGCGAGAGGCTGGGAAGGGCTGCAGCAGGGGGAGAGCTGCGGGAGGTGACCCAACCCAGCAAACCATCTCCTTCCAGTCCCTGATCCCTGGCCTGTCCACTCAGCAGGGAGAAGGTTTGGATGAGAGAACCCCAGGGGAGGAAGCTCAGGCCTCAGGTCCCAGGCCTCAATCCCACAAACCTGAAGTGAAAACCACTGGCCTGAGAGAGGTTTGACAAAGTTTTCCCTGGTGCTGTCTGTGAAGCTGTGATTACTCAAGGCTCCTGGCGAAGGTCCTGGCAGAAATCGTAGGAAGTGACTGGTATGGTAATTAGAGTGACTGAGAAGTCCAAGTCTCAGTTCAAATCTAGGGTGGGGTTATTCCCATTGTTCTGTTTCTCATCTGCTTTCCTCAGCCACAAGCTGAACCTCTACCAGGCTCGGCAGGCTGGAGTTTGACCCTAATCCTGGTGCGGCAGGCATCGCTCCTCTTCGCCTCTTCGCTAGTATCAGGTCTCCTGCCTTCTAAGTATGTGAGGCACTGTACTTCCCCACCCCTAGAAATTAAGAGGGGTTATGTGACTTGCGTTGGCAGGTGAGCAGAAGGGATGTGCACCCCCTTCTGGCAGAACAACTTAATTGGCCACACTCAACCCTCCGCCTGTCTCTCTTCTGTTGTTCTGGCGGCTGTGGAAGCACCCGTTCATACGGGGGTGCAACACTAAGACATTACAGGGAAGAAGACCCTGCCCTGGAGAGTCACCCAGACCTTTGCTATTTAAGTCACTGATATTTGAGGGTTGTTTTTCACTGTATCGTGATCTGGCCTATCTGGACTGTACCTTCTGTGGGGGGATGGGAAGTGGAGAAAGGATAGAAGAGTCATGTTCCAGAAGGTCCATAAAGCAACTGAGGGAAATGGAATACTCTTTTGGACATAATTCTCTCTCTTTTTTTTTCCTCAGTATGATGGGTGGTAAGAAAACAGGCTGAGCTGGAAGGTAGATAAGTGGATACCATATTCTTTGCAACTATTTTCCAGAGCAGAGCTTCTTAAACCCACGTCTTGTCAAATGGCCAAAGTTCCCTATGCTCTCCGTCTTCTTCATTCCTGGCCTCTGTGTGTCCCACCTCATCAGCTATATACTTCCAGAATAAAGGATATGGTTGAATGAAAGTAGGAAAGAAACGGAAATGGAGAAATGATAAGCTCAAGTTAAGGAAGAAAATGGAAATTTAACATGTTTTTTAGAACTCAACTAGAAAAAGTAAAAAGTATTTTCACGTTTGTCCCAGTTTGCATGTAAACCAAGAATAAAAGCCGTGAGTACACGTACCCTTGCATTTGCAGTTGAGTAGGATTTGAGGAAAACTCTGAGGGTTCAGCGATGTTAGGAACTGCAACAACGCCTAATGGGAGAGACGAGCCAGACACTGGAGGGGAAAGCCTCCTGGGGGAAGGATGGTGCTGCAGACGCCTCTACTGCTGCCTGAGGTGCCCTGCTCTGAAGATCACTGAGAAGCCGTGACTCCTAGAAGGCTTAAGACCGAGAAACTTATCGGTCTTTTGGACTTAATTCTGATCAGCAAGAGGAAATTAATTAGAAAAGTGAAAGTAAGAGCAATCCTGATGGATAGTGACCATTATATAACCAGGGAGATTTCCAAAAGCTCTGAGAAAAACATTCATTCATTAATTCAGGCATTTAGTCAGTCCTTCTCCATTTATTCATTCAACAGTTATTTATTGAGTGCCAGGCATGATGCTGTGACAGGGGACACTTGAGAAGAAAAATGTAAGGCCAATGACCTTGAAAAGTTCACAGAGAGCAGAGGCCCTTACCGCCTAGAATCCTAAGAGAAATGCTGCCAGGGGAATCTTGAAAGATCATAATGAGGAAAGGAATGAGAAAGAGCTTAAGCTAAGACGTAGAGGCACAGACAGATGCAGAAGGTGGAAAGAGGATCACAGCCTAGGTCAAGAAAACGCAGTCACGTGACAGTCACTGATTTAACAGACATTTATTGAGCATCTGTCATGTGCCAGGCATTGTTCTAAATGTTAGGAGGATGGAAAAGTAAACAGGGCCTGGAGGAATTGATATGCAATATTGATGTTTGTTAAACCACTACTGGACATTGATGTCAAGAGTGTGTGATACGAGTTAAGAAGAAGGTAAATATGGAGCAAATGACTCTGCTTAGGCATTTGGGAAAGGCCTTGCTGTGTGAAGACCATTCACCATTCCTTCATTTACTCATTCAACCTCTCTTTTGGGCCATGGTAAACCTGGAAAGGGGCTGTCTGGGAGGGGCCGTGCCCAGATGCAAGAGCCCAGGGTCAGGCTGAATCGCAGCGGGGGCAGTACGCGGCCGTGGGAGTCATGCATCCTGGCTACAGGCAGAAGCCACCAGCCCCTGAACAGCAGGCCGACGGGGGCAGATGAGGGCTTTGGAAGGAGCCAAGTCCCAAAGACGGGCGTCTGGTCAGAGAGGGGAGCAAAGAGGGTTTGGGGACCCTTCAGGGAGGAGCTGGAACCACATCCAAAGCCTTGATGGGGCTGGTGCCGGCTGTGCAAAGGGGCAGGGGAGCTGCTGACCACAATGTGCTGGTCTGATTCGGACAAAGAAAATATTGCCAAATTTTAAAATCACAAAAGTAGACCTGTTTTTGCTCAAAAGACAAAGATCCACCTGGGAGAAAGTTCTCCAGAACCGGCTTTGTTTAATACAAGGGAGCTCCAGCCCTTATCGCCCTGAAAATGGGCAGTGAGAGGCTGTCCCAAGATGGGATGTCTGGGTTCTGCCCGTTGGGTCTGGACAGTGATTGGGCAGCTGCCAGGACCTGAGCTTCCCCAACTGGGGCCACTAAACTGCCCGGCTCCCCCCTTAAGACTGGCAGCGAACCCCCCAGGGCCTTCTGAAGCTGCTGCAGATGAGGGTGGCTCCTGCAGGCCCAGCTTCTGGGGGCCCTGGAACCCTGCGCCCAGACTCCTCTGCTCTTCCGCCAGGACTTCAGGCCCGTCCTGGCACTTTTCACATGTGTGTGTGATTTTTTGGTTTATGTTGGTCTTTTTCTGTCTTTAATTAAATTCTTTTTGGAAAAAATCCATCTCCACAGAACCAAGGGATTAAAAGTTTTTAGTTTTGTTTTTCATTTTTGTTTTCATCCCATCTGTGCCAGGCTTGGGCCCTTAGTGACTGATTTTCATGCTGGGGACAGCAGGTACCTGATTGAGCTGTGTGTGGGGGGGTTCTGTGTTGAGTGAGGCAGCAATGTGAGGCCAGACAGGTGGCAAAGCCAATGAAAATGTCTTCCTCTTCAACTCATATACACCTACTCTAAATGCCCATCCTCAGGGAGCTTCCCAGAGAACCAGACCCCAAACACCCACCACTGTCGGCCCTGACCCCCCTGCCAACTTGGCCCCCTCTCTCCTGGGCCCTCCTCTCTCATCCTGTGTGGCCAAGTCCCAGCCCGGACACTCCGTCTTCAAAGGGAGAAGACAAAGCCTGCTTGTTGCTCCATATTTGTCTTGGGAGCCCCTGTTCCTAGGAGAGCCTCCTGGCCTCCCAGGCCAGGAATAGCACTGAGTCTACACGGCCAGCCTGCCTGCCCCGCCAGACCTTCTGAATCGCTTGTTTTTATTAAAATTCTTCTGCACGCGCAATCCCTGACGGTGTGTGGATCTTGGATGAGGCGGTGCGGGGGACCCGGGGAGAGGAAGGCCTCAGGCTCATTCTGCTTGGTGTTTATTTGGCTTGCCTTTCCAGAGTAGTAGAGAATGGAAGTCCATAAAAGTGACCCAAGATTGGTGCCCCAGAGCGTGGTGGGGTGTGACACAAGGTCTATGGCAGGCCTCAGCCTGGCCCTGGGCTACCAGCCCCCAGACAGTACAGGAAACACTCCGGAGAGCCACAGGGGTAGAAAAAGGACAGGGCCCAGCCTGGGGCAACGCTTATAAGAACTGCTCCCTCTCAGCTCTTACCTGCAAGCTCCTGCAGCGTGGCTGTTGGCTTGGCTGCTCTCCCCAGCCACAAGCAGCATTTTGAGGCGGGCAGGGGCCGCCTGTGACAGCTTCAGCAATATAAGTCCACTGGGACCAGGGTTGGGCTTCTGGCTTCCAATTTTTCCCAAGTGCTGGCCTGGTCCCAGGCTCCGAAGCCAATGCTCTTCTGGGCTACGTGTGCCACCTTCCTGGGCCCAGGCAGTCTTCAGCATCCTCCCATCCGGTCTGGGAGGGTAGCATGGCCCTCAGACTCCAGAGTAAAATCTGTTCCGTACAGTTGGAGTTATGCATAGAAACTCTATTCCCATCCTTCTATCCCATTCACCTAGAGACCGATTTCCTTCTGGCCCCAGTGTTCTCCTCTCTCCTGGACCTTTAAGCCAATTATTCTCCTGGGACTCCCTTGGGAGACAGGCAGATGATGGCAGACGGTGGCATGGGAGCCTGCAGCCAAGAGTGCACTTTTCAATGTCGTGGTTGAAGACCCGGGCTTGTGCTCCCAACAGTCTGGTCTCTGAGCCCCCCCTGAGGTGACCACCCCACAAGACCTGCGGGGACGTGGTGGAGGGCGCAGGGGTGGGGAAGCAGTTTTCAAGTCAGGAAATTGCAAAAGTTCCAGTGTCTGCAGCCAAAGGCTCAGTGTGGAAAATTTCAGGCTCCAAGCAGGGCTCCAGAGGAGGTGAAAGGCGCCCTGGGGCCAAGATGCTGGTGCTGGGTTCCCAGACCTGGGCCTGCCCACGGGCAGGAGGTGTGCGAAGGGCGCGAAGCAGGATTCTGGGTCACAGGACCAGAAAGTTCAGGGGGGCTGGCTCATGCACCTTCCCTGCCCGCAAGGGGTTTACACTGGGCAGAGAGAAAAACATGCAAAAGGGTCCTAGCCCCCAAGAGAGTGCTATAGAGGAACCCAGTCCTCAGTGTTTAGAGGGAAACTGAGGCACAACAAGAAGGAATATGCTCTAGACAAGAACAGAGTTTCAGTGTCCTGTCTCTCCCACCTAAGGGACAAACATCCTAGTAGGACCTAGAAAGAGGGGTGCAATCATAGGGCAAGATTTAGAGTGGGAGTGGTGATCTGGGGAGGTGCCTCCCCTGCCTTGGAATTCTTTCTGGGGGCTTCCTCTAGGAAGAGATGAGGCTCAGGGTAGCCAGGACAATGAAGGGATGGAATGAAATGGGGTGGGGGTGCCAGGCATAGAGGCCAAGAGTAGTTGCAGCCCTGGCCAAGCTGCCAGCCGGGACCTCCTCCCTGCCCGGCCTGACTGCCGCTGCCATGTCCCCTGTGAGGGCTCGCGCTCTGCTCAGTGGCCGCGCGCTCCAAGTGGCAGGGCTCCCACCTGTCATCAGGAATCACCAGGGCCCCACAGCCACCCCGCTGACCCTGCGTCCGGGCCGGGACCGTTTGACCGGGTTGGGGCGGGGGAGCCGCCCTCCTGCCGCCGCCACCAGCATCTCCGCCCGCCGCCTGCTCAGGCCTCCTCGGGGCTCCTGGAGCCGGGCCGAGAGCGTGCAGCCCGCCGGCTTGCGGCTGGGGATTTCACTCGGAGCCGCTACATTTGGAACCCATTATTTAATCATTAATTTCCTCCTCTCGTCGACCCCTTCCACCCCGCCTCAGCTCGGCGCCCCCGCCCCAGATTAGATCTCCACGTGGTGCTTTGCAGTGATCCCTGACAGGGCTTCTGTGCTGGGGACTGGGAGGCAGGGAGGGGAGCAAGGAGGCGGCTGGGGCTGTCCTAGGTCCGCTCTGTGGCAGGGTTGGGAGAGGAGGTGAGGCAGACCAGGGCCTGGATCTAGGGGACTGGAGGGTGCAAAGCATCCAGACCTTCTCCTCAGGAACCGGGGGTACTAGCTCTGCCTGCCTGGGGGAGTCAGAGCAGGGGGCGGGGTTGGGGGGCGGAGTCCAGCCAGCCCTGCTCTGGGGCTTTTAGAGGCCAAGGGCTCCTGAAGCTCCTCCGAGCCTCTACAGCGAGACCCATGAGACCCGCTGTGCACGGTCCCGCCCCTAGCTCCCTGCCCGCTGGGCCCTTGGGGGTTCATGGAGGTGGAGAGGCGGAGAGTGGGGAGTGAGACCCACACTTGGTGAGGCTGTGGTCAGTGCCTTCCACTTGTCCTGAGGACGAATCTCCACCCCCAGCCCTGGGCCCAGCCAGGTAACAGGCATGACTTCCCATCAGGGCGCTCCAGGTCTGTGGGAGGAACAGACTCACCAGGGGAGCCCTGTGAGCTGAGGCTGAATGAGGGACGCCTCTCTGGCTTTGCTGGGTGTAAGAGCAGGTAAGGGTGCACGTCCTTTCTCTGCTCTCTGCTCTCCCTACTTACCCTTAATGACCTGCTGGGAGATCTGAGGGGCAGTTATGACCACAGCACCTCCCATTCCTGGGGAGGGACAGCCCTGAGGACACAGTGTAGCTGGGGAGGGAGAGAGGGCACTGAAATCAGGGAAAGAGGGAAGGAACAAGCGTTTATTGGGTGCCTACTGTATACTTTGCCTGCACATTAGGTTCCTCATTGCATCGTCCTCAGTGTCGTGGTCAGCAGCAGCGGCTGCATGGGGAACACTCATGTAGTGCTTTTCTGCACAGGCATGTTTTAAGCACTTTACATCTGGTACCTCATTGCAGTCCTCCCAGCATACCTCTGAGGGAGGCACCACTGTTATGCCTACTTTAAAGATGGGGACATTGAGGCTTAGAGATAGGGAGTAACTTGCTCCAAGTGAGAAGAGGCAGGACCAGGATCCGAAGTCTATGCTTTTCCCAACACCTAGAGGGCTTCTAGCTATGAACTTCATGGTTAGCTGGCCTTGGGTCTGAACACAGGCCACCACCTTTGCTCCCTGGCCTGGGAGAAAGCTGACCAGCCCAGGGATACACTGGCACATGTCAGTGGGAGATGGGGGAAGGGACGGGAAACTCCTCCTCTTGTCCATGGCCTCACTCACAGAAAGATACCTTCCCTCATCCCCTCGCCCTGAAACATCCACCTTCTTCCAAGTCCCAGCTCAGTGCCAAAGCCTCCCTGACATTCCCAATCCCTTCTCCGAAGTCTTATCAGCACTAAGAGGCTGAGACTTGCCTTGCGCTGTTCTCCAGAAGTGCCCTGTGGGTGAGACGTTTCTCTCCCCCACCTGGAAGCCCTTGAGGGCAGAGAGCGCAGCAGCCTCCTACTGAGCACCCTTCACCTCCGGGGCAGGGGTGAGGACGGGAGGCCACGACGTGCAGGCTCCGTCTCTGTGCCTCACTGCCTCACCACCCCTCCCTGCCCTCCTAGAGATGTATGAACCGGGGTGGAAATCCAGGGGGCAGGTCCCCTTTCTTTCACACACTCATTGAACACGCTAGCTTCTGGTTGCTGGCTGAGCCTGTGGAGGGACATTTATCTTTTTTGTTTTGTTTGGCTTCCTCGCCTCTGAACCCCTTTGCTGCGCTTGGAGGACTCCCTCACTGTGAATGAGTCCTGGTGCAAGACAGATACCATCTGTCACTGCACGTGCTGAAGCCAGAGACTTACTTTCCTTGCAGCTGGGACATGGGCATCTGACCTGGCTGGCCCAGTTGGAGGCACCCTGCCTGGACTTTCAACCCAGGGAGCGGAAGGATTATCCCGGTGGTGGCTGCAGCGGCAGCCTCAAGTTCTGAGGGGGAGCAGGAGCAGCAGCGGCAGTCGTCGCACCCAATGTGCAGGGCCAGCTGGTCTTAGGACCCTTCTGCAGCATGCTTTGGGCTGTGTTCTGGCTTTTCAGCCTTCCCTGCCCCAACCCGTCTTCTGAGCCTGTCTTTCCACCCTCTGGGCAATTCCGGAAAACACTGAATAGCTTTTCTCTGCTTAAATCAGCCAGGCTCAGTTTTTGTTGTTTGCAACCGACACCGTCTAGATTCTCAGAGTCTTTCTTTGACACACTTTCTGCCCATACCTTGGAGTCTACTTGGCCTGCAGTCAGATATACAGTGACAAGATACCAAGTTGACGTTCTTTCCAGTGCTAGTTTCCCAAGTCAGACACCTGTTCTTTCCAGAAGACTCTAGGAAAAAAGTAAGGACACATGATGTAATGGGTGAGGACGGGCTTTGGAGCAGCCAGAACCAGGGTTGATACTCTGCCCTACCCTTTCACAAGGGATGTATTACTTAAGATCTTTGAGCAATAGATTTTTTGTTTTAATCTGCAAAGTAAATGTGATAAAACCTGCTTCACATCAGTTGTCACAAAGGTTAAATGAGAGGATTAGTGGACACAAAGCGTCTAAAATGGTGCTGGCACATAACAGGCAGTCAACATTTATTCAGAAGTATTTTCCAATTATTGGCTCCCATTCTTCACTCCTCTCTATATCCATGCCCTTTACCGTGTGACTTTGTGGATCCTCCCACAAGGGGTGGAGTATGCTTTGCCAGCCCCCAACTGCGTGCACCCCTCCCCTTGACTGCTTTGGTTAATGGGATGTTAGGAGATGTGAGGGATCACAGACTTGAGATGTGCTTGTACAACTGAATTTGTCCCCTTGTGATTCCACTGGCATGATGGGAAGAACATACTCTGGGTAGGTGCTCACTCCAGGAGCATGAGAGATACATGGACCCAACCCAACCTACAGCTTGGACCCCAAACCAGCTGATTCTTAGATGCATGAGTGAGAATAAATGATTATCGTTTTAAACCATTGACTTTTGGGATGATTTGTTAGGCAGCACTTTTGAGGCAGCTGCTAACTGATACATTCACTGCCAAGAAGCCCAAAGACCAGGGATGGCATAGTCTGGCCTCCACCATGCTATTAGAGACCTAGGCTTTCTCGACCATTCTGCTTTGCTATCGTTAGTGTAAAAAATTTGTCCTCATTGTTGCAAGCTTGTTCCTGTACTTTTGAATATCATGTCCATGTTCCAGGCAGGAAGAGAGATGAAAGGTGAAGGCTGAAGGGTGAAGGACAAAAGCTGAACAGGAACATGCCAGTTGAGTCCATCCCTTTAACAAGCTTTCCCAGAAGCCCCACTCACTATTTTATATAGATCATATTTTATTTTATTGCCCCACTTATGTTTTATTATCCAGAACAGTGTCTTAATGCCACCCTAGCTGCAAGGGATTCTAGGAAGCTTACTACTTTTAATGAGTCTCATTGCTTCCCTGAACAGATCTGAGGTTCTGTTAGTAAGGGAGAGGGGACAATATCTGCCTCAGTTTATTGAGAACCAGCAATATGCCAGAGAGGGTGCTAAGAGCTGGGAATGCGGCTGGCCCAGGGCTCATGCCTAGTGTGGAAGAGAGATGAGTATGACAGGGATGTACCTTCTTCCCTACTGTCCTGCGTGGAGGAGCACTTGAGCGGGCTCTGTTCTGTCAGATGTGAAGTGTGTGGGGGGAGCTTTTCCTTCCCCAGCATCCCATCCCTACCTCCTGTCAGAGTCCCACATCCCCAGGATATCACAGTGGTGGTGGGGGTCCACCATGGACGAATTGGATGGGGATTGAGTGGACACAGAGCACAGACGGAGGCTTCCCCTTCTCTGGACAGTCAATAGGAAGCATTCTGGCTGCTGCCCATAACAGATGCTGTCCAGATATCAGGGAGGACATCGTAGGGGGTCCACTCAAGTAGAGATCAGGGAGTTTGGGGTTGTACCAACTTGGTTTCCACATAGCTACTTGCTGTTGGTAATGAATGATTCCTATGAAGAGGAGCCAGGCATTTCTGGATGCTAATCCCATCCCTGGATACACGGTTTCTCTGGGTGCAGTGCCTTCCTTCTTGTTCAGGCCCCACTCCTCTCCCTATGTCCTCCTTTCTCTCCCTTTGCCTTAACCTGGAGCATCCTATCTACACTCTTCACTTCTTCCCTCCTCTTAGAGTCTATGCTTTGAACTCTCTAAAGTTTATTCCTGCCTGTCTACTGAAACAGCCCTTCCTGGAGGCAGGCATGGCTCACAGTCTAGCTTCAATGGGAGAAAGCCGTGGGATGAAAATAAATACTGGGATGAAAAAGTACATCAATGAAGATATTAAAACCTTACCATCTGCATAAGTGGTCAGACTATTTCAGTATAAGTGATAGAAGCTAGGGAAGCCTAACCAGCTAGAGGTGCCTAGCCCAGCCTGAGGGAAGGGAGGGAGGGCAGAGTCAGAAGGACTCATTCGTTCATCATTATTTATTGGCACCTGCTCTGTGCCAGGCGCTGTCCTTGGTACTGGGATGAGAGGCGTTAACTAGGTGCGTGGTGAAGGGTACTGTCCTGGCAGGGGGTCAGCCAGTGTGGAGATAGGGAAAGTGCAGAACACTCAGAGAATTATGAGTGTGCAAAGTGGGTACAATAGCATGGGAAGGTGGGGATGTCAGTAGCGTCATGGTGTTGGAGTGGTAGGAGGGGACCTTGTCATGTAGGACCTATGGGGACATTACTTGGGAACATGGACTCTATCCTGAAGGCTGGGGAAAAAACATTGACAAGTTTCAATGCAAGGCAGGGGTTAGTATCTGAGGGGAGGAAGATGACTCTGGCTGTGATGTGGGGAATGGGTCTGAGGGAGCCTGGAGGACACACAGCAGGATCTGTTAGGGGCTTTGCTCTCATGGTATTTCAGGGCCCCCACCCAAGCCAGAGTGGTGGGAAAGTAGCAAAGGGAATGGATGAGGGATGGATGAGCTGTGGGTACATGCCTTCTCCTCCTTTTCAGAAAAAGTCAATGGCGCAGTCACTGCTCCTTCCCCCACCCCAGCCAACATATTTTCCTTCTTGGGACCCAGGCCTACTGCTCCTCAGGGTAAGACTTGGCCAGGCATGAGGAGATGGGAGTGAGGGAAGGTAAGAGAAAGGAGCTGTGGGCCAAAGGAGCCCTAGGCTAGAATGAGCAGGGATGCCAGACTGAGGAGCAGGTTCGAACACTGAATGACTCCCTTCTCCCACCAGGCTGGTTCACTACCAAACTTAAAGACCTCCCTGCTTTCTGGGGGCCCCTCAAGAGCCTTAGGAATCTCCAGCCAGGAAGGGTCACCCATGCTCTGGCTGCCCACGTTCTGGCTCTAACCTCCTGCTGACCATCCCCCAACAGCCCACTGTGGGGAAACCCACCTCCGAACGCCTTCACTCTTCTGCTCTGAGGCCAGACAGACCCCCCTTTCTTGGCCCCCCAGTCCAGGGCCTCCTGCAAATCCCTGCCCACAGCCTCCATCTGGCCTTCAAGGCATCACTTCATTTTCTTTGGCTGTTGCTTTTTCCTCTTTCCACGTACCTGGTTGGCTTCCAGGATCAGCCGAGGCTCAGACTTGGCTACATGGAAATAGAGATAGACACAGTCCCTCTATTATTTAATTTAGTGAAAGAAAAAAAGAAAGAAAGAAGAATTCTTGGCCAAGGTGGTACTTCCCAAGCCAGGAGACCCCATCAGAGACCCTGGGAGCTTGGACAGGAAGTGGCCAGCAAGGATCTCGCTTCCAAACTCAAATGGCCTCCCCGCCCCCACCTCAGGTCTTCTCCTCTGGCAGGCTCCAGGCCTCCCGGCTGCCCTCTGCTTCCCACCTCCCAGGCATCCCTTGCTCCCAGCCCCCCAGGGCTGCAGCCCCTGCCAAGCCCTGGCAGTAACACATTGCTTAGCCCCTGCCTGGGGCCCTCCCAGCTCCAGCGACCTCTGGATGCCCCCCTAGGCCCACCACACACTATGGGTTGTTCCAGCCGAAATTCCCTTGCACTATGGAAAGAGGAAATGAGAGCAGGGGTGGGGGCAAGGAATAGCAGAAAAAAAGAAAATGAGATGGAAGCAAGTCCTGGAAGAAGAGAAAGAACTGAAGGAAGGAGGCGGGGATTAACTGGCTTGGCTGGGGCCTACTCTGAGGCCACGGCAGTGGGTCTTGTCAGGTCATACTCCAAGGGAAGGGAGATGGCCCACGTCTTCCCTGTGACAACATCCAGAGGCAGATCTTGTCTTGGCCTGGGCTTGGGTAAACCTTCTGCCCTGCCACTTCCCAAGAAGGCATTGCTGTCCACCAGAGCTGGCCAAAGGACCTAGGACATCTGAGGTTCCGAGGAAGCAGGGGAAATGTCTGGGCTGGCTGGCCCCACAGGAGAAGCTGTGGGACAGAGGCCCTCACCACAATGTCCTAGTGGGCTTGGCATCCCCCATCACCCTTCCTGGCTCCCCTTCCTCACTCTCTGACTCCTGGTTCCCAGCACCCCACCCTCAGGGCCCTTCACATTTCACTGCCCTCTCCTTGCCCTAAAAAGAGCATTCCACGCTTTAAATGTCACAGCACCCTGTCATTTTGCACCTTTATTAACCCATTATATGCTTCCCAAAATGCATCGTGGTGATTGTTTCCAACTGTGGGATTCCCTGGCGGAAGTGCATCAGGGAACAAAGCAGGCTGTCCTACCTCTTAC